>NW_027555736.1:132212007-134612007 GCF_003287225.1 Phascolarctos cinereus
GGACAATTTAATACAGCAAAAAGAAAACTCCCAAAATTAGATTAATCAGTATAGGTCAGCTTAAGTTATAAATTTATTTAAAAGAAATAATTTTACTGAAAAAAAACACTAAATGTCCCCAATGATTAAGCAAATTGTGGTATGTGAATACAATGAAATATTAAAATGCAGTTAAGAATGAGAAGTATTAGAAAACTTTCAAATATAGAAATCTCTTTACCAAATAATACAATACAAAGAAAGCTGAACTGGAAAAATGGAGTACAATCTAACTATGGCCACATAAATGAAAGGTGGGGAAAGGGAAAAAGTGAGGGGACATGTCTAGCCAAAGGATACAGATGAAAACTTAGAGGGAATGACTGAGACTGAGCAGTTATTATTGTACTTTATGTATTAAAATTAATTTAAATGTAAAAACTTGGTAAGCAAACTTAGTTGATTTTATTGATATACAATGCTTAGATTTTAATAAAACATTTAAAAAATTTTTTTTAAAAGAAACAGTTTAATTAAAGCATAAAAGTAACTCCAGTTAGGTTAACAAAATGGAAAAAGAGGTACTGCTTTTTAATGCCTGGGTTAAGAATAATTTATAATAAACATATCAGCTGTTCACATATAAATGGATGCTCCTAAAGTTTCTAATAATCATTTGGAATTAGAAGAAAACTTAGAGACTAATCTCTATTTTTAGTCGTGAGAAAATTGAGGTCCAGAGTGGTTAAATGACCCATCCTAAATTTACAAAGCTTACCTTTCAGTGCTTGAAAAGAGTTTATTGTCTTAAAGAGTAAATATTTATCTTGTCATTTTTTACAGTATTAAAATAATTTACTTAGAAAAATAGTTTTAAATTTATTGAGAAAACTTCATTACTGCTCATTTTTCATTATTAGAGATTCTAGATCAGTACAATATATGTTAATAAAGTTTATGCTTGGCGGGGGGGTAGAATCTCAACTTCCCTATTTATAGAGATGATAACACAAGGTATTTTTTAATAATGATAACAATAATATTATGCCCTTGTGTAGTCCTTACTTTTAAAATAAATATATACAATATAAAAATACATATACATATATATATACATATATATATATACATATATATATATATATATACTCATAATAATTTCATTTTATTCTCACAGCACTGAAAGTTACTTGAAACACACAAGGTCATTAGATATATAGCACGATCTATCCAGGCCATGAATTAACAATATCATTATTGCAAGAAAGTTCTTTACCATCATTTTGATTCTATCATTATATTCAACCCTAGTGTAAAATTCAATTTTACCCCAACATAAACTACACTAGATTTATTTATTTCACTTTCTTCTGAATCAATGGCATGTGATTTTAGATTGTGCAATTAGGTTGTAGAACTAGAAAAGTTAGAATCAGAAAAGGTGTAAAGATAGTTGTTTCCCTACCCTTCCCTTCTTATATTATACTATTTATAGAACATTCTTTATATACATAGTTTTCCAACAGACAGAAAGGGAAGTGCCCTGCCCTGAAAAACTTAATCCAAATTAACTTTCTTTTGCTAGTTTAATGTGCAAAAGATTCCTATGAAACAAAGCAGAGGTTAAACATCTTATTAGGATTGGATCTTTTGTAGATACCTTGAACTCATGATAAAACAAGAATACATTTTTAAAACCTGTGACATTATTTTTGTGTGTAAGGTAAGAACAATGAATCCTGCTTGTCTGACAAGCTATCTAAAAGTTCCTAAACTGAACAGGATTGAATTTCAAATCAAGATTGAACTTCAAATTTTAAATGTGCTATGCTTATTTTTTTCCATTTTTTTTTAAATCGAGGGCATATACAAATAATAAATAAAAACATTTGGAACTACCTGCAACTGAAAACCTAGTTTGTCTGAATGTCAGAAAGACATAGAGGCATTGGGAAAATGCCAATGGTGTTACTATCCCAGAATTGATTTTAAAAGGAACAATGAACTTTAAAAACAGCAACTGATGAGCAAATTCTTGAACTCTTTGCCCTGAAATATTTAATATATGGAAAATATTCAGGGAAAAATGGATAGACAAAATATTCATAATATCTGAAAACAACTGGAAAAAAACAAATATTTTCCAATAAGCACAGAATGTGCCCATGATAGGACGTTTTGAAGTATGTTTTTAAACGCTACTTAAAAATTGATAGATATTCACATTGATAACTAACTTCATTTTTCCCTGCCTTCCCTACAGGCTTCAGAATAACTGAATATCATTGAAATTACATGGCAATTGGTTGATATTAGTATCTGAGAGAAAGAAATGACTTCTAAGGTCAAAAGTAATTTGGAAAAGATGACATAAATCCTACCAAAATGGAACTTTTAGATATTCTCTTAGATATTTAAGTGGAGCCAAATCTAATGTGAAGCACCTTGAGAGTAAAAAATTATTTTAAGGATGGCAACAATAGTCAAATTTCTTATTATATATAAGAAAAATTCACTTTTCAGATTTTCTTCCGTCTTTAGTAGCAGATAACACACTTTCCTGGAAAAAATGAACACCTTCCAGTAAGAAATCCAAACACATATTTGTTGGATGCTTGTGTGTGGAAGCCCCACCAGACTGTCAGCAGGATACATATTTAGTCTTTTATTTTTATACCAGCTTGTAGAAGTATATGCAAAGAGCAAAGACCTATATTCAAATACTGTTCCTTCAAACAGTTTTAGGAAAAAAATCTTATTTCCCATTTTTGAAAAATTAGATTTAAAAAGAGAGTGTTGTGGTTGTAGCTTCGTTTTTTCAGATGTTCCATCAATAAAAAGTGAGAACTATACCCTCTAATACAAATACTGATTTAAGATGGAACTTCTTTTAAAAATAATAATAATACACCTTTGATATTGTGGTGGCTTCTCAACTAGCAAAGTAATTGATTATATTCCCTTTTACAATTAGTGCCTTTTTAAAAAAAAAATCAGTGTTTTACCCAGTAATAACACTTCTAGGACTGTATCCCAAAGAGATCATAAAAATGGGAAAAGGACCCACATGTACAAAAATATTTATAGCAGCTCTTTTTATGGTGGCAAAGAATTGGAAATTGAGAGAATGTCTATCAATTGGGGAATGGCTGAACAAGTTGTGGTATATGAATGTAATGGAATACTGTTGTGCTATAAGAAATGATGAGCAGATGAACTTCAGATAAATCTGGAAACACTTGTATGGACTGATGCTGAGTGAAGTGAGCAGAACCAGGGGAAGATTGTACACACTAACAGCCACATTGTGCAATGACTAACTTCGATAGACTTAGCTCTTCTCAGCAGTGCAAGAATCCAAGACATCTCCAAAAGTCTCATGCTGGAAAATGCTATCCACACCCAGACAAAGAACTATGGAGTCTGAATGCAGATTGAAGTATACTATTTGCTCTTTTTTCCTTCTGTTTTGTTTTGTTTCTTCTTTCTTGTGGTTCCTCCTATTGGTTCTAATTCTTTACAACATGACTAATGTGAAAATATATTTAATAGGAATGTATATGTAGAACCTATATCAGATTGCATGCTGTCTTGAGGAGGGAAGAGGGGAGGGAGAGGGAGAAAATTTAAAACTCAAAAGCTTATGGAAGTGAATGTTGAAAACTAAAAATAAATTAATTTTTAAAAATTATCAGTGTGTTACAACATAGAGGCCACCATTGCAGATGACCAGTAATTTTTAGCATATTTGGTAGTAGCAATGTCATGATTTCTGTGAGCTTGGATCATGTAAGAAGGACCACAAAGTTATAGTTTACAGTTTAATATGCCAGATGAGGAGGAACCACTAAACATGCTTCCTTGATGTCCATGTGATTTGTGGATAGAAATCAGGGGATCAATGAACTTGGGAAAGAATTACATCTAAATTTTAATTCAACCTTTGGTTTCCTTTATGTTCTTACATATGTTATTTTATGCATTTAAAAATATTACTGTGAGGAATGCTTCATTAAACTAGCAAAGGGGTCCAAGATACAAAAAAAAAAGGTTTAAAACTTCATTAGATAATCTTAAAAAAGGCTTGTATGGTCAAAGATGATCTTTATTGAAGGAATCATTGTCTCAATTATGAAAAGTTACAAGGAGGAAGGAAGTCATTGCATTATTCTAGGCAAGTGGTTCTCAAACTTTTTTTAGTCTGTAGGACAATTCAGCTGAATGAAAAACCAAGTCAATCTACTGGTATTTGTGGATCACGAAATCACAGAGCCTTGACATACTTGAAATATCAATATCTAAAGACTGTAATTTCAGTGGTTGTGGACATTCCACCCATACCAAATTATAGCTTCTCTCCTACTCAGCAGATAGTCCCTTGCAGTTACTCTGAAAAATTCAGCCGCTTATTACCTGTGTGACCTTGGGTAAATCACTTACCTCTCTGGGTCCCAGTTTCCTCATTTGTAGAGTGAAAAGTTCAGACTAGACAAACTTGTAGGTTTCTTCTGGCTGCAAATCTACTATGCTAAATGAAACATCCTGTGGCTGGGTCCCAGTTTCCTCATTTGTAGAGTGAAAAGTTCAGACTAGACAAACTTGTAGGTTTCTTCTGGCTGCAAATCTACTATGCTAAATGAAACATCCTGTGGCCAATCTGTTGATGGCCCTCTTCACCATTAGCTAGTGTAATCCTTATACACGTATAAGTCTTGTTGCAAGCCTTTCTAACTACTACCAGTGAGGCTCTGATAAGGCTCTGATCAGCCTGTAGTAAATCCAAGTCATCAGGACAGCTGTAAGTCAGGCTTTAGTAGAGGTAAAGAAATTACATAGTTAGGCACAGGCAGAGGTCATTCTATTCTTTTCTCCTGTGAAATGGTTCTCTTCTTTCCTTAAATTTTTGCATTCTGAGGTTTAGGGTTTTTATTGATAATTTATAAGTAATACTGTTCCCTTAGCAATCTCCTATTAATCTCTTATAAAAAACAATTCATTGTATCACGCATTTTTAAGGGCATTCATTTTATTAAGATCCTTAAAGATTTTAAATGGTTTTATCACACCCCCACACCACAATTCCAACAGAATTTTTCCTTCAAGTATTTTTGTGAGATGCCTAAACATAGCACCTGTGCTGGAAGCTTGTGGGTGGCCATTGCAGAGTGTAGAGGTGGTCATTGAAGAAGCTTTCTATCCAAAGTCTGAGCTCCTGTAAGACCTGCCTTCTATGTCTTGTACATTGTTTCATGTTCTTTGCATTGGGTAAGACTAAGTAGATAAGCCACACCCAGTTATGTTACTGAGAGAGAACAGATTTCTCTGTAATGAAACTTTATTTAGAGGGAACAATTCTATCAAAAAATTGATAGACTAAGGCTCCCCATGATGCTGCTAAGACCCATATAGATGAAATGAATTGTCCAAGGTCACAGAGCTAGTGACAAAAAAGAGGAAAAGTAATCCACATCTCCTAAATGTGGGATATCTCACATTTTGGATAAAATATCCAAGTGGGTATCTATTCAACCATACTGTTCTGACAGTGACAGAGAGATGAAGAAAATCTAAAAGTGAAACATTGAAATATTCATGATCCACTAGAACAATGGTTCTCAAATTATGGTCTGTAGACCCACTGGGAATCCCTGCATCCTTTTTAGGGAGTCTGTGAGGCCAAAACTACCTGGGGTGTATAGGATATTCAGAGAGGAGTAGGACCTCTGGTGTGAGGGCTTGCTGAGCCCTTTTCAGCGCTGCTCATCGGCCTTTGGTGTCCACCTAATACCCAACTAGCGCTGCTCATCGGCCTTTGGTGTCCACCTAATACCCAACTCTCATCTGTGGCTACACAAAGTCGTACATAGCATGGGCAGCAGCTGCACCTTGGTAAAATCTCTCCACACATGGACTAAACCAGGCTGAGAGTAACCAACAGGCTTCAAATTCATCAGCGAGTTAGGAAGATGTCTACCTCAAGCATGTAAAGATTTTCCCTGTGGATGTGCAGATGAGAACAATTTGTTCCAATGGCCGTAAAAGCAGCTGAAGCTGGTACTGTGGAGCTCTTACAGTTTGGTCAGACATTGAAGATGTCAAGGTCATCCATGGCATCCCTGGCCATTGTGAGTCATCTTGGCTTGGATAGATAGGTAGATAGATAGATAGATAGATAGACGTTCATACTTTGTTTTTGAAGAGGACCAATGATATCATAGTGTGGTCTTGACTTGTGTGTGAATTGGATTTAAGTGAGGCAGAGTTGCACAAAGTTGTCAGCCTCACACTCTCTTGGCAGGACTCATGAAAAGACATGTCTAGGGAATCAAAGGGATGGTGGACTGATCCACAAGGCACCAAATTGGCCAGCCTTTCCAGGCACAATAGTAGTATGGTAGTATTTATTTCCCAGTGGGAAAGGCATGGGAATACGGCAGCTGCATATGAGCAGCAAAGAAGATGGCAAGATGGCTAGGGTGGATAACTGGATGGATTGTGAAACATGGTTTCATCTGATGATCAAGGGGCTGGTTAGATATAGTGGACTAATTGAGTTTGTCCTTATTCACCAATCAGCTCAGTTTATGGCAATAGTTCAAAGGCTGGGCATATTAACTCCCCTAGGGATAGAAGAAATTTTTTGGCCAATCCAATCCACTGGGAAAATATAAGGGAGAGGAAAGCCATAGGGTTTTAGATAAAGGAGAAACTGGCACAGCTAGACTCAATGGGAGAATCTTTTGGGATAGGTAGACCTTGGGAAGATTTTAGAGCTGACAGATTTGAAATGAATTCAGTGGTTCAGGATAGGGTGGTAGTAGGGAAGGGGAATCCTAAATGGACTTCTCCCTGCTCTGGTAGCTCTTTCAAGGCTCCAAAAATGTGACTTGGTAGAATCGGCTGAAAACATTTGGAAAAGCCAGAAATTATCTAGATGTTGTCATTATAATTATCATTCTTCATGGAAAGTTTAGATTCTTGTGAGCCAGACTGTTTAAATGAATGGAACAGTATGCTTTTGCCTCCTATAGGAGTTCTTTCTGGTCAGAGAAAGTAATAAAGAAGCCACATGGCCTCCTTTTATCTCTACCAGACCAAACAGCACTAAAGAAAGAACCATAAAAGACAGAAGGAAAGGAGAACAGCCAGAACGGTTTATATCATATAATCTCAGAGCTGAAAGGAACCTTTAAAGATTATCTCTTTCAACTCCCTCATGTTAGATGGAAATTGAGGCCCACAACTACTTAGGGCAAAGCCAGGTTTCTGAAGTCCTGGGTTCCTTCCATTACAACATGCCAATATATGATGAAGCTGGAGCCCCTTGAACCACAGGACCCCTGTCTAAGTAAGACTAACTTATTATAACATACTTCGATTTTCTCAGGGATTAAATTAATAAACTGAGAATAGATTTGATACTGATACTGACATATGGATTTGCCACAAGAAATGGAATGGTATTTCCAGATTTCTATGTGACATGGAGAAATACTGAGAGGGACAGAATTTGAGAAACGTCCAAAGGATTTTATCGTCTTTGCCGTCATTGCAGAAGCATTTTGAAATCTGCAATTCAAGTTACCAAATATTTATTGAATATCTACTGTATACAAGGTAAAGTACCAGGACTATGCCCTATGCCAGTGGCATTCACCAGCATATGGGGTTGGGGATGCTTATTTCCCATAGTATCTCTCAGAATCTTCTAGTTCATGCTGGCTTGTGTTATGTAGCATGACTGCCCCACACCATTTTCCCTGCCACTTGTATCTCCAGAACACCTCTCCTGATACATACACCCTCTATTCTCGTGCCTTAGGCAAAATATGTTAAGTTGAAGCTGAAAGGAGCACAGAGGAAAACTCGGACCTGTAAAATAGGTGCAACTTTCTTACCCAATAGAGAAATTGGTGCATAGACTTCCTATAGATTGGAGATTTGTTATACAGACAGCACCAATAGTCGTTTTTCTCACTTGACTGGGAGAGATAAATAGTGTATTGCTTGGATTCATATCATGATACCCTCTACTAGAGAGTAGACCTGACTGGTGCTTTGTTTACAAATCCTTTCCAACCTTTCCATGCCCCTGCCATTACTCAAATGAATCTGCCCTCTGTGCAAGACTTCCTAATTATGGCTCTTGTATTAGACATTAAGGATACAAAGAAAGATATGCCACTGAATGCTCTTGAGCAATTTACAGTATAATTAGGGGAAAAGATATGTAAAAAGGTAAGTATGATGTTAAGTAGAGTATGATAAGTACAGAGGAAAGGTATAGGCAAAATGCTAAGAGAATGTGAACAAGCAGAGATCACTTTCAAGTGGGGTGAAGATGGAAGGGGAAGGGTCGAGGAAGGTTTGGAGGACAAATTGGAATTAGAGTTAGGGCTCGAAGAAAGGGAGAAACTTTAGCAGATGCAGATGGGAAGCAGTTGGAGGGGTGGCATTCTTGGTATGGAAGACACTGTGAACGAAGCCAGAGAAAGGAAAGATATGGACAAGAATAGGAGACAAAAATGAATAGTTGAATGACTGGACTCAAAAAATTGTTCTTAACAATTTGAGGTCACTGTGGTAGAAGGTCTATAATGGCATGCCCCAGGGGTCTGTTCTTGGCCCTGGGCTATTTAACATTTTTATCACTGACTTACATAAAGGCAGAGGTCTCTTGCTTATCAAAATTGCCTGGGAAACACAGCTGGGAAGGATAGGTAATACTTTGGATGACAATCATGAAAATGGAAATAATACTGTCTAGAATGCATGCAGAATTAAATAATACACAATTTGATAGTTATAAATGTAAAATCTTATACTTTTCCTCTTAAATCCTTTTACACAGACAAGATTGAGGAGGCAAACTTTCACATGAAAGTTTGGGGAAAAAAATTGGAGGTTTTTATGGACTGTGAAGTCAATGAGTTAGTAGTATGATTGATCAAACAATGGAAAAACTAACGAATTAATGTGATCTTGGGCCATGTTAAGAGAAGCATAGCTACCAAGAAAAAGGTGATAATAGTCCTACTACACGCCATCCTGATCAGACCAGATGTTGAGTGTTGTGTTCAGTTCTAGGTGCTGCAGTTGAAGAATATATATATACTGGAGAGTTCTTAGTGTCTGGTGAAGGATAACCAGAACAGTGAAGAGTCTTGCTCTAGGCCACAAGAAGATCACTTTAAGAAACTGGGGGTGATTATTCTCAAGAAGAGAAGGCTCAAGGGGGATAAAATAGGTTTGGAGTATTTGAGAGGTATCATAAGGAAGTGGGATTAAATTTGTATTGTTTGTCCCCAGAGTTCAGAAACATGAGTAAAGGTTGAAAGCTACAAAGAGGAACATTTAGGCTTGACATCTGGAAGACAGCTAACAATCAGAGCTCTTCAAAAAGTGGAATGGACTGCCCTGGGTGCTAGTGTGTCCCTTAAGTGGAGATTTTCAAGCAGAGGCTATATGACACCTTTTGGGGGGCTGTTGCAGAGGGAATCCCTTTTCACATCTGGGTTGGAACAAATGGCCAATGAGGTCATCTCTAAGATTCTGTGATTCCATGATTCTATGAGTAACCCAGTTTGGTCTGAATGTAGAATATAGTATGAGATGATGCTAGGAAGACTGATTTGAACTGGATTGCAGAAGGCTTTGAAAGAGGGGAATCAGTATGTACTTTATTCCAGAGGCAAAGGGGAGTTTGGTGGAAGATTTTGAGAAGAGGGGTCACACCTGTGGAGTCCATACATTAGTAATAATACCTGGGCATTGCCAGATGGGGTTGATTGGAAGGGAGATAGGCTAGGAGCAAGAACAACAGTTAGGAGACAATTGTCGCATTCCAGGCTAGAGGTAATGAGGACCTAAGCTAAGGTGATCTCATTATTCCAGATTTCTAAACTATGAGGAACAGGGAGTCAACTCTTGTCAAAATTTCTGTTATTCATCTTAGAAAGACTAAGCACACCAAAAACTATAGTATAAAAAAGTCTTTTGAGAAGGACAATTCTTGTTTCCTGCAATATCCTGAAATCTGCTTACTGGTGCTCTATGGTTAGAATGACATTAAAAACTTTTGAATCCCAGAAACCCTGGAAGTATTTTTTCTTTCCTATTTCAGTAGTCTGTTCAAAATATCAATTCTCTCTTAGAAAAATGTGAGATTTTTTTTCTTGTTCCTATAAATGTAAAACTGTCTTTGGTAATCAAATACTTGGCAAATATATAACAGGGAAATCTGGAAAATAGAGACATACCATGGTATTCTGAAACAGTAAAAAAAAAAATTGGTCCCTTTTAGGAGGCATTAAATTGATGACTTATAATGGATATTACAAACAATAATATAGTAATATGCACCTGAAAATTAGGAATTGAAAATACTGTTAAGATGACTATTTGGATCTGTACAAGAAAATGTGTTATTCCTGTAAACCTGAGCAGGCGTGGCATTTCTGACTGTCTCTCCCTTTACAACCAAGAAGCTATAAATAAGTGTCTGGGAAGCATTTGAGCATTTCAAAGCATCACATTGTTGCTAACACAAATGTGTGATCAGAGCTGTTGACTTCAGTAAATGTTTCTTCTTGAATTTTCTTCTTCATCTTCATATTTGGAAGCAACATGATGTGGTGCAAGGAGCATTGGCCTTAGAGTCAAAAGACCTGGGTTAGTAGTAGCTTTGGCACTAATTAGCTCAGTGTTGATGGGGAAGACATTGTGCTTATCTGAAGCTAAGTTTCTTCTCTGTAGAATGGGGATAAAAATATCTATACTGTCTACCTTCCAGTTTTGTTGAGAGAAAAGCACTTTGTGCATTGTAACACCCTCTGTAAGTATTGTTGTCAACAACAAACATTTGAGTGTGTCCATTGTACTAGCTGCTGCAGTTACAAACATGTGCAAGACAGGCCCCTTACCTCCTTTATGGGTTTTATAATTCAGTATATACAAAACGATAAGGCAGGGCAGAATAAGTCAAGTGTTTCAGAAATAGAACAGATGATGAATACAACAGAAGTCCAGAGAAGGAAAATTACATCGAGAATAAGTCAACAATGTGATATGGCACACACACACATGCACATACACACATACATACATCTACACATAAAGTTAATGTGATCTTAGACTGGATCACTAGAAGCATAGGCTCCAGAACCAGGAGGGTGACAGTACTGTTATTCCCTGCCTTGGTTATATCACATCTGGCATCTTGTGTTTAGTTCCAAGTACCACATGTCTTAGGGTGGGCATTGTTAAGATGGAGAGGTTCAGATGAAGATGCCCAGAGTGGTAAAGATTATACTACATGATTGTAAATTGAAGAAACAAGATGTTTGGCCTAGAGGGGAAAAGACTCAGGGAGCATCTTAGAGTATTCGAAAAGCTAGTTTATGAATCAAGAGGAATTACTTTTTTTTTTTTCCTGTTTGGCTTCATAGGCCAGAAGTAAGAGCCCAGGGTCAAAGTTTCAAAGAGGATCATATAAGTTTTTGGTAAGGAAGGCCTTGTTAACAATTAGAGGTCTCCAAAAGTGGAATGGGTTGCCTTTAGACACTCTTAATGAAGTTTTGAGTGACAACTTGTTGGCTATATTGTAGAGAATATTCATGTTCAGTCATGACTAGATGGCTAAACTAGGTTCAGTTTAGGTCAACAATAGTAAAGCACCTACTATGCACAGGGCACCATGGTAGGTACTGGGGATACAAAAACAAAAATGAAAAAAGGAATCCCTGACCACAACTCTGAAGTTCTGTGAACTAAGGTGATTGGTTGAGGAAGGCATCTCAGAGATGGAAGAACTTGGGCTATGTTGTGAGAGAAGGTTTAACCTAGGCAAATGCAAATGAGTGGAGTTCTAAGGAGGAAATAATCATGCATAGGAAGGAGGGAATACTCATGACAAGTTTGACTAGCAGTGTGTAAATTGGCCTAACTGAAACCAAGTTATCTGACTTCAAAACCAATGTTCTTTCTAGGAACCACTGTATCCTTCCATGATAAGAATATTTTCACAATATGTTTTGAAGTATTGAATAATGCCAGATCCATAAGATTGTAAATTCATGCTTTAAAATAAGAGAAATAAGTTGATATATTAGAAAGATTTTGTATACATTTCAAACTTACCCTTGGTCTATATCAGTTTTGTATAGAGGCAACTAGCACAGTAAATATCCAGTTTTAGAAGTTAATACTACACAAAAAATTAGACAAACTCTACTATTGATAGCTTAATTACATTTGTTTTCTATCTACTTTGAATCATTCATTCAGTTACTGGGACTGTGCCAATTTCTCCTTATACCAAGAATTGCTCCCTTATATGATCTTTAAAAGGTACTGGATGAGAAGGACACTTGAGGCTTATTTTCTAACCCTAGCCCCCAACTTGAGTTATGCATATGAAATAGGCAAACAACACATGCAGTCATCATATGACAGGATAAGGGAATTTCTCACACATTTCCTAGGATATTATGCACAATTATACTGGTAAGCATGGCATTTGAAACTATTGTTGACACAGCTGTGCAAAGTTCTCCCTGTAATAGGGAGCTGGTCACTGTTTGCATGGCAATAACATGCTTGTTATATGAGTTCCCAAGAAATATTGATATATATTGTGCTTTTTTCTTTTTCTCCAATCCAGTTGCCAATAATACATTCAAATTAAAAGATTCCCCTGCATTTTCTTTCTAACCATGATAATCACTGCAATATTTTTTCTCTTTCAAGTCTTTAATGCACTCAAATTACACCAATAGTGTGGAAACATCTGTTGTTCTCCCTTAACAGGGAAATTTGGAGGGGGGCACAGAAAGGAGAAGAAATTCATCTTAGACTCATATGTTAAACTGTATCAATTCCAGGAAGTTCAAGCATACAGTTGGTATAGCTTCTACGGCATACAGTGGATGGCAACGTTCTATTTCTGACCACAATTGAACTTAACTTTCTTACTGAATACTTTACCCTAAAACAAGAAAATCTTTCAGAATGCCTAGGCATTTACAAACTTATATTCTCATTGAAGTGTTTAGTGATTAATATTCTTAGTGTAAATTAGATACAAATTCATTACATTTACCAAAGCGTTCCAACATGGCAGAGAATTCTGGAGATAAATATTAGGGACCTAGCCTCTGGGTGACTGATATTTAAAGGCAGGAAATCTTCCTGCTGGTGAACTGAGATATAAAACAGGAACCAAATCATTTGGAAGTGTCAGAGAAAGAGAGGAACCAAGTCATTAGGGTACCAAGGTCAGAGAGGCAATAAGGCTGACTCAGGTTTAAGCCACCAAGCTCCTAAAATACTGTTGTTCCTCATATTTCCTATCAGGTTGGTGATAAACCTGAAAATTTCACTTATTGAATCTGTTCGTTTATATTGAAGTGCAATGCAAAGTAACATTTAGTTTATTTGTTAGAAAAAATAAAATAAGGTACAGAGCTATGTGAGCAGAATAGTGTAAATTGGAATAACCCTCTCCAAATGAGGAAGTTGTGGAGGGGAGGGGGAGAATTGTGACAGCACTTCATGTTTGCCTCTAGTATTCAGTCACAGAAGTGAGAGTTTGAACAGACATTTTTGCGGAATGGTCTTTATACCTGGTTTAAGAAGCAGAGGAGAAACCTACCAAGAACATCATATTTGAGACATCGATTATAAAGGAACCAACACGGGTCCTAGAAACATATATTCACTGGTTAATGATCTCCATACAGCAATATCATGCAAATCGCTAGAAGTACTGGAACGTATCTGAGATTAATCCTCATAGGATATAAGAACTAGAGCCCAAGACATCAGGAATGTATTATTATTTGTACAACCAGTAACCGTCCTCTGAGACAATGTGAACTTGCTTAACACTCAATTCCATTGCTGTGTACAATTCAGACTTGTTATTAATCCCAGGAAACCTTAGCTAAAAAAGCTAGTGAGGTCCCATAGCTTCTACTTTTGCAAACTGAGCTGAGTCATAGATAGGCACAATAGCAATGAACTCTGAAATCAGTACGTTTCTCAGATGACATATAAACCTGAGTCTTGGCCAAGAATAGGTGCTGGAAACCACATGGTACTCTTTCCAGGTGTAGGGGATATTAGTCACAATTTCTTATAACTAATTGTTTCCTCATCAGTAAAATGAAGAGTTTGGATTACATGACTGTTAAAGTAGCTTCTAGCTTTTTAATTCTGTAATTTTAAGTATATTTTTATAAGGAGTATGATTTAAGCTCATAAGTGTTATCAGAACCATAACTAAGGAAGGACATCTAGGACATTGCCCAAGGCTGCCAAATACAAATGACTTTAATGGCATTTGTAGCCCTTCCGAAGCATAGACATTACATAGCTTTTCACTTAGCAAGAATAATTAGTTAAAACAAAAAAAATATACCAGATCATGAGATGAAATGAGTGATCCATCTCTACTCCTGTTTGAGGGTTTACATTCCACTTCTGCTAGGAGCCCTGAGTAAAAACAAAAAAATTGTAGTGATGGCTTTGGTCATGATCAATTGACCATGCACCTTTATCAATCCATCAATTAGCATTTGTTAAGCACGTATTATATGCCAGGCACTGTCCTAGGCACTGAGTATACAATTACACAGAATGAAACAATTCTTACTCACAAAGAGCTTACTTTCTTATAGATCCCTTTCTTACACACAAGGTACAGGCCATATGAGAAAATTGTCTTCCTTGATGATAGAGAAGGGAATACTTTCTTTGAGGAAATGGCAAGCAGGAGTTTACTGGACATTACTCTGATTTAGAAACGTCTGAAGTTCCCTTGAAATGCAAGGAGAACAGTTGACTCTCTGTGAGAAACCCTACTCTTTTCATATTTTCTACTTCACCTATATTCTCCTTATTCAAGCTTTCCCTTCCAAGTATGGGAAAAATTTCCATTACCCGAGTTTTACAAAAACTACCAGGTGGTTTAGTGAATTCTGATAGGTAGTATGCTGACTATGGGATGGGTGGATTGAAAAGGCATAAGGATCTACTATCAAGAGTACTATAAATATGATAACAAAGAAGGGAATTTGGATGGCACAAACAAGAAATGGGATCTCTACTGACCTCATTTTAAAGTTTTCTGATTTGATAACAACTGTTGGGACTTTCCTTTATAAAGTTGAATAGAAGAGGGTCTGAGAGAGCCCATGCCAGCTGTAGGTGGAGTTTAAATTTGTTCTTAAACATTGCAAGACTAAATCATTAATTCACAATTATATTCAATTTTTCCCCAAATCTCTTCCAACTTTCAAAATAAATACTACATAATCCTTCACTCCCTTCAGTGGACTAGGAAGTAATATTTTTAGCATGCCATTTAAGGGCTGTGACCTTACATCCTTGTTAGTCAAACATAATTAGTGATGATCAGTTAGTAAATGTCAATTAGCTTTCAAAGACTCTGAATGCTTTGGCATACTAGATGAAAGGTGAAATGCAAAATTCACATGACATTCGACAATACAAGATCAGTGAAAAACAATAATGGGAAAAGAGATCAAAAGTTCATGGAGGCACTCTGAGAGTACAGAAAGCTCACCCAAAGGAGTAACCTTAAAAGCTCAAAAACTCTCAATCTATCCCTACTATTACTTTCTCTCCCTTCTAAGCACCTTAATAATTTGTGTTGCCTGTCAAGTGCTGACTACTCTTAAAGTGCGTATGAATAGCTTCACTTTTAATCCCAGCTGGAGATGGAAGACAAGCCATTTATTAAAATGAAATCATCATTTCCAAGCTAACTTTACTAGCACATCTAATTTCACATTTACCTATTTTTAACATATATCCAAAAGAAGAGAGACTCTCATCATTCAAGCTGTTTTTTGGGGAATTTTTTTCTTTTCTTTTCTTTTTGCTCAAGATTTTTTTTCCCTACTACTATAAGAAATTGTCTTCACTTCCTTCCAGGAGGGATGGATTAAAAAACATTTGGAACATCTGATTCCATCGAGTCCTCATACAAGAACAGTAACAAATTACCATAGGATTGTCTTGTCTTGCCTGTTCTTTCAGGCTATCTGAAAGCTATGGCAATAAATGTACAAGAAGGCAGGCAGCTTGGGTTAGTGGATAATGTGATACCTTCCTTGGTCCAAATCCTCCCTTAGACATATACCAGCTGTGTGAACTTAGCAAATTACCTAAATCTCTGTGAATTTCAATTTGCTTATCTGTAAAATGGGGATAATAATAACACTTGCTTTATATGATTATTGTGAGGACATGAGAGAATTTGTGAGGTGCTTTGTAAATCTTAAAACCCATCTATGAATGTGAGCTATTATCATGAATAATAATAGCTCATGTTTATATAGCACCTACTATGAGGCAGGCACTGTGCTAAGTGCTTTATAATCATTATGCCATTTGGTTCTCACAACAACCCTGAGAGGCCTTTTCACAGAAAGAGAAACTGAGGCAATCAGGGGTTAAGTGACTTGCCCAGGGTAAATGTCTGAGGCCAGAATTGAACTCAGGTCTTCCTGACTCAAGTTCCAGTACTCTAGCCAATGAGTCATGTAGCTGCCTTTATTATTATGGTGGTAGTGCCATACCTTAATCCTCCAGTAAAGAATCAGAAGAAACAAGAAGGAAAAAAAAAGGGCATTGTCAGTCTAACACATTAAATAAAGATATGTAAAAGAATTCAACATTTTCCTCACTTTCTCTGTGATTTTATCAGTCTAGGGAACTCCTGGTGTTGAAGTAGGTACAACTTCTTATAACTCTGTAGATAAATCCTAAAGAATGGCCTGAAGCAAATAGAGGTTAAGTAAGTAGTTTGCCCCAGGGTTTGGCAAGTTTGGTAGGATTTGAAATCAGGTGATTTTGACTCCAAGTCTAGCATTCAATTCATTACACCATGCTCCTTTCAGATAGATAGATAGATAGATAGACGGATGGACGGACAGACAGATAGATAATAGATAGATGGATGGATGGATATGTGCATGTATCTATCCATAGACATATGCATATATCTATACACTGTGAACACATTCATATAAACACATATGTGCACATTGACATGCATGCACAAATGATGCCGCTAAAGTCTTGGTGCCATGTGTACAATGTGTGCATATATGTACATTTGCATACATATGTGCGTGTACATACATGCACATGGTACATATGGTATGTATTCATGCTGTGTGTATGCATGTATGTGTGTTTGGAACATGGGGAATCAGACTTGTGATTTCAAACATTTGGGGAACTTCCAGGGAGGAAACTCTATCTTAGAAATACTAAGTTACACTTGGTGTCTAGAGAGAGCACTGAGCAGTTAAGTGATTTGCACAAGGATAAGTGGCCAGTATTTGCTCAAAGGCAGGATTTAGTTCAGGTCTTCCTGACTTCAAGGCAAGCTTTTTATCCACTACATCGCACTGTCTCCCTGTTGATGAAGTAGGGCTAAACCTGTGATTTCAATGTTCTCTTTATTAATCTAATCAGATCACAATTAAAAAATATATAATTGGCACTATAGTTCAATTGCATGGCATTCTTTGTTATCTCTACTAGATCTACAATCTCTAAAGGCAGATGTGATCTCATTCTTTGTAATCCCTTCCTATGACCTAGCACATAGTACTTTTCACTCATTGAATATTTGTTGAATGAATGAATGGACAACTTAATATAATATTTAGTATTTTCTAATCAAAATATCATAATTATTATTTGGGGACCACCCCCTCCACCATTCATTTAACATACTGACTGAAGGTCTACTATGTGCAAGGCAGTGTACTAGATATATAAAGTTCTGCTGATTAGGGTTCAGTAATGTCCCTATTTAAAATTTACAGCTGGTGCCAGTAGAAGTACTGTAATTGCTAGATGTTATTAGAAAGCTCTTTAAAATATACTTAAAGGCTTGGCTTTTTCTGCTTTTCAAAAGAATTCATCTTTCCTAAACTCCAGTATTCATGAGCTGAATAGAACTTGATAAATATAGCCTTTGTTCCTTTCAAAAAAAGGTGAATTCTGTTGTTTGTGTGACTTTTTTTCTTCCCTAGTACTTAGAATATTAGTGAGAAAAGAGGGAAAGTTTGGGTTAAACGTTGTGATTTCTATCAGCATATTAATACTGAAACATTTTCTTCCACACAAACAGCCTTAACAGGTGTGCAAAGCTTGATTATAAACACAACAGCCAATTATGATTTTTAGTGTCTGGAGGCAGAAATGTTAAGAAAATACATTAAAATGAAGAAAATAGAAATTTTGGACAAGGCTAAAAACAATACTAATTATCTAGATATTTTGGTGTAAATTTCAGCTTAGTTTATAGCTTCATGAAGATTTCTTATTGGTCTTTGATGTTTTAGTAATTACAAGCTAGCTGTTTTGAAGATGAGAGTTTTGTAAAGAGACAAAAATATTCACAGTGAGTACAATTTATACATGTAATTGGTTTAGTTTTTTTTTCAATCAGACCTTTATCCTGGATGTTTGGTTGTTTCATATTGGAAATTATGGCCAAATTCCTCTTAAATTAATTTCAAAATAAATATTGATATTATTTGACATCAAAGTATTCCTTAAATCCTTTACCATGGACATAGGAAGAGTTTGAAATGCAGACAATTTCAAACTGGCTGCAAAAGTCACTAAAGGTTTTTAGCCTGGGAAGGGAAGAGAGGCAAGAAAGACAGAGTGAAAGTGTGTGTGTGTGTGTGTGTGTGTGTGTGTGTGTGTGTGTGTGTGTGTGTGTGTGTGTGGCGGGGGGGGGTTGCTTTCAGGGAACAGAGCACATCCCAAATGGGCAGAGGAGCTTAAATATGCACATTCCTTTTGAAATGACCACCCATATCAGAAATCAGCTTTAAGAATGGAATTTCTTTTCCCCCATTGCATCCTGTATCTGGTTTTTTTTTACAAGGACAATTTCTGCCCTCTCTATTTTCTTAAAGTCTTAAAAAATATCTTCAGTGATTCAGTTTTTATAAACGTACCTATGTGCCCAATTCTGTCTGACTCTAGGAATACAGAGGCCAACTTGTTTTTAGGTATTTTATTTACTGTTTTAAAAGAGGCCTCCGTTGGGCTTCATTCTTAAAGGCATGTTTGCTTATTGTATGTAATCTAGGTACTAAGTTACTAACTCAAGGTCCTGATCCTTTTTGAAATTAAATTCCATCCCAGTTTTTTGAGCTCCACATATTTTGCTCATGACATATGGACCATCCAAATGTTAAATCTAAAACTTGGTATGGATTTTCATTAAAAACTCGCTGTTGTGATTGAAAACCCCATTCATCCAGAGCAACATGAGGAAAAGACAGTCACAATGCCTGCAGACTGTCTATTCTATGCTATAAATAGGCTCGGTTTGTTTTTACGGTGCTATAGCAGTTTAGGCACAAAGTATTTTCCAACTCGCAGGCTGTTATAGTCTTACTGTGACATTCATGCTGATGTAGTGCAAGCCCTGGTCTTTGTTTTCTTTGGGCAAGCGCAATTATTATCTGACAAGAATGTTTATCTCAATGACAAGGAAATAAAGATCCATATTCTCTGAAGTGTTATAAAATTTAACATCAGAGTCTTTGATTCTAAAAGTTAAGATTAAAAAGGCAGGGTCAACATCTTAGCAGTTTATAACCTATATTACCATAGCTGACCCTGCACAGAATTGGAAAATATTTAAAACTAAACTGCCTTCAGAGCCACATCCTCAAATTCTTCCTCTTCTTTTCTTTCCTTTTCCCTTCACCTCCCCCAACCCCAAGGAATCAGTTCAGGCATCCTAACCACTCCTCACCCCTTCCCTTTTAAAACCTGAGCCCAGGAAAGCATCCTGTCCACTTATTCACAGGAAGAGGTGTGAATGGCATTTCCCACCTGGTTGCTGAGGCTCTGGGTCAGGGAGGGGCATAAACTGACAACGCCCACCTCTTACCACCACCACCACCACCTTTCTCAACAAACAGCTGATAAGGTTTTCCACATTTCTCCCCCAGTGACTACTTACACTTTATTCAAGATTAAAATGTTGAACTATGGAATCTCTAATGGAAGAATTTCAGTTATCAATGAGCTTTAGAAGGGTGGAGACAGTGGCATTCCTGTAGTCCCTGACCTCTCACCACAGAGGTGACTGCCTATTCATAGCTTTGCAGACTTGAAAGAATGACATTAATGAAACAGAAGGGGCAATGTGGTCTACTTAGGAGAGAGCCAGCCAGGAAGAACTGGGTGAGTTCAAGTCCCTCTGACACATACTGGGTGTGTGACCCTGGGCAAGTATTTCATTAATTAAGTATAGGCAACTCTCTAAGACTAAATTGTCCAGAAGGTGTCAACCTGTGTTTCTAGTTCCCTGAACCAATAAAATCATAGATCAAGTCCCTATCCTTGTGATTATAATACAGGTTGTCTGTTGCTTTTTAACATTTCCTAAATTTCCCAAATTTCCCCTAAAATGTTTTTATTTTAACTGAGTTATTGCTGATATGAAATTACATTTTGTCTATTTCTAATCTATTCATATGCACATACTATATATATGGGTCTATTAAATGTGTATTTAAATATGCTTATATAGAGAACTTGTTGACAAATACTGATTATATAAGTTCTAGTTAAAAACTGTAAATTTAATGCAATGTTTTTCACACACCAAACTGATATTGTAGTCATTAAAAAAATTACTACAAGTGCCAGCTGGATATTTTTTTCGGAGCAAAGTGTCATTTTAATGAGAATTTAAGATTTGATACTATATGATAGATGTTTGGATAAAAATAAAATGGGTTTGGTTTAGAGAAAGTATGTAAGATTCCAGTGTGACCTAATCATTCTAATAATGTGTTCCCTTGTGATGCCTTTCTCTCACATCAAAGCCTCACATCACAGTGACACATGCCACAGTGAATGCCTCAGAGAATTCTGCCTGGACACTTGCATGCCAGAAGCTAGCCTTGCTCTGGCTTATCCACCAGAGGGTGCATTCAATTCAGGATGTGTTGAGTGGCCCTGATCAGGTCATCACTGGCTTGAACAACTCTAAGAAGCAAGTTCCGTATTTCATATGAGAACTAGATTATGTTCTAGTTTGGACTCAATGTGAACCTGGAAGGCCTGGAAGAAAGTATATACACCCCTTAATTGATCAAGTATAGAAATGTTTCAGAACTGATACACCAGGTCAAAACCTATTCCAGGCTGGGCTGCATGCCACATAATTACTCTAGGTTAAGACAAGTAAAGTTAATAAGCATTTATTAAGTGACTATGTATGTTTACCTAAAAGATCATTTTACAGAGAACTCTCACATGGAGTTCAGAAGGTAGTACAAGGACACTCTTAAGGTCTCCCTGAAGGACTTCAGTATCAACTGTGAGATGTGAGAGGCCCTGTGCCAGAGCCTCCCAACATGGTGTGCCCACATCAAAGAAGGTGCTGCAAAGCAGAATCACAATAGTATAAAAGAAACATGAAATGCACAAATCTAGAGACATCTCCATCCTGAATGTTCAAGTGGACTATTTATGCCTGACCTGTGGTAGAGGCTTCTGAGCTCGAGCTTGTATTGGGCTGATCAGCCATAGTCAAACACACTCTACCTTGACCCCAACATTGTGATGTCATTGGTATGCTTCAAATACAAAGGTCCAACAACAACTTACTATTTACCAGACACTGTGCTAAGCCCTGGAGTTGCAAAGAAAGACAAAAGACAGAACCTGCTCCCAAGGGGCTCACAGCCTAATGTGGAGAGACAAAAAGTGAATAGCTATATGTAGAATCAATTGGAGATAACCTCAGAGAGAAGACAGTGGGAATGAAGGAGATCTGGGAAGACTTACTGTAGAAAGCTGTAATTTCAGCTTGGACTAGGAGGCCACGGAAACCAGAAGGCAGAGATGAGGAGGGAGAGAATTCCTCACATGAGAGATAACAGGTGAAAAGGTCCAAATTTGGGGGAGTAGAGTATCTTGTTCAAAGAACAAGGAGGCCAGTGTCACTGAATCAGAGTAAGTGGGCCTAGTAAGGTGTAAGAAGCCTGGAAAAGTAGGGAGGGGCCAGGTTTTAAAGAACTTTGAATGTCAAACTGAGGATTTTATATTTGATACTGTAGGTGGTAAGGAGCCCCTGGAGTTGATTGAGTAGGAAGCAGGGTGACATGATCAGAACCATGCTTTAGGAAGCTCACTTTGAAGGCTGAGCAGGGATGGACTACTGAGCAGAAGTAGGGACAGATTTAAGGTAGTGAGACTAACTAGCAGCCAGTGTATTAGTACAAGCATAAGGTGATTGGGTCCAGCACCAGGGTGGTGACAGTGTCTGACGAGAAAAGGGGGCATAAATAAGAGATGTTAGGAAAGTAAAATCTCAGGATTTGACAACAGATTAGACATGGGGGATGAGGGTGAGGAGTAAAAGTTGAGCTTTTTGTGGAAGAGTTTTACACAAACCCGAGTTGCTAAGAACCTTTTTTGGTCCAAACCTCTAATTTCTTTGGTGTTTGGAGCAACTGTTTTCGTGATTTATAGTTCAAAGAGTTGCCTAGGGAGCTTAGGGGTGCTGCTCAGGATCTCACAGGCAGAATATGTCAGAAGCAGGGCCACCATAAAGCTTTTTCAGATTCTGAGAACAACTCTCTAAACATAAGCCAATTTATCAAATTGGCTTGTGCACTTGGTAGGAGCAAGGAACCTTTAACTCCATGGCATTTGGTGATTTGTTAACATATCAACTAATAAATCAATAAGAAGAATTTTAAGTGCCCACGAAGACCTAGGTACTATGTTCAATGCTACAGATACAAAAACAAAAATGAAGCTATCCCTGCCCTCAAGGAACTTATGTTTTATTTGGGGAAATGACATGTACAAACATAAATACAAGCAGTTCTATTATAACATGGCATGTATATTCGCCTCAAGCACCCTACTATGCAAAATCAGTCAATAAAAACTACAGAGTTTATGGGAAAAATGGGGTTGGGGTACAACTCTTAAAAACCTCTTTATTGACCACACACACAAAAGATAAATACTAATAATAAAATACCTAACAAAAATTGGCAGCATGGTTTTATATATTAAAGGACAAAGAGATACACAAATACTACAATAAATAGTGGCCATGTCGCCTACCAGGGCCTATGCCCCAGGCTGTACTAGCAAGTTGGGCGGGCCTGAACTTCCATCCTCTGAGCTGGAGGCTAAAGTGGAAGGGGATGAGGTGAGACTTGGGGCATGGACCAGCCCTTCTTCACTCCAAGCTCCTACACCAGAAGATAGACAAAGGCACTCCACTTTGACAAAGATATGAACTTTGCTTTCAGAAGTGGGTCTCAGAAGGGCTGCTTGTAAGTTATTGTAAAGTGGTGCAATTTTCTGCATTCTCACTCTTCCTTGAGGAAGAAATCTTAAAGGAACAAGCTAGAAATTTGAGTTATGCTCAAAATGTATAAAATAAATTTGCATTTTTGAACATGTATTATATCAGAACTGACCGTAAATGCAAAATTTATGGAAGTAAATACAAAATCATTGGTGGAGGGTGGAGTGACTAGCAGTTGGGGAGGTTAGAAAAGGTCTCATAGACAAAGTGCTTCTTGATTTGAATTTTCTAGAAAACTAAAGATTATAAAAGACAGAGATGAGGAAGGAGGTCAGCAAGGCATGGAGTCAGTCTCCATGGAAAGTCCCAGAGATGGGAGATGGAATGTTGTGTGTGAAGGACAACAAATGGACAGTTTTGTTGGATCTTAGTGTGTGTGAATGGGAATAAATAATAGACGGGAGGCAGATTGTGAAGGGTTTTCGTTACCAAATAAAGGAGTTTATGTTTGATGCTATTGGTAATAGAGAACCACTGGAGCTTTTCAAGTAGGGAAATGACATGGCCAGCTCTAGGAATATCACTTTGGGAGCTATAAGGAAGATGCATCAGAGAGGGTAGAGACTTGAAGTGGAAAGATCAGTTAGGAGGCTACTGGAATAATCCAGCTAAGAGGTGATGAGGGCCTAGACTAAGGTATTAGTCATATGAGCAAAGAGAAGGGGACAAATGTAAGACTTATTGTGGAAGTAAGACCAAGAATTGGATAAGGAGGGTGATGAATAAAGGATGACTTCAAGTTCTTGGATGACTGCAAGGGTGGGGATTCTCTAGGCAGAAAAAGGGATATTAGGAAGAGGAATGGGGATTTTTGGGAGAAAGATAATGTATTTTGTCCTGGACATGTTGAATTTCAGATACCTACAGAATATCCATTTGGAAAGGGCCAATACACTTTTTGTGATTTGGGAATGGAGCCCTGGAGAGAGATTAGGGATAGATATATAGATGTGGGAGTTATTTGCATTGGTATGATAATTGTACCTATGGGAGCTGATACGATCATTGAGAAAGTGTAGGTAGAATAACACAGAGAGTGAAGATAAGGGCCTTGGGGTGCACCCACCCATGGAGGCAGGAAATGATGATGATCTGGCAAAGGAGACTTAGAAGCAATAGTGATATATGTAGGCGAAGAACCAAGGGAGAGCAGTATTATGAAAACCCAGAGAAGAGGGAATAACTAAGAGGACATTGTCCAAAGATATCCAATGCTTCAGAGATATCAAGGATGATGTGCTGTTGGATTTGCAGTGAAGAACTCACTGGTAATTCTGGAGAGAGCAGTTTTCTATGAGGGATGAGGTCAGAAGCTAAATTGCAAGAGGAAGAGAAGTGAGGGAAAAGAGAAAGTAGTAAATGTGAACAGCTTTTTGTAGGAATTTGACTGTGAAAGGGAAGAGAGATGTAGGACACTATCTAGATTGAATGATAGTGTCAAGTAAGAGTTTTTATGGGTAGGAGAGACCTGTGCATGTTTGGAGGTAAAAGAGAAGAAGCCAGGAGGTAGGATCAAGAATAGTAAATTTATATCTGAAAAGAACATAGGTCATTGAGAGGTCACTGAGACCAATCTCCTCATTTTCCAGATGAAGAAACTGATATCCACAGAAGTTAAATGACTTGCTTAAGATTACAGAACTGAGGAGAGGAAAAGAAGGTTATTGTGAGAAGTACCTGATATATGAAGACAGAAGGTAAGAGATCCAGAGTAACATAGAGGGGTTAACTATTGGGAGGAGAGGGGCCACCTCTACCAGAAACTGTAGCATCTAGAAGAGAGATTAGGGGACGATGTTTGGGGATATTGAGATGCAGAGTGGAGAAAGAGCTCACTGCAAAAAGTCTCTACATTTTTTTTTGAGGCAATGGGGTTAAGTGACTTGCCCAGGGTCATGCAGCTAGTGAGTTTTTATGTGTCTGAGACCGGATTTGAACTCAGGTCCTCCTGACTCCAAGGCTAGAGCTCTATCCACTGTGCCACCTAGCTGCCCCAAATAGTCCCTACATTTTCAATAAAGTATGAGGCAGACTTCTGCTGAGAGGGAAAGGAAGGGATAGTATAGAAGTCTTGAGAAGAGAAAAGAAGGTTCATCCTCAAATGCATATATAGTCCTTATCACTCATAGGACAATTAATCTTATTTTTCCTGCTTTATAGGAATAGTTGTATACCAACAAATATTCTGTGTGGTTATAATAACTACTTTTTACAATGGTCTCCAAATGAGTTTCTAGTCTGTGTCTTGTCCAATCTATTCTCCACATTGATGCCAAATTGATATTCCCAAAACACAGGTTGCACTGAATCTGAAAATATTTGGTGGCTCCCTATGGCCTCTATGATAAAACATAAATGTCTCAGACTGGTATTGAGGGATCTACATAATCTTTTCCTCCTTTCTAGTCAGGTTATATGCATACTTTCTTTTAAACATGAATGGGAATAGCTCAGCCATATAATGGAACCAGATAGCAAGATGAATTGGAAACCAGAGTCCAATAAAATTTTGTGTACAAAAGACAAACTTGGGACAAAAAGACATACATACAGTTGACATGAAGGGCCTGAGCAAAGTCTATTATGCTTCAGCTGAAGTGAAGGGAGGAAGGGTGGCAATCATGATCTCAGACGAAGCAAAAGCAAAAATACACCTAATTAAAAGAGATAATCAGGGAAACTACATTTTGTTAAAAGGTACCAGAGCCAATGAAATAATATAAACATTTTTACAAGTTTCTCTGATAAAGGCTTCATTTCTCAAATATATAGGGAACTGAGTCAAATTTATAAAAATGAGAGCCATTCCCCAATTGATAAGTAGTCAAAGGACATGAACAGGTAGTTTTTAGGAGAAATCAAAACTATCTATAGTCATATGAAGAAATGCTCTAAATCTCTATTGATTATGTAAAGACAAATTAAAACAACTCTGAGATACCACCTCACATGTAACAGAAATGACAAATGCTGGAGGGGATGAGGGAAAATAGATAGAATAATGAACTGTTGGTGGAATAGTGAACTGGTCTCAACATTCTGGCAAACAATTTGGAACTATGCACAAAGGGCTGTAAAATTGTGCATACTCTTTTAATCCAGCAATATAACTATTAGGTCTGTACCCCAAAGAGATCAGTGAAAAAAAAGAAAAAAGACCTATATGTACAAAAATATTTATAGCAGCTCTTTTTGTGATGGAAAAGAATTGGACATTGAAGGAATGCTTATCAGTTGAGGAATGGCATTACAAGTTGTAGGCTATGATTGTGACAGAATACTATTGTGCTGTAAGAAATGATGAGGGGAGTGATTTCAGGGAAAAAAAAACATAGAAAGACTTATATGAACTGATGCTAAGTGAAGTGAGAAGAACCAGGAGATCACTACGCCCAGAAACAGCAGTGTTGTAATGACCAACTATGAAAGACTCAGCTACTCTGATCAATACAGTGAGCCAACACATTTCCAAAGGGCTCATGATAAAAAAAAAAAATGCTATCCACCTCCAAAGAGAGAACTGGTGAACTCTGAGTGCAAATTGAAATATGATTTTCTTCTCCTTAGTTTCTTTTGTGATATGGCTAATATGGAAATATGTTTACATAATTTCATATGTATAATTGATATTACATTGTTTGCTTTCTCAGTGATTGGGGGAGGGGCTAGAGGAGGGAGAGAACCGAGAACTCAAAATTTTAAAAGAAAAGAATGTTAAAAAATAAATAATCAATCTTTATAAGAAGTATATTTTATTTTTATCTTTTTTTACATTGCCTAAACTTTTCCTTGTATCCCTCCTCAAACCTTTCTCAGACAGCCATGCCATATAAAAAAGGATTTATTTTTATTAAAAAGAAAAGGAGAAAAGAACCAGCAAAACCAATCAACACATTAAAAAAATCTGGCAGTATATGTGGTGTTGCATAGCCTTTGCAAAAAAGTGGGGGAAGTGTATTCTCAGAGCTCTTCTTCTTCTTCTTTTTTAATATAAATTTATTTATTTTTAATTTTCAATATTCACTTCCACAAGATTTTGAGTTCCAAATTTTCACCCCATCTCACCCCTCCCCCCACCCCAAGATGGCATGCATTCTGAATATCCCTTCCCCTAGTCTGTCCTCTCTTCTATCTCTCCCCCCTTCTCTTATCCCCTTCCCCTTCTATTTTCCTGTAGGCAGGATAGACTTCTACCCCATTTCCTGTATTTCTTATTTCCATAGCATGAAAACATTTTTTTTAAACGTATGTTTTTAAAACTTTAGGTTTCAAATATTCTCTCTTCCTCCCTCCCCACCCACCCTCATTGAAAAGGCAAGCAACTCAATATAGGTTATACATGTGCAGTTATGCAAAACACTTCCATAGTAGACATGTTGTGAAAAACTAACTCTATTTCCCTTAATCCTATCCTGCCCTCCCATTTATTCTATTCTTTCTTTTGACCCTGTCCCTCCTCAGAAGTATTTACTTCTGATTACCCCTTTCCCAATCTGCCCTCCTCTCTATCATCCCCCTGTTCTCTTGTCCCCTTCTCCCCCTATTTTCCTGTAGGGTAAGACAGATTTCCATACCCAATTGAATGTGTATGTTATTCCCTCCTTAAGCCAAATCCTATGAGAATAAGATTCACTCATTCCCTCTCACCTTCCCCTGTTTCCCCTCCACTGTAAGAGACTTTTCTTTTCTGTTTTTTTTTGTGAGATAATTTACCCCATTCTACCTCTCCCTTTCTTCTTCTCCAAGTATCGTCCTCTCTCATCCCTTAATTTTATTCTCCAGATATGACCCCTTAATCTTCAACTCACCCTGTGCCCTCTATCTATCTATCTATCTATCTATCTATCTATCTATCTATCTATCCATACATATAATTTTTTTCTTTCAACTACCCTAATACTGACAAAGGTCTCATGAGTTATAAATATCATCTTTCCATGCAGGAATGTAAACAGTTCAATCTTAATAAGTCTCTTATGATTTCTCTTTCCTGTTTACCTCTTCATGTTCCACTTGAGTCTTGTATTTGAAAGTCAAATTTTCTATTCAGCTCTGGTCTTTTCATCAAGAATGCTTGAAAGTCCTCTATTTCACTGAATGACCATTTTTTCCCCTGAAGGATTATACTCAGTTTTGCTGGGTAGGTGATTCTTGGTTGTAATCCTATCTCCTTTGCCCTCCAGAATATTATGTTCCATGCCCTGCGGTCCTTTAATGTAGAAGCTGCTAAATCTTGTGTTATCCTGATTGTGTTTCCACAGTACTTGAACTGTTTCCTTCTGGCAGCTTGTAATATTTTCTCCTTGACCTGGGAACTCTGGAATTTGGCTATAATATTCCTAGGAGTTTTCCTTTGGGGATCTCTTTCAGGAGGAGATCTGTGGATTCTTTCAATTTCTATTTTGCCCTCTGGTTCTACTATATCAGGGCAGTTTTCCTTGATAATTTCTTGAAAGATGATGTCTAGGCTCTTTTTTTGATCATGGCTTTCAGATAGTCCAATAATTTTTAAATTCTCTCTCCTGGATCTATTTTCCAGGTCAGTTGTTTTTCCAATGAGATATTTCACATTGTTTTCTAATTTTTCATTCTTTTGGATTTGTTCTACTGTCTTGATTTCTCATAAAGTCACTATCTTCCAATTGCTCTATTCTAATTTTTAAGGAAGTATTTTCTTCAGTAATCTTTTGGACTTCCTTTTCCATTTGGCCAATTTTTCTTTTTAGGGCATTTTTCTCCTCATTGGCTTTTTGGACCTCTTTTGCCATTTGGGTTAGGCTATTTTTTAAGGTGTTATTTTCTTCAGTATTTTTTTGGGTCTCCTTTAGCAAGCTGTTGACTTGTTTTTCATGATTTTCTTGCATCACTCTCATTTCTCTTCCCAGTTTTTCCTCTACTTCCCTTACTTGCTTCTCAAAATCCCTTTTGAGCCCTTCCAAGGCCAGGGACTGATTCATTTTTTCTTGGAGGCTTTGGATGTAGGAGCTTTGATTTTGTTGTCTTCTGGTTGTATATTTTGATCTTCTTTTCACCAAGGTAAGATAATATAGTCTCTTTTTGCACTGCTTGCTCATGATCCCAGCCAATTACTTGAGTTTTAAACTATTTGTTAAGGGGACGAGTCTGCTTCCAATGTGGAGAATGTACTGTCCCAAGCTTCGGGGGGTTGTACAGCTGTTTTCAGAGATACTTGTAGGGACCTATAAATTTTCAGTTCTTGCAAGGTGGTATGATAAGGGGGGAGGTGT
Organism: Phascolarctos cinereus; assembly: GCF_003287225.1. Taxonomy (NCBI): domain Eukaryota; kingdom Metazoa; phylum Chordata; class Mammalia; order Diprotodontia; family Phascolarctidae; genus Phascolarctos; species Phascolarctos cinereus. Next base: position 132,241,648 of record NW_027555736.1, read on the forward strand.
TTACTCCTTTCCTGGCCTGCAACCACAAGTACTCCTTTCTGTCCTGTAACTGTGAGGAGGGTTTTCTCTCCACAGCCACTGCAAGCTCCACCGCGCCCGCTCTCCTCCTCACCCCAGCACCGCAGCCCAGAACTGTGGCCCACATCCAAACATGGGCAAAGCAAGAGATTCCTGCCTCAGCACTGGCAAAGAGATCCCTGTAATCCCTCTCTGATCAGCCACTGGATTCCCCCTCAGTCTGTGGGCTGGAAGCTCAGGAAGCAGCTGCCCCCCCCCCCCAGCGCCATGCTCTTGGGGAATGAAGCTGAGACCGCACACCTTCTTCTCTCAGCACTGACAGAAACAGACTTTTCCTACTGACCTTCTAAGTTGTCTTTGGCATTAGTGGATTGAGGAGTCTGGAAACTGCCACAGCTGCCTGAGATTCAGTCCTCTGAAGCCTGCTTCAGGTTTGCTGCGGCCTGCGTACCCAGGCTGCGTTGCACTGCGCTCCCAGCCCGGCGCGATACGCCTTTCTGATCAATCATCCAGGTTGTCTTGGGCTGGAAATTTGTTTCACTCTGTCTTTTTGTGGGTTCTGCTGCTTCAGAATTTGTTTAGAGCCATTTTTCATGAATATTTGCAGGGGTTTGGAGGAGAGCTCAAGCAAGTCACTGCTTTCACTCCACCATCTTGGCTCAGCCCCGCCTCAGAGCTCTTCTTTGGGAAATGGTTTGATCTTTGTAATTTTGCAACATTCATTTTCAATTGTTTTGTAGTGGTTGTTCTTTCCATTTACATCATTGAAATCAATGGGCATATGTTTTCTTGGTTCTATTTACTTCACTTTTCATCAGCTCATGTAAGTCTTTCCATGTTTCTCTATATTCACCATATTCGTTGTTTCTTATAGCACTCACATGCAGACTTTCATATACTTTCTGTTTCAGTACTAGCTATTCCTTGTGTACGACAACCAACTGCCCACCTCCATCCATGCCTTTGCACAGCTGGGTCCTGCAAGGGGATTGTCTCCTTTTCTTCTTTTGCCTCCTAGAATTCCTAGCTTTTTTCAAAGCACAACTAAGGTGCCACATTCTACATGTGACCTTTTCTGAGTATCCCCTCCCTTACCTGTTATCTCTCTCTTTGAAATTGTTTTATATTACTTTGTATTTATTTATTTGTGTACCAGTTGTATCATCCCACTCCACTCCCTTTTCACCTCTTCTGTCGTCCCACTCCCACCCATATGAGCTCATCTAAGCAGAGACTTGGTTTTATCTTTGCATTCCTAATTCCTAGTGCTATTCCTTGCTCATAGTAGGAGCTTAATAAATGTTTGTTGAATTTTCTGCTTTTTCATATTATATAAATATAGTAATATTACTCATATTCTAATCTTAAGAGATATTTTGTGTGTTCTTTCCATTTGGCTCTGTTTTCCCCTGTTTGTGTCATTTAGATTTTGAGTCCATCTGGCAATGACTGTATCTCTCTGTACACAAATATATTAAGCAGAGGTTAAGCAATGAGAATTATTTAATAGCAATGAGCCTCCAATCAACATTCTGTGAAGTTACCCAGCTTAGATGGCACTCTTTAACTCATTATAATTGGGATCTATGTCTACTTCCATAGGGACAAAAAGCCTCTTCTGCCCTGGCCCGTCTGTGATGGATCCTGAAATCTCTTGGCAAAGGTTAAAGTTATGCAACAGGAAGATTTATCCTAGAACATGCTTTATGAGCTATCTATTAGTCACATGAAAAAATGTTCTAAATCACTATTGACTAGAGAAATGCAAATTAAAACAATTCTGAGTTACCACCTCATACCTATCAAATTGGCTAATATGACAGAATAGGAAAATGATAAATGTTGAAGAGGATGTGGGAAAATTGGGACACTAATGCATTGTTGGTGGAGTTGTGACCTGATCTAACTATTCTGGAAAGCAATTTGGAGCTATGCCCAACAGGCCATCAAGCTGCCTACCCTTTGATCCTGCAATACCACTACTAGGTCTTTATCCCAAAGAGATCATAAAAAGGGGAAAGAACCTACATGAACAAAAATATCTATAGCAGCTTTTTGTAGTGGCAAAGAATTGGAAACTGAGGGAATACCCATCAATTGAGGAATTAATGAAGATATTGTGGTATATGAATGTAATGGAATACTGTTATGCTATTAAAAAAAATGATGAGCAGGATAATTTCAGAAAAAAACCTGGAAAAGTTTACATGCACTGATGCAAAGTGAAGTGAGCAGAACCAGGAGAATATTGTACACAGTAACAGCAACAATGTGCAGTAATCAACTATGATCAACTTAGCTCTTCTCAGCAATAGAATGATACAAATCAGTTCCAAAAGACTCATGACGGTAAACGTTGTGTACATCCAGAGAAAGAACTGATGGAGTCTAAATGCAGATCAAGGCAAACTTTTCACTTCATTTTTTTGTGTTTTTTTTTTCTTTTGTTCTGTTTCTTCTTTTACAACATGACTTACATGGAAGTAAGTTTTACATGATTGCACATATATAACCTATATCAAATTGCTTACAATCTTAGGTAGGGAAGAGGGAAAGGTGGGAGAAAATTTGTAACTCAAAATTTTATTTTAAAAAGTGAATGTTAAATAATATCTTTACATGGAGTTGAAAAAAATACAATTTTTTAAAAAACAGCGTACTTTATGGTGAATTCTAGTTGGGCAGTGGTAAACGCAGAAATGGGCTAGGGTATGATAAAAGTTGCCCAAAACATTAAGTAGCTTTCTACATGAACAAACTGAATCAGAGTCATCTAAAGCATTTAGATAATGAACTTCTTTTCCTCTATTTATCTGCATTTTAAATATCACCAAAGAAGAAACTTTCAAAAAAGTTACAAAATTATCACAGTAGCCAAACCAACTGTCACAATAAAGAATAAACTACAGAATTATTTTACATTCTGTCAGCAAAAGTGTGCTCTGGTGTGCCTGATAAAATGCTGACTCTATTGGTAGATAATATAGTAGGAATATCCATCAGAGAATAGACTGTAGTTTCAAAAAGATGAAAACATCAAAATTTCTTGAGTCAACTTGCCTACAAAGAGCTTGGCAACCCTCTTCCCTTCTGCAGCATCTGTGGCTCATGGCTTGCAACAAAAACAGTCATTAAAGTTTTCTGGGCTCCATTTATGACAAGGTGGATGAGACTGAATCCTCCCTGGAGAAACGAGTTGAATCAGTGACTATAGAGACGAGTGGGCTAAACAGACTTGAAGAAGGAAAAAAAATGATGAAGGCAAACAGACATTTCTTCTGTGAGATAAAGGTACATGGAAGTATCAAAGAACACAAGGAGATGACAGAAAATTAGTCCTGGGCCAAGAATTGGACAGATCCTGGCACAAAGAGAGATGAATTAATAGGACTTTTAAACACGGTGCTGGCCAAAGTATTTGACTTTGGAAAGCAAAAGGGGTTTTCTTCTAAAGCAAGTTGCTAACAGATTCCCTAATGGACCAGTTGGTTTGAAGACAAATACTTTGTAGAAAGTCAGAAGACTTCAGCTTACAGCCCCAGTTCTGCTACAGTTACCGGTGTAATCTTGGCTGACTCAGTTTCCTTATCTGCAAAATGGTGCAGATAATCCTTAGCAGCCTTTCTAATGCTAAATTCTGGGATTCTAGCAACTGTGACTAAGAAATTGAAAAAGGAGTGGCAGCATTCTTAGGATAGAAAGTCATATACAATATCCTATAAGGCATTTACAAAAGACGGTTTCCTGACTGTCTGCCACAAAATAGAAGACAAATTTACATAAGATACAAGATATGTAATATAAAATTTACAAAATATAAATTTTATATAAAATAAAACAAATTTATGGTAAGAAGGGCTCTGGAGCCTCACTAATTCACATACATCCTAAAAGCTAAAAAATTGCATACAGAGGAAAACTCTTTTGTGTCACATATTTTAAAGAATCCTAGCACATACTGGTTGTGGAACCCTAAGTCACTAAAACCCTCAACATATCAGCCAACTAAGACTATAATTTGCAGAGAACTCCTGACTTTCTTTGATTGAGGGAGTTTCTTTACTTGAGACCATATAAAAATGAAATCACAGGGTCAATCCCTATCCTTTCCCTAAAGAAAGAAGGAAAACTGATAGAATTGATTGCAAGCCTTCCTGTACCTGTAGAGCCCAAGAGACCCCAAAGACCACAGAATTCCACATTCTGTGGAACAATAAATTATAACAACATCTGTCTTTGTAGAGGATTGAAGGTTTACAAAGCGCTTTTAGTGCTTTTATAACTCCCCATTTGCTCCTCATAACAACCCTATGAGTTAAGTAATGCATATATTATATTTTTTATTTAAAGAAACATTGTTAAGTGCCTACTGTACAAGGATAAACTCATCCACCTTTGGTGTCCACTTGTCACCCAACTCTCACCTGCAGCTTCGAGAAGTTGTAGCATGCACAGCGACCACACCCCAGCAAACCATCTTAGCAGATGGGCTAACACAGGTAGAGGGTAACCAACACATTTCAGATCTGTCAGTGAATTAAGAGGATGTCTACCCCATGCATATGAAGATTTCCTCTGTTGGAATGGGCAGATGAGAACAATTTGTGCCTGAAGCAAGTGCTGTGGGGTGCTTAGAGCTTGGTCAGATGTCAAAGATGCCAAGGTCATCCATTGCATCCTGAGCCATCACTAGTTCTTCTGGCTTTTGTCTTGCTGCTAGACTTTCATGACTCTGGAAGAGAGAGTGAGGTCGAGGACTTTGTGCAAATCTGCCTCACTTAAATCCAATTTATATGCAAGTCAAGATATCACCTCTTATCCATTATTTATAATGTCATTGGTCCTCTGCAAACCATGGATGAACAACAATACCATATAAAGGATACTGAAAACAGACCCTGCCCTTAATGAGCTTACATTACACTGGTGGAAGGTGTGTGTGTCTGTGTATGACAGAGAGATATAACATGAAAAAATAGAAACTATATGCAAAGTAATGACTTAAAGGGATGGAGAGCATAACAGTTAGGGGCACAGTGATCAGAAAAGGCTTGGAATAGGAAATATCCCCTATGCTGGCTGGTCTTTGAGAGAAGCTAGGGATTTGATGAGGCAGAGCTAAAGAGGGTGTGCATTTCAGACATGGGAAACATTCTGTGCAAACGAACATAGGCAGGAGATGAAATTATGCAGATGAGGAAATTGAGATCCAGGGATGTTGATTGACATAGCAGGGTAAGGATTCAAACCTGTTTCGTCTCAATCCATAATTCTTTCTATTGTACCATAACTACTTCCATTCTTCTAAGGAAAGTGTGTTGTTGATAACCATTCTTTGTTTCTCTGCTACCCTAATTATCTTATAGAACAAATAGATCCAAGTGGGAAGACTTATACTTGCTGTGGAAAGAGGCTCTTCTAGCCTTGACACAATAGGAGGGGGTGGGGGGAGAGAATCTATTTTAGAAAAGATGACAAGGTTTCTTAGATTTTATATCTTGTGTAGAAATGTTTAGAACTTTATGACAGTTCCCTTGGAAATGTTGCTCTGGAAATGAGTTTGTGATGCAAGAAATTTACTACCACTTGGAGATCCTGAAGGTTCTGAAGCTTTGATTTCTAATTTGTTTAAAAAAAATTATACTATAACATGGGTAACAGTCACATAGATAAAATTAGAGGAACGGTTCCAAATCTGGGGCAGACTTCAGTGGATTTGTATATCTGAATGGGAAAAATATTTTCACTAATCCTAAATGAAATTTAACATTTCCTTAAATTCTTTAAAAACATTATTTTAAAAAGGAGTCCATAGGCTTCACCAGACTTCTCAAGGGCTTCACAACACAAAAGATTAAGAATCACTATTCTAGAATGTCGCTTGAATCAGTTAAAAAGTACAATATTTGGGGAATTGTATGCATCTGTTACATTACTACTATCAGTGTTTGTATTCCTAAATGCTGCATTTTAATCCAAGCCATTATGCATAATTCTAGCACCTTTTGTAGATTAAAATCTCTACTTGGTTGTAGAACAATGTATTTTGGAATGCAAATGAGTTTTACAAAGTTCCATTTATGACAATTAAATTTCTTTTGTACAAAACTTTAAAAGTTAAAAGAAAATTCCTACTTGAAGCTACAGTACAATATTCTCAAACTTCAGAGGCTTGAAAAAAGTTGTTCCCTTCCATAGCACAATTATATCTTTCCCAATGCCTACATTAAAACTCATATGCTGTTTATATTCTATTCAACATGGTTTATAGAGAAGAGCCTTATTGTGCCATGTGGCTGGATTGTGGATGGTATTCAATAGTTAAAGTATTAACCATTAATAAATTTTCTTTTCTCTTTTTTTCTCAACATTCCAGTGTTCAGATGATTAGTCATTCTCAGAAATAAAATATTCTCTTCCCTTCTTCTATGTTTTAGCCACAATTAAAAAACAAATCCAACTGACCATGGGATCTGAATGGATTTAAAAGTTATGATATTTTGTGATAATCATGATATTTTGAAAGTTAAAGCTGTAAAATAAATAGAATACTTCCTTTGAAAGTATGAGGACATTTTCCCTCTAAGTGTCTACAGATAGCATATGCTATTATATCATTAATTTCAAATATGGGCATTGATACCATTTCTTCTCTGTCTTTATGAAAAATAATTTTGTAAATATTCATAAACATTTTAATAATAAAACAGAGTAGGCATGTTTGTATTCTTACTAATATATAATAACATGATTGTCTACTTTGAACAAATTGTAAAGAACTACCTTTTGTTCTTGCAAGTAAAACATTGGTTTTGGAAATGGAAAGAACACCTAAGAAATGGAGTTCCAAAATATAATGAAAAGCGTACTGATGAAAAGTATCCCCTCAATATTTCTGGAAAGAACATTAACAATTCCAAGTCATTTTCTGTCTTGGTTTTTCTGTAATTGTAGCAATTTCCCTTATTATTCTTATGAACTTAATTCTAGTTTTATTGTACTTTCCAATTTTGCTCTTGTTTTCATAATCAGAGGAGTGCTATATTTTCCAGCTATTTTTCCATTTTTTACATCAGCTAAAATCACCAAGAATTATGTCATTCAAGCCTCTCTATTCATATGAAAAAATTTACAGAATTGATTTTTACAATCTGTTTTCACCTTTTTCTTTACCTTTACTCAGTCATATTTTTACTTAATTTTTTTTATTGATCTGTTATTTTTACATGACTAAAATTTCCAAACATATCTCTTCTCTTTACCCTAAAACCAGAGAATTTTAGAGGGAGGAGGGGAAGGAAGGAGCAGTTCAGTGAAACTAACACATTACCAGTCTGACTGTACATGTAATATTCCATACCCATAGTCCCCTACCTTTGTAAAGAAGGGAGAGAAGAATATTTTCTCCTCTACTGAGGCATTAATTTACAAACTATTTTCCTATGAGAATAGGTACTGAGTGAAATTCATTCTAGTTTTTCAAAAGCACTACTTTTCTTCCTAAGTCCAAATTCAAAAATAAAAATTATTTCTGTTATTTCTAACAGAGGTAAAAAAAAATACCAGAACGTGGAGAAGGTTTCTTTTTTGTAAGATATCCTGCCTAATTTTGCATATTTGAGAGGTTTGGAGAAGATCCGGTTAAGCACCTAAATTTGAGGCTACTTCCCAAATCTTCATATAAAATTTCAATTCATTTCAATTATCTTCCTTATCATAACTTTTTTATCTTTCCTTTAAATAAATCCTTCATTTTAAAAGAGTTCATTGTTATTATTATTTTGTTTTCACACAAACTAGGTTTCCTTTTCTATCCTTCTTACTCCCTGCTACTAGAGAAGCAACTCATGAAAAGAAAATTTTTTGAAATAGGAAGATTAAAAAAAATCAGCAAACCTAATAAAACAATTGATGTTCTCCACAACATCACATACCCACTGCCTTGACCTCTGAAAAGAACAAGAAGAGGTATCTTTTTGTATTTCTTTTTTTGAGGCCAAACTTGCTTGGTATAATTTTGCAACATTCATATTAGTCACAGTTGTTAAAGAAGAAAAAGATCAAAAGAAAAAAAAACACAAAAAAGAATAAGTGAAAAAAGTGTGCTCCAATATGCATTCAGAATCCATCAGTTCTTTATCTGGATGTGGATAGCATTTTCCTTTGTAAGTCCTTTGTACTTGTCTTGGATCATTGCGTTGCTGAGTAGAGCTGAGTCATTCATAGTTGATCATCACACAATGTTGCTGATACTATGTACAACATTTTCCTGATTCTTCTCATTTCACTTTACATCAGTTCATGTAAGTCTTTCCAGGTGTTTCTGAAATCTGACTGCTCATCATTTCTTATAGTACAATAGTATTCCATTACATTCATATATTACAACTTATTTAGTCATTCCCCAATTAATGGGCATCCTCTCAATTTCTAATTCTTTGCCATCATAAAGAGAGCTGCTATAAATCTTTTGGAACATCTAAGTTCTTTTCCTTTTTTCCCTAATCACCTTGAAGAACAGACATAATAATGGTTTTGCTGGGTCAAAGGGTATACACAGTCTCATAACTCTTTGGGCATAATTCCAGATTGCTCTCCACAATGACTGGATCAGTTCACAGTTCCACTGATAGTGAATTGGTATCCCAATTTTTCCACAGCAATATTCAGCTCAGATTCTTTTGTGGTGGTCATTCTTTCCATTTGCTTTGTTGTCATTGTACTTATTTTTTCCCTGGCTCTGATCATTTCACTCTGCATCTCTATATTCACCATATTGGTTTCTTTTTACAGCACAATAAGATTACATTGTTTTCATGTATGACATTTTGTTTAACAATTCCCCAATCAACGGGCAATCTTCTTTGTTTCATTCTATCATGAAAAGTACTGCTAATATAATACTTGTAGATGTATAGCTAAAAAGCTTGGATTCTGAAAAGTTAATGAAAAAAGAAAGGTCCTATATTCACCAAAATATTCACATTAGCACTTCTTTTTTTATAGTAGCAAGGGATTGGAAACAAAGTAGAAGCCTATCAACTGGGGTAACAGCTAAAAAGTTATGTTATGAGTCTGATAAAGAGAATATAAGCCTCTGATCCTCATAAAGACACTCTATGAGGTTTGCAGGCAAGAATATAATGGAATATTAATGTGCTATGAAAAATAAGGAATATTAAGAATGTAAAGAAGCATGAAAAAACTTTTCTGAACTGATGTAAAGTCTAACGAGTGGAGCCAGGAAAACAAATATATACTATGGCTACAATAATGTAAAAGTGAAGAGCAGAAAGAAAACAATGGAAACTGAATGCTGTGAAATTTGAATGACCAATCTTGGTCTCAAAGAAGACACATGAAAAGGCACCTTCTTCTCTTCTTTAAAGATGGTGGGGTCATAGGCAGAGAAAATTGCTGATAATATCAGACTTTTTCTGCATGTAGATTAGATTTGCTGCATGTTATTCTCCCTCTTTTTTATTTTTTGTTACAAGGGATGGCTTTCTGGGTAGGGAGGAGAAGGGATATATTGGAAAATATAGGTAATGTAAAAGTAAAAGATATAATAAAACAGATTTTTAATGAGAAATTCAATGTCTTTGTAAGACAGCTTCTCTGTTTTAGAAAAGCAAAAAACTATGAAAAACACCTTTCATTTTTAAAGATTCCAGGCTCAATAAAAATATACTTTGTATATTTTATTTGTTTGTGATTCCTACTCCATCTACTTCCAAAAAGATTTGAGATGGCATCAGATGACAAAGGTAGTACAAGTCACATGAACTGAATTAAATAAAAGTGAATAGAGACAATTCGAAGGAAGCAGAAAGAGTGGGTGTTTGTAGGCATCCAAGCTGAATATAGATTATAGGAATTTGAACAATGAATCTAAGTTTTCTGTCAGGGTTAAAAAAAAAGGGGGATAGGGGAAGCAAAGTCTGGATATACAGTACTGGATTACAAAGTTCTTCTATGTAGAAAGAAAGTACATACATTCATCAACAAAGATTTTCCTAAAATTAAACAACCAGGAATTTATCTTATGGATCTTTGTATAAAGGAAATTGAGCAACATTGTAGATAGTCTTTTCAACAATAATTTTTCAATAGACATAGAAATTCTGTTTAAACAAAATATTCTCATAAAGACACTCTATAAAGTTGGAAATCATAGTATTAAATCTCCACTTATTGAAGACATTTTTTGCCAGAGGCTGTGATAATTCAGGAATAATGACAAAACCAACAATTTTTTAAAAGCACTTAATAGTAAATTATCACAGACCTTGAAAGCATCTGTTTGGGTACAACATTTGATGCAATCTTAAATGGACATGAACATATTGTTTCCTTTTTTGTCAGTGTTCCATATAGAGTCAAGTCTCAATTATCCATGTATGGAATCCATGGCCAAATTCTTATCTCTCAGCCAGTTTCCTCATACTATACATCACTCTCTCAGCTGCTTCTCTGTAATAATCAGTGAATGCAAACTAATTTTTGTAAGGCTAACTAAAACAATTTTGAAGCTAAATTTGGTGCCACTGCCCTTTCCCACAAAGTTTTATATTGTGATGGCAAATATAAATGACTTTTTGTATTATCTGGAGAAACAGGGTTAAATAAAATGGCTCCAAACCTGTGCACACAAGATCCCCTGAGAGACCATCATTTCAGGTTATACCTTGATTTCTAAGAACACCAGCCGTCTCATTAATTGAGCTAACATACCTTCTGTATGAGACAATAATGTTTCATGTTTCTGTTACTTTTAAAAGGGCACATATATATGTATGCGTGTGCTTATGATTAAATGAAATAGTAATTTATTTAAAAGTATTATTGAATTCATATTAACTTTTCATGCTAATAGTATAATTACCATCAGGCTGGGTCCACAATATTTTTTTACATTAAAAAGGGCCTTTAAGCTAAAAAATGTGGGGGATCAGCTACTGCTCTGGCACAATGGCTTGGAAGATTTTTGGATTTTAGTCTGAGTACTGCTGTCAACCATGCGTCACCTTAGTCTTCTCACATATAAAATAAGAATGATAAGGTCTTTTTTTTTTGGATTTTTTTTAGGATAAAATGATATAATAAATATGAAAATACTTTGAAAAAAGCTTGTTATTCTAAAATTCAAATAATAATAATGGCAACAAAACAACAATAATTGCCCCTCTATAATACTATAGACAATTTAATAATAGAATTTTAAAATCAGAAAAAATTAGATATGCTATATTACAATATGATCATTTTGGTTTAGTTTCTTTCAAAAAAAAGAATTTTTCTACTGTAATAGATACTATCTTTAGTCATGTCCTATACATGAAAGACAATTTTATTACATTTAGCATTGCATTGAAGAAAATGACAAAGGATTTTTTTGGGGGGGGGGAGATAAATAGGGTGTGTTACATTTACAGCAACATTCTACAAGTATATTACTCAAAGTACCTAGCTTAGGTAGTTTGTTGAAGAGTATTTAGATAGTATATCTGTTTATTTCCTAAAGAAAAACACAAAAGGAAAACATTCCTAAGTTAGGGAATCCATAATTAACATAAAATATAGGGCAGCCACTACACCTACAAACAACCTACAAACAACTCAACTTTTTTTTTTTTTTTTTGCTAGGCAATGGGGTTAACTGACTTGCCCAGGGTCACACAGCGAGTAAGTGTTATGTGTCTGAGGTTGGATTTGAACTCAGGTCCTCCTGAATCCAGGGCCGGTGCTCTATCCACTGCGCCACCTAGCTGCCCCTGAAGTTAACTCTTGTGGCTGAATATAGATGAAAAGAAACTGTCCATCTTTGCTCAGGAAATCTGTACAAGGTGTAAGTTGGGACTTTCTTCCCTAGTTCATTCTTTTTTCTTTCTTCTTTTCTTCCTTCCATCCTTCCCCTTCTTTCCTTTCTTTTTACTTTTCTTGTTTTCTTTCATTCCTCCTTTTTCCTGAATATAATGACCAACTTCTGTCGGCAAAAATGGCCTAAATTTTCTTTTTCTTTTCTTTCTTAATGAACAGTATTTGAAAACTCTAAATGAAGAAAATTATTCCCCAGAAACTCAGTGAAAGATTCTTTTTTAGATTTCATTCTATATATTCATGCTTACAATATACAGTATATATTCTCATTCAAACATAGTCATATATGTGTGTGTATATATATAATTGTATTTTTTAACATTAAAGAAACAATTATGTAGCTTAAGAACCAGAAAAGTTATCCTAGTGACTATAGCAAGACTAGATTCTACACTTAGAGTGAGAGTTTGGAGAAAGGATGTCTTTATAGCAAAAACAATGGAGAAATCATAGATCAGGAAGGGACTAACCCTCTCATTTTTTAATATTTACTTAGAAGCAAATGAAAAAGGTCTCACTTTATTAGACAGTTTCCCATATCACAACTACAGTAATAAGACATAGTTTTCTTTACCTACTCATGCAATTATTTCTGGATTTAGAGAATTCTGTTAATGGTACTATAATTATAGATCTTTTAAAAATAATTCCCATTTTCTACAATGTCATTTATTTTGTCATTTGGGGAAGCTGCTGGTTGAAGTCAATGGGGAGAGTTGACTGTGTCAGAGAATAATAACAGTTTGCTTCTGCGGTTTGTATTTTTTCTTTAATGACACATTGGATCTCATGCAGTTAAAAAAAGCCTTTTTAAAAATGGAGCCAAGTGTATAGAAAATAGCTATTAATTTGCTACCATGTGGTTTAGCTAATGTAACTTGTTATTCCATTAACATTATGTTGTTAGCGGCCAGGAAAAAAAGGAATTAGGCTATGCTGCTCTGTAAATTAGTATGAATTATTTTTTAAAAGAGAGTCTTCATTTGATCTTCTCATTTTTACAAAATACAGTACATGAAAGGATATAGACCATTGTTGGAAAAAATTGAAACCAGGTTCTCATAACTTGGAAGACAACTGAAACTCAGATAATCTCAAAAGTTTTAAAAATGATTACATACATATATACACATATGCATATATGTAAGTATATTCATACATACTTGTGTATGTATATGTATGATTATGAAGGAAGATGAAAGGTTTTAACATTTTTTTCCAGCAACCTTAAATAAAGTTCACAAAGAACTACAAACAAATTTTTAACACTTTTCAAACAACTAAATTTAGATGAATTTCATATAGGCTTCAGTTGTCACAGTCTTTGTTGCCATGACAACAGGATACAATTATTTATTGCCATGACAATCTGCTGTAGGTTTTAAAAATACATTATCTATTTTTATTTATGTTGTCAATTGTGCCAGAGAAGGGATATCACCATTTCTTGTCAGGGAAAGAAACTCTTATTCAGGGAACAAATGGAAATCAGCAAGTCAGATGAGAGAGGGGGAATTGTGTGTTTGCTCTAATGACCCTCATAAAAGCCAAAATTCCTTTAAATTTGAAATGATGTTTAAAACCCTTTGTCCATTCATGCCCTGAATGTTTCATTTCTTTATGCTATGTGGGGACATCAGATTTATGCTCAACATGAGAATAGGGCTCAGTTGAGGCCAGTGTTATGATTTATAATGGTAAAAAATAGAACTGGGTTGTTTTGGGGGGTTTTTTTTTGGGGGGGGGGAAGAGGACTCAGAGGCCTAGGTTTGAGAACTGTGTGTCTGTGGTTAAATCATTTAGTCTTCAAGTCCCTTCATTGTCTTCTTGAAGTTATTCAAGCAGATACTGGACAACCACCTGTTTGGAATGTGATAGTAGGGATTCCTTTCATGTATGGGTTAGACTAGATGGCTATTGACGTGTCTTTCATCTCTCAGATTCTTTGGTTCTATATTCCTTTAGCCTGTTTCCCAACTTGAAAACTGAAGAATTGAGATGCATGGCCTCCAAGATTGTTTGCCATTGTAAATCCAATGATCTTATACCCAAATGATAATGGGTCATTTTCTGGATGGACAATGAGGACACCTGCATTTTTTTTTTGCACTTTTACAAATAAAGAGTTCATCATTGTTTTTGGAGTGGGAAAGCCATCTGGTCTAAGACTCTCATTTTATAAATGAGGAAACTGAGGGATAGAGAGATTGTAACTCGTACCAAATCACATTGGTAGTTTGTATCAAAGATAGCATTTAAACTCGGGTCCTTTGAACCCAGAGCTTCACCATCCTGCCACTTGTAAGAATTCTAACTGGTGGTTTGACATGATAGGAATTTTTCTGCCCTGTCTGTCTGGGGAGGTCATCCAAACCTGGCCCTACAAGCAATGCCTCTCCCATCCAGTGGTTGAAAAAAAAACCCCAAAAAATTCCAACTTGAAAGAAGTTCCTACTTTCACCTACACCAGAATAAGTTCCAGAGAAAATGTTTCCCACTGTATGTACCTAACTGACCATGACCACCAGCAAGACTTTTGACTTTTGGAAGTGCTGTGGATTCTTGAATGACTGGTTATTCCTTGCTAAAATATGTCATGCATGAAATGGTATGTCTGGATAGAGAGGAGGGGTTTGTACATCCTGTTGTGTCTATCATTGTGTTTAGACTCCATATAAATGCGCAGTGTTATTATTAGATTTGTGTTTTTAATAGCAGATTTCCCAATATATTTATATTTTGTATTCAGTGAGTATTCTGTCTGAGAACATAGTACTAACTGCCTTTTACCCAATAATCAGCAAACAACAAACTATGCTGCATGGGAAATTCATTTTTATGTTTTCCTTTTGAAAAACAAATTGCTTGGAGTAACAAAAGGCCTAGAATTCCAAGGGAAATAATTGGGTGGAGTCGAGGGGAGAAAGTAACAAGGGGGGGCATAGCATTACCAGACTTTAAACTATGTTTTAAAGCCATTATATCCTAAAGAGGCAACATAGACTAGTGAATACAGAGCTGACTTTGGAATCAGGTTACACAGGCAGCTAGATGGCACAGCAGATAGAGTGATGGTCCTGGAGTCAAGAAGATTTCTCTCCTTGAGTTCAAATATGGCCTCAGACACTTACTAGCTATATGACTCTGGGAAAGTGACTTAACCCTATTTGCCTCAGTTTCGTCATCTGTAAAATGAGCTGGAGAAGGAAATGGCAAACCACTGTAGGATCTTTGCAAAGAAACCCCCAATGGGGTCACAAAGAGTAGGACATGACTGAACAATAAGGCCCACGTCTGACACATGCTATAGATGTGACCCTGGATAAATCATAAGCTCTCAATTCCCCAGGCAGCTAGCTGTCTAAATATGCTGCAGAGCTAGTATCTACGTGTAGGGATAGAAGGAGTGTCTCCATCTGGAGGTTCCCATACCAAGGAAAACTCAGATCCAATCCCAATCTAATGGACCTCCTCACTTTCTGAATATTATGGGGAAAGTTGTCCATGGCACTCAAAGGTTAAGCGACTTGCCTAGGGCCTGGCTGTAAGACCAGCACTTTATGCTAATGAAATCTCAGATCTAATTAAAAATAATAATAATCAGTCTACCTGGTACCATTTTAAAAGTAGACCAGCAGAACCGATCAGAAAAGCAAGAACCAAAAGCAACTGAAAATAGTTGCCCAGTGTTTAATTTAACCCAATTTGTCAGGAATGACTGGGGAAACTGGAAAACAGTTTGACTGAAATTAGGTGTGGACTTGCATATTACATCATTCCCCACAATAAGCCCCCAAATGAATATGTAACCCAAATGTAAAAGGTCACATCATTCAAAAAATTAGAAGAGAATGGAAAGAAATACCTTTTATAACTTTGGATAAAGAGAGAATTCTTAACCAAGCAAAGCACAGAAGTGTTCACAAAACGGTAAATAGATAATTTGGATTTGTAAAATTAAAAATCTATAAACAAAAACCAATTGCTTCTTCCATCCAAGAAATGGTAAGCTGTCCTCAGTCTAGTTTTTTCCCTTGTGGTGAGGTTCTGTTGCTTTAGAAAGTTGTTGAATAAGAAGGATTTTTGCACACTCTCTGTTTTATATCAAATAATATAGAACAGGAGAGATAGTATGCTGCAGTGGATAGAGAACTGGCCTTGGAACCAGAAGACCCAGGTTCAAGCCATGTTTCAGATGCGTACTGTGTGACCCTAGGCAAGGGTCAGTTTTCCAGTGCTCTATGAAGCTCTGTACCAACCTATATTGGTAGAGAAAGTTTCCTTATTTGAAAGTTCCTTATAGAAATGAAATCATAGATCTGATTCCTATCTTTGAGATAGAATAGACTTATATGATATGATAGCTTATGAGTGCAGAAGATGGTAAGAAAGCAAGGAGATAACTTGTTATAGTGGAAATATTTTTAGACTAAAAAGCAGAAGAGCTAGCCCTAGCTTTTCCCCTACCTAGACTGTCTGACCCTCGACAAATCCTTTAAGCTTTCCTGTTTCCTCATTATCAAATGGTGATTATAGTTCCTGTGTTACATACCTCAAAGGGCTGTCTGTTGTGGAGGGGGAGAGAAATGAGATACTATCTACCTGTCAAAAACAATTTTGGATGAGAAGGTATTTAGAGCTATATAATAACAAATCAAATTTTAGTGGAATTTTCTCACATATGGAATACTTTTCTCACAATGACGCTGTGAAGTGGGTAAGATGGGTGTTATAATTTTCCCCTTTTTGTGGGTGAAAGAAATAAAGTAACTAGTTCACAATCAGAAAGCTGGGATTCCAACCCAAATTTGCTTTTGAGTTCACTGGTCTTTTCACTATGCCATGCTATTTATGAATACGAAGGTAAAATGTGATTTTCTGGTTTTATGCTAATCAATTTATTTCTCTCCAATGACATGTTAAAAAACATGAAACATTGTTTGTTCACCTTTTCGTCCTTAGCTTTTTCCTTCTCAGATTTTACTATAATTCATTATATATAGTCCAAAATAAATCTTACATCCAAACTCTCTCTCCACTCACATAGCCACCACCCTAGTTCAGGACGCCTTCATTTATAACTTGAACTATAGTATCCTAACTGGTCTTCATGCTTCAAATTGTTCCCCTGTCCAATCAATCTTCCACTCAGCTGCCAAACAATTTTCCTAAAGCACAAATCTGACCATGTCACCCCTGTACCTAATAAATTCTAGTGGAAACCTATTATCTCTAGGATCAAATATAAACTTCCTGGTTTGGTATTTAAATCTTTTCACAATATAGCCTCCATCCTCCCTTTCCAGGCATATCACATGTTACTGTCCTCCTTACACCCTACAGTCAAGTCACACTGGTCTTCCTGCTATTCCTCACACCCAGCACTTTTATCTTTGTTTCCATGTCTTTGCAAAGGCTGTCCCCCATACTTGGAATGGACTCCCTTCTTGCTTCTCTGTCCTTTGGAATCTCTGGTTTCCTTTAAGAGTTAGCTCAAGCACAGTCTTTTTCAAGAGGACTTTTGTGGTTCACCCTACCCTAGCTGCAAACGTCTTCTCCACTGAAGATTACCTTGTATCTGTTTTGTATGTACTTAGTATATAATTACATATTATTTCCCCATTAATCTGTAAACTTCTTATTAAGGTCAGAGATTGTTTTGGTTTTGTCTTTATATACCCAGAACTTTTCATAACATCTAGAAAATAGTAGGCACTTAATAAAGGCCTACTTTATGTGACCAGTGATTGATAGGTCAGATATCCTGTGTTTGTGTTCTCTGGAAGCGAAGATTCTGGGAATTCTGTGTAGTGGCCGGGCAAATATGAGGGCAGTGTTGTCACTGGGTTAAAATACCAGTGACCAGAAGTGCTGCTTTCCAAATGTAACAGCTTGCTGTATATCTGAAGGACTTTTATTGAGTCATTCACCTTCCCCTTGGGCAGTCAATGCAGCACAGACACTTATGCCTTTGAAAGTAGGTCACTGATAAGATAGACTGTCAAATAACAAAATCAAGCCATTCATGGGCAAGACATGCTGTGATGTAGGACCAGCTCAATGTTCTGGAAAATTAGAGGGTAGCCTGTGATATCACGGGTTATGGGAGCACCAAAGTGGTATAACTTAAAGAATAGCGCGTGGCATATAGTAAGTGCTTTATCAATTTTTTTTTCTCACACATTCAAATGACATACCTTAAAGACATAAATATTCGCTTGATCTGGGATTTTAGCAGCCCTGAAGTTGGAGATGCTGAGATGGCAGCCATGTCTAAATGTTGTTTTAAAGGAATCATGGCTTAGTGAGCTCAGATATTGACAACTGTGGCTTTAAAATATCCCCACTCTAACCAACATTTGAGAGGCCACTGATTGTGATATTATCTTGGTTTCAGGAATTCCTAAAATTCAACCTAACAGAAAGCTTGTGGGGTATCACGATATAAGCAATCAATTGGAAATTCAGAGACCCAGATTCCAAACCCAACTCTACCTCTTATTCGTGATACAATCTCAGGTAAGTCTTTTCAAATCTATGACCCTAATTTTCCCATACACACATTGAAGGAACTATACTAACTTTAAGCCCTTTTCAGCTAAGAGATTCTGCGACTTTTTGAATATCATACACTGAGGACTTTAATAATTGACTAGGGGGATATTTTCTAAGTGAAATAAGTAGATCCTGCATGCCCAGAGACAAATGCCCCTGCCAAATAATAAATACCATATTTACTTGTACAAATTTATTTTATATTGGGAAACACTTTAAAATATTTAAAATTTTCTCTCTCTAAAGGTTATAGGATATTTTTATTGAATATGTAGTGTATTATTTCTTTCAAGTAATGTCTCATCCTGAATGTACCAATAGCTAGCCTTAGTTCCCCATATATATACTTATACAATAGTCATAGCTTTCTTTTAGTTCTGGCAAAAGCAGAGGCAAAAGCAAAACCCAAAGCTGTGACCATTGATGGAAATAAACATAACTCCAAAGAATTTCAATATCTTGAAAAATAACTGCATTCTTGGAATGAGTGTATAGCCTACTAAGAGTTTAAGGGGACATCATAGTCTTAAGTATAGAATTTTGACATGGTTGTTAAAAAAATTAATCTCATCATTTTATAAAACAGAAAAATGAATCACATTGTTTTGTTGCTTATAAGAGTCATAACTTTTATGTTCTCCAAAGTCCAAATCCTTTAACACTTCAAAAAAATTCATAGTTTCATGTGTGTGGGTACTCCATCCACTGAGACAAATACCTGTTTTTACGTGCAAGTCTTTGTAATGTGAGCTAGGAAGACAAAGACAAAAATAAAAATAGCCTTTGCCCTTAAGGGGCTTTTATTTTACTGAATGAAATCCTATAAGTATGTCATCAAAAACCGTGGAGATCCTTATCCCAATTCACACTCACACTAATGAATCAGGTTCCCCAGAGAAAAGCTAGCTATGTTTCCTCCTTCGAGTTTCTAGGGATACCTCTAAGGGGCTGGGGTGATTCTTCTATAATGTTATCATCTTCAACCCCTATTCTAGCATGTTCTCCTCGATGTTAACCACCAATTATTGGCGTTCCAGTTTCATTTAAACAATTAAAAAAATTGGCTTTTACAAAGGGATATTTACTGTAAAGATATAGCAAGAATAGCATTTACAAAGCATTTTCTTCAACTGAGGGGTAATACTGTCCCATCTATCACTTCAGTTCCTATAGGAAGAATGGGCTCAGACTTAAAACAGTTTCAACAAAGCATTTTCTTCATCAAGTTCACCTCTGAATTCAGCACAGCTGATGGATAGAGCATTCTACTTTCAGGTGGGTCAATCCACTTCCGAGTTGTGCTGGTCTTACATCCACTGACTGCAAATCCCAGCTTCCAGGCCTGTGGTGGTTTACTATTCTGACTCTTTGAAGTTCATAAGTTCCTAGCAATCTGCAGTGTTTCACTTAAAATCAGGAAAGAATAGATACAAGAGACAGAAGTTACAGCAGAGCAATGCCCTCCTGGGCCACGTGCCTTCCTTCCTACCAAGAACTTACAATACTCCTTGCCTACATGCTCAAGTACAGCCAGGCAGGAAAAGTAAAAAGACTTTATTGCCTTTTGAATGTGCCCCAATTCTGGTTCAGCCACCAGTCAAAACTCTCTTTACTCTACAGTTAGTGGATTGGACTCAGTGATAGAATGTCCACGCCTGCTCCAAAGTTCATGTGGGAATTGAATCAGCAAAGGATACTGCATATGCTCATGAGGACTGTGCTCCTTGGCAGTTCCCTGTTATATAAGTAAATTACAAGGCAATTTGAGGAAGAAGAAATGACTAACAACTAGGGGGAATCAGGAAAATCTTCCCCTTGAAGGTGGTATGTAATCTGAGCCTTGAAGACATTTTTAAAGACTCTAAGAAGTAAAGATTAGAAAGTAGTGTGCTGTAGACACAGATGCCAGTCTGTGCGAAGGCAGAAGTGCAAGACATGCAAAACCAGAACTCAAAGAGCAATACACTTGTTAAGTAGAACCTGAACTCCTTAACTGCAAGAATGATTTTGTTTTCCTCTTTGTAACCCCAGTGCTAAGCAGAGTGAGTTGCATACTGTAGGTATTTAATAAGTGCTTGCTAAATTGTAGTGTCTACTATATATCTACTGTGTGTTAGGTGGCATGAAGAGCACACCATATATATATATATATATATATATATACATATATATATATACATATATATATATACATATATATACACACGAAACAAGTTTTGACTTATAGCTTACTTTATTGCTAAGACAAAAATTCAACTTATGAAACAGAGAAAAGTGTAAGACAGTATTTAATAAAAGACTCAATTGAATATGATCAAGTGCCAAACTTATGATTCAGAGAGGAAGTGCCCTGGACTGTCAGGAAATGGGAGAGATCAAATAGAGAATGCTTCAAGCTGCCTTGTGGAAACCACACATGCTCACTGTGGAATGCTCTGGCTGAAATCTGGGCTTGTTTTCCCTCGGAGGTGGCTTCACGTCTGTGGTTGCACCACGGCTCATTGACACAGAGCCCATGAAGTCCTTTTTTGATTCCAGCATGAAAAGCACCGTATAAGTGTAACCCTCGTTCACTGCTGTCTGTTGGTCTATCAAATCTGAGGGCGTGGATTGGTTATTTTCTGTGGTGAAGAGAATCATAGTTACAGGGATCCTACGTGTTTAGCAACATCTTCCTAAATCCCTGTTGACTTTACTTTTCATTCTTTTCCAGGGCTATGTTTAAACTATGATTTCCAGTCCTCTCCACTGAGATAGTTTAAAAAGGCAGCCATGTTTAGCAATGCCTTATGCCTTTTGAGAGCCGTGGAGAGCTGCTGCAGACAGGTTTCTCTTGTGCAACTTCAACATCCAGTGTGGTTTTTAACCCCCTTGAAAAATATGTGCAAAAATACAACATGCATATTTGTTTTCTTTCAGTTTTATAAGCTTAAAATAATTTATTTTGAGATGATTAAAATTTAATTGGCCCCGTAAGGGGAGGGACAAGGAAAGGGAGGGACATTTATTAAGTGCCTCCTATGTGCCAGACAAGGCAGCTACGTGGCTCAGTGGATAGAGCGCCAGGCCTGGATTCAGGAATATTCATCTTCCTGTGTTCAAATCTGGACTCAGATACTTACCAACTGTGTGACCCTGGGCAAGTCACTTAACCCTGTTTCTGAATCTGTAAAATTAACAGGAGAAGAAAATGTCAAAACACTACAGTATCTTTGCCAAGAAAAACCCCAGTGGGGTCACAAAGAGTCAGACAGGACTGACCATCACCACAAACACAAACGTGCCAGATGCTGTGCTAAGTGCTTTACAAATATTGTCTCATTGGGTCCTCATAACAACCCTGTGGAACAGATACCAACATGATCTCCTTAGGTCTGCCTGACTTCAGGGCAGGTAGGCAGTGCAGTGGATAGAGCATTGGGCCTGAAGTCAAGAAAACTCATCTGCTAATGCAAATCCAGTCTCACACACTTACTAGTTGTGTGACCTTGAGCAAGTCACATAACCTTGTCTGCCTCAATTTCCTCATCTGTAAAATGAGCCAGGGAAGGAAATGGCAAATCACTTCAGCGTTTTTTGCCAAGAAAACCCCAAATGGGGTCATAAAGAGTCAGATGCAACTGAAAAACAACTAAACAAGAACTTGCTGGCTCCAGGTTCGGCACTCTGTCCACAAAACCACCTCACTGCCTCTGCATGGACGAGAATCCCACAAGATGAGAAACCCTTCTAATTAGTTTTCCTACATGCAGTCTCTCCCCTCCACAATCTATCCTCCACACAGTGAAATTGATACTCACAAAATGCGGGTCTGACTATGTCATGCCTTTTGAGCTAGGTCTTCCTGAATGCAGGCCCAGTGCTCTATCCACTGTGGTATCTAGCTTTCAAAAAATGCGTTTTTCATTTTTCTAAAGATCTGTGGGCATTCCTTCTACCAGTGCAGACCACAAACCATGCACTTGGCCCTTAAACCTTAGTGGATGGGTTTTATAAGTGATTGTATCCAAATCATTGATCACCTGGTGGGTGACCTTCCAGGTTGGAATTTTGTAGGCTGGTCTTCAGAGGGCAGTCTATTGACAGACCCATCACTGAAGCCTTTCTGGCTTGGGAGGATCTGCAAAGTTTGTCGCTCCTGGCCTACCTTTCAAGAACACAGGGTCCCTCTCATGTCATCCTGATGCATCTGAATGGATTCCTATTCTGTGGAGTAGGGCAATGGAAGTGGGAAAAACTAACACAAAATACTTTCATAATAACAATTTATTTTAAGATATGGAACCCATTTTAAAGAAAATATAAGATTAGGATGATACAAGTGGAAAAAGCATCGTCTTTAGAGGTAGAGGACCTGAATTTGGCTGCTTTCCTGCTTGTGTGACCTTTGACAAGTCATTTTAATCTTAGCCTCAGTTTCCTCATCTGTAGAATGAGGGTGTTGGACTAGATATTCTCCAAGTTCTCTCTAGCTCTAAGGCTATGATACTATCATCACAAAAATATAGTCAGAAGGAGTTAAATACATGTGCCCT
The DNA here is from genome assembly GCF_003287225.1 of Phascolarctos cinereus. Classification (NCBI taxonomy): domain Eukaryota; kingdom Metazoa; phylum Chordata; class Mammalia; order Diprotodontia; family Phascolarctidae; genus Phascolarctos; species Phascolarctos cinereus. The sequence continues at coordinate 132,264,636 of NW_027555736.1, forward strand.
ATAGTGAACTATAACAATTCATAAATCTTTTTTTTTCAAGGCAGTGATAAGAAAAATCTAGACTTGTGATTTCATCAGCGCGGGCAACTTTGATCAGTGTGACCAGAATTAAAGATTTAGAGTCGGAAGGGCCCTTATCCATTCCAACTCCTTCCTTTTATAGATAAGGAAACTGAAGCTCATAAAGATTGTTAGTGGCCCACAATCACATATGTATCAGAGGCTGGACTTGAACCCATCTTCCTGATGGTAAGGTCAGCCCCCTAACATCACATTGCCTTTCCAATTATGAAGAAACCAATGCATTACTTTCTTTCAGTATGACAATAAATATAACATCTTGTGCACAGTAGGCATCTAATAAATGTTTATTGAATTGAATAGTTATCTTTTCAAGGACCAATACATTTTTTCAAAGAAATAAATTTCATAAATCTGAAATGTCAAAGAAGTTTATGTGTGTAGTCATACAGGGAAATTAGCTTACACGAAAGTATTGGGATATTTTATTTTAACTGAAATCAGCAGCTGGAAGATAAAAAATTACTAAGTCAAATGAAAGTCCAGGTACTCACACATGAAAGAAAGAAAGAGAGAAAGCTGGTGGGGTATTATTGGAACTATCAACTTAGGTTTAAACCAAATCTATTTCAACATTTTCAAAGGTATTTGCTAGGCAGAGTCTTCGAATTTCAGAAACTCATCAGGGAAATAATTTCTCACACAGTTATTTGTGCTTGAGAAAATCAAAACGAGCATTTAGGGGAGCCTCAATATAATAAATTGGTAAATAACCTTGACTGGCAAGTACAAAAACTGAGTAAGCCTGAGTTCAAGAAAAAAAACACCTACTGTTTAACCTACAATCATTTTTAAGGCCTTAAGAATTTAAGTGAGGCCTGAAATTGAAATATCTACACCTAAAGCTTAATTTGTTGGTCTTCATATGATTATGTCCATGTATACCAGACTGGAAGAAACTAAAAGCCTTCATTAGCTCGTGGGCCAACCAATTTCCTTGCTAAGCCCCCCTGAAAACTGAAACTCAGAGCTTCTATCATTTCTGACCACCTGTGGCCCATCCTTGCTAACACTTTTAGCACAGAGCTAAGGAGCAAGTGAGTTCCCTCACCTGTTCAGATAACTTTGCTTGTGTTCCAAACAAGTGATTCCTTCTACGGTAATCAGGTCAGGAATGGAGTAGCCAGTCTGGAAAGCTAATACTGTTCCTGTCCATTCTAGATGTAGACATCTGTATTCTGTGGCTAAGTTGAGGACTTTTGCCTCCACGTCTTAGCCTGATTGTTCACAAGAATGAAATTTATATCTTCTGTAATTTAAAAAGCAAAGACAGAAACCTCTCCCATCCTCCTCTTTCTTTTATTTCTTCACCTCTGCCCCAAAGACAAAGAAAGAACAGAAAATTCTAGGTGGTTCTTCACTGGCCAATGTTTATACCCAACTTATTACTAAATATTCCCATTTCTGACTTTCAGTGCTCTGACATGGATGAAGATGTATGTGTGCTATAAATCCTGTATAGTTTTGGTTAAAGTTTTATGATGATAATTAACTGTTTGATAAATACTTATTGACTCTATGAAACAGTCTGCACTTGGAGTCAGAAAACCTAGCGTTCAAATAAGAGCTCCATCATTTGTTCACTGTATGACTTGGAAAAAGAGTCATTCTTTGATCTGCAGTTTCCTCATCTGTAAAATGGGCATAGTAATACTTTACACTACCTGGTTTGTCAGGCTTTGTGGCCAAGAACTCTATGGAAGCAACAGAAATTGTTGGTACCATAATTCAACTGCAAAGGAGGCAATCTCCAGAATAATCAGATTTATGCACTTAATCCCAACATGCACCATGACTACCATTTCAATAAATGGCTCCAGCCTCCTAAAGAGACATTTCTTTGGCTTAGTTGAAGTGGCCAGAGTTTCCCAGAAGCCACTTTTGACTAATTGCTACCATCTACCTAATATGACCTCCTTCACATCTTCTCGGGAATCAGACTTTTCATTCCTTCCAAGGTGGCATTTAGACAGCTGGATGACAAATCTATCTTCATCAAAGGAGGCTCCTGTTGACACCCAATGAGAGCGGGCTCAGGGAGGCACCTAGGACTTTCCCTTCTCCCCTAGGTGACATGTATACAGTAATTTATAGGCCGTACCTCTGCTTTTGTTATTTAATTCAAATGACTACCTGTAGTGGTGATAAATTCAGGTCGGTTAGATAGGTGGCTGGCAGAGCTATTTTGGGACAGGGAAGGGCCCTGTGGTACCTTCAAATCACACTGTAAGGGTGGCTGCCTAGTTTACCTTTGAACTGAATGACCGAAATTGTCGTTATTCAGTTGTTTCAGTTGTGTATGACTCTTTATGACCCCATTTGGGGTTTTCTTGGCAAAGATACCACAGTGGTTTGCCATGTCCTTCTCCCAGATCATTTTACAGATGAGGAAACTGAAGCACATAGTATAAAGTGACTTGCCCAGGGTCACATAGCTAATAAAGATCTCAAGCTGGATTTGAACTCAGATCTTCCTGACTCCAGGACCAGCACTCTATCTACTATGCCACCATGTACCCACAATTTCTATACGGAAATAGATGCTAGCACTAGAAGTCTTACCATTTTGGAAGATCGCTGAGTAGCAGAAGAGTGAGGATATGCGGTCACTTTGCTTGCTGATGCTTACCTAGTAATCTACGTGTATATTTTAGTGTACAAACTCAAAAAAAGGCAAGGGAGAATAGGAAATGCTTAAATTTTTTTTCTACTTAATAGTATTTTATTTTTCTAATTACATGTAAAGGTAGTTTTTAATATTCACTTTTATAAGATTTTGAGTTCCAAATTTCTTCCCCCTCCCCAAGGTGATAAACAATAAACAATCTGATAAAGGCTATACATGTACAATCATATTAAACATATTTTCACATTAGTCATGTTGTAAAAGAAGAATCACAACAAACAGGAAAAACCATGAGAAAGAAAAAAGAAAGAGAGAAAATAGTATGCTTTGATCTGTATTCAGACTCATAGTTCTTTCTCTGGATGTGGATAGCATGGAAAAGCTTAAATTTTTAAAAGTAGGTAATGTACATGTGCAAAATAGTGTTTTGAGAGCTAGTGAAAATAGAGAACATAGAAGAAGACAAGAAACGGGTGAGGAGGAAGCAAAAATCATAGTGTTGTAAAACCATTACTGAATTTTGTATCAGATAACCTGGATTCACTACCATGTTTTACCATTAGTAGTAGTAATAGTGATAGCAGTAGTAGTAGTAGTAGTAGTAGCAGTAGTAGTAGTAGTAGTAGTAGTGGTAGTAGTAGTAGTAGTAGTAGTAATAGCAGTGCAAGCTGCTTCTCTCTCTGGGCTTCAGTTTCCTTCTTTGTGAGTATAAGGGGCACGTGGGGAAATTCGCCAACAGGAATTTATAATATGCTTTTCCTGCTGCAATCTACTGGAGTGGAGACTCAGTGAGCCCGCTTCAAGTGAGACATCATGGACAGGTATCCTTTTCCTGCTTCAGATCATGCCCACATTCCCTTCAACTATTTCATTCCAACTTCCTTCATGGGTATGGAGAGCTTTTTAAGTGGCTGCTGAGTCAAAACTGAGTTTGCATACGAAAGTCTTAGATGGATGAAATCTCTTTCTCTGTCTTGTCAGCTTTTGAGTGAAAAGGAAAAAAAAACTGTTGTGAGCTGAGGGAGCCAGATGGGAAGGCCTCAGGCCCTGTCTCTCTCATCCATCCTGCATGTGGTCATAAACCCATAGGGCTACTATTTTTCTCTCTATTGTGTTTATTCTTTCCTGATTTTAAGTGAATGAGTATTATAGGTAGAATGGAACGATTACAACCCTGTGAGCTTTGAAAGTCAAGAAAGTCCACCAGAGGTCCAATAACTTGAATCCATAGACAAATATGATGAATAGGCAACTCTAGTAAGGTGCTATCCCTAAGGAGTGATCTATTTGACCTAACAGAGCAGTGGATTGACTGAGCAGCCAAGAAGACATCCTATCTGACAAGCAAAGTAGTGACTTGTCCGTTAGCTGTGCCACACCCAGAAGTGAACTTAGCAGTGATAGCTGAGGAGAATGTGGTAGTCCCTGTCTCCGGGGACAAGGCACTAGAGGAGAATGGGCTCCCATTTGGGAGATTTATGTGCTTCAACTCTTGCTATGTCAACTCAATAAATGTCCCTTTATAAAAGCTAATTGATACTAATTGGTTAATTGGTATTGAGTTCAGATCAACTAGTGAATTGATAATCATGTCAACTGGATAAATTATGAGCAACACACTCACAGGGTTCAAGAGCCATTGTATTATAAAGAGTACCTATCCCGTCAGAGTTACCCCTGGACATTTTAAGGAAAGAAGTAGTAGCTTTGCTCTAGGCATCTATCCTGCCAATGTGAGTCTGGACCAGAAGGAACCACAGAGCCCATTCACCGTAGATGATAAAAGAATTGGTCTTGATGATTGCTAAAATCCCTTCTAGCTCTTAAGCTATTATTGTATGACTTATACAACATCATGATAGGTTTGCTTCATTGTAAGTAAACCATATATTTCAGAATCCTCAGGATTGCTTTGTAGAATTCCAAACTTAGAAAAGTGGTATAATGTGGAATTGATTCACTTTATATAAAGTAGTCCTCAAATTTGAGAGCTTTTAAAATTAGAGATCATTGTACTTTAAATGGCAGCATTTACCAAGAAGTATATTACAGCCCTGCTGAATTAATAATGATTGCCAGAATTTTAATAGCATTTAAAGGTTTATAAAGCACTTTACATTATCCCATTCAATCCTTAGAATAATCCCATGATGTATCTAACACAAGTATTATTTTCTCTATTTTACAGAACTAAGGTTCAGAAAGGTAAATGGCTTACCCTCAATAAATGTCATAGGTGGGATTAAGACTCAGGTCTTTCTGACTAAAAACCTAACACTCTTATAACTATGCCTTATTACATCCCATTATATCATTACTTTAATTATTATTTTGGTCCAAAACTGTAATTTCATCAGAATAGGGAATACTGATGTGGATCAGCGGCTTCTGTAATTTATAGTTTTGTAGAGCTGTTTGAAACACTAAAAGGTTAAGTAATTGCCCAGGGTCACATGGCTGGTATGTCTAGGAAGTAAGGTTTGAACTTTTGTCTTCCTGACTCCAGAGTCAACCTTCTATCCATCTTACCTAGCTGCATGTCATCTGTCACTACTGAATTTTGAAGATACTCAGATCAAAGGAAACTCTTTTCCTCTTCCTCTGAGAATTTGGGATGAGTGATGCAATATTTTTCTAAAGGGGAATATGTCTTTGAGCATAGAGTCAGGAATGAGAGAAATTCATATGATTTTGGATATAGGTGTAAGGGGCATATCAGAATAATTAAAAACAAGAAGAAAGAATCCATACTCTGGAAAATATTACAGTTTTCTGTGGAGGAAAAATGGACTGATGGAACTGATGGGGAAGGATAACACTACTAGGATATATCATGTAGCTACAAGACTTCCTGTCACATCACCCAAAATCTTCAACTTAGACTCCAAGGCATTTTGGCCCCATATGGCTATTTAGAAATCAAATATAAAATAGGAGTTAATTAGAATGTGGGATTTGCTTTATAAATCTTTAATTTATGAATTTTGGTACTGGAATATAAAGAATAAGAGACGCCTACAGTCATGTAAGGAGGGCTGGGAGGCAAGGTATATGCCATAAAATCATGTTACCCACCATGTTGGAAGGTTGCATTAGTAATAGTTATTGAAGCATTCTGGTGAAATAAGAGTTAATTACTTGCTTTCTCCACTCAGCTTATCCTTAGAGACATCCTTTAGCTTTGCAGTGGCAGGAGGATCTATGCATCCAAAGAAGGATTTGACTAGTGGAACTTTCTAATGCTAATGAAGGCATGTTTCTATGTTAGCACAGTTATAGGCAACTGACCTGTAAGGGCAGCAAGACCTGTAAGGGCTGATCGTCCTGAGAATTATACTAGCTTCTCTCCTTCTGGATCAGCCTGAAGCCAGTACATAAAAACTAAAATAAGCAGGATTTTGGTGTCTTGTAGTCTGGCCAATTATACTCTTGTGACAGATCTGGATGTTTTTGAAGAAAGAGAAACAACCAAGTGAATGCTGCAGAGGATGGGTGCTCTTCTTTTTCCCCCCTACTATGGTCACATTCAAAAGCCATATGTCCTATTCTGCACCTCAAATCTGTCATATCTCAATTAGGAAGCAGATAGCATGTTTCATCATCAGTCCTCTGAAATATAGATAGTCATTTAAGTCACCATGGTTCATATGCTTTCAAAACAACTTCCAAAGTTGTTTTTCTTTATAGTGTGGTTGTTATTGTATAATCATTCTCCTTGTTCTACTCATTTCATTCTTCATTAGTTAACAAAAATCTTCAAATTTGTTTTTATAATAATGATGTCATAATATCAATTGTTTTTTCTGGTTCTGCTCACTTCACCCTACATCAGTTCATAGAACTCTTTCCATGTAACTTTGAAATAATTTATTTTATCATTTCTTATAGCACAATAGTATCCTGCCACATTCATGAAACACAATTTGTTCAGCCATTTCCCAACTGATGGATATATCTTTCATTTCCGGTTTTGCTACTACAAAAATAGCTGCTATAAATATTTTTGTACATAAAGGACCTTTTCCTCTTTCTTTGATCTCTTTTGAGGATAGTCCTTAGCAATGGTGTAATTGGGTCAAAAGGAATGGATTATTTAGTAACTTTTTCACTAGTTTTTTTTTCAAGAATGATAGTCCCCATTCTCAAGCCCACTAACAGTATATCAATGTGCCTGGTTTCCCACAGAGCCTCCAACATTTGTCATCTTTTCCAACCTGATGGGTGTGAAGTGAAACATCAGAACTGCTTTAACTTGCATGTCTAATTATTAGTGATTTGGAGCGTTTTTACATATGGCTATAGATAGCCCAGCTTTCTTCTCTTGAGAATTGCCTGTTTAAATTCTTAGACTATTTATCAGTTGAAGAATGTCTCTTGTTCTTATGCAGTTGAATCAGTTCTTATATGTCTTGCAAATGAGACGTTTATCAGAGAAACTTGCTGCAAGGATTTTGTTTTGTTTTTCATACTTGTTTCCCTTTTAATTTTAGCTTCATTGGATTTGATTGTGCAAAAACCTTTTACATTTTACATAATCAAAATTACCCACTTTGTCTTGTGTGGTCCTTTCTATTCCTTATTTGGTAATGGACTTTTCTTTTATCCATACATCTGATACATAGTTTTTCTCATGTTTCTTTAATGACCTTTTGTGTCTAGACCAGAGATCCATTTGGAGCTTATTTTGGTGTATGGTATGAGGTGTTAGTTCAAATCTAGTTTCTTATATATTGCTGTCCAATTTTCCTGACAGTTTTTGTCAAATAGTAAGAACTCAGTGGAATAAGGATTCCAGTAGCTGGGGTCTTTTTATTTATCAAACACTAAGCTACTAGATTCATTTGTTTCTGAATGTTGTGTACTAATCTGTTCCAAAGATTGATCTCTCTATTTTTTAAACAGTACCAAATTGTTTTCAGAATTACTACTTAATAGTAATTTGAGATCTGGTACTGGTAGGTCCCCTTCATTCCCATTCATTTGGTTTTTTCCATTATTTTCCTTGCAATTCTTGACCTTCTTTTGACTCCATATAAATTTCATTATTATTTGTTTCTAGTTCCATAAAATAATTATTTAGTTGTTTGATTGGCATGGCATTAAATAAGTAAATTAATTTAAGTAGTACTGTGATTTTTATTATTTTGACTCATTTTACCCATGAGCAAGTAATATTTTTCCAAGTTATTTAGGTCTGTTTTTATTTCTGTAAACTGAAAAAGTGTTTTCTAGTTGTATTTGTTTAGTTCTTAAGTGTATCTTGGTAAATAGTTTCCCAAGTATTTTATATGTTCTTTTTATTTTAAATGGATTTCTTTTTCTGTTTCTTCCTGCTCAGTTTTATTGGTATTATATAGAAATGATGATGATTTGTGTAGATTTAGTTTATATCCTATAATTTTGCCAAAGTTATTAATTGTTTCAATTAATTTTAGTTGATTCTAAAGTTCTTTAAATACCCCATTGTATCATCTGCAAAAAGTAATAATTTTGTTTCTTCTTTACTTATTTGTATTCCCCCAATTTCTTTTTCTTGTTTCATTGCAATAGCCAGAATGTCTAGAACTATTTCAAACAGAACTGTGTGTCTAAATTTGTTTTCCTTTATATTGTATGTGTCTCTGGGAAATGTTTGTGTTCTGGGTTGGACTGCAAGTTTCCTGAAGTCTTAGACACAAAGTCCACGAATGAACTATCTCTTCAAAGACCCCAGCTTTGTACCTAAGTAGAGTCTGGTCGCTTCCCTGATTGTATGGTGCTGGTTGATGCCTTCCCAGTTCAGAAGAGTTGTGAAATTCTAGCTAATGCTCATAGTACAGGTGAGGGCCAGAACTGGTTTGACTATTGGGCTCCAGGTCCAGGAACTGATGGTCTAGTGGTAGAAAGAGACGTCTTGAATGGAAACAAAATCAAAACCAGGATCCACAAAATTTGAGGGGGCTAGCAAGATGTGATTTATGGAATAAACTTCCAGTGGTTTGGGAAAGGATAAGCAACAGGAATTCAAGCTTGGAAAGAGTTCTATCAGTTTGTGGCACTCGGGCTCTGTTCAGCAGTCAGCCCTGTCCACCAGATGCTGTCTCCCATTTCTTTGTATAGTTCATGGCCTGGAATCTGAGTGTTTAGCATATACAGAGAAAATTCAACCATAGTGGACTTCTCACATATCATGCTCGTTGGCTCATTTTTCCCTTCAAATGTAGACCTGCTAGATCACACCAGAATAAAACATGTGGAAGTAATAGGGAGGAAAAGAAATTTAATCAAAACAGGAAAGCAAGGTAAATCAGAAACAAATAATTAAGTAGCAATACTCAGGCCCTTTTCCAGATGGCAAATCACCTCCAAATGTCTCCTGGGAGTAGGAATCTACTCCTCAATTACCTCTTCCAACTCTCCCCTCAACCCATACACACATTCCTGGCAGAAGGAAGACTCACAGCACTTCCCAGGTCTATACTAGGTAGAGTTCTGGATTTGGAATCAGGAAGGCCTGGGTTCAAAACCCACCTCAGATACTTGTTAGTGTGTGATACTATGTCACTTAACCTCTCTGATTCTCAATTTCCTCATCTGTAAAATGGGAGCAATAATAACACCTTCCTTACAGGACTGTTATGAGTATCAAATAAGAACGCATGCATTTCTTAAAAGAATTGCAACCTGTTAACAACAATGTGAAAGGATATTTCAAATTACTAATAATAGGAGAAAAATAAATGAAATCAAAACAAAACCTTGAGGTTTTGCCTCTCTCCCAGAAAACTGGAAAAGATGACAAGATGTAGGAATAGTCAATGCTGGGGAATTGTGGGAATGCTGGCACACTAATGCATTGTTGGTAGAGTTGTGAATGGGTACAGCTATTTGGGAAAGCAATTTGGAATTATACAAATAAAGTGACTAAAATGTCCATATTCTTTGACTCAGAGATCCCAAGGAGGATGCTGAGAAGAAAGTAGCCCTATGTACCAAAATATTTACAGTAGCATTATTTGTGCTAGCAAACTACTGGAAACAAAAAAAGATACCCATCTATTACAGAATGTGTCGTACATGAAAGTAGTGGATTAATAAAATGGAATGTACTGAATGAAACAACAAAAATTATGAATACAGAGAAGCATAGAAAGACTTATGAACTAATGGAGAGTGCAGTAAGCAGAGCCAAGGAAGCAATATACACGATGACTACAACAGCATTTGTGGGATGAAAAAAAAAACAACTACCACAAAACAACAAAGTGATGTTGCAAAATTACAAAGAACAAGCATGGGCCCCCCAAAAAGAGATATGATAAGACACTTCTCCCACTCCAAGACACTTCTCCCACTCCTTTGCAGAAATGGAAAGTCCAAGGGTGTGGGATATTATGATGTATTGATCAGTTTTTCTGATTTTATTTCTCTTCTTCCTATTTCGCTTTAAAAATACTCTTTGTTATATGGGACAATTCTTTGTGAAGGGAAAAAGGAAGGATATTGGGAGAGGTTTAATTGATGTAAAAGTAAAATATATTTTTTAAAATTAGAGTGCATACAAAGCACTTTGGAAATTTTAAAGCACTACATAAATGTATTATTGTTAGTATTGTTATTACTATTACCTCATTCTTCTGATCTTTTTGATAGAATTCAGGTAGAAACAGTCCATAAACAAATTGCTATCCTGCTATTACTCTTCTATGTTTAATGTTCTATGGACTGTACCAGAAGTGGGAAAAATGATGGCTTTTTCCAGTTGAATAAAATATTAGGATATAAATTCAGTCTCTTTAGGCCCACTGAAAGTATACTTGGAAGAACTGCTATAACATGATATGTACCTAAGCTTGTACATGAAGTTTTCATTCCATGTAATTTGGAGATTAGGAATATTTGGTATTGTGATATCTTAAAAAAAAACATCGTTCTTACATTTTTGTGTATCAATGTTACATCTGAATGTTTGTGGGGGAGGAGAAAGTGGAGGGAAAGCAGACTTTTCCTTGGAATTTCCTTCAGTCTTTGAGCGGATGAATTCAATTGGTGGCATCAGCCCAAACCTGCTCAGAGATGTCTAGAGGGCCAATGGCCCTCCTCAATATCTTCCTTCTCTTCCATGATTCAGTTTTATCTTCTCTTCTGTCTTTTGCTGGTTGGCCCTAAACTGCTAGTTCTTTCCATTTCTTTCCAGCTCTGACAAGCCGAGCCCCCTTGCTGTCTCCTGCCAGTATCTCAGCATCTTTCTCTGATTTTCCTCCAACTTCCTCTCTGAGTGCCTGTCTATCAAAAGAAATATTAATGTAATCTGATGCTTTATTGCCCAGATATTTCTAGTAACTTGAATTTTGCTTCAACCACAAAGAGGCTGAAGGTTAAATAGAAATGTATGTAAATATAAATTAAGGCAGAAAGCCAAACCTCTGCCTAAATGTTAGGAATTTTCCTAACTGGGGGCTTGGAGCAATTGTGATTTTATTCCTAATTCTGGCTGAAATAAACTCTTAAAGCAGGAGAGGAGGGAACCATATAGACCTGAGAGACCACTAAATTGTATTTAGACTTAAAATAATATAATTATTGTAACAGGGAATTACATCGAGATCCTAGTAAGGAAGGTGAAAGGAGATGCAACCCCTAGGCATCTTTTTCTCTAGGAAGTATAAAGTTCTTCTTCTCGAATTTAGGTAGTGAAAAAAATGTAGATTGAGGAGATGGGGATTCAAGGAATCAAATTAGCTGCATAGTCACTGGGTCTGAATGGAGGCAATATCTTTGTCCCTGATAATCCTGAGTAGTACTGGGACTTCTAGTGGGGAAATGGTTTCTGGAGACGCAGGCTGTCATGTGGTCCCTTGCCTAAAGTTCTGCCATCAGTATTTGTAGTGCCTTCCAAGAATTACTGGGATTATGCTTCTGATCCCCAAGACAATCAGGAATACAAAGGATTGAGTTACATCTAGGGTAAGGTACTTTTCACATTCTTCCACTTGGTACACGAGACTATATTTTCCTGAGTCACCAGCTGCAATCATAAGGGCCAACCATGAGTGGCCACTAGCTTGTCCAGGATATATGGGGTGTTTATTGCCATTTAGCTATTTCCATGTTTAAAGAAAGTCTGAGCCTTCTCAGCCTGCAGAAGTCTGGACATAGAGCACTCAGTCTCCTAGAAATTCCAGTTGGAAGGGCAGAAACAAGTGGCATCACATAATGGATTTTGGGGAGATCTGAAAAGGGCAGATTAGGAATCTCCATCATCACAGAATCTCTAAGTTCTCCTGCCCCTTAATCCCTTGGCCAGGTTCTTCCCTGAATAGTTCCTTAGTAATACCCAACATAAGAATGCATTCTCTACAGTTTGTTGGTCCTGTTTAGCTGCTGTCATTTTGGGATAGAGCTCAAAATGTATGGATTCTTCTGGACTGGACTATGGGTATGGAACAAGATTGGTTTGATCCATAGAGAGTCAGGAGAGGCCTCAGCTGTTTGTTGAGATTTGTCTCTATTTGGACACACTATCTGGTGAGAACCAATAGAGTTTCTTGTTGGATCTTTTTTGTTTTTGACTGTTTTTTTTTTCTTGGTGGCTTGTCTTGGACTGAATCACAGAATCCCTGCACAAACTGGTTTATCAAGTCTAGCTAGTTACACCAGAAGTCCTAGGCAAGTAGCAGAAGATACTGGCCAATTCTGTGATAGTGTCCCTCCTCCTTAGAAGGCAACAGCTATTGTGGTTGGAATATTAGGCCAAAAAAGAGCAGGTCATAAAACACCTCTCGGTGTTCTTGAAGGGAAATGTTGGACGATCATACAGCATGGAAGGTGTGGCCCAGTATACAGCCTGTCTTATCACTTAGGAGAACAGAAATCATTCAAAGTCACATTCCCAAAGAGAGGCTAGCTTTAAAAAAAAAAGAGGGGAAAAGCTTCATCTGGTTAATTAACCCGGGAGGATAGTGTCTTGGCCGTAAATCTTATGGAAGCACCAGATGATGCCATAGGGATGTCCAAGTGGGCCAAAAGCCAAGCGTTCTCTGCATGGGGAAGCTATCTTACCCAGAAGTGCCTCATTCTTGGTCATCTGGCTTGGCTCTTGCTGAATTCTGAGCAGGTAGTTTGAATGGCTACTTTGAGAGCATGCCCTTCAGCAGCTGCCAGACACTTGACAGCTGGGTAGGGGGACTTCCCTGGAGTTCAGCCAGATAGTATTTTTCTTCCCAGACCTGCCTTATCATGGGCTGTGATGGTGGACAAATTCCAAGGGTTTATTCAAGTCTCCTTATTTTGGGGCTTTGGATGAAAAAAAATGAAGCTAGGAGGTCTCTGCTTATGCATAGACCAAATCATTGTGCAAAGAAGCCACTTTTGGTCATCAGAATATTGGCTAAAGAGCTGAAAGACCAGAAGTAGAAAATGGTATCTATGTCTGTTGATCAGGATCAACAAACCCCCTTTAGGGGTTATGGCAAAATGAAGTCTAGCCTGCAGGGGTTCTCCCAATATATTGCATTCAACATTGTATAGATTCCTAGGTGGTTTTATGTGTAGCAAGCCCTACTCACCAACTTCTTCAGATTTGTCTCAGCTGAAAAGTTTCTATTGCTACCAGCTTCCCTGCTGCCCATGATAATGACTGTGTTCAGTCATTGAATAATCATAAAGTCTGTCATTGATAAAACTGTGTCACAAGGTTAGTTACAGGGGCATCTTTGACAACACCCTCTGAGCCCTTTCCTATTCTCTTGTGTCAGAAGCTAAAGGACCCTTGCAGTTAGAGGTGATGGGACCATGACTTCCTGGGCTTCTCCTGGACAGAGGACAGAGTTCGATGGCCATCATCACTGCAGTGAGAACAACTTTTCTGGAAAACCCAGTTGGTGGTGACCTCTTCATGTTACTTCTCTGAGACGAAAACATCAATTCTGATTAGCTAAGATTGAATGGTCTTGGGAAAGAGTGAAGTTTTGCATTAGAAGAATATCTTAAAATCTGGCTTCTAAAACTTTCTGGTTCCTGAGGTGCAGGGCAACTGTGTGAGCAGTAAGGAAGGTAGCCTGAGAGAGGGAAGTGTTTAAACAAATAAATAAAAGTCACTCTTTCAAAGATGGAAATATTTTAGAATGTCCTATTCAAAGGACACCTTGAATGAATAATAGCTGGAGGAAAAAAAGTAATGAAAGATGAGAACTTAACTCATTTCTAGAGCAGTAGCTTTAGACAGTACATTATTGACAGTATCAGCAGCTAATTAAGAAGACTTGACACTACTCAAGATAGATATAATTGACATAGGCAGAATCTGAGAAGAACATCTGATACCTATAATAAGCTTCAAGTCAAGTGCTAGAAAAATATATTCCCGACTTTGCAGATCAAATTATATTTCTATGAAAATTGAGTATATACAATTGATGGAGAATTAAAACAACCCAATGGATTTGCATTATAAAAGTCATCTAGACAAGTTTACATATGGAATTGTTTACAAACAAAAAATATGGTTACTATAAGGCCTCACCATGGTGTAGGGAGGGAAGTGAGCCTGGATTCTCCAAGGCTATGTTAACAAAGCTCAAACTTCATATAAAGATTTTAGAGTGGGGTGTGTGTGTGTGTGTGTGTGTGTGTGAGATCTGAGGACCAATGCTGATGAATTTGGAAAGTCTCATGGCCACAAAGTTGACCATTAGGTGGTGGTGGTAGTGGTGAGGGGTTTTTTTGGGGGGGGGCATGGAAGTGGGGGAAAGGCATCACAGAAACTCATGAAAAGAGTAAAGTAAGTAATGAAAAGTTACCAAAACCAATGAAATCATGAAACTATGAAAGTATAGAAAATGGTAACAGATGGAACAGGGGAATCAAAAGAGATTATGCCACTCTCTAAATTTGTAAATTGCTAAACTATACTAGGATATTTGGGATTAGCAATGAGATATTACAAGTGATTTTTTAAAAAGCATAAGTAATGCTTTTTTTAAAAAAAGGAAACACTGTTGATTCATAGGAACTGATGCAAAAACAATGAAGTAAGAAGAACCAGAACAATTTATATGATACCAACAAAATTGTAAAGACAAACTACTTTGAAAGACTTAAAAACTCATCAATATAATGACTAAACACAATCCCAGAAGATAGATGATGAAGAATGTGACCCGCCTTGAAAGTGAGTTGATGAACTCCAAATTCAGAACAAGACACATTTTTTTTTTGGACATGGACAATGTGGGATTTTGTTTTCCTTGACTATGCATATTTGTTATAAGGGTCTTGTTTTTTTTCTTTTTCCTCTTTTCCAATAAGAGAGGGAAATAGGAGGGAGAAATAGATACTTGTTAAATTTTAAAAATTAAATTAAAATGGGTAAAAGATGGTAGTCTTAAGAGGTAGCTTAAACATATTGAATATTTTAAAGTGCCATCTCATTAATTACTCATGACAATAACAGAAATATAGATGTGTCTATATATCACCAAAATAAGTGTTTGAAAAAATGAAAATTTCTAAGTATTCTTTTGGCATCATACAGCTTTATAAAGGAGAAATCAAACAAAAAACCCCACTACACCCTGAAAAATCTACTGTATTGTTTTTACCAAATTAAAATGTTTTTAAAAATTGAATTAGTCAAACCAGCTTGAATATGTAACCCATCACCCATTACAAAAGAATCTGGGATTCCCAGAGCTAAATCCAATCTTGGAGATTTCTCAGTAACTTAATACTTCCTCTTTGGATCATACCCACATCCAAAGGTTTCTCTGGAACCATAAGAATCTGACTTGTTTCAGTTCTCCCCTGGGGCATTTTAAATTATCTCTTCTGCAAGCAAACCAAGATTTCCAATGACATTTGAACATATAATAGTTATTATATACAGCAAAGAATTCAGAAAAATTCCTACCTGAGCCTATAGACAATTAAGATATTTCCCCTCGATAAGTCCCTAGAGACCTTTCCCCAGAGACTTACATAGTTTCTCCCAACTTATAGTGATACTCTGGAATTGAACTTCTAATCAAATGGAAGAGCTTGGAGTAATTAGGAAGTCAAGAAATCCACCTGCTTCCTTCTAGTAACTTGCCCACTAATGGAAAAATTCTGTTGTGTTTTTTTTTTCTCTCATACTGTGGGTTTGTGTCTTATAGCTTCTCATTTCTTGTTCCAGAAGTTTGAGCCAGGTCTTCTACTGGGTACACTAGAACAGGATAACTGGAAGGATAGTGGTACTATGAACAGAAATGGTGAAGTATGGAGGAAGAATGGATGTAGAGGAAGGATGAGCTCTATTCCAGGCATATTGCTATGTCTAGCCAGAAGTTGGTAATAATGGCCTGGAATTAGAGGAATGATATGGCTGGATATATAGATTTAATTGTTGTTGGCATAGAGTTATTATTTGAACCCATGGAAACTGATGAAGTGACCAAGGAACAGAATATAGAGTACAGATCTTTGAGTGGTGCCCATGTGAAAAGAAGGGGGAGGAAAGATGACAGCGATCTAGCAAAGGAGATTGAGGAGTGGTCGGAGAGATAGGACAGCAGTGAGAGAAGAGTGTCATAAAAACCAAGAGAAGAGAGAATGTCCAAGGGGAGAGGGTGGTTGACATCAAAAGCTATAGAAATGACAAGTAGCATGAGGACTGAAAAAAGATCACTGGTTTGTTCAGAGATTGTTGTTAACTTGAAAGAGAGAAGTTTCAGTGAAGTGGTAGGGTTGGAAGACAGACTGCAAGGGACCAAGAAATGAGGGGGGAAAGGCAATGAGTATAGGCTACTTTTAAAAGAAGTTTGGCTATGAACAAGAAAAGAGGTAGCTTGAGGGAATAGCAAGATACAGAGGATGTTTTGTTTTTTGTTTGGTTTTTAAAGGTTGGGGGGATATTTGTAGATGGCAAAGAAGGATCCAGAGGCTGATCAGAGATTGAAAATGGGAGAAAAAAAGGGGGAAGACTGAATTAGCAGAGAGGGAAAGGAATGAAATTAAGAGCACAAGTAAAGAGATTAGCCTTGGCTAGGAGATTTACCAGAAAATGAAGTAAAGGAGAGAATGAGGACTTATGATGAAGCTTTTTGAGATGGACTCTCTTGTCTCAGTAAAGAGGAAAGGTGCTCAGTTATGAGGAAGAAGGAGGAGGTGATCTAGTAGGTGTGAGGGGAGAGTAAGGATTTGGGAATACTCACTATGGAGAGTGTGTGAAAGGGTCAATCATAGAAGATTAAAAGGCTTTGCATACAGCAGTGAGGGCCTACCTAACATTAGATAACATAAAAGGTGAGCTAAGAAGATATCTTTAGAAATGGGAGAACTTAGGAGACACAAAAGGAGATTGTCATAAATTGTTAGAAGGCTAAGAAGACCTGCATTATAGAGAAGGGGCACAAATTCCATAAGTAAAAATTAATAGTTCAATTCTTGCTCTTTGTTCTTTGCTACCATAATACTTCTAAAATCATAGATTTCATAGCTGTCTTTGGGGGAAGGGAATAAGCATTTATATAGCATCTACTGTGTGCCCCTATCTTACAGTTGAGGAAACTAAATTATCTATTGGTAACCTGGTAATTAACCACTTCTAAAATCCCCAAGCTTCTAAATGAAGTCAAAGTCTAACTTCTTAACACCAATATTCTTGCAGTGGTGCTATGTAGCAGTGAATCATGGACTATCATCATCTCTAAGGAATAACAATTGCAGGTCAGCCAAAAGGCAATGAAGAAACACATGGCATCAATAAATAGATTATACTCTATTGCCAAAAATTAATTGTACCCCAAACGTCATATAAAAGATATCATCATATGGAAAATACTATCCACATCCAAAGAAAGAACTATGGAGTTTGAATGCAGATCGAAGCATACTATTTGCTTTTTTTTTCTTCTGTTTTGTTTTGTTTCCTCTTTCTGGTAGTTCCTCCTATTGGTTCTAATTCTTCCTTACAACATGACTAACGTGAAAATATGTTTGATAGGAACGCATATGTAGAGGCTATATCAGATTGCCTGCCATCTTGGGGAGGGAAGTGGGGAGGGAGGGTGGAGAAAATTTAAAACTAAAAAGCTTATGGAAGTGATTGTTGATAAATCAAAATAAATTAATGTTAAAAAAACAAAAAAGATATCATCATAGATAATTATGCTCAGTTAGAATTATGTGAGAACAGTCACAAAATTGTTGATTCCTTTTAACCAGCAACCCCATTCCTGGGCATAATACTTTCAAGGAAACAGAAGAAAAAAAATGTTCAAAGCAGCACTTTCTGCACTAGCAAAAAACCTGAAAACAAAGTGAGTATACAGCAATTAGGAAATGGTTGAACAGATTGTGTTATGTGGATGTAATGAGATATTATTTTGATTATAGAGCTATAAGAAAAAACAAATATGAAGAATTCAGAGAAATATGGTAAGACTCATGAACTGATGCAGAGCAAAGTAGGCAGAACCAAGGGAACAATGCACACAATGACTATAATAATGTAAATTAAAATAGCACAAAAAGACAACTGAACTTGGAAAAAACCAAATGACCAACACTGAATCTAGAGGTTGGATGAACACACGGCAATCAATTAACAAACATTTAATAAAAACCTACTATGTTCCAGGAACTGTGCTAAGCACTGGAAACACAGATTTGGGAAAAGAAAAAAAAAAGAGAAAAAGGAAGGAAGGAAGGAAGGAAGGAAGGAAGGAAGGAAGGAAGGAAGGAAGGAAGGAAGGAAGGAAGGAAGGAAGGAAGGAAGGAAGGAAGGAAGGAGAGAAGTGAAAGAAAGAATTTCTTCTTTTAAGGAGCTTACATTCTATAACAGGAAATAATGTATATATATAGAAGTTAAACAGAATAAATACAAACTAAATATAAGGTAGTTGAGGGAGGGACACTAGTAGTGGGAGGATCAGGTAATGCTTTATGTAGAAGGTAGAGCTGAAGCTGCGTCTTGAAGGAAGAGATGGATTCTATGAGTCAGAGGTGAGGTGAAGTGTGTTCCAGGCATGAAAGATGGCAAAAGCAAAGGCAAGCGGACAGGTGTTGGCAAATAGGTGGCCCAGGAGATAGAGCGTCAGACCTGAAGTCAGGTGAATTCAAATTGGCCCTCAGACACTTACTAGCTGTGTGATAACGGGCAAATCACTTCACCTGTGTTTAGCTCAGTTTCCTCATCTATAAATAGGGGATAATAATAGCGTCTGCTCCCAAGGATATCATGGACTTAAAATGAGATGATGCTTGTAAAGTCTTTTGGAAACCTCAAAGCGCTATATAAATGTGACTGTTGCTGTTGCTGTTGTTGTCGTAGTTAATATTAGCAGATGGAATGTTATCTGTGAGGAACAGAGAGGTCAGTTTGGTTGGATCAGTGTTTAAGGGGAGTGATGTATAACGAGGCTGGGAACATTGGTTGGAACCATACAGTTAAAGGCTTTTAAAACTCTTTTTTTGGGGGCTCTCAATGTCAAACAGAGGAATTTATATTTTATCTTAGAGGCAGTAAGGTGTTACTGAGGTTTTCTGAGTAGGGGAGTGATGTGATCGGGTATGAATTTAAGGAACATTACTTTGAGGCCGAGCCAAGATGGTGGAGTGAAAGCAGTGACTTGCTTGAGCTCTCCTCCAAACCCTTGCAAATACTCATGAAAAATGGCTCTACACAAATTCTGAAGCAGCAGAACCCACAGAAAGATAGAGTGAAACAAATTTCCAGCCCAAGACAACCTGGATGATTGATCAGAAAGGTGTATCGCGCTAGGAGCGCAGCACAGTGCGGCATGGGCGCGCAGGCCACCGCAAACCTGGAGCAGGCTTCAGAGGACTGAATCTCAGGCAGCTGTGGACGTTTCCAGACTCCTCAATCCACTAATGCCAAAGACAACTTAGAAGGTCAGTAGGAAAAGTCTGTTTCTGTCTGTGCAGAGAAAGGGAGGCGGGGTTTCAGCTCCATTCCCCAACAGCATGGCACTGGGAAGGGGGGCAGCTGCTTCCCGAGCTTCCAGCCCACAGACTGAGGGGGAATCCAGTGGCTGATCAGAGAGGGATTACAGGGATCTCTTTGCCAGTGCTGAGGCAGGAATCTCTTGCTTTGCCCATGTTTGGATGTGGGCCACAGTTCTGGGCTGCGGTGCTGGGGTGAGGAGGAGTGCTGGCGCGGTGGAGCTTGTAGTGGCTGTGGAGAGAAAACCCTCCTCACAGTTACAGGACAGAAAGGAGTACTTGTGGTTGCAGGCCAGGAAAGGAGTAAACACCTCGCCCCTTATCATACCACCTTGGAAGAACTGAAAATTTACAGGGCCCTACAAGTATCTCTGAAAACAGTTGCACAAACCCCCCGAAGCTTGGGACAGTACATTCTCCACACTGGAAGCAGATTCGTACCTTAACAAAGAGTTTAAAACTCAAGTAGTTGGCTGGGATCATGGGCAAGCAGTGCAAAAAGAGACTATATTATCTTACCTTGGTGAAAAGGAAGATCAAAATATACAACCAGAAGACAACAAAATCAAAGCTCCTACATCCAAAGCCTCCAAAAACAATATGAATCAGTCCCTGGCCTTGGAAGGGCTCAAAAGGGATTTTGAGAAGCAAGTAAGGGAAGTAGAGGAAAAACTGGGAAGAGAAATGAGAGTGATGCAAGAAAATCATGAAAAACAAGTCAACAGCTTGCTAAAGGAGACCCAAAAAAATACTGAAGAAAATAACACCTTAAAAAATAGCCTAACCCAAATGGCAAAAGAGGTCCAAAAAGCCAATGAGGAGAAAAATGCCCTAAAAAGAAAAAATTGGCCAAATGGAAAAGGAAGTCCAAAAGATTACTGAAGAAAATACTTCCTTAAAAATCAGAATAGAGCAATTGGAAGATAGTGACTTTATGAGAAATCACGAGACAGTAGAACAAATCCAAAAGAATGAAAAATTAGAAAACAATGTGAAATATCTCATTGGAAAATCAACTGACCTGGAAAATAGATCCAGGAGAGAGAATTTAAAAACTACTGGACTATCTGAAAGCCATGATCAAAAAAAGAGCCTAGACATCATCTTTCAAGAAATTATCAAGGAAAACTGCCCTGATATAGTAGAACCAGGGGGCAAAATAGAAATTGAAAGAATCCACAGATCTCCTCCTGAAAGAGAACCCCAAAGGAAAACTCCTAGGAATATTATAGCCAAATCCAGAGTTCCCAGGTCAAGGAGAAAATATTGCAAGCTGCCAGAAGGAAACAGTTCAAGTACTGTGGAAACACAATCAGGATAACACAAGATTTAGCAGCTTCTACATTAAAGGACCGCAGGGCATGGAACATAATATTCTGGAGGGCAAAGGAGATAGGATTACAACCAAGAATCACCTACCCATCAAAACTGAGTATAATCCTTCAGGGAAAAAAATGGTCATTCAGTGAAATAGAGGACTTTCAAGCATTCTTGATGAAAAGACCAGAGCTGAATAGAAAATTTGACTTTCAAATACAGGACTCAAGTGGAACATGAAGAGGTAAACAGGAAAGAGAAATCATAAGAGACTTATTAAGATTGAACTGTTTACATTCCTGCATGGAAAGATGATATTTATAACTCATGAGACCTTTGTCAGTATTAGGGTAGTTGGAGGAAAAAAATTATATGTATGTATATGTAGATAGATAGATAGAGGGCACAGGGTGAGTTGAAGATTAAGGGGTCATATCTGAAGAATAAAATTAAGGGATGAGAGAAATATACAAGGAGAAGAAGAAAGGGAGAGGTAAAATAGGGTAAATTATCTCACAAAAAAAAAACAGAAAAGTCTCTTACAGTGGAGGGGAAAGGGGAAGGTAGAGGGAATGAATGAATCTTATTCTCATAGGATTTGGCTTAAGGAGAATAACATACACATTCAATTGGGTATGGAAATCTGTCTTACCCTACAGGAAAATAGGGGGAGAAGGGGACAAGAGAACAGGGGGATGATAGAGAGGAGGGCAGATTGGGAAAGGGGGTAATCAGAAGTAAATACTCCTGAGGAGGGACAGGGTCAAAAGAAAGAATAGAATAAATGGGAGGGCAGGATAGGATTAAGGGAAATAGAGTTAGTTTTTCACAACATGTCTACTATGGAAGTGTTTTACATAACTGCACATGTACAACCTATATTGAGTGGCTTGCCTTTTCAATGAGGGTGGGTGGGGAGGGAGGAAGAGAGAAAATTTGAAACCTAAAGTTTTAAAAACATACGTTTTTAAAAAAATGTTTTCACATGCTACTGGGAAATAAGAAATACGGGAAATGGGGTACAGAAGTCTCTCCTGCCCTACAGGAAAATAGAAGGGGAAGGGGATAAGAGAAGGGGAGAGAGATAGAAGAGAGGACAGACTAGTGGAAGGGATATTCAGAATGCATGACATCTTGGGGTAGGGGGAGGGGTGAGATGGGGTGAAAATTTGGAACTCAAAAACTTGTGAAAGTGAATGTTGAAAATCAAAATAAATTTATATTTAAAAAAAAGGAACATTACTTTGGCAGCTGTCTGGAGAATGGATTGGAGTAAAAAGAATCCTCAAACGTAGTATGTGGAGATAACCACATTTTCCGTTTTGGTTGTTTTTACTTTACTGTTCTTGCAATGGAGGGTTAGAGTGGATAGAGGGCAGAAAGAGTATATAGGGACATAACTGTAGTGTAAAAAAATAACAGCAAAGACTAACACAAGTAAAAATAAATAAAAACCAAAAAAATGCATACCCACTGAAGAAAAGAATGGCATGCATGATTGGAAAAGCAGGTAGGTTGGTCCCATAGTGAGGGCCACTGCAGATGAATAGCTCATGTGTTCCATCAGTATCCGCATTATATCAAGAGACTTGAAAGAAGCCCACTTCATGGAGGATGGACTTCCTGTGTAACATGTATTGGAGGACATGGATAAGGGTTACACAGGTTAAGAAGGCATGAATGTGTTTCAGACTATTCAGGTGGTGAAAGAACTCACATTAATGAGATCTTTGCAGGCCTCTGGTAAATGTTTATAATCTTTACTCTAATAGCATGTGAAAGTTTTTCCACTTTATAGAATGTTGTCAGTAATCTTAGGAATATACTCCTGAAGAATAATCAGGGAGTTACATAGTGATGAGCACAAATTGTGATTTTTTTGCAATATGCCTGAGCTCTGATAAAAATCATAGAAGGCATCATAGCAAGTAGCAAAATCCAAGGGAGACTATTAGCAATTTAACATTTCATTACACGTAGGAATGTAAATTCCACTTACCAAGGAGAAGTTAAAGTGGTACTTGTCCTGATGTCATGCATCATATTTAGACATATGTTTTACTCTTATTCACCCACATATCCCTGAGTTTTTCCTCTCCTTAAACTTAAAAATATATTTTATTGATGTTCTTTCTTTCATATCACTGCTATGTCCCAATGACTCTACTCCTCCACCATTAGACCTTCACTGATAAGAAACAAGAATAATCGTCCCATACAAATAACCACATTAGTGGCCATATCTGCAAATGTATGCCTGCCTCATCCTTAACCTAGTGTCTTAAACTAGTGTCTGTCTATCATCTCTCTGCCAATAGGCAGGAGGCGTGGTTCACCGTCAAGTCTTCAGAAGTTATTATTGGTCGTTGCATTCACCACAGTCCTGAGGTTTTTTGATATTGCTTTTTTTTGACATTATGATGTTCATTATATAAATCATTGCTATGGTTCTACTTCATTTTGCATCAGTTCATAGTCTCCCTGAGTTTCTCTGAATTGTTCTTATTAATTGTGTCATATGGTACAATGATATTGCATTATAGTCATACACCATAATTTCTTCAGTCATTACAATCAATGGACACCCACTTTTCCTTCTAGTTTTATTACAAAAAGTAATGCTATAAATATTTTTGTATATACAAGACCTTTTTACCTTTATTTGGCTCCTTCAGATTTATGCCTGGTTGGGCCAAAGGGTATATATCATAGGATAACTTTTTTAGTATGATTCCAAGAATCATTTTTTAGAACAATTGGGCCAATCCACAGCTCTATTAATAGTGAATTAGTGTGCTTATCTTCCCATATCCCTTCCAATGTTTATTGTTTTCGTCTTTTTGTCATCTTTGCCAATCTGATAGGTGTAACTTGAAACTTCAGAATTATTTCAGTTTCTCTTACTATTAGATATTTAGAGTATTCTTTCATATAAATTTTGATAGCTTACATTATTTCTTTTGAAAAGTGACTATTCATAATCGTTGATCTCTTAACCATTGGAAAATGGCTCTGGATCTTATATATTTGATTCAATTCCCTATATGTCTTGAATATCATACCTATGTAAAATGCTTAGCATAGTGCCTGTCACATAGTAGGTACCATATGAATGCTTATTCTCTCCCCTTCCCGCAATTGCTTTTTTATAAATATTCTCTCATCTAATAGGTATTAACTCATTTGGCAAATACTACTGTTATTTGGTAGATACCATTACCTTTATCAGAAATATTTGCTTCAAAGAGTTTTTCCCAATTAACTATTTCAAATTCTGGATGCATGTATTACTTTTTATTAACATAAAGCTTTTCAGTATAATCAAAACTGTCCATTTGATACATTATAATCATCTTTGTCCTTTGTTTAGCTCAAAAAAATTCCTTCCCTAGCCATAATTGTTCAAGGTACCTTTTTTCAGTTTCCTCCATTTTTTATGATAACTTTTATATTTAGGTCACATCCATTTGGTGTTTACTGTAGTACTTTCCCTAAATTTGAGGTGGAAATGTAGCAATGATTTTGTATCTTGTCTTCCCCCCAAAATTTCACCTCTTTAGCTATCAGTTATAAGAGATCTCTGAAAGCCTTGTAAGAACAATCTTTGAAAAGTGTGAAGACCCTGCTTGTTGAAAATAAAAGGAAAGATAACTCTTCAGCACAATTTACATCTCTTTCTTGGTCCCTCTAGTGGTTCATGGTTGGTGCAGCGGTCCAAAGCTCTAGGAAATTCACCCTGTGAACAATGGAAAACAATTTACTTGACTTATACCCCTGCCCCTAATTTTAGTGGTAGCATATCCATTAAAAGTGGATAGAATTATACAATTAAATTTGTTGTGAAGACTTTCATGTAGTATCTTGCTTTGTGGGAGTTATTTCACTTCAACTGGCCTCATGCATCAGCAGAAAATATAGCAAACATCACTCATTTGGACTAATTAGCAAGAAGGCCTACTTGAATCAGTGAAAAGCTTGAATTAAATAATACTGTTTAAAGAAACATTGTTTTAATTATCATAGTAAAGTGAAAAGAGCCTTGGACTTCAAATCCAGTCCCAGTTTTGCCAATAGCCAGCTATGTGACCTTGGGAAAGTCATTGAGTATCTCTGGTTATCAGTTTCCTCACTGGCAAAATGAGAAGGTTGGGCTATATCATCTCTCTAAGGTGGATGCTGGCTCTAGAATTCTGTGATTCTGAGAATATACAGTAACTACTACTAGCTGTGTAAGTCTAGGCAAATCATTTAACCTCTGTCTGCCCTACCTAGTTTCCTCAGCTGTAAGATGGGGATAATAATAGTGCCTACCAGATGAGATAATAGCACCTATCAAATGAAATAATATTTGTAAAAAATTTTTAAAAAATTAAAGCACTTAATAGAGGGGGAAGGAAATAAGCATTTCTATAGCACCTACTGCGTGCCAGGCATTGTGCTAAGTGTTTTACAAATATCTTACTTGGTCCTCACAACAACCCTGAGAAGCAGATGCTATTAGTGTCTCCATGTTGTATTTGGGGAAACTGAGGCAGGGGTTAAATGACTTACCCAGAGTCACACAGCTAGTAAGTGCCCGAGGCTGAATTTGACCTCAGGTCTTCCTGACTTCAAGCCCAGCACTCAATCCACTGCATTGACCAGCTGCTTAATACAATGCCTGACACAAAACAGGTATGTAAAAATGCTTGTTTCCTTCTTTCTTTCTTATTAGGTTAATAAAGATTACAAAATAGAGGTACTTAGATAAATTACTTTAATGAGTAGATGAATTAGTTACAAATAACATATAAATTGTGTGTATATAAGCACATTTTACAAGTGCTTATATACTGAGAAATAATTTGTCTTCAGGTAAAATCATTCCTTAAATTTTTTACATTTAAAAAAAAAACCCTTTGAAGAGTAGAGAATGGAGAGGTACATTTTAGCCCATTTGTTATCTGATTTATCACAAGGAGTCAGAAAGAGTAAGGGTGCTCATTATTGTATTAGACCTCACAACTCTTAAAGGTAGACACTTAGGACTTCTCTTCCTGAGGAACAGTTGTCCAAACTGCTGACTTAGAATCCATCTCCTTTACAATCAACATTGGAAGTCTTGGTATTTGGACTCTAGAAAGTCTCAGTGAATGCTGCCTCTGGTCCTGAAGCCAGAGAAGTCCCTCAGTTCTATTTTCTGGGACTCCCCATATCATGCCCTGGGGATCTGGCAGCTAAAAGAGAAGGTATCTAGTGGGGAGACATTTTCCACTGTTTTTCCAGGCTAGTACAGTGTGAACTTGGTGATGTTTATATAACTTGTGCCCTTCAAAGAGGATTATATGATACACTGAATCTTTGACTATAGTGGAGGAGTGAGAGGGATATCTCCTGGAGGAGAGAGGGAGCATGTGATTTGTCATATGATTGTGTTCTAAGTTTGCACCAGCTCGTTTACAGTAATGCTGAGCGCATCTAATCAGAATCGGCTATTACTCATCCCTGAATGACATCTGAGATGAGCAATAGCTCAAATACTAGAAAATAGCAATGGGGATGATGAGGTAGACAAGTAAAAGATGTCAAACCACCCTCTGATTTTTTTTTGTCAGAACCTGTTGGTTTCGTTTTTGTATTTGTGTGTGTGTGTGTGTGTGTGTGTGTGTGTGTGTGTGTTTTGCTGAATCAAGGAAACCTACCGCAGAAATGACAGGGAGGGGAGGTCACACTGGGAGCTTTGTGCCCCGAGCCTCCACTGGCTGGAGACTGGAAGCAAAGAATCCCGAAGTTGCTTACGTGGTGCTGAGCACGTGTTTGGCTGCTCAAAGGCTATTTGTGGACTCCTTTCTGTTCAGTGTTTCCCTGACTCCTCTCCTGGTTTAACTAGCATATGTAAATAGCATATTAATTATTCTTCACAAATACCCCAAAATGGTCTGTGTACATCCCTGGGATCCAAGTTAATAAATCAGTCAACAAAGAGTAACCCATGAATATCGCAGTGGAAAGGGACCTACCTTTCTGTCATGACTCAGCTTACATATCCCTTCTGGCATGAGGGCTATCCTGATCCCTCCAGGTTCTAGGGTGCCCAAATTATGTTATGTTTATTGATATGTGTACATGCCATTGCCTCTGATAGAACAGAAGCTCCCTAAGGGCATGGACTGCATGTTTCATTTTGGTCTTTGTTTCTATCAAAGTACCTGGCACATAGCAGCTATAGGTGCTTTAAAAATGCTTATCGATTATTTGCTTGGTCTTAAGCATGGACAGAGCCTACAATGTATTTTATAACATTCTAGGCCTCAGTAGAGGATGCAAGTCATGGTCCTGCCCTCCAGGAGCTTACAAATAGGCACAGAGATGAAACTAACATATGGGAAACAAAAAAATAAAGAGCATATAATAGGAGGTATGTGGAAAGTAATAAGTAATAATAAGTAAGGGGACTCATATTCTGACTCTACAACCTACCAACTGCATGACCTTGAACAAGCCACTTGACTGTCCTAAGCCTCATCTCCCGCATCTGAAAAATGAGGAGGTTGAACAAGATGACCCTATGGTTCCTCCTATTATTTTATGAGTTTTAGTCTTCTAAGGTAATGATTCTCAAACTTTTTGGTCACAGAACTCTTTTACACTCTTAAAAATTACTGAAGACAGGGGCAGCAGTGGATAGAGCACCAGCTCTGGATTCAGGAGGACCTGAGTTCAAATCCGGCCTCAGACACATAACGCTTAACTAGCTGTGTGACCCTGGGCAAGTCACTTAACCCCATTGCCTAGCCAAAACAAAACTAAAAAAAAAATTACTGAAGACCCCATCCCCAGAGAGCTTTTGTTTATGTGGGTTAGATCTATTTTTACCGTACTAGAAGTTTAAATGTTTTGGGGTTCATAAAAACAGTATTTTCCACAGGGAAATGTCCCAAGGATACTTTGAGAACTGCTAATCTAAGGAGTGCTGGAAGATCTTACCCTTTCATCAATAAAGAGCATATGATGTCAAGGGCCTTAAGTAGAATGTAAGCTTCTTGAGGGCAGGGACTGATTTGTTTTTGTCTGTGCGTGCGTGTGTGTGTGTGTGTGTGTGTGTGTGTGTAGTGCAGCCATGTGGAGAAGTAGATAAAGTGCCAGGCCTGGACTCAGGAAGACTCATCTTCCTGCATTCAAATCTGGCCTCAGACACTAGCTGTGTGACCTTGCGTGAGGCACTTAACCCTGTTTGCCTCAGTTTCCTCATCTATAAAATGAGCTGGAGAAGGAAATGGCAAACCACTCCAGTATCTCTGCCAAGAAAACCCCAAATGGGATCACAAAGAGTCAGATATAACTCAACAATAATAACAATGTACCTAGTGCCCAGCAAGCACAGTGCCTGACAGATAAACGGTGCTTACTGTGTGGTGCTGTCTTCTTGACAATGATAAAAAAAAACATAGTCTTTTAAAGAAACTTGCTTTCCTAAGTTCCCAAACCCACATTTGAACACACAGACAACACACACCCACAAGAAGGCAGAGTATCTCAACAGTAATAAGCACACCCCGTGAGTAATTTCCTCAATAACAGGAAAACAAATGAGAGAAGAGAGGAGGCAGTTGGCTTTTACAAGTAGGAGAGAGAAAGGTGAATGAGAGCCTTGCTTTGTTTACGTGTAGGGCCTCGTAAGACACAGCTGCCTTGAGATAAAAGGTTTTCTGCTGGGACAATCCCAATATGACTTTGCTTGCCTCAATTAAATAAGTCCTAATGAGACAGAATTGCAGTTTAGAGATCTATGCATCATCTCACCAGGTGAGTTTTAAATACATTCTGACCAGGTTTAAGAGTAAGAAGGCTCTTGAAAATTTAATCTATTTTAAAAATGCATATGCTTGTCACAAATTGCTTTGAAGAAGATTGGTGTGCTGATTGCATGCTGAGATAATTATCCTGTATCACCACTCAGGGAACAAGATTTTTTTTGATAAAGAGTTCAGTGTCAGTCTTTGTTAATGACTTGGGGAGGGGGAGGGGCAAATTAGATACAACTGAGGCTACATTAGTTCTCTTGCCTCCCATTACATGAACTCTTCCCTCCCAGAATCCGAAGGTGAGCAAGCTGGTTGAGACTTCTGGCTCCCTCTAGGTGCTACTGTTCTCTTGTAAAACTACAATTTTATGGACTCAAATATTTTGGGTTTTGGGGGGGGTTGTTGGTTTTTTTTCTCTGTTAGAAACATGCAGCCTAGAAGTCTGGGTCAAACGTGAAGAACGACTGATGCTTACACAAAATATCTTGCCTTTGCTATCGCTTTGCTCCTCCGGAGCTCATCACTCAAGGCCTCACACCCAGTTCACACTCTGGACTTTTCTGCTCTTTATCAACATTTTTTTTTGTTGCTATTCAGTTGTTTTAATCATGTCTGACTCTTTGTGACCCCATTTGGGGTTTTCTTGGCAAAGATACTGAAGTGGTTTGCCATTCCCTTCTTCGGTTTATTTTACAGGTGAGGAAACTGAGGCAAACAGGGTGAAGTGACTTGCCCAGGGTCACTCAGCTGGTAAGTGTCTGAAGCTAGATCTGACTCGTGGTAATCCCTAACCTCACCCAACTTCACTTGACCTAACTATATTCCACACAGGGTTCTGTCCTGGGCCTTCTCCTTTTCTCCCTCTATATTACTTCACTTGGGGATCTCATCAGCTCCCATGGATTGAGATCTGATTTTCAGATCTCCTTATCTAGCCCTTACCTCTCTCCTGACCTCTACTCTTACATCTCCAACTGCCTATTACACAACTCAAACTCAAAATACTGTAGACCTCTTAAACTCAACATGTCCAAAACTCAACTCATTTTCTCTCTCCCCCAACCCTCCCCTCTTCCTAATTTCTTCATTACTGTTGAGGGTGCTGCTATCCTCCCAGTTTTGCAGGCTCACAACCTACGTGTCATCTTCAACTCTTCACTCTCTCTCAGCCCTTTCTCCCCCATATCCAATCTATTGTTAAGGCCTATTGATGTTACCTTTGTAAAATCTCTCAAATATCCCCTCTTCTCTTTTCTGACTCTGCCACCAGCCTGGTACAGGCCCTGATCACCACATTTCTGGAGTATTTTCTTTCTTTCTTTATTTGTTTATATTTAGCTTTTATTTGGAATTTTATTTTTCCCCAGTTCCATTCCTGGAGTACTTCAATAGCTTGCTGGTTAGTCTGCCTACCCCAAATCTTTTCCCCACTCCAGTCTACCTTCCACTTAGCTGCCAGTGATCTTCCTAAAGAGCAGGTCTAACCATGTTACCCTCTTACTTAATAAATTCCAGTTGCTCCCTATTACCTCCAACATCAAATATAAAATTTTCTGTTTGGCATTCAGGGTCCTTCATAACTTGCCCTTCCCCACCTTTATTAGATTTCTTACATCTTGCTCTCCACCACGTACTCTGCAAACCCATACTCTGAGGCCCTTTGACTGAATCCAAACTTGTTGAAGGCTGAGAAGGCCACAAGTGGCCTCAAGGCTGCAGGTTCCCCACCCCTACTAGACAGACTGATATACAAGAAAAGTCTGCTTTACTCTGTTAAACTCCTAGAAGAGTTTGTAACCTGTTGTAACCCTCTGCCTTGGTCCCTTACATTATCTGAGCATATTCCTCAACCCCAAATCTATCTTTCATTGACAACTAATGGAAAATGAAGGGGAAAATACAAAGCCACAATCATGAGTTCTATCTTTTTTGTACCTTAGGGTATCAATGGTATGTTTACTGCAAATGACACAGTGCTGGTAGGTACAGCTAACACAGTGAACAGGAGAGTCAGGAAACAAAAATCTGGATAGGTTAGAAGTTTGGGTCACATCCAATATGATGAAATTTAATAAGGATCAATCCAAATCTGATACTTAGGTTCTAAAAGAATTAATGTCATAAGTACAATATGTGGGGATTGCATGTCTAGACAGGTGCTCTCTTCTTCCAAGGTGACAATTTGCTCATCTGATTAACTTTCTCATCTTAGTGTGCAGATATATTAATGTAGCATGTGTATAACATTCACTATTCAGAAATGGAAGTAAAAATAGCATGGTTTTACTGGCAGGATTTTCAGGCCACCTAAGAATGGAGGGTGGCATGATGGCAGATTGATAAAGATATTCTGGGATACACCTGAAGTCGCACTACGCGTGTGATCTGTTCTGCCTATTATTAAGCTAAATGGGCCAATGATTTCATAATAATGCTCGTGTTTCTATAGTGCTTTAAGGTGTGCAAAGCCTTTGCATTACAAATTTGTTTACAGATATCTTCTCATTTTATCCGCACAACAGGCCTTGGCGGTCCATACCATTATTCAACCCATTTTTCCCATGAGGAAACTGAGACAGACAGAAGCTAAATGACTTGCTGAAGGTCACGCAGAAAATAAGTATCTGAAGTCACATTTGAACTCAGATATTGACTCCAGGTCCAACACTCTATCCATTGAATCCCCTAACTCAGTGTTTATAGTCACAGTTTCAAGATAAAGTTTCTGCTGGTTTATATTGTCTGGGCATTAGGGTTAGGATGATAAGATCATTGATTTAGAGTTGGACTTGACCCTGGAGGCCATTTTGTAAAACGAGGTCTGGAGAGGTCCAAGGTCACACAGGTAGTTAGTACCAGAGTCAGGATTTAAACATATGTTCCTGACTCCAAAGCTAGCATGTGTTCCAATGTGTCCTCTTGTTTCCGTATCCTCTTCCATCCCCTTCAATTCTGACAGGTATTTTTATTCATTATTTGCTGGGCCAAAGGTTTTAAAGGACATAGGTAAGACTGTTTGATTAGGTTCTGCTTTTCTCCCACCTCTTTACTAGAACCAGATCTTTGTCAGGTATATCTTCCTTTTTTAGACTCCATTGTAAACAGGACTGCCATAGGTTGGGAACTCACTACCTCTTGGGTCAGAATAATTGCATTCCACTTCCCTGCAGGTGAAATAAAGACCTTTCCAAAAGAAGCCACAGGCATTTCATTCTAGGGAGATGTAGGGCATAACAGAGTAATGAACAGCATTTCTTCCAACACCAGCTATCTTTAAGGGCAGACCATTCTGAAAAACTTTCCCACAGAGAAGCTTTTAAAGGATTTTGAAGAAATGTAGGATATTATATTAGCTGAGGGGCCAAGCCAGAGAAAAAATAATAGGAAAGGGTAAAAGGGACATCTCTACATTGTTTTTCCTTGTTCTTTCTCTAGCTATGTGTACTGTCTCAGAAGACTTCCTTTTTGAAAAAAAAATTTAATCCTACTTATCTTGTGATCCCAGTGTGAGGGTGAATAGAGGACTGTACCCAGAGTCAATAAATCTGGGTTCAAATCTCTCCTCGGATGTAAGTTCTACAATCCTGGGCAAGTCTCCTGGACTTTAGGAGTCTCAGTTTATTTGTAAAAGAAGGATAATAATATGTGCTTATACTACTTATCTCACAGGACTGATTGTGAGGAAACTTCTTTGCAAACTTTAAAGTGCTATATACATGTAAATTATTATGTCTTCCTAGAAATGAGTCTCTGAATAGTAGGAATATTGGGAAAGGGGTTCAGTAGTTGAAACTGTTCTCTGAGAGTCAAGATTTGGA
The DNA here is from genome assembly GCF_003287225.1 of Phascolarctos cinereus. Taxonomy (NCBI): domain Eukaryota; kingdom Metazoa; phylum Chordata; class Mammalia; order Diprotodontia; family Phascolarctidae; genus Phascolarctos; species Phascolarctos cinereus. Next base: position 132,297,185 of record NW_027555736.1, read on the forward strand.
ATTCTAATTTCTTCTCTAACTCACTGACAAAACTGGAACATTCAACGTGGCATAGTAGATTGAGTGCTGGATATGGAGTCAGGAAGATCTACGTTTAAATCTCACTTGATTTGAGTCTTGATTTCCTCATCTATAAAATGGGCTGTACTAGCTATCTCACAGGGTTATTGTGTAGTTTAAATGAGATTATATAAATTTGATTATATTTTGCAAACTTTTAAAACACTGCCTAAATGTGAGGAATTATCTTCCCCTGGAAATGAATCTTGACATAGCGGCAGTGGGGAGAAGGGGCTCGGCAGTAGGAGAGCCTAGATTTGGAATCTGGTTGCTCTTCTAACTTACCGATAAAATTGGGGCTCATGACTCCCTGTTAAATCTGGAGGAATAATATATATTTATTAAATAGTTTGAGAACTTTGAAATGTTACATATCTAAACAGAATATTATTGCTAGATCTTCAGGGCAAAATAACATCTTTAGAAGATGGCTTTTTTCACAACTGTTATTATTTTCATATATTCACTCAGGGTCATGATCAGGGCAATAGAATACATGATGGCTTGGTTGGTAGTGGCTGAGGGAATCCCTTCAACTTAGAATTTGATTCTGTTCTTTCTGGTGTTGTTCTGCTGGGTCTTTTTCCCCCTTAACTGTTTCCAGCACGCGCAAATTTTGTCTTCCCAGCCAGATTATAAGTTTCTGAAGAGCAAGGATTTGTCTCCTACTTCTCTTGTAGTCTCAATGGAACCTAGAATTGTGCTAGGCATAGGTAGGAGCTCAAGAGATACTTTTCAATTGAATGATTAGAACTCACTTTAAATAGGTGTTTACTTCAGTTAGAGGGGCTCATTTACAAGGGGATCCTATGATCAATCAGTTGTAACTCACTTTGAAGTCTGCCTCCAACAACTTCTGCTCTTAAACAAATACTGAGCAATCAGCAATAAATTAAGTCATGTTTTGGCATGGGCCTCAAGATTGGTTTGACATCACCTTCTTCTGGTGACTTTTTCACCTGTGAAGGAAACTTGAAACATTTCTTCCCATACTTCTCCATGTCTTTTCCCCCGACCAAAAGAAAAGATATTGTTTTAAGAATCTAGATACCTCCCCTGCATTAAGCTTGAGTTCTTCCTGGGAGCAGTCACTCAAGGAGCCATGGGCTGTCTGCCAAAGAGTGAGCTGTACACCTCAGGGCAGGGATATACAAGCCCTCAGAAACCCCCAACAGGTGTTTTTCTCCCATTATGGAGACATATTGGGATGATGTGGAAGGCAGTGGCGAGACATTATAATTATCACTTGTAGTTTTAATCCCACAGTTTTCTGGAAGGCTGGGATGTTCACATGGATTATTATGTATATCAGTCTCATGTTCTTGGGTCAGCTCGGAAACATCAGTGAACTGGGGTGCAAGTAAAAAGTCCTGGTGTGATAGCCACACGCTGTTCTGTCTTTTGCAGGAGAGAGGATAAAACAGCTGACATCTGTTTAGGGCGTGGGAATCCCACTACACTAAGAGTCTCAGATAAAGTAAACCAAAACATTTCATTAAAATTCATTTCCTTTTCTCACATCTTACTGAAAACAGAAAAATATTGCAACCTTGGCATAGCCACTGAATTATTCATTTTAAAAAAATCCAAATCCAAAGTGTATGCTGTTTCCCTCTGCTCCATGTTCTTTGTAATTCCCTTCCCCCTAAAAATGATGCCAAGGTCACTCTTTCTCATTGCCATCAGTGCCAGCTAGGCTAGGCTCTCTATTAGTTGTGTTAATAGAACAGACCAGTTGGCAAATAATAGAAAACAAAGGATAATATGAATAGGCAGGTAAACCAAATCTGGTGATCTTGTCTACCTAGGTAAGAACTGGCTCAGAAATGAAACTGAGGAGAGAGAGAGGAAATAGCCCTTAGAGTTGACTAGTTACAATTAGGAAGCAGCCGAAAGGAATCATGGGGTAGGAGCAAAGGATAGATAGGGAAGGTGTCTATATCATTTACAAAGTGAATAATTCCTACCCAGAAGACTGACCATTTCTTCTCATGTCACTGTATATCAATTTATACAAGTCTATCCATGTTTCTCTGAAACTGTCTTTTCTTATGGCATGATAGTTTCTATTATATTCATATGTCATACTTTGTTCAACCATTGCCCAATTGGTGGGAACTCTTATTTTCCCATTCTTTGCCATTACAAAAAGAGCAGCTATAAATATTGTTCTTCAATTATACCCATAATATTCATTTTAACAAAGCTTCACAATCTAAAATAGAAATGGGAATGAACATATAACTTGATTTGCCCTCCTAGAGCTGGCCTAGATAGTCAAGTCTAGTTAGCTTGGGCCAGGAAATCCTTCTTTCTTCAGCTTTCGCTGCTGTTCATTCAGTGTTTAGAGCCTACCCTAATGCTAAATGGCCTATTTGCTTCTGAAACTTCTTAGTGCTAAGCATCCTTCTTGGTTGAATGGGCAACATGTTTGTTTTCTCCATCTCCCTTGATGTATGCAGATGGGCTCAGTGGCTTTTCATTTTATTCATTCCTCAGTCAAAAAACATACTTCATTCAGTCATCTGGTAAAGTAGAGGAAAGAACTTAAGTTTGGATCCTAGCTCTGCCACGTTCTAGCCATTGTGACCCTGAGGATATTATTGAATTGTTCTGGGTCTGTTGCAAAATGAGGAGGTAGAGCCAGGTGACTCTAAGATCCTTTCAGCTCTAGATTCAAGATTTTGTAATCTCAAAGGTGTTAAGCCTTGTAGCTACAACATACCCCTCACAAACAAACAAAAGCCTAAGAATTGTTGAGTCCATTGGAAAGATAGAATTAACTAGGACATTCAGAAATAAAAGTAATAACTAAATTTTTGAAGCAAAGTAGAGCATGGAAAACATTTTCTGTTTTACTCAAATACATAAAGAAAATGTATTAGCTCAATTACTACTGGCTCTACATTGACAAAGTTGCTGAGAACATTACTCTAACATCTGCTTAATTTTGCCTGCATAAGAAACTCCTCGATCCTCTGGAATCTGGCATCTACCTTGAGCCTTTCAGGGCACCAAACTAATTAGGCTTCCTCACTGAGGAAAGGTCACTCATAGCTTCCTAAATGCCAAACCCAGTGATTTAATTTCAATCTTCATCTCCCTTGATCTCTTTCAAGTGCTCTCCTGGTCCTTCTCCTACCTTTTCTGATTATACCTCCTCAGTTTTGTTCTTCTTCCCATGCCCTAAGCTTGTCCTTGCACCTCTAAGACTGTCCTTGACTGTCTTCTCTTAATTCTATGAATTCTTTCCCTTGGCAAGCTTATCTACTCCCATGGTTTCAACTATTATCTCTATTCATATACCTTATCTATATATCCATCCAGACCTTTTCCCAGAGCTTTAGCCCCACATTTTAAACTGCCCATAGGACATCTAATCTAATTCAACAAACAATGAGAGGTGACATGGTGAAAATACAAGACATTGGCTTTGGAGAAAAGAAAAGCTGGGTTCAAATCCCACTTAAGACACATCCTAGCCTTATGACTGGGCAAAATCACTTAACTCCTCAGTGCTTCATTTTACTTATACATGAAAGAAAGGGTTTGACTTGATGGCCTTAACGATTTGTTCTATTAGGCACCTATTATATATAAGGTATTGTGCTCCATTCTGAGTATACAAAGACAGAAAAAAAAAATTATTCCTGCCCTCAAAGAATTCACATTCTGCTTGGGCGAGAGAGAGGTAAGGATACAAATGTTAACTGATATGATTACTGGAGGCAAGAAAGATAACTAACAACTTGGGGTACCAGGAAAGGCATCTCAATGGATCTGACACAAGTTGAGCCTTAAAGGAAGCTAGAGGGGCTGCTAGATGGTGCAATGGATAGAGCACTGGCCCTGAAGTCAGGAGGACCTGGGTTCAAATCTGGCCTCAGACTAAACACCTGACACTTACTAGCTGTGTGACCCTAGGCAAGTCACTTAACCCCACTGCCTAACCAAAAACAAACAAAATAAACAAACAAAAAAAAAGAGGAGGCTAGAGATTCCAAGAAGTGGGGGTGAGGAGACAATACGTGCTAGACATTGGGGAGACAGACTGTGAAAAGGTATGGAGACAGGAGATAGAATGACCAATTTGGGTAACAGCAAGTAGGCTAGTTGGGCAACTAGGTGACACAGTGAATAGAGTGCCAGGCCTGGAGTCAGGAAGACTCATCTTCCTGGTCTCAGATACTGGCTGTGTGACCCTGGGTAAGTCACTTCACCCTGTTTGCCTCAGTTTCTTCTTCTGTAAAATGAACTGAAAAAGGAAATGGCAAACCACTCCAGTATCTTTGCCAAAAAAACCCCAAATGGGGTCACAGAGTCAGACTCAAATGAAAAACAACTGAACAACAAACAGTCCAGTTGGACAAGAATATAGAATGTATAAAGAGGAATAATGTAAAATAAGATTAGAAAGGTAAGCTAGTGCCATTTTGGATGGAGAGGCTTGAGGAAAAATGTAGTAAGCTTATTTTGAAACAGATTGAATTTGAGAGACCTATAGGATATCAAGTTGGATATATCCAATAGGTTGTTAGCGACATGGGTCTAGGGCACAGGATACAGTAGGGATAAAATTAGATAGATAGATCGATGGATAGATAGATAGGTAGATAGATAGATAGATAGATAGATAGATAGATAGATAGATAGATAGATAGATAGATAGATAGATAGATCTAAGAGTCAACTACATAGAGATGATAATTGAACTCATGGGAATTGATGAGATCACTGAGAAAAAGACTGTAGAGGAAGAAGAGTCAAGAGCCCAGGACAGAACCTTGGGAGAACACCCACAGCTAGGGGAAAGACACATGGATAATGTCTCTCAAAGAAGACCAAGAGGGAGTAGTCAGAAGCAGGTAGGAGAAGCAGGAAAGAGTAGTGTCACAACAATATGTGGAAGAGAAAGTGCCTTGTATGATAGGGTAGTCAGCAATGTCAAAGGCTACTGAGAGGTCAAAATATATGAAGATGGAGAAAAAGCCTTTGGATTTTTCTGCTAATACCTTAAACTAAGCATGTTCAAAACTGAACTAATCATCTTCTTTCCAAAACCTGCCCCTTCTAATTTCCCTCTTTCTGTTGATGGCACCTAGTTACCCAGATTTAAAATTGGAAACTAATCCTTGACCCTTTACATATATAACCCACATCCAATTGATCAATAAGTATTTATTAAATACTTACTATGTGCTAGGCCAGGGGTGGGGGACCTGCAGCCTCGAGGCCATAGGTGGCTTTTTAGGTCCTTGGGTGTAGCATTTTGGCTGAGTCCAAGTTTTACAAAACAAATCCTTTTATTAAGGGGATTTGTTCTGTGAAGTTTGGATTCAGTCAAAGGGCCACATTTGAGGACCTAGAGGACCGCGTGTGGCCTTGAGGCCGCAGCTTCCCCACCCATGCGCTAGGCATTGCTTAATAAGTCGACATGTGTGGAAGATCGAACCTTTGTTTCTTCATTTCATCTGTTACCTGCTATCTTTTCACCGGCTAAACCCAGGCTCAAGTCAATCCTCTGACACATACTGGCTGTTCTGGCTCCAAGTAAGTCACTTATTCTCTCGTGCCAATGGTGTCAAACTTAAATAGAGACAGGGGGCCACTAAGCCAAATACAGAGATCCTTGCAGGCCACAAATTGACTTAGAAGACTATATATTAATATGACCTATGTTCATTTTTTATTTTTGTAAAATATTTCCTAATTACACTTTAATCTCATTCAGGCTACACTTGCAAATGCTGTGGCCACATGGGCTACATTTTTAACACCTCTGTCTCTAAATCTCTGAGTTGCAGAGAAGGTGTTGGCCTACTTTGATAGAAGAATTTTCCTTAGCTAGAAGTTCCTTATACCATGGAAACCATAGGTACGATCTCTCTCTATCTGGATTCCCTTGTATTTTTTTTGTTTCTAATGGTGCCTTGTATATACTGGATGCTTAATAAATATTTGTTGAATATAATTGAGTGGTTTTCCAGGATTAGGGGTCTTTCTTCATTCATCTAACCTCGTGATTTATAAGTTTTTGGAAGAAGTAGATCCCTTCACTTTTTTTTAGTTTTATTGATGCTTTTAAAAAATGTGATAGTGATAAACATGCACAAATTCACTGAATTCTTTTTAACGAAGGATGGTTCAGCAAAACTTAATAACAAAATGAAGTATGAAAACATATGCAGCTATCAAGGGAAACAATGAAAAAAATGTGAAGGAAAGTGGCCTAGCAGTACCAGATTTCAAACTATATTACAAAGTGATAATGATGAAAACAATCTTGTACTGGCTAAGAGTGAGAGTGGTGGATCAGTGGAATGGATACATAGTGGTAAATGACCATAGCATTACCGTAGTAATTTAGTGTTTGATAAACCCCAAAATCTAAGCTTTTGGGACAAGAACTCTTTATTTGACAAAGATTGCTGGGAAAATTTGGAAAACAGTTTTGTAGAAACTAAGTATAGACCAATATCTTATACCATATTCTAAGCTAAGGTTAACATGGGTACATTATTCAGACATAAAGGGTGATGTCATAAGCAAATTAGGGGAGCATGGAAAATTTTACCTGTTGAATCTATGGAGAAGGGAAGAATTTATGACCAAACAAGAGATAGAGAGGATATCAGGAAGGAAAAAATGGATAATTTTGCTTATGTTAAATTAAAAAGGTTGTCACAAACAAAACCAATGCAGTTAAGTTTAGAAGGAAAGCAGGAAACTGGGAAAAATTTTTACAGTAAGTTTTTTCTGATAAAGTCCTCATTTCTCAAATATATAGGGAACTGAGTCAAATTTATAAAAATATTAATCATTCCCCAATTGATAAACAGTTAAAGGGTATGAACAGGCAATTTCCAGAAAAAGAAATCAAAGCTATCTATAGTAATATGAAAAAATGCTCTAAATCACTACTGATTAGAGAAATGCACCAACTCATACCTACCAGACTGGCTATCGTGACAGATAAGGAAAATGACAAATGTTGGAGAGAATGTGGAAAAATTGGGACACTGATGCCCTGTTAGTGGAACTGTGAACTGATCCAACCATCGTGGAGAACAATTTTGAACTACACCTAAAGGACTATAAAAGTATGCATACCCTTTGACCTAGTAATACTACTACTAGGTCTGTAGCCCAAAAAGGTAAAAAAAGGAAAAAGGAGCCAAGATGGCAGAGATGAATCAGGAAGTTGCCTGAGCTCTCCCCAGTTTCCCTCAGAAACATTGTTAAATCAAGCCTCTAAACAGATTCTGGAGCAACAGAACCTACAAAAAGACAGAGTGAAACAATTGTCCAGTTTAAGATAACTTAGAAGGATGTCAGGAAAGGCCTGTCTCACTTGAGTAAAAGGGGAGTACAATCCAGCACAATAGTGTCCAGGCAAGCCACTGGGAGGTCCTTAGCACAGATCAGCAAACAAGACCTCTTGGTCTTAGATTAGCAGGCCAGGGGCACAGTGGGCCAGCTATGTGGTCTCCAACCCCAGTGCTGGAGGCAAATTGCCAGCCCTGGAACCCAGGCAACAACAGGCACAATGAGGCCAGGCCACCATAGAATAGTAAGCAAGCCACCAACACCTGAGGCCCTAGTACATGTAGCCACTGACCCCTAGCCCAGGAAGGTTGGGACAGTGCCCCCTGTGCTACGGGAAAAGAGCTCAACTTTAAAAGCCACAAAATTGGCCAAAAATGAACAAGAAACAAAAAAGAGCTTTGACCATAGAAAACTACCATGGTGACAGGGAAGATCAAAACACAAGCTCAGAAAAGGACAACATTATCAAAATGCCTGTATGTGAAATCTCAAAGAGGAATATAAATTGGTCTCAAGCCCAAAAAGCTTTCTTGAAAGAACTCAAAAAGGATTTTAAAAGTCAAATGAGAGAGGTAGAAGAAAAATTGGAAAAACAAATGAGAAGTATGCAAGAGAGAGTCAACAGCTTGGAAAAGGGAAGACAAAAATTGATTGAAGAAAACAATTCCTTAAAAAACACAATTGGCTAAATGGAAAAAAAAATCCACTAAAGAAAACAACTCCTTGAAAAGTAGAATTGGCCAGATGGAAAAGACAAAAGCTACCTGAAGAAAATAATTCCTTAAAAATTTGAATTGGGCAAGTGGAAGCTAATGACTCTATGAGACATCAAGAATCACTCAAACAAAATCAAAAGAATGAAAAAATAGAAGAAAATGTTAAATACCTCATGGGAAAACCAACTGACCTGAAAAATAGATTCAAGAGAGATAATAATTTTTTTTAACGCTGATATGTAGGGGGGTTTTTTGTCTGTTTATTAATTTATTTATTTTTAGTTTTCAACATTCACTTCCACAAGATTTTGAGTTCCAAATTTTCTCCCCATCTCATCTCTCTCCCCACCCCAAAATGGCATACATCCTGAATACCCCTTCCCCTAATCTGCCCTCCCTTCTATCTCTACTCCCCTACTCTTATCCCTGTCCCCTTCGATTTTCCTGCAGGGCAGGATAGATTCTATACCCCATTTCCTGTATCTCTTATTTCCCAGTTGCATATGAAAACAATTTTTTTAACATTTGTTGAACCATTTTGGAGAACAATTTGGAACTATGCCCAAAGGGCTATAAAAATGTGCATACCCTTTGACCCAGCAATAGCACTTCTAGGGCTATATCCCAAAGAGATCATATAAAAGGACCCACATGTACAAAAATATTCATAGCAGCTCTTTTTTGTGGTGGCAAAGAATTGGAAATTGAGAGGATGCCCATCAATTGGGGAATGGCTGAGCAAGTTGTGGTATATGAATGTAATGGAATACTATTGTGCTATAAGAAATGATGAACAAGCTGACTTCAGAAAAACCTGGAAAGACTAGTATGGTCTGATGCTGAATGAAGTGAGCAGAAACAAGAGAACGTTGTACACAATAACAGCCACGTTGTACGATGACTAATATTGATAAACTTAACCCTTCTCAGCAATATAAGGATCTAAGACATCTCCAGAGGCCTCGTGATGGAAGATGCTATCCACATCCAAAGAAAGAACTATGGAAGTTGAATTGCTATCATTTTTTTTCTCTTCTGTTGAATTTTGTTTCCTCTTTCTGATGGTTCCTCCTATTGGTTTTAATTTTTACTTACAACTTCACTAATGTGAAAATATGTTTAATAGGAATGTAAATGTATAGCCTATATCAGATTGTGTACTGTCTTGGAGAGGGTGGTGGGGAGGAAGGAAGAGAAAAATTTTAAACTCAAAAGCATATGGAAGTGATTATTGATAAATCAAAATAAATTCATAAAATTTAAAAAAAGGAAAAAAAACTTTGGGTCAGGAGAGATAATTTAAGAGTTATTGGGCTGCCTGAAAGCCAAGATAAAAAAAGAGCTTGGACAGTATCTTTCAAGAAATTATCAAGGAAAACTTCCCTGACATCTTAGAATCAGAGAGTAAAAGTCATTGAAAGAATCCACCGATCACCTCCTGAAAGAGATCCCAAAAAGAAAACGCCAAGGAATACTTTAGCCAAATTCTAGAATTATCAGGTCAAGGAGAAAATACTGCAAGCAGCCAGAAAGAAACAATTCAAGTATCATAGAACCCAGTTAGGATTATACAGGACTTAGCAACTTCTACATTAAAGGATCAGAGGGTTTGGAATATGATACTCCAGAAGGCAAAGGAGTTTGGATTACAACTAAGAATCAACTACCCAGTAAAATTGAGCATACTTTTTCAGGGGAAAAGATAGGCATTCAATGAAATAGAGGACTTTCAAAGTTTCCTGATGAAAAGACCAATTTGATCTTCAAATACAAGTCTCAAGAGAAGCATAAAAAGTTAAACAGGAAAGGAAAAAAAAACATGTTATTTAATTAGGTTAAGCTCTTTACATCCCTACACGGGAAGATGATACTTGTAACTCTTGAGAACTATTTCTGTATTAGGGCAATTAGAAGGGGTATACATAGACAGAGGATGGGGGTATAACATGACTTTGATGTGATGATATAAAAAAATTAAGTGGTGAAAAAAAAAGGATTGTACTGGGAGAAGAGAAAAGAGGGAGGCCAACTAGGGTAAATTACATCACATGAAGGGGTGTAAAAGACCTTATTACAGTAGAAGGAAAGAAGGGAGGGGGTGAGCATTGTTTGAACCTTACTCTCATTGGATTTAGCTCAAAGAGGGGATAACACACATTCAATTGGGTATAGAAATTTATCTTACTCTTTAGGGAAGGAGTAGAAAGGGGAAAGAAAAGGGGGGACAGAAGTAGGAGGGAAAAGGGGAAGGAAAAGCAAGGGAGCTGATAGAAGAGAAGGGAGGTGGTGTCAGAAGCAAAACACTGCTGAGGAGGTACAGGATGAAAGGGGAGAGAAAAGTATAAATAGGGGAGGGAATAGGATGGAGGGAAATACAGTTAGTAATCCCAACTATAAATGTGAGTTGGATGAACTCTCCTATAAAATGGAAGCAGATATCAGAGTGGATTAAAAACCATAATCCTACAATATGTTTAAAAGAAACATATTTGAAGCAGAGACATACACACAGAGTGAAGGTAAAAGGCTGGAGCAAAATCTATTATGCTTCAGCTAAAGTAAAAAGAAAAGTAGGGATAGCAGTCCTGATCTCAGACAAAGCAAAAGCAAAAATAGACCTAATTAAAGGAGATAAGGAAGGAAACTACATCTTCCTGAAAGGTACTATAGACAATGAAGTAATATCAATACTAAACATATAGGCACCAAGTGGTATAGCATCCAAATTCTTGGAGGAGAAGTTAAATGATTTTCAGAAGAAATAGATGGTAAAAAGAGAAAAAGGATCTATATGTACAAAAATATTTATAGCAGCTTTTTTTGTGGTGGCAAAGAAATGGAAATTGAGAGGATGCCCATCAATTAGGAAATGACTGAACAAGTTGTGGTATATGATTGTGGTGGAATACTATTGTGCTATAAGAAATGACAAGCAGGATAGTTTCAGAAAAACCTAAGAAGATTTACATGAACTGATACAAAGTGAAGTGAGCAGAACCAGAAGACCATTGGGCACAGTAACAACAATACTACACAATAATCAACCATGCATGATTCAGCTATTCTTATCAATTCAATGATCCAAAACAATTATGGAGGACTCATGATAGAAAATGCTACCCATCTCCAGAGAGAGAACTGATAAACCAGTGCAGATTGAAGCATACTTTTTCACTTTCCTTATTTTTTTTGCTTTTTTTGCAACATGGATAATATGGAAATATATTTTGCTTGATTTCATATGTATAATTGATATCACATTGTTGTTTTTGTTTGTTCTTGTCCATCCTTCGTTTTCGAAGAGGACCAATGACATCAGGAATGATGTTTTGACTTGTGTGTGAATTGTGAGGCAAAGTTGCACAAAGTCACCTCACTCTTTCTTCCAGAGTCGTCAAAGTCCAGGAGCAAGACAAAAGTCAAGATTACTGGCAATCACCCAGGATGCAGTAGATGACCTGGTGTCTTTGATGTCTCACCGGGCTCTTAAGCACGCTGCGCCACCTGCTTCAGCTGCCTTCATGGCCGTTGGAACAAACTGTTCTTATCCACTTATTACACCAGGGAAAGTCTTCACATGGTTGGGGTAGACATCTCCCTAACTCACCAAAGTGTTTGAAGCCTGTTGGTTACCTTCAACCTGGTTTAGCCCATCTGCCTAGATGGTTTTACTAGGGTGTGGCCACTGTGCATGCTACAGGTTCTTGGAGCCACAGGTGAGAGTTGAGCAACAGGTGGACACCAAAAATGGATGAGCAGCCCTGAAAAGGGCATGGCAAGCCCTCACACCAGAAATACTAGTCCTCCTTGAATACCTCATACACCCTACATCACATTACTTGCCTTCTCAATAGGTTGGGGAAGGGCAGAAGGGAAGAAGAGAATTTGGAGCTCAACATTTAAAAAAAAAAAAAAGAATGTTAAAGATAAACAAATAATATTTTTAAAAAATATATGAAGCCTTCTGCTCCCCAATTTCCCTTACTTCTCTATATTGAAAACAAATATGTGCTTCATCATCTCCATCAGCAACAACAAAAATTGCAGCTTTGAATATTTTTGTGCTAATTAGACTTTTCTGTCTTTGGCCGCTTTCAATTGCTCAATCAACAAACATTTGTTAAATACCTACTGTATGACAGGTGTTGTGTTAGGCACTGGGGATGTGAAGACAAAAATGCAATCATGCCTGACCTCAAAGATCTTAAGATGCATTTAATGAGGGGAAATAACAAGTACACAAATATGTAAATTAGTATCAATTACTCCTGTACAAAGATGTCTTCCATTTATCCTAAATATTTACAAAGTGAATTTTAGGTGACTTTTTTGCTTCACAATTATGTTATGAATTTTGCAAAAAAAAAATCTTTTTTGATAATTTATTCTATTGAGGGAAATAACACAAATACATACAAGTAAATAAAAATAGATATTAAAATAAACACAGAGTACTTGGGGTGAGAGAAAGAAGCACCAGCCAGTAGCTGAGATTAGGAAAGGCCTTATGTAAGTAATGATAATCAAGCTGACTACTGAAGGAGGCTAAGAAGTAAAGAGTGTTCCAGGCATGGTGGACCAACTGTGCAAAGGCCAAGAAGCATGTAGGGCACTTTCACTAGTCCGTGGAGAGTATAAAGGAGAATAATGTGTGATAAGCCTGGAAAGGCCAGATTGCAAAGGGCTTTGAAAGCCTGACAAAGGAGTTCGTATTTTATCCATGAAGCAACAATAAGCCTCTGGAACTTCTTGAGCTGGGGAATGACATGGTTGAACTTATGCTTTATGCTAGGGGTTTTTAACATGGAGTTTGTGAATTTCTTTTTAGTTTGATAACTGTATTTCAGTATAATTGGTTTCCTTTGTAATCTTGTATGTTTCATTTTATGAGAAGGGATATAGCTTCACCAGACCATGATATAAAAAGATTAAGAACCCCAGTTTTAAGAATATTGCTTTGGAATATGGATCAGAGAAATGCAAATTAAAACAACTGTGAGGTACTACCTCATACCTATCAGAGTGGCTAATATGACAAAAAAAAAGGAAAATGTTGGATGTTGGAGGGAATGTGGGAAAACTGGGACACTAATGTACTTTTAGTGGAGTTGTGAACTGCTCCAACCATTCTGGAGAGCAATTTGGAACTATGCCCAAAGGGCTATAAAATTGTGTGTCCCTTTGATCCACTGCTAGGTCTATATCCCAAAGACATCCCCCAAAAGGAGAAAGGACCTATTTGCACAATTTTATGGTGGCTAAGAATTGGAAATCAAAGGGATGCCCATTAATTGGGGAAAGGCTAAACAAGCTATGGTATATGATTGTAATAGAATATAATTGTGCTATAAGAAATGACAAGCAAGATGATTTCAGAAAAACCTGGAAAGACTTACATGAACTGATTCTGAGTGAAGTGAACAGAACCAGAACATTGTATACAGTAACAGCAACATTGTTGGATGAAGAATTGTGAATGACTTAGCTATTCTCAGCAATACAATGATCCAAGACAATTCTAAAGGATTAATGATGAAGCATATAATCTACCTCCAGAGAAAGAACTGGTATTGATGGAATGCAGACTGAAGCATGCTATTTTTCACTTTGTTTCTTTCACTTTTTTCTTTAATTTGAGTCTTCTTGTACAAAATTACTAATATTGAAATGTTTTACATAATTATACATGTATAACCAATATCTGATTGCTTACCATCTCAGGAAGGGGGAGAGGAGGGAGAGAAGGAGGGATAGAATTTGGAACTCAAAATTTTAAATAAAAATGTTTAAAAATTTTAAAAAAGGAATGTTGTTTTGGCAGCTGCATAAGGGATAGACTAGAGAGGAGAGGGAACTAAGGCAGAGAGGCTAATTAAGAGGCAACTGTAATTGTCCAGATGATGAGGATCTACAGTAGATGTCAGAAGAGAGAAAGGGACAGATGTGAGAGATGTGGTAGACATGGAATACTTGGCAACTCCTTAAGGTTATATTCCCAGTAGTGGAATAGTTAAGTTAAAGGGCATGAAGAGTTTAGTGACTTTTCTTAGAGTATACCTAATTGTTTCCCAGAATGGCTGCACTAAGTCACAGTTCCATCAGTCTTATATTAGTTGCTTACCTTCCCGTGACTCTTCTAACACCATAATTTCTGCCTTTTATATTAGCAGTTTGAAGGATTTCTTCGCTTTAAATGAAACTTTGACAAAATTTTTATCGTAGAAATCGTTTGAAATACTTTTTAGAGTGTCTGTAATGGATGGTCACAAATTACAGGATACAAAATGAAAGACTTCTAAATATTAGTGCCTTTTTGACCCGATTGCAAATAATAATATTTGGAAGAGTCAGGCAGAGTTATCGTATTTTATGAACCCAAAATCAGGACACGGAGTCTACTGAGGATTATTTTCTGATTCGTGAACATAATATTAGGGGAAGTATAAATTATTGGGGGGAAATCAGGAAACTACGTAGGAGGTGGAATGTGATTTGAACTTTGAAGAGAGCAAAGGATTCCAAGAGAGAGAAATGAGGAGGGGGAACATTCCAATTATGGGAGCAGCCCATGCCAAATAACAGAGGTGAGGGATGGAAGGTACTTAGAGAACACCAAGCAGGCCAGGTCAGATGGAACATAGGAGATTAATGGGAAATAATTATGAAAAGATCTAGGCTGGAGCTAGATTATAAAATGCTTTAAATGCCAAACTGAGGAATCTGTATTTTATCCTAGAGGAAATAGGGAGTCATTGACACTTCTTGAGATCAGGAGTGACCTGTGCCTTAGAAATATTGGTTTAGCAGCCATTTAAATAATGGTCTGTAGAGGGGAGAAATTGGAGTTCAGAGAGCACAATTAGGACTTGAAGAGTATGTAATGAAAGTGTTCTTTAAAATAAAAGGAGAAGCCAGCAACAACAGTTAATCACCCATGGCCTTTATGACTCCCTAAATTGAAGATAAAGATAAGAATGAATGAAGATTAAAAAAAAAGATGGTGAGGATAAAGAAGTAGCAAAAGTCTGGTAAACAGGGTGGGACAAACTGTAGTCTGTGTCAAGGATATTACCATGGTACACAAAAATTTAAACTAACTACAACATGCACTTTAGGGGTGGTTGCTTACATTACAAATAATAATAGCTGATGATGTCGCAATTTAATGTTTGCAAACATCATCTCCCACTTGATCTTAACCACAGTCCTGAGGGGTTTTTACCACATATATCATTATCCTCATTTTACAGAAGAGAAAACTGAGGCTTGCGAGCAAGGCAAAGTGATTTGCCTATACTCCATAGCTAGTGAGTATCAGAAATGGGATTTCAGCTCAGGGTCTTCCTAACTACAAGCCTGGTTCTTCTTCCAAAATGCCATACCACCCCTTTAAATAGTGAGCTCTCCTACCATAGAAAGTGTGTAATTCTTTCAATAAAAATTCAGGGCACAGCTTTTCAGAAACAAACACATCTATTGCATAAAATAAAGTACATATGGATTCAACAAAAGTCAGACCAAAGCTTCCACATGGCTTAAAAAAAATCCAGACAAATGCTTAAAGCATTTGTCTGTGGCAACATGACCCTGAAACTTGACTATGGTCATGGGCATTGTTCATATATCCAGATCCAGGCCTTAAAATCTCCCAGTCACTTTGATATAGCCACAGAAGGGCTTGGAAAGGACCCCTGGAGTTAACAGCCTGGGATTGAATGAGTATTGCATGCAGGAACAGCCATGTCTGGGTATATGATGAACACTTTATTCCACACAGGCAACTGCTACAATATTTTATCCTCCGAGTTGCCTGCATGAGCAGACATTAAGTCTAGGGAGCTCTACCTCTCCCCATGAGTGGGAATATTCCTGACCTAAGAAAGATGAAAGGAGTGGGGGAAATTATTTGGTTTCTTCATACTCCCTTCTTCTTTCCCAGAACCATGAATGTGAAGTCTTTGGGAGGGCTAGAGAAGTCATGCCCTCTTCTAAATCATGGCCTGAAGCTCTACTTCTCCAAAAAGCTTTCCCTAGCTTGATTCAAGATGCTAATTAGACCTGTAGTGCAAGCCCTCGTTCACCCCACCACATTCAGAGATTTTATTCATTTCTACATTATGCTGATTACTTACTGGTCTATCACGTCTTTGTTCTCTTTGCCCTGTCTTCCCTTCCCCCACGACACCCCCCCCCCAATCCTAAGTTCCCTTTCCTAAGCTCCTGATACCATGGCCTGGGAGTACATTAGACATCCTTTTATCAATCAACAAACACTTATTAAGTGTGTACTATGGGCCACACTCTCAGGATACAATTACAGTAGGTGAAACAATCTATTCACAAGGTGCTTACCTTCTAAAAGGGGAGACAACAGGGACATTTACAGAGTATACCAAAGCTTTAATAACATTAAACTTCGCTAAGACTTTTGGAACACCGTGTATAAGTAGATACAAAATAAATGTAAAGAGATTAAATAAAGTAGTAAATAAATTAAATTAATAAATAAATACAATTCTTCTAGATGGACTGACTTTCCTGTGGATTCATGAAAAATACATTAGATGGTGGGCATCTACTGTTGGATTTTGGTAGAAATAATAAGCCTGAGAAATGGCATCATTGTCATCAGGGGAGCTTTTCCCATAGATGGAAGAGAAAGCTATTGATATGGTATGATTTGAGGGACAACAGATAATCCCTTATGCCATTCAGATGTTTCCCTTATCTTGTTGTGCCTGAATATCCCATTATTACTTTTCTACAGAATGTGCCTGAAACATATTGCCAATGATGTCTTATGTGGAAGAAGTATCATAAAGCTATCACCTGAAAAACAGATGATTGGATAAGGAGAAGGAAATGAAGTCAGGAGGGATAAGAGAGAGCTACCTCTGACTGACCAGCAACCTATACCCAAACTACACCAACCCAGGCTTCTTGTGCCACATTCAGCAGCTCCGACATTGCTGCCAAAGAAAGGTGATTCAGTAGTTCCAGCTGGAAGGCAAGGTCAACCAAGTGAAGAACCCCAGACAGTAGTTCCTGCCTGAAGTGACCCCCTGGCTTGTGTGATTTTGCCTCACACTTTCTTTTGTTTCTCTGCCAGGTAAAAATTCAGATTTCCATGTGGAACACTGTGATTTTGCTTCCTTGACCTGCCCCTCTTCTAAACCCCTCCCCCCAATATCTTCCCCTTTGCAAAGCAAGCTACTCTGTTCTCCTCTGTTGTCCCATGTCTGCTAAGGCATTTATGTTAGGCTCCTCAGGACCTGTTCAATTTTGGCTGTTATTTTCCATGAATTCTGACAGCTTCTTAGATTGTCTTTCCTAACGTATTTTTAAACTAATTTTTTTTCAATTAACAAAAATCTGTTTTCTTTCTCTCCCATCTCCTTTAACTCATTGTGGAAAAAGGAAAAAAAAATCCTTGTAACAAATTCCTGAATTGACCATGTCCAAAAACTGTGTGTCTCATTGCGTACCCTGAGTCCATTACCTCTCTGTCAGGACATACATAAAGTTTTATTAAAAGCCTAGAGGAAAGCCTCTAATGCATTAGATATATCCTCAATGGAGGCATGTAGGAAGACATGCAAGAGAAGGGAATAAGCATTTTATTATGCACCTACTGCATGCCAGACACTGTGCTAAGTGCTTTGCAAATGTTAGCTCATTTGATCTTCACAACAACCCTGGGAGGTAGGTGCTATTATTATCCCCACTTTACAGTTGGGTAAACAGGTGGAGGTTAAGTGACTTGCCCAGGGTCATACAACTAGTAAATATCTGAAACTGAATTTGAAGTCAGGTCTTCCTGACTCCAGGCAATCTATCCACTGAACCACCTCACTGCCTCTGCATAGACAAGAATCACACAAGATGAGAAACACTTCTAATTAGTTTTTCTACATCCAGTCTTTCCCCTTTATAATCTATCCTACACATAGCTGCTAAAATTATATTCCTAAAATGTACATGTGACCACATTATTCCTTGGCTTAAGGTATACCATAGACATGGTTTGGCCACGTAGAAATAACCTTTGGGCAGTAGTTTACTGTTATATTACACCAGAAAGATAAAAAGAGTATAGCTTTGCATTGTCTTCTTATGCCTTAGTCCCCTCCATGAACTGAACTCTATAATTCAATAATGATGACCTACCTGCATTGGTTCCAACAGGACACCATCTCTCATCTCAATGCCTGGAATGCTCTGACCCCTCACTTATACCTCTTAATTTTCTTGGCTTTCCGCAAGGCTCCGTTCAAAGCCTGATTTTATACTAGGCTTTTCCTGGTCTCCCTCAGCCGTTAATGTCTTCCACTTTCAGATTACTTTCCACCTTCTCTGTGTATATCTTGTATGTACCTAGTCATTTACATGTCATTTTCCACATTAGAATGTGTGCTCCTTGAGGGAAGGGACTGTGCCTTTCTTTGTATCTGTAGTTCTTAGCTCAGTGTCTAGCACCAGTCAGCACTTGATAAATATTTGCTCACTGATTGACTAATGCTTAAAAGCAGGTCCTGCCACTTAATGCTCCTGTCTCAAGATGCTGGAGCATGATAGGAAACAAATATGGCCATGAGAAGCCTGGGGAGCCCCAACTAAGATAGTAAATTTGGTCTTTGAATAATAAATGCATGGCCCTCTCCACCTTTTCCTCAGAGGTGAGGGACTTTGCGTATATAATAATAATATGTGTATATATACATATATATATGTATATACACACACACTTACACATACACACACATATAATGTGTGTGTGTGTGTATATATATGATGTGTGTGCATATAATAATATATAATAATACATATGCTGTCAGCTATGGAGTACATGCCAGTTGGTTTTACTAAACTGCTTAGACAGACCTCCCTAAGGTCTCAAGGCAGGAGAGCCTCCAGTTACCTCTTTCAGGCTTTCTAACTCATCTTGGTACCTTGTGGCCTCTTGCCTCAGATGACTGGAATTGAATCCTTGCTGCCATGGTAGACTCATGGAAAGGGTCTTGGACCCACTTCTGAGACTGATCCAGGGAAGACGAATTGGCCAGATCTGCCAATCAGGCAGGAATAGGGCTGCCTGTATCATCTGATCAGGTGAGCAGAGTCCCCCACAACAAAAACAATTAGTCCAGATGGATTATTGTGGTCTACTGTGAAGAGCTAAGGTTCTGGCTGACCCCTAGTACTCTGTTGAGTGTGCTAAGGGTGGGAGATGGAGAGAGAGACAGAGACACAGAGACAGAGACAGAGACACAGAGAGAGACAAACACATAGAATGGTACAGTGGAAATCAAACTGGA
Source organism: Phascolarctos cinereus (assembly GCF_003287225.1). NCBI lineage: Eukaryota > Metazoa > Chordata > Mammalia > Diprotodontia > Phascolarctidae > Phascolarctos > Phascolarctos cinereus. The sequence goes on from NW_027555736.1 coordinate 132,316,602, forward strand.
TTTAGAGTCATAAGATCTGGGTTCAAATCCTTTACTATCACTTATAGCTTATATGACCTTGGGCAAATAATTTGGTCTCTCTGGGTCTTAGGTTCCTCATGTAGAAAAATGATTGGTTTGAACTGATGACTTCTAAAATTCTTTAAGTTCTAAATCTATGATTCCCGACTCTAAGACTGGACCTCTATTCAGGGAATCTCATTGCATCTCTTGGATATAACATCATTTTATAGTTGCATTAGGATAAAGGATTGTGTCAGTTTTAGAAGAATAGCTAGGTTCCAGGATCAGTATTTTTGAACTGCATTCACATCTCTTCCCCGTTTTGTTAGTTCAGTAAAAGAACACTTGGAAGAATGGTAGCCATGGAAGACTTCATTCGTATGTACTTTTGTTTACAAGGTATCTTGCCTTATTTCTCAGCTTTAGATACTAAACTTCACTGTAGTGACTTGGCCTTTTCCACTCTCTTTTGCTGTTGTTGTAGTAGTACAGTATTTAAATGAAGATCTTTGATTATTGGTAAACAAAATCTTTCCTTTTTCTTTTTTAGTTTCTGCATTATACTTTTTAAAAATAAGTTTTATTTTTGTTTTTACATCACACTTATTTCTGGCTATGCCCTGTTCCCTCTCTCCTACACACATGTACTTACTTGGAATTGAACCATCCCTTTCAACAAAGAAAAATAGTTAAACAAAAGCAACGGATACACTGACTGCATCTGATAGTATGTGTAACATTCTGTCCCTGTAGCCCTCCTCCCCTTACCTGCCTCTGCCAAGAGGAAGGAGGCATGTTTCATTATCTATTCTGTAGGACCAATGTTTCCTAATATCAAAGAGGGAAATAAGTTCGGAGGTTTCATGTAAGATTGTAAACTCCTTAAGGGCAAGGAATTATACTTTGCCTTTTTTTGTATGCCCAGGGCTTAGCTTATAGTAAGTACTAGCATATAGTAGGTACATAATAAATTTTTATTGACTGATTGATTTTTATTTGCTACTTTCCCATGTAACCACTACCTCGCTCCCCAAAACTAGATGATCATTTGAAAGACTCTTTCTCACATAAAATAAAAAGAGCACTTGATTTGTGGCCAGAAGCGCAAAAGTCAAAGTGCAAAGGTTCTAGTTCAGCTGTACCTGTGTGACCTTGGTCAAGAGATTTAACTTTTCTGGATCAATTTCCTAATCTTTGAAATGAAGAAGTGGGGGGGGCAGCTAGGTGGCGCAGCGGATAGAGCACCAGCCCTGAAGTCAGGAGGACCTGAGTTGAAATCCGGCCTCCGACCAAACACTTGATCCGCCCTAGCTGTGTGACCTTGGGCAAGTCACTTAACCCCAATTGCCTCACTAAAAAAAAATAAACAAAATAAAATAAAATAAAATAAAATGAAGAAGTGGAACTAGAAGACTCCTAAGGTCCCTTCCAATTCTAAATCTATGGTCCTGACCTGTCTTGCTAGTAGTGAGAACCATCCTATAATCAAATATATATCTTTCAGTTGGTTATGAACAGTAGGTGTGAGGGAGATGTTCTCTCCTTGCATAAATCCAAATTATCCATTGCACATAGCCATTGCAAGGAGAACAAGGTCACAGGAGGTTAAGAAAGAATGCTAGCAAAGAGCAAAGACATATATCATTAAATAAAAATGTGACCATCCATGATTACAAGTGTTGCTGTCCCTCGTGTAACAAGCACAAACACCGTACTTTCATTAACCCTGGGCTTACTTGAATAGCCGCTTGTCTAACCAAGTTCCCAGTGATTTTGTAAAAGCTGGCCTTAATGAAAAAGGCACGGCCACCTACCACGAACTTTTCTCTATGACTTATTCTTCAGCAGTGCTCAAGTGTAAATAAACTTGTTTACCACCATCAGAAAGGCGATGTTAATGAAGCCTTATTTGTTTTTACCACAATGACTAGTAATTGGTGCGCTGTTGAACTGACTGAAGGGGAAAAACAGAGAGAATGCATTTATATTGGAAAGTTTCAGCATTAATGTCACATGCCAAAGTTGGTCCCGTCAATATTCTCTTTTTCCCTTGACTGTGTGTCCTTAGTGCAGAAAAACCTTGTTACTCTGACTGATGTGGTAACCCAAATTATACTGTGCGCAACAAGGAAAAAAAATCAACAGGAAGCATTGATGAATGTACCGAGAAGCTGAACCTCACTGACCAGTATGTGTCAGTTCTTATAAAGTGAATGAGTGAATAAGAAAAATATCTTCCCCCTAAATTATTACTTAGAATGATAGATTTAGGAATAGAAGGAACTCAAGAGGGCATCTAGCCCAATCCTTTCCTTTGACAGATGAGGAAACTGAGGCCCAGAGAGATGAGTGACTTGTGTAAGGTCACACAAGGAATAAGTGACAGAACTAAAATTTGAACCCAGGTATTCTGATTGGCATTTAGTCCTTTTTAAACTATGCCACGCTGGATTCTTTCAATTTATGAACCATAGCAACGATGGAGAATATTGAAGTTAGAACTGTTGTGTCCCAAAGCAGTTCTTAGAATTAAAAGGTAGCTCATTGTGGTTATTGTTGTTTAAAGAAGGAGGAAGAAGACAGAGAAAGAAGAAGAGAAAGAAGAAAAGAAGAAGCCCAGTATAATGTAGTGGAACGTACTCTGGCTTATGAGTCAGGAGACTTTGGTTCTAATATTGTGGCCTTGGGCAAATCACTTCTCTCAGTGCCTCATTTTTTTCATCTACAAAATGACAGAATGAGAACTAGAGGCTCTATAGGGTCCCTTTCAGCTCTAAAATCATATAATTCCTTCATAATGGGACCTTGTATTCATAGGAGAGTGTTTTACAACCTCAAAGTACTGCCCTATAGGTATGATTTCATTAGATTATACACCCTATGTTGAAATTGCATCAAGGAAATAAAATTAAGAAAAATGAACTATTTTTTAAAAAATATTCGAATTCAAAAATATTCAAAAATTCAAAAAAGTATTCAAAGGGACCAAGATAATTACTGAAGATTTTCTGCTAGACCACAAGAGGGTTTGTATTTAAAACTTCAAAAGTGCCATGATTTCATAAGTTCTTGAGCTGAACCTTGAAAATAATTTTGTTAATTTCACAGATTGGGGGGGGGGAGAGCATTCATTAAGTGCTTGCAGACACATAGAAGAAAGACTTCAATGAATTGAAGGATTTTGCCAAAATCCCAGGAACTAGCAGAGATAGGATTTGAATCATGACATTCATACTTGAAATCTAGTGCTTTTCCCACTACTAGCCACTGCCCCTCATCATCATAAGTACTTCCTGTACTGACATAGATCCATGCCTTAGTAAAGTAATCTTAGTAAATTGCTGCCTCAGCCACCACCATCACCAATTCCATTGCTTGATGAGCAATCTTCTGATGGTGGACATCTCCAGATTTAGCTAAACTAGACCTCAGGTGACAAATTCTGTGACAATTAATTAAAGCCTTTCTAGTTCGGTAGGACCTATCAGAGTTTTCTTTCTTGTGGTATAGCCTCTGAGAATCCAAGGTCAACTGAACCCTGGGAGTGGCATGTTAGTAAAGAGGAAAGCTCAAATATTGTTTAAATGGAGTTGGGGAAAATGAGGAAGAGCCAAAGGAAGCTACATATAAATGGGCAAAGATAGTGGGAAAGAAGATTAGGGAAAGAGAAAATGAAGCTAGGTATAACGGAGATAGGGATAGGGATTGGATCTAATTGGATCATTGATATAGAACTCCCAGATAGAGAAACTCAATGCAGGTAACCGTTCTTTGCAAAATATAGTATTAGTGAATTGCTTCAAGCACTGAGACATTAAGTGATTGGCCCAAGGTCACACAGTCAGTATTTGCCAGAGGTAGGACTTGAACTAGGTCTTCTTGGCTCTGGAACCAGTTCTGTGGATTTTAGGGTGACTATGTTGCTGTTAGGGCTAACTGGATAGACAGCATTTCATTCTTTAATGGACAGGACATACATGATTTAAATCTGAACGAAAGGGTCCAAGATTGAAGGCATTTGTCAAGTTGGTTATCTTATCTCAATCTATCGATCCACAAGTATCATTAAGCAGCACCATGGCACAATGGATAGAGCACTGCACCTGGAGTCAGGAAGACTCAACTTTCAGAGTTCGAATACAGCCTCAGACACCTACTAGCTGTGTTACCCCGGGCAAGTCACTTAACCCTGTTTGCCTCGGTTTCCTCTTTGTAAAATAAGCTAGGGAAGGAAATGGCAAACCACTCCCAGTGTCTTTGCCAAGAAAACCCCAAATGAGATCATGAAGAGTCAGACATGACTGAAAATGACTGAATAAATATGCCAGGCACTGTGCTAGGTTCTGGGAATAAAAAGACAAAAAAAGACAAAGCATCAGACGTCGTTTTATCCCCTCATGTAATAACCGATATATAAATATTACATGTTGACAGTTTAAACTAGGTTAGAGTAAGAGATCACATTGTTGGCTGGAATCTTGGAAAGCGACTTTCTTTTCCAGGCTTGTGATGATATTTAGGGCAGTTTGGACTCCTTCGCTTTTCAGGATTCTGTAAGAAAGCCATCATCTAAGTACATAGTGTTGAGAGGCAGCAAATGGAATCATTTCAGGATTTCCACAGGCCAAAGCTACCTATTACTCAAGTAGCACCATTAAGCTAGGCAAGTACAAACCTGTTTAATGACTCTGTGGATAGTTTCAATAGCCTAATAGGTGGTAGAGGAGGTACTGACCATAAATTTTACTGGAGACAGGAATCTTTGAAAACCAAAAGGTGGGTGTGGGATTGCTATGAGGAGACACTAAATAGCATGTCTATCTTAAATTAGTAAGAACTCATTAGCCTGGATAGCCTAAAATCTGGGTCTTCTAAGTCATGGAAGAAGTGATGTCCAGTTCAAAAAGCTTTGGTAAAACTTTTACTGGCTCTATCCCATTCCTGTTTGTTTGATGAGACTTTAGCTTCTCCACCATTGCTTAGGAAGGATGCCTATGTTCACCAATGCAGATGTACTGTTGACTGGTGATAATATATATATGTACAATGGTAACTGTGTAACAGCGATATCATTTTAACAATGACTTTGAGTGAATAAGTTATTTTGACTTATAAATAGCCAAATTAACTACGAAGGACATATGAAGAAAGACGCTATCTGCATCTAGAGAAAGAACTGATAAATAGAAGTATGTATAGAATGATTTTACATATATGTATCTATTTGTGTTTAATGGTGGCCATTGGTGGGAGGGGAAGGAAAAAGAGAAAAAAAGAAATTTACGTGACAATTTTGTTGCATATTTAAAAGGAATACCAAGTTATATATAGCATATTTGTGGTTTCATGTGCAACCATCTTTTATATACTATGTTATGGAAATGTTTGTTTTATTCCACAAATTAAAAATAAAATAAATTTAAGCTAAAAAAAAGAAACAAGTACACAATTCTATCATGAAATTTCTCATTTTTAGCCTGAGAGAACTTAGGGGAATGGTTTGCTATATGAGAACAAAAGCAGATCAGACTGAAGCTCTAGTCTAATAGTAACCATACATTGGTATCTCTGCACAGAGTATCATTCCCATATAAAGAGATCTGAGCACAATGGCTTCAATTAAGGAATGGCACTAAACTTGCCCTGGGAATTTTGTTACTCCTCATACTATGCCCTGGCCCAGGCATAGTATGTAGTAGGTGTTCAGTAAACATTTGTTGAATGGATGAAACTATGACTATTCTAGAAGGCAATAATCAAATCCTTGGGATTATTTGAACAAATTTCTCTTTGTCTGATTCACCACTAGCTTCCATGTCAAGTTAACTTCTTGTATTCCCAAGTTGAAAAGCCATTTAACAGATGGTGGCTGACACCCTTCTCAGCAATCCTGGAAACCCACCATGGAATGGAATCAAAAATGGTGTCGAATATGTACTTTAGAAAAGAAACTGAGAATGGACTATCAGAGGATGGGAAAGAGAAGAAAACTGAATGCTATATTATGGATTCATAAAATTTAACATGAACCACAAGGTTGAGAAGATAGGGTACACAGGCTGTGCACAGGAATAATTTATTCACCTAAGGATTAGAGAACCAAATTACTATGAGAAAGTATACTTCTAAAATTATAACTTTCATGATAAGCTTATTATTATAATCCTATTCACTTGATGAGAATCCTTGCGGTATAGTAGATAAAAGCCTGGAGTCAGGAAAATCTGGGTTCATGTCTTATCTGATATCTTGGCTAGGTGATCCTAGGCAAGTCACTTAATCTCAGCACTCTAACCAACTCTCTAAGATTATAAAGTTGCAGAGAAAAGGCTGGCCTGCATTTATAGAGGGAGTTTCCATATCTTGGAGTTTCCTTTGCCAATGAAATCGTAGTTCTTATTAAAAAAAAATTTGGTATATTAACCAAAAATGGTCCCATATACAAAAAGAAGATTTTGATAGACAAATGACAGAAGATCCTGATGGCAGATGAGAAGGAGAATCATGAGGCTAACTAAAGAATGAATTCAAAATGGAAAAACCAAAGATTGGTTTTAATGACTTCACAACTTTGCCCAGGGCAAGCCCTAAATGACTGAACTATAGACAGAAAGCTGAAACCCCCGATTACAGGTAAACCTAATGGTGTGGCTCATACTTGGCCCCTGGCAAACACTTGTCCAACAACTTTGTTGGACTTGCTTACTAAACTATAGCCATATCTCCTGACAGAGACTTTAAGTGGTACTGTGGAAGCATATCATTAAATTAAAAAAGAAAACACAACACCTAGAATTCACTAAGACAAAGTGGAAGACTAGATCAGCTTTTTTATTCAAAATGACATAAGCTACCACTCAGCTAACTGCTTGAATTCTGGTTGTCATTCTCTTTGGTAACTTTATTCAATAATGCTCATTCTGTATAGTTTCTGGAGATGCCTTGAGCTACAACCTGACCTGTATTTAGGGTATGGAAAACCAGGGGGCTCACCCTAGGCCAGAGGTGGGGAACCTAAGGACTTGAGCCCACATGTGGTCTTCTAGGTCCTTGTGTGTGGCCCTTTGACTGAGTCCGAGTTTTACAGAACAAGTCCTTTGATTAAGGGCATTTGTTCTGTGAAGTTTGGATTCAGTCAAAGGGCTGCACTTGAGGACCTAGAGGGCCAAATGTAGTCTTGAGGCACAAGTTCCCCACCCCTGCCCTAGGCCCTATACTTTCCTGTGTTGCTTGTAAGAACAGGTATATGGGTAGTAATGGAGGGAGACAAGTAGTAGTAATGAAGGAAGAGAGTGGCTATCTAGCTGGTACTTTGACAGAGTAGAGTCATAACTTGAATTCAGGTGGAAAGGGAGGGCGAAAGAGAGGCAATAAACATTTATTAAACACTATGTGCCAAGCACTGTGCTAAGTACTTTGCAAATGTTATCTCATTTGATCTTCATACCAATCCTAGGAGGTAGATGTTGCTATTATCCCCATTTTACAGCTGAAACTTAGGGGGAAGTTAAGGGACTTGCCCAGGGTCATACAACTAGTACATATCTGAGATTGGATTTGAACTCAGCCCCTTCTGATTCCAGGTCCATCTCTCTATCCACTGAGCCACCTAGCTGCCTCTGCATAGATAAAAATCACACAAGATGAGAAACCCTTCCAATTAGTTTTCCTACATCCAGTCTTTCCCCTCTCTAATCTACTCTCCACACAGTTGCTAAAATTATATTCCTAAAATGCAGGTTTGCCTATGTCATTCCTTAGCTCAAGGTATAGCATAGACATGGTTTGGGCATGTAGATATAACCTTTGGGCAGCAGTTTACTGTTACATTACACTGGAAAGATAAAAAGAGTATAATTACATTATCTTCTTCTATCTTAGTCCCCTCCGTGAACTGAACTCTACAATTCAATAACGATGACCTACTTGCTTTTACTCCAACAAGACACCACCTCATTGTACATCTCTAGGGTAATATAGCTCATTTCTTTGTTGTAGCTCAACTTCTGTCCTAGGTTACATGGAGAGTTAGTATTACCCTCCCTATTTGTAGCTGAGGTAATAGATATTCCTGCCACAACTCTACAGCTCTTGCAGATTCCTAGGAATATTTGATCATTTATTCCCTAAGATATTACTACCTACTCATCCAGAAGCTGACAAAGAATCCCAGTGTCTCTCCTCCCACCCCACCGCCTCCTGACTCCCAACTGATAATTAATTCTCATCAACCATTGGGGGAGGTAGTTAAATAAACAGAGATATAACTATGGTGGGACAACTGGAGCTTTGCCACAGGGCACAAAATTTAGAGGACACTAACAGCACTTATAGTCCTTCATCATCATTAGAAGTGACATGGCACCCAGTGAGCAAGAACAATTAGTTAAAACAGGGATCTACCAAAAGGCTGGTGGGGATGAGTTATTTGCCTCCTTCCTCCTCCCTTCTATTATCCTTACTCATCTGTCTCCACTAAGCCCATCTTTTAGGCTCTTGCCCCAGGTGTGATATGTAGTACTTGCCCCTATAGAGACATTCCTAGATAAGGCCCTGTACCTAGGACTATCAACAATGCATCCTCAATCTCAGGTGAAACTGCCTTTTCAATAACTCTTATAGAATCTGTCTTCTGGTGATCACCCTTCAGTCAGCTTGGGAAAGGAAGAGAGTAGAATCCCAAGCTCTAAATTTTTTCTCAAGTTAACAGGGCAACAGCAGAAAAGGCAGCCAGCCCTGCTGCCACATTCCATACCTTCATTGAGTCTCTCTGGCATGAGACATGGGGACCTAGAATTCTGGAATGTGAGAGCAAATAACAACCACGTGGCAGTCTTAGCCTTGTATTGACAGCCTTGGCTTCTTACTAAAACCCTTTTTTCCTCTGGTGAATGTGATGCATTTTGAAATAATATTTGAAGGACTAGTGTCAGGAAGTCCTTCATTTTTGCATTGCACTGAGCAAATCTAAGAGCAAGCATGGCACGAGATAACCACAAAGCACCAAGCAAGTCATAAGCCCTGTATGAGGTTGGTTATTATTATGGCTTACCAAGTTGTTCCTATCATGAAGTAGATTGTAGCTAATACAACAATGACTGGAAAGTAATGATCTAGAACATATTCTTATATACGTTCTCCTGAAATATATTACATAACAAGATAAGTAAATCCTAAAAACTTTTAGAAGAAAAATACATTTTATTTTATTTTATCCTTCCAAAATTTTTCTTGGACAAATAAAAACAATTTCACTTCTTGGGCTTAATTTTTGCATACAATCACTTTATTTTTTGAGGAGAGGAGTGAAATTAGCAACACTAAGCCTAAGGTAAGCATGAATCTCTAACTCCTTTTTTTAAAAGTTGGCAATAATTGTGTTTCCTGGAAAATGAGTTTCTTTCCAGATGAAGAAACTTGAAACATGTCTTGTGTGTGAAAATTATTGGTACACTCTCAGAGAACAGATGGAACAATGAGAGGGGGTGGAAGAGGATGTTGTATCGGTGTGTGGGTTGCATAGTCGAACAAAAAGGCTGACTTAAACACACTGAAAATAGAAAATAAAAGTTTACCATAGCATTCTGCCTGGGAAGACATTCTTTTGGAACATTCTAGAGTGTTACAGGTACTAGAGAATAGAACCTCTTTGGAGGTATCTCCAAAATATCTCTTGGGCAGAACCAGGGCAAAATACTTATATGCACCAAGCAAGATTTGGCAATTACACCCTTACCCTCACCCTTGATGAAAGAATGAACATTGTTTTACCTCTTTGGGGAGCAACTGAATTCATTCTAAAGAAATAACACTGGTAGCACTATCACATCATAGTACTTAGATACAAACACAATGCAAGTCTTAAAATAAATGTTTATATGTCATAGAGAGTAGAATTTTCTTTTTCTATCGGTACATGCATTTATAAAGCAAGTGTGCTTTACTCTTTCCCTTTGAATATTGCACTTGAAGGATGTTGCTTCTAAGTCCCAGATTTAGGACTTGCCCAATGTAAAGTATTGCTCACCCCAGGTCATCTTATTGTGATTGGATCTTAGATGTAAAGCTGGACATTGACACCATCAAGTCAAACTCCTTCATTTTTTCTACAAGGAAGCTGAGACCCACAAAGATTGAATGACTTAAGGACATACAGGTAGTAATCAGCAAGCCTCAATCTGAACCCTAGTTTTCTGACTCCTCATCTAGCGCAGTGTTATATACCTTAAAAATACTTCCCAGAAGCAGGTTAACCCAGGAGGCTCTAGTGCTATATCTAGGGCTTTTGGCTTCCATTTGTCTGAGAATCCCCAATCACTTTCCTACATTAATCCTTTGGGGCCCCTGCCCAAGGGGGTAGGGTAGGCTTTCATATTGTGTGGTTGTCCTGAGTCCTGCGCTGATACCCACAGGATATAAAAAGACCTAGAGAAAACCCTCCAGTACATTGGAAAGATGTGATATAGAGATTTGGTGGGTCAACATGGATAAATATCACATGTGAGAAAGAGAGGGATAGGTTGCTCTCTGCACCAGTCAAAGGAATATTCACATCAGTGATTTCACAGATCTATACTCGATAGGTACATGTTTCACCCCAGATCACAAGGCTTACTTCAGGTTACCTCAGTGACTCTCCTATCCCCCCAAAAACTATTCTTTACATTTACATTAGCCTCCGGGAATTAACTTGAAACCCACACTTTGATCTTGCCTCGAAGTTTTTAACATTCATATTTAAATCACCATTTAAAAAGTCACTGGAGAATTTTTCCTAAAAATAAGTTCGAAAGGTTTTCTTAATTATTAAAATAATCATCTGGGCTTTTTCTTCTGCCTACTTTACTTTGCCCCCAAAAACCTCCTAGAAACTGGAATCATTTGTTTACCCAGTCTTGCTAGATGAACAGGTGCCATTTTCCAGAGATGTTAATAAGCACCGCCACCTACTGGTTTGAGCCTGAATCGCTAACTTGGTGTTCTGAGCAAACAATTGTACTGCTGTAATGACTAAATGCCACAGGCATTTGAGGATAACCTTTCCTTCCCCTTTCTTTCCAATACCAAATAAGGGGGCTCTCCCCTCTCTCTTCTGCTGGGCCTCTGGGGGTTAGGCCAAGAAGAGTGGAAAGGATAGAGCTTAGAAAATGTGTGTATAAATACAGGCTCAGGGCTCACAGAACTGATGAATACCATGAAGCGGTGAAGCTGGTCTCCAGAATCCCCACCTCCTCTTTTCCCAGTCTCCTGGAGGCCCAGGAATCCCTACAACGGAAATTCTTCCACCAGCCTCCTTTTAGCCTGTTGAAAGCCTCTGCAAGAGCCAAGGCTGAGCCTAAAGGCCCACCTTTTCCAGGTTGTTTTGTGGCTTTTTATTTTTTTCACCAAGAAGCTTTTCCAGATCACCACAGACAAAATATCCATCTGTCCTTTGGACTCCTTTGAAATTGACTGCCTGTGTCAATCATTTGGCAGTTATCATACATTGTTTATACTGTCATTATTAATGTCAATACCCCTATCCTAGGCACCTAAGTGGTACAGTGGAGAAAATGCTGAACTGCAGTCAGGAAAACCTGAATTGAAATCCAGAATCATATACTTCCTAACTGTGTGACCCTGGACAAGTCATCTGATCTCTGTTTGCCTCCTTTTTTTTCCACCTTTAAAATAGGGATAATAATAGCACCTGCTTCCCAGGGTTGTTGTGAGGATCAAATTAGATAATATTTGTAAAGGGTTTTGCAAACTTTAAAGAACTATATAAACATGAGCTAGTATTATTACTGAGTTAGGTTACCGTGTAATCTCCTAGAACAGCATCCTCCAAAGCTAGCTGCAGAAGATCATCCGTTGCTGTTCAAAAAGAAAACATTAGAAAGTCTACTCATACAACACATACACATTGGCTCCCTTTTTAAAAATATTAACAACCATCTGTCATGTATATACAGGATAATGTATTTTTTTTAAAGTGAGAATTCTATATGGCAGAGAGTTTGACAGTGGTGCCTTCATTTTCTTGTTGACTTTCAGCCTTTTGCAATCTATTACAATTCACCTGTGCCCAGTAAAGCATATTTATGGCTTGTATGATGTAGTTTTAACTAAACCAAATCTCACAAAATGGAGAAGTGGCTCGAAAGATTCCTGCAAAGAAACCATTGATTGAAAGTGATATTAATAATGAGAGCACAAATGAATAAGAAAACGGCATAACTGGTCATTTACTCCTAAGGTGCCCACCGCATTAAGAGGTTCAAAACAAAGATGTTAACAAAACAATTCAAAATCATCAAGATTGTTTTAGTTATAGATTTACCTTTCCTATTATTAATGGTAAACCTCACCCTATCTGCATATTGTTCTTTGACAATATTAGCATATAATAGTAGAAAGCCACCACAATAATCAAAACATTAAAAACTAAGCTATTATGAACAAAAATGACATGCCCATTATAAAAACTCATAAAGGCCCACTTCAAAAATAGGTCAAGTTTACTAACTTAGAAATCTTTCAAGGGAAGAGTTTCAGACCATTTGTTAAAAATATAAACATGCAACTACTTCCAATTAGGAACTGTTTGAAATTCACCGATATTTATTAGCTTTGTGACACTAGACACTTAACCCCTCAGTTTCCTCAACTCTAAAATGAAGGGTTGGAATACAACACTTCCAGCATGACATCTATGATCCTATAAACACCAGGGAAGATAGAATTTTACTAGTTGAATCTAAAGAAAAGCCTTTGCCTAATTGGTGCAAAGGATTGAAAAATGAGTATTATGATTTGGTAAGCACAGCCAATGATGCATTTTTCCCTATTTGGATCCATGTGTCTTTGTGAAGCTTTTTTTTTCAACAATGGCAGACATTAAAACCATAAACTGAACTTAGAGCCAGACCTTCAGATGACTGTATTCAAAAGTTTAAATCAAGCTTTTAAAAATAATGCAGCATATTCAATCATGTTCGTACCAAAAGTATTATATTTTAATGAAAATAAAAAGGTTTTGTAAATTAATGGATAAAATAAGATTGTTTTAAAAATATTTATTTCATTTTTTAGCTCATCCTAAGTTAACTAGGTTGAATAGTAGATGGAGCACTTAATTAACTGGGAGCCTGAAAGACCTGAGTTCAAATTCTACAACAGAAACATCTTTATCCTGGAAATTCACTTACCCCTGCACTCCTCACACTAGAAGTACTTTCCACTCCTGTGGCCTCTTCCTGTAATTGGCTGGTTCCTCCCAGAACTTCCATTTTTAAAGAGGAGGTCATATCTTCATTCCTCTCTAGGCTGTAGCCCTGATCCTTTGGATTTCCTCTAACTATGCCAGTAACCACTCTCTTTACCAGTTCCCCCAATCCTCACAACTCACCTTTTCAGCTTCTCTTCTTGTGTTGTCTTCCCTCATTAGCCTATAAGCTCCTTGAGGGCAGATACTGCCTTTTAGCTTACATTTGTATTCCCAACATTTAGCAAAGAGCCTGGCCCATAATAAGCTCTTAATAATAAATGCTTGTTGGCTGTACTAGCTGTGACACCTGGCAAGTCACAACCTCTCTCGGCCTTAATTTCTCCATCTGCAAAATGGCAATAATAATAATAATAATAATAATAATACCTATCTCATACAGTTGTGAAGATGAAATGAGATGATGTATGTAAGTAAAGCACATCGCAAACCTTAAAGCACTGTATAAATAAATGCTGTTATATAATGCTAATTACCCTAAATTTGGGGTATTATAATAATATATTAGTACATTAGTATATGTATATAATTTAAAAATAAATATACATAGTATATGTTGAGATCATGTGCTTAACATTTTTTTAATGATGAGGATTTGCGATCAAAAAGGTTCAAAGACCACTGTCCTAGAGGATGAAAACCCTGTATTGCATTCCTTTGTATCTCTTTTAGTACAGGTCTAGCACTGAATATTTGTTGATTGATTGATTGATTGATTGATCAATTCCACCAGGGTCTGCCCAGAGAATTCTGGTTCTGCTCTGAAACTGTAAACAACTCAATTCGATTTTCTGTGCCTCAGTTTCCTCATTTGTATAATGAAAGGCCTGGATTAAGTCTCCTCTTGCTTTGACATTGGAGAGTTGTAGCCAGGCTGTCAGTCAGTAAAGTGCCTACTCTGTGCCTGGTACTGTGCTAGTCTCTAAGAATACAAATACAAACAAAGCAGTACAGTCCCTGCCTTCAAGGAGCTTACATCTGCTCAGTCCCCACCCCCTCCCCCACCAAAATACACCTTCTCTGTCTCCCACTCCTTCAGGGTTCAGCACTCTGCTAGATGATCAAAGAAACAATAAGGTGTTATACATGCTCCTGGCTCATCTGCTACCCCTATGTGCACCAGGAGCCTTCTAGAGAAAATTTATTAGCCCACATATAGTAACAAACCAGTCCTGAGATCATCTGAGCCAAGCCCTTTTTAGATGTCACAGAATCTTAGATTTGAAAGGGACCTTCAGAAGCCGCCAAATCCAGCCTCCGGAGGAATCCCTTCCCTAACGATCCCGGAGAATTGACTCTCTGTGCTTTCCTAAAGAGGCAGCAGGGTATAATAGGCCACTAACGCTGGAATCAGGGAGGTGAGTTCAAATATTGCCTCATTAGTTCTACGACCCTGGATAAGACATTTAACCTCTCTGGGCCTCAGTTTCTATATCTGTAAATTGGAGGAGCTGGACTTTTGGGCCTCTCAGGTCCCTCTCAGCGCTAAATCTATGATCCCATGATCTCTAGTAAGGGGAAACCCATTACCTCCCAAACTGGTTCAGTTTGTACAATGGCCATCAGTCCTGTTCAAATCCATAAGAAAACAATGAGAGCTATTTAAAAGCAGCAAGATTGTTGACTTTGGGATTGCTGACATGGGATAAATCAAGCTCTGTGATCTATATAACTTTAAGAAAGTCACTTAATCCCTGGCAGCCTCAGTTTCTTCATCTATAAAAGGAGGAGGTTAGACTAGGCGATCTCTAGGGTCTGTTCTGCCTTCAAATCTATGATCCTAAATGGCATGAACTCGTGACCTACCAAATACATTGTTTCTCTTATTTTCCAGCTAATACCACTAAATTTAATGCACTCATTCCAAAGTGATGCATTTATCCAAACTTTATAGCCAAGCATCAAAGTGTCTTCATTGTGAAAGAAACATTTCCCAGCTTCCTAGCTATCTGTCAGAACTTCACCACGCCCTCACTTTTATGTATTATCTTCTTCCATTTGTTTCTTTTTGTTTGTGTTTATATTCCTAGCACCTCCTGGCTCATAGTAAGCACTCCAAAAATGTTTCTTGACTTGTTGGAAAGGGAAGAAATGCTGGCTCTTAGCCAAATTTGGAAGAAATAGTGATCTTGGATTTAATCATGGCTGGTAATCTTAAGATTTCCTGGAGATGCAGTCAAGGAGATTACATGAGTGTGTTGTATATTGAGGGTTTCCTGATCCCACCTAGCTCCTCTTAGTCAGTATTCCAGTGGAGAAGGATGACCTGAGAAGGATGAGGGACTTTCTTTAGAAACTGAACGTGGAAGGAAGAGGTCATTACCCAGAAGGGTCAAGGGTCAAGGTGTGTGTGCTGGGTGAGGCGGATGAGGAGATGAGAAATGGGCTGAGGAGATCAGGGAGAACTGGGAGAAGAAAGAGCACACTTCTAAGGACATTAGCATCCTTGTGACTTTACTGGTTTCTTTGTTTGGCTGAATATATTCCTCCTGGACCCCCAGCAGCTGGCTTTTATTTGCTGAAGAACTGACACACTACTTAGGTATACAGAGGGCAATGTTTACTTACCCACCATCAATGCTGCCTTGTTCCTCTCTTTTGTAACTTCAGACAATGGGCTCTAGCTCTTTCCTTCCCCTTAGGAAGACTATCTACTGCCATACCTTTTCCATCGTGTTATTATTGTTGCAGTAACTCATAAGATCATTAAAGTTTTACAGTTAATTTTACCTTTCATATTGGGCATCTCAGTGTGCTCGAAGATTTAAAAGTGTAATCTGGTGCAATCAATGCTGGGGGGGGGAAGGATGGAAGGGGCCATAGTCAAAGAGCAAACCATTGGCAAGGCAGTAAATAGAAATCTAGGTAGCCCCGTGCTTTGTTTCCAGGAGAAATAATAGGCTCACCCTCTCTCTGATTCCCTACTATGCTCCTCCCTTCTGCCCCGCCCCTCCATCCTCTAGGAGTCCAGAGCTGTAGTCCAAGATCCATTCACAATATCCAGGCTCCAGCCCACGCCAGCATTGCCTGCCAGGAGCAGCAGCAGGATTTGCCCAGAGCTACTTCCACCTCCAGTTCTTTACACAATCCCCTTCTGCAAGCTCCGGGACTTAATCTTTCCACTTCCTGGGAGATAAGGGGCCAATACAACTTGCCAGCAAGCCAAATAGTACAAGTTGACCCCAGCTCCTTTTCATCCAAGCTGCCGTTGAGCCAGCAGGAACCTTGTAGTGTGACTTCAGCTGCAGGTGCATCTAGACTTCTGTTTTTACTCATGCTGTTGGCAGCAGACCCTTAAAGGGGAAGCTGTCATAATTAAAAGCTAAGGCAATGATCATTTAGGCTGGAAGCTTACCTTGCCTGTCAGCCCAATCAGAATCAAGTGAGCTCTAGTGAAATCAAAGGAGACTACTCTTCTTGCTAGCACTTTGAGCCGTTAATGTTCAGCCTCAGCAAGCTTCTGGTTAGCTCTGTTGGTTTGTTGAAATGGTTTGAGCAAAAGACTGGAGAGGTCAAAGTTATGGGTCATCTAGCCCTATTCTGTCACAGCCACTGACTACATCCTTCACCCCTGACAGCTGAGTCATGACAAGTCAGCAACATATAACAAATAAGGACCTTCTAAGAAGTGGACTAAGGGCTGCCATCAGGGACACATTATGTGTGCCCTTGATTCCCAGAGGGTTAAGGCAAAAGATTTTGAATAGAATGATTATATCCTGCTGCTGGTGGGTCCATGATTTTTGTATATAAAGGGTATCCTCTATGTATCTATCTGTCTATCTATCTATCTATCTATCTATCTATCTATCTATCTATCTATCTATCTGTCTATCTATCTATCTGTCTATCTATTTATCTATCCATCTATCTACTTATCTCTACCATGCCACACTCCATCTCAGCATATGCCAGTCTTGGGCAACTCATCCCCTCAGTGTCAAGGCAACTCTCTAGTTGTAGATTAGTCATGTGCTCATAAAGGGAGTACCCAATACCAATAAAAAAACAGGCTCGGCCAAAATAACACATTTCAGGATAAATGTGTATGAATCTATGCATATGTATGTATACTAAACTATTCCAATGGAGCTTTGATTTCATCAATGTGGATGTACCCTCCAGTGACTTATGCAGATCAGAACTCATCCATGTCTGCCCATCCTATGTGACTCTTGTCCATGTCCTCCTTTAAGTTCAACGGGAGGGGAGGATGTCCATAAAACCTACTGGAAACTTTCTTTGCCTTCTCCTGATATCATGAGGATAAGAATGGAGCACACTTATTGTCCAAAAGGTTATACCTCACTCTCACCTTCCTGATCAGCCTGTCTTTTTTGCGTCTTTCTGATAACATCCTTTAGTCTGGTTCTTCTTAGAACTTCTTTGTTACATGTTATAGCCTTCTCATACCTACCATGTCCTCCATTGCCTTCTATGTGATATTCAAGTTATCTCTATGTAGATTACATGTTCCATGACCTTCAGGTATTCCATACCATTAGTAGAACACTGACGTTAGAAGTATAGGCTTTTGTTTCTGTAAGAAGTTTGAGATCATTACATGAGCCTTGTAATTTCCAAAAGGCAATTCAGCCTGCTGTCTTCCTTTTCGCCTAATTATAGGCCCAACTTGTCCATTTCTATTCTCTGTCCAAGATATACAAAGTATCCCAAAAGTCTCGGAGCAGTTTTAAGCTTTAATAGCTTATTGAACAGAGTTATTAGTTATTGAATGGTAAGTGGTAATTAGGTGGCTGAGTGGAAGTCAGGAAGATTCATCTTGCTGAGTTCAAATTTGGCCTCAGACACCTAGTACCTGTGTGACCCTAAACAAGTCACTTTTAACCCTGTTTGCCTCAGTTTCCTCATCTGTAAAATGAGCTGGACAAGGAAATGGCAAAGCATTCCAGTGCCTTTGCCAAGAAAACCCCAAATGGGATCATGAAGAGTCAAACACAAGTAAACAAGAAAAATGGCAATTAAAGCTTAAAAGTGCTTGAAGACTTTTGGGACACCCTGTATAGATTGTCTATCTAACTGCTTGGCTTAATCTGGACAATAAACATTCTTCATGCACTTGTTTTTTCCTATGTGGACAATTAAGCCAAATTCTTTCAAGTGGTTACAGTGGTGACAGATTTTTTTCCCCCAAGACATTCTACACATTCCAGGGCTTGATTTAACTTTCAAGATATAATCTGCAAACAGAAGCATCTGGAGTACCTTACCATACACGTGGATTCCCTCTTCAACCTGGATATTGCTGTGGATCTCCTCTCTGACAGTAGTAAACACTTTGGGGGAACCTACTCCCCCCTAGTTTTATACTTGTTCTGCTAGTTATGATAATTGAACAAGATTATCTCTGTTGTTACATATTTAGCAATTTTGATGAGCAATTTTGATGTATGGATGGGAGACCCCTTGGTAAAAGAGAACCTTTAAGCTGCTGTTTTACTTTACTAAGTTAAATATTGCTTTTTAAAAGTATATATAAACAAGCATAGTGGGATCTTGCATTTTCTACTTCTTTTAGTAAACTGTGTGATGATAAAGATATGGTCCGGTAACGAATATCTTTCATAAAACATATGTGTACAAATGTAATTTCATCAAAATGAGGAAATCCCAGTATAAAATCTCCTTTCACTGACTCAGATCAGGAAGTCACTGGTAATATATAGTCCTATAGAGACATTTGAGGCACTGCAATAATAAGTGACCTGTTCCTGGTCACACAGTTACTGTGTATCACAAGTACAACATAGGTTCAAAACATCTATGTGATACATATAGAAATATCTATGATATGTGTGTACATGTATATGTATAAACACACATCCATGGGCAATTAGATGGTGCAATGGATAGAGCACCAGGCCTGTAGTCTTCCTGAGTCCAAATCTGGCCTCAGACACTTATATGAATTTGTTATATATAAAATTCTGATAATTTTTTTCTGTGCTAAGAAGAGATTAGCAAAACACTTGGTACTTTTCCTCCACATGAAATTTCCCCTTCCTCAAGGAATTATATGATTGTAAAACAAGCAGCTAGTAATTGTCTGAGGCTGGATTTGAATGGTAGTGCCCAGAGCTCTTCCACTGTGCCACTTCAGAGATCATCTAATGCATCATTCCCCAGTTTTATAGATGAGGGAACTTGGGCTCAGGTTATATGACTTGCCCAGGGTCATATAGTAAACAGTAAGAGCTGAGATTTGAAACCACGTCTTCTGATTCTAAATTTAGTGCATTTTCCACAACACCTAGCTGATGCCATTTATAGATATGATTTTGAAGAATGCCTTTTAAAAGGTCCTTTGTTATTTAGACTTTTCAGTTGTAATTATCATCCTCTTCTTTTTCTGCCCTCCTCCTTATTATCAAAAAGCATGTTATTGCTGAGCTAATTCCTAGGCAGCCAGGTGGCGCAGTGGATAATGTTGGGCCTGAAGTCAGGAAGACTCATCTTCCTGAGTTCAAATCCAGCCTCAGACACTTACTAGCTATGTGACCCTGGGCAACTCACCTGAGCATGCTTGCCTCAGTTTCCTCATCTGTAAAATGAACTGGAGAAGGAATTGGTAAAACACTCCAGTATCTTTGCCAAAACAAACAAACAAAAAAACCAGATGGGGTCACAAAGAGTCAGACAAGACTTAAATGACTCAATAACAACTTTTTAAAAGTCCTTTGTTCTTTAGACTTTTAGGTTATCATTATCCTCTTCCTCTTTTTCTGCCTCTCTTTATTATCAAAAAGCATGGTTTTCCTGTACTAATTTATGCACTGCACCATGCTAGACACCATACAAGAAACTTACACTTTTCATAGTAATTGGAATTCAGAAATCAAGCAGAGTAAACTAATATTCATCTAGCAACTTTCTGATAAATCCACATGAAAAAATAAATTGTAGTTGGGAACCTACTTATGTGAAGAAACTTTGACAGTAGTGTGCGTGTCACTGTGAAGTGAGTCACCTTTTCTGAAACTTATTTTCTCCATTCAACTATTTCCAGAAAATAAAGATATTTCAGTATATGATAATATAGGATGGTGCAAGTGTATTCTGCCTTTCGTCTGAAGTAGCTCAAAGAACTTGGGAAATGCTAATGATTTAAGTAACACGTGAAGAAGCTATTATTATACCAGATAGAGAGAGAGAGAGAGTCTAAATCACAAAAAGGGATTTGCCTCTAGTTACCTCCTAAGCCCATGGCAGCAGATTTTCAAACTCCACTTTTTCAACTGATCTGTCTCTCTCTCTTTGCCAAGGGTTTTGGTGGGTCCCACATCTATGCTCCATATCCTTCACCTGATGAGGGGGGCAGCATAAAGAGGGACGGTAACACTGCATGCTCACACACAGTCTAGCAGGTTTGCATGCTAACACCTCACTGCCCCTTTCCTTGGTTTAGCTTCAGAGAGATGTTACTAGGGCAGGTCAAGCTGAAAAGTGACAATGGAGGAAGTGATAAGAGGCTCTACACAAATATAAGATCAATAATGTTGTTGACTATTGATAAAAGGAAGCAGAAGAGGAAAACAGATAGCTGTCCAGCAGCTGCTGTGTGATAACCCTGAAGTACTGCCTTCTGTCTCAGAATTACCTCTGTCCTCCCAAAGTCCAGCCAGGTTCTCTGGGAACTTTCTCTGGGTCAGGTCAGTACAAATCCTGGGGAACAGGTCATAATTTTATCCTGGCACCTAACTTTTGAGGTAGCCCTGCCCTAAACTACACATCGTACTTGGAGATGACCCCTTAGATTTACTATCGCTGTAACCTGGAGAGCAGCCAAGTAGCAAGTGGAGATTCCAATCCCACCGGCCCTGCTCCAGTCAGGTTGTAGTCTTTGAGACTCTGCCCACTGTAGGCACCTATAAAAGTGAGGAAGTCAGGAAACTTACAAATGCCTGGATATCTCCTCTGTGTGTGTGTGTGTGTGTGTGTGTGTGTGTGTGTGGGCATGGAGGTTCAAGAAAGCCAGATCCATCAATCAGTCAACAAACATTTATTAAGCACTTGTTTTATGCCAAACACCATGCTAGCGCTGGAGAGATAGATACCGAAATGAAATAACCCCTATTCTCAAAGAGCTTACATTCTATCAGCGGGAGATAACACGTACATATACAAGTGTGTATAGAATAAATCTATAAATATATATTTTAAAATATATATTTTAACATAAAATATATTTTAAAACTTTATATATAAAACATATAAAAATACAGAAGAAATATAAAAATAAATATATAAAAATATACAAAATAAATATAAGGTGGTTACGTACAAGGTAATTAGCAAAGGCTGGCTCTGGTCTTTAGTCTTTCTAGAGATGCTTTAAAACTCTTCTATATAGTTAGTTGTTGTTGTTTTGTCACGTCCAACTCTTCATGACCCCATTTGGGCAAAGATACTACAGTGATTTGCCATTTCCATCTCCAGCTCTTCTTTATAGATGAGGAAACTGAGGCAAACAGGGCTGAGTGACTTGCCCAAAGTCACACAGCTAGTAAGTGTTTGAGGCCAGATTTTAACCGAGGAAGATGAGTCTTCCTGATTCCAAGCCCAGTGCTCTATTCACTGTACCACCTAGCTGCATAAATATATATATATGTATATATATATATATATATATATATATACATATATATATATCGAGAGAGAGAGAGAGAAGAGAGGAGAGAGAGAGAGAGAGGAGAGAGAGAGAGAGAGAGAGAGAGAGAGAAAACCCCTAATTAGAGATTAGAGAAGTTGGGAGCTACTGTTGGTTTATCCCAACAAGCTGTTTCTTTCCTCTCTCCTCTTCTTTTTTGGGGGTAAAGAAAGGTATGATTATTTAGATTTCTTTGAAATCTGAAATTCGCATCTGCTTCCTAAATTTCTGGGTTGCCTCCTAAAACCAAATGAAACTTGTAGAGCCCTATTTGAAGTGGTTATCAGACTGACCTCCTGTGGTATTAGTATTTGTAATATGACCATATCTGTATCTTATTTTTATTTCTGGCATGAATAAATCAAATTTTGTGCTATTCTGATTAATAGCTTTAAAATATCCTCCAAAGGCCTGCTGTGACGTATCATCTTGGCATGGAGGTAGACCTAGGATCTTGAGAGTTACGGCAACAGTGTGCAAGCTCTGGTAGGTCCAACCAATCTGGAAAGGCTTCAAGTAGCACCTGACAACAGAATTCAAGGGCCAGCCTGGCTAAGTCGAGAGAGCCTCATCATCACAGGGTTTGCCATCAGGTGATAAATCTTTTTTTTTTTTGGCCATAAGTCATAAAACCGTTTCTTGTTGTAGTGCAATCTGGTTTTTGGCAGAAGAGGTACTCACAGTGATAAAGTTACAGATCCTTTGAATACTGAAGTATTTCAATACAGATCTTTGAAGTTAGAAGACCTCAGAGATCACTGGCCCCATTTACCTCTTTTGCATTTACCTATCTGTTGTTTGCTCCTCCAATAGAATGAGGTCCTTGAAAATGTTTTTGCCTGTGTCTCTGCAGCTAGGTAGTGTAGTGGATAGAGAAAGAGCCTAGAGTCAGGAAGACTCTTCCTGAGTTCAAATCTGGCCTCAAATATCTACTAGCTGTGTGACCCTGTATAAGTCACTTAACCCTGTTTGCCACAGTTTCCTCATCTGTAAAACAAGCTGGAGAAGGAAAAAAATGGCAAGACACTCTAGTATCTTTGCCAAGAAAACCGCAAATGGGTCACAAAGAGTGAGATGCAGCTGAAAAACAACTGAACAACAACTCTATCCTCAGCTCTTAGCTGAGTGCCTGACATGTATGTAGGGGGTTCCTAATAAGTGTTTGTTATTTAAATTTAATTTCAACTACTCAAAAGCAAGTCCTGGTTTCCCTATTAATCTAGGTGAAATGTGTTTTGCCATGTCAAGATGATCAAACAGAGTAGGTGGTCCACAGATTGAAAAAAGCCTAAGAGACACTGCCTTGTAGCAGAGGAAACTTCAATTTCCTCATTTTCGATTCTCTACTCTAAGAAATGGACAGTCTTTAAGAAGGAATCCTAAGGAGTCTGCCCATTTCTCAGTGGGGTTGGAGTTCTTTGTTCTATGAAATATAAATAGGTCTTTAAGAGGTCTTTAAGTGATTACAGGAAATCCGCATACGGTTCTTTAATGAATCAATGAATCAACATGGCATGACCAGGGAGTGTGGGGGTTGTCCTTTATTTTGAGTTCAGAGGAGTAAAACAAATAGCACCGAGGTCCTTGGTTTTTCTAGAAGAACCACAACCACACACTTCTGAGGGGGAAAAGGGCCGGGGGGGGGGGAGTCCGTCTCTTTTTTTAATCTAACAGTTTTCTTTATGATCTCTCTAGTTACCATCCACTATTAAAAGAAAAACAACCAGAGTTTATAAATAGTAAGTGTATAAATGTTGTACCTGAGGATTATTGACTACAGCAGCCCCAGACAGTGGGATTGTTAATTAAGAGAAGAGATTTCCAAAGAAGTTATTTCCATTTTCCCCCTGTAGGTGATACGGAGCAGGGTGGGGCATTTCCACAGATTTAACTTGATGTCATTTGAATCTAAGAAAAAAAGCAAACATAGGAAGGGCCTAACAGCAGTGGGTTGACTTGTGTGTGTTCCTCCAGGTCTGCCTTCTGCAAACTCAAGTTTGAAAAAAAGGCAAGAATTTATCCCTAAAATTGATCATGTCTGCAAACTACAGACCGTGTCGAGTGGGAAGCAAACAATAGCTCTGTGCTCAGATCTGTTCCCGTTCAATTCTGCAGGGTTACTGCATGCCTCTGTAGTCCAGCTGCCAAAAAGAGTTATGTAAAGAGCGGCGGAGGCACTGTGTGTGTAAAACCCTCCATCTAGAGGCCAGAAGAGCGATTGCAAAAATTTCTGCATCAAACATCTCCCTCCTCCCTCCCTCCCCCTTCTTTCCCAATCTCCCCTCCCCAGTTTCGAAGCTGTTCTGAGAAGTGAGACTGAACTCACATAACGAAAACAATCTATTGTATAATAGCACCAACAATAACAGTAGCTGACAATTACATGGCAGATTTGCAAAGCGATTTACATCCGTTTCCTTATCTGATTCTCAGACCAACCCCACAAAGGCAGATATTGCTATTTTCCCCATTTTACAGGCGAGAAAACTGGGCCTTAGAATAAAGATAAAGTGACTTCTCCATGGTCACAGAGCAAGCGAGTCAAAATCACCCAGGTTTCTCTTGATTCAAGTCTAGGACTATTTCTGCTACTCTGTTGTTCCTCAGTTGTTTCACTTGTGTCTGATTCTTCCTGACCCCTTTGGGATTTTCTTGGCAAAGGTACTGGAGTGTTTGCCATTTCCTTCTCCAGCTCATCTTACAGATGAGAAAACTGAGGCAAGTGGGGTTAAGTGACTTGCCCAGGGTCACTCAGCTAGGAAGTGTCTGAAGTCTGATTGGGACTCAGGTCTTCCTGACTCCAAGCTCTGGTGTGCCATCTAGTTGCTCCTTCTACTCCATGAGAGCTCTCCAACACAGGGTGGAAAATGGAAAGCGAAAAAAACTTCCTTCAGTTTGGTGCTTGTTAAACCATAAAAGTTACTATTAATTCTTTTTTAAAGCAAATGTATTAAATAATTTTCTGCATACATTTAGCCTAAAGGAGCACAGTAAGATTGCCTTTAAAATGAAGAAGAGAATGTCTTGCTCATTAATGATATATCAGAGTTTGCTGTTATGATCGTTCAAGAAATTAATGTTATACATTTCTTTGAGAGCTCAATTAAATAGCTTTGTTGACAGAAAGAATTTTTTTAGTAAGCAAGGCACTGTGCTAGGCATAATTGGGTGATTAATGAATCACGGTTTTACCATGTATTTATTTCATTCTCCTTTTTTATTTTGTAAAGTTGGTTATAAATCTATTTATGGTAAGGTTTTGGACTAATCCTGGATTAATGCAGATAAATGTAACATAATGCCCTCTGATATCTAAAGGAGATAACTTTAGCAGATTCCTAATACATTGGTCGTCATTCTTTCAGTCATTGTGGAATAGTGGGAAAAGCAGCTCTGCCACTTACGAGGATCTTTGGGCCACTTGTGCTACTTCTCTTGGCCTCAGTTTGCTCATCCAGAAAATGGGAACAATAATTGTTATACAATCTTCTTCACATCACTGTTTTGAAAATGAAAAAAAAAAGCAAGATAATGCTTGCAGAGCACTATACAAATTAAGCTATAGTTATTGTGATCTTATGCTTTGTTTTCCTGTTTATTTGATGGGCTTATAAACCTGCAATTTACCATTGGCCTTGTAATATTTACACTAGTATTTGCAAATTTAGTTTGTTATTGTAATTATAGACTTTATTCTTTCATAGTATAGTTCCCATAATTTCTTTCTCCACATTTAATTGCGTGGCACTACCTTCCTGTTTCATTTCCCATTTAACTGTTTCATTACTGTTCTATCACTGTA
The DNA here is from genome assembly GCF_003287225.1 of Phascolarctos cinereus. Classification (NCBI taxonomy): domain Eukaryota; kingdom Metazoa; phylum Chordata; class Mammalia; order Diprotodontia; family Phascolarctidae; genus Phascolarctos; species Phascolarctos cinereus. Next base: position 132,342,342 of record NW_027555736.1, read on the forward strand.
GCACTGATCAGGAAGGCTGAAGTTATAGACATAGTTTAACATTTTAGAGAATTTATAGAAGTAAGCTTTGGAAAAATCTTGATTTTGTGACTAAAGGAACATCCTCTTCCTCATAATTGGAATATTAGGTGTACATCATAAATTTTCGATTATGAGAAACAAAAAAAAAAGTATTCAACAGTAGCATCTTATGTGGAAAATCAATTTTATCTTATTACCTTATATGACTATTTATAGCTTCTACTACTTCCAGGAGAGAAGACGGTTATTCAGACTGTGATTCAAAGTATTTCCTGACATAGTCTAATCTCTACTATCTACACATGGGATAGTCATTTTTTTTGGATTATCTCTAAAAGTGATCTGTTATCTTTTCTTTTGGAGTCTTCCTTTGTACAATTCCTTTTCTCCCTCTGTATAAGTTGCCATCTTCTCTGGGAGTACAAAATAATTTTAATACAAGCAAATAAAACACAATGATCATTGCAAATGTTACAAAATGAGGAATTTCAAAACTAAATATGATAATTACTTGTTTTTAATGAAAGGAAAAGAATTATTAATGATTAGAGCTAGCCAGAAGGGAAATGGATTGCTTTGGGAGGTAGTAGCTTCTTCATGGGAGGATTTCAAGCAAAGGTTGGATGATCACTGGTTGAAAATGCTAATAAAAAGAATCTAATCTATTTTCAGGTGTGCATTGAACCCTATGGTCTTCAAATCTTAAAGTTCTTTTTGAACTGAAATTCTGTAAATATAAATTTGTATAAGATGACATATTGACTCAGATTTACTTGTTGATTAACTATCTTCAATTTAAACTGTATATAGCTGTTTTGTACAAATAGTTATTTGCATGTTGTGGTCCCCATTATAATGACTAAAAGCTCCCTGAGGGCAGAGACTGTCTTTTACCTTTTCTTTGTATCCCCAGTTTTAGCACACAGTAGGCACTTAATAAATGCTTGTTGGCTATCTTTATTGAGGTTCTCTTTCTTAAGCTCTCCTCACCTAGAGTTAACTGTGGTCTCAATTTTTAACAGTGGGCTGGAATGCATGTAAATTTGGCCTTTCTTCACAAAATAAGAGAGCTAGAAATAAAGCTACTACCCTTCTATAACTATGATCTTTATCGTGAACAGTAATGTGGGTCCTACTGGAAAAAGCTCATTACTTAGGATTCAAGAGATCTCATTTGTACTTCCATTACACCCTGACTCATTCTGACTCACTCTGTTACACTGAACAAGTTGTTCAACCTCTAAATGGTTCCATTTTCCTGCCTGTAGCATGTGGATCACATTTGCTTCCTTCCTTCCCGACATTTATGTTGGAAGGATAAATAAAATGCCATACTACCACCACTATACATTTATATTGAGTATCACTTTTCTTCTGCAGAACTCAAGGCATTACTATCATTTTAGCCAACACAATCCAATGAGCATTTACTAAATGTCTCCTAAGTGCAAGGTATTGTATTAAGTACTGGGGACACAAAGACAAACCAAAAAATAGTCTCTATCCTCAGGAAATTCATATTTCAAACAATCAATAAACATTTATTAAGTGCCTACTATGTGCCAGGCACTGTGCTAAGTTCTGGGGATACAAAAAGAGGTAAAAGGCAGTTCCTGCCTTCAAGAAGCTTGCAATCTAATGATGGAGACATGTAAACAAATATACACAAAGCAAGCTATATACAAGATAAATAGAAAATAATTAAAAGAGGGAAGGCACTAGAATTAAGAGAGGCAGAGGAACATTCCCTGTAGAAGATGGAATTTTAGTTGGGACTTAAAGGATGCCAGGGAGGTCAGTAGTCACAGTGAAGGAGGGAGAGCTTTCCAGGCATGGGGAATAGCCAAAGAAAATGCCCAGAGCTGAGAGATAGAGTGTCTTGTTTGTGGAATAGCCAGGAATCCATTGTAACTAGATTGAAGCATACATGAATCAATAAACATTTTTTAAGTGCCTACTAGATGCCAGGCACTGTGCTAAAGAGATACAGCATATAAATAGAAAAGCCTATGCAAGCTGATGTGAGAGGAAGAAAGCACTGTTAACTAGTGATAGTACTATTAACTATTTCCTCCTATAGTAGGTAGTCCACACACTGAGCACTGAAGCACATTTGACATTTTATGAGTCAAAAGAGAGGAGGGAAGTGCATTCCAGGAGTGGGAGATAGTTGTGCAAAGGTATGGATGTGGGAAATCAAATAATGCCTCATAAACCTGGAAAGGTAGGCCAGAGCTAGATGTTAAAAGATCCTAACTGCAAAGCATTTATCTTATTTATAATCAAATTTCTTTTTAGAGGGAAAAATCTCATATGTTATTTATATGCCACCTAATAGGCAAAAGTTTTTCCTAATAAACATGGGGCTAGATCGGGATGCCAGGCCCTCCTTCTTTCCATAGTTCTTACCTGACACCTACTCCCCATGAACAAGTCACTTACTCATCTCTGAGCCTTAGTTTTTTCATTTGTAAAATGAGAATAATAATACCCAGAGGACCTATCTTGTAGGGTTATTTTGTTTGTTTGTTTGTTTTTCTTTTAGGCAATTGGGGTCAAGTGACTTGCCCAGGGTCACACAGCTAGTAAGAGTCAAATGTTTGGTCTGAGGCCGGATTTGAACTCAGGTCCTCCTGACTTTAGGGCTGGTGCTCTATCCACCGTGCCACCTAGCTGCCCCCATCTTATAGGGTTATTATGAGGCTCAAGAGATCATAAAAAAGAGCTTAGCACACTTTAAAGTGCTATATGAATGTCAGTTATTATTAAATTAGTCTTATTGCTCTCTGGGCAGCCAGGTGCTGCAGTGGATAGAATGTTGGTCCTGGAGTCAGGAAGGCTCATCTTCCTGAATTCACATCTGGCCTCAGACACTTACTAGCTGTGTGACCCTGGGTGAGTCACTCAACCCTGTTTGCCTCAATTCCCTCATCTGTAAAATGAGCTGCAGAAGGAAATAGCAACCATTCCAGTATCTCTGCCAAGAAAACCTCAAATGAGGTTCTGGAGAGTTCGACACAACTGAAATGACTGAACAACAACAAATTGCCTCTGCCAGCCCACATGTTCACTTAGAAAGCCTGCTGATTCTACAAGGTTTTCTATTCAGCTCTCTAGGATGGGTAGCATATAAATCTCTTTCTGGAATTTTCTGTGAGACTCGACGAGAGGGGCTCACTATCTCCCCCATCTCTAGAAGTTATGGCAGCTTGGAATAAATGTGTTGTGGTCATGGATTTCTGGTTACCTCTTCTACTTGATGTTTCCCTTCCTGAGAATAGGTGCCTGAGTATTGATCCTGAGAGATGAACCTTTGGAGAATGGCTACTTCAGGAATTTCTGGTTTTCTTAGTCAGTGTTGCACACACTTTGGAAAGGGTCTCCTGTAGCTACTGCAAGGCACTTTGGAGAAGGTGACCATGGACAGGAGGAGGAAGCACCCAGTCCCTGTTGCCAGAGGAAACAATCCAGAAGGTGTAGAGTCAAGGGAGAAGGTGAAATGCTTATTCACCAGTTCCACAAAATCATTTCATGTTTGGTTACTTTAGGCATCACTCTCCAGCTGTCAGAAGTTGCTAAGTCACTGCTTCATGTTTAAGTCTTTATTAATATGTACCTGTGCATCATTTCTGTCTTAAGCATTTATTTTGTGTGAAGCAAATACATGGTGATTCTCTGCCTGATCTATAAAGCCCACTGACTACCTTTATGCTTCCTTTTGGGGAAGAGCCCAGATATAAGCCAAACCTACGTTTCCAGGGATTCGGCTCTGGGGTAGGGGTTTAACAATCTAGAGAATTAGAGAGAACTGACCACTATTCAGAGGTTGGTTTCCCCCAGTAATGGGTCCAGAGAAGGAAAGCAAATATCACAGCTCCTGTGGACTCAGTGGCTCTCCTGTTGTTTGTTATTCAGTGCTTCAATTGTGTCCAACTCTTTGTGACCCCTTTGGGCTTTTCTTGGCAGAGATACTGAAGTGGTTTGCCTTTTGCTTCTCCAGCTCATTATACAGATGAGGGAACCAAGGCAAACAGAGTTGAGTGACTTGCCCAAGGTCATACAGCTAGTAAGTGTCTATGGTCAGATTTGAACTCAGGAAGATGAGAGTCTTCCTGACTTCAGGCCTGGCACTCTATCCACTGTACCACCTAGCTGCCCTCACTAGCACTTTGGGTTGTTACCTTTCCATACGGGAATTTATTGCTGGTACATACAGCAAGGGTTCCATGGGCAGCTTTTCCAAATGCCTCTTACGAGCTTTACTTCTTTTCTAACCTATCAATTCATTATTGGAATAGTAGTCTTCTTAGTTCATGGCTTTCTCATATATCTCATAAACTTGGGTGGTGACCCATATATACGTATCCTCTAAAGCAGAAAATCATGTCTTGTCCTGTCAAATGTCTTCTTTAATCCAGGCTCACTAGGTCACCCGATTATCTGGCCTCTTCTTTAGCATGTTTCAGTATTTCTCCTCAGGTGACTAAGCAGATTGCCATCTTTATTTCTTTTATTGCACTGTCCTGGGCTCTGCTGGGATTTCCCTGTGCTAATGGGCTTCCTGGCAAGACGTGCTCAAAGTGTCATTTCACAAAACTCATTTGCTTCATGCTGTAGCTTGGGTGGGTGGGTGGGGAAGTCTGCTTCTCATTTTTATTCACTACTAAAGTAATATATGATGAAAATGAATAAGCTTATGACTATGCCAGTCTTCTAATTTCTTTGGCATCCTACATTTTCATTTTGGAAAATGAGAATGCAGCAATGATTAAATGATTGTTTGAGATTCTTATTAAAAATGGCAGTTTAATTTAAAATTATAGTTGAATTTCTTTTTATCACAGTGGCTGGGGATGTTGAGGTAGCTAATTTAGACCCAAAAGGCAGCTGTTCCATACTGAGTCATGGATGGTTTGAATAGCTTACCTGTAACTACAGGTGACCACCCTTGCTCAAGAAACTCCTTTTCAAATTCCTAAATACATGTTAGTAAGCACTCTCCTTTACCTAGCAATTTAAAAAAGCTTTGATGTGCAGGATACAATCACAAGGGTAAAATCCCCATTTTTCACGGCCCCATGCTCTCATTAAAAGAAATATGTATATGCATTTGTATAGCTTTTGTTTACCCACCACTATGTCTGACACATCTGCTTCTATATATGATAAAATGATGTTTCAATGCCACATAAGCCTAGGTTGCATATCAAGGAACTATCCCTAAAGCAAGGCTATGATTAGTTTTAGAAGCTAAATGACCTCAAACAGAAGATCTGGAACCAGAGAGTGGTTAGCTTCTCATATCCTCACCAATTAAAACATTGAGAAGTCCAAATCAAAGATGGAGGTTCAGAGATATTGGCCTAGAAGAAAGTATAAAAAGAAAAGTAGGGGAAGGTTAGCCTTGCACTGCCGTTGACTAGTGCCATGTATGGGCATGCAACTGAGGAGGTATGCCCCTGGGGCATTGAACTAGGACATGTTAAAGGGCCAAAGGTAGCCTTCTTTTTCAATCTTCATGAGACCGACTAGCTATGGAATCTGTATATATTACCTAAGGGCAGGGTTGTGCTGGTAAATGTTTAAGAACCAACTCTCTGGAAAAAAAATGTATCCAACATAATTTTAAGTTTAATACACATTGCTAATACTTTCTCAAGTCTAGGCAACCAACAAAATGATAAATCAAGCCCTGATTTGTAGTCTTTGCTGATTTCCAAAGTACAAATGCTCATGCTGAAAATTTAACAATCAGCTTGTGAACCCAATTGCACATGACTCCAGCACATCTCTGTTCTGCAGATATCACTGAATAAAAGTAAAGGCTAGGGCATGTAAGTATGTGTGTCCCCCTAAAGTATGAGTGACTGATTCCTCTACCATTCTTGACAAAGCTTAACATAACACTTGCCCTTTTACCCAGATGCTATGACTAGGCTTTCACTATCCCCAAAATGGACTAGGGCAAGGGAAGAAAACAATACTAAAAAGCTGAACTAGATGAATTACAATGTCAATTCAAATTTTACATTCTATGATTCTCTGATGAATAAATAACCAGAGATGAAACCAGGGGACTTAAAATCATAAAATGATGGAGAATTACTTTTATGGGATCAAAAAACTTTTTTGCTTCAATTCCTTAATTAAGGGATGAAGGAGGAGATCCCACTTTTACCATGGTGAAATAGCAGCTACCTAGAACCAGGAGTGTTCAGGGAAATGTTTAAAAACAGGTTCTCCAGAAGAAAAAAATATGCATGACACACTTTTAAATTTAATCTGCATTATTAATATTTTTTCCATCACTTTCTGAAGTCTAGAAATCAGCAAAACCCTAAATCAAGCCTTGATTTACAGTTTGCTGATTTCTGAGGTACATATGCTCAGAATGAACTGGCTGTAACCCATCCCTGCTTAGGACACACCTTGTGCAGGGAGCAGGGAGGGGTGAGGGATATTTCAAAATACTGTGTGGGTTTTTTTAAAATTTACTTATGTGAATGCCAGAGGTGAGACTTGATCCTAGGCCTTTTGAATCTGACTAATCCAGTATCCCAAACAACCTCCTTATCTTTGATATACTCTAGCTGTTGACACTTGAAATCTAAGATTTTGAGTTTCAGAGAAGGTATAGCTCTATGTTAATAAAAAGTTTCCTCATTTGGACTCATGATGGGAAATGCTATCCACATCCAGATAAAGAACTGGTTGATTCTGAATGCAGATTGAATCATACTTTTTTCACTCACTTTATTTTTTGTGTGTTTTTTTTTCCTTTTGGTCTGTTTCTTTTATAACTGTGACTAATATGGAAATACATTTTACATATATATTATATATATTGCATATATGTAACCTATATCAAATTGCTTACCATTTTAGGAAGAGGGGAGGGGACGGAAGGAGAAAAACTTGGAACTCAAAATCTTGTAAAAATGAATACTAAAAATTGTCTTTATATATAATTGGGGAAAAAGCAAAGTATCATTAAAAAGTTTCCTCATTTGGAGTTTGCTTTACCAACAAAATAACAGGACTGGTTAAAAAATGTTAATGTCATTAAATTCCACTATTGATAATAACACATAGTATTTATTTTATGTTACAGTGGAAGATCAAAGTTTTGGTATTTAGCAACAAATATCTTGTCCCATCTATGTGAACTACTGCCTACTGTATTGGTATATAAGACTCATATCTTTTTTTTTCCTTTTTTTCCCTTTAATTTTCACATTAGTCACGTTGTAAAGAAGAATTAGCACCAGTAGGAGGAACCATGAGAAAGAAAACAACAACAACAACAACAACAAAAGAGAGCAAATAGTAGCCTTCAATCTACATTCAGACTCCATAGTTCTTTCTCTGGATGTGGACAGCATTTTCCATCATGAGTCTTTTGGAGTTGTCTTAGATCCTTGCATTCTGAGAAGAGTGAAGTCTATGAAAGTTAGTCATCACACAATGTGGCAATGTGGCAATGTTCTCCTGGTTCTGCTCACTTCACTCAGCATCAGTTCATATAAGTCTTGCCAGGATTTTCTGAAGTCCACCTGCTCCAGATTTCTCATAGCACAATAGTATTCCATTACATTCATATACCACAACTTGTTCACCCATTCCCCAATTGATGGGTATCCCCTCAATTTCCACCTCAATAGGCCACCACAAAAAGAGCTGCTGTAAATATTTTTGTATGTGTGGGTCCTTTTCCCATTTGTATGATCTCTCTGGGATACAGACCTAGAAGTGGTGTTGCTGGGTCAAAGGGTACGCAAAGTTTTATAGCCCTTTGGGCATAGTTATAAGATGCATGTCTGGCAGATTTCAGAAGACATGGAACATTAGAATGTTGGAGCTGGTAGGGAGCTCGGAGATCACATGGTCTAATCCCCTCTGTTTACAGGTGAGAAAACAGAAGTTTAGAGAAGTAGCATGTGTTCACACAGCTAGGTAATGGCCAAACTACAATAAGAACCTGGTTCTACTATGTCTGGTCCAGTGCTTATCTGGTTGACTTTGTAGACTCATGTAAGACCCTTAGAGAATTCTAAGTTGTGTGGCTATCTGTAGCAGGGTTATTTTTGGGTTTTTTTCCCCTTCTTTCTAACATTGCATTCTACTGAAGGAAACAACATACACAGATAGATAGATACAAGGCAAATTCCTTTTGCAAGTTCAGAATTCACAAATTCAATAATAAAAAAAATTATTTATAGGTCAGGTTGCCCATAGATCAGACCACACCCCTTTCTCTCTCATCCAAGCTGGTCTTCATCACAGTCTAATGTCCCCTCTTCCTCAGTGTCTTAGTAGTATGTTCCTGACTATATCAATACTTCCTATAAATCTAGAAATTTGACAAAGGACCCCAGATCCCCTCCCTCCAATAACAATCCGCCTTTACCAATTAGTGTCTTGATCGGTAGTGTTTTCAGAAATATTTAACAACCTTCTCAAACAAACCAAGCTCAAAAGAAAGTTTTCCTCTCTTTAACCAAAATATACACATGACCTATTTTCAAGTTTAATCTGCATTAACTTTCCTTCATCACTTATTTCTAGATAATCAACAAAATAATAAATCAAGCCCTAATTTAAAAAAAAAAGGCTCTTGCTTTTTCCAAGGTATAAATGCTCACATTGAAAATTTAACCACTGACTGTCTTGAGCCAGTCTGAAGTGTCTCCAACGCACCTCTGGTCCTGACTTCAGCAAGCCCCTTGGGAGAAGTTACTCAAATTACACGAGGCTGCTTCCCACCACATCCTGGGTAAATGAATAAGCAGGAAAAGCCATGTGATTAGATCAAGTCTAATCCTTCTACCCAGCTCCCAGTAAAGTAGCCATATTTTTTTCCACAGGAAATATTATCTAAACTGTCCCCCACCCCCATTCTGTACTTGTGAATGTTTTATTTTTCCCTTGTAACTTTCATTCTGTTAGATTTGATCAGTCTTTCCAACCTTTGGGGGGTTTTGTGGTTCGTTACTCTGTCAATCTGTTTCATCTCTTCAGACTCCGTGCTGTCTTCAAATTTTACAGCCATGACATCTATATAAGAATAATGGAGAAGGGTAGGTGGAACTACCCAAGAAGGGCTCCAAAAAGTTCTTAGAGCAAGTACAATATCTACCTGTTGCCAATCCACATGAAGGCCTGGTGAGTCTGTTTCCAGAAATTTGTGATGGAAGGGCCTTCCCCCCCCCCCCAATTTAGAGCTCAAAGCAAATATTTTCTAATTTCTCAGTGATGAAAATCCTTCTGGCTACTGAGCCAGAAGTACTGTATTTTTGCATACAAGACTTGAATAGAGAAAATCTGACTCTCTCATTTCTCTGGTGTTTTTTTTTTTTAACCTGGGAGGTGGAAAAAATGCTCTGAGTCTCTGAGTGAGGGGAGAGGTAATAGGAAAGCTGCCTTATCTCTTCACCTAGGTTGTTTTGTTAATTAACCAATCAACTAGAATTTATTAAATACTGACTATATGCCTGGCACTATGATAAGCTCTGAACACAAAGAAAAAGGGGAAAAAACTCCCTGGATCTCAAGGACCTCACATCCTAATGGGGGTCATTCATCTACATAGGATTCTCATCTACATAAGATCCCTAAAGGAGTACAGGAAGTGAAAATTACTCAACTGAAATAAATCACCGTAAGACAACATGGAGAGTTTTATGGAGAAGGAGATTTTGAGCAAGTGTGTTGAAAATTTAGGCAGTCTTTCCCTACTTCTTGCTTGGAGGTGGTAAAATCTGAGGTCTGTAGGTAACAGAATTGAGGGTTTAAGAAAGTCAAAGGGAAGTAGCTTCTGTCACTCCTAAACTAAAGGTTGAAAAATCTTTGTAGCCCTCTAACCTAAAAGACAGCTGGAACACTCCAAGTGAAGAGACCACAGTGCCCCTCAGTCTAGTCCTTGGTTAAAAGAGGAAAAAAGGTTACAACTGCCCATTGAAGAATAAGCCCTAGGGATCTGCAGATCAACCCCTCCAGCAGAGACACCATGCCGGGAGAAGAGCCCAGGCATTGAACTGCCAACCCACTTCCCAGTGGAGCCTAGCAGCAGTGGAACCTAAGGATGAGTGGGCACAGTCTTCAAGTAGCTTTCTTGACTTAATGAAGCAGCAGATTGGCCTATTTCATCTGAGATACTATACCCTAGGAGTCAGCCAATGAACAAACATTTATTAGATTTTTACTGTGTGCCAGGAAGAAGGATTTACCAAGTGCTTACCATATGCCAGGCACTGTGCTAAACACTTCACAAATATTATCTCATTTGATCCTCATAAGAATCCAGGGAGGTGGGTGCTGTTATTATTCCCATTTTATAGCTGAAACTGAGGCAGACAGAGGTTAAGTGACTTCCCCAAGGTTATATAACTAGTATCTGAGGATGGATTTGGATTCAGGTCTTCCTGACTCCAGGCCCAGAGCTCTGTTCACTGTATCATTTGCCTGCCTTGAGGGGGAACAAGACCTTTTGAAGTCATTAGACCAACAGAGATACCCTGGCTGCAAAGAGCCCTGCACAGAGCCAGCCCATCAGCCCATTTGAACAGCAGAGTGACTCAGAACACTTCTTGAAAGGAGAAAGGATGTTGATGACCTATAGTTTCTAAGTTGTGAGTTGTCCAAGCTGTGTATGTCCCCTACAACTATGACAAGTGCCCAGGATTTTATACATGCATGGACAAGGGTGGCAGGGTGAAAAGATACCAGGTGGGTGAGGATGAGTGTTAGACTTACTCTCAACACCTGAGGTCCTTGAGTTTCTGGAATTAACAACATATGACCATGGAATAGCCCATGTCCTGTGACTCCAAAACTGTCAGTCTGTCCCATACACTGCAGGGTTAACACATGTGGTGGTTCTTCATTTCTTGTCTCTCTCTTCTGGGGAAACCCTGAGATAGTTGCAGCCCTAAGTTTTTCTTTCCAGTGCCCTCTTAATTTTGCACTATGTGACAAAGTGCTGAATGCCCTCCCCTAGTTATGTCTCTGTCAAGATGGCATGTAGTAGCATGGTATATAACTCTTCACTTTTCATGGACTTTATCGATATACCAAACAGATCTATAGTAGATAAGCACTTAAGAAATGCTTCTTCCTTTCCCATTTCTCCTAGGGCTGGTCTGTCTGTATGTCTGTTCTCCACCTAACTCCATATCCACACCAAATCCAAAGGGATATCACAATGGGAAAAGATGCTATTGAAATAGAAGAACTCCGCATGCACTTGCTCTATTTTACAAATCTTGTTGGCTGATTCATAAACTAGATATGTAGATCTGGTTGTTATCCTCATTTATTTGAAGCCCTATGAGTAAATCAGCTCCCTAAAGGAATCGGTGTAAACAGAGAAGAACAGAGGGTTCAGGATGGAGCCTTACAGGACTCTCTCTCTTATTTTTCCCCATATGCCTCAGGTTTACTGTCTACCAAGGGGACAGACAGATCAGCACGTCTCACATTGGAACTCCTTTGCAACCTCCTTGCCCTGATCCCAAACCTCTCCCTCTTGAAAAATATTGCTGTAGTTTGATGAGATTCCATGGATTTCCTTCATCCCTTTGGAAATATGATGAGCAGAAACATTCCACAGAATTGGGAAGGGTGGAGTGCGTGGAATTACTATCATTTGAGTCGATCAAAGGTGGAGCTGGGCAGGGACATATTGCACATAAAACTTTGCCTGACGGATGAAGCTCTCAGTGCCTCACTTTCCTCTATTCTTTGCTCCTTTTGTGGGAAGGTAAAACTATGGAACAGTTAAAATTTACCTCTTGGTTTCTCTTTCTAAAATGTTCTGTCTCCACAGCTCCTCCCTCCTCCCTAGCGCACCCTAACATCCTCCCCCACATACTGACATTCAAGCGCATAATATCTTCATGTTCTCTTCACCCCAATCAAGTCCTCATCTCCAGAAAGAAGCCGATAAATGTACTCACTTTAAGGTGTAAATAACTAATAAGGCTTGAAGTGCTACCCACCCCAGGAGAATTTGCATCTTAATGGGAGATTAAACCTTCTAACAACCCAAATTCACACTCCCTACTATTAATGGTGGAGTGGAGTGATTCCCACCTATGGGCTGCCAACCCTTGGCAAGATTGAAGCTGGGAATGAATCCATTAATAATCAAACTTACTTTCTGTAGAGTTAAGACATAATTCTGTCTCAAAAATTCAATGTTAATATTTTCAAAGACATGTAAATACTGCTGTGGTTAATAAAATTGAATACAAATTCATTTAGAAGCCTGAATTCACAGTAGCTAGTCATCATTATGTATTTTCTCAATCAATGAATCTTAATAGTACAATCAGTATGATGTGAAGGGCCTCAAAATTTATGGGAAGATCTGAAAAGGAGTGCCTATTTTGGTCGGATTCAACATTTAAGAAAGAGGTTAAATTCAATCTCATTCACCCCTCGTTTCTAGTCTGCCACCAAGTCCTGTTTATTCTACCATAGCAACATCTCTCCCTTGTATCCCCTTCTAACCTCTGAAACAGCCACTACCCTGATGCAGCCCCTCATCAATCCTTACCACCTTGAACCTGGACTATTACAATAACTTTCTTTTTCATTCCTGCCTCAAGTGTCTCCACACTCTAGTCCATCCTTCACACCGTTCATCCTCCCAAAGTTAGTTTCCTAAAGAGCAAGTCTGACCATGTCACCCTCCTCCCCTCTCCCCACACCATAAACTCTACTGGCTCCAATTCTCTCCAGGATCAAAGTATAAAATCCTCTGGTATTCAAAGCACTTGATAACTTCTCCCTCCTCTTCTGGTCTTCTTACATCTTTTTTTTGTGTGTGTGTGTGAGACAATTGGGGTTAAGTGACTTGCTCAGGGTCACACAGCTAGTTAAGTGTCAAGTGTCTGAGGTCAGATTTGAACTCAGGTCCTCCTGACTCCAAGGCTGGAGCTCTAGCCTCTGTGCCACCTGGCTGCCCCTGGTCTTCTTACATCTTAAAACCCCCACTTCGTACTCAGTGATCCAGTGACGTGGCCTCCTGATTGTCGTTGTTTGTCCTTGTTCTTAAAGAAGACCATGGGCATTAGGAAGGTGATGCCATGACTTGCAAGTGGATTGAATTTAAGTAAGAGAGGGTTATCCAAAGTCACCAGCTTCCCTTTCTCCTCTGGAGCCATCTGGGTCCAGTGGCAAGATAAAAATCAGGATGACTGGAAACGGCCCCCAGCCTCGTGATTGTTCCTCAAACAAGACACACCATTTCTAGACTCTGGCAGGCACTTTCATTGGCTGTCCCCCATGCCTGGAATTCTCTAGCTCCTCATCGCCACCTCCTGGCTTCCATAGCTCCCTTCAAGTCCTCGCTAAAAAATTGCACCTTCCCCAGGAATCTTTCCCAGTTTCCCTTAAATTTAGCACCTTCCCTCCGTTGATTGTTTCCAGTTTATCCACGATATATCTTGTATGTTCATAGTTATTTGCATGTCGCCTCCCCCATTAGAATGTGAGCTCCTTGAGGGCAGGGGCTGTTTTTGCCCTTCTTTGTAACCCCGGAACTTAGCAAAAATATCTGGCACATAGTAAGTCAGCATTTAATTAATGCTTGTTGACTAGAATTGGTTTCAAACAGGGAATTTACCTATTATTTATTGATGCTTCTTATAAAAAAAAAAAGGATAGAACGAGGACATATGGTAGTCTGTGATATATCCACCCAGGATCCCTTTGTCCTGACTTAGGAGATGACACGGCACACATGAGCTCCAGTCGGGAGTTGATCATCTCTGCTGACCTGATGTGGCTTTTGAACATCTGGATTTGATCTGTTTTGTACTCAGAAGTAAACAAAGAGAACAGAGCAGGAGCCTTTACAAATTTGGGAATATGGGGTAAGCATACCTCCCCTATTTAGGTTTTCATCTATGTATCTCCCTTCTTCTCTCTGAAGGAAGGGACCTAGTCTGACTAGATTGAATCTGAATTGAATCTGAAAAGATTGGAAACCAGTGGTACAATAGGAAAAGTCTTGAACTTAGAGTCAGAAGACTGGGTTTGAGTCCCAGCAAAATGTTCTATTGGCTATTTGACCTCAGGGCAAGTAGTTTTATCTCCCTGATCCTCAGTTTCCCTATCCATTAAAGGGGAGTAAAAGAGGATAGCACTGCCACCTAACAGATTTTTTGAGGAACAAAAAAGATGATGTCCTCAAAACATTTTTAAAACACTATCACAAAGTGAGCCTTAATTCTACCATTTTCTTCTTCTCTGGCCTTCTTTTCTTTAACTGACTAATAACTCTGAGTTTTTATTATTTTTCCTCAGAGCCAAAAGATGATGGTGACTTGATGGCGTCAGTTTATGACTTGGGGCCCTCTGATTAAGCATTGGGTTTCTGTGCCAAGAGAGGTGGTAGATGTTCAGTCACGTTCAGTCATTTTCTAACTCTTCATGATAGACTTTGGGAACTGAAACAATTGAATGTCACAGCCTCTATAGTTAACGTCTGAGAGAGACCTTCTAGCCACCACTGAGGGCACAGGCAAGGAAAGCTGTGGTGGATAGAGTGCTGGACTTGGAGTCAGGAAGACTCCTCTTCCTGAGCTCAAATCTGGCCTCAGACACTTAATAGCTGTGTGACCCTGGGCAAATCACTTAACCCCATTTGCCTCAGTTTCCTCATTTGTAAAATGAGCCAGAGAAGGAAATGGCTAGAAGGACCTCATCCCCTGAGCAGCTGCCAGGACCTGCATTCCTAGCTTTGGAAACAGGGAATGGCAACAGGAGAGATGAATTGATCTGGGAGCTAGATCTGACTAGCATGAACCAATGTATACACAGAGTCTAGACCTAGTGAAGAGACAAAGTTTCTGAAACCTTCAGCAGCTGATGCAAAGACAGGGAGGCAGTGGTGTCATCAAGGTTCTCTAACACTTCTAGATGGTTAACAACCCCAATCACTTTCTTAATTAGTCTTTGAAAAGTATCATATGCTGAGGCAGCTAGGTGGCGCAGTGGATAGAGCTCCAGCCTTGGAGTCAGGAGGACCTGAGTTCAAATCTGACCTCAGACACATAACACTTACTAGCTATGTGACCCTGGGCAAGTCACTTAACCCCAATTGCCAAAAAGCAAAACCAAAACAAACAAACAAAACAGAAACAGTATCTGGTGCCCTAGGGATACCTTGGGGCATTAACTCAAATTGCTAAAATCCAGCTGGACAGATGAAAACAGCCTTTTCCTTATTTTCCTCAGACATAAGAATCTGGTAATATCCAAGACTAAAAACCACCAGCTGCCTAGCAGACAGTCCAGGGCGTCTTGCGCCCAGGGCATATTATACTGGTCCACTTCAGTCCTTTTGCTTAAAGTTTGCTAATCAAAAGCATCCATGTCTTTTCCACAATGGGTGATATATAAGGATTGCTGGATTCTTTGATGATGCCATTAACCAACATTTCTTTGAAATGGTTTCTGAAATCTTCCATCATAGGTAGAAGAATCTTCCTAGATCTTTCTCTGAATGGTCGGGAATCAATGAGCTGAATTCTGTGGAATGCACCTCAAGTATATCCTGTATCCCACTCATGTAATGAGAACACACCTGTCCTCTTGCTGAGTCCAGCCTCAACCTACCTTTCTACTCTTATAGTGTTGGGGAGTCTCCAAAGTCTAAAACCTCAGGTATTGGGAAGTCTTCAAAGTCTAATCCCTCAGGATGCAGTGCAAAGGACAGTTTGACGGTCTTTGAGGCTAGAGTGACCTTCCCTGGCCCCACTCTGATTTTCTGAAGCAACTGAAAGTTTGAAGAAGATTGCAAGTGACAGTTTTTACCAGCACTCTTCCCTATACTGCCCCTGCTTTCAAGTGTTTCTAGTGCCTGATGCCAAGAGGGGTCCCAAACAGGAAACCCTTTCCTGAATTCCTTCCATGACCCATGGGAGCACATGCTGTGGGGCTATTTCCAGACACCCCAAAGAAACAAGAGGCTAAGGGGAAAGAGGTTTGTAGAGGACTGGAAGAATGGGAGCACTACACTTGTGACATGCTTTATGGTTTTTTGACAGTTTTATTTTATCATGTTTAATAAACCATGGACTCAAAGAGAAGTTGATTACCTGTGAATCATCAATACAGAGAGCTGACAGAGAGCAGGAAATTTCCCAGATGTAGGGTTGGAGTTTAGTGCCACAGGAATTTACATATTTTAATAATATCGAACCATATTTTATATCGGACCATAGATTCATTTAGGACCTGGGTCAGTGAGAGGTTCCTTTTGCCCAGCCCTTTGAAGCAGTACGGCTTGGGCTGCTTGTGCATGTGTCCAGGGGCAGATTTTGTGTTTGTGATAAAACTGACAAAAACCCCAGGCTAGGGGATGGAGCCGCTCGCCACCTGGTGGGCAAAACTATAAACTGCACTACCTTGCTTGTTAATGGAACGGTGAAGTCCCATCTGCTTGTAAGCCTTCCGGAAATGAGACAGGTGTGAACTGCAATTGCTCCTGTAGAAGGTAAAATATCACCCAGTATTCCCACCAAGTGCACATGCAGTTTACTCCAAATGTTACACTGAGCAGAAATTAATTTGACAGATAACTCATGCTATCTTTAATACTTTCATGGATCTGTGAACTCATAGTTCCTCCATTATTGGTTGTTTCTCCATTGGTGCAGATTACAACTTCAATTCTTTGGAGACTGTGTTATTTTTCCATGATTCATAATCATACAGCATTACCAAGAGTACAGTGGTGTTGACAAAATGAGGTTTTGTGTCAGAGACAGCTTAGAATTCCTACAAGCACTGTGTAATTTACCAGATGTAATTCAATCTATGTTCATCCTTCAGTTCAGCTCTAAGCCCAGATCATTGACACACACACGTATACATATATGTGTACATATATGTATGCATACATATATGTACACATATGTGATATGTAATAATTTCAGCGCAATTTTAAACTTTAATAGTGTGTGTATAATATCAGTATGTTGTAACTATTTTCCCTATCACTATTCATCTAAGGGGCTGGATTGAATCTGAGAAATTCTATAGTGCTTTTAAGAATTCTAAGAGGTCTCTGAAACAAAAATTGACTTTATTAATACCATTGTACTCTTAGCAAAGCTGTGTTCACAAATCATGAAAAATGACAATCTCTAAAGAATTAAAATTTTAATCTGTACTATACATATATATATATATATATACATTGTATATACATAATTGTATAGACTATTCAACCAATGCACATCATAATCTAGACACAAAGTATTTTTCATCTCTGAGCTCCTCAGCTCAATGGAGTTCTTGGGCTAACTTCAGTTTTGGAGACTTCTCTCTAGCAATAATCTCTACAGACTATTGCCCCAACCTAAAAGTATTCCCTGTGAACCACAGAATCTTTTTGTCTCTCCCATGGTCTTCCAATACCCTACAAGCATCAAAATTTCAAAGCATTCATGCAGAGCAGGTTTACTAAAGGTCTTGAAACAACAATGAAAGAACCCATGTCTAAGTTCCTTTCGCAAAGCACTAGTTATAGTTGTAAACCTAGTTTCTCTCCTTCTCTAGGATTCAGTTATAGCCCTTGCAAAACTTACTCCAGCAATTAGTGAAGTTGCAGCAGGAAGAGAAGAGTTAAATGACTTGGTAAAAGGCATCACCTTTTACCATTTGTCTGGCTTCCTTCCAAGGTGTACGCTGGCTTCCTGAACCCAGTCTTACTCTCGTGGCAATTATGCTTGGCTGCCATCTAACACCGTTTTTCCTGGTGTGCTACTATGTGAGTAAATAGAAATTTCATTTTAGAAGCTGAAGTCAGAAAGAATGACTGAACTAGACCGAGTACACACAGAGGAAATCTGTGCTGCAGGCTACACAATCTTGAAAGGATTAAGTGATCCTTTTACAACATAACAGTATCTCAGGAAGAAAATGATACCAAAGGAATGGAATCGCAGATTGTATTACTATCCATAAAAGGCTATTGTGTGAACATCAATAATAGCCTATTTATGCTTCCTTTCACATTTTTACGAAATCTTTATGAGCAAAGATATAATTAGCAATATATCTTTATACATTATTAAATACATATGTCATATGGATACAATAAAAGCTTGTTGATTGACTGAAAGTGATATTACTTATAAAAAGGGATTAGGGTCCTGACCTGCGATTTCACTGGCATTCCTGGGTAAAGGAATTCCTTTTTCCAGTGAAAGTTGGTACTTTCTCTGAACTTATAGTCAGTGAGACTTGCAGAGGACATTGAAAGATTGAGTGATATGTCCAGGACCAAACTGCCACTATAGGTCAAAGGTAGGATTTGAAGGCAGGTCATCCTGGCTCTGAAGCCTACTCTTTGCTCACCCTACCAGGTCACCTTACATTTACTAGTGCATGAAGACTGTAAATTGGAACTGGGTAAAAATGACAGTGCCTACTTCCCAATTTTGGATTATCAGAAAAGGGATGCAGGCCTAGTTATCCTAAAGATAAAAGACTTCTCCAAAGTGAAGTTCTCAAATTTAAAAAAAAAAGTCTCACAAATACAAATACGAGAGGTATCATAGAGAGGTGGAAATAATACTAGAGTAGGAGTCAGAAGGGTGGATTCTAGTCCCAACTCTGCCAGTTATTGCCTGCATGATTTCAAGCAAGACTTTAACTTATTGGAGACTCATTTTCTCACCTATAAAACAGATAAAACACTTGCCCCACTCACAGAATTGTTGTGAGAATCAAATGAGATAACATAAAAAGATAAAAGGCACTTTGTAAATTATAAAGTGCTACACAAATACAAGTTTTTATTATTACGCAGAAAGAAGACAGATGAGGCCACTGCATTCTTCTTTATTCTTTATCAATTAATCTCACTTCAGAAGAGGTTGTATTCCACACAGTATGTGTGAGGATGAGCCCACAGAGGCCATCCTATAGCCTCCAGGAAATTTTTTAGGAAGCCTGTACTCACCTCTGCAGGATCTGTGGCTTTGGGATGACACAGCAAATGCTGAAAAGTCTGGTCCCTTACTCCTGATGGGTGAAGATGAGAAGGCTCTGTCAAAGCTTCATTAGATGTGAATACGGGTTCAATATGAATGTATGTGTAGAGCCTATATCAAATTGCATGTCATCTTGGGGTGGGGGGAGGGAGAGATGGGGAGAAAATTTGGAACTCAAAATCTTGTGGAAGTGAATGTTGAAAACTAAAAATAAATAAATAAATTTTTTTAAAGTTAGAATTGGGCATGTGGAAACTAATAACTCTATGAGATATCAAGAATCAAACAAACAGGATCAACTGTGAATGACTCAACTATTCTTAGCAACACAAAAATACAAGACAAGTACAAAGGACTCAGCTAGGAAAATGCTATCCACATCCAGATAAGGAACTGATGAATCCTGAACGCAGATTGAAGCATACTTTTTTCACCTACTTTATTCTTTTTTGTGTTTTTTTTTCTTTCTGATCTGTTTCTTCTTTCACGACTGTTACTAATATGGAAATATGTTTTACATGATAGCACATATATAACCTATAACAAAATGCCTACATTTTAGGAATAAGGGAGAGGAGGGAGGGAAGAAGAAAAATGTTCAACTCAAAATCTTGTAAAACTGAATGCTAAACATTATCTTGACATGTAATTGGGAAAAAATACTATTAAAATATAAATAAATAAAAACCATGACATAATTATAAAAAAAAAGTTTCATTAGATAAGACTGGCTACTGAACCAGAAGGAGTGGCCCACTTAGTCACTATACCTTAAAAAAGGAGTGCCTCTACCCTCTGTTTTTTGTATCCTTTGACTCTCCAGGACACATGGCTAGAAACTGTACTATAACATAGTGAGTAGGATGCTGCCTTCATTTCTCTCCAGACATATGGTGGTGGTATGAAAATAGCAGCCAAGGCATGTGACTCAGATGAGTGAACTTGAAACTTGCATCTTGGAGCCCAGGCTGCCTCTTATTTCTGACTCCTACTCTAGTATTATTTCCACCTCTCTATGATACCTCTCATATTTGTATTTGTGAGACTTTTTTTTTTTAAATTTGAGAACTTCACTTCGGAGAAGTCTTTTATCTTTAGGATAACTAGGCCTGCATCCCTTTTCTGATAATCCAAAATTGGGAAGTAGGCACTGTCATTTTTACCCAGTTCCAATTTACAGTCTTCATGCACTAGTAAATGTAAGGTGACCTGGTAGGGTGAGCAAAGAGTGGCCAAGAAGTGATCCTGAGATGGATATTTCCAGCCTTGGAGGCCCTCTTCATAGTCTGAGAGACCAGAGATCCTCAGTTGTTGCAGGAATGCCTTCTCTTCATTTACTATAGCATTTCTTGGAGAAGAAGACAACTGCTAGAGGATGTGCCCAAACCTCAGGCTGACTTTCCAGAACACATGGAACTGGTAGGAATTGTTTGGACAGTACAGAGCCACGGTGAAATGTAAAATGCCTATTTGACCGTCTCAAAAACCTCTTCATGTTTGGATAAGTCCTGACCTCTTGGGAGATTATACAGTAGTTATAATAGTTACTGTATAATTATAAATTGTTGCTTCCTGTTTTAAGTCTTTGTCAATATTTGCCTTGAATTTGTGTTTCTGAATTATTTCTTTTGTATAGAAAAAAATAAATAGCTGTCCCATAACTTATCTACGTGGTATATTGAGTATCTTTCTACTGCTCTCCACTTTGGGGAGACCCTATACATTATTTAAAAATCTAAGGTTTAAGTTATTTTCCCCAGGACTCAAGAGTAGAGATGTACAGGGCCAAAGAGCCTGAATCTTCTGTGTGATCAGGATTCTGAACCTGATCCAAGATCTGAGATGGGTCCCTTAGAGGAAAAGAGGGCAAAGCACCTTAGCCCTTTTGGGCTTAGCAGTGATTGTTATCTTTGTATTAGGAAAAACAAGAAGAAAACCCAAGAGAAGAAAAAATAGAGGCTTGCAAGGTTAGGGATTGGGGGTTAGATTAAATAAAGCATTTATTAAGTTTTATGTTGAGGGCCGATCTTAAGAGCATGATATGGGTTTAAGATCCAGGACAGAGTTTGACCTTTGCCCAGGCTTTTACCCAAAGGGCTCAATAATTAAGAAGCACGGCTCTCCAATCTCTCCCTGTTAGGAGGTTCCTGAGGCATTCCTTCTCACTCTTTGAACCTTGGATTTACATATTCACTCCTCTGTACAGACGCCAGGAAAAAGCCTTGGAATTTACAACTCTATCTAGGAACTCTGATACAGCGGAAATGTATGTTATCACATCCTTAGCAGATGTTTTGGGAGTGTCTCCCGGGGAGGACTGTTTGAAGTTAGGATGGATTTTCTCTATATATCCTGTACCCTCAGAAAAATTAACTGAGTCAGTTTTTCTGCTCCACCTGGCCCACTTCTTCATGTCTTATTTCATGCCTTTCTGTTCAGTGTACTATCTGGTTTTGGGCAACAAATGGCACATCGAACAGTGATGAGAAAAGTCAGAGAAACATTGGTTCCCTTGGACACTCTGGAGAAGAAAAGAACCCCTTGCTGGCTACTATGCCAGGAAACAAGGTCCTTAAGTGGCTGGACGCTGCGGTATTAAGGTAAAGGGAACGATGGTCATTACACATTATCCTTTAGCACCAGGCTTAAGTGGGAGATTAGAAATTATAAGAAAAAGTTTAGAAG
Organism: Phascolarctos cinereus; assembly: GCF_003287225.1. NCBI lineage: Eukaryota > Metazoa > Chordata > Mammalia > Diprotodontia > Phascolarctidae > Phascolarctos > Phascolarctos cinereus. The sequence continues at coordinate 132,364,058 of NW_027555736.1, forward strand.
AAAAGTTTAGAAACAGGCTCGGTACTTAGAGCATAAGAAATAGTGTCGCTTTCGAAAGGCCCACATACATACTTTCGGTCTTAAGAGGCACCCTTAAGATCAAAAGTATGGGTCAGGTACAACGTGGAAAAAGAGATAGAGATTATCACCTAAGATTACTAAGAAAATAGTGAAAGAAAGAAGTTTAGTTATTCCAAACACTTAGCTACAGGATTTTTTAGAAAGTGTAGAAAAATGCTGCCCATGGTTTCCACAAGAAGGAACAATTGATTTAGAGAAATGGGAGATTGTAGGCAAGCAACTACTAGTAGCTGAGAAAGTGATTCGGGTAGATAAGGGGGCAGGAACAGAAGAGGAAGAAGAAATGCATAAGGCCTTTGAGGACCAGTTGAGCATAGTTGAAGAGGAAGGGGAAGATGTGAATTATGTTAAACAATAGAGAGATGTGCATTCCCTTGAGCGACAGAAAGATGTACATTTACCTTCAGTTAAACAACAGCCTGGGAGAAAATTTATATGCAAGGGCTTGTTAGAAAAGGCGATACAAAGGGCAGAAAGCAGAGGGGAAGAAGTGCCCATGGACTTAAAATTAGTTAGGCAAATAAGTTTAAGCATGTAGGAGAGGGGAGTATGTATAGCAAGCTTAAGGAAGGTATAATTTATTTGCACAGCATGATTAGAGGTTTTGAAAGTAAAAAGGTTTTGAAACTTTTTGAGAATTGTTAGGAAAAAATTCTCTTTCTTTTTTGCATTCTAAAGCCCTGGCCAAAGCTTTGGGTGTAAAATTGAAAGATTATCAAAGATAAGTTGTTGAAAATATTCTCTTCCTTTCTCTTGCATTCCAACCTTGGCCAAGTTGGGGTGTGGCAGACAGAATGAGAATAGTTCTTTACGTATTTGGAATGCAATCAAAAGATAATTTAGCTCATTCAAATTAGTAATATGCTTGTTTCAAATTTTAAAAATCTAGTATCATTACAAATTGGTAAACTTTTGTATTGTTTTGTATTATGTCAAACAATTTTCAATAATTTAGATGTTATTAAAATGTGAATTAAAAAAGACTGAAAGACAGTGGGAAAGCTTTGTAAAAATCAGCTAAATTATTTTATCAAGTCCAGTTAATCTTGCTTTGTAATGTTTTATAACTGTCAATTAGAAAGTCAGGTATGTCCATCTTTACCTGTAATTAAGGAACAGCCCATAGTTAAAACAATTTGACTATCACTTACGAAAATTACCAGATTGTTAATTAAGTTATTTGAAGTTACTGTTTTAATGTTAAAACCTAGAATTTTTAATGACTTAGGAGTGAAAAGGAGGGGCACAAGGCAATTCCCTCTACTTTGTAAATTTGCCAGGGCTCCTGGAAATTATCTGTTGTGGGCAATGTCATCTGCCCTGAAAGAAAAAGAAAAAAAAGAAGAGAGAGAGAGAAGAGAGAGAGAACTTGTTAGGATTATGCAGTTCCTAAACAATTAATTTAGCTTGCTGAGCAGCTGCAACTACATGAAATGACTTCTAATAATTGGCTTTTTTACCAGAACAAGTTTAAATTTGAGAAAGAAAGATGTTAAGTGAAATCTCTTATGTATGTGAGTTATGGTAAATCTTTGTCACTTATTACAGCTCCATGGGAGTAAAATTAACTATATCTGGCCTTAAGCCATGATTAGTGAAACTTACTGCTTAAGGTAAAAGACTCTTAGGACTATAACTAATTTTGTTTTGAGTTTTAAGTTGGGTATAGTCATCTCTATTAAATTAGTATTTGAAGTTTTCCTGTTAAGGAATGCTTTCCACCATGTGCAAAAATTTTGTTCACAACACTATTAAACCTGTTGGGCAAAAATATTCCCAGACAAAAATAATTTATTATATGGATGATAAACTTAGCGAACTTTCCTTATTAATGTGTGAGCTTTAACAAGCTCTTCAGTCTCAAAGATTTATAATTACTCCTGATAAGGCACAAAAGAAACCACCCTTTGCTTACTTTAGACATATTGTTTCACAGTCTACAATTAGACCCCCAAAATATTACAAAATAGGCAAGATTCTTTAAAAACTCTTAAAGATATTAATTAACTTTAGCCTGCCTAGTAGATCACCACTAATCAATTATTTTAAGATGAATTTAAACTAAGTAGAATAATAGATAGCTGAAACTCAATTAATTTCCTTTAATTTGTGGGGCCAAGATATTTTACATCTAAGGGGAGCTGTTATTTAGGTTGGGTGAAACAGTGGCTTTTGACAAAAAGGAAGCTTTTTACAGTAAAGCAATCAGTTGAGCAAGACTTTTAAAAGGACATACAGAATTCTTTACAAATCCTTGGAATTCACCTGTTTTTGTTATTAAAATGAAGTCATCGAAATAGAGGATGCTTCATGACCTCTGAGCTATTAATGAAGTCTCCCTTCACCCATTATGAATTCTGTTTCCTAGCCTTTGATAGTTATTGATTTAAAAGACTGCTTTTTTACTATTCCACTGCAAGAAGCTGACAAATGTTGTTTTGCTTTTACAATACCCAGTGTTAATGCAGAACACCCTGCAACCAGGTTTCAATAGAAAGTCCTTCCTCAAGGCATGAAAAACAGCCCTACAATGTGTCAAAATTTTGTTAATAAAGCTATACAACCAATTAGGAAAAAATTTCTCAATGCAAAAATAATACACTATATAGTGACATACTTTGTAGCTGTTCCACTGAAAACTCACACATTTATTTCCTCAGCCTCAATTAGCTTTACAAGAATATGGGCTTATTATAGCCCAAGAAAAAGTTTAAGAAAAATCTCCATTTTCCTACCTAGGTCATATTGTCACGAAACAACAGTGAAGCACTTAATGAATTTTCAAAAACTTTTAGAGGATACTAATTAGTTTTGACCATCATTCCAAATTACTACAGAACAACTGGCTAATTTCTTTTTTACATTTAGAGGAGATCCTAATCTAAATTCCCCTAGGACATTAACTCCTGAAGCAAAAAAGGAGCTTTATTTAGTCAAACAGAAAAATTCCTGAAGCTCAACTCACCCATATTTTTTTAAATGAAGAGGTACCAGGTGCTATTCTTAGTACTCCAGTGTCCCCTACAATTTTTAACTTACAGGAAATTTACTTTCTGTTATTAATTAACCTTATAATAAAAGGCAAATAGACACTCTTGTTTCCTCTTAAAGAATTGGCAAATTGCTATTACTATTTTTTCTGGTCATATTGATATTGATAATTACTTACCATTTCTTAAGATATTAACCTTTTTTTACTAATTATTCATAGGTATTTCAAAAAGATTGTTAGATTTAACCCCATTCCTTCAGCACCCATGACATTCATCGATGGGTTAAGTACAGGTATAGCAGGATATTATGAGCCTATTAATGTTGTTTCTGATAACAAGTAATCTGTTTATGTCTCTCAGAATATAGAGACTGCAAAGTTAAAATATATTACTAATACACAATTATATACTGAAAGCAATGCCATTATTGATTCTTAACTACAATGCTGCCACTTAACTTTTATTAAGCTTTTATTGAGCCTTTTATTAACTATATTCTGCCAATACAACAACCTTAACTGTAGAGAAGAAAACATTTTGTGACTATTTTTGAATAAACTCCTACAGTATTAGAAACATAGTATAAAGAATAATGATTATTTTTTAATTAACAGCCTGTTTCAAATGTATCAAGAGGCTTTTCTCCCAAACATATTTGACAATTGGATGTAACCTATATGCCTTCTTTTGAAAAGCTTTCTTATATTCATGTTATAATTAATACTTTTTCTTCTTTCATTTTTGCCACTTTACAAACAAGTGGTACAATTAAATATGTGATCAATCATATTTTACAAGCCTTCACAGTTATGAGTGTACTTAAACGAATCAAAACAGATAATGCTCCTGAGGAGCTTCCATTAGCAAAACATTTTCTTCCTTTTATGCCTTTTATAACACTTCTCTGATCACAAACATTTTATATAATTAAAAACAAAGATATTAAAATTATTCTTTTCAAAAAAAAGGGGGGGAATCTGGGCTACTACCCCTCATTGATAATTGGTTATTAATTTTTGACAATTGGCTATTAATTTTTATAATTGGCTATTAATTTTCTAAATATTAACAAAGATGAGTACACTCCAGCCTAAAAACATCCAGAGGCCCAGATCCATTACCGGATCCATTACTAATAAGGGGATGAGGGTGTGCTCATATATTTTCAGAAATCTTTGATAAACCTGTCCAGAAAAAGATGTCAGAGCATGTAACTCACAGCTCCAATGCAGAGTATGAGAATTCGGGGAAAGTGCAAAAGGAGTCAATCTACAGTGACAAGTCACCTTCCCACATGGGGTCCAGTGAAAGCTCCCTCTCATCGAGTGATAAAAGACTCCTGAACTTGTATTTTTAGTAATAGTAGCTTTACTTTCTGCTCAAGTGTGTAATGTACAGAGTGCTCAGCACTGGACTTATTTTTCCTTTTCCACCCTGGATGCAACCTCTCACACGTATGGACAAATTGGGACTATACATACACTAATAACACCTGTATATTCAGAAGACAAGAAGATCCCTATCTCCAGGATAAAGTCAAGATTACAATTACCCTCAGATCTCTAGCATCCAGGACACCTATATGTTTTTCAAAATTTAGCAACAATATTGAATCCTGTTTTTTCCTTGTTATATCAGTTTTTAATACCAGTTTATCTTATGGATATGTAACTTTTATTCAATCCAATACTACTTTTGAATAGTATGTTACTTGTGTCAATTGTACTCTCAAACAATATATTAATAATGACTATATTGTATTTTTGGTAGAACAATCATCATTTGCTATTTTCCCTACCAACATTTTACATGAATAGTTTCAGAATTCTGGTGAACATGTTCTTCAAATTATTACTTCCTCTTTAAGTCAATCAAAACAATTTATTGGTCTCCTTATTATTGGTTTAATCATTGTTGCTTTTTTTTTATTGTATCTACTGCTGTTTCATCTATTATGCTACAATCTGAAATCTAAACTGCATAATTTGCATATGACTTAGGTTTAGTATGTTTAGTACTTAATGCACAAGAAGCTATTGTGTATAAAGTCAATTTCTTAGAACAATCAGTATTGTATTTAGCAAATAAGTTAGAACCCTTGAAAACAAGGTTGCTATTGCAATGTGATTACAGATATTCATATATTTACATTATCCTGCTACCCTATGATGCTTCAGATCCTAATATCTCATGAGACAAGTGCCTGCCTACTGGGGGCCTGGCACAATTCTAAATGCCACCCAGGAGACTGCAGACAGTCATTCCCCAACCCAAAAAATCTGGCTGTAGAGATCTTAGAGAAATTAAGTGCGATCAATATATTTAAGAATTTACCTGTCTTGTTACTTCATGCATTTTCTTGGGTAGTGTTATTATCCCCTGTATTGTTACCTTATTTAAATCAAGGATCACAGCGTTGGGAATGCATGTTTGCCACCTCAAGCTGCTTGCTAATGCGAAAAGGGAGGAGCTTATTGAGGGCCAATCTTAAGAGTCTGCTATGGGTTTAAGATCCAGAACAGAGTTTGACCTTTGCCCAGGCTTTTACCCAAAGGGCTCAATAATTAATCTCTCCCTGTTAGGAGGTTCCTGAGACATTCCTTCTCACTCTTTGAACCTTGGATTTACATATTCACTCCTCTATACAGGCACCAGGAAAAAGCCTTGGAATTTACAACTCTATCTAGGAACTCTGATACAGCGGAAATGTATGTTATCACATCCTTAGCAGATGTTTTGGGAGTGTCTCACGGGGAGGACTGTTTGAAGTTAGGATGGATTTTCTCTATATATCCTGTACCCTCAGAAAAATAAACTGAGTCAGTTTTTCTGCTCCACCTGGCCCACTTCTTCATGTCTTATTTCATGCCTTTCTGTTCAGTGTACTATCTGGTTGTGGGCAACAGTTTTACTGTGTGTCAGGCACTGGGAATACAAAACTGTTGCTTGTCCTTTGCTTGCAAAGAGGACCAATGACATCACAGGGTGATATCTTGACTTGTGTGTGAATTGGATTTAAGAGAGGCAGAGTTGCACAAGTCATCAGCCTCACTCTTACTTCCAGAGCCATTTAAGTCCAGTGGTAAGACAAAAGTCAGTTCAACTGGCTATGGCCCAGGATGCAGTGGGTGACCTTGGTGTCTTTCATATCTGACCAAACTCTAAATGTGACTGCTTCAGTCTGCCTTCATGGCAGTTGGAACAAATTGTTGTCATCAATCTATTCCTCTGGGAGAAGTCTCACATACTTGGGGTAGACATCCCTCTCGCTCACTGTGCCTGTCGGTTATTCTCAATCTGGTTTAGTTCATCTGCCAAGACAATTTTACGTGGGTGGCCACTGTGCATGCTATAGCTTCTTGGAGCCACAGGTGAGAGTTGGGTGAGAGGTAGACACTAAAGGTAGATGAGCAGCCCTGGAAAGGGCTCAGCAAGCCCTCACACCAGAGGGGCTAGTCCTCCCTGGATGCCCTATACACTCCAGGAATACAAGCAAATACAAGCAAAAAGAGAGACAATTCCTGCCCTGGAGGAGCTTACATTTTTATTGATGGGAGGGAGGCAGAGAAAATACATAAAAGGGAGCTGAAAAATGTGGGCAAGTTAGAAAAGTCTGGAAAGTCAGGATTAATCCAGGTTAGAAGCATAGTTGGCATGGGTTTTTCCTTGAATGGAGGTTCCAAGGAAGAACTCATCAATCAGAGGAGAAGACTGTAGGGATAAAGGCATCTCCAACCTGTGAAGGTGGTCAGGGTAGATGTAGAAAATTACTCTGGAGAGTCAGGGACTGAGTTGTCTTAGAAAGAGGAAAGACAAACAGAGAAGTAGGCAATGGGGGAAAGAAGGGAAAATATAGAAAAGAGAGATTTTAAAAAAAGAGAGGGAAGGGAGATAACTCAGGTCACTGGAATTGTAGATGATACTACACCACACACCTCTCTAGTTGGTCAGAATATTGAAAATAAGACCAAATATAGGCTCTAAAAACAAGAGGAATTTCCCTTAAAAATAGCTATGCAGATAGGATAGAATGGTGTGAAGGGAGGATAGAAATGGCTGTCAAAAGAGCAACTTTGGGGCAGCTAGGTGGTGCAGTGAATAGAGCACCTGCCCTGGAGTCAGGAGGATCTGAGTTCAAATCTGGTCTCAGACCAGACATTTGACACTTACTAGCTGTGTGACCCTGGGCAAGTCACTTAACCCCAATTGCCTACAATTTTGTTTTCACAAATACCTTTCCAGTAAATAATACCCCTCCACTGGTAGCTAGGACATTAAGCCTCTTACTAAGGAGGCTGTTAGGTGGGCTAACTCAGAAAATGTTCTCTCCTCCCTAGCCTGGGGCTATTTGTATTTCATACCAATGTCTTTGGAAATAAAAATTAAACGAAATGAAAATGAACATCTTTAAGTACTGTGATGTCACAGTGTTTTCCAAGAGTTTCTTTGGCCCAGTTTGGGCTGGGACGCCACAGGGTGACACTGCTATTCCATTCTATATTCCTAGATCAGAAAGGGGTTCAGCAGGGACCAGACAACAGTTGCCATAAAACAGAGAGGCAGGAAAGTAGAGCTTTGAGAACAGGCTGGCAGCAGCTGTTACTGACAGGCATAACAAAGGCACAAGACTTTTTCCCACTCTGAGTTCGCCTATAGGATGTATGTAAAGTTTGGCAAAACTGGGCCTCTGGGCTGCTGTTCTTATAGCGATCTGCTTCTTCCTGCCTGCACCACCTTGGGCAAGCTGCTTAATCCCACTGGGCCTCAGTTTCCTCATTTATAAAATGAGAAGAGTGGTTTCGAATGACTTCTAAGGTTGTATCTAGCTCTAAAACTGTGATCTAATAAAAATAATTATTATATTGATGATGAGAGCATTTATATAGAGCTTTAAGGTTTGCACATCACTTCATGAAAATTATATTATTTTATCTTTACAACAACTTTGAGAGGTAGATGCTATTATTAGATGAGGAACTAGGGCAGACAGAAATTTAGTGACTTGATCAGGGTCACACAGGTAGTTAAGTGTCTGAGGCCAGATTCAAACTTTGCCACCTAGTTGCACCTAGTTCCACTTTGCCATCTAGTTGCACATCATAAGACCCTTAAGATTCATTTTACTCTAAATCCTATGATTTTATAAAATGGCTCTTATACAGAAGCTGTAGAAGCTGCTTTGCTGAAAGGAGGCAAAGAAAGATAGGTGAGAACTTTTCAGGGCAGAGCACTGATGCTCTTGGGTTCCTGTTACCATAGAGGCTTATCCTGTGCTGTATGTGTCCCTAGAAAAATGTAGGTACCAGATAGTGTTGTAAACTACCTCAAGTGTTAGAAATAGAGGACACCAAAAGACAAGATGGTAATGACCTCTGGATTCAAGGTCAGCAACAGCTGATGTCTTTGATAATACCTTCTAGTTTTTTTCTGTATTCTCCTGGGCAAGAAACTAAGGCTATGATAATGTTAACATTCTACAACAAAAAGGGCAGTTCAACAGCTGCAGAGACAAGGAGGCACCAGGAATGGTCACTTGTACTAGGAGTTTTGCTCTGATATGTTCATCCCAACGTAGGCTGCCTGCAGTAGGAAAGACAATCAACCCTTACAAATGTAGGTAAAACTGGGCCTTTGTAACAATGCAGACACAGACACAGAAGCAAGGGGAATAAGGGAAAAGAGTCAAGTGGGACCTTGCAAGAGAGAGAAGTAGTAGGGCTACAGACCAGTCCCTAGGAAGTATTTTCCAGCGTCTTTGAGTTACTGTGCTTTTGCTGGGACTTTTCCCACTTCGGAAGGGAAATGATGAAGCAAGTTTTACATGCAATGACCATGTTGTTAGAAGTGCCTCAATGTCTATACCATGAGAATCTATCACGAACCTTTACTACAGGTTCAGTGAAAGTTATATCTCTAATAGTCTTAGGACTATTGCTTCTTTCTTTAGGTGTGCTTGTTAAGGAGGTTAAGGAACTTTGATGTTGTGATTTTGTTCACAGCAAGTGAGATAAGTGAAAGGAGTCTCTAATTCTACTGAAGTATACAATAATTCTACTGAAGCATACACCTACAATGGTAGGTATAGGGACAGATCTAGACATTTTGTTTCATTTGTAAATTTTAATTCCTAGATGAGGACACCACCTCTACTAATTCAGGTAACTTTTAGTTACCTGAACTTATAGTCTTTTAAAAAATTCAATCTTATTTTAATTTTTGTTACTAATTCTCTCCACCTCTTAACTTCTCCATCCATTGAGAAGGCAAGAAAAACAAAATCCAAAACAAATATGTATGAGGCAGCTAGGTGGCACAGTGGATAGAGCACTAGCCCTGGAGTCAGGAGGACCTGAGTTCAAATGCAGCCTCAGACACTTGATACTTACTAGCTGTGTGACCCTGGGCAAGTCACTTAATCCCATTGCCTAGCAAAGAAAACAAAAACAAAACAAAACAAATATGCATAGTCACACAAAACAAATTCCCACTTTAACTAATTCCAAAAAAAATAAGAGGAAGGAAGAAAGAAAGGAGGAAAGAGAAGAAACTATGCTTCATCCTCCACTATGTCATTGCATAAATTGTTCTCCTGGTTCTTCTCCCTTCAATTTGTATCAATTCATACAGGTCTTTCCATATTTCTCTGAAACCATTACCTTCATAATTTCTTACAGCACAATAGTATTCCATTGCATTCATTGTAACTTATTGTCTTAAAGAATCACCTAGAACACTGAGAGGTCAAATAATTAGTCCAGGGTTACATATCCAATATATGTCAGGATAAATTTGAACTCAGATCTTCCTGGCTGAGAGTCAATCAACTAGCATTTATCAACCATTATTATATTATCAACTAGCATCTATTATGTATGTGCCAGGTGCTAGACTAAATATTGGGGATACAACAAAACACAAAAAACAGCTTTTGTTCTAAAGTATCTTGCAGTCTAATGTTAGAGACAGCATGCAAACAACTGTTCTACAATCAAGTATATACAAGATAAATTATAGGTAATCTCAGAGAGAAGGCACTAAGATTAAGGAGGACTGGAAATGCTTCTTGCAGAAGGTAAGACTTTAGCTGAGACTTAAAGGAAGGCAGATAAGCTAGGAGATGGAAATAAGGGAGAATCTTTTGGACACAGAGAACAACAGTGAAAATGCCCAGAGTTGGGAGATAGATGTTTGAAAAACAGCTAAGAGATAAGCATCACAGAGTACATGGAAAAGGTGTAAGGTGTAAGAAGATTGGAAAGGTAGAAAGTGGCTAGATTATGAAGGCTTTGAAAGCCCCAAAGAGGATTTTACATTTTATCCTAGAGGTGATAGGGAGTCATTGGAGTTTTTTGAGTAGGGGAGTGATATGATCAGATTTTGTGTTTTAAGAAGATGGATTGATTGAAGTGGAGAGAAGCTTGAGGCAGATATACAACCAGCAGACAATTGTAATAATCCAGGCATATGGTAATGAGGGCCTGCACCAGGGTCATGGTACTGTCTAAGGAGAGTAGGGGGCATACATGAGAGATAATATAAGGGTAGGAACAACAGGATTTAGCCACTGATTGGATATGGGGACAGGGAGAGGAGGAGATGTAAGACAGTGAAGTGTCAAGTATAATACCTAGGTTGCAAGGCTGGGTGACTTTGGAGGATGGTGGTGCACTGTACAGTAATAGGAAATTTAGGAAGCGTGGGGGGATTTTGGGGAAAGATAATGAGTTCCATTTTGGATATGCTGAATTTAAGATGTCTATGGGACATCAATTGGAGAATGTCTAAAAGGCAGTTGGAGAAGTGGGACTGGAGATGAGAAGTTGGGGTTGTAGAAGTAGCTCTGGAAATCAGCAGAGCAAAGATGACCATTGAAACCGTGGGAGCCCACGCGATTGCTAAGTGCAATATAGTATAAACGGAGAAGAGGGCCGTGGGGGATCTCCACTCTTAACAGGTCTGATGATGAAGATCCAACAAAGGAGACAGAGATGAGACAGATAGGGAGAAGACTAGGAGAACAGGATCATGAAAATCTAGAGAAAATCAAGAAGAATGAAATTATTAGCAACGTCAGAGGCTGCAAAGAGGTCAAGAAGAATAAAGATTGAGAAAAAGTCACTAGATCTGGCAATTAAGAGATCATTAGTGACTTAGGAGAGAGCAGTGTTTTGGTGGAATGATAGAGTCAGAAGCTAGACTGCATAGAGTTAAGGAAGAAAGGAAAGGAAGGCTCTCCATTCACTATTCTTCACTGCTTCAGCTGGCGTAGGTGTAAGAGCACTAAATCTGTACCCTAAGACCTGTGTCTGAATATTGGCTCCGCTACTTGCTATCTGGATATTCCTTATTTCTAAGTCCAGAGCTAGACTCACCAAATCTGGTGTAATGGGGTCAGCCTTAGAGACCAACTCACTCAGGCAGATGGGATGGTTGTTTTTAGTGTGTTTATATGTGTCACCAACAGGAGGCCAGTTTCCCTGCACCCCCAAACCCTCTTTCACTCTCCACTACTAGTGGGGTTTTGTTCTGGGTTGAAACATGTTCCACTCTTACAGATGTTAGAAGTGCAGTTCTGAATTGGGTCTCGTGGTGGGTCATTCCCGCAGAGGGCGCTGTTTGGCTATAGCGGTCGGGGTTCGTCCAAAGCTGCTATTGGCTGGAGACCCTGGCCAAGGAGACAGCTCCCTGCTGGCCCCCTTACCGAACCCCACCCAATCCTCCGTTATGTCATGTTGCTTTCCCAGCGGTAGCTCCAGAGTCTGTAGGACTCCGGAGCTGCAGGATCTTCACCTCTGCTGCAAGAGGAGAAGTGGGGGGAGGGGTCAAATCTTGGAAAGGAGGGGCACAGTTCTCATCCCGAAATTCCACCGCCCCCCCAAAACCAAGCCAAAATGCTACACTGGAGGCTGCTTGGGGGAGATGAGAAAGCTCAGCTTCAGGAACTCAACGCCCGCCTGTACGATTATGTGTCTCGGGTGCGGCAGCTGGAGCAGGAGAACCAGCAGCTCCTGGACGAGCTGCATAACCGGAGAGGGAAGAGGACTGGTGGGCGGCATGGCAGGGGCGCTACCAGGCGGAGGTGAGCAGCTTGAGGCAGCAGCTGGATGAGCTTAGCTGGGACAAGTCCCTGGCCGAGGAGGAGCGGGACAGCCTGTGGCGCGAGCTACAGGAACTGCGCAGGCTGAGCGGGGAGGCGCGCGCGGTCCGGGGCCAGCTGGACGCCGAGCTGGGCGCGCAGCGACTGCAGCTGAAGGAGGCCCTGGACGCCCGGGCGGCCCTGGAAGGGCTGCTGGGCCGCCTGCAGGACGAGCACCAGCGTCTGCTGGAGGGGCACGCGCGGGACGTGCGAGAGCTGCGGCAGCAGGTGTCCACCTACTCCATGCGATTCCGCGCGCGCCAGCCGCCCCGGGAGCCCCAGCTCGATCTGCGGGAGGTGCACGACAGCTACGCCCTCCTGGTGTCCGAGTCCTGGCAGGAGACCTTCCAGTTGTACCAGGACAAGGTGCGCGAGCTGGAGGACAAGGTGAGGCTGGGGCAGGAGAGTCGGCAGGAGGCGGAGGAGGAGAAGCGGCTCTGCCAGCTCGAAGTGGAGTCCCTGCACAGAGAGGCGCAAGAGTTGGACCAGCTGCGCCAGAGGCTAGAGGAAGAGCTCCTGAGGATGAGGGAAAACTACGACCTGGAGATGGAAGAGAACCAGGTGTGTAATAAAAACTCAGTGATATAACACTTGAAGACATACAAAGCACTTTCCCCCCAAACACATTGTAAGGAGAGCATGTAAGTGGGATTAGCCTCATTTTACAGATGAGTAAATAGAGGCGCAGAAAGGTTAAGTGATCCCACAGCTAGGAAATGTCAGAAAGAACTCGAATTCAGATCTCTTGACACCCACATCTTTCCATTATCCCACTCTGCTTGAATTACGTTTCCTCGGGACGGTTTTGGGATAACGTCTCTGCTTTTTGTGGTTCTTCTGCATCTCCATCTCAACATGGAAAGCCAAGCCTTCCCCCACAGCAGTCCATGAGTCGGCGACTTTTCTGGCCACCCTGGGGCGGAGTCATTGCACCAAAGGTTCAGGGGAATGAAACTTTGCTTTGGGGAGTAGGATTCTTTAGAGGGAAGTGTATAGTGATCCCCTGGTTTGTTATCGAAGGGTATTATTTCAGTGGCAAACGTGCTTAATCACCAGAGAACGTTCATACCAGGGTACGATCCCAGAGAAAACCAAATTAGGGGCAAATGCTAGGAAGGTCTGTCATCCGCCCTTGCACGCATGTCTGTGTTTGGAGGCGGAGAAAGGAGGAAACCTTTGAGAAATGCACTGGGCAATGGCCCAGCCATTTCCATCCAGCGAGTGGGGGTGGGGCTCTCTCAGCTGTGTCAGGGTCGGCTTTTGGAAGCTATGAGTTTTTCATATAGGGAAATGTATCTCCCCATCTTAATTTGTAAGAAAAAAAATTTGGTTCATCACTTGGCTCTATATATTGAGGAACTCCCTTATTTGTTCTTGGGATGGCAGGAATATGTGATAAATAGCTTAATCGGTTATAATATTGGATGTTAGAAATTTCAGTCAGATTTTACTCTCTCTACTCAATTCTAAGGAATCATGAAAAATAATGCCTAGGTATGACATTTTTACAAGATCATACCCTACCTCTTGCATTTGATTAATATAAGCAGTTAATATATAGGAAAAGTAAAAATCATACTTTCTTACAAGTAAATAACTCCTAGAGTTGTACGTTATTTAGCATAGGATGCAGTTGGCACAATCCTCCTTCAGTTTCCACCAGACGTTTTTGTAAATAATCCTGATTGTTCCCCAGTGGTTCTCTGAGGTGATAATTTTAAAATTATGTAACTGCACACTTTACAAGATCAGTTTGCAGCAAACTGTGCCGTTTTGACTTTGTGGCCTTTTTAGGCAAGAGAAAAATGAAAAATTTTGAGGAGGCAGGAGACTTGGGAAACATTAGCTTGAAGCTAGCTTCATCATTTTAGGCAAAGCAGCTAACTTCTCTGTGTCTCAGTATCTCCATTTCTACGCTGGAGAAAACAGAATCTCAGAATTCTTATGAATAAATAATAAATGTAAAAATACTTCAAATGTAGGTATAATATATATAATCACAATTATTGTTGTATTACTAAGATTAGCCTTCCTTAAAAAACATTTTAGTATTTTTTTAAGAGTTTTATTCCTTTGCTTAAATGACAACAAACCTTATATAATATCTCCAGTCTGGTGTCAAATTAGCAAATGTTTATTGAGTATCTTTCATATGCCCAATGCTATGATGTGTTCCCTGAGGCATACAAAGTTTAATACAGGGTACCTCCTCTCAGTTTGTGATCTAATTGGGTACCCCAACCCTAAACTTATGAGTTCAGCAACCATTAAGAAACAGGCTATGGTGCTGCCTGTAAAACCTCTTGTTGCATAAGACCCTCTGAATTAGTGAAACGGCTTTTGTCATAAAGCTGATATGACAAAACCTTGATTAACAGGAATGCTGACCAGTTGGGTTTTCTAGCTGTCCCTGTTAACCAGAAAATCCTGTATGCGTAAAATAGAAAAATCTTTCCAAAATGTATTAATCCACTTAGTTGTATTGAGTAAATTCTTTGATTAAGGGTATTGAAGTATGTCTGGAAAATCTTTCCGATCAGTTCTCTTGAATGGATCGTGATATGTGCATTAGAGAATATGAACACAAATGTCTCATTTGTGTGTTGTCAGCATTTTTGTAATGCTTATCAACAGCAGAGTGCTGAATCAATCAGTACTGTTAAAAGAGAGTTAATTCTTTTTGGATTAACAAAACATAATCTCTATACAACAGACCCAAGATTTCTTTTTTTTTTTCTGGCCTGACCTTTAAATTTCTGTAAAAAAACAAGAGGGAGGGGCATTGGGGATGAGAAGGCACGCAAAATCCCCATAGAGTGTGGTTTCTTTACTCTCATGAATCAGTAATGTAATTGGACAAATTGGAGGGAATTTTTTCCAGTTAGGAAGGGATCTTAGAGATCTCTAATCCAAAGCCCTCATTTTAAAGATGAGGAAACTGAGATTCCTACCTTCATTCATCTATGACCTGCTTGACCTGTTCACTAATAATCCTGCCCTTTTCGGGAGATAACACATAAATGTTGTGGTAGAAAGAGAAAGGTATATAGAATAGACTTTGAGTGAATAAGTTATTTTGATTATTATAAATACCCCAATTAATTATAAAAGACATGTAATCTGCATTCAGAAAAAGAACTGATAAGTAGAAGTATGTATAGAATAATTTTACAGCTGTATCTATTTGTGTCTAATGGTAGCCATCTCTAGGATGAGGGAGAGAAGAAAAAAAAGGGAAAGAAGAGGGAAGAAAAAAAGGGAAAAAAAGAAATTTACATGATAATTTTGTTGCATATTTGAAAAGAATAGCAAGTTATGCATAGTAGATTTGCAGTTTCATGTGCAGTCATCTTTTTATTGTATATATATATATATACATATATATATATATACACATATATATATATACACATAGTATGTAATGGAACTGCTTGCTTTATTCCATCAATTAAAAATAAAATATATTTTTTTTAGGCAGTTGGGGTTAAGTGACTTACCCAGGGTCACACAGCTAGTACGTGTCAAGTGGTTGGTGTGAGGCTAGATTTGAACTCAAGTCCTCCTTACTTCAGGGCCAGTGCTCTATCCACTATGCCACCTACCTGCCCCTAAAAATAAAATAAATTTTTGAAAAAGAGAGAGGTATATAGAATTGTAGGAACTGGGCTCAAATCGCAGCTCTGCCATTTATTAATTGTATGACTTTGGGCAAGTCGTTTAACCTCTTTAAGTGGACCTCAGTTTCCTCATCTGTAAAATAAAGTGGTTCCATTAGATGATAGATCTAAGACTGTGCTACTATAACTTTATCAAATTTATAAATTGTGTTTGTCTTTTTTAAAGTGATTAAAATAACTGTTGCTAAAACAGAATATTGTTATATGATATAAGGGGTACAAAAAAGCCCACCCCTGCTTATCTGATTATCATTATTGGGATCAATTCTTGAATTTGTGATAGTAAATTGTCATTCTGTTTTGAGGAACTAATTTAGCAAGTCCCTTTTATTAGCAACTATAGCATCATAGAAAAGGAAACCTAATTCTAATCTTTAACAAGTGTCTGATTTAGTACTACAAATGTAAGTGATTAAAAGAGCAATTTTATGTCATTTAGAATTAAGAAACAATGATATCTTTTAATTTTAAAAGGAAAGTATTGAATGCCAAATGAATTTATTTCTATTTATGAAATCTTACCCTTGTCACTCTTTTTCTCCAGGTAGAAAATCAATTTAAGATTCATTAAGAAGCACAAAATCATAAAATGCCAGAAATGAAACTATTGTACTGTTTACATTTGAGTTAAAGAACAATAATTTTGGCAAATGCAAGAGCTAAGTTTTCAATTTTCAGGAATGTTAACTGGTATAATTAAATCTTTTAACTTTTAAATTTATTTTTAATCAGTTACTAAATATATTACCTGAACTGGGACTTTAAAATATGATAGGATTTGTAGTATAAATTTTTTATATGTATATAACTGTGGGATAGCATGTTTTTGTATTTTAAGAATTTTTATTCTTGATTTAGATTTGGGGACTTGTTAAAATTTTTAACTTTTACAAATTTAAAAAAAAATTTAAACTTCTAAAAATTAGTTTTTTGATCTCTAAATTCTAATCTGGACTCGATTCTCTGCATTTTGATTGACTCACTGAATTAATTTCCTTCTTTAGTATAGTGTACTAGAAAAAATGATATTGAAAAAAGCATAATGTTGACAAAAGTTGCTGTATTCTCAGTAATATGTAACATTTAAGCCAATTGAAATCTACTTTATTTCAGATTTTTATTTCAACCCCTTATTAAAATATTTGCATTTGTATAGGATGCAATATTCAAAATCAGTCTGGCATGCATATTTAACAAACTCTAATGGGTTTTCTCTCATATAGTGGCTGAAATTTGTCAGCGTGAGTTTTTGATTCAGTAAAACATTTCCCCCCCAACGTAAAAGCCCTTCTTTCTGTTTAGAGAGTAATTGACTGCCTAGAAGATGAAAAGCAGAATTTGACCATGACCCTGACAGATCGACTAAAGGACTACCAGGAACTATTACAAGTGAAAACAGGCCTAAATCTTGAAGTTGCAACTTACCGGTAAGGAAAAATAGTGTTATATTTTGTTCTTTGAAGATAGAAGTATCAAATTCACTAGACATTTTTCTTCTTAAGAAAACATCGTTGTTATTATCACTGCCACATTTTGAAAGGTAGAAAGCATCTCTTTGAATTTCAAGGCCAGAGTTGCATAGTCAAAATGAAACAATGCCAAGTAAATTATCCAATGGATTCCCTAGTGTTCACATTGGAAAATTGGTTTGCTTAGCTTTTTTTTCTCCTTCATCAATACTGATTACAGATTTCCTATCTTTTTTACTCAGATGCACTAGATAGATTTAACCCATTCCTCTGTTTTGTTTCAACTCTGAAGATTTAGCTTCGTACAAGATATCTCCAAAGCATACACAAGGCAATTATTTTGGAGTCCTAAGCAGATGTCTTAAATTTAGAGTAGCCAAAAATGAATGGAAAATTGTGGAATCCTAGTTTTCTTTCCTACTTGAAATGTAAGTCAATGGGCTGTCATCAGGACAGGTGCCTTCATATGGAGCATGGTTAGAAGGGAAGAACTATTCCCTATTTTGTGTACGTGATTCGGGGTCAGAGAGAGAGAGAAAGGAGGAGGATAGGTTGGATAGCAAGCTGGTTATAGAGCCTGGAAAACATGGCTTCAAATCCTGCCTCTGGCAATACTAGCTTTGTGAACCTGGGGAGGCTGCTTAATCTCTCAGTGATCTAGACAACTCTCTCTCTCTCTCTCTCTCTCTCTCTCTCTCTCTCTCTCTATATATATATATATATATATATATATATACATATATATATACATATATATATATATGTATATACACACATATGTACACACACACACATATATGTATATATATATATATATATATATATATATATATATATATATATATATATATACATATGCATACACACACGATTTTAAGTTGCACAGAGCATGCTAACTTGAATTGGTGGGAGTTTCTTTACCTAGGAGTTCCCTAGTTCCATGAAATTGTAGGCCCAGTCCCTATTTTCCCCCCTAATTGGGAGTCAGAAGGCTTGGCTTCTATTCTAGTCCCACTGTCTACTAGCTGTGTGATCTTGTGTGAGTCACAACATCTAGGAACCTAAGTTTCCTCATCTTGAAAATCCTTTTACTGTTTATGTAACAGATTTGTTATGAGGATCAAATGAGACATATCTGAAAGGGATTTGTAAGCTGTAAAACATTGGGTATATTATAGTTATTTGCAATAAAATTGTTATCAACAAGGACAACAGCAATAATAATGATGAACTTGAGAAGTCAGGATGGAACTGCAGACATATGTACACCATTATGCTGCACACATATTGCACTCATGTATAATGCACTTGTATAATGTAGATATACTTCTCTTCTGGCTGTTATGAGGACCGTAGGTAGAGCTAGTGAAAAATTTCTCAGGTGAATTGAGAGGGCTTTTGATAAAGCTTTCAGAACTCATAGGGAAAAATTAGAGAACCCTGGATCCCTTGACATTAGAGACTGACTAGCTGCAAACTTCCCTTTTACATATGGCTGATGTGACAGAGGCTACTTCCTAACACAAAGGCATGGTTATACTTTAGAGTTCTCTAAGCTCCTCTGGCTTGTTTACTCCACTCAGAGGAAGCATGAAAATGTCAATATCTGGCACTCCCCAATGATAGTCCTAGTTGTCCTCGTAAGCAACTCAAGCTCGAAAGAGGTCATACAGAACAGGTCTTATTTACATGGTAAATAAGAGCCAGGAGAATTTTTTTGCCCCTTCTTTGGGTGGAGCAGTACGGCTCCAGTAAGGGGAGAGGTTGCATTGTTCATTTGTTCACCTCTCAACTCCCAGCCAAAGTTTTTGCTGATATTATTATATCTCTTTCGTGCCTCTGGAGCCAAAATGTTTCTAGTCTACTTAATTTTTTTTTTCATAACTGAATGTCTTAACCATACTCCATAAACAAAGGATTCTTCAGATGCTATGGGAACTATCTTCTACTGTCTCAATTAAGTCTGTTTCCACTGCTAGCTTAATTAAGGTGAATCTGCCCTATTTATCTCTTCCCTCTCCCAGTTCTAAGTGGTATGTCCTACCCTTGCATCAGTACCTTCCATGTAATCTTAAGGAGCTTGAAGAGGGTAAGCCAATTCTCTTTACATTTATGTTTCCACTCTCATTTTCTCCCAGAGTAGCTGGTCTGGGTCATGCAAATTATCCCAGGGCTCCTTTGAGAAAGTACTAGAAAAGAACACGGACAAATAGCTCTGCTCTTGAGAAGCCGCAAAGATTCATGCCTCCACTGTAAACAGATGGTAAAACCATGGTCCAAAGGTATGAAGTGACTAGTTCATGGTCATCCAGCTGTTGGAATCAAGGCCTTTGGACGCCAAATCCTATTCATCACTTCCTTCCACACTACCTTATTATTAATCCTACCCATTATTTTGATTATTGAGGTCTGTTTGGTTGCTGTGATGTTTATAAAAAGCAAGACTGATTTTAAAATTTATTTAGTTGTGTTGAAAGTTTATAGTTTTGGTCTCTTTCTCATTTCCTTCTCTCAGAAAGGCTTCTAAGTTAAGCTTTAATTAATAATTTTCTTTTAATAAATGGAGAGGCTAGGTTGTACTTTTGGTCATCTTGATGAGCCCTCATAGAGAGTAATCAGGATGGGAAATTGTTCTCTGGGGCATGGTAGTCCCATACAAGCTATGTAGTTTTCAAAAAGGAAATTATTCAAGACAACTCAGGGTAGAGATGTTACCCTATGACATTATCAAGTCCACAACTTGATAGCTTTGCTGTGGTTGACTTCTAAATTGAATTGTCACTAGTGTATAACTGCTTTGTTAGAGACTCTAATACCCTTTAGAGAATTTTCTCATTCTGTTTGCCTGCAGCTTCTACCCAGGAGGTAGAAGCAAAAGGTGTGTGTGTGTGTGTGTGTGTGTGTGTGTGTGTGTGCGTGCGCGCGGTACCGTGCCACTTCCTACCCAATATACTGAGACTGAATTCTCACTTGTGAAAATGCAGTTTACAACATTATAAAGTTTTATTGATAGAAGAAAAACAAGACCAAAATCCTTGAATGAGTTACACTTGGTACCAAAGTTATGTGTATACCCTAAATCATTTCGTCTCAAATCTAAGGGCTTATCTAGCATAGGGTTCTTCCTTCCCTTAGGTTCTCTCTTGGTCCATTCTCTGCTGCTGATTTAGAGTGGGGCCTTTGAATGTTTCTCTTTCTAACTTCCTAGCAGGTCCTTAACATGGCTGTCTGTCCCACCAGTTGGTCAAGCCAGGAGAGTGAGAGTTTGAGTGTTCTCCCATCTTTCTGGGTCCTTTCCCTATATAAAGTGAGGGCAAAACCTCCAGATTTCTCTTCCTCTGCCCCACTTGTTTCTGCTCTCCCTTTTTGCTCTTCCATCCCTTTCTCTCTTCTCCAGTCTCTCCCAGTTGCCAGCCCCATCCATTGCCATGCACATCTTAGGGCAAACCTACCTCATTGTCCTCATACTCAAATGTCAGAAAGAGAGAATGGGGAAAATGTCCCAGCACTCCCTATAAGGACTTTAAAATAACCTGTTCCCCTTTTGTAGCAGGTAGTCCTGGTAGTACTCTAGCGTGGAGGTGAGATATACTCTTTGAGTATACTGTGTGAGTGTATCTCTGTAACAAGTACAAGACTTTCTTTTTCCTTTGTTCCCAAGCCAGGCACCCATCATACCTTTGAAAACTCCTTGGAGTTGAACAGTTATAAACCAAATGGCTCATTTTAAAATGAGTTGACAAATTAATTGGTAAAACTCCGAAAGGTCAGATTATATTTTCACTTTCAGTATTTGATGAGGACTTCGTATTTGATATATTGTTCATTGGGTAAGATGGTTTATTTTACTGATGCGTTTCACTACAAAAGTGTTTAAATTTTTTACCATTTGCTAATGGTAGGTCACTGAGATGGAGTCAGGAGACCTACATACCCTGTGTATGATTGGGCTTTGGGCTGTTTGTTTCTTTCTGCTGAGAATACTGAGACTACACAGACGGTGTCTATGAGAGCTCTAGAGTCTGGGCTATTTTTGAGGCATTTATCATTAGCCACTGTTGCTAAAACAATAAGCAGCTGACACAGGATGCAGAGTTTACTTCTTAGTATTGATGATCTTTCATAATTCAACTGTCATGCTGACTTTGCTCTCTGATAAATAAATTAGGAAGCCATCAGCATTTTCAGGGAAATGAATGATTAATATAACTGGTTGCATATTCTTCATTTTTTCCATATGGTTTTCTAAAGGGAGATCTAATCTCCATACCTAAGAGCCTGGCACAAATATAAGCCTACTTATCTATATGACATAACCCTCATCAGGAGTATTGGCCTGCACTGTGTTCAGTACCTACAGCTTAAGATAGAAAACACTGATATGGAACAGTGTAATTACATGCAGACAAATGAACATTAATTAAATAGTAATGGGTTGCTATCATACGCAAGTAAAGGATTAGAGCCATTTAAAATGATTTATGCGCTTATGATGTCCTTGTTTTCACCTGTGATTACCTGATTTCAACATACCTTCTAGACTTTCCCCCCCCCCCCACATTTTGTGTTACTTTCTGGAAGACAGAATGGTGAGGTAGAAAATAACATCAGCCTAAGAGGTGGATGCTTGTCCTGATTCTGCCATTAAATTTGCACTGTGACCTTGGGCAAATCACTTCTCTCCTTTTATAGAGAATTTGGACCTCAGAATTCCCTTCTAGCTCTAAATCTTATGTTTCAGGGCCACAGACAGCCTTGTTTCTTGTGAGTCTGCTAAAATTTCATAAGAATAAATGAATATTCAGGTTTGTGCCAAAGTCCATTTAGTGCAGTTCTTTTATTTTTCATTTTTCAAGGTGGTATTTGTTCTTCAGAAATCTTGATTAACAATCCCTCCAAAATGTGAAATTTCTGATTTTTCTACAGCTCTGCTTTACAAAGAACAGCGCTGGTATACGTAAAATTCCCATGGAAGCCACAGCTAAGTGAATTCTGACAGTCTTGCTATTCCCATGGGCTCAACTCTTTAAAATTCTTGACAGTTACTGATAATGAGACTACAATCTTTTTTCTTTCATGATTTCATTCTAATTTACCTCAATTTTTCCCCATTGTGACAACTTTACCTAAAATGCCTAACTGAAAGTACTTATCCTACTGAAAATTTGAGTGGCAGACATTATCCATAAGAAGAAGTATTTCACTAATGTGGTATGTTTCAGACCTTGGCATAAATCTAAATTCTGGACCTTGTAGCAAAACTTGGCAAAGGGATGACCCTTCAGTCAACTACTTCCAGAAACAGTCTTACTATGTTTCTGGGGGGCAAGTTGAGGAAAGAAGAGAGAAAAGGTAGAAAATCATTCATTTGTGGATCTCCAGGCATTTTAGGAGTTAGGAACAACTGTGTTTCTCTGGATATCACACCTGAGGGAGGTTTTGTTGTTGTTAATTAAAAGGGACAATTATGTTTCTAATGTCAAACTCACACCTACTGTCTATATTATATGATTCAGAATCATATGATTCAGAATATGGGTATATCTTTTTTCAGGGCTTTTATATAAAGACATACACAATAAAATTTTACTTGTCTAGGAACCAGCTTTATATCAAGTTCAAGTATAGAACAGTGCGAAGGACATTGTATTTGAAGTTGGAGGACCTGAGTTCGATTCCCAATTCTTCTGCTCACCACTTGAGTGATCTTAGACAACTCCATTATTCTCTCTAAGCTTCTTTATCTGTAAAATCAGAGGGATTGGGCAAGATGATCTCTAAAGTCTGTTCTAGTTCTTGCATTTGATGGTATTGGCCCTATCTTCATGTATATCCTGTCAAACATCTGAACTAGAAAAGAGTTTTTAAAATACTGCTAAAGATAGTTTAGGATGTTAGTTTCTTCTGAATTTTTGTTTATTTATCTTGTCCTGTTCTTTTTTTTTTTAAAGGCAGTTGGGGTTAAGTGACTTGCCCAGGGTCACACAGCTAGTATCAAGTGTTTGGTCTGAGGCTGGATTTGAACTCGGGTCTTCCTGACTTCAGGGCCGGTGCTCTATCCACTGTGCCACCTAGCTGCCCCTTGTCCTGTTCTTCTGAGATGTGTTTTTACTTTTATCTGTTCTCATTTCCTTTGGAGTTTGTTAGTGATGCATTTATCGCTTGGTTGATTCCGGTTATCATGTGGGCACTTATTTTATTTTCCTGATAAGTAATCTAAATCTGCCCCTCCTCGACTTCCATTAAGACCTAAATATAACTGCATTTAGTCCTCTTCCCTCTCAGTACTGTCTCCGCAAAAGAGATCTTGGGGTTTACTGGGCTAGATTTCTTTCTTAAGAACAATGCCTTAAACCCAAATCATTCTGGCTCTCATAGACAGGCCAGCTATAGGTCCCAGCCCAAGGCTCACTTAGTCCTTGTTTGTGTCTTGTTGGCTCTGAGTGAGTGTAAATAGAAATTGTTCCTCTTTTGGCCAGAAACCCTGAGGATCTTCCCCTCCCAGAATGATTTTTTTTGAGTGGGTGAAAGAAGCCGTTCTTTGTCTCATTTCTTACCCAGCCTTAATCACTGAATGGTGTTGCCTCAGTCAAACTGAGACCTGGGAAACACCTTAGCTAAAAAAGCCAAGGTTTTCCGCTGCAGCCGGGACCATCTCCAGTTGGCCTGATGTATATCTGACCACTGGACCCAGATGGCTCTAGAGGAGAAAGTGAGGCTGGTGACTTTGCACAGCACTCCCTCACTTAAATCCAGTTCACTTGCAAGTCAAGGCATCATCTTCCTAATGTCATGATCCTTTTCCCAGAATGAAGGAGAAACAACAATAATCATTTAAGCAAAGTGATAGTCTGGGTTTTGTTTTGTTGTTGTTTTTGCTAACCATTACCTCTTGGAATATAGAATGACTCAGAAACATTTCTCCTTCACCCCTTTGAATGTAAGATATAAGAACATAAGAATATAAGACATAACAACATAAGATATGTTCTTTAAGCTTGTATAACATTACACTATTCAGCTGAATGGGTTTGCATGTGATATAAGATGGCTAATTAAGCAGACGATACTTAATGTTGAAAGTAGCTGGTTTTATACCAAAGTGGAAGGGACTTTAGAGATCATCTAGGTCAATTTTATTTTACAGATTAGGAAATTAAGGTTCAAAGGAAGTGATAGGACTTACTCAAGATTACTCAGCTAGTTAAGGACAGAAATAAAGAATATCCAAGTAAACCTTTAGGATAAATCTAATGGTAATCTGGAGATGAGGTTAAGAGATATAAAAACAGGTAAGATTTATGAGGAAAAGTTGAAAGGCCAGAAATATTAGCAGCCACAGGTGAAAACTCACTAATTTCCATCTAGCTATACCTATATTCAAATGATCAGAGGGACCTTCCTTAGGTTTAGTGAGTTGTAGAGAGATGTTGAAGTATCACAGATTCATAGAACATTAGAGCTAGAAGGAGCTTCAGATTCTAGTTCAACCTCCTCACTTTCTAGGTGAGAGAGGCTGAATGATTTACCCAAGGCTGCACAATTAGTGGCAGAATCAAGACTAGAACTTTACTTACAAGTCTCTTGGCTCCCAGGTCGGTATTCTTCCCACTGTGCCTCCCTATAATGTAACCACGGTAACAGCCATTTAAAAATTAATCCTACGTCAAAGGAAGGAATCCGAAGAGAGACTTTTAAAGAACTGAAGAAATGTAGGACATGACATTAGCGGACTAAGTACTAAAAAATAACTGAACACAACAAATAGAAATGTAAATATTATTCACGCTGATATGTAATAGTTTATTAAATGGGACATTGAGGCCATTAGTGGCTTTAAGAACGGTTTTTTATTTGTTTGAAAGCCAGACAAAAATATTAGAATTTGTTTATTCTTCCTAGCTTGTCAGAACTTATAGTCTATTTTATTTTTGATTGTTCTAAGTATTTTTAATCTTGGCTATAGAGATGTGGTCATTTACTTATCTATCCCTTGGCAGATAATGGCATATGGATCACAAGGAACATTTTACAGAAAAACCTAGCTGAAAAAAGAATACACTAATGGTCTATTAATAACTACTTTAAGTAGTAAGTCAAGTAAAATCAACAAACATTTAGTGCCAGTTATGTACAAGACACCAAAGGAAGCACTGTATACGTACTGTATTACAGTAGTATACTCTATACACTGTAGTACATACAGACAAGTTTGAGACAAGAGTCTCTGCCTTAAAAGAGTGCATAGCATAGTTGAAGAGACAAGAAAAGCTAACAATTCAAGATTTAAATAACAGTTTAAAAAAGCAGTAGTTGATATTGATATAGCCCTTTACATTTTGAAAGTACTTTACATGTATTATCTCATTTGATCCTAACATCAGCCCTATGAGACGTGTAATATAACTATTATTCTTCTCATTCTACAGATGAGTAAACTGAAGTTCAGTACAATTAAGGAATTTTCCCAGGGTCACTGTTTAATAGATGAAATGTCACAAGGCAGTGCATAATTAATTGCCAGATTAATGGTAGACAGTTGCTACGGGAATTGAGAAGAGGCAGCATTATTTTTAGACATTTCAGAGAGTACTTTATGGAGACTTTGGAGGTTGACTTAGCTCTTTTTTTAAAAAAAAAAGAGGATTTAAATAGGCAGAAAGAAGGAGAGAGGGCATGAGAAAAGTGGTATTAGCAAAATGGGGAGCTGGAAGCATAAGACACATTTGGGAAAGCAGAGAATAAGTTGGGATGGCTTTAGCAGAGGTTTTAGGGAAATGGAAATAAGTTTGAAAAGGTAGGTTGAGGCTAGATGGTAAAGACCCTTGAATTCTAGACTGAGTGGTTTGGCTTTTGTGCTGTTAGCAATATGAAGCCATTGATGATTTTGCTTTTGGTTTTGGTGGGAGGAGGAGAGAAGTACCTGGTAAAAATATGAAGACTATGAAGGCCTAGACTAAGGAGTAAACATAGTGAAGAGTGAGGGGAAAGGACTGAAGAAAAAAACTAGAAATTTCGCAATTGTCTAATAAAGATGCATTACAAGTAAAAGATCACATTACAAGTTCACATTATATGGAAAAATACCTACTCTCTCTTGTAATCTGGGAACCATAGAATAGTTAGTAGAATATCCATCACATTAAAAGCCCTGCATCTAGCAGACCAAGGGTATCAAACTGGAACCACTCAACCTTACATAAGAATTCTTATGGGCTGTATATTGACTTAAAAGATCATGTATTAACATTATCTGTTTTCTATCATATTTTTGTTAATTTTGATAAATATTTCCCAGTTACATGGGCTGCACTGGCAGCCAGATAACATGTGTGACACCTCTATGGTAGACCTTTACTTCAGAAAACTTAGTGTTGTGGATGAAGCTGAAGTGTTCCTGAGAAGGAAATATAGTAGCATCCTTGTTCAGTGGTTAAATGGGCTCCTAGGGTGTCTGGCAGCTTGATGAGGTAACAACATGGCACAATGGAAGGGCCTAGAGCCACAGAAGCTCGGTTTGAATCCCAGCTCTGCCATTTGCTACCTAGGTAATCTCAGGTAATTCACTTAACATCTCTGGGCTGGGATTTCTTTATCGGCAAAAGGAAAACTTTAGACCGAATGACCTCTAAGGTCCATTCCAGCTCTAAGTCTGTGATCCTAAATCAAAGAGACTGATGCAGCCCCGAAAGATTTGAGGACTTGTACAAAAAACCCTTCAGGATTCACCTTGAAGGACATTCATATGCTATTTACAACCGCCAAGGGTCATAAAATAAGGTTCTTAAAATTGTGGCTAATACAGGAAAATCTGTATCATCTCTGGTTTGCAGATTAGGTTACAAACCATTTATTGATCATTTTTTAGTTTCCTGAAAACTTCTTAAGCTTTTTTCTTTCTGTTCTTGCTTTTGACCTATAGGAAGCACAGTTTTGATCAGAAGGAAAAAATTGATTCAATGCCTAGTTTAGATTCATTTTTCTAAATAAATTCATTTTCTAAATAAAAGACTAGGGACAAGTTGGTGTTTATTTATATTTTATATCATCTCTTTTCAGTCACCCCACTGTCTTTTAGAGCTATCCCTAATGTTATAATTTAAGCTTTTAATTTTTAATCAACTTTCTTTTTTCAGCTAGAAAAATCTGAGGATAGCTATTATTTTGCCCTTTGGGTTTATTATGTTTAGATAAAGCCACAAAAGACATCCTTAATTTCATATTTTAAAGAGGTCTTTTTCAAAATATATTGAGCCTGAGATTGATTGTATCTACCAGATAGAAAATTTGCAAAGTGTTATATTTCTAAATATATGTAATTGAAAGATAGACAAATACGACTCTAATCGTTTAAAAACAGAGTCTCAGACGTAGGTCCCTATATTCTTGTCCTGGCAATTTAACTGCATAAATAGCCTAACTAATCCCTAACTAATTAGAATAGTTACTTAGAGCCACCCATTCACCAACTATCCCAGTTAATCAATATATTACTGGAATTCTTCTCTCCCTCTCTGTTATACACACACACACACACACACACACACACACACAGAGCTGTATCTATATATTTACACTTTTTCTACCAAGAAGATAATTTGGACCTTTTGGTTTCTCTTTCCTGGAATGCTAGACAAATATTTATTTGTGAATATCCTTTCCTAGATATTACCCAGCATTAGTCTTTCGTATGCTTATTCCTCTCTCTTTTCCCAGATTAGAGACTGTTCAGAATACTGGTGTTTGCAGGGTATAGGCAGAATTTCTGTAGCCCTTCCAAACCAGTCCTTGGTCAGTTAGATCAAAATTGAGCAAGAAAAGGCACTCCTTACCCTTGCTATAGTATACTCCTAACCCTTCCCAACAAGTTGGCTGAGAGAGTGAGTCTGAAATAGAACTTGGCTACTATCATTAAGTCTCTGTGTCAGGCCTCTGTGTACTATTTAGGGCACCACTCATTTTGCTGATACAATATGTTATAAAAGAGCATATCCTTTCTGATGAAAATCTATAACTTGAAAGTGTGTTCTATAATGCTGATGCAGTTATTTGTCCGGCAAGTAAAATTATATCCATCTGGGAACTTGTATGTCACACTGTTTAGATTTATATATGACAGGTTGGTCAAAAGAACGCCAAGTTTCAGTTGTACTTAATGGTTTTACTTAATGTGAAGATCTGGAAATATAAACTTATCTTCCTGAGAGAAGGCATTTCATTATGTATGTATATATATACACACATACATACACACACACCTATACACACACACAAATATATATAATGTACATGGAATACATATCTAATCCTCTTTTTTTTCCACTAGCTTCTCTGTAGAACTATCTTCTATATGTATTTTTTTCCCAGACATTTATTCCATGAAAAATACAAACAGCATGTATTTCCTTCAAATTTCCTTTTCCTTCTTTTTTTCTCTCCTGGTGTTCATTATCTTATTTGTAAGGTGAAATCATGTTTAAATGAATGGAAACAAATTGTGTGACATGTCACACAACACTGAGTCACTCTTCCGACCTAGACTTTGAGGGATCTCTGTTTTCTACTGCAGTTCATTTTCAGTAGTCATATTGTCAGCTCTAAGTTGGCTACGGTTCCTGGTGCCCTTTGCCATATCCAGTGTATTTCTTGGAACTTATTTTTAATGACTTCATACACTTCTCTAGCAACTGAACGACTGTTGTCATCACAGCAGTCAAACATCCTCAGTCAAATTCTCCATTTTCCTGATTTACATCCTTCTATTTATTAAGTGATGAAAAATCACCCTTCTCTTAGTTTTCTCAGGGTCCTATATCAGACACTGAAGAGCCTAAGTGGAAGCTTTTTTGTGTGTATTGATGGGGAGTGGTGTTGGGGGTTGGGTAGGCAAGGGAGAGGCAGGAAGAAGGGTTAGGGAGAATAATGAAAGAAGATATTTCCCATCTAGCTCTTCTCTGTACTTCCTTTGCTTTGATAAAATCATTTCTCTTGGAGAGAGAGGCTATAATTTAGAATTATATCTTTGTTATATACCAGAATCTAAAAGGAGGACCATTCCAGGAAATGACTGTAGTTTGTTAACTGTCTAGTGGGATAGCAGTATAGCTTAGAGAATACTACTAACAATAACTAACATTTACATCATATTTACTCTGTGCCAGGCACTGTGCTGAGTGTTTTACGATTATTATTTCATTTGATCCTCACAACAACCCAGGGAGGTAGGTGCTATTATTATCCTTATTTTACAGATGAGGAAATTAGGGCAAGCAGAGGTTAAGTGACTCGCCCAGGTTCACATAGCTAGTAAGTGTCTGAGGCTGGATTTGAACCCAGCTCTTCCTGACTCCAGACCCAACATTCTATCCATTGCACCACCAGCTGCCCCCAAAACTAGCCAAGCACTCAGAGGTTGTATGTTATTCAGTCATTCAGTTGTATCCTACTCTTTGTGACTCCATGGACTTGTCTATGGGGTTTTCTTGTCAAAGACCTGGAGTAGTTTGCCATTTCTTTCTCCAGTGTGTCTCCATTTTGCAGATGAGGAACTGAGGTAAATAGGAGTTAAGTGACTTATCCATGGTCACACAACTAGCAAGTGTCTTTGAACTCAGAACTTCCTGACTTCAGACCTAGTATTTTATCTACTGCACTGCCTCGCTGCCCTAAGCAACTGAGCAACTCTGAAACCCAGCTGGAAAGAGAGAATTCATTCAAATAGATTACTTTGCATCATATAAAACAAAAAAAAAAGGCTTGTGACATAGTTAGAGGTATTTTCTTCATGGCATTAGAAGTATTAGATGACATGGTGAATCCAGCTCTACTTTATTCAACTTACTGGAAAAAACCCCCTGTATTTGGGATTGTGTAGACCAAAAAGCAAACAATAAAAACCAATGCTCAAATTCTGGTGAAAGTTGTTTTTTTTATCCATCTTGGCTTAGTCAGTACTGATAATATCACCAGAAACTAAGTCATTCAGTTGCACCAAGAAGTATGGAATGTAATTTAAGCTTTAATAGTTTAAAACTTTGGGGACATTCTACATAATAATAATGGTCATGGATCCATTTGCCACAATTAAATTATAATTGTAAATACCCAGAAATAAATCCATTGTGTATCCCTGAAGTGTTCTTGCACTCTAAAACTAAATTGATATGTTTGCTGGAGCAAAATATGGTAACTAAGAAATTTTTTTAAATGCCTGATCTTTTAGGGATTGGTGGGAATAGCAGAAGGTAACAACTTATGTTAAATGATGTGTGTTTATATATTTTGTTTTAAATTTTAAAATGTTAGTACTTTATTCTTTTTTTGGTGGGTGGGGAGGAGGATTGTGGGAAGAGAATTATCTCTCCTTCCATAGAGATAAATAGTGCTGTTGTAAATATAATCTAGAATACATTTTTCAATGATTAAAGATCAAAGTCAGAATTGTATTGCTTTGTCAGAATTGTACATTTCTTTAAAAATGACAGAAGGAAACCCTAAAATACAAGAGATCATATTTCAGTGGAGACTATGTAGCAGTGAGGAAAAAGTAACTATTAAAATTAACTGAGTTAACTTTCGAATCATCTTTTCTCACTAATCTAGTTTGCAAGTAATAATACTATCAGCTTGTATTTATATAGTGCTTTAAGGTAATATTTTCCTCAGAGCAGCACTGTGAGTACAACTATTACTCTGAGGACCAACTGAGACTTAGATTTTTAACTTTCTCTGTGTGTGTGTGTGTGTGTGTGTGTGTGCGCGTGCGTGCGTTAATCAAGGAGATTAAGCATATATACTTGATTTAGCTGCATAATTGCTATAGTATCTTGTTGCACTATGTAGGAATAACTTTCCATTTGCACTATATGTGTGTGTGTACATACATATACATACACACTCACATGGATAGATATATTTTTTATTCAGTTATTTGAATGTCATCTTTTCCACCAGAATGTGAGCTCCTTCAAGGCAAGGACTATGTTTTTGCTTTCCTTTGTGTCTCTAATTATTAACAAGTCACTGGCACACTGACTGACTTCTGACTAGAGACGGAGATTAGACCTGTGATTTCATCCATATTGGGAATTCCCAGATGAGGAAACTCCCTCTACCAATGCAGGTTAACATCTTTTCTGCAACTTCAAGTCTTTAAGAGTTGCCAAGGGTGCAGAGTGGTTAAGTGACTTTTTTTTTTTGGTTTGGGCAGTGGGGGTTAAGTGACTTGCCCAGCGGCATGTAGCTAGTAAGTGTTATGTGTCTGAGGCCAGATTTGAACTCAGGTCCTCCTGAATCTAGGGCCGGTGCTCTATCCACTGCACCACTTAGCTGCCCCCTTAAGTGACTTTCTAAGGGTCACCCTTAGCCAGCAAACATTAGATTTCATTGCCAAGCAGAGAGCTATAGAGGTAAGGACATTATTGATTTAGAATACAAACTTATTTATAAAATCTTATGGAGGATGATGGGGGATTTTGAGCATTATTATCTTGTAGAATGGAGAGAAGTAGTAGAGGGAGAAAGAAGTTTACAGAACACTTACTGCTAAACCCAATTAAAATAGATTGTCCTGAAAACATTTAAGGATGAAATTGTAAAGATGACACTAAGGAGATAAAAAATATTAAAGATCTGCTAAGATTGCTATAATAAATTAATCTCTATCAATGCAGCTCTCCACACATAGAATCTAATATCATAGTCCCCCCTGACATTCGTAAAGAGATAAATATGACTCTAAAGAAAACAGAGAACAGTTAGACTAAACCAAGTATGTACAGATGAGGTCCAAACTGTAGGTGATACAATTTTGAGATTAATGAGACAATGTTGTGATTAATGAGCCATTATTAAGACATCTTAAAGGAGAGGTAATGCCAAATAATCACAGATATTATTACTACTGAAATAAAGCTGTCAAAAAAATCAATAAGTACTTTCCTATTTTTACAAAACTTTGATGAGAATAATCTACACACACATTGAGAGAATTCTTTACAATAGTATGAGAAGGGAGCATATAGACTTCCATAAATGACATTCTAGAGAATCCAGTAACCCACTGTGTTTATTATTTGTTGACTATGATGCCACAGTATATTTGGTAGAACAAAATGCAATATTAAGTACTACAACAAAATGTTTCCCGTACATATTTATATACATATATATGTATACACACACATATACACACAAGTATGTATACAAACATATCAGAGTAATACAAGATTTCTGGAAAGATACATAACACAGGAAACTTTATTTAGTCTTCTGAATAAAAATATCAAGAAAAGCTTAAAAAAGGAAATATGCACTTCCCAAGGATGTTCACTAATTTGAAAGAAGTTTGATACTACGACAAGATGAAGTGGTTTTCCTTTTTTGTGGTGAAGTCCTCCAGATGTTCCTATTAGTGAATAATTTTGCTTTGGTCTGATCTATCCCTGGAACATTTCAGAGTTTCCTAAGCAAGTACCATTCATGAGCATTTGACATAGCTCTTGACTTTTTTGTGTGTGTGTGTGGGGAAGTTGAGAATGTTTGTTACGCATGTTATGTTGTGCGGTCCACTATACATATATATCTTAGATGAGATACCACAGATGAACAATTAATTGGTCCTAGAATTGAATAGGAGGAAGATTTTAGGCTGGATTACATTTGGCACATTGTATAGTATGACTTCAAGTTTCTCCATAAAGCTAAACACATTTTTTAACATTAGTATTCTTCCTGTGACATTATATGATTGAAAAGTTTGTAATACTATAGTCTCTTAATAATTAACAGGGAAGGTCACTTAAAGGGCAAAGTAGAAAGATGGATGGTGATCATGAATAAGCTATACCAAATTACCATGGATAATTGAGCAGAAGAAGTGTAAAAGGTACTATCAAATACCAGTTAAGACTGAAAAGGAGATGGATGGACTGGGCAGGTAACATGAATCAAAGAGAAAACCTATAAACAACCTTTGTGCTTCATTGGTACCCATTTGCCCATTGATATCAAGAAATCTACAGGTGGACAATCTTGTGGGACATGGACAAATCATGAAGGATAAAGATGGGTTATTGTCTTAATCATTGAATAGAGAACCCAAATAGGTGAAATCACAGCTATTTCAAAGTATGGAGGAACTGATTTAGAATTCAATTCTGCCATACTTACAGAGCAAGATACAGAATCATAGAATTTCAGAGTTGAAAAGGACTCATTATCCATCTAATCAGATTCATACTCAAAAGAATTCCTATTATCTATTCCTATTCCTACTATCTGACAAGTGCTGTCCAGCCTTTGCTAATGAAGAGGAACTTAGTAGTTGTCCCCTGAGGCCACCCATTCCACTTTTAGATCTCTCTAATTGTTAGAAAGTTTTTCCTTACCTCATGCCTAAATTTACTTCCTTGCAACTTCTACTCATGATTCCTAGTTCTAGCCTCTAGGGCCAAACAGACCAAATTTATCTAATACCTTTCTTCAAATTCTTTTTTCTCATTATATTTTATTTCATTAAATATTTCCCAATTACATGTAAAATTTTTTTACCATTCATTTTGAAAAATGAGTTTCAAATTCTCTGCCTCCCTTCTGCCCCTACCCCTTCCTTGAGGAGACAAGCAGTTGGATATCAATTAAACATGTGAAGTCATATAAGACAAAAAAAAAAACCCAAGAAAAATAAGTTTAAAAAGAATGCTTCAGTCTGCATTCAGAGTTCACCAGTCCTCTCTCTGGAAGTTGATAGCATTTTTCAACATGGGTCCTTTGGAATTATCTAGGATCACTGTCTTGATCAGAGGAGCTAAGTCTGTCACAGTTGATCATTATTACAATATTACTGTTACTATGTACAATATTTTCCTGGTTTTACTTCAATTTGTATGAGTTAACATAAGTCTTCCCAGGTGTTTCTGAAACCATCTTGCTCATCATTAGATGCAAGTGAAGTGTAGGTGTTGCTTGTCCCCACCACACCTTTCCCCTCCATTGTAAAAGCTCTTCCTTGCATGCCTCTTTTAGTGAGAAAATTTCCCTCCACTCTTATCTCTCTTTTCCCTTCTTCTTTCTCACATATCCATTTTTTATATCATCACAACATAATCAACTCACTCATGTACCCTCTTTCTATATAAAATCCTTCTAACTTCCCTAAAAATGGTAAAGTTCTTAGAAGTTACATGTATCATCTTCCCATATAGAAAAGTAAACAGTTTAGCCTTATTGAGTCTCTTATGATTTCTCTTTCATGTTTACCTTTTTGTGCTTCTGTTGAGTCTTGTATTTGAAAGTCAGATTTTCTCTTCAGCTGTGGTCTTTTCATTGGGAATGCTTGAAAGTCTTCTATTTCATTAAATATCCATTTTTTCCCTTGAAGGATTATACTCACTTGTTTTGGATAAATTATTATTGATTGTAATCCCAACTGTTTTACCTTCTGGAATGTCATATTTCAAGCTCGTCATTCCTTTAACATGGCAGTTCTAAATCTTGTGTGATCCTGACTGTGGCTCCATGTATTTGAATGGTTTCTTTCTGGCTACTTGAAGTATTTTCTCTTTTATCTAGGAGCTTTAGAATTTGGCTATAATATTTCTAGGAGTTTTTGTTTTGGGATCTCTTTCAGGTGGTGATTGGTGGATTTTCTCAATTTCTGTTTTGCCCTCTAGTTCTAGAACATTGGGGCAATTTTCCTTAATAATTTCTTGAAACATGATGTCTAGGTGCTTTCTTGGTCATGGCTTTTAAGTAGTCCAGTAATTGTTAAATTATCTCTCCTCAATCTGTTTTCTAGGTCAGTTGTTTTTCTGATGAGATATTTAACATTTCTTCTGTTTTTTCATTCTTTTGACTTTGTTTTGTTGTTTCATGATGTCTCATGAAGTCTTTAGCTTCTATTTGCTCAATTCTAATTTTTAAGGAATTACTTTCTGCAGTGAATTCTTTCCTCAGTTCTTGTTGTAACTGTTTATTTTCATTTGGCCAATTCTGTTTTTTAAGGTGTTATTTTCTTTGGTGTTTTTTGTGCCTCTTTAACCAATTTGTTAATTATCTTTTTATAATTTTCTTCCTTTGCTCTCATTTCTTTACTTAATTTTTCCTCTAACACTTATTGATTTTTGTTGGGTTTGTGTCCACTTCAGATTTTCTTTGAGGCTTTCCTTGTAACTGTTTTGACTTCAGTGTCTTTCTTCTGAGTTTTCATAGTAACTTTTTAATGGTCAGGTTCTTTTTTAATTGTTTGCTTATTTTTCCATGCTATTGCTTGATTTGGAACTTTTTTTAAAGTTGAGCTTTGTTCCTGGCATGGAGAGTGGAGGGGGCACAGGCTTTTTCACACTGCTGTTTTCAGAGGTACTTCTGGGGGTTTGGAAGTTTTTGGTGCTTCCAAGGTGGTGTGATTTGGGGAGAGGTGTGGTCACTGCCTTCCTGGTGTGCACTCTGGCCCTTACCCAGGAAGGGCCTCTGATCCCTTAGGATTGTATCAGTGCTCCTTTCAGATTCATAAGATAGTTATGTTCCTTGACAGTTTTCTCAAGGTTAATCAGCCCTTGTTCCTTCATCTGTTTTTCATACAGCATAGTCTTTTAATGCTTCAGTATTTGGGCTGCCTTCCTTGGGACCATGAATGTACAAATGCCATTCCTAGAGCATGATTCCCAGAACTAAACATAATAACTGAGATGTGGTTTAATATGGTTTATGTTTTTGTCCAAAGTAATCATTTTTTATTGTGAGAGGATCTAAAATAAGATTATTACATAATTTGTATTGATTACAACTTGGTATTCTCTTCTCTCTAGGTTTTCCTCCTGCCTATCTGACTGCTCCTTCTCTCTCTACTTTGTAGGCTCCTCCAGATCATGCTCCCTAACCACAGGTGTCCCTTGGGGTTCTGTTCAGGGTCTTCTCTTCTCCCTACTTCATTTGATGATCATCAGCTCCCATGGATTTAATTACCATCTCTATGCTGATAATTCTCAAATCTACCTTTCTTGCCTCAGTCTCTCTGCTGACCTCCAATCTTGAATTTCCAACTTCCTTTTAGACATCTTAAATTCAATATTTCTAAAATAAAACTCATTGTCTTTTCCTCACCCACCCTGCCTCTTAATTTCTTATTCTTATAGAGGCCAGCACCATTCTTCCAGTCCTAGGCTTGCAACTTAGAAGTCATCCTGAATCTGTCTGCCCACGTCTCTTCCTACTCTAACCCATCCTCCACACAGTCACTAAAGTGATTTTCCTAGAATGCAGGTTCAGTGGTATCCCTACCCCCCCCACTCAGTAAAATTAAGTAGCTTCCTATTGCCTCCAGGATCAAATACAAAATGCCTTTTCTGGCATTCAAAGCCTTTTATAACCTGGTCCCCTCTTATCTTTCCAGTCTTCTTACATCTTAATCCCTGACATGTACTCCTCCGTCCAGTGACACTTATTTCCTGGCTGTTCCACAGACAAGATACTCCA
Organism: Phascolarctos cinereus; assembly: GCF_003287225.1. Classification (NCBI taxonomy): domain Eukaryota; kingdom Metazoa; phylum Chordata; class Mammalia; order Diprotodontia; family Phascolarctidae; genus Phascolarctos; species Phascolarctos cinereus. The sequence goes on from NW_027555736.1 coordinate 132,400,887, forward strand.
TTTCTCCACCAGGGAATTCTCTCTGGTTGGCCGCCATGCCTAGAATGTTCTCCCTCCTCTGCTCCAACCACTGACCTCCTGACCTTCCTTTTTTATTCAGTCATTCAGTTGTATCTGACCCTTCATGACTTCATGCCAGTACTGACTATAGGGGATTTTCTTGCCAAAGATACTGGAGTAGTTTGCCATTTCCTTCTCCAGTAGATTAAGGCAAACAAAGGTTAAGTGAGTTGCCCAGGGTCGAGTGTCTGGGGCCAGATTTGCACTCAGGTCTTCCTGACTCCGGGCTCAGTGCTCTATCCATTGAGTCACCTAGCTGCCTTGCTTTCCCTTTGTTGTTCTTCAGTTGGATCTGTCTCTTTGTGACCCCATTTGGGGTTTTCTTGGCAAAGATACAGTAGTGGTTTGCCATTTCCTTCTCAGATGAGGGAACTGAGGCAGTTAAGGTTAAGTGATTTGCCCAGGGTCACACAGCTAGTAAGTGTCTGAGGCCAAATTTGAACTCAGAAAGATGAGTCTTCCTGGGTCCAGGCTTAGTGCTCTATCCACTGGGCCACCTAGCTGCCACCTTCCTTTAGGTCCCAACTAAAATCCCACCTTTTTCAGAAAGTCTTTCCCAATGCCTCTTAACTCCAGTGCCTTCCTTCTGTTAATTATCCCCTATTCATCCTGTCTATAGTTTTTTTTTTGCAGTTATTTTTCAGTCATGTCCAACTCTTCTTGATCCCATTTGAGATTTTCTTGGCAAAGATACTAGAGTTCTTTGTCATTTCCTTGTCCAGTTCATTTTACAGATGAAGAAACTGAGGCAACCAGGGCTAAGTGACTTGTCCATGGAAACGTAGCTAGTAAGTGTTTGAGGCTTGCATTCTGTCCACTGTGCCACCTAGATGCTTTGTATATGTTTGTTTACATATTTTCTCCCTCATGAAATTCTAATCTCCTTGAGGGCAGAAACTGTCCTTAGCCTCTTGTTGTATCCCCAGGACTTAGCATAGTGTCTGACACATAGTAGACAATTAATAAATGTATATTGATTGATTTACAGTTGTGCATGTGATTGACTTAAACGTAATAACATTTCTTTCTCAATGCCATGATAACAATTTAAAAGGAAACAAACCAACCCAGGTTAGAAAATGGAGCAAGTCAAAAACTCTAGTACTTTTCAGAATGGGACCAGGTCTGCACTTCTGCCTGGGTGAGATAGGAAGTTTCCAAAAAGAAAAAACAAAGAAAACTTTATAGAGTCTTGCATATGATAAAGCTAAATACAAATTTAGGGCTAATTTCTTAGAAAAGGCAATGCAGTAAAGCTGATAGAGGGCTAGTCTTGGAGTCAGAAAACTTGATTCAAGGCCTGCCCTGACACATTCTAGCTCTCTAACCACAGGCAATAATCTCAGTGCACCAGGCAAATCTCTGAAACTGCAAATTACAGATAAGTTTCTTATCTGCATTAGCAGAGGGAGATTTTAGAATGCAAAATACCAATGAAATCATAGATCCAGATATCCCTTACACACATCACACACACACACACACACACACACACACACACACACACACACACACACTCTCTAACCCCTTCTGTAAATAAGGAACAGCTTTAGTAGTTTTATTAGGTAATTATCTTGTTTTGTTGTCAAGTATAATCCTTTGCACAATTAGAAAGATACTAAAAATATTGACTGAAGCTGGTTGAGTCTCCATGGGAAATGAAAAGATACATAATTCAGAGTTATTTGTGAAATTCACCAACATTATCTGTCACTGATAGGGAGTAATATTTTAATAGACCAAAGAGATCTCAGTCCAAACAAATATATCCTTTAAATCACAATTCAAATGCTACAACATCCACAAAACTTTTCTTTGTTCCTCTAGTCAGGAACAATCTTCCTCCCGCAGACCTTAAATTATACTTGGTTTGCACACTTATGTTTTATATTGGTTAATTTTTGCATATTTCCTATTCTTTTACTAAACTGTAAGATGTGTCAGGGCAAGAATTCTTTCTTTGTACCTCACTAGAGCCTAATTTGATACTCTGAATATAGTATCAACTTAATAAATTATGTTAGAATAAATTGATAACAGAAATATAAATGTGACTCAAAGAAATGAATTTATTTAAACTTATCTCTTTTCTGGCCAAAGATCTCTTAAATTCTGATACACACACACACACACACACACACACACACATGCATACACACGCATACACACATCTGCTCTGAGTTCTGGTGTAATATATATCCAAGGTTGTCAAAATTATTCCTTTTTTTCTTTGTTTCTTTTTCTTTCCTCCTCATTTCTTTCTTTCCTCCCCCTCATTTCTTTCTTTCTTTGTTTCTTCTCCTCTTCCTTTTCCTCCTCCTCCGTTTCCTTTTGGAGTTTTCATTCTCCTGAGGGATAAAGTGTGTAAAAGGTTAAATTAAAAACAGGCTAAAGGAAAGAGTGAGCATTGACAATTCAAGGAAAAAGGCAAGGAAGGCTTTTCACAGGAAGTAGTACCTAAGGTGAAACTTGAAGGAGGGTAAGGATTATAAGAAGTAGGAATGAAGAGGTAGGGGGTACATTACAGGCAGGAAGGACAGCCTCTAGGAAAGCACAAAAGCTAAAGATAACATGCCAAATCTGGGGAATGGCTAGTATAGCTGGAACTTACAGTGCCTAAAGAGGAATCATGTGAAGTAAGTGTGGTTAAGCCTAGAGCCATATTGCGAACAGCTTTAAATGCTAAACTGAGTGAGGTATTTTTATTTTATTCTAGAAGTAATAGGGAACTGGTGAAGGTTCTTGAACACAGAGTGACATGGAAAAACCTGTGCTTTAGCTGGCTTATTTTGCCAGTTTTGTGGAGTATAGGTAGGAGAGGAAACAAACTAGAATCAGAGAAAACAGTTAGGAGGCTCTTGCAACTGCCTAGGTGAAAGGTGATAAGTGCGTGAACTAGAGTTGTGACTGTGTTAGAGGAGAGAAAGGAACAGGTGCAAGAGATATTGTGGAAGTAGAATTAGTAAGCCTTGGCAGTGATTGGAGGTAGAGAATGCCTTCCCTCTGATAGCATTTCTAAGTGACATTTTTTCAAGAAGAAAAATTTTCAAATAATTTTCCATTGTAAATTTGTAATTATTTATAATTAACAATGTGATTTTGATTGTTAAAAATGTGTATCTCTTACACATTGTCAAATCTTGTGTTTAGCCAGAGAGTAATAACCTAATATCTCATGTTACAAAGGAATGAAAAAAGCATACAGATAAAAAACTGAGATTTCCTAGAATGCAGTTCTTTTCATGGAGTCACCTTTTCAGGCATTAACCCTGCAAAACCATGACTGAACTGTGCACTTGGCCAAATCTTAAATAATGAATTAATAAACGGAACATGCCTCATTGTTTTTATAGTAATGCATTGAATTTTTCCCTTCACAGAGCTTTATTGGAAGGAGAAAGTAACCCGGAGATACTAGTATGGACTGAGCACATACAGAATGTTCCACGAGGTATAAAGCAAAAATTTCATTTTTTCTTTTTAATAGGATTTTTTAATGATATATGGTTCATTTATAATTAGGTAGTAATAATTTAGAATACTATTGAAATGGATAAAATACTAAATTCAAACTAAAATGTATTAAATATTTGTAGCATGATGTGGTGGATAAAAGGCTGCCCTTGGAGTCAGTAAGTCTTGGGTTCAGGTTCTCCCTTTGTCACATATATGCTGTATACTCCTGGGCAATTCACAATTCTACAGCACCCTAAGCAATGCTCTTAATGTATAATGGACCTGGTAGCCATCTGCGTCAGTAGGAAAGTTTTCTTATTAAGAGGTCCCTATATCATCGAACTTGCAGGTCTGTCTACCCCCTTTCCAAAAAATATATGTGGCATTGTATGAGGGAGTGTGCATACAAAATTGAAAGAAATTGACATAGTCCCTGCCTTCAATGAGCTTATAATCTAGTAGAGAAGATAAGGCATGTGTGCATACAAAATTGAAAGAAATTGACATAGTCCCTGCCTTCAATGAGCTTATAATCTAGTAGAGAAGATAAGGCATGTGTGCATACAAAACTGAAAGAAATTGACATAGTCCCTGCCTTCAATGAGCTTATAATCTAGTAGAGAAGATAAGGCATTTGTGCAAACACATTTACATAAATAATATGATAAAGGTACAATTTCATAAAGGCAAAAGAAAGATCCAGACAAAATACTTTAAAAAAATGTTAAGAACTAAATTATCTAAAAAACTGAACCTTATCAATTTTAGGTGCCAAAACTTTTTTTTATTTCAAAATGCTTTGATTTACATCTTTCTAGAATGTTTTATACAATGTTTTGTACCCCTCTTCCTTCAGTCACCATGGTAGAAAATAAAGGGAAAGATGGTTGTAGCCACTGTTTGATCATTTTGCTCCCAACTTGGCCATGTATATCTCTTGGCAAATAGATTCTGTAGTCTTTTCCTCCCTGCACAACACTTACATGGGAGAGAGTGCTCAGGGTTTCATAGAACCCCATCATAAGCACTACCTGCAATTAGTAATAATGAATTCTGTTTGGGTCAGTTCAATACATACATACATAAATCACACTCTTTTGTGATTGGTCCTGAGCTTATCATGGATTGGCCTCCCTAACCACTCCTTGGAAAATATTCCAAGAACAAAGTACAATGGGCTGGAGTGTTAAGGACTTGGGCTTCTTATTAGATCAGACATTTTTCAAATAAGGGGACTCTCAGGGATAAAAATAGGAAGAGATTAAGAAGCCTTAAGAAATCTGCAATGCAGTTAATTTCTAGAAGACAACAAAGCTATTGAAAACTATGACTAAGAAGAAAACATAAATGGTGATTATACAGTGTGATTTAGATGCAATTTTTTAAATTTAGTAATTGTTCTATGCACTTTGCACATATAAAGATTTTTCCAATTTAAATGATTGGGATGGCTATTGAAATGGACAAAATATTCATTTCAGTTCAACAAATATTAATATTAAATGCCTGCTTTGTGCAAGGTACTGTCCTAGGGGTTAGATATACAAAGATGCAAAATGACACAACTCTTGTCTTCAAAGAGTTGATATTCTACATATATGCTGCTAAAATGAGCACTAAAAAGTTTATAATCCAGTAGGGAAGATGCAAGTAATTTTGATCTAACAGAATTTTGTGAGGATAAAAGCAGACTACACTAAGCACTGTAGGATGTTATGATGAGAGAGAAATTATTTTTCTCTAGGGAAATCAAAAGTAGTTTTAGAGAGGAAGTAGTAGTGACTATGCTCTTTCCTATAGAAAAAGAGAAATAACAAAAGGAGGAGATAACATACATGCTAGTCACTGTGTGAGTGAACAGAGGTGCAATTTGGCTGGAGTTGGTAAGCTGGACCTCAAATGCTAGGCTAAGCAGTTTGCACTATATCTAGGAGGTAAAAGGGAGCTCACTGGTTTTCAAGCAGCTGAGTGACATAGGCAGACTGTACATTAGGAAGATTATATTGATAGTTTTGTGAAGGAGAGGTTGTATAGAGTAGAGACTATGCTTGAGACTACCATTTGGAGATTTCTCTTGGAGTCTAAGTGATAAGGTCCATCTAAGGTGGTTGCAGTGAGAATTGAAAAGGAGACAGGAAATGCGAGAACATTTGTCTAGTCAGAATTGGTAAGACTTGGCATTTGACTAGATGTGGGAATGAATTAGAAGAGTCAAAGATAACTGTGAGATTCTAAGCCTTGGTAGAAGGGAGGACAGTGCTGCCATCAATAGAAATAAGGCAGTTGAGAGGAGAAGGTTTAGGGAAGATGAATTTGGTTTGGGATATAGTAAGTTTGGTGTCTCAGCAGGACATCTTGATGGAGATGATCAAGGCAGCATGATGTAATGGGTAAAGCAATAGATTAGGAAGAGTCTAGGAAGAACTGGGTTCAAATCTCACCTCATTACACTTATTATCTGGTTGACCCTGGGCAAGTCACTTAATCTATCTATACCTCAGTTTTTTTCCATTTGTAAAACAAGGAGTTTGACTCAATCTAAGTTTCTTTTCAGCTACAAATCTGTGATCCTGTGACCAATAGATAGTTGGGAATATGCTTAGATATATAGATTTTGATATTGTATTCATAGAGAGGATAAGTGAAGCAATTTAAGTGGATGAGATCATCAGTAAAAGAGTTTAGGGAGAAGAGAGAAGCCCAAGGACAAAACTTTCTGGAGACATCTTCAGTTAGTATATAGGAGGACAAAGATGATCCAGCAAAAGATTTGTCAGGTAGCAGGACAACCAGGAAAGATTAGAGTTAGGGAAGCTGAAGGAGGAAATTTTCAGCAAGGCAAGAATCAATAGTTTTAAATCTGGAGATTGGCAAGGAGGATGAGGTTTGAAAATAGGCCATGGGGTTTGACAATTAAGAAGGTAATGTGATATCAGAGAAAGTAATTTCAGCAAGAGGGGTGGGGATAGAAGCTGGATTTCTGGGAATTGAAAAGTAGAGTAGATAGTGAGGTGGTAGAAACAAAACATATGAATTATGGTTTCCAGAATTTTTGTGGTAAACTGGGGGATGGATATGTATAATATACCTTGAGAAATATGGGAAATTTATTTTTAAAGGATGGGTGTGATTTGAACATGTTTGTAGGCAAAAGAAAAAGAGTACAGAGAAAGAAACTGAAAATTAAAGAAAGGGACTGATTGGTTCCAGAGGAAATGGAAATGATGGAATCAAGGGTGCAACTGGAGTTACATATTTGACTAGACTCAGAGGAGAGCAACCTTGTCTTCTGAGTTTGGAAACAGGAAAAGAATGGATGAGGACAGCTGCCCTCAAAATGAAAAAAAAAGAATTTTGCATTGTTGTATTTTGAGATTTACTTGAATTATGGATGACATGCTTCTATGCATATGCTTACTGGCTTTTATGAATACTGATATATGTAACACATGTAATGTGTAACATATTTGGTAACATTAATATGTATAACATATATATAACACATGACACACAGTCCAATTCTATGAAAAACAGGTAAAATTATGCCAGGGAGCATGTGAAACATTTTGAATGTGATAAATGTGGAAAGGCTACGGGCAAAGGGGATATCCTGTTATTATACATCAGAGAATGAGGCTTCATTTTGTTGTTGTGGATTACCTCGTTTGTCACTCAGAATAAAATGAAATAAAAACAAAATTAAAACTGAGGACATTGAAGAGTTGATTTATTATTTCAGTTCAATCACTGTTACCTCTTAGCTATTAGGGTATTGGGACTATTATAAGTATAGGGGCCAGTGGAACCTCTGAAAGTAAAAACACTTGTTCTCATTCAGTGATGATACTACTGATAGGTATTGCTGTTCACAGGCACATACGTGTGTGTGTGTGTGTGTGTGTGTACTCAATGTTGCCTCAGAAACATTATCTAATTTGGCTTAAACTTTTGGATTATTTCTTTCCTGTGTTGGATTTTCCAAATCCTTCTGTTACCGTATGTTCTCTTTCCCAAAAGTCCCCTCAAGAAGATAGATTTCCCCATAGGGCCATATTTTGTTGAACTATCATTACCTGGTAGAACAAGACTGAGAATCTCTCAGTAAGGTAGGATCTGACCTTGTCAAATAGATTTCTATCTGAATATTTAGCTGTAGCGTTTGGAAATTTACTTATTAAGCTGTTTATCATAATTTATCAAAAATTGTCTTAGGTTCTTTTAGAAATATGAAAATGTATAATGCCATTTAATCATTAGTGTTTAGTATAGTAGGAAGAGTAATTAGTATTTAGTAGTAGTAATTAGTATTTAATAATAAATAATTTAATTAAAACCCCTATCATTAGAAAAACTGTTTTTTTCCCCCACTAAAACTGAATGTAAACAAAATGTACCCAATTAGGAAAAGCTGATGAAATTATAAAAGCTGTCTCATCTGTGGGTTTTCCTTTTTCATTTGCACATAGTAAGTTCTTAATTAATATTTGTTGACTTAATGAATACATGGTAATTCAAGAGAAACATACTTTTAAATTAATTTATTCAGATTACCTATGCCTTTTGACATCAAGACTGAAAAGGTTTTCAATCATATGGAGAAAGTACAAGGAGTGTCACTTTTTTTTTAGTTTGTTTCTTATCGTTGTTTCCTAACAGAATTAACTGTTTCCATTTAAAGTATTTTATCTTAAAAAAAAGCGAAACCCTTACCCTATCTGGATTTCTACTTTTCCTGGTTAGCAGTGGCTTTGATTTGAGGTTTATCACAATTGGTAAGCACTGTTATGTTTTTCCTCATGCAGATTCTATGCCCCATAAATAATTGTTGTATTGTTGTTGTTGTTAGAGTAAGTGAATGCTAGAAGAACATGATTGAGGAAATGCATTTTTTCATAGTGAAATTATTTGTAATTTTGAATTTAATTACAGCAGTTCGGTAGTATAGTTATTATGAGGTATTAGCTGGGATTTGGAAATTTTTGTGTTTGATGCAAGTTGTTTAGCTCTCCCCTCTCCCTGGTCCTATGAGGTATATACGGTTAGAGAAAAGCAGATAGAGAGTGACCATGGAATACCCATGAGTGTAGCTGCGGACTCCAAAGGAATTCTACTAAGGCCTGTATTTAGCTTTACTTAACCTGCACAAAATTTGTCAAATTCAATATAAAACTGCACAAAACTGGGCCATTTTGTGGCTGGGTTATTATTGTCTTGAAAGTGCCAACTTTATGGGAACAATAAGTAAGTAGCCTTATTTTCCCAAGCTAGACAAAGGTGAATGTCCCAAAAGTTTCAGTTAGGCAGACCAAAAATAAACACATCTTCTCATACCCTCCTGGTGTAAGTGAAAAATCCGCATGGTTTGTATATTATTCAGTAAACTCTGTAATTAGATCATCTTAGTGTAAAGATTTGTCTCTGTCCTTGAAATACTGAACCTGACTTATATAACATTATATTGATTTTTTTGGTATTATATTACTTTTTTTTTTTTTTGCTTTTCAGTGAGGCAGTTGGGGTTAAGTGACTTGCCTAGGGTCACACAGCTAGTGACTGTTATGTGTCTGAGTCTGGATTTGAACTCAGGTCCTCCTGATTCCAAGGCCAGTGCTCTATCCACTGCACCACCTAGCTGCCCTGGTATTATATTACTTTTAAGATAACAGTACTATGACTATAATCATTTTGGTGCATTTTCTGCTTAATTTCCTCAGAAATCAAGAATATACCATGCCAGTATACCAATTCCATATTACAAAGAGAAAACAAACGGAATATATTCTCCAGGGAGAAAATAACCTCATCAAATAAAAACATCTCAGCACCGTATGCAAATCGATCAACATTCTTTGGACCACAGGCTACAATAGTAACTGGAAGTGCTCCAAGAAAAGATTTCCTGGGTCCAAGCTATTCTTCTTCTTCCACTCTTAGACAAGAAACCTTGTATGAAAGAACCGCAAAAGATCATAGTGAGCTCAGAACACTTCCTACAACACATGGCCTTTTAAGAAGTGCAGAACCTCAGGTGAAAGTGATTCCTGAAAGACAGAAAACAGAAAACAGAAGTAGCATCACCACATATTTAACCAAAGAATCGGCAAGTGCCCAAAGACCTAGCCAACAACATAAAGATGTAAGGACAAGCACATCGGCAAGCACTCGATCACGTGAAATAAGTGTTCTTCAGGGAAAGAAAACAGAGGAGAGAGCGTCTACAGAGGAGAAAAAACATAAAATGGAACTAACTAAACCAAGACAAGAGGAGAAAATGTTTGACTCTAAAGAAAAGGCTTCTGAGGAAAGAAATTTAAGATGGGAAGAAATGACTAAACTAGATAAGGAAGCAAGAGAGAGGGAAAGTATGCAATTGAAGGGAAAGGCTAAAGGAGGTGAATCAACCAGGGAGAGAACCACAATATTTGGAGAAAAAAGAGAAATACAGATACCTGTTAGCTTTGAGGGGCAAGGGCATGGAAAAACACCACAAGATATCGAAGTAGAATTATCAGTAAAAGATGTACAAACATTTAAAAAAGAGGATGCCGGTGATAGTAAAACTAAATGGACAGATGAGAGAGGGTTGAAGTTCAAGGTCAATACTAGTGATGCTGTTGATTCCGCCAAAGATTCCACAAGAAAAACTGTAGCAGAAAATATTGTTTCCAGTATTCTTCAGCAGTTTGTGCAGCCTTCTGATATGGAAACATCTGCTGGTCCTTCTCTGGATACAAAAGTCACTTACATGGAAAGGAAAGAACTTCCTGGTGATGGGAAGGCAAAGACTGAGATTATTGTGGAGTCTAAATTGCTTGAAGAGATAGATGTTTCAGATGAAGACAGCCTGAAGCATCTCTTAAGCAAGGGTGCTAAGGAAGTAGAGATTAAAGGGAAATCGGCAGAAAGCATGATAGGAGATATAATAAATCTTGGCCTGAAAGGAGGAGAAGGGAGAGCGAAAGTAGTTAATGTTGAGATTGTTGAAGAACCACTGGGATATGTAACTGATGAGAAGGTTGACTTTTCAACACCATTTGAAGTAGAGGAAGTAGATGATGTCTCTCTAGGCTTAGAGAGGCATTACAGTGATGAGGAAGGTGATGAAGAACCAAGTATTGCCTTCTCAGGTAATCAACTTAAAAAGACAAAGCAACCTCATCAGAACGTAACTCACTTTGAAGAAGTAACTGAAGCAGGTGACTCTGAAGGGGAGCAGAGATACTTTGTTTCTACTCCAGATGAGTATTCTGGGAGTTATGACAAAGATGAAGATTCTGTGTATGGGCAAATTCATGTTGAGGAAGAATCAACTATCAAGTATTCTTGGCAAGATGAAGTTTCACAGAGCACGGAGAAAAGGAGAAAGAGAAGCAATTTGCCTGGAGATGAATTTTCAAGTACATCAGAAATCTTTTCTCCAGAAGAGGATGTGGATTTCAGTAACCAGAAGGAATACCCAAAAGGTGACAAATTACATGCTGAATCCATTGTCATTGAAAAAGAAATTAAAATACCCCATGAATTCCAGACCTCAATTAAGGAACTCTTCTCCAAAGATCCCAAACGTCAGTTGGTAGAGACAATTGGGCAGCTGGAAGGGAGCCTTCCTGAAAGTGTGAGAGAGGAGCTGTCTGTCCTCACTAAGGAGAGTCAGGGGGATGCTGGCAATATTTCAGTTAAAAAACTTGAGAAAACCACTGATGGTGGATCAGTCACGATTGTTGCTGAAGTCAATCTCTCGCAAACCCTTGATGCAAATCAGTTTGACCTGGAACAACTAAGTAAAGACAACTCTAGCAAAGTAGAGAAAATATTACAGTCAACAGTTGTAGATAGTTTTGAAAAACACCAAGCCCAGGAACCCGAAAGCCCAGATAGTAAAAGTGGTATAGAAGTTTCCGGTTCCGGTATTAAATCCAAGCGTTGGGCCAGCAGAGAAATGTACAGTTCATCTAGTGCCAGAGATGGTGGTGGTGGAGAACATTATACTGCTGAACACGTTTTTTGCCAAGGTCCAGTTTCTGCAACTGTGGAAGTTAGCAGCCCAAGAGGTTTTGCTCAATCACATGTCTTAGAGGACATAAACCAGTCTGTAAGGCATATTAAAATAGGCCCTACTGAAATTCAGAGGACGGAGCAAATCTTTTATGAAGGACCCACTTCAGAAGTGGTAGAGGTAAGTGTGGGGGGATAACTTAATCAGATAGTGGGTTTCAAAAGTACCAGTAGGTCTGTGAGACATTCTAAGTTGGGTCTTAAAGAAAATCAATTGGCTGACGAAATCATTTCTAAAGGTGTTTTCTCTACATCTCAAGACATGGGTGGCACAGAAGGTCTTAGGAAGAATTTTCCAAAGATACTTACAACTCTTTAAGACAATTTTTATTAGGTTCCAAATAATTTCATACTAATCAAGAAGTTATTTTACATGGGTCCATTTCTGAAGCAGGTAAATTTGGAGGAACCAGAGATCATTCCCAGACAGAAGGGTCAGTAGGCACCCAGAATTCTGTGGGGCTCCTTAAATTAGATCCCGAAGAAGTATATACCAAACAGATTGTTTTCAGTGACCCTCTCTCTGACAGGAAATTCAGCCTCAAAGGAGATAATTCTCATATAGAAGAGTCATCAGATAGTACACCAGTCAGGCACATTAGAATTAGTCCCCAAGAATTTCAGACAACTGAACAGATAGTTCACCATGGGCCAATTTCTCATAATAGAGAGTTTAGTGAATCTGGAGGCATTTTTCATACAGCTGGTTCCTCAGACACAAACAGATCCATAAGAAATTACAAATTAAGTCAGAAAGAGGCTCTTGTGTTTGAGAAAAATACTTTCCAGTTTATCTCTCAATATCCAAAGGAAGGTATTGCAGGAGATGTATCAGAGGCAGCAATAACATCAAGTGTTAGCTGACCTTTCAGGCACATTCACCTAGGCCCCACAGAAACTCAAACCATTGAAGAAATCATCTTCCATGGGTCCATTTCTAAAACTTTCATACTGACAGGCTCAGGTGATATCTCTGAGCCAGAAGGGTTAGTAGAGAGCAGCCAGTCTATACAACATATTAAACTGGAGCCCAAAGAAACTTCGTTTACTTTTCAGATGGATCTGACTAATAGAGAAGAAACCCCCAGCACTGCTAGAGGCACACGAGAAACTACCATATTCTTTCCTGCAAGGAAGGAAGCAAAACTTCACATTTCGTCTGATGATGGTGACTGGAGAGACAATGAAAGCAAAAAGGACAGAGAAGCAAGTGTGAGTTTTCAGGTTTCTGCTGCTCAAGATAACCAGGCTCATGGCGAACAAGTCACAGAGAAGGTTAAGTTTGATAAAACAGTACAGCTACAGAGAATGGTAGACCAAAGGTCAGTGATTTCTGATGAAAAGAAAATTGCTGTCCTCTATCTAGACAAGAAGGAAGAGGAGGAGGAGAATGATGGACATTGGTTTTGAAATTTCAAACAGATTGAGTTTTAATAGCATCTTATACAGTACTTTAACCAACACACTTGATAGTTTTAATTGACTCATTTTTCAAAGGAATTCACAAGTTGGGATTGCTTATCCTAAACCCTTTTTGTTGCATAAATTAATTGAAAAAAGAGAACTCCTAACACTTTAAATTTACTTCATGGAGGAGTCATATTAATATGTAGCATATTTTGAAATTTTGAGAATTTTGAAAAAAATAACTATTTATTTCTCTAATCTTTAAGAGTTTTTTAACTGGAGTTTTCTGTCCATTACCTAAGATAGTTTATCAGTTTTGTCCTTGGCCATGGAAATGTCAGACATCTATTTAAATGAAAAGCTCTTATCTATAAGTAAGATGCTTAAGAATAACGATATTAAAATAACATTTAAGGGTTAATTCATTTGCATGTGCTAATATCATATAAGCTAACATTCTAGGGAAAAATAGACAATTAACTTGAGTGTCTTTGCAAGAGACAACATTGCACTTTTAGGCTTAGCATAGACAGTTTTACAGGAAAAGAATTATAACTATAAATTGCTGTTGAGTTCATTATTTTCAGGAAAACATTTAATTTGCCATAAAAGGAAAATTCTGTTCTAGGATGTGAACCAACAGATTTCAATTTTCCTTACTTTAAAAATGTCATATTTATTTATAGAGTGACCAACTAAATATTCCATTGCAATATTTTTAGTCAGTATGCCTGTTCTGTATTGTAAAGCTTTAAGGAATTGAAAGACTAGAAATGTGTATAGGTTATAGTGTATGGGGTGTTCAGGGAGCATAAAGACAGTCAAGATGTTTTGTTTTGTAGCTTTGTGCCACTGGTTCCATCATAACCCTAGCATAGGAAAAGCTTAGTTCAAATCATATTGTGCTTAAACTTCTCTTTACTTTTATGAAGTTCACAGATCCTCACATTCAACACCAACAAACATTTACTAAGCATCTATCTATTTTGTGCAAGGTCACGAAAGACAGATGAACAAAACATGGTCCCTGCACTCAAGGAGTTTATAATCTATTTAGTTAATTCAGTTCAATTCTTCATACATACACTAGCGATATAAGAGGTACAAAGATAATTCTGATATAATTAGCATAAATGCCTATAACACGAGGGGGTATAAACAAAGTATTAAAAAGTGGCGTGGTACTATAGAAAGTACACTGGATTTGGAATTGGAAGGCCGGGGTTCAGTTCTGCATTCTACTACTTATTAGCTTAAGTGACCTTCAGCAAGAGATGTAACCTCAGTGAATTGTAGTTTTATCATCTATCAAATGGAGATTTTATATGCCAACTAAAAGGATTTTTGTGAGGAAAAGACTTTGAAGTAGAATATGCTATATCAGTGTCAGGTATTACTATTATTTTTGTAGAAGGAAGTTTGACTGGGCTTCAGTCAAACGATATTAATGATATTCATTTAAAATGTATATGAAATGAACCTATAATATGACATCATATATGATATAAATGATACTAATGTGGAAACAAAACATTAGGTGAAAGGTTGGCAGTGTAGTTGTAAAAAGTAAAATATTGTACCTTAAAGAAGTGACAGTCAGATGGCAAATCTCTTTCACTACCATTACTCAGGTCTTTTCCTTTCCAAACTCAAAGATGAATAAAGGTGGAGGTTTTGCATTTTGAGAAGAAATAAATAGTAATTAGTAATTTTGTTCAAGAAAGTAAGTAACTTATGTTAAAAAATTTTAAAAATTGAGGGGGGTTGGTGGGGGAGCAATTGGTAGCAGCTCCTAGATCACAGTGTAGTACAAACTCACTGGGGAATGATGCAGTAGGTTTGAAAATGCTCCATGCTGTAGACTGAGGAGATGTATATGTGTACAGATAAGATAGAGTGGAGATAAAGATGTGATAATCACTGAGTTTTTAGTGGCTCAGCTTTTATCATATGCCCTAATGATACGATTCAAAAGCTGCTATCTTTAAAGGTACAAGGGTATCTCATAAAATAATCTCTCCAGCAGCACACGGTCGTAACATCAAGAAAAACAATCAATATTTTAAACAAGGAGACAGGTTGCTTTTTCCTTATGTTTCTTGTGCCTTTTGCATTGGTTCCATGGAACTGTGTTGGATAGGAGTAAGATATTAGGAATAAAGGCCTAAGTGCAATTTCAACTTCAGTGCCAAATTATCTTGAGTTTTGGTTGTAATTGCATTTCAAATTAGATTTACCATGTTCAAATATTTTAATCTAAAATGTGTGTATGATCATAGAAATCATGCTTTTAATCACTTTAAGGTATCCTTTTAGAACCATTTTTTTGATAGCTGAAACATAAGATTTATGAAAAGTCATTTATCCTAATCTGCTTATTATAGAGAGATACATATTAAATGAGTCCAGCTTTTAAGATGTTTTTTTTTTAAATAGCCCTCTCTGTATAAATGGAAGTAGAGAAAGGTGGATAATTACTTTGAATTGCAGTGTTTTATTGCATTCTTTTTCTTTGGCATAGAATCATAGGCTTTAGAGCTAGCAAGGGCCTGAGAGACCATTGAGTTCAACCCCATCATTTGGTGGATGATAAAAATGAGGCTTAGGAAAGTCAAATGACTTGCCAGATGTCACCTAGGTGGTAAAGCAGTAGCAGAGCTGGAATTGGGATCAGAAGCTGGATCTCCTGACTTCAAACCCAGTGTGCTTTCCATTTGCCACACTGTCTCTCGTGTGGCCTGGAATGAAATGACAATATAGCTCATTATTCTAGAATCAATTCTCTGCTTAAAAGTTTTATTTCAAAAGTGTGTGAGAATTTTAGTTGCAGTTTGTACTATTGATATAATCAAAATATTGGTCAGAATTCTTCATAAAATATCCATCATGACAGTCTGTTTTATTCCTAGGAGAGATCATTTCTGTCTTAAGCTTTTTTCTTACACAACTCTTTTAGCTGACCATCTTCAAGGTTTATGTTTATTTTAAAAATGACATGGACATATTTAGTTATTCTCTTTTCCAAAGCAGACTTCTAAAAATTTAATATTATTCTTGAAGTTGAAATACACTTTTCAAAGAAGTGAAAATATCCTTAAACAGTGGCAGGATTGGCAGCTTAACAGTCAAAACATGAAATGTTACTGTTATTTTGCCATATCACCTAGGAACACCTTGTGCCTATTTTAACTGTGTGACTATATAGCACAATAGCTGAGTGTAGCCAACACAAACACACCTATGCAGTTTATTCAGAAGAGCAGTCAATTTCATTAAACACACACACACACACACACACACACACACACACACACACGCACGCACATACACAAAAATGAGTCAAGACTGTAATTTTGCAGTGTTCAGGCAAAACACAACACTGACTTATGGAACTTTTCACTTTTCAGTGGATTTATCTGCCACTATGTAGACATAACCTATGATTATTTGAAGTGTAACACAAAAAAAAAACACAAAAAGACCTCTGAAGAGCATGTTTAGAAACTGTTTTGCAGATTAGCAGTTATTATGAGTCCTATCTATCTCTTCCAATATCAGAAGACGTTGGATTCAGGTAGGGAAAAACACATCAGGAGTGATGAGACAAATGAAAATTTAATATCAAACAGTAAAAGAACTCACTAGGCCCCAGATTAGAATGAGAGATCCTTCATGTTGATATCAAAGACAATGCTTTTCAAAGTTTTTTTTTTGTTTTTATTGCTACTTAAACAATAATTAAAGTAATTTACTAAGCGCATGTGGTCATGTAAATGTTCTTATTGCAGCAAATATTCCCAACTTGGGTGAAAGGTACTTAGAGGGATTTCTAATGCCTCAAGTCTGTTCAAAATAGATAGTATGTAAACAATAAATAAACATAAAACATGAGTTTTGAGCCAGAACTTGTTAGTTACTCAGAACTTCAGAGGCTGCCAAATGGGGTGAATTTGGGAAAATCACTAACATGAAGAAATTTCAAAATGAAATGTAATACATATGGTCTGTAAACCTTTCAGAAGAGAGTACAGGTGGAATGTCTGTTTCACCTAGAATCATTGTTTAAAAAACCCATAAAGACAGGGTTTGGGAAGATGGGGCATCATAGGTAAAAAGTCAAGCTTGGAGTCAGGACAAGTCTGCATTCAAGTACTGCTCCAGACACATACATGCTGGCTGTGTGAACTGCGGGGTGGAGATGGTGGTGGTGAGTGATGTCATTTAACCTCTCCATGCCTCCAGGAAAATCTTTAAGAACTGATTAGGTGCAGATCTGAATGTATAGAAGGTTTCCTCACTAGGAGTTCCCAACACAGACTGGTTATTCACAAACAAAACAAAACAGCTTTATGACCTGTAAGCCTTGCATTTCTATAGTCTTTTTTTCAGGATTGACGCAAAAGTGAAAAGGGGTTCAGATTCTCCAGTTAGGACGGTGAGTTCCATGAAGTCTTAGAATTTAGGGAATGGTGGGCACTGACACTGAAGAAACTTTCCTTCCTGTTTGTACAAAAACAACTATAACAACTATAAGGAAGGTAAGTATTCTTATAGTAGGTGATGTTATAGAATAGATTTACTATAGAATATTTTCTTCTATGAGGACCCAAAAGAAAGTTCTGATAAGACAGTTCAGATTTCACATTTTTATTTAAACCCAACGCAGATTTTCATATAGCCTGTCGCTATGCTACATATTTAGTCACCCAGACAAATGATTTTTAAAGCAGTTTTTGGGATTTATAGTTTTTGTTTTCCAACTGCAGTGGAAGCCCTTTAAGGGTTTGGACCCTGGCTTTTTTTGCATGTACTCATGAGACATTTAGTTGATTATCCAGTTCTCCTAAATTATAAAAGATTTTTATCATTTTTTTATGTTACTTAAGATTGGTTGGGATGTTGCAAGTGTACAAAGAGAAGAATATACTTGGAGCCTGCTGTGGATGTCTGCAACATTTGTTTAACAAATTGTCCATAATTGGAAATATCTAGGTCCCCTTCTAGCCTCAAGGTAAATGGGAAAATGCAGCCAATTATCTGCCCAGTCAAAGTAGAAATTTTTTTTCCCCCTCAAATGTCCAGAGAATTACAACAAAAGAATTTTCTTTGGCCTGAATAATCAGTTTTCATATTGGATTTATCAGTTGATGCCTGGTACATGTATGCCTGAAGGAATAAAGGATTATAATCCTTGGTACTTCATTTGGAATTCTAAGAGAAGATTTTCTCCTTCTGTCCCTATTAGTAGAATTGATAAATATTTTCAATGTCGTAAACATTGCCATAATTGGATTATTTTTAGTTCACTGTCCAGACTGCCATGAGAAACTAGGTCATCTTAACTGATAACAGCAATGACAATCAAAAAGTCTATAAAAATGTTAGTTTTGAAAATCTTTCCTGTTATCAACTGTACTTGGGCATCAATAGTCAAATTGTACTAATCGTGCACAGAATTCAGTTAATGCAAGTTGCATTTGTGTAATTTTATAATGCAACATACATCTTACTGGTATTTTGTGCTCTTTTTTTCACTGCCTTCCTCCCATTTCCATTATTAAAGAATGAAAAGAAATTTGTATGTTTTGGGTTTTCTCAGTATTATGAAATTTTCTCAGTATTCTCAGTACTTGAAACTAAAAAGGAGACAATTTCAGTAGTTGAGTCTTATTGGTCTGATCAACATCTAAAAAGACTCACAACCCTGACTTCTGGTCCAAAGAAGGAAGGGAAAAGTAACACCAGTAGAATCTGCTTACTGGGAGAGGTCTGGGAAACATCCAAATACAGTCAATACACATTCTTTGTGAGAGGTGAAGGTGAGCAAAGGCCCCATAGGGATTTCCTTGGGTTAGAGAATTCTCTATCTGAAGGTCTGTTTATGGCATTTAATTTTTTTCCTAGAAATCGGAATGAGAGGGAGAAGGAAAATCTGGACAAAGAAGAGATGAGAAGAGTAGAAACAAGGCTAGGAAAGAAGAGCAGAAGGGTGATAACATGGAAAGGACATGGAATGATGGGAGGGATGAGAAAAATTAGTGAGAGGATGAATGGACTATTTTGTGAAGTAATGCACCATCAGTGGAAGTGTTCAAGCAGAGGATGGGATGACAAGTAGATTGAAGAAGGGGTTCATGAGATTAAGACTGATTGAGATGAACTCAGATCTGTTTCCATTTCATATTCTGATAATATAGAAGAAATGGAAAAGGAAGAAATTAGTGTTTGGGGATACATTTCTTTAAAAGCCCACATTTGTAACCATGGGCATTTAGTATTGAACCAAGATGAAAAAAAGATGTAGAGGGAAAAATAAGCAATTACTAAAATTACACAAATGAGAATTTTAAGAAAAAGGATGAATTTGCTACCTCCAGTGCTTCCCTCCTAATTTCATCCCACAAAAGGAGTAAAACTACAAGATGCAGATCTAATTTGAAATGGAACTAGGAAACCCTGGAGTTGATGCAGGTCTGTTCTAAGATTAGGGTAGGTAGAACCGGATCTCAAAAAGCCATATTCACCAGCACTGACTCAATCTCCCTATTGTCTTCTGAATCAAGACTAATTGAGCTGTAATTTTCATGGACATTCTGGACCCTCAAAGCAGGCTTCAGGAGCCTTTCTTGAAGACTTTCAGGTTTGTACCTGCTGTTTTACATCCCTCCCTCACTAATCCTCTCATCTGCTTTTTTCTTCCCTTAATCTTCCCCAAAGTGATGAGTCTAAAGTTGGCTACTCTGTATGAGGGAAGAGATAATGTGAAATCCACATCAGAAGTGCATGACAAATGAGTGGGCCTTCTACTTCCACTCTCTTCTACTCATACTTTCTTTTTGCAGGAAAAGTTTCTCTCTCTCATATTCCCCCTATCTCTAGGTGATAGGGTAATGAATTCCAGAGAATCTTCTCCTTAGAACCAACTACATCATTCTAGCATTGGGTTTCTTCATCCCCATAGGATTTAGGGGAGAAAAGCTACCTACCACTATAGACTTTTTGATTGTCATTACTGTCATCAGTTGAGATGACCTAGTTTCTCATGGCAGTCTGGACAATGAACTGGTCTTGCTTCTTCATTTCTCCCTGACTTCTACAACCTGAGAAACTAATGTTTCTGCCACTACTATTTCCTGTAGACATGAAAAGAAGATTTGCAAATTAAAATTCAAAAATTTCTGCAGCCACCTTAAAGTGATGGGGAGCCCTCTGGGTGTCTAATTTCTGGGAATAAAGGCAAGGATTTCTTAAGGTATACTAGGGCTTTAAGAAGCATATGAAATGCTAAGTATTGGATATCTCCCCTTAAGTTACTAAGTGCTAAAGTCCCTAAACTGGTGGGCAGGGAGGAAGAGAGATAACTATGGTGTTTGTGTACCATTATCTTTAATGCTTCCTGGCTAGCAAAGGCTACTGAGTCTGAGAGCACAGTGAGAATTATACCACTACAGACCAACTTGGTGAGACAGGGGGAGTCCATGCAGTTTGGGACCACATTAAAGGCTTGAGTCAAGCAGAACTTCTAATGTATTACCTGAAAGTTGAGTTTTGTCATTGGCACAAAAGCTCCTTCAGGTCCTCTAAATCAAACATGGTATAAGCTTAAGGTCAAGCATTTGGGAAAAAGACACACATGCTCATTCCTACAGTGGTAGTTTCAAGTTCCTTTTTTATTAGCATTTCATTCTCAGTCACTATTGCCTTCTTATAAAAAAGCTTTTTATGGATTTTATTGCTCCAAACCTGTACAATAAGCTAATGTGTTCAATCAGAAGTACATAAATGGCTATAGCTTAAAGCTCAAAACATTTTCTTTTATTGCTTTGGCAGTTTTGAATGTTGAAAGGATTAGGTAGAAAGAATTTCCATCAGCACGGAAAAAAAACTCTGAAGTGATTCCAATTCTTTTATAAAAACACCAAGCTATCCAAAGATAGTCAACTGTAAAAACATGACCCCTAGGCAATTCACTATGTCACTGTTCCCTGTCAGTACATGTTATGGCAGTGAGGCCATTCTTAAAGTACTCTTGTGGCACAGTGCTATACACGTAGCAGGCACTTAATAAGTGGGCAGTGGATTATCTTGTACTCTTTACTCTTCTATTTGGAGAATGCATGGCACCTAAAACATAAACATTTGGTTATATGGCAAAATCAAATCACACTGGGGAAGGTAAGAAATATCAGTCATATATATTTGTCTTAGTCCCTCCTAATATGGTGTGTTGTGGAACAACAGCACAAAATGGTGGTCTTGCTTTATTAGATTGTTTCTGTCTTGCTGTACCCTCTGGAATCCTGCAAAAGAGCAGAAATACTGGGTAAGCAAAGTTCTTCTCAAAATACAGTCTTTAATATTTACAAGATTTACTTAATACAGTCTTTAATTACTGACTTTACTTTTCTAGCAGCTGCCAAAGCTATATTTAAATAAGGTGATACAGAAGGAATGTAAATAAGCCAAGAACATGGCAAACTAGTGATAAACACAGGCATCTTTCCTCCTAATTTTCTTATTTTTCATGTTGCCACTGAGATGATATTCAGTTATTGATCAGGCTTTAAATGACAAATTCCTGAATGAAACAGTTGACAAAGATTGTTTTCAAGTATTAGTGTGATATCTCTTGAGGCCTTACTGTTATCATCTCTGCTGCAGAAAAAGAACTTCAGACTGCATTTATTGTTATACCATGTCCTGACTCCTTTGTCTCCTGTATTTCTTTTGCAAGTGTTCAGGCTCTTTTTATCTAATTCATAACTTTTGGTGAAGTTTGGGTGAAGTTAATGGCTGCTATTCACAGACAGGATCTGCTCCTTCATTCAGTGTATAAGAAAAGATTTGGAGTGGTCTGAGATTAGATTGGGACTAGATGATGGGCTGTTAAAGCTTCCTTAACACATCTCCAGAGCTCCCCATGAAAAACAGCCTTAAGATCTAAAGAGAAGCTCAGGACACTCAAGAATGCTCTCCATTGAACTCTCTGTTAATCTGTGTTACTGACCTGAAGAAAGAGAAAGACTGTAGTGTTCTTATGATGTCACTTAAAGCAAAGAGCTAAATTCTTCAGATAAAATAAGGGCAAAGGTGATGTTCTGTCCCTGGAATTTCAAAAGATCTGATCCCACACAACTTGTGGGTTAGTAACATAAACTCAAGGACCTTTCCAAAATAGAAAGTTGTTCATTTCTGCAAGACTTTTTATAACCCATCTTATCTGAAATTCTCAAACAGTTAACATAACAGACAACTATAAAAGAAGCAGCATAGAGGACAATTCAAACTCACTTTGATAATGAGTCAAGAGTCTGTTGGGTGGCTGTTGTCCTTTTATCTTGAGAGCCATACAAGAGAGTCTGAATCTGAAGACACTGCAAAATAAACCATTTACCAAGTTAAATATGGAAGTATAACTAAAATAAAACTGTAGGCACCTAACATTTCTCCTGAATGATAGACTCTCTTCCATATAGCCATTACATGATTAAATTCATGACCATGAATACTCCCATGAAGAAACAAAATTTCCTTCTGGGAATTTGGAAAACTAAGGAATCTATGTGTTAAAATTTTTTTTTAAAAAAGGAACATTTAAAGAAGCAGCATGTCATCATAGACAAAGCATTTGTACTTAAAATATCCAGGTTTGGATCTTAAGTCCTGCTACTCAGTAGCTATGTGAGTCCTAGGCAATCACTTAATTTCTTCAGAAACTCAGTTTCTATATTTTAAAAATGAAGATATTATACCTACCTAATAGGATTGATATAAGGATCAAATAAAATTATGTAAAGCACTTTTAAAACTCTAATATGCTACATAAATATAAGCTATAATTATTTGGGAGGCAGCTTAATACATTGAGACAAATCAGAGGACCTGAGTACAAATCCCAGCTTTGCCTGTAAGACCTGAGATAAGTCACTTGACTTCTCTAGCTCTCAGTTTCCTCATCTGTAATGCTGGTTACATCTACAATCCTATTTATTGACCAGAATGACTTCTTTTTCTTTAACCTTAAGAAAAAGAAGTTTTTCTTTAAAAAAGCATCTAATAAAAAATTAAGATTAATGAACATCATTCTATCTATATTCTCTTTCTATTCTTGTTAATGTACACTTATGCCTACTTGTAATTGATATGCTGACTTGATTTTGTGTTCTTTTTTCTTTTAACATTTCATTTATGATAGCTAGCATTTATATAGCATTTTAAGTTTTTCAAAGTACTTTACACATATTATTTCATTTTATAGCTCTCTCTACTTCAATGCAGAAATGAATAATTCTTCAGACATTTTGAAGGGTTTAAAAAAATTAATAGCAATAGATAGCATATTGTCACTGACCACAGTAGCTGAAATAAAGCTATTATGATTCTACCTAGCACTTATCTCATTTCAGTTTAAATGAACACCCACAGCCTTTTAGCACAAATTTAATATGAAACTTTTTTTAATTGTCAAGAATAATTTTGTAATGTGCAATATTTATATCCTATAATAAAAGAATATTAGATATGTAAAATGAAGATAATAGCATCTACTTCATAGAATTGTTGTGAGGATCAAATGAGTTAACATGTGTAAAGCTCTTTGCAAACCTTAAAGTGCTATATAAATGCTATTATTATTGTTATCTGGAAAATAAGAAATATAAAAAAATCATAAAGTCCAGTTACCCATTTTGCAGTTGAGGAAGCTGAGGCTCAGAACCTGAAATGACTTTTCTAAAGCCTTTTAGAATCATATGTTCATTGTTATATAGATAATTGTAACTTCTAGTAATCTAGGGGTGAATTATCCATTTGTAGATTACCTGGCCTCTACTTTCTCCTTCCTATTTCCTGCCTTAGTCACTTCAATCTTAGTATTCCTACCAGAATTTGGACACACAAAAGGGGAGTGAAATTTAAATGAGTTTATAAACATTTTGACAGCTTTACTTGAGAAAAAAATTGGTGGAAATAGGGTTAAAGTTAACAGCTAAAACAATATTTGGGGACTAATTTTAGATCTTGTTTATTTATTCTCTCTCTGCTGCCATTTTCATATGCCCAAGATAATTATACATCAAGCCACCAAATGTTGTATCCTTTATGGGCTCAAGTCTCTGGAAGTTTTACTCAAGTCTTGATAAGACTCCAGGAATGCAGCTGTTTTGTTTAAAGTTCATGCTTTGGGAAAGAACAAATCTGGTAAAAATGAGCTTTTTAAGAACTTTAAAAAGTTTTTGGTTTCTAATACTATATCTTTGCAAAAAGACTTGGCCTTTGAGAATTTATAGCTCAAGGATGGCTTTCATCTGGAAATGCCATTTTTGAAGTTTGTCCCTGGCTGCTATTGTCCTCTCTCTGCTAATTGTCTAACATTCATTCCTGCACTGAAGGAATATGCTTTCACTTGGCATCAGGTTAATGACTGAGTAGAATGCTATGGCCTTGAAAATAGAAAAACTTTAGAAAATTATTTATTGTTTTAGGATAACAGAGAAGAATCTTGCAATTTTTTTTTGTATCCAAAAATTCCATCAGAGGCTTTTTTTTTTAGCAGATGACACTTCCTACCAAAATAGACTTTATTTCCTTTCTCTTACAAAACAAGAAATACCTCCACTCAGCTTTAAAAGGTCATGTTTAATTTTAAATATATACTGTCTACTATATTTACATATTTATGAGAGCCTTTGATGCAGTTCATTTTGAGAAGGGCTGATGTTAGCATGATTTTCTGTTAACTCATTTACCATAGCATTAAAATGCTCAGATCAAATGCCACTTCCTGAGGCTTTTTCCGAGCCCACCAGCTGAAAGCCCCCTGCCCCCCCAGTTACCTTGTATTCATTTATGTTTTATATACATTTATATGTGTACATGTTGACTTTCCCTTCCCAAATGTGTGTATATATGTCTATATATACATAGACCTACATACAAATGTGCATATACATATATAAGCTCCTCAAGGGCAGGGGTTGTTTTGTTTTTGTCTCTGTATCCCAGTACTTAGCAGTGTTTGGCCACACAGCAGGTGCTTAATACACACTTGCTGCTTGAGTGACAGTCTACAAAATGTATTTTTCTGTTTCACTGTACTTAAAATTTCCAAAACTCTAAGGAGAGAAAACCCAAGTAGTCCCTAGTAGTTTCAGTGTTCACCATACACTTCCATAAAAATGATCAGGTGTTTCACAGTTTATGAAAATCATCATTAGTCTGTGTCCTGATTCTCTGACCCTCTTGGTGGCTGAAGCTGGTGATAGCTCCTTAGTAGCTCTATTACTCCAAAACCAAAAGGTCAGGACAATTAGAGCAGGATGTATCTGCCATTCTGTGAACTATGTGGAGCATCGAAAAGCCACACGCATGCAACGTCTCTGTTTTCTAGATCTCTCACCCAGGGAAATTATGCTCTTTGTCTCTGGCTAAAATCTAGCTCAAACAGTCTTAAAAGGATGCCAGATTAGAAAATCGAACAGATTGATAACATATAACCAAAGCTGAAATTATGATTACTATGGTCAAGAAGGTCATGTTAAATAAAGAAGACAGGGTAGATAATCTTTCTATTAATCCAACAGAATGTAAATTAGTTAAGGGCAGGGATAATTTTGTTATATTTTTGTTTTGTCTTTGTTTACCAAATGCTTGGCCTCATACCTGGCACACAGTAGGCACCTTAATAAATGGTTGCTTAATGAAGGAATGAGTAAGTGTATGTAGTAGTAGTTTTTCACACCAAATGTTTTCATTAGTGACCTGACTGGGGAAAGTTTTAAATGTCTATAGTGACATTAGGCAAGAAATGCAAAATGAATTAATTATAAAATATGTACTGCCATAATTTCATTTCTTCTGTGTTCGAGTAAAATGTACTTCCATTTTACTTTAAAAACGTAGACAGTGACTGAGGCAAAATGAGCAGAGACCACCAGAAATCTTGATGTTTGGATGTTCCACAGTTCTAATAGCTTGCATTCTCTGCTCTCCAAATCTTTCCTACCAAGGATTCAAATGGCAACCCTTCTTTGGATTCAGCAACACAAAGTGAATTTCTCGTTTTGGTTTGAAGTTGATATAGAATTGGAATGAAAAGAATCCAGATGGATTAAAAATGTTGCTAAGCTTTTTTTTTATTTATCTGCTGTGAAATAAATGTGTCAAGTCACTTATATTTACATTCTACACCATAAAAACCAAGCGTTTAAAAATTATTCAATAAATATTTTATTAAGTGATTGCTATATGTAGTATGTGCTGGGCATACAAAGACAAGAGTGAAACCATTCCTGCCCTTAAACAGCTTATATTCTAATGGGAGATATGACATACATTTATATAGGTATATACAAAGCACATTCAAAATAAGGTTATTGGTGAGGGGAAAGGGAAGGAAAGCACTAGAAACTGGGGGATCCAATACAGGTCTCATGTGGAAAGAGGCACTTTTACACAGTCTCTGAAGGAAATCAAGAATTCCAAGGATCAGCAATGAGAGAGAGAATTCCAGGCATAGGACAGTAGCTGGTACAAAGCTATGGAGAAGGAAGATGGAGTGTTGTATGTGAAGATAAGTAGATCAGCATAGTAAGACTGAAGAATGTGTGGAAGGAAGTAATGTGTAATAAGGCTGGAAAGCCTCAATGAAGCCAGATTGTGAAGGCATTTAATGAGAAATGGGAGTTTATATTTGATTGTGGAAGTAATAGGGAGCCACTGGAATTTATTGAGTGTGTGTGTAGTGGGTGGTGGTGAATGACACGATCAGATCTTTTAGGAAAACACTTTGCTGATTTTAGGAAGCTATTGCAAGAAAGAGGTGATGAGGGCCTGTACCAGGGTGGTGGCATTGTGAGAAGGGATAAGGTAATATATGTGAGAAATACTGAGGTAAAAACTATAAGATTTAGCAATTGACTCAGTATGTGACAAGGACAGAAGACACTAAGTTAGTGAATCAAGGGTGATTTAAAAGGATAGTGGTACCCTTAAGAAATATAGGGATGTTTGGAAGAGGGCAGAGATTGAAGAGAAAGGTAACAACTCCAACTTTGCACATGCTGAGTCTGAGATGCTTATAGGGCATCTAGTTCCAAATGTCCAGGAAGCAGTTTGTGATGTGGATCCAAATCTCAGAAGAAAGACTAGGGCTGGACATATAGATCTGGGAATCTTCTGCATAGAAATGATAATTAAATCCATGGGAATTATAAGGTCATCAAATGAAAGAATGAAGAAAGAAAAAGAAGGCCCAGGATAGAGCCACAGTTTAGAGGCATAACATGAATGATAATCCAATAAGGGAATCTGAGAAGGAAGAGATAAGTAGGAGGAGAACCAGAAGAGAACAGTGTTATGGAAACATAAGGAAGAGAAAGTATTCAGGAGGAAGTGGTCAACAGTATCAAATGCTGCAAAGAGATAAAGAAGGATGAGGCTTGAGAAAAGGCTATTTCATTTGGCAATCAGGAGATAATTGGTAACTTTGGAAAGAGTATTTTCAGTTTGATGATGTGGTTGGGTTTAGAAGATGAGAGGAAAGGAAGTAGATACAAGTGACTGCAGATAGTTTGACTGAGAAAGGGAGGAACAATATAGGGTGATAGCTAGCAGAATGATAGGGCCTTTAAGGATGGAGGAGATGTGGGTGTTTTTGTAGACAGTAGGGAAGAAACTAGTATATAGGGAGAGAGTAGTAGGGCAATATGCTGGAGAATAAAGGAGGGAAATGAATCAAGGGTACATGCAAAGGGATTAGCCTTGGTGAGAAAGGCCACCTCTTCAAAAGAGACTGAAGTAAAGGAGGAGATAATATGGGATGATGTCAAGTGATAGAGAAGAAGCCTATAACAAACGGCTTTGATTTTTTTCAGGTTGGGGAAGGGAATACTATGTAGTCATGTCAAACTCAAATAGAGATGGATCCCTACAGGTCACATACTGACTTGGAAAACCACAAATTGACATATATGTTGTACTGCATTTAAGTTTATTTTGTTAAATATTCCCCAATTATATTTTAATATGCTTCCCAGCTACAGGTCCACCTGCAGCCCTCTGGGAACTTGACATCTGTACTGTGGGAGACTTAAGGGGGGAAGAACAGACTATTGAAGGAAATTGTTTTGTTGCAAGGAGAATGAGTCATCTGGATGGAGATAGGGTAGAAGCAGGGGAGACACTGGCAAGTTTTTACCTGTGAGCTATATAATACAAGAATATGCAGTGGCTTGTTTGGCTTGCCAATGGGCCATACATACTCTTACAAAGTCCATTGATCTATGTTTAGTTTTAGTTTTTCTTTCCCAAGTATATCTTCTTCCCTTGCCCTTATTGAACATCACTTTTTTCTGGCACTGGAACAACCTACTTAAGGATATGCTAAGTATCTGATGAAGATCGTTCATCTATGAACTTAATGTTCATAGATGAACATAGGTGTTCAAAGTTATTTCAGTATCTAAGTCCCTGAAAATTCTAGATACCATCTTAACCTGGACAATCTGGGCAAAAGTACATTTCTGTTCCTCAGTGTACACTAATTGCTTTTGGACCCTCTAAGTAGCTGAGTAACTACTAAACAGCACAGCACAGAGGACAAGCATGATCAATGGATAGGAACAGAGGAAACCTGGGCTGAAGTCTCTACTCAGCTGCAACCCTGATGTGTGACCTTGGGCACTTAGCATATCTGAGTCTGAATCTTGTCACCTATAAAATGAAGGTTTTAGATCTGGGTTAATGAAGGAATGAGTAAATGTATATACTAGTAGTTTTTCACACCAAATGTTTTCATTAGTGACCTGATTAAATGTATTTCTATTTTACTTTAAAAACACAGGCAGTGACTCAGGCAAAATGAGCAGAGACCACCAGAAATCTTGATATTTGGATGTTCCATAACAATTCCACAGTTCTAACAAGGGTTAGATTTGGTATCTCTAAGGTACTTTCCAGTTCTAACATTCTGTTAAGTCAAAATCACACCATGGTCTCAAATTTTCTTTATCAATGTGTTTTTTCTTGGTCAAGTTTGTGTATTTTTTCGAGACACACACAGAAACACCTCAAAAATAATGTTAATGTTCACAATTAGTGTTGATGTTTCACAACATCAATTTGTATTATAAAACAGAATTCTTTGTGTTTAACACCTTTCTCCAGTAGCCACTGTAAGACTGCTTATGAATTCTTTTTGAATGTTGTCACCTACCTTGAAATGATGGCAGTTATACTTGTTTTAGAAGAAAAACCAGGGTTTTATAATGGAAAAATGTTTTGATTTTGAGCACTGAAATTCCCTTTGGAGGCCAACAGAATCCCTGTGTTTTCATTACAGGCAGATAAATGATCTGGTATGCTATTTAGTAATTTAATCCCACCTTCTGCTTTGCTTCCTTGGTCTGTTTTTCATACCCTTAATAATCATACTTTAGACCATTCAGCACAAGAATACATCTGGAAAAGCTACAGTTAAGTGGATTCCAGGCTACTAAGCTGGAAACTTAGGAACTGCAGCTGCTGTTGTGATACAAATAGCAGAAAATCCACACTTAGCTGGTAACTTTAAGAGCTGCTGGCTTCACACAACCCAAATGCTAAATGTGGCATTTGAAAAAGTTCCCATTTAGCAGCAGATGTAACAGAGCCTGCTTTCAGTAATCACTCGTGTCCTGCATGTTCACTGATGAGCCAGCCACTGGCCTTACATTAAGTAAAATGATTATATGGGGGGTGTGCGTGTGTGTAGTATGTATATATAATATGTGTAAACATACATACACACAATACACAAAACATAAATACATGTTTCAGTGTCTTTCTCTAATTTTGGTAAACTGCTAGATAAGCTTATGTCTTTTTTGCCTTCACATTTTGAAGACATTGTGTTTGGAGTTTATAATTAATAGAATTTTAATGTATAAATTGAAAAAATAAAAGGTTGCCATCTTTTATTTGTGCCAGGGCTCATTCCAAAAATTACTTATAAATGAATTGATCTTTAGCTCCTAGAAACCAATAATGAATGTGAGTCTATGTGACTATTTCCCTAGGCCTCTGTCTGTCCTTTAAGACTAGATCTCACATGGAGGCAGTGAGGGTGGTACAGTGGAAAAGGAATGAGACCTGGAGTCAGAGGATTTGGGTTCAAATCCCACCTCTGATAATGCATTTAACTTCACTGGGCCTCAATTTCCTCATCTGAAAAAGTGTGGGTGTGGGGTGGGGGTGGGCCTGACACTATGAAGCTTCCAAGGTCTGTTATCCTATATATTTATCCCTGAATTCTTCCCGATACCTAAGGATAGCTGTTATATACTCCATCACCCCTCTCCTACTTCAATCCTGATTCATGGAGACAGATTTGTTCGAAGAGCAGAGGTCAGGTGATAGAAAAGTGGTAATCCCTGAAATAAGCAACGGTGTGTAGCTTAGGACCAGCAGCTTATGAGCAGGGACCTATAACAGCTACAACCCTTAGTTTTCCTTATCCTCTTAGATTTGTAGGTTATTAAGAGCAACTTCAATAGCAGTGCTCTCCACAGAGGTTGGCAACAGCCCTAGAAATCAAAAGACAACCAACCAACCTCACTACAAACTTTGTAATGCTATGTTTAGGTCTAGGGTCCACATTTTATTTAACTTATTTTTTATATATTTTAATTTTACATTAACTTAAATTCTGGATATTCTCTTCCCTGCATTTGCTACACAGAGAATTAATCCTTATAATTATAAACTGGCTTTTGCATGTGCCCAGATCTAAGAGCACCTGAGATGGAGGCACCTATGTGGGAGACTGCCTTTGCAACCAACAGACAGCATGAGAGGTAGGGGCGAATTAAGGTCCCATTTACCCACAGCATGGGCACCATGCTTTGAGCTGGGTGGGGGAAGGGCTACATTTCAATACTGTTCCCCCAACACCCCCCCCCCCCACTTTAGGCCCTGTAACTCAAAGAAATGGTGTTTTGGTCTGTTCTGTTTGTCTTTTTCAGGTCTAGGTGCAAGCTGAGACACTATAAATGTAAACACGTCCCTCTTGGTGCTAGAGTTGGCTCTTTCACTCTTGTTAGATATTAGTAAGCCCTTCCTTCTTGGTCTCTATGTTTTACATGTTTTCAGAACTAATAAGAAGGTTCTCTAAGAATAAGATTCAGTTAAAAATGAAATCTGCAGAAGATTACTAGCTAAGAAGTTGATATCATCTGTGGTTTGTTCAGATCAAAGGTGATATCAGCTTACTAAAATAAAGCTTTTCCATAGCCCTAAGCTCCACCCTCCAGTTCTCACTCCGCCCTCTCACCCCCCCCCCCCAACAAATGTTGAGGGAGGAGTAAGTAGGCATTTGTCTTGACTTATTATTAGGTTTACCTTCTTAAATTTCCTGTATGCCATGTTCTGGTCTCCCTGTGCCAGGTCTGCTTCTCCAAGGAAACAGTAAGTCCCTGCCACTTCAGGACTGACATCCCCAAATGTTGCTACTTTGGCATCTAGTGACTCCTTCAGTATTTGAGCTGCTCTCTATAAAAGGAATAAAAAACTATTTTGTTGGAAAGGTTCAGAAGTTGATGAAGAGCAAGTTGACTGTTAAGAATATTATGTATTTTTACTCTTTGGAAGAATGAAGTTTTGTACAAATACCTTATAATATTCTTCATCTAAACAAGAGACAGGAATGCACAACTACATTTTTTAAAATGTGAGTATGTGGTCTAGGACTTTTGGATGATATAACTCTATAAAGAGAATGAAGCCACAAAATTAGAAGGAAAGCCCATTTTGGTATTTCATTTGTTCATTTTTATTGAGTAGTGAAATAATTTAATATTTTTAGTTGAAAGATCTTCTTCCACTCATATAGGAAAAAAATCTGTAAGCTATTCTTTCTAATTTGGATGCTTTCATAAAATCTAGGATGCATTCCAGAGTATTTTCTCATAAATAATTTCAGATACTAAAAGTAAACACAGAAACATGACATGACATTTTTGTTTGGTTTAATTTATTGGAATATTTTAATCCCAGCTATGGAATTAAAAAAAACAAACCTAGAGTTGGTCAGAAAATAATGAAATAATGCCTTCCTAGCTAATCTCTATAGTTATTCACTTGAAAATGCTAGGAAAAATATTCTGTCAAAAACATTTGAATCTCCTACACTATGTACTGGAACTTGACAAAATCCTGTCAAAAAACATTTGAATCTCATACTCTATTTGGGGGGGGGGGCTTAGGCAATGGGGTTAAGTGACTTGCCCAGGGTCACACAGCTAGTAAGTGTTATGTGTCTGAGGCCGGATTTGAACTCAGGTCTTCCTGAATCCAGGCCAGTGCTCTATCCACTGCACCACCTAGCTGCCCCTGAAACTATTAAAAGATATGTTAAACTGAAGATTAGCTATAAGTTGCACGAACTAGCTATGGAATATTTTCAAATATATACATATATGAATGATACTTTCATGTTACATATATGTACACACATACACCTATATGTATAGATGCATTTCTGTATATCAGACAATATGGATACCTAGTCTCAGAGTCAGAAAGACTTGAGGTTCAAATCCCACCTATGACATATACTAGCTGTGAGACTGTTAACCTCTCATGCTTCAAGCTACTCTCTAAGACTGTAAGTTGTAGAGCAGATGGGAGATCTGCATTGGTACAGAGAGTTAACCTTTACCAATGAAAGTACAAGTCTAGTCCTAAACACACACACACACACACACACACACATTTCAAATGAGTTTCATGGGTTCAGAAATATAGGTAGAATTTTTTCTTAAACTTGAAGTGTGATTTCATTTGTGGGAGAAGCTTCACATAAGGAGCTTCCTCTTCCAAGGAAGATCATCCCTTCTGCTGTACTTCAAAGTCAGAAAGAGTGCTTGTGGGCACTAAAAGGTGATGTGATTTTTCCAGAGGTGAGACTTGAAACCTTGTCTTTCTGACTCAGAGGAGTATATCTCTATCTACTATGTAACACATTAGTAAAAGGGGCCTTATTTTGGAGACTCAAAGGCCTGCTGATATATGCACAATAATAAAACAAATCATTTAATGGTCTTACCAATATCAAAAATTTCTGCTAAACAGAATGAAATAACCTCTTAAGAAAAAGAAATTGTGCTTGGCTTCATTTTTTTTTATCTGTTCTTAGATTTGTTAGCTATTTTGCTTGCCTGATAGCGTGTCACACATTTGTTGAAAATGAATGGAACATCAGAGAAAGAGTGGAGTCTGCAAGTGTTTCCAAAGGAAATGACTAACTGGCTGTATATGGCCAATGAAGGGAACAGAGTTTAGGAGTTCTCTTTTCAAATGACTTGCATACTTAGCTTCTGAGTCATACAAAATAGAAAAAAAATCAAATTAATAAATGTTTTTAATTGACTATGTACAAGGCACATAGTGAAGAATGACCTGACTAGTTCCTTGCAATTGGTTGTTTTTCCTTTGTTCTCAAAAAGGATTAATAACAACACACGAGTGGTGTATAGAGTTGTGAATGAATTGGATTTAAGTGAGGCAGAGCTGAACAAACTCATCAGCCTCATTTTCTCCTCCAGACTCATCAGAGGTCCAGGGGAAAGACAAAAGTCAAGATGACTGGCAAAGGCCCTGCACCTTGCACTTAGTCAAGAATACAAAGAAGCATAAAATAGTCTATGCCCTTAAAGGGCTTATAATCTCACTGGGTAGGTGAGACAGGAAAAGTTAAATAACAATAAAATATTTTAAGTAATACACAACAAGAGAGGAGTATATCTTAAGGCATGATTAGCTGCCAAAATGAATTTTACAGCTAAAAAGTGCTTCAAGAGTTTGGAGGAAACTAGAATCATAATTAGGGTGGGGCTTGTTGGAAGGTATGGAAAGAGCTGACAGCATTTTCACTCTTTCTGCAGCATAGAAAGACATGAGTTTAGTGCCCAGTTATCATGAATAATTAGTTAAACTAGGAAGCCAGCAGACACCCTGTTTCTGTATGCCAACCTCCAGCCTTGTCGCACACAGATTGTTCCCTGGCCCATACTACATGGCAGGGCGTGGACTCCCCCACCCCTACCTACTTCTAGGTGTTTTATGGTCTTTTTCTCCTCATCCTTCCTACCTTTCCATGCTCAACAAAATTCCTAGTTATGGCTTTACAGGAAGGAAAAATTACTCTATGTTGGGGGGATCAGGGAGCATTTCACAAAGCAGGTGAAACTGTGCTGAGTCTTTAAAGATCTGGATAGAGGGAAGTGGGCAGAGCAATCTAGATGGGCAAGCCCAATGAGTAAAGCAGTTTGAGTGAAGGAAAGGGGTTGTATAGGGAAGCTGTGCAAAGAAAATCTAGAAAGGTTGGTGCTAGATTATAGAGGGCTTTAAATATAAGGCTAAGGGAATTGATTTTGTCCTATAGCCAGCAGGGTGCCAGTCAAAGACTCTGAGCAAGAGAATGACACAATAAAATTAAAAATTCAGAATCTTATAGCAGTGTTTACATACAGATGAAATATTTGAAACCTCTAACCTACAGGGTGATTCTGAAATGTGAAGGATAAAGTGTTTCAAACAGTTTATCTGCAGGATTATCTTCAATATATATTAGTATATGTAGCAAAATTTTAGGCCACAAACTGTTAAAAAAGGATGAGATATCAGCCTGCTACCATAGCACAGAACAGCCAATGGTAATCAGAGATTCTATTCTAAAAGCTGATCAAAATGGCTTATATGTACTCTGGGTTAGATTTTAGGGTGCAGGGATCAATAAGACCATCTTCAACTCTTTATCTGATGAAGACCAGTGGCACAGATAATCCAAAAAAGCAGGCTATCTAAAATTCATTTATATTTTGCTTTGGAATGAATCTGGGGGCAGAAGTTTTACTTCACTGCCATACTTTACTTGTTCTTCAAGTAATAGAATACTATATGGACAATATTGTATGAAAATGAGCTCCTCTTTTCCACATATGGGTGTATATGCATGCATGCACACATGCATGCGCGCACACATACAGACTTATTGCAGGGTGTAGGTGACTCAAAAAGTAGACAAAGTGGCAAAGGAAGCCAGCTTGGTAATAAAGATTTGTCACACAAAACCTAGACTTGTTTTGATTTTAAAATAAAAATGTGGCATAACGTGGATCTTTGGAAGTTGTTAAATTTTAGGGATAATGGTCAGATAGCTCCTATACATATTCATAATTAATACAAATTCTGAATGTTTGGTCCATCTTCATGTTCTGTGACAAAGCACAATCGTGTAGTTGATTGACAAGTGTCAGTGAATCAGAACTTCTACTCCTGTGGTTTCAGATGAATGCACTACTTCCCTCTATGGTCTTAAACAGGGTTCTCTTTTCACACTATTAATTACTACATACCAACTACAGCTATAGCTCCAGCCATGGAGTCAAGAGAGATTCCATTATTAGTTTATCCATCAGTGTCTCATGTTTTCAGACTGCTGTTCTTATGGATACTTCTAACCATTTTGAAACAGTCTTTTGAAGATCAAGTTGATTTCCCATTGTAAAAATCAGCACTTAAAGCCTTTGAATTGAAATCTGTTAATCCCATTCCAAAATTCTTACCTTTAGTTTACCAGTAGTCCGAAGAAAACGACAAAATTCATCTTGAATTGCAAAAAATCTGTCATTGGCTATTCCTCTGGCTTTCTTAAGGATAGTCATACTTTCTTGAAAATATTGCTCTGCCACATCTACGAAAAAAAAAAATTAAAAAAATGAAGACTGCCACCAGATTTGGAAGGAAAAGAAAAACATTAGAATAACATGTTTTTGGTAATGATGATCTATCTGAAAATTAGTAAACAAGCCCACCAATGAAATGAATGAGATGAAAAGATTTATGATAATAATAGCTAACATTTATATAGTATCTTTACGGTTTGCAATTCATTTTATAATCACATTTTAACAATATTTTTCAAGTTTTCAAAGCCCATTTTTATACAACATCTCATTTCATCCTTACAATAACCATATGAAATAGGCAGAGTAGGTATTATTATTCCTACTTTAACACATAATAAAGAAGCTACATATCAAGCTGAGAGGTTAAGTGAATTGCCGCATGACCATGAAGCTAGTATGTCAAACTGGTTTTCCCAGGCCTTCATACATCTTAATTTTCTCTTTAAGAAGGCATAAATATGACAATTTGTACAAGAGAAACAAAAATCCTCCAGACAGGAAATCAACATGCATTTTTTTTTAATACTGGATAGTCATTAGGATCTGACCATACAATACTGGTTCCTTACTGATGCCAGCAATCTAAGAGTCTGTTTATTTTTAATGAACCATAACTTGTCTGACTGCATAATGATGTAATTAATCATTATATCTTATCTAGGACATAGCCAAGAATGTGGAAGGAAGCAAACAAGGTTTCTGGACAGCCAAAATGAGTATATAAAGTTCATACACTAAAGATTAAGCAATTTCTTTATAGAAAAAATACTCAAAATTCACTGCCTATTTATTTTTCTTTTAGATACAGTGATAAAGTTTCCTTAGATTAGATACATAACTTAGTAATTTTCATTTTAGTAATTTTTTGGGCCATAGAGTCAAGAGAGATTCCATTGTTAGTTTAACCATCAATGTCTCATATGTTTTCAGACTGCTATTCTTAGGAAAACTTCTAGCCATTTTGATTAGATGCAGTTAATTTAGAGCTGGTAAGGAAGACAGATACAGGCAGGCACACAGATAGCAGCAAGAAGTGACAGCTGATAGAGGGATGAGACAGAAAAAGGACCATAAAACACAGATACAAGAACTCAAAAAGCATCACAGCCTAAAGCTATAGCAAACGTGGCAATAAGTCCTAAGGGCATTACTGTATTGATTTTCACCAAAATGGTTTTATGATTTTTTTAATTGATTTTCATGATAACAACCATAAGGCTTCAAGAAAAGGTTAAATTCTATTTTGTCCCCTGTTTAAGGCAGGGAAGTATATAACACATTTTGGAAAGTTTTTTACCAAAAAATAAAAGGTTAAAATGAAAATGAAATTTTGGTGTTTGAAGGGAGAACTTCCATTTGACCTTATTCCTGATTTTTTTTTAAGGCTCACAGAAAAAGGATTAGTTGGTGTGGAGGATGGGGGTAAGGCAAGGCTGGGGAGGGAGGGGGAGATAAATGAAAACAAATAGTTCTTCACTCCATGACGCCAGTACTAGCTGATACTGTACTTTTCCTCCATTGGATTGTAGGAGTAACTGCCCATAAAAAAGGTCATAAATAAGGAGTGTGTGTGTGTGTGTATGTAGCTTGTTTTTATAGTTTGTTACATATAGCTTGTTTTTTAAAATATATATATATATGCGCAATATGTATATATGTATAAATTTAACATAGCAGAACTAACATCACCCTGTCTGTGTCCTCTTCAAACTTCATTTTCATCTCTTTTATGTTATCTAAAAAATATTTCATTAATGTTCTTTTTTTTTGTACCACTATCACTAGTTCCCCTGTACTCTCATAATTCTGTTCCCCCAATAAAAGCCCTCCACATTGTGATGTAGTGTAAAGAGCACTGGACTCGAAGCCAGCAAGGTGTGGGTTCAAATTATACCTTATCCACTTACTGTGTGATTGTGGACAAGTCACTTAACCTTTTTCTGTCACAGCTTTCTCTAGAATGAAGGAGTTGGACTCAATGGCCCTCAAGGACCTTTCCCTCTCTAAATCTATGATCCTATGGTCCATGTGATAAACAAGACAAATTTATGTTGTACTGGTTGTGTTTGAAAATGCACATCTCATTCTATACCCATAGTCTCTTATCTCTCCACGAAGAGGTAGGAAACATGTTTCATCATTAATTTGCTGGACTTGTGATTAGGCATTGATAAGAGTTTTAGTTGTTTTCTTTTCCAGTGCTGTGATCATTGTAATTAGTTGTGTTGACCTCAGCATCAGTTCATACAAGTTTTCCCAGGTTTCTCTAACTCTATTCCTTTTCATCATTTCTTATGATAAAATAATATTCTATTATATTCATATACCATAGTTTGTTTATTCTATCACTGATGGACATCCACTTTATTTTCAGTTCTTTGCTACAACAAAAATGGTGCTATTAATATTTTTGTATAAATGGGCCTCTGTCTCTTACTTTGTGGTATAAAACTAGTATGTTATCACTGGATCAAAGAGTATGCAAGTTTAGTGACTTTTGGAGTTTAGTTTTAAATTGCTTTCCAGAAAAAATCTCCCAATTTACAGCTCCATCAACAATTCATTACTGTTCCTATTCTCTTTACAGCCCCTCCAACAACTGTCATTTTCCTTTTTTGCTACCTTTGCCAGTCTGATGGGTGTCAGATAGTGCCCTGGCATTGTCTTTTTCATTTCTATTATTATTAGTTATCTGGAGCATTTTTTACATACCAACCATAATTCTTAATTGATTTTTGGAATGATTATGTTGTTTTACTTAATGCTGAAACAATTTTTATTTGATTAAATACAACAAATACTGAGCATCAATATAGCATCTATTCATCTGGTTAGAATAATATTAGTAAAATTAGGTTTAATCAGAATGCTATGAAACATAGGTTTCAAAGTGGATGAGACTGCCCCCTGGGAGGGCACTAGAATGATCCAGGGGGGTGGTAGTAGTTTGAAATGATGCAAATTAAAAAAAAAACCCAACTGTTAAAGGGTTAAAGAAAGTAGATTTCCAGGGGGGCACTGAGTAATTTTTTAAAAGGGAGTGCTAGGCTAAGTAAGTTTGGGAACCTTTGGTATAGAATAAAGATTTATGACTAACTGAATATTTTGGCTAACTCAGATTTAAGTAGTCTTCTTTTCCTTGATTATTCAGGGTCTTTTTTAGTTGTGAAGATTAATTTTTACTGTACAGTATGATATAAGTCTATATAAAAGGCAGAGGAGTTTGACTAACACCATTTTGTGTTTGACTAATACCTGGTTAGTTGAAGGTTTTGTTTATCAAGATTTAAAGTGATAGTACTAACACTGTCCTGCCTTTGTCCTCTTCTAAACTACCTTCTGCTCTCCTTTGTATGTTACCTTCTTTGCTTTTTTTTTTTGGCATCACTATTTACCCTCTCCCACTATCATTAACTTAAAAATGGCTTATGTCCAAAAGTTATTTTGTACACTGGTTTTGGAACTTGGAACATATTTTTCCATAGATATGATTAGTGCTTACATTTTCTAATCAGATAACAAATACTTATCTAATCCATAATGTAGCTTAACTACATGAAGAACTAAAAGAACTAGCCTGAATTTTAGAAGCAGGTGAAAGAGGCTAGAAGACAATTTATCCTCTCTTTCCTGGGTATAGAGTTAGCTCGTGGACAACATTTTGAAAGAGGTTAAGTTTGTATTTGGTATACTTCTACCTCCTGTTCTATTTTCTCTAGTCTCCTATGTACCCTGAGCCCTCATCCTTTAAAGCTTGAAGTATAGCTGCACATATGTTAAAACAAAACAAAATCTATTTACGAAACAGAATATAATTAAGTTGTCCTCTCTGTCACAAAATACCAACTGCTCTGTGGAAGTTAAATAACTATCATTTCTGAACTGTGTGGCAGAGTAGAGAGAACACTGGGATTAGAATTAGAAGACCTAGTTTTGAGTCTTGACTCTGCCACCAACTAGTTGTATGACTATGGACAAATTCACTTAACCTGTTTCATCATCAGTTTATTAATCTATTATAATTCTTATATTGCTTGCCTAATAAATTGTTAATTATCATCATCATCATTTGTTTATAAATGACACCTATAATCCTTTAGCCACAGAAAATTATTATATATACTTTTATGTATGCCATTGTGGATGTTTAGCAACAGTTTTCCATGGGGAAGGTAAGCATGGCTCATTTATAAGGACTCTACCTTTGAATGACTGAATTTGTTCCATGAAACTAAGTGCACTGGAGGCCACGAGTGGCCAAAAAAACCTTTGAACTTCTTATACATGGTGTCCAAGATAGGATATTCTCTACTTTAGAAAGCTGATCTTGAATCGTCAGCAACTTGATATGGACCTCTGCAGAAGGTTAGATCATTTTTTAAAATATAGGAGAGTGAATCAGTCTGCAAATCTGAAATTAGCATCCACAAGAGCACAGGTGCTTGACTTGACTCCCAGTGTCATCAGTCTTTCCATGTTTTCATTCCAACTGCATTTATAACTAGTAGGTATTGAGGAAAAGTAACTGCACAGAGAGTCTGTGTAGTTCTTTCCTTTTTCCATGTAGTTATTTTCAAGTGAAGTGAACTGAAGCTTGCAAAGGAAGTTAAAGTCAAGCAAAAAGGTTTTTTTTGTTCTAGTTTTGTTGGAGGTCAGAGGAAGATCAAGGAAAGGATAGATGAAAATAAATGAAAGAAATGACAAAACTATTCAACTCCTATTTTGATTGTTTTCTTTATTAAGAAGAATGATATTGATGCAGGAAAAGATAGAACAAAAAAGTTGACCATGTATTGGGAATGAGGGATAACACAGGGAGAGCCTCAAAGGTGCACTCATTCATATCTACAACACATTTTTAAGAAGGAATCCAGAGTACAGTAGGGAAACTCTCTATGGAGAATTTATGGAGAGACAACAGAGAGAAATTGCAAGGATGAGAAGGCATAGATTAGAGAGTAATATGTACCCAAAATGAGCAGCTAGGTGATGCAGTAGATAGAGCACCAGGCCTGGAATCAGGAAGACTTTGAGTTCAACCCTGCCTCAGACACTTACTAGGTGTGTGACCCTGGGCAA
This sequence comes from Phascolarctos cinereus, assembly GCF_003287225.1. Taxonomy (NCBI): domain Eukaryota; kingdom Metazoa; phylum Chordata; class Mammalia; order Diprotodontia; family Phascolarctidae; genus Phascolarctos; species Phascolarctos cinereus. The sequence continues at coordinate 132,441,668 of NW_027555736.1, forward strand.
AATCACTTAACCTTATTTGCCTTGGCTTCATCATCTGTAAAATGAGCTGGAGAAGAAATGGTGAACCACTCCAATATCCAGTATCAAGAAAACACCAAATGGGGTCATAAAGAGTCAGACACAATTGAAATGACTGAACAACAACAAAATGTGCTCAAAACAAGTGAGATTATAAATCCATAAAAGTGTATGCAACTAAGGAGATGGTAAGAGAGCATCAAGCCACCTTCACACTATGCTAAGCCCAAGAGATACAAAGACAAAAAGGAAAGAGAGTCCCTGTTCTCAAGGAGTTTACAATCTAATAGGGGAAGACAACACACAAAAACAACAAGGAAGTTGAAAAGCAGGTTGAGGGGGATGTTATCTGACATGGGGGGGTGAAAAAAATCAGAGAAGTCCTAAAGTAGTGCAGACAGGTGAAAAGTGAATTGTTCTGAGCTGGCCTCCCTTCTTAAATGGCAATTTTGGAGTTCATGGCTCCACCCTTCAAGCAGAGGGACAGAGGATCGTGATACAGTAACAACATTGATGGGATCTTGCTGGATATCCTGAGGAGGTTTTCCCATTAATGAGTTTTCTGGGGCACGGTCAAAAAGTCAGAGAATTCCCAAAGTAGGTCAGATAGGTGAGAGATGAGATGTTCTGAGCTGAGCTTCCTCCTTCAATGGAGGCTTTGGGGTTAGTGGCTTTATCCTCCCAGCAGGAGGTGGTTGATGAGTAACCAAGCTGATTTGAGATTCAGGTGAACTATATCTCAGAATTCTGAAAGATTTTGTAACCAAGACTGCAGAACTACTAAGTAATTATTAAAAAGTAATTTTTTTAAACGTTTGGAAACAGTCAATTATGGAAGAAAGTGGGTTCTTTAAACTAGGGGCCTATGAGCTCAATTTCAATTTCTGGCAATTCTGAAAGTCATTATTAAAGGGATAATTTATGAGAGCTTAGAAAGGGAAAAGCTGTAGATGAATGGGTGAATGAATGAAGATTTATTAAGCACCTAGGTGCCAGGCACTGTGATAAGCATTGTGGATAAAAATCAAATGTGAGACTCCCTGCCATTAAAGAGCTTACAATCTAATGGGGGAAGACCACTCTCACAGTCCCCTGCTGCTACTCAGACCAAAACCTCCTTCTATGGACTCTACTCGCCTATCTATGCTGAAATGGGCAGTGGATTGTCACATCCCTTCCAGAAGCCATGCTATCATTGAGTTGATTACCATTCTCAAATAGTAGAAAATGGGTCAGAGTGGAGGAGGAGTTGGCAGTGGGATGATGCATGAGGTGGGGCAAGGCAGATGGCAACATCTTGCTGCTGCTGTTTTGTCCTTTGTTCTGAAGAGGACCATGACATCAGGGAGGTGATGTCATGACATGCAAGTGAACTGGATTAAAGTGAAGGAGGGCTGTGCAAAGTTACCAGCCTCACTTTGTTCTCAGAGCCATCTGGGTCCAGTGGCCAGATATAGATCAGGATGACCGGAGATGGTCCTGGATGCAGCAGGAGACCTTGGCCTTTTCAAGCTAAGGCCTTTCGTGAATACCCATGCCCATGTCTTCTCCATCCACAAAAAACTCACTTGATCCTTCCATCCATGCTGATTATCATTCCATATTTCTTCAGCCTTTTTCAGCAAAACTCCTCTTCTCAGTCTTCTTCTTTCTTAATCTCTCTGTAGCCTCTGATACTGTCATTCACTCTCATCTCCCAGGTCTCATCCTACCTCTCAGACTGCTCCTCAGTCTCCTTTGCTGGATCCTCATCCAGGTCATTCCTTGTAACAGTAGGGGTACTAAGGGGTTCTGCCCTGGGCCCTCTTCTTTTTTTCTTCTATCACCACTTCACTTAGTGATGTCATCAGCTCCCAAGGAGTTAATTGTCATCTCTATGGTGATGATTCTCAAATCTGCTTATTCAGGCCTAATCTCTCTGCTGATCTCTAGTCTCCCATCTCTACCCTTGAACTGGATGTCCTACAGACACCTTAAACTAACCAGGAACTCATTCCTCTTCCCCCTACCCCCACACCCCTTTCCCAACTTCCTTCTTACTATGGAGTGCACTACTATCCTCCTAATCCCTCAGGCTTGTAATGCATTTGCCATTCTTTATTCCTTGCTATCTCTCATATCCAATCTATTGCCAAGTCCTGCCAATTTCACCTTTGTAACATCTTTAAAATATGCCCCCTTCTTTCCTCTTGAGCTGCCACCATTCTGGTACAGGCCCTCATCACCTCATGCCTGGACTGTTGCAATAGCCTGCTGGTGGGTCTGCCTGCTTCAAATCTCTCCTGACTCTAATCAATCCTTCATTGGCCACTAAAGAGATTTTCCTAAAGTGTAGATTTAACAATGTAATCTCTTTATTCAATAAACTCCAGTGTTTCTTATTACCTCCAAAGATGAAATACAAAATCTTTGATTTAGTGTTCAAAGCCTTACATAACATACCTCCCCCGCTCCCCTTTCAAGCATCTTATACCTTACTCCCCACCATGAACTCTGTGAGTAAGTGACACTGGCCTTCTTGCTGCTCCTCACACAAGATGTTCCATCTCTTAGCTCCAAGCATTTTCCCTGGCTATCCTCCATACCTAGAATGCTCTTCCTTCTCATCTCTACCTCCTTTTGTCCCTGGCTTCCTACAAGTCCCAGCTAAAATATCACATTCTACAGGGAGCCTTTCCCAATCCCTCTTAATTTTAGTGCTTATGTTGTATATAGCTTGTTTGTATTTATATGTTTGCATGTTGTCTTCATCAGACTGTGAGCTCTTTGAGGGTGTGTACTATCTTTTGTCCATCTTTGAATCCCTGGAACTTAGTACAGTGCCTGGCACATAGTTAAGTACTTAATCAGTGCTTATTGACTGACTCTGAGCTGGCACAGGTTCATCGAGAAAAAGTGATGCTAGATAAACCTCATTTAATTTTCTTAGAAAGTTACTAGGCTAATAGAAAAAAGCACCATGGTGCCTTTTCAATGGCCTTCAGCATGGCATACGACTAGGTTTTTCATGTATCATTGTGGCTGAGATGAAGAGATGTGAGTAAAGTGGTTGTAAAGTAAAAGAACTGGTTGATAGATAGGACTTATAGAGTGACAATTAATAGATGGATGTTCACCTGGAGGGAGGAGTCTAATGAAAGGTCCTTGGCTTTTCTATTAAACATTTTTGTCAATGTCTTAAATGAAACTGGCAACTGAAATTGCCAATTGTATTAGACTGAAATTGGCAATAGCTTATAAAATTTCATTTGATAAGTATCTGAATCTGGATACAAATACATCTTGATAAACTCAGATGACTAACTGTTGTAGTTAAATTTAATAGTGCTAAGTGTAAAATCTTACATTTTAGTTAAAACATTCAAGATACTAGGTATAGGCTTGAGAAGTTTATATATCCAGGCAACAGCTCATGTGAAAGAAATCTTGTGGGCTGATTACAAGCTCAATATAAGCCAGCAGTGTGATGTAGCAGCCTAAAAAATCTAACAAAAACTCAGTCAATATTTACAGAAGCATCGTTTTTAAGGACAATTAAGTTTGTAGTCCTGCTATACTCTGTCCTTATTGGATTAACTCTAGATGGCAATGTTCAGTTGTGGCACATTTTAGGAAGGACATTGATAAACTAGAGAATAGGGAAACCATCAATAGGGAAAGCTGGGTAGTGATGGGAATAGAAACTATGCCCCAGATTCTTACAGGGAGAGAGTAAAACTTAGGGAGAGCAGTCTTTAAGTATTTGAGAAACTGTCATATGTAAGGACTAGATTTGTTTTGCTGGCCCTTGAGAGCAGAGGTAAGAGAAAACAAGTAGAGATTGCAAAGGTGCTCATTTCAGCACGATTTAAGAAATATTTCCTAAAAGAGAAGTGTCAAAGTAGAATAGGTTTTTTAAAAGGATAGTGAGGTCCCCATTATTTGAATTCTTCAAGTGAAGGCTGGATGACTACTTTGGAGGGGGAGGAGGGATGATGTATAGGAAATTACTGCTTAGGTCTAGGTTGCACTAGGAGACCTCTAAGGCCTCCTTTGAGACTCTGATTAAAAAAATTAGGCCCACTTCAGCAGCTATATTTCATGAGAATCAGTTTTTACGGTGTAGTAGCAATGCCATCCCATTTCAAAGTATCCCTGTGGATGATTTCATTTGAGAATTCAGACCTACTTAATTCCGTCAGGGAGTTTAATGGACTCTGCTATCCATGGACATATATAGACAAAAATAAGGGAATGTTTCATTGAAAAGGTATTTAGGTATGATTACAATTTGGCAGATCTCTGGTCAGGTGGCTTTTAATTAAAATAAATCCCAGTGACACAGTGCTCATTTTCCTGGGGTTGTCCTAAGGCAATCTAAGGGTGGAAAAAAATTAGAACAATGGGGATAGTTTTAATTAAAAGAGAACTCTTCATGTAAAATTTGACAATTATCTTTTGTAACTGTCATGAAAGTAATCTATACACTATACTAAATGAAAAACCATTAAGAACACTTGGGAATTTAAGACAGGAAAAATCATATTCTAGCATGGCATTAACCCAAGAGTACTCAATCATCAAACAACAGGAAAACTGACAAGTTGCACTGGATTTAAATATTACGTAAAAGTCCCTCACACAGGGTTACTCAGGTAGTTGTAGAGAAGCAGATTTCAGTTCAATGTAAGGGAAATCTTCCTAATGACTAAAGATGTCCAAAAGTGTAATTGGTTGTCTTGGGAAATAATGAGGTCTTCATCCCTGGAGGGCCTCAAACTGAATGAAGTGATAGGATGTTTGCTTAGGTATTGGTCAGGACCACAATAGCCTCTGTGGTCCTTTCCAATCTGAGAGGGCCTTGGGTAGCAGCCTCAGGTAGATCTGGTAAAACCAGAACTGGGAATGGGCAAAAATACTACCTCTTTATAAATATGAAATCAGTGAACTGCAGAGCAGGAACTAACTACAGATTCCTAGAAAGCAGACACTGAATCTCATTTAATTTTTGTAGATTCCCCACTGCGTGTCACAGCATTCTCCCATAGAATAGAAGCTTAGAAAAATGTTTAAATGAAGTTTTCTCTAGTCAGTCAGAACAGGAAACAAGCAAAAAGGTCTTCTACTAAGGTAGAAATAGGTCTTCTAATTAACAATGTTGATCAATTTTTGTGGTATTTGCAACATAAGAAATAAAACTAAATGCTTTTTACTCCTTTTCACCAATTGATATTTTCAACTCTTTACAATTTTATTCAGGACTTAGTTCCTGTAGAGAACTTTCTTAGATTAATGCCACCCCACTTTGATTCCATTTTGCTCTATAAACCTTCTCTGATCATTCATTTCTTCTGGTTATACCAAGTTGTTTCTTATCTCTTGATACACTGCTTTGTAACTATTCTCATTTCCTCCATCTATGTTTTGAATGCCCAGTTATACTGTAAGCTTCTTGAGTTCAGTATCACATTTTTTAATATGAAATGAAACACGGACAAAAATGTATTTATAGCTGGGGAGTGGAGAGTTAGTAGTAGTGGTAGTTATTACCTTTTTTTCTAAAATGGAGGTAGCATTTACTTTATAGGTAAGATGCTCAAATATTTTAGGGTAGTAATTAGCTTTTAAGCTAACAACGATAACAATAATATTAACTAACATTTATATAGCACTTCTATGTGCCAAGTACTGTGCTAAATGCTTTATAATTATGATCTCATTTGATCCTCACAACAACCTTGGGAGGTAGATGCTATAGTAATCTCCGTTTTACAGAAGAGAAAATAGAAATAAGCAGGGATTAAGTGACTTGTTCAAAATCACACGGTTAGTAAGTATTTAAGGCCATATTTGAATGCAGGTCTTTCTGACTCCAGGCCTAGCCATCTAGCCACTACATCACCTAGCTGTCTCTCTTACCTGGAAGTAACTTTGAATCAACTTTCTAAGCAACATCTAAGCAAGAAAGAAATGATTAATGTCAACTTGGAGGAAGGTATTATACTTAGTCCTGACCCTGGACCTGTTCTGTTCAACATTTCTGTCAATGACTTGTATGAATACATAGTAGTTTGACTTACCAATTCTCAGATAACAGGAAGAGCTAGAAGAAGTAATTAATATGATGGAGAGGCTGCATGGTGTAGTGAACACAGCACTGGATTTGGAGTCTGGGGACCTGAATTTAAATCACAGCTCTTCTACTTAATCATCTGTGTGACCTTGGACAACTCACCTTACCTCTCTGGGTCTCAGTTTCCTGATCTGTAAAATAAGGGGAGTGGGTCTAGGTCACCTCTAGAGTTCATTCTAATTCTAAACATATGATCTATGATTCTGTGATTGTAGACTCTAGTTGGTGGGTAACAGAAATCACAGTAACTAGATGTATATAGTTCACAAAATGAAGCTGTTGTACTAGCTGATTTTCAAGAAAGATCTCTTACATTTCTACAAGCACAACAGTCTTACTATTTTAATAGGCTGGAAAGATGGACAGAAATTCAATTCAACATGCATTTATTATGTGCTATACACTGAGAAAAAAACCCCAAAATTAAATAAAATAAAATATTTAATAGGTATAAACACCATAAAATAGCATGGGAGAGAACTGGCTTGACATATGCATATGGAAAAACAAACACACATACAAAAAACCCTGGGGCTTTTAATCTATCTTGAACTCAGTATGAGTCAGAAACATGCAATAGCTACCAAAAAACCTAACCCTTCTGAAGGGTTTGTATAGAAGGCTGAAAGCCTGTCATGCTGGTTAGCAATACATTACAAAGTGCTCTAAAACTCCTAGCTTGGAAAGAATGCAGTTTGCAGTAAGAGGAAACACTTCCAAACAAGGCTGACTATGAGTAGTGTTGTTTGGCCTTCAGAAGGTTTATATTGAAATGTACTTGGCCTCAAAACTATTTTATTTTAATATCCCTTGTGAGAAAAGTTATAAACATAAGGCAAATGTCTTGAATCCTTGACAGTGTTGGTGAGATATGTTAATACAAAGTTTGACAAGGGCTGCTCTGGGAAGCCAGCCAGCCTCAGGTTATTATTTACAGACCACCTTACATACCCTTGTAGGGAGAAGGGAAAAGGAAGAGAATAAGCATTTATAAAAGACATACTATGTGCCAGGCACTGTACTAAGTGCTTTCTTTCTTTCTTTTTTTTTTTTTTACAAATCTTATCTCAGTTGAGCTTCATAACTCTTCAAGGTAGCTGCTATTATTGTCCTCTTTTTACAGTTGAGGAAATTGAGGCAAACAGGTTAAGTTATTTGCCCAGATTACACAGCTACTAAATGTCTAAGGGCACATTTGAACTCAGGTCTTTTTGACTCCAGGCCCAGGACACTATCCACTACACATCACCAGCTGCCTTATAGGTTGATCTTATGAAATCTAGGCCTAAAAAAAAGTTTACCAGTATATCAAGTTTTCAGCAGCCCTTCCCATATCTTCAGGAACTTCAGTGCAATGATATAGCCTATGGGTAATACAGTTCCCAGACTTTGTATCCTCTCACTTTTTTGGATTACATTTCTACTTGTCCAAAAGGCCTTATTTCTTTTAGGTTTTAGGCCTATGCTGATTTAAAAAGCTCTCTTTTACACATCTGTCAGATGGACTGAATGTCATAGGATCAAAGATTTAGAGTTAGAAGCTCAGAGGTCACCTTGTTCAAATCCCTCATTTTTCAGAGGAAAACACTGAGTCATAAAGGTTCACTGACTTGCCCAAGGTCATACACAAGTATACAGTGTCAGAGCCAAGATTCAAACCCAAACCCTCTAATTCCTGACCCAGGACACTTGCTATGCTGCATGATGACATCACAGAAACATTTATGATAGGGACAAACAGGCTACAATCCATTACCAGTGATGACAGTGTAGAAGTGACAAGAAAGATATGGAACAAGAACAGATAAGGCTGGAAAAGGAGGTGATATACATTAATTTAATGAGAGTGAGTGATACCCAATGGACAGCCAGTGAATCTATTGATTAGTTAAAATCATAAACATTTATTAAATGCTTACTACGTGCCACACACTGCAGTAAGCAAGGACAATATAAAGAAAGTAAAAACATGCCCCCTGCCCTCAAGAAGCATACATTCTAATGGTTGAGACAACATATAAACAACGATTTACTCATAAGATATATACAGTATAAATAGGAGGTAATCTCAAGAGGAAGAGAGTAGCAATGGATAGAACTGAGAAGATTAATAACTTAGAGATGAGCCTCTAATAGATAACATTAATAGAGTGCTTTAAGGATTATAAGATGCTTTATGTATCTTGATCATCACAACAACCCTGGGAGGTAGGTGCTATCATTCCAATTTTAGATGAGGAAATTAATGCAGATGGAGATTAAATGACTTGTCCAGGATCACAAAGCTATTAAGTATCTAAGGCAGGATTCAAATTTAGGTTTTCTTGACTCCAAGAACCTTTTACACAAAACTCCACCCAGCTGCCAAAACAAGACTGGATGTATCTGTCACTTTTGCAGGATTTATGTGAAGCATTATGATACAGAAAAACCCCTGGGTCTTACATTGGAGGACTAGGGTCTGAATTCTGTTTCTCCTATCTGTGTGACTCTGGGAAAGCCACTTCTCTGGGCCTCAGTTTCTGTGTAACACAATTGAGCTGGGTCAGATGGTATAAGGTCCCTTCCAGTTCTCTATCTATCTATGATCCTAAGATCCTATCTATGATCTCTATGTATGATCCTAAGAACAAGAATCACACAGGATGAGAAGGCATGGATAGATTTCTGTTTTCAGCACTGGAGGGAAAAAAAATGAAATCACAGATCCACTGAAGCATCTATATTGCTTCAATAAAAGGCCTTTTATTTTGTTTTGTTGTTATTTTGTTTATCTGTTCATCTTTACTTGCCAAAGGAAATTCAGGAATCAGAAAACAAGTAGAAGAAATTTTTTGATTTTGGAGTGATCAAGATATTATACTAGACTCAAATGGCTGGCTCAGAAGTAAATCTGTTTAGAGTGATGTGGGTTCTTGTCTTCCTATCCCTACCACCTAATGGCCCCTGCTCCTTGAGGAAGGTTACATGAGGCTAACAATGGTCTAAAATATGGAGCTCCTGGGGATAGAAAAACCTGACAAAAGACATGACCCAGGGCTTTTTCTGCATCATAATGCCTCACATAAATCCTGCAAAAGTGACATACCCAGTCTTGTTTTGGCAGCTGAGTGGAGTTGTGGATAAAGGATCATAAAGGGCTATATACTTGGAGACAAGAAAACTTAAGCTTGAATCCTGCCTCAGACACTTAATAGCCTTGTGATCCTGGACAAGTCATTAGTTTCGTATCTGTGTCCATTTATCTCTAGTTCTAGGATCTGGTGTCTAATCTGGCTAAGGATCTCTGCCCCAACTTTATCTTCACCATTGTCCTATCCTTCCCTCTGCCTCAAGATTCCCAGGCACCTATTTGGGTTTTCTGACCCATGTGATCAGCCAGTCAACAACAATTTATTTATATATTTATGTAATAGTGAATAATATAAAACATATTTATATAATATAAAATACAATATAATTTATATAATAGATTTTATACATACATACATGCAAATATTTTGGTTGGTTTTTCATGATTTTTCTTACCCTAATCTTCCCTTTCTCTAAATATCGGAACATATCCCAGTGTTTTCATATTATTTGTATATATGAAGTTTCAAACAAATAAGTGTGCCACTGAAATTCATCCTCACTATCATTATGGGTAACTCTCTAAGTTCATATCTCTCTCCCATGGCCAAATCCAAGAATTCCAAAAGTATAGCACACCACACATGAGACTGGGTAAAAGCCAGAAAAAAATGTGTCACAGGAAGCTTTCCCCCCCCTTGGATATCTTATTAATTGTGATGCTGTATCATAACTGAAAGCTCAATTCTTTGGGGAATTCTGAAGCCAGGATTTCAGTAGGCAAGGAGTCTATCTATTGGGTCATTTGCAGCTGTGCCAACAACACAATGATCTTTAAAAATAGACCCCTTTAGCAAGTAAAGCAAATTCCTCTGAAGTTCAACACTGAGCACACAGTTTCTGGGAAGCTCTAAGAGCTGTCTTTCCTACTCTCCTGGAAGATTAACTCCTACTTAAAAGGAAAAGTATCAGAGGGAGAATACACAGGGATATAAATCAAAGGCCTCCAGTGTGCCCAGATAAAGAACAGAATGTCATTGCCAGAAATACTAAACAAACCAATAAGAAAGACTCACAGAAATTTGCCCTGTTCAGCTGCACTGCAGCTAAGTTTTGCCTTCTGTTCAACTCATTTAAAAATCAGCTTAGGAAACTGTATCATAGATAGACGTATGTGTAGGGGGTATGGGTAGTATGCATGTGCCCTTTGCTTTTTTAACAATCTCTCTCACCATTGTGCTCAGGTCTTGAAGAGGCAATGGCAGCATGGGCAATTGAGAGTGCTGAGTCTGCGGCTTCTTCTATGGAAGGATTTTGATCCTGGGTGATGTGATGTGCCTGTCATCATGAACAGAGGGAACAGTTATGTTTATATGACATAACTTTTAAAAGATATGACAGTCCTTACAGAGATAAGCATAAAGCCTTAAGATTCACACATTTAGAACTGAAAGGAACTTGGAGCTCTCCTATACCAACTTCGTTATTTTACAGATTAGGAAATACATTTAGAGTGGTTAAGCAAATTGACCAATCTCATATCTTGTAGGTGCCAGAGGTGATATTTGAACTCAATCTTTCCTGAGTCCAAATTCAACATTCTTTCCCCCTATACTACACTTACCATACTGCTTCTTTATTATGAAGACCTATTGTGTATAGTACACTGTGGTTCATTCTATGGGTGATACAAGGAAACACAAAACAATAATGATAACAATAAAGTTGCATTAAATTTTTCCAAGTATTTTACATACATTTTCTAATTTGAACTTGTTATCCCCATTTTATGGGTGAGCAAAACAAGGCTTAGAGACCTTAAGAGACTTACTGATCATTACACAGTCAATAAATGTCTGAGACAGGTCTTTCTGACTTTGAATCCAATACTCTATCCATTGACACATTGTCTTAGTTTTTGTCCTCAAAGAACTTACAATGTAATGGGAAAATAAAGCAAAATAATATGTGATAAGAGTAGAGTTGAAAACAATTCAAGGTAACAATACAAGAGATGTCGCAGGAGCAAATGATTAATTGTCAATTGAATAGGTAATTAATAAAATCACTGGAATAAATTGAGAGGAATAAGAAATCACTGTGGCTGGAGTAGTATTGGAAGGCTTCATGTAAAAAAGGACAAACTACCACTAGCTCATCTGGGTAGAAGGGTAGTGGAAAAAAAGGAGGGCTATTCCAAGTTAGATAACTAAAGTGAGCAGAGGCATGGTGAATGGTGATTTTTACATATAAGAGGTGGTTAAAAAATGAAAACCAGAAAGATCCCGTGGACAGAGAGCAGGCTTTTTCAAAGTCAGGAAGACTAAGGTTCAAGTTCTACATCTGGAACATGCCAGGTGCACAGAGGTAGGCAAATCATGTAATCTCTCAGTACCCTAGACAACTATCTTAGACTCTAAAGTTGTAGAACAGGGGCAAATTTACATCGTTGAGGTAGCTTTCTTGCTGGAAGATTCCAGCTTATATCAATGATATCACAATCCTGGTCGCCTTCAAATAGTTATTGAACTATGAATGAAGACTAACCCCATCATGACCAAGAGCACATATTTTTGAGATTGGCACAAGTCAAGACATCACTGGTGATGTCACTGGGGTCTGCTTCGAAAATGAAGTATGACCAATAACAACAAATTGGGTAAGGAAAGCAGTTTATGGCCTTGGAACACAGGATTTTAGGATTTAGAGCTGGAATGTATTTTAGAAATCATGTAATCCAATCTTCTCATTTTGCAGGTAAGTAATCTGAAACCCAGAGAAATTACATGATTTGCCCAAGAATACTATAAGCAGAATGTAAAAGAACTGGGATTTAAACCCAAGTCTTCTGACTCCAAATCTAGTCTTTCCTATACTAGAGTATTTTCTCGTTTTAGTTGACTAGTTCAAGAATCCATCAACTCCACACATTGCTGGCATAACCACTGTGTTACACTCAGCTGAGTCAATTGTCTCAGATTGTCAGGAATACAAAGCCAGAGTTAATAGCTTGTAAATGAGCTTAAAATACCTTTAAAATTAAGAATGTCTTTAATAGTAATAGCTAACATTTACATAACGCTTTAATGTTTGAAAAATACTAAATAGATGTGTACATATGTACACACATGTGCATATATGTACATACCCACACACATATATGATTCTTACAACAACACTGGAAAGTAGATTGCTATTATTATCCCCATTTTACAGCCTCACTTAAGTAAAGAGGCACTAAGTGACTTCTCCAAGATCAACGGGATAGGTAGTATCTAATGAGGAATGTGAATATAGGTTTTCCTAACTCCAAATCTACCACCAAATTGCCACTTGGAAGTGTTGTTTTTAACATCTCTCCCATAAATGCTAATAGTAGATTTTACACAATATACTATACAAAACAGGCTTTCATAATCTGGTGGTATGACACAGATAAATAGATAAGATAGATACATCTGGATCCCTTTATTATTTTAGACAACAGAGTGTAAACTAAATCCGTAACTTCAAGGACCCCAAATTAGTTAAGGGTCTTTACTTGACCTGAAAAGGCAAGTCTTCAGAAAAGACTTCTGAAATTCATGATTGATACTAAACTTTCAAGGATCAAAATAAAGCTTAGTTACAAAGTGTCAAATGATAATATGCTTGTCATTTGGGGAAAATAAAAACTGCTTTAAAAGAGAATGAAAAATTTGGAGTAAATTAAGTGAGTTATATTTGAGTTGTGCTTTTCTTCAGGAGAGATTTTTGTTTGAGTAACAGCTGTCATTCTTGTAGCAAAAGGTAAAGACTGGTATATTTAGTTCAATCTGGGGATTTAAAAATCTTCAGTGCACAAAATCTGCACAGGCATCCTCTTGCCTACCAATTAAGATACAAACTCCTTTGCCTGGTGTACAAGAACCTTCATAAGGTACTGCTATCATTTCCAGGGGTATCTCACACTCACTCTCTTTCCATACTCTGACCAAATGAAGTTTTGGGGGAGCACTCAAATACATGCTTCCTCTTCTGTCTCCTTGCTTTCGCTCAGGCTGTTCCATATGCTTAGAATGACTTCTCCTTTTTACCTTCGCCATTCCTACCCTACCCTTGCAAACTCAGTTCAAATGTTGTCTCCTCCATGAAGTCTTTTCTTATTCATAACTTAGGTGACAACTTTCCCCATTCAGACTTAGAGCACTTTATTTTGCATTTGTCTAATGCACTATCATTGCATGCCAGATGTACTTGCGTATAGGCCATTATAACTATATAAAAGACTTTTTTTCATATGTTTTTGTTGATTTCTTGTTTCTTACATCATTATCCCAAGCATCTCTGCCTCTCACCCTCCCAGAGAGCCATCCCAAATAACCAATACTATTTTTTAGAAAGGAAAAAAAATCAGCATAACTGATTGACACATTGAAAAAGCCATTGAAAAAAAATGTGTAATGTGTAACACCTGTGGTCCTCTGAGCTCCACAAAGGTGTATGTTAGGGGTGTACTCTCATATCTTTTAATTCCAGTCTTGCTTGATCTTTATAATTCTATTACATTCACTTTTGAACTTTTCAGTGTGTATTGTTCTTTCCAGCTACATTGTTGTAATCACTAGGAATATTGTTTTCTTGGTTGTGCTCAATTCACTCTGTATCAGTTCATCCAGATCTTTACATGCTCCTCAGAATTCATCATACAGCACAGTAATAATATTCCACTACATTCATGAACCACAATTTGTTTAGCCATTCCTCAAGTGATGGACATCTACTTTGTTTCCAATTCTTTGCTAGTACAAAAAATGCTGTTACAAATATTTTGGTGTATATGAGGACTCTCTTCTTCTTAATGGCTGCCTCAGGGTATAAGCACAGTAATAGAGTCTCTGGTTCAAAGGGCATGGGCATTTTAGCTACTTTGTTTACAGAATTCTAAACTCCTTTCCAAAATGGTTGTGCCATTTCACAGTTTCACCAACAATGTATTACTGTGCCTGTTATTCCACAACCCTTCCAGTATTGGTTACTGACATTTTTGTCATTTTTGCCAATTTGCAGAGTGTGACATGAACCCTCGGAGGTGTTTTGTTTTGTATTTCTCTTATTAGTGATTTGGAACATTTTTTCATGTGATTTTGAATACTTTACAATTCTTCTTCTGAGAACTTTTTATTCACATCCTTTGACCACTTATCTGCTGGGAAATGGGTAATAGTAATATACATATATATGTATGTATAAATATAAATTGTTGATATATCTTGGATACCAAACCTTAATCAGAGAAATCTGACATAGAGACTTTTTTTTTCCCACTTGACCACTTCCCTTCTTATCCTAGGCACATTAATTTTGTATATGCAGAAATTTTTCATTTTCATGTAATCAAAGTTACTTATTTTATATTTTGTAATTGCCTCTATCTCTTGTTTGGTTAAGAACACATCTCCTACCCATAGGTGTGAGAAGTATATGATCTGTTTCTCTTTTAATTTTTTTCATACTATGACCTTTAAATATTAAGGTCAAATATCTATTTAGAATGTGTTATGCAAGGTGGTATAGGGTGTTGGTCTAACTTCTGCCAGACTGCTTTCCAGTTTTCCTAGCAGTTTTCATCAAATAAGGTGTTTTAGTCTAGGTAATTTATGTTTGCCATCTTATCAAACACTGGATCATTGAATTACATTATTTCTGATTCTTTCCTGTCTAGTCCATTTAACTGATCTATCCTTCTATTTTTAAACCAGTTACAGATAGTTTTGATGACTACTGCTTTATAATATAGTTTGAGGTCTGGAGGTGCTATTCTCCTTTTATCTCTACTTCCTTTCACCATCTCCCTTGATATTCTAGATATTTTGTCTTTCCAAATGAATTATTATTTTATTCTATAAAGTATCCCTTTGGTAATTTGATCAGTATAGGATTAAAAGTGTAAATTAATTTTGGAAGTATTGTCATTTTTATTATATTGGCACAGCCTAGCCGTGAGCACTGAATATTCCTCTAGCTTTTTTTTGGGAATGCTTCCCCAATATTTCTTTTTAAATTTTTTTTTATTATTTTATTTTTTCCTCTAACTTTTAAAGTTGTTCTTTATTTAAGGAGCACTTTGTAACTGAATCTACAAGAGTCTCTTCTGTGCGTTGGTAGGATGATCCCAAGATATTTTATGCATTTTGTAGTTATTTGGAATGGAATTTCCCTTTCTAATTTTGCTTCTTGGGTTATGTAATTATGATATAAAAAGCTGTTAATATTTGGAGATTTATTTTGTAGCCTGAAAATAATATAATATTAGTGTAACACTGAGTTCATTGAAATAAGTTTCTATGTTGGATTTTCAAGGACGAATTTGTGTGGCTATCTGTGATTATTGCATATATAATTATGATTTTTGGGTCACTTTTAATATCCCTTTAACCTCTCATATACCTTTCCCTCTCATTTTTGGGTTTTCAATAACCTGCAGCTCTGTATTTTCAGATGTCATTTTGAGATCTAGGTGGACCTTTAGATTCAAAGTTTCTATTTTTAATTGCATGCTGCAATTTTAAATATCCCACAGAACCCTATGGGTTTTTATTTTTTGAATTTAATAGTATTTTTTTTCAAATTACATGTAAAGACAATTTTCAACATTCATTTTTGTATGATTTTGAGTTCCAAAATTTTCTCTCTCCCTTCCTTCCCTCTCCCCTCCCCCAAGACAGCAAGCAATCTGATATAGGTTATACATGTACAATCATGTTAAACATATTTCCACATCAGTCATCTTGTGAGAGAAGAATCAGAACAAAAGGGACAAACCATGAGAAAGAAAAAATAAAATAAAAGTGAAAGCAGTATACTTCGATCTGCATTCAGACTCCATAGTTTTTTTTCTGAATGTGGACAGCATTTTCCATCATGAGTCTTTTGGAATTGTCTTGGATCATTGTATTGCTGAGAAGAGCTAAGTCTATCATAGTTGATCATTGCACAATGTTGTTGTACTGTGTTCTCCTAGTTCTACTCACTTCACTCAGCATCAGTTCATGTAAGTCTTTCCAGATTTTTCTGAAATCCACCTGCTCATCATTTCTTATAGCACAATAATATTTCATTACATTCAGATACCACAGCTTGTTCAGCCATTCCCCATTGATGGGCATCCCCTCAATTTCCAATTCTTTGCCACCACAAAAAGAGCTGCTATGAACATTTTTGTACATGTGAGTCCTTTTCCCTTTTTATGATCTCTTTGGATACAGATCTAGCAGTGTTATTGCTGGATCAAAGGGTATGTACAGTTTTATAGCCCTTGGGGCATAAGAATTTTATGATTTTGACGTAGCTTCAAACTTCAGCATCATGATATTATTAGTTGAGGGAACTGGAGATGACATGTTAGCTCTCTTCATATATTTCAGGGACTCTCATACGGAATAGAAATTATTAAGCTTTTTTCTCTTGGGTCCAGAAAGTAGAACTAGGAGCAGTGGGTGAAAGTTACAGAGAGAGAGAGGCAATATTTGAATTCTACATAAAACTTTCTAAAAGCAGCCCTGCAAAGAAGAGAATTTCCCATCTAGGGAGGTCTTCAAGTAGAAGCTGTATAAACACATGTGGGGATGTCGTAATTGGGATTTCTGCTTTAGGCATGGTTTGTTCTAACTCTGTCAGGGTTCTAACTCTACAGGGTACTCTCACTAATGCATATCAACAACAATTCTGCAATTACTAGTCTTAACACTTTTGCCTGCATCACTGCTATGTTAAGTGACATTTGCAGAGTCACACTGTTAGCATGTATTTATATTAGTGTGTGGTACCTGAACCAACTCATTGGCTTCAAAGTCTGTTCCCTATTTACTACACCATGCTACGTCTCCCTTTGGGTATATTATTGTTTAAATAGGCTCCTACCAACTTAGCCACCATTTATAAAATGTGATTCGATTTTTCAATTCGTAAGGTAACTTAAAAATAGACTTTTGGAATAAAATCTTGGCATTAATCTCTAAGGACCTAAAAGTATTTTGATGTTATGTCATGTCTCACATTTATACAAGGTAGGTAAAGGTAAGATATTATTATATCCATTTTACATATAGAAGCATTAAGATACAGTTAGGTCAGTTATTTGTTTGATGTCCCAGTATATCCAATCAAATCCAATAAGCATGTAAGTGCCTATTATTTATAAGGTAGTAAGACTACAAAGAAAACAAACAAACAAACAAACAAAAACCAAACCAAACCAAACCCAGACTTTGCTCTCAAGGAGCTTACTTTGTCAAAATTTTATCCACAGTTATTTATTTATCTATCAAAAGTGAAAACTCTTTGAAAATTGAGTCTAAAAAGTGATGTCATACTGAAGGTTAGACTTCAAGAAAATTCACATAAACTCCTTAAGGAATATTCAACAGCCTGCTTATTTTAAGGTGTAAAAGCATTCAATAAACATTTAGCAGATGTCTACTAAAATGCCGTGGAACAACTGTTATGATAAACCCTTGAGAAATTTCATTGTCAACATATGGTGAATAAAATCTTCTCTAGTTTAGGTGTAACTCTTTGTAAGGATTTATCCTTTCATATCTGTAAAAATCTCAATGGACTGGATTTACACTGGAATATATCTCACATACCATTCACTTATACGGTTAAGGAAGAGACCTAAAAATCAACCACAAAAAAAATTTAAATCATATTTATAGTTGGCTTGTGAAAATTACAGTTAGAATGATTTTTGTAAAAATGCACTATATAAATTCTCTGTATTCTCAGAACCCAGCATAATTCCTTACTCAAAGCAGATGCTAAATAAATATTTGTTGAATTTAAACGATAAAGCAAATTACCTTAAAAGTGCTAGAGCTTCAGGACATTACCATAAAATACAGGTTATAACTTCAAATTACACATTGAGACAACACATTAATTCAACCTTTGATAAAAAGAATTTTATAAATAGCAGCAGGCAATCAGGCCCAATCTTTTAAATTTCCCAGAGGTTTTTCTATTTATTATTTAGAAAGATTAAAGAGAACCATCCTACAGTTCAGTGGTAGTCAATGACTGGTTTTGGTTAGTCTAGAAGATTCTGTTCAGTAATATAGGAGATGCTTATTTTTGGTTTTCCATTGGTGAATTTATGTCTTTAGAGAAAAAAGTATAAGTAGCCAAAGAGAGAGAAAACTATCATTTAAATCCATCTATACTGAATGTAAACTGATTCCTTGCAAAGTATCATAAAGTTTAAATAACTCTGAATTAATAGAAGTTTAAGGGGAGTAATGTGGAAGTAATGGGAAGGAAGGCAGAGTTTGGAGATAAATCAAGGAGGAAACATAACAAGAGAAGTTTTTGAGCAGAAGATTTTGGAGGAATCTACATTAAGTTTATATAGATACAATAATAAGCTCTTGGAAGAACATACCTATTAAGATGAGTATTCTTGATTAGTTATTTAAATAATGACAAATCACCACCAATAAAACAACTTCCCACGGCAGCCTCACTTACATAGGGAGTCATAAAAGAAAGAGTAGCTTGCCAATAGAAACTTTGTTATTTTGCAATTAAGTGGGCTTTGAGGGAAATCTTTTGCTGAAAGTTCAAGATATCAACCTATGCTGTGTAAATAACACTACTTTTTCTACTGAATGTCAAGGAGGTTACAGTGTCTAGTGACCTAGAATTATGGCAAAGACGGAGCTCATCATCATGATAAGTTAGGTAATTTGCAACCTCACTCTGTGACTGTTGGTTAAGCTGAATGTTTTTCAACCTTGCCCTGGCAATAATCAGCTGGAAGCTAGCTCTGGTGTACAAGGGAAGGTCATTTTACAGCCCAGTCACTGCTACATTCCCTCTCCCTTCTATTCCTTGTAGGGAAGCCTTCCCATGAAGCAACTTGAGCCTAGAGGCATGAAGTTGTTTGCTTCCTAATTGAGTAAAGAAAGAAAGCTGGAAACCTGTCCAATTAAATGAAATCACCCAAAGAAAAGCAATGGTGTGCAGAGGATATCCTAAAAGCAAAATAAGAATAAAAAACAAAGCATATTTCCTCTAGAAACTTGAGACAGAACCTGAGGAAAATGTTCCTGATATCAACTATAGCTTCTCTGATGGGACAGGAAGATAACTTCACAATGTTAAGTCAGCACCAAAAAATAGACACTTTGGATGCTTGTCCTTTCTCTCCTAAAGTGAACAAAAAACACAATTATGTTTCATCTTGTTTCTGCTTTTGAGTTTTTAGAGGGACTTAAGGAAAGCAAAATATTTTGGATTTTAGTCTAGATCCAACTCCTCAATCTCCTCAGACTCCCATGACCTACTTAGATCCCTGGCTAGTCACTTCAGAAAAAAAGAGGGACAGTCACATCTTCAGTTCATTATTCCCCACAAGTATTCCACTGCCATGACCATACTCAATTCTAGCTCATCTTTGTGTTACCTGTCCTCACCACAATCCAGGACTTCCTCAAGCCATAACCCCGTTTCTGAATTAATTTTCTTCCCTTTCCTATTTAGACCCTTAGTTTACCAATTCAACTCCACTCTTTCCTCTCCTCTCAAATCCTTTGCCCCCCTTGTCCTGGATTCACCATTGATCTTTGATACACTCTAACCAAAAATTATACCCACCTAGGCTGACTGGGTACATTACAAATGTAATTTTTTTTTTAACCTTAACTGGGTCCTCACAGTAGTTAGGCAATGGTTTTGTTCCTCCCTAATTAATCCCAAATCCCACTCCCCCCAGAGGCTATTCTAAACCTCCTCTTCTTTCCTTAAACCTCCTACTCTCCCTATCCTCTCAGCTAAGGACCTCACCTAATATTTTGCCTAAAAAAATAGAGGCTATTTCCCATGAGCTCCATCTTTCTTGTTTTTTGACATTTCAAGATCCCATAATATAATTTTTGACAACGTGGCCCTTCTCTTCTTCAGGTCAGGCTCCTCTTCATGTAGCCTTGATACTATCCTTCTCCCATCTTCTGCAGCAGATTGCCTCTTCAATCATTCCCCTCTTCTACCTTTAAGTCTCTATCACTCTATCTGCTAATTCCTTCCCTGTTGCTGACAAAGATGTCCAGGGCTTCCTTATCTGAGGGAAAAAAACCAAAACTTCACCAGACTCTACCATCCTCTAATGTTCTTTTATCTCTTTTCTCTTTTGCAGACAAACTCTTATAAATACCTGCCGATTCTCATTGCCTCTATTTCCTTTCCTCTTATTTACTTCTTGAAGTATCATGAATAACTTCACTATTCAATAGTAATTGCTGTCTCCAAAATTACCAATGATACCTTAACTGCCAAATTTGACAATGTATTCTCAATCCTCAAGGTGCTCTCCTTCCACCAGTTGCCTGGCCTGAAGCCTGTTCCTGGGGTAGTACCTCTCTACCATCTTTCCCTCCTCCAAAACGATGAACAAACTCCCACCCCACCAAACTCATCCCATCACATGGATTCTGAACCTCAGCCTGTCATTGTTCATACACCTATTCTCTGTCCCACTATCTTGCTCTCTTATCCTCATCTCCCTCAAACCAACCCTCCACAAATTCCATTCTAAAGCTACCCACTTCTTCCACTGTACTCTTTGGAATGCCTTCTCCACAGGTAACAAATCTTTCATCTTAAAAATTTTTCCCTTTCCCATTCCTTCCATCTTCTTGCATTCACTGAGACCTGACACCCTTCTAATGACACAGTTTCCCTGACCACCTTTTTCAGCACTGATTGTACTTTGACTTATAACCCCTGACTGGTCAAAGTGGGAGAGTTGGAATATTTCTTGCTCCCCACTGTCACTTCCAGAGTCTCCATCTCTATCACTCAGTAACTTCTCCTCCTTTGAAATCCATTCTATCCATATTTACCACCCAAATCAAAGTTAGTAGTTGTTATCTACTGATATCTAGGACGCTTGCCATATTTCCTCAACGAATTCAGTGCCTTATGCATAGGCCTTCTCTTTTCTATAACTCCTCCTGTCATATGAATGAACTTCAAAATACATACTGATATTCCTTCAAACGCCCTAACTTTCCAGTTCTTTAAGTTAATCATTTCCCTTTACCTACTCTTCTACTTTACCTCAGCTACTGGAAGAGACAGTCATACCCTAGATCTTGCCATCACTCAGGGGTGTTCTACTTTCATATTCATGAATTCAAATTCCCTTATTTGATCATAAGTGGTTGTCATCCCTTCTCTCTTTCCACCTTGCAACCTCAAACCCTATCAGTCAGTCAGTCAATAAACATTTATCAAGTGCCTATTATGTTCCAGATACTGTGCTAAGCACTGGGGATACGATGAACAAACTCCCACCATCACATGGATTCTGAACCTCAGTCTGTCATTGTTCATACACCTATTCCTTTCCCTCAAGAAGCTCACAATCGAATGGTGAAGACAACAAGCAAGGAAGATATACAAACAAGCTCTATACAGGAAAAATGGGAAATAATTAATTGGGATTTTAGCTGGGACTTGCAGGAAGCCAGGGACACCAGGAGGTGAAGATGAGGAGGGATTGCATTCCAGGCATGGGAGACAGCCAGGGAAAAACGTTTGGGGCTGAGAGAAAGAATGTTTTGTGTCAGGAATATCAAGGAGGTCAGTATAACTGGATCACAGAATACTTGGGGTAAGAGGGGAGGGGAGTAAGGTATAAGAAGACTGTTAAGTAGGGAGAGGGGAATTTTATGAAGGATTTTGAATGCCAAACAGAGGATTTTGAATTTGATCCTGGAGGTAATAGAGAGCACTGGAATTTATTGAGTAGGGAGTTGACATGGTTGGACCTGTACTTTAGGAAAATCACTTTGGCTGCTGAATGGAGGATGGATTGAAGTGGGGACAGACTTAAGTCAAGCTGACCCACCAGCATTTACAGGACATCCAGTTTGAGATGTCTGAAAGGCAATTGGAAATGAAAGACTAGAGGGCAACAGAGAGGTTAGAAGTGGATTTGAGAATCATCAACATATATATGGCAATTAAATCCATAGGAACTGAAGGGATCATTAAGTGAAATAGTACAGAGGAAGAAAGGAGGGCTCAGGACAGAATCCTGTGGATCACCTATGATTAGACCTGAATAAGGATCCAGCAAACTAGCTGTCTAACAGGTAGGAAAACCAAGAGAGTGGTGTTCCAGAAACCTATAGAGAGGAAAGTATCAAGGAGAAGAGAGTGATCAACAGTGTCAAAGGCCACAGACAGGTCAAGAAGAATAGGGATTGAGAAAAGACCACTGGATTTGGCAATTAAGAGATCTTCCTCACCTTGGCCTCCAATGTCTTACTTTTCAGCTCTTTGCCAGGCCATTGCTACATTTTCCTTCATTCCCCATCATGACCCTTCAGTGAACTAGTTAACTCTTTTCTTGAGTCTCTTGTCCTCTTATCCTATCAATGATCTTGTCTTACCAAGCATCAGCTTTGGATTATTCCCATCACCCACTGCCCTTCTTCCTACTAACTTGCTGTTGAAGAAAGATGGAAAAATTCATCAAACTGTGTTGACTGAGACCACTACAAATTTAAGTCACATATCTAAACTGGGTCCTTACTGAGGCAAGGCAACCTTTTAGACCTTTCCTAACTCACTATCCAACTGACCACAGTGTCTCTTCCAAACTTCTTCATCTCTCCTTAAACCTCTCATAGTTCCCCTCCTCTTACCATGTCAGCTGAGAATCTTGCCTCATATTTCAATGAAAAAAAATGAGGTCTTTTGCTAAGAGCTTCCTCTTCTGTCTTCCTGATCATCTCATGTTACTCAAATGTCTTCCACCAATCTCCTCATTCACCCCTACCTCAAGAAAACTACCAAAGTTAACTCCTTTATAAGCACAAGTGATCCCATTCCATCTCATCATCTCCAATATTGTCTCCTCATCATCTCACTCTCTCACTAATCTTCAATCTTTCCCTACAAGTTGCTTCCCTGCCAACAAACATGCCCATGTCTCCACCATCCTCAAAAAAATTATAACTTGATCATCTGTCCTCATTAGCTATAGTTCCTTTTCTTCCTTTTTGTCACTAAACACCTTGAGAAGGCCATCTACAATCAGGGCTCCTACTTCCTATTAACTCAATTTCTTCTTTATTCTCAGGATTCCAACTTCATTATTCAATTGAAATTGTTCTCTCTAATGATCTTTTAATTGCCGTATCTAATGGCATTTACTCAATCTTCATCATTCTTGACTTCTCTGCAGGCTTTGATACTGTTGATTACCCTCTCCTTAATACTATTTTCTCTCTAGGCTTTCATGACACCAGTCTCTTCTGGTTCTTCTTTTACCTGTATGACCACCCCTTCTTTGCTGGATCCTCATCCAGGTCACAATCGGTAATCAGGGGTGATCTCCAGGGCTCTGTTCTAAGGCATCTTCTCTTCTTTGTTTATAATATTTCACTTAGTGATCACATTAGCTTCTATGGATCCAAGTATCACCTCTATGCAAATAATTCTGAGAGCTACTTATCCAGACCTAACCTCTCTCCTAACCTCCAGTCTCATATCTCCAACTGGACATCTCAAACTGGATGTTCTATATACTAAATTGAACTCATTATATTCATCCTCCCCCCAACCCCCTCAACCCTCTACCCCTTCCTAACTTCCTATTACTGCCAAGGGCAGAACCATCCTCTTAGTCATCCAGGCTCACAGCCTAAGTATCATACTGGACTCTACCCACATCCTCCATTCTGTCATATCTATTCTTTGGCCAAGGCTTATCAATTTTACCTTCACAACATTTCTCATATATGCCCCCTTCCTTCCTCTGATACTTTCATCCCCTGGAGAGGTCCTTCATCACCTAATCACTACTGAAATAGCTTTCTGGTTGGTATCCCTGCCACAAATCTTTCCCTCTTCCAGTTTATCCTCTACTTAGCTATCAAACTGAACTTCCTCAAACATAAATATGACCATGTCATCCTTCTATTCAGTAAACTCTAATAGCTCCTTATCACCTCCAGGATCAAGTATAAAATCCTATTTGACATTCAAAGTCCTTCAACACCCTCTTATCTTTCTAGTACTTTATACCTTATTTCCTCTTACAAACTATGCAACCCAGTGACACTGGCCTTCTTACTTTTTTTCACACAAGACATTCCACCTTTTAACTCCAGGTATTTTCACTGGCAGTCTCTTATACCTGGAGTGCTCACCCTACTCATCTCTATCTCCTGATGCCCCTTGACTTCCTGAAAGTTCAGTTAAAATTCCACCTTCTACAAGAAGCCTTTCCAGCCCCTCTTAATTCTAGTGTCTTGACTTTGTTGATTATTTCCTATGTATCTTGTATACAGCTTGTTTGTACATATATATTTGCCTATTGTTTCCTCTATTAGATTGTTAGTTCTTTGACAGCAGAGACTGGTCTTTTTTTTTTTTATTGCATCTTTCTTTGTATTCCCAGCACTTCGCACAGTACCCAGAACACAATAGATGTTTAATAAATGCCTCTTAACTGACTGACTTCGTGGCCTTTCTGTAGCATTTAACAATGTTGACTATGCTCTCTTCCTAGACATCTTTCTTCCCTGAATTTTTGCACCTCTATTTCTTGGTTCTCCATATAGTGCCTCTTAACTTGGGTTCCCCAAGGCTCTGTCCTATGCCCTTTTACTTGGTAACCCTCATCAGGACCCATAGGTCTAATATAATTTCCATCCTGTTTTCTATATTCAGCCCTAATATCTATCATGAGCTACAGTCTGGCATCATTTGTACTGTATTATGTGTATATGTATATACACATACACACACACACACACACACACACACACACACACACACACACACACACACGTTGTCCTTTCCACTAGAATTTAAGTTCTTTTAGGGTTTGGACTGTTTCTCTTTGTATCTCTAGTGCTTAGTACAGTACCTGGCACATGGTGAGTGCTAAATAAATGTTAATTGATCAATTAACTATAATAAGCATAGGTATATGGAATCATAAATCTAAATCTAGAAGGAACCTTAGAGATCACCTAGTAAAACCTCTTCACATAAGGAAACCATGCCCCAAAGAGGTTGTGATTTGCCCAAGATAAAACAGGTATTAAGTGGCATGGATGGGATTTGAACCTTTGTTTATCAAATCCAGTGCTTTTTCTACTGTCTTTCTGCCTTCAAGATCTCATGAATACAAATTCAAGACTCTTTCCACTGAATGCTGATGTATGTTATTGACCTCACAATGCTTGACATCTACCTTATGGACAGACTCACCTCTAGTTCTTCCACACAAAATGTAACGTGTAAGATTTTGGCTTCATTTATGGCAGAACATGATATAGCCCATTCAGTCTATAAGCTGGTGATGTAATGTAATGAGAGCTGTATTTGAGATCACACAACCTGATTTAAAAATATAACAATAATAATGACAAAATTCATAGAGGAACAAAAAGGTCAAGAATATGGAGGGAAATACTGAAATCTACTACAAAGCAAAAAGTCATCAAAACTGTTTGGTATTAGTTTAAAAAACAGAAAAGTCACTCGGTGGAACAGGTTAGGTATACAACATACAGAAAATATAAGCAAAGTAGTATGTTGTTGATAGACTCAGAGAACCCAACTACTGGGTAAACAACTCAGTAGTTAACAAAAACTGCTTGGATAACTGGAAAGCAATATAAAATTAATTAGTTTTAGATTAGTATCTCACTTCATATGCCAAAATAAGCTCCAAATGGATATATGACTTAGACATAAAAGGTCACATCAAAAATAAATTAGAGGAGCAACAAAGGAAATACCCTTACAATTATGGATCAGGGAAGAGTTCATGACCAATAAGGGATACAGAAGATCACAGAAGACAAGATAATTTTTTCACTACATAAAATTTAAAATGTTTTGTAGGAACAAAATCAATGAAGTTGGTATTAGAAGAGAAATAGTTAATATCTGTGGGTGGGGGGGAACCTTTGAGCAAGTTTCTCTGATATAAGTCTGATACCCAAAATACATAAGGAACTGATTTAAGTATTTAATGATAAGAGAAGTCTCTGAAAGATAGATAAGTGGTCAAAGGATATGAACAAGTAGTTTTCATTTGAGGAAATACAAACTATCCACAGAAAATGGAGAAAAGCACTCAAATCACTAGTAATTAGAGACATATGAATAAAAGCCACTCTGAAGTTTTATTTACCTCCAGCTCCAGATGACAAAAATGGAAAATGACAGTTGTTGGAGGGGCTATGGGAAAACAGGTGCACTAATGCTCTC
Source organism: Phascolarctos cinereus (assembly GCF_003287225.1). NCBI lineage: Eukaryota > Metazoa > Chordata > Mammalia > Diprotodontia > Phascolarctidae > Phascolarctos > Phascolarctos cinereus. The sequence goes on from NW_027555736.1 coordinate 132,468,147, forward strand.
TTGATAGAGATGTGAGTTGATCCAGGCCTTTGACCTAGTCAACCTATATTCCAAAGAGATTGACCTGTGTGTACTTTGTATAACAACTCTTTCTGTTATTGCTAAGAACTAGAAACTAAGCAGGGTGGGGGTTAGGGGACAGAGATGTGCCTATCCACTGAGAATTGGCTGAATAAATTATGGTATAAGAATATAACGTAATGTTATTATGCTGTAAGAATTAGTAAAAAGGATAGTTTTAGAGAAACCTGGGAAGGCTTGTATAAATCAATACAGAGTGAAGTGAGTATAACCAGGAGGACAGTTTTCATAATAAGTATGGCAAAAAACAACAACTTTGTGTTATAGTAGAGATTAAGGTAAATTGAGAGACAAAGTTATTTCTGAGCATGATCGATTTATTAATTAAGCTAGCAATAACCAAGAAATTGTATCAATGGCCTCTCTCAATGACCAAAGACCCTGAATGAGGGGTGACAGGGTCTTTGATAACAATTAGCAAGATGACAGAACAAAATCTCCAATGCCATCAGTATGTCTTTTTCTGACTGGCCTGATCATTTGGTGGTGTTGTTCAATCATGTCTGACTCTTCATGAACCTGTGGACCACAGTGCACTAGGCCTTCTACCTTCCACTATTTCTCAAAGTCCATCCAAGTTCATGTTTGTTGTTTTCATGATACACTATTTCAACCTCTGCTGACCCCTTTTCCTTCTGCCTTTAATTTTTCCCAACATCAGGGTCTTCTCCAATGAGAACTGTCTTCTCATTATGTGACTAAAGTATTTAAGTTTCAGCTCCAGTATTTGATCTTCCAGTGAATAGCCTGAGTTGAATTAATTTCTTTAAGTATTGACTGATTTGATCTTCTTGTTGTCTAAAGGACTCTTAAAAGTCTTCACCACAATTCAAAAGCTTCTATTCTGCAGCACTCAGTTTTCCTTGTAGTCCAACTCTCATAACCATACACCACTACTGGAAAAACCATAGCTTTGACTATATGGATCTTTGTCAGCAAGGTGATGTCTGCTTTTTGGTACACCATCCAGATTTACCATAGCTTTCCTTCCAAGCAGCAAGTGTCATTTAATTTCATGGTTGCAGTCACCATCTGAAGTGATCTTCGAGCCCAAGAATACAAAATCTGACACTGGTTCAATTCCTTCTCCCTCTATTTGCCATGAAGTGATAGCACCAGTTGCCAAGATCTTAGGTTTTTTTTTTAATGTCAAGCTTCAAGCCAGCTTTTATACTTTCCTTTTTCACCCTCATAAAGAGGTTTTTAAATTCTTCTTCACTTTGTGCCATCAGAGTGGTATCATCTGCATATTCGAGATTGTTGATATTTCTCCCAGCAATCTTAATTCTGGCTGATTCATCCAGCCTGGCATTTCATGTGATATACTCTGCATATAAATTGAATAAATAAGGTGACAATATACAATCTTGTTGTGTTCCTTTTCCAATCTTAAACTAATCGATTGCTCCATGTTTGGTTCTAAATGTTGCTTCTTGGCCCACATACAGGTTCCTCAGGAGACAAGAAAGATGACCTGGTACTTTTATCTATTTAAGAACACCACATTTTGCTGTGATCCACACAGTCAAAGGCTTTGGTGTAGTCAGTGAAGCAGAAGTATATTCTTTTTCTGGAACTCCCTTGCTTTCTCCACATTCCAACAAATGATGGCAATTTGGCCTGTAATTCCTCTGCCTCTTCAAAAACCAACCTGCTCTTCTGGTAATTCTTGGTTCACATATGGCTGAAGCCTAGCTTGCAAATCTTAAGCATAATGATGCTGGCATGTGAAATGAGCACAACTGCTCAGCAATTTGAACATTCTTTGGCATTGCCCTTCTTTAGGACTGAAACCTAAACTGATCTTTTGCAATCTAGTGGCCACTGTTGAGTTTTCCAAATTTGCTGGTATATTGAGTGTAGTACTTTAACAGCACTATGGTTTGGGATTTTAATTAGCTCAGCTGGAATTCCATCACCCCCACTAGCTCCATTGTTGGCAACGCTTCCTAAAGCCCTCTTGACTTCATTCTCCAGGATGTCTAGCTCTAGATCAATAACCATACTGTTATGGTTATCTTGATATTAAGATCTTTCTTGTATAGTAGAGTATAGTTCTTTTGTATATTCCTGACACTTCTTCTTAATCACTTTTCAGGACATTACACCATGATAATCTGGATTGATAGACATTTTAATGAGGAGGTGGGTTAAGAGTCCTCTCAGCTCCTCCTCATTACTTCCTCATTGAAAGATGGGAGTAATCCTTGGATGATAGGATCTGCAAGATTTAGGTGTAGTAAATTAGGGCTCACAATTGAAATTAACTTGAATTTGAGTTAAGTGGGTAGTGTGGGTGAGGTTACAAAGACACAAGGGTGTGGAGATTCAATTCACAAGTGGAGGTAATTACTAGACAAAAAGTTGGCCTTTAGGCAAGTTTCTCTGGAATATAGGTGAAGGTTGAGGTTACAAAGGTAAGGAGTTTGGACTTAAAAGGTTTAGGAGAGTATTAAATCCATGATAGCTTAAGTCTCAAAAATAGTATTAAAATCAATTTTACATTTTACATTTGAAAGACTTAAGAATTATGACCAACAGAATGTTGAGATTCCAGACAAGTAATGATGAGCAGTGCTCTCTACCTCCTAATAAAGAGATGATAGGAGCAGAATGAGACATACATTTTTACACATGGGCAATGTGGGAATTTGTTTTGCTCGCCTATGCATATTGTTTTTCTTTTTTTGTTTCAAATTGTAAAGGAAGTTGGGGAGAGCAGAAGGCTATCCAAAAGGTTGTCAAAAAAAATCATTATAGCATTTTTTAATGCAGAGAAGAGAACAGAAGGAAAGCCAGAAGGAAATACAAACAAGCAAGATAGGTTTGAAAGTTATGTCTTGAATTTATTATATACTTAAAAGGAAAAGCAAACTACATGTAATATTCAATTTCATGTGCGATCCTCTTTTTCTTTTCTATTTTGTATATGGGCATGCCCATTTTATTTGGTGTTTGTTAAGTTCAGTATTTTAAAAATAAATTTAAAATGTTAAAAGCAAACAAATTCTGATTCTGTTAGAAAGAATAAAATTTATTTGTATTAAAAGAGACCTTAGGAGTCATCTAGTCTCACCCCTTCATTTTACAAATGAGGAAACTGAGGGCTAGAGAGGTTAACTGATTTTCCAAAGGTCAAACAGGCATCAAGGTTCTGAGGCTCTAGATCCAATTAATCAATTATTAAATAAGCATTTATTCAGTGCTTGAGTCAGGTACTATGCTAAGCACTGGGAATACCAAAGCAAAAGTGAAAGTCTTTGTCCTTAAGGAGCTCACATTCTAACAGAGGATATAACATATGCATATATTTATAAGTATTATCCATAACATATATGAAATAAATACAGGGAGGTTTGGGAATGAACTAGCACCTGATTAGGAAAGGCTACAATACATGGTGCCATTTTAACTGAATCTTGAAGGAAATCAGAAATTCTAAGAGCCAGAGGTGAGAAGGGAGAGCACATTGCAGTCATGGAGGACAACCTGTTCAAAGGAATAGAGACAGGAGATGACGCATCATAGGTACAGAACAGAGATGAGTCCAGATGATGAATACATGGAGAAGAACAATGTGGAACAAACCTGGAAACGTAGGAATAAGCCAGGTTATGATAAGATTTAAATGACAAATTGAGAAACTAATATTTAATTCTAGATATAATGGAAAAACATTGAATAGGGAAAAGGAGGTGTGCATGACACTTCCAGATTTTAGGAATATCACTTTGGCAGCAGTATGGAGAAGGGATTAGAGTGGGGAGAAGCCTGAGACAGGCAGACCAAATAAGAGGCTATTGTTTTAGCCTCCTATGAGAAATGAAAAGCTTTTGAAGTTTTTCCATTATACTCTGCATTTGTAAACTTGGGAAAGTTTCTTAACTTTTCTGGGATTTAGTTTTCTAATCTATTAAATTAAGAGGTTAGACTAGACACATAAACCTATGATTTCCCCCTGAGGTACTCAGTACTATAGCACTGAGGTACTATATAGTAATGTACATTAAGCGAAAAATTAAGACTAAAAGATGTCAGGCTTGGATGTTAAATTCATGTAGAATCTTTGAATTTTAAGAGTTGGAAGGGACCTTGTAGATAATTTAGTAGAAACTTCTCATAGTACAATATGAAAATTGACACCTAGAGAATTGAAGCATCTAAGGTCATTAGAAATAGAACCTAGGTCTCATGATTTCCCTCCTAGTGTTCTACTAAATCATGCTACCCTTCATTTATATGGTACAGTACTTGTAGGTGTCATCTAAATTTGGGTATTTGCTAAAAAAGAAACAAAATAAAATAAAGAAAAAAGCTATGCTGAGAGACTTTAGGGAAAGTACTGTAGCTAGGTACCAGTTTTCAATCTGTTAAGTCATTCTGAGGGCTTCATCAATACTTGTAAAGAAAAAATAATCTTCTTGTGGAATGAATTCCTCATAGAACCATTGTCACATTTTAATTATTTACTTGATGGGTATTATGCTATTTTGCTACATACAGGTAGATATTGTTAACTATTCACTATGCTCTGAGGGTCTTCTCTGACACAATTATTTATCTTCAGAACAACTGATGAGTAAATATCATGTCTCTTTCTTTCTTTTTCCCCAAAATCTATTGCCACGGAATTTTTAATTAGTTTTTGGCACATAAAATTCATTGAAAACTGAAAGGAGAACTATGTGGTTCAAGTCATAGAGACAAGAGAAGGCAATAAGTGAATTCATAACACACATATCTACAAGACAGAAACAGAAAAGAAATACCATGACTTTTTTTGGGGGGGAGGGGCAGGAAAGTAAGTTTCTATTGCCAAATTCTGTCATGAGGAGTTCCAGAAATCATGATGTTTGTGCAGCTTTCTCACAACTACCTGCCAGGCAATAACTGATGGCTATTGAACTAGCTCATTCATCAGCTGTCCAGTTTGAGGAGCTCTCTGTATAGTAGCTCAGTAGGTCCCATTTTATTGCAGTCCTCTTTCACATTTTTGATACCAATATATCTTGGAATGTTTTTAAGCAGTGGAGAAAAATGGTCACTTTTCTTTGGGCATTTCTGTCACCACAAAGGAATGAAAAGTCTTAAAGCAGGAGGTGGGGTGAGGGAGGAGGAAGAAACATAAAAAGAACAATATTCCTTTATGTGCATTTAGTAAAATGCACTCTGACTCTATGAGACTGGAATCTTTTTTTTTTAAAGAAAGAGGAAATCACACTGTACCTTTATATAACTTACAAGGAGTTTCTAACAAAAACTGTAGCCTTGCTAAATGTTTAATAATTAGAGTTCATATTTACAACATACTTTTTGTATCTTTATAGTTGAATGTTTCTTGAGGACAGGGATTGCTTTGGTATTGTTATTATGTTTGTTCTGGGCCTACCTTAGTGGTAGATGCTTTAAAAATAAATATTTGTTGAAGTGAATTAAATTGAAAATGTTTCTCACCAAATGGCTATGTAGATTTTGAGAATTTATCTATATAAAGCCTTTCGAACTTTATCATAAAGTGGGATAAAGCTGAGAATGACACGTTGGGAGTTACTCTGAGCTCAGCCCTTGAAGATTTAAGAGACAGGAGGAAAAAAGGCAGTCTATCTGTGGCACAATAGAAAGAATATAGTTATCCTTTCCATATTATGACTTTCCTCATCATGGTTTCATTATATTGTGGGTCAGCATAAGAAATAAAAGAAGAATTTTGAGGAGTTTCACAGAAGCTGCAGATGACAGGCAAAGGCCATGAGATGATGCGGAGTCATGCCCAAATATTTAACCCAAATTTTACAATAAGATAATGTAAAAACTCCATAAAAGAAAAAGAAAAAAATTCAGATTTCTTCTTTGTTAGGAAGAGAGGGCCAAAAAACTTTATGTGGATTTTCCAGATCATGGGGGCACTGTGCTATGCCTCTAATCCCGGCAATGTGGAAGGGATAACTATACTGATATGGCAGAATGAATAAGGTATGAGGAAGTTTCTCAGTAATCTGCAGGTGACCAGCCATTTTGTATTCCAGTTGAAATCAATGGATCTGTTATTCTTACTGTGATCATGAATTTTTAATTGAACATAAAAATATCAGAGAAATACATTTTCATTTTAAAACATGGTCTAAGAATTCAAAGACATGAAGGAATGTTGCAATGAAAAGAAATACTCATAAAAATCCTAACATTTGAACAGAATTCAATTTATGGAGAAGAATAACTATAGATTAGCATGACTAGCAATGCTCCAAGTTAATGTGCAAAAGAATATCTAGCAAATGTAATTTATTATTTAAATTTCATATCTAATACGATATAAAATAACAAGGACTTTTTATGCCCACACATATTAAGCTCTAAAAAGGTTCTAAGCTGGAAGAGGCATCTCCCACTGTATGTTTACTAAACATATAGGGGATTCAAATCAATGTAATTAAACAATATTTATCAGTTGCATATATTTTACAGATAATTGGGCAAAACACTCTACGCCTAACTTCCTTCAACTATAAAATGAAAGGGTTGGACTAGAAGATTCCAAAAATCCATTCCAGTTCTAAAATTTTATGAACCTAATTATTCCTAGCATGGTGTAATGATAGAGTTATATATGTTTGAAACTCAATTATAATTCAATATACATGTATTGAGAGCCTTCTATGTATAAAGTGACATGCTAGGAACCACTACTCTATATGACTCTTTGTGAACCTGTGTGGTGCAGTGGATAGAGTTGAACTTTAAGTCAGGAGTCAGAAAGACCTAAATTTGAATCCTACCTGAGATACTTATGAGCTATATTGACCGTAGTCTCTGAGCCTCTGTCTTTTTATTTGTAAAATAAGGATGATAATAATAATGCTCACCTCACAACAGAATTATTATAAGGAACAAATGAAAGGTTGTATGGAAAGAGTTTTGCAAATCTCAAAGTGCTATACAAATGTGAGGTATTATAATTTGAATATTTTATAGGTGCCTTCAGGGGGCAGCTAGGTGGCACGGTGGATAGAGCACCAGCCCTGGAGTCAGGAGGACCTGGGTTCAAATCTGGCCTCAGACACTTACTAGCTAGCTGTGTGACCCTGGGCAAGTCACTTAACCCCCCCCATTGCCTCAAAAAAAAAAAAAGATACATACTTGGCAGTCCATTGTCTTTACCTGTACAAGATGGTCAATTGCTGAATTATAATTTCCCAGGGCCTGTTCCACATCTGCCATCTCCTTCAATACTGGGATACAGTCTTGACTCTTTTCACCTTTACTACTCTCAATATATTTCAAAGATTCTTCATAGTAGGGCAGAGCCTCTTCTGATTTCTTTTGGATCTGGTACAGCCTAAAAAAATAAAAATAATAAATTATTTCTTAAAATGCAGAACACTGAAAAGAATTTTTTGAAAAAAGGCTGTATAGTGGTGGGCTAAGTTTTCACAAGTTAATGTGACACTATGGAAACATTCCCAGAATTACTCATAATGAGAAGCTGTCTTGTCAGCATCTGTTTCTATATACAGTATCACCATATCCTACATGGCTATAATAAAGCATTAAAAATTCATTTCTCAAAATTTTCAAGGACAATTAGTAACTTTTTTTTACAAAGAATTCATAGTGGTGCAGAATTTGTCTTGCTTTATTTGTTCTTAGTACAGACCTTTTATTAAAACAAAAAGAAAGCTTTAAAATGGATAATACTATTGATGTATAAAGTAACATAATGCAACAAAGTAATGAATGTATTAAAGTCTTCATTTCATTTTAACCACTAAGCATTTATAGTATGATTATTCACTCCAAAATAACTTTCAAAATAACTGACCAATTTTAGTGAAATTTAGTGCCCAACTTACTGACAAGTATTAAGGTAAACTTTTAATTTGTGTTTCAGATAGCCAATTTGAAATAAACTGATAGCTAAAAATTTCTAAATGGGTACATCATCCATAATTTGACAAATACTTCATTTAAATTTGATATATTATTAGAGGATAGTAACAGGACTAAATGAAGACCATAGTTCAATTGACCACTAGTCTTAGATTATGCAGCTAATTAAGGGAAATCCTGACTCTGGATTCGTTCCATAGCAAATATGACAATACCATTTAAACTTAGAATGTTTTTGGACAGCAAATATTCCTTAGAAAAGGAGATTTTATTTGAGGTCCATGAATTTGTTTTTCTAAAAAAAAATTAACTGTAAGTCAATATAATTGATTTCCTTCATAATCCTATATACTTTATTTTATGCATTTAGTCAGTCAATAAGCATTTGTTAGCCATTTACTATGTGACAGGTACTGCGCTAAGCAGTGAGGATACAAAAAGAGGCAAAAGACAGTTTCCACCATCAAGAAATTCACAAATGAATGGAGGAGACCATAAGCAAGCAAATATATACAAACTAAACACAGTATAAGTAGGAAAGAATTATCAGAGGGAAGGTACTACAATTAAGAGGGACTGGGAAAGATTTCCTGTAAAAGGCAGGATGATAGTTGGGACTTAAAGGAAGCCAGGAGGAAGAGATGAGGAACAAATTCTAGGTCTGGGGACGGCCAGAGAAAATGCCCAGAGCTGAGACTGAGAACAGCAAGAAGGTCAGTGTCATTGGATAGAAACATTATTCTGAGAAGGGGGTTCATAGGCTTCACCAAATTGCCAAACAGGCCCATGACACGAAAAAAGGTTAAGAACCCCTGCCTTTGAAACTCTACACATCTTGTTTTAATCTTTTAAGACTTTCTTCCATAGATTTCTAATTTTAGAAAAGGCACTGTAGCATATGGCTAAAAGTTAATGGCTCAATTCAATTAAACTCACCACATAATTATCAGACATTGACTATGTGCAGGGTAGAGTTCCAGGCTTTGGGATACACATTAAAAAATGAAATAGCCCTTGCCCTCCAAAAAGTTTGCTGGGAGATATTTATAAGGGGATACTTAAAGCAAGATAAATGGAGAAAGGAGAGAGCATTAATCTACTGGGGGATATCAGAGCTGGCTTTATAGATGTACTGGCATCTGAACTAAGCCTTTATGGACTCTAAAATGTATAGATGAGATGGGAGAGATGAAGCTGATGGGGATGAGGCCAAAGCACATCTCAAGCACAGAGGACAGCTGGGGAGAGTGCGCAGGGGTGAAAGATGGCACGTTCAGTTCACTAACAGCTTGGAGTCCAGCTTGCATAGAATACAATATATAAAAGAGTATATAATATAAAATATGATTGAAAAGATAGGTTAGATCTGGATTATGGAGAATTTTTAAAGCTTGTCTGAGAAGTTTCTATTTTTATCCATTAAATTCCTAACAGATAAAACTTTAAGTAATTCATAAATATAAAGAAACAAACATATGGTTTCAAAAATGAATTTTGAATTGTAATTTTCCCACATAACTAAGCTTAAAGGAATCAAATTATTCCCGGAATATTTCAGAATAGGAAAAAATATTCATTTCCCCCTTTTTGTGTCCATAAAGGACACAGATTTTGCCAAGGGAGTAACTGCCTAAATGAATAGTTCTTTTGTTTCTAATGCTGTCTGTATAAGTCATAGAATACTAATAACACAAATATAAATGTCAACATGATCTCACTTGGGTGATTCTACTTTTTTTTATTAAAGAAATAATAAAAGCTTGTAAATCATTGAATACAAAAAAGGTGGGGGAGAAACTAGTATTTTTAAGCCATAAAAATATTATATTGGCTGATTTACAGATTAGAATTTCTCCTTTTCTTAAGATAAGAGACTATAGAAAAGTATAACTGGAATTTGGAATACTAGGTCACAAGGAAGTTGATGACTAGTAGTCAAGTAATATCCAATTTCATGTTCAAGTAAACTAGTTAATTTATAAATAATTACCAATTGATAAACCAATAATAATGACCAACTGATAAATGGTCAAAGGATATGAACAGGCAATTTTTAAATGAAGACATCAAAACATTTATAGTTGTGTGAAAAAATGCTCTAAATCATTACTGATTAGGGAAATGAAAATTAAAACAACCCTGAAATATTTTATACCTTTGAAATTGGCTCAAATGATTGAAGGAGAAAGTGACAAATGTTGGAGGGGATGTGGAAAAATTGGGACACCAATTCATTGTTGGTGGAATTGTGAAATGATCCAAACATTTTGAAGAGCAATATAGAATTATGCCCAAAGAGTTATTAAATTGCAAATACCCTTTGACCCAGCAATAATACCACCACTAGGTCAATTTCCAAAGATGATTAGGGGAAAAGGGGAAAAATCCTATATGTTCTAAAATATTTATAGCAGCTCTCCTTATGGTGGCAAAAAACTGAAAATTGTGGGGATGCTCATCAACTGGGGAATGGCTGAACAAGTTGTGGTATGTGATTGTGATGAAATATTATGGTGGTATAAGAAATGATGATCTTAGAAAAACATGGATAGACTTGCATAAAATGAAAAGCAAAGTAAGCAGAACTAAGTGAACGTTGTATACAGTAACAGCAATATCATTATAAGAACAACTTTGAGTGGATGAGTCATTTTAACTATTATAAATACCCAAATTAACTACAAAGGATCTATGAAGAAAGATGCTATCTGCATCCAGAAAAGAACTGATTAATAGATGTATAGAATGATTTTACACATCTTTGCATATATATACACACATATATGCACATATACACATATATGCATATATGTACAGATGTATGTGTATATGTGTGTGTGTATACACACACACACACACACACATACATATACATATCTGTGTCTAGGGTAGGAGGGAGGGAGTGAGAGGAAGAAAAAAAAGGAAAAAGCCCAAAATTTATATGATAATTTTATTATATATTTAAAAGAAATAGCAAGTTGTACATAGATTTGCAGTTTCATGTGCAATCATCTTTTTTTTTATTATACTATGTTATAGAAATGCTTGTTTTATTCCATAAATTAAAAAAAGTAAACTAGTCTATAAATCAAGAATCTCTGGTTTGCTACATAGGAATTCACTCCATTAATGTATATGACAACTCATCTATAAATTAATATATTAAGAACTACCTGACGCTCAGAAAAGCTAAGTAAGTTATTTGTCCATGATCATCCAACTTTCAATTGTCAGGGGTTAGTACTTGAACCTAAGGTTTCCTTCCTTACTACTCACTATCCCATGCTTCTTCTCAAGTTAACCCAAATGAGTTATAAATTTATCTGATATTTTAGAATGGCTCATCAAATGTATGACTCTTCCTTTCACACATATGTGCATACACACATACATTAAAGAAAGATACATTTGATGAAATGTTCTTTCAATATTCACAAAACATGTATTTGAAAAACTCATTTGGAGGTATTTCTAAGCAAAATTAGTTCCATAATAGACCCCCTAGTCATGTTGTATACTTATACCTTTTGTTTTAAATAAATATCATTATAATTCTTAACAGTGCTTTCACAGAGGGAGCATGGTATAGCAGTCAGCTTCAAAGTTAAGAAGATCTAGGTTCAAGTGTTTTTGTCTTCTGAGGGCAGCTAGATAGCTCAGTAGAGTATTGGACCTGGGGTCAGAAAGATCTGAGCTTAAATCCAGCCTCAAATACACTAGCTGTATGATGCTACACAAGTTACTTAACTTCTGTCTGCCTCAGCTTCCTCATCTGTAAAATGGTGGTAATAACAACACCTCCCTTTCAGTGTTGTTGTGAGGATAAAATGAGATATCAGTAAAGCACTTAGCAAACCTTAAAACACTGAAGCCACTTTTATCATCATCATCATCATCATCATCATCATCATCATCACTCCCAGTGCTTATTTTGATATACAGTTTCTAATGAGAGATATGTTAGTCATAGTGGATAGAGAGTCTTGGATCAGGAAGACCTAGGTTTAAGTTCTGACTTTGACATCTACTGGCTGTGTGACCCTGGGCAAGTTGTTTAATCTCTCAGTGCCTTAGGCAACTCTCTAAGAATATATACTGAAGAGAAGATGCTGATCTACCCATTAGACTATGAGTTCCTTGAAGGCTGGATCTGGTTTTTGCCTTTCTTTGTATCCCCAGTGTTTAGCACAATGCCTGGCACAAAGCAGGAACTTAATAAATGCTTGTTGATTGACTTGCATTGATAGAGGGAATTTGCTCCTGTGGGTTTCTTATACCAATAAAATTACAGATTTGGAAAAAAAATCATTCTTTTTAGACAGAAATGTTCCTCCTAGGACCCTTCTAAAGTCCTCCAGTATGTCTAACCTCAAAAATTAAATTGGCAAGGGCGAGAAACATTAAGTAATTTGGTTCTAAATATTTCTGCTCAATTGGAATATCATGCCAATTTTAGGAAAAGGCACTGAGAAGGATTCTAGTCCTGCCTTTGACCCTACTCAGGCCACAATAGTTAAAAAGTGTCCAGGTCAGAATTCAAAGTGGAAACCTGCCTCCCACTCTTGTTCCTACAATGTAATTTTCCACTAGAGACACAGCATTACAGGAAAAGGGGTCTGGAAATTGAGTTACTAGAGCTGCCCTGGCTGTTAGGGGTGTGAAAAATGATTTCCCTGTGAGACCATATGCCCTCAAGCTCTTATAAAAAATTAAATCTATCAAAAATGAAATTAGCAAAGTTGAATGGAGAGCTGGGCCTAGAGTCAGGAAGGCCTGGGCTCACATCTTGCCCTCAGACCCTGGATGGCTAGGTGACCCCCCTTCCTTCACCTTCCTGAACTTAGCTTCCTCTTTTATAAAATGGAAATAATAGGCCTTACCTCAAGGAGGATTACGTGAGGTAATATGCACAAAGCACTTTGTAAACCTTAAAGTATTGCTTATAAAATTGTGTGTTATTACTAGAGAAATTTGTTGTATTTAAAAGTAATAATTTCCCTAAGACCACCATCACAAAACTTGATTTAAAAGTGCTGTGTAGACATAAGCAATAAGATGGCAGATGAAACATTTTGTCAGATCCTCACACCTCTCAAACCTTTCCAAAAAAGAAATTATGAGCCAAAGACAAAGCAACTTCAGTTGTTTTAATGTTCTATGACACCCAGAATCCAAAAGGAGGTTAAAACTCCCCTCTTCCAAAACCAAACAAAAACCAAAATAAAACAAACAAAAAAAGGATGCTCACTGACTTAGAGCTCATTTAACACTCCTTTCTTAACTCCTACACTATCTACAATGAGGCTGCATTAGTAGACCAGAGGATCCACTACATGGCCCTACAACAAAACTCAACCTGGCACCCCAGGCCCCCCTCCCTCTTTGTAGGGCTTGTGGCGACCTCGTATCTAGGCTGCAGACCTCTGCTCAACCCCAACAGCAGTATGGTCAGGCAACGCCACAGGACAGGACATCATGCACGTATGTGTGTATGTGTACTTGCAGAACTCCACTAAGCCTGAAGGAAAGAGCTCAGAATCTAGCTAGTGCCATTTCTATTTATGCAAAGGTCACTTAGGGCAACCTAAGGATTGTAGGTCTCCCAGAAGAAGACAAAAGGACAAAAACCTCAACATCATAATGTAAGGAATAATAGAATTAGGAAATAATGCCCAGAACTTCTGAACATGGAAAATAAAATACTAACTGAAAGAATTTATAGATCATTTCCAGAAAAAGTAGCAACTTCAAGACCTATAGTAATTAAATTCAAACATTCAATTCAGAAATAAGTTCTACAAGCAATCAAAAGACTTTCAAATACAAAGGGAAAGAAATGAAAACAATGTAACACTGTTCTTCATCCATCAGAAACTATGGAAGGAAATGGAATAATGTGTTCTAAGAGGCAATGAAGCTCATGATGCAGCCCAGGTTGACCTACTCTGCAAATCTGAGCTTAACCATAGATTAAAAAAGATGGACATTCAATAACAAAGAGGTATTTGAAACAATTTTGGAAAGAAAACTGAACTGAAGAGATTATTTGCTTCTTGAACACCTCAAACAATAGAAATGCAGGAGTGAATAAATGCAGCAGGCAAGGAGAGGAAGAGTGACAACAGAGAGACCAGTAAGAAACTTCCTTCTTAATGTACACACAAGGAAACAAGGATGAAGGCAGAAGTCTGATGGAGATAACAGTGAAGAGATGTGCCTGGGGCATTATGGACAGAACTTACTGACAACCTGCCTATAGGTTTTTTTTTTTGGTGGAACTATATTACAATATAGGAAGGCACATGGGGAGAGAAAGTGATGGGGGACAAAGAGGAACATGTGATGTGTCAGGGTCAAATCAAGGGCTAGCAATGAGGGAAAGGTGACTCTTGTGGTCTCTCAGAAGAGCCTACAGGAGAGTACATTAGGAGGAGGTGAGAAAGACTGAAAAGGAGGGGGTGGGGAGAAAAGGAAAGAGGTCTTAATTTGGTGATGGGAGGGGATTCCACTGACAAATGCTCTTATGGGTGAACAGATATGGTCTGTGAAGGGAAATGGGAATAATGAGCTGTGTGTAGACTAAAGGATTTGGTATTTGAAAAACCTACTCATTCTACCTTGGGGGTGAGGGGAGTTAGATCTCCTGAGGGCAACTGGCACCTGAAGGAGTAGGAGGGTATGAGCCTGCTGAGGATATTTTGAAGCAAATGAAGAAAAGGGGGTAACCAGGGGAGAATATATCAGTAATGGGCTGCATAAATAGCGATATAGTCTGGAAGGATGTCTACAATGGGGCAATGTCCTCTAAGACACATACCCATAAGTGGCATTGTTCTGGGAGTGAAATATAATGGAAGAGGGGAATCTGTGGGACAAACTCTACAAGCAGTGGCGGAAACTGCCTAGAGGGGAGAGACTGGAATGGATACCTTGGGCCTTTTGATTGTATGAGGAACACAGAGAACAGAGAGAGTGACCAGATAATTATAAGAGTCACGAATTAGAAAATGAGGGTCTACAGTGTGCAGAAAGAGAAGATGGATAATGAAGAGAATAAGAAATCCCTTCTGGAAAGGGGCACAAAAAATAAAATAAAATAAAATAAATAAGAGTAGTTGAAGGACAGGAGAAAGGGGAAGTTACTTGACTAAAGGAAAAAAGGAGAAAGAACTATGTAATAAGATAAAAGCAGGAGAGAAAAGAGAACTAATAAGCAAAATCCCAAAGGGAAAGGAATAACAAGTAAGGGACTAGGCCTAAAGGGAAGAAAGACAGTGGGTATAGAGTCATCTTAAAAAAGGATTAAAGTAATTGTGTAACAGTTAAATTAACAGTACTGTGTTTATGTCAAAAGTGGGAAAAATAATAACTTGAAAAGATAAAAACAAAATTAGAGATAGATGCAGGAAAATATAAACCTAACTCACAATTTTGAATGGGAATGGATTAAATAAGCCAATAAAATGAAAAATAGTGACAGCTTGAATAAGAAAATAAAACCCTATAATCTGCTGTTTATAAAACACACATTTGAAAAATAAAGGCATGCATAAAATAAAACTAAAGGAATGGGGGGAAAATCTACTATCCATCAAGTGAATAAAAAAAAAAAGCAGGGGTTGTAATCATGCAATAGGACAAAGCAAAAACAAACATTTAAAAAATGAAAAAGGTTAAACAAGGGAACTACATTATGCTGAAAGTATAGACAGCAAATCAATGCCAGTAATAAACTTATATTCTCCAAACACCTTAGCATCCAAATTCATGAATGAAACATTATTTGAGCTACAAGAACACATAAATAGAAACACAATAGCAACAGGAGACTTTTATATCTCTTAGTTTTAGATAAGAGAGATAAACAAAAAAAATATGCAACTGAACAAATCGTTATGAAAACAAGTTAAACGACTTATGGTGTCTTCTAAATGAGACTTAAAAGTAATATACTTATTTCTCAGCACCAATGGAACTTTTACAAAAATTGACCATGTACTAGGGAACAGAGATATTGCAAAAAATACAAAAAGACAGACATAGTTAATACATCCTTTATATACCATAATGCGATAAAAATAGTAATTGGTTCACACTCCACACACACACACACACACACACACACACGTTTAAAAATGAAATCCTAAATAATGATTGCATCAAGGAACAAATTACAGAAACAACTAGTAACTAAGCAAAAGAAAATTACAATGATAAAACAATGTACCAAAACTTCTGGGATGCAGTTAAAGGATTCTTTAGGGGAAAAAAATCATATCCTTACAAATATACATTTAAAAAAATAGAAGAAGAGAGGATTAATGAATTGACTGTGCATTTTAAAAAATTAGAAGGCCAACAAATAAACAAACCTAAACTTAAAATAAGCACAAAACAGTAGATAGTAAAAGTTAGAGGAGAAATGGAAATTTGGAAACAAAACCCACCACAAACATAATAAATAAAACTAAAAGCTAGTTCTTTGAAAAGACCAGTAAAATCAAAAAATCTTTAGAGAATCTGACTAAAAAGAAGAGAGCAAAAAATTGAATCTGTAAATTAGCAAATGAGAATGGTGAAATTACAACAAAACAGAACAAAAAGGATAATCAGAATATATTGAATGTATTATGTATAGTTACATGCTAACAAAATTAAGACTACAAAAGAAATAACTCCAAAAATATAACATATCTAAACTATAAGAAGACCAGAGAGAAATCTTAAATAATTCAATCTCTGAAAATGAAATAAATCTATGTATAAAGGAACTACCAAAGGAAAAAAAAACTAGTATTGATGGAATTCTATCAAACTGTTACAGAATAGTTAGTAACCATAGTTCACAAATTATTCTCAAAAAGTGAGAAAAAAAGCATTCTACCAGGCATTTGGAAACAAAGTAAATGCCCATCATTTGGGGAATGGCTAAACAAACTGTGGTTCATGAATGTAATGGAATATATTACTGTGATATGAGAAATGGTATGTGTAAAGAGCAGAGATGCATGGGAAAATCTATACAAACTAATGCAGTGAAGTAAGCAGAGCCTAGAAAACAATATACATAGTGACTCCAACAATATAACTGGAAAGAACAACTATATACGAAAAAAATCAAAAGTGAATGTGACAAAATTATAAAAGATCAAGTTCCACCTGACTGAAGAGATATTAGAGGATACTCCCAACCAACCTCTTCATGGAAGTAGGAGGCCCAGAAGTGTTATATATTGTACATGGTTTCAGACTTTTTCAATACATTGATCAGTTGTGCTGACTTTTTTTCTTCTCTAAAAAAATATTATTAGATGGCTCTGTTGGTGGGGAAATTCGAGATTACTATGATGGCATAAAAAATAGAAGACATTAATAAAAATTTTTTAAAGGTGCTATGTACTGAGGGTCTTTCAATGACCTAATCTTTTCTATAAACTACTGCGTATTAATTTGAACAGATAAGTACATACTGAGATGAACAGAGAAAATGACAATTTGTATTTATCCCTTCAGCTAAGGTAGAAGGGACAAAGGATACAAAATGTAAGCAATAAAATGAAAATCACATTCAGATTATTAATTAAAATCGATCAATAAATAGGGAGAGAATTTTAGCTACAACACATGAGAAATATAAATTGAATTTGAAGACTGTTGAATGATAGGAAATAGATTTTATTAGCTAATTTTTCAAATATTCTATTTAACCAAGGATTCCTGATTTGAGGATTAAAAGCAAACTTCTCAGGCACATAAATGGCTAAGAAATTATGATGTACATAAGTAATGGCTCAAAGAGAAATTCTGCATTTCTGTTGACTGATTAAGTTTCCAAGCCTTAATTTTCTACCTTAATCTTTTATTTTTAGGACATTAAATTCATATGTGGAACAAACTTAAAGACAGGAATATGTTTTTCCAGTTGTTTGATTATACTTGCTAATAGTTCCTTTGACTATTATAATGTTGAACAAGCTAAATTTAACTAGAAAAATTATGAGTGCAATAATCTATTCATGGAAAAGCTATTTACAAAGGAATCCCCAACAAAATGTAAGCTTCATTAAGAGTAGGGTCACTATTTATTTGTAATTCTAGTTCCTGGAATTACATAGTACCTGGTACATAGTCCATGTTTAATAAATACTCCTTCATTGATTACAATTTGAATTTCTAATGTTATATGTTTTGTATACTTTCTCCACTAAACAACTTAGATTTTTAAATTATTCATTATTGACTTTTTAAAAAATACATGTTTTGTTGATACTCTTTTAGTTACACTGATGTCACTTCTGAATGAATTCTCCTCTTCTCTATCCTCACTGAGCACTCCCTTGTAGTGAAGAAGTGTAGTTAATTCAAACAAATCAATATATTTCCCATGTTTGAAAACATACATCTCATTCATATTACATAACTGTTTTGGAAGCAACAAATTTCACAATACTCTTCTATTTAAGATATGAGGGACCTGTTTAAATTTTATTAAGAGACAAAAATAGAAGGTATTTCTTTACACAAAAGCAACTTGATATATCAATGAATGCCCACAAATGAAATGTAAATGTACAGTACAAAGGCAGACTTGAGAAGACTAGTGTGCTAGGGACAAAGTAATGTGGGTTACTGGAAGGCCTCTTTGTCTGAAGCACACTCATTCACATAGTAAACATTTATTAATTATTATTATGGGCCAGGCACTATGCTAGATGCTGGCAAACAAAAATGAAATAGTCCCTGCCTTCATTGCACTTATTTATTCATTCCATTGGTGATACAAAACTGTAAGCATATGTTCCATGAATGAAAAGCTGCAACAAAAAATTTTCAAACTGAATTTCGCATATTGAGTATAAAGAGTTATAAATAAAATGTAACCCAGATGATTTCTTGCTGTGACTGCCCTAAATTAAGAGACTTTTATTCAATTGTTTTTTTATATCACACAAAAATTCCTGGGGCAGCTAGGTGGCACAGTGGATAGAGCACCAGCCCTGAAGTCAGGAGGACCTGAGTTCAAATCCAGCCTCAGACCAAACACTTGACACATGCTAGCTGTGTGACCCTGGGCAAGTCACTTAATCCCAATTGCCTAAAAAACAAACAAACAAAAGAAAAATTCCACAAAGACTTCCTTTCATTTCTAGAATACATTATATCTAGGGAGAACTTTAGTATATTTTCTTTTCAGGTTCTTAGGATATAAACAAAAGTTAGGATGATAAGGAAATATTGGGTTTTATTATCATCTATTAATGTGATGTCCGTTAGAATAACTTGAAATATATTATTTAACCTGCACAGAGAAATATGTCACTGCTATCATGCTGTAACACGGTTCTAGAATTAATAGAGCTTCCAGAAATGGAAACATTCAGATATTACCAACTTTTGTTTTTCTGGCTTCTCACCTAAAACACAATAATCAGTTTTTAAAAATACAAAACAGGCATGGAAAATATGAATGTTCTAGGTTTCAAAAGACAATATTAGAGTTGGTTGTTCAGTGTATACCAGGAAATCAGTACAGGCAAATTTGATTCCTAACTTAATCACTGACCCACTCGAATCAACAGAAAATGCCTTATAACCTTCCGCTATTTAATTTTTTTTCACATGTAAAACTAGGGAGTACTTTTCCTTAACATCTCCATGGTATAGATATAAGCCTATTATGTCCATAATGTATTTGGATAGCTCTCATAAACATACTTAAACAGATGAGAAGATAAAGATTTTTGAACAACAGAGCAATGCAGTATGTTATATTTGGCGAGCCCAAATTTTAAAGGCAAACATATTTTATTGAATGAAAATATAGCTGCAGTAGCTCTAAAGAACATGGAATGAGAAGCTATCTTCAAATGAACTACAAAAGATAATATGGCAGTGGCAGATTTGTTTCACTATGCAATAAACAAACATTTATTGATCTGTGATGGAACCAGCAATTAAACCTTATCATTGCTATGATGACAAAAGTAGAATAAAAAAAACATTAGAAATGTGTGAGAAGACTGTATATAAGAACAAAAGGAAAGATGATTTATAGGATTTTCACTGACAGTGAAGCAACAGAATCAAATAAATTAGAAATGGGGCAAGTGAGATTTTTCTATGGCACAAATGAGAAACTAATTAAAAACTGACCCCTTTCCATTATCCAGTTATATAAATGAAGGATAGGCTTTGCTTTTGTTTGATTTCGTGAAAATAGCTTTGAGGCTTTCCTCTATATTAATGGAAAAAAGAATATCATTAATTGAACTGTAGCCCCATTTTGCCAGCTACCTGTTCTGTTGCACATCCCAACGTTTCCAAAAATCAAATCATCTCATACTCTTCAAACTTGCTCTTCTTCCTCACTTCTCCATTTTTATTAATAGCATCACTATTGTCCTGTTATCCAGGCTCATCTTTCACTTTTCCTTAGCCAACACTTTTAATATCCAATCAGTTGCTAAATCCTACCAATTTTACCACCAACAATATTTCTTAAATTAGTCACCTCCTTACCGCTCCTACTTCTACAATTTTAGTTCAGGTCCTTATTACATCTCACACAGACTACTGCATTACTTCCTAATTGGCTTTCCTATTTCCGATTTCTCCCACTTTATATTCTCACCATTTTGTGACCTCCTGGACCAGTAGATTTTGCTGAGGAAGATTTAACATTTTTCGTCCTGGAACTTCTCCCCTAGAGGCCCTAAGGTACTGATTAATGAGTGCTTCATACAACACTGTAAAACTCTTTCTCTTACAGCTTGTTTGAGGAAGGAAGAAGCTAGATTAAGATTTGTGTTTAATTTTTTTCTTGTAAAATATGATTATTTACTTTTCAAATCTTTCAAGTTTCTATTGCACAAACTTTATTAGTTTTTGTGGATTATGCATATATGTATATGTTATGTACATGTGTATATATACACATATATGTATATGTGTCACTATATGTATAGATGCATGTATGTGCATATATATACAAATATATTTTTATACAGATATACACATGCACATACATATGAGTTGTCATGGTAAAAAAAAATCATTGGTGGCCAACCTTTTGGGGATGAACTTTCCTACATTTAGCCAAGCTAGTCCTCAGATAGCAGATGTGTTCCTGGCAATGTACCAAGAGCCTATTCAACTTAGCAGGGCCAGAGTTCCTGCCCTATTAGCATACCTATACGATCTCAAGTTCATGGGGCAGCTAGGTGGTGCAGTGGATAGAGCACCGGCCCTAGAGTCAGGAGGACCTGAGTTCAAATGTGACCTCAGACCAAACGCTTGACACTTACTAGCTGTGTGACCCTGGGCAAGTCACTTAACCCCATTGCCTAGCAAAAACAAACCAAAAAAAAAGATCCCAAGTTTAGCGACACTATATAAAATAAATATAACATTTTACATGAATAAATTTCCATTTGTTAAATCAATTTAATTATCTACGTTCCAGGCACTCTTCTAGGCACTGGATATAGGAAGAACTGGACCTGTGATTTCATTGATATTGGATACTCCCAAATGATTGAGGCAGTGAGGAAAGATATGGTGAAATATCAAATAGAAAGGTGGCCCTGGAGAAAGGCACTGAGAATATAAAAATAAAAATGAAATAGTCCCTGTCCTCAAAGAGCTTACTTTCTATGGGTGGACATGACATGTATAGAAAAGGGACTGAATCTGGGATCTCCAGGCTGAGGGAGTGCACTTTACCAATGAAGTTGGCACCTTCTCTGTAAATTCTCATCTTTGAGAATTGCTTAGATCTTTAAGAGGTTAAGTGACTTGCTCAGGATCACACAGCTCAACTGTGTCAGAGGTAGGACTTTGAACCTAGGTTGCGTTGGCTCCAACACCAGCTTTATATCAATCATGCTACGCTCCCTCTCACAATACGTAAGTAAATGCAAGGTAATTTGAAGAGTAAGAGTAAGTTTCTCACTTTCCCATTTGGTAGAGATATCCTACTATTTTCTAGCTAGTGTGTTTCTCTTACTAACAGCAAAGGGCCCTATCTGACTAGAATGCTCTTTCCTTTTGTGACATTTGACATCAACCCAAAGTCTATGTTCCTATGTTTTAGGAAGTATTCTTGATTATCATACTTATATACCTTATATTTTGTAGATTATGAGATACAACATGGTATACTGGATAGAGACGTGGCCTCAGAACCAAGAAGACTTGTATTCAAGTCCTCCTTCTGGCCCCTGCTAACTAAATAGACAAGTGCCTTAACCTCTCAGTGATCTAGGCAACTCTCAAAAACTATAAAATGCAGCAGGTGCTGAGGTCCATTGGTAAGGAGTTTCCTCATCCAAGACTTTCCTTTATCAATGAAATCACAGGTCCAATACTTTTCTCTTTGTAGGTTATGAGAGAGAAGAATTAATAAATGAGAGTGGTCTAAAAAAGACTTCAGGGAGGAACCTTGAAGACAAGCATTCTTAAAAACATATGTGAGTTCTTTATAGGCAGAGGGGTTAGTCGTAAGAACACAGAAAAACAGATGTACGCTGAGTTCAGGAAACAACTAGTGTTTCATTTTGGCAAGAACATGGAATAGATAAAGGGGGAACAGTCTGTAAAAGCTAGTTGGAGCTGGATTGTGGAGGACTTTAAATGTGAGGCTGAGGAGCCTGCATTTTATCCTGACAGTTTTCTTATCAGGGGTGATGTGGTCAGACCTCACTCTTAGGAGTATTTTTTGGGTAGCTATGTGGAAAGTGGTTTAAAAAGCAAAGACACTGTAAACACAGAGATAATTTAGAAGGATATTAATATTATCTAAACAAGTGGGGATGAGAACCTGTACTAGGTGATACTTGCTTGAGAGGATAAAAGGAGACAGATGTAAGAAAGATAGAGGTAGGACTGATATTACTCATGGTAATGAAGAGAAGAACTCCTTAAAAAATAAAATCGGCCAAATGGAAAAGGAGGTACAAAAGCTAACTGAAGGAAAATATTTCATTAAAAATTAGAACTAAGTGGAAGTTAATGACTCTATAAGACATCAAGAATCAGTCAAACAAAATCAAAAGAATGAAAAAAATAGAAGAAAACACAAAATACTTCATTGGAAAAAACAACTGACCTGGAAAATAGATCCAGGAGAGATAATTTAAAAATTATTGGTCTACCTGAAAGCCATGATGAAAAAGAAAGCGACTGGCAAGCAAATTCTATCAAACATTAAAGGACAATTAATTTGAATACTATATGAACTATCTGGGAAAACAGGAGAGGAAGGAGTCCTACCAAATTCTTTTTATGATACAAATATGGTGCTGATACCTAAAACATAAGAATCAAAACAGAGAAAGTAAATTACAGACCAATTACCCTAATGAATATAGATACAAAAATTTTAAATAAAATATTAGCAAAGAGATTATAACAATTTATCTCAAGGATAATACACTATGACCAGGTAGAATTTATCCAGGAATGCAAGGCTGGTTTAATATTAGGAAAACTATAATCATAATTGACCATATCAACAACAAAACTAACAGAAATCATCTGATTATCTCAATAGATGCAGAAAAGGCTTTTGACAAAGTATAACACCCATTCCTATTACAAACACCAGAGAGCATAAGAATAAATGAACTCTTCCTCAAAATGATAGGTAGCATCTATCTAAAACCATCAGCAAGCATTATATGTAATGGAGATAAGCTACAAGCATTTCCAATAAGATCAGGGGTGAAACAAGGATGTCCATTATCACCACTGTTATTCAATATTGTACTAGAAATGTTAGCTTTAGCAATAAGTGAAAAAAAGAAATTGAAGGAACTAAAATAGGCAAAAAAGAAACAAAGCTATCACTCCTTCCAGATGATATGATGGTATACTTAGAGAATCCTAGAGAATCAAGTAAAAAATTACTTGAAATAATAAACAACTTTAGAAAAGTTGCAGGATATAAAGTAAAACCATATAAATCATCGTCATTTCTATATATTACCAACAAAGCCCAACAGCAAAAGATAGAAAGAGAAATTCCATTTAAAGTTACTGTAGACATTATAATATATTTGGGAGCCTAAGTGCCAAAACAAACTCAGGAACTATATGAAGACAGTCACAAAACATTTTTCACACAAATAAAGTCAGATCTAAATACTTGGTAAAACATCAGTTGCTCATGGGTAGGCTGAGCTAATATAACAAAAATGACAATCCTACCTAAATTAATTACTTATTCAGTGCCATACAAATCAAACTACCAAAAAATTATTTTATAGAACTAGAAAAAAACAATAACAAAATCCATCTGGAAGAACAAAAGGTCCAGAATATCAACAGAATTAATGAAAAGAAATACAAGGGAAGGTGGCCTAGCTATACCAGACTTTAAATTGTATTTTAAAGCAGCAATCGTCAAAACTGCTTGCTACTGACTAAGAAATAGAGTGGTGGATCAGTGGAAAAGGTTACATACACAGTAGTCAATGACTATAGTAATCTACCATCTAATAAATCCAAAGACTCTAGTTTCTGGGATAAGAACTCACTCTTTAACAAAAACTGCTCGGAAAACTGGAAAATGATATGACAGAAACTAGGCACAGACCAAAATCTTACACCCTATACTGATAACATCAAAATGGGTATGTGATTTAGATAGAAAGGCTGATACTACAAGCAAACTAAGAGAACAAGGAATAGCTTACCTGTCACATCTATGGAGAAGAGAAGAATTTACGACCAAACAAGATAGAGAATATTATGAATTGCAAAATGGATGATTTTGATTACATTAAATTGAAACTTTTATGTATGAACAAAGCCAATGCAACAAAGAGTAGAAAGGAAGCAGAAAGCTGGGAAACAATTTTTACAGTCAGTGTCTCTGATAAAGACCTCATTTCTAAAACATAGAGAACTAAGTCAAATTTGTAAAAATACAAGTCATCCCTCAATTGACAAATGATCAAAACATATGAACTGGTAGTTTTTAGATGAAGAAATTAAAGCTATCTATAGTCATGAAAAAATGCTCTAAATCACTACTGAGTAGAGAAACGCAAATCAAAATTACTCTGAGGTACCACATCATACCTATCAAACTGGCTAACATGACAAAAACAGGAAAATGATAAATGTTGGAGAAGATGTGGGAAAATTGGAACACTAGTGCACTGCTGGTGGAGTTGTGAACTGATCCAACCATTCTGGAGAGCAATTTGGAACTATGCCCAAAGGGCTATAGAGCTGTGCATACCCTTTGACCCAGCAATACCACTCCTAGGTCTGTGTCCCAAAGAGATCATCAAAATAGGAAAAGGACCCACATGTACAAAAATATTCATAGCAGCTCTTTTTACAGTGCCAAAGAATTGGAAATTGAGGGAATACCCATCAATTGGGGAATGCCTGAACAAGTTGTGGTATATAAATGTAATGGGATACTATTGTGCTATAAGAAATGATGAGCAGGCAGACTTCAGAAAAACCTTGAAAGACTTACATGAACTGATGCTGAGTGAAGTGGGCAAAACCAGGAGAACATTGTACACAGTAATAGCCACATTATATGATGACTAACTTTCATAGACTTGACTCTTCTCAGCAATGCAAGGATCTAAGACAACTCCAAAAAACTCATGATGGAAAATATGTCCACATCTAGAAAAAGAACTATGGAGTCTGAATAAAGATGGAAGCATACTATTTGCTCTCCTTTTCCTTTGTTGTTTTGTTTTATTTCTTCATTCTTCTGGTTCCTCCCATTGGTTCTAATTCTTCTTTACAACATGACTAACGTGAAAATATATTTAATATGAATGTATATGTAGAGCCTATGTCAGATTTCATGCTGTCTTGGGGTGGGGGGAGGGGAAGAAAATTTAAAACTTAAAAGCTCATGGAAGTGAATGTTGAAAACTAAAAATAAATAAATAAATTTTTTAAAAAAGAAAAACTGATGGACACTGATACTGAAAAAAATTATCAAGGAGATATCCCTAACTTCTAACCCATATGCCTATTTTCCCATCTCTAT
The DNA here is from genome assembly GCF_003287225.1 of Phascolarctos cinereus. Taxonomy (NCBI): domain Eukaryota; kingdom Metazoa; phylum Chordata; class Mammalia; order Diprotodontia; family Phascolarctidae; genus Phascolarctos; species Phascolarctos cinereus. The sequence goes on from NW_027555736.1 coordinate 132,494,140, forward strand.
AAAGTTTTTGAGAATAAGCTCTACATAAACTGAGGACTTCTTCTTTGAAGAAGGCTTATGAAGGGCCGAAACAAGTAGAAGCAAGAGAACAATTTATACAATACTGTAAAAAACCCAAACCAACTTTGAAGTACTGGGTTTGGTGTACTGAGACATATATTTTTGTGTACAGCCATTGAGGAATTTGCTTTGCTTAGCTATATATATATATATATATTTGTTACAAGAAATTTGTTTTTTTTCTTTTCTGTTCTCTTTTTTTTTTTCAATGGGGTATGGGGTGAGAGGGAAAGAAAATAGGTTTCGGTTAATTAAAAAAAATAGAGATTAGAGGTGCTACAGACATGAAATATTTCTTGAACTCTCAGTTGAAGTTGCTGTATTATTAGCTTTACTTAACTTTTTTACTTTGTCACAAATGGCGAGCAATTCATAAAAGTCTGTAATACAAAAATAAATATCAATAAAAACAAAAGTATTTAAAAAAAAAAAAGAAAGAAGAAAAAGAAGGCCTCCAGCATCTTGGATGGGCCCCTTACAGGAGATTTACAAGTCATGGATAAGAATTATATACGATGAAGAGGCACAGGATGGGTTGTGAGCTGCATTTGAAAAGTATACATACTAATGACATGGCAGATGCATCAAAATACTGAAATATAGAGATGACAATTAAGGTTATCCAAAAATAGAATAGGTTGACTATAGATGTAATAAATTCCCTATAACTGAAGATCTTCAATTATTATTAATCAGCTAGAAAGCTGATTCATTCTTCACATACAGGTTTGACTATCAAGTAGGACCTTTCTAAATCTAAGATTCTGATTCTAATCATACCGTCTTCCTAGCACTAAGAAGCAATGAATAATAAGATCTTGTCTTAACAGCAGAGGGAAGCAGAAAGAAAACAATTTCATAAATAAAAATAAATTCAAGATAGTTGATGTTGCCAGCAATCCCAATGTACTAAACGAACAAATTTTAATATCTAATAGTTTCCTGGATAAGCCTTAAAAGAAAAATATTTTTTAAATTCTGAGAGACAAATGAGTAACTTATTGAAGATGCTTGAAGAAAACAAGAAAATATCTTTTAAAAAAAACATGTATTTAAGAGATAAAACACAGGATGAATGCCAGTCAAAGGGAATTTTGAACAAGCTTTAGATACCTCTAATAACTAATGTAAAATAATGGCACAAGGGCCATCAAAAATGTTATAGTGAAAGATGAAAATATTCCTAAATAGGACTTGTTTTGAGAGGTTAAGCCAAGATGACAGTGTTGAAGGAACAAATATAGTCTAACTAGCTCTATCCCACAAGTCTTCCAAGTAGATCTAGAAAACACACTAGATTGAGTACTGATTAAGAAATTCAAGAAAAAATAATATTAAATCATTTTCCCACATGGATTGGCACAGGGAAATAGACAGAGGCCTGCAGACACTGGGGATAAAAAGTAGCTAGGACTGGCCCCACAGACCATTCCAGTGAAGGGAGAAGGTGTGTACCAGATCATGAAGAGGTCCAAAATCCACCATGGAGAAACCTAAACCTGTACAGGGTACAGGAATAGGTACTAACTAGCAGCTCTGTTGCTCACTTCCAAATTCCAGGTCACAGATGTAGGCTAGACTGAGGATGGGACCTATGCCTTTAAATGAAAAACAGTCTAGGCCCTATGTTGGGTACCAAACATAGGGTAAATTCAGAAGCAAATAACAGCTATGTGCCTTTGACCTGAAAGGTGGAGCAGGGTTGCAGTTCTAGCTTCTAGCCCAATCTAAAGCAAAGTAATCAGAGCCAGAATTCCAGACCAAAAGAAAGCACACATTTCTGTCACTATGAACAAGTAGAGCTATCAAATAGACTGACAGTGGCTGAATTCAGCAGTAGTCTCCTGGAATTTCAACTGGGGCAAGCCTTACAGACCTGTTGTTCAAACTCAAACCCAAGTTAGGAATATGTAGAACTCATGCTAGGAAGGCAGAAATCAGACTTTGCCCTGAATCAGACAACTTTAGGAAAACTGAAAGCTTCCAGGTCCTCAGCTTGAACTGTCCCTGAAATCCTGGAATAACACAAAACTCAATACTCCAAGAAAGCAACAGCAGGACTAGCCCAAATATTCTCATTGGAAGTATGCAGAGCCAAGCCCTAATATCAAATCTGAAGTTAAGAAGTGGTCTAGAACAATAAGCAGATAAAAAAAAAATAATCCCACTATAAGGAGGTACTTTTGTGACAGAAAAGCTTAAGACACAAACCAAGAAAAAGAGAATGACTTGAAAGTATCTATAAGTAAAGTCACAGAGAAAAACACATCCTGAGCACAAGTTCCACTAGAATCCTTGGGGGGGGGGGAAATGAACAGTTTTTAAGAGTTAAACATTTTTATACATTAAAAGAGTACTAAAGGGAAAAAATGGAAAAGAAAGAGAGCTATGGAAAAAAGAATTGGAAAGAAATTAACAGCTAAGTAAAAGAGGTACAAAACCTTACCTATGCAACAAACTCCCTGAAAATTAAAATGGACTAAATAGAAAATGACTCCATGAGACAAGAAATATAGCAATGTTAGAAGACTAGAAAAATAGAAGAAAATATAAACTAACACATAGCAAAAACAACTAATCTGGAAAGAGGAGGAATAATTAAAGGATCATTTGACTACCTGAAAGTCATGACCAAAAATATAAAAAGCCTAGCTATCATATTTTAAGAAATCATAAAAGAAAATTGCCTGTCTTTTATTTTTCCCCAACTACATGTCAAGACAATTGTTAGCATTCATTTTTATAAGATTTTGAATTCCAAATTTTTCTCTTGACCTCTCTCCCCTCCCCTCTTCCTAAAATGGTAGCCAATTTGATATGGGTTATGCATGTACTATCATGTAAAACATATTTCTATATTAGTTACAGGTGTGAAGGAAGAAATAGATCAAAAGGAAAAAAAACCATGAAAAAGAATAAAGTAACTGAAAAAAATATGCTTTGATCTGCATTCAGAGTCCATCAGTTCTTTATCTGGATGTGGATAGCATTTTCCTTCGTGAGTCCTGTGTACTTGTCTTGGATCATTGTATTGTTTAGAAGAGCTGAGCCATTCATAGTTGATCATCGCACAGTGTTGCTGATACTTGTACAATGTTTTACTGGTTCTGCTTATTTTACTTTGCATGATTTCATACAAGGCTTCCCAGGTTTTCCTGTAATCTGCCTGTTCATCATTTCTTATTGCACAACAAATATCCTGTTATATTAATATACCACAGCTTGTTCAGCCTTTCCCCAACTGATAGGCATCCCCTCAATTTCTAACATTTTGCCACCATAAAACGGGCTGCTATGAATATTTTTGCATATGCAGGTCCTTTTCCCTTTTTTATGATCTCTTTGGAATACAGATCTAGTAGCAGCATTGCTGGATCAAAGAGCACTCACAGTTTGGTTGTCCTTTGGTCATAGTTCCAAATTACTCTTTAGAATGGCTGGATCAGTTCACAACTCCATCAACAATGCATTAGTGCCCCAATTTTCCCACATCCTCTCCAACATTTATCATTTCCCTTTTTTTTTTTGTCACATTAGCCAATCTGATAGGTGTGAGGTGGTACCTCAGAGTCATTTTGATTTGCACTTGATTTAAATCAAAAGTGATTTAAAGCACTTCTTCATCTGACTGCAGATAGCTTTGATTTCTTCATCCTAAAACTGCCTGTTCCTTTGACCATTTATCAATTGAGGAATGGCTTGTATTCTTATTTGACTCAGTTCTCTATATATTTTAGAAATGAGGCCTTTATCAGAGACACTTCCTATAAAGATTGTTTCATAGCTTTCTGCTTTCCTTCTAATTTTGACTGCATTGGTTTTGTTTGTGCAAAAGCTTTTTAATTTAATATAATCAAAATTATTTATTTTACATTTCATCATGCTATCTCTTGTTTGGTCATGAACTTGTAACTCCCTTAACTTCTCCTTTAAGAATTTGGATGCTATACCACTTGGTGCATATATGTTTAGTACTGATAATACTTCATTATCTATCATACTTTTTAGCAAGATGTATTTTCCTTCCTTGTCCCTTTTAGTTGGGTCTATTTTTGCTTTTGCTTTCTTTAAGACCAGGATTGTAACATGTGTTTTTCTTTAAACTTCAGCTGAAGCATAATAGATTCTGCTCCAATCCCTTACCTTTACTCTGTGTATTTCTCTCTGCTTCAAGTGTATTTCTTATAACATATTGTAGGTTTCTGGTTTTTTTTATCCACTCTGCTGTTTCTTTTTTTATGGGAGATTTCACCTCATTCACATTCACAATTATGATTACTAACTGTGTATTTCCCTCCTCCTCCTATTTGTCCTCTCTCTTTTACCTTTTCCCTTGAGTGTTTTGCTTGAAAGTTGCTGTCCAGGTCCTTCTTTTGATTATGGCTTTCAGGTAATCCAATTATTCTGAGATTCTCTCTCCCAGATCTATTTTCCAGGCCAGCTGTTTTTCCAGTGAGGTATTTTATATTCTATTTTTTTTCATTCTTTGAATTTGATTGATTCTTGCTGTCTCATGGGGTCATTAGCTTCCACTTGCCCAATTCTAACTTTTAAGAAGTTGTTTTCCTCAGTTGGCTTTTGGACTTCCTTTTCCATTTGGCCAATTCTACTTTTTAAACAGTTATTTTCTTTTTCCAAGCTGTTGACTCATTTTTTCATAATTCTCTTCCATCATTCTCATTTATTTTCCCAATTTTTCTTCTACCTCTCTTACAGGATTTTTAAGCTTTTTTGAGCTCTTCCATGAGTTCTTTCTGGGCTCGAGACTACTTCCCATATTTCTTTGGGGTTTGGACATTGTTGTCCTCTTTTGAGTTTGTATCCTGGTCTTCCCCGTCACTATAATAACATTCTATGGTCAGATTCTTTTTTTGTCATCTTTTTTTTTTGGCTTTTTTCCCTTTCTTTTAAATTTGAGCTCTGTTCCTGGGAGTGGAAGGGCACTGTCTCAGACTTCTTATGCCAGTGGCTGCAGGCCCTGGCTGTTTACCTGATGTTGCATTAATGTTGCCCTGAGGCCCCCAGAGGGACCTTTGTGTCTGGTACTGTGTTAAGGGAGAGTAACTGGCACTGCTGGAGGCTGTCAGGGTCTGGCAGCTTACCTGGTGCTGAGCTGGGGTCCTAGTGCCGGTATCTGTCCTATGCGGAGGCTGGTGGAGTGACTTTTCATTTCCCTGAGGCTACACTGAAGCACATGGCAGTCTGTCTTCTGAAGGCTGCTTTTTTGCTTAGGTACCCACAGGGTTGGCTGTCTACTTGTTTGCCCAAGGCTGTGCTGAAGTATGGGGAGGTTTGGCCACTACAGGATGCCTGTTTGCCCGGGGCTACTCTGAAGCACTTCTTGTCCTGAATTGTGTTCCCCCTTTACCTGAGTGAGACAGAACTTTCTTGCCAAATCTTCCAAGTTTCTTGGGCTAAAAGATTGTTTCACCTCATCTTTTTGCTGGTTTTGCTGTTTCAAGATTTATTTTGGGGAGCTATTTTATGGTTGTTTGGAGGTGAATATGGGAAAGTTACAGCAGTCTACTACTTATTCCTTGCCTATATCTTTTAGAATCAGAGGGCAGAATATTAACAGAAAGGCTTCACTGGTTACCTCCTAAAATACATGCCAAAATGAGAGCTCCAAGGAAGATAAGAGGCAAAATCCAGATATTCCAGATTTGATTGCAAGCATTCAAAAAAATATCAAAGGATTAAAGTATCAAAGAGCTACAGGCAAGATCACACATGATTTTGCAACCACCTCTTTAAATGAGTAGAGATATTGGAATATGATATTCCAAAAGTCAAAGCAAATTGGTTTACATGCAAGAATAATTGACTCAGCAATGTACTCAGTAAGAATAACTTACTCACCCTATGGGGCAAAAAAGTGGATCTTTAGTTGAAAGGCCTTCTAAGCATTCAGGATGAAAAAATCAGAACTACAATGAAACTCTGAAGTGGAATCACAGAAGTCAAGAGAAACATAAAAGGGTAAATGTGAGGAAGTAAACATAAGAGACCAAACAAGGATACTTTATATTCTGTTATGGGGAGGGATAACATGTGTCCCCTCAGAACCCTATCATCATCAGAAGTTATAGAGAGAGTCTAATCAGATTTGGGAGTGGTTCTATTATGTTTTGATAATCTTAAAAGAGGACTGGAAATGGAGAAGGAGATCACACTAGGGGGGAAAAAAAGAGAAGGATAGAGGAAATTATCTGACATAATCAGAGTGTACAAATAGAAATCTATACAAATGAGGAAGAGAAACATTGAATGGGTGACATTTGAACCCCACTTTTATATAAATTTGTCAAAAAGAAAGTACACAAATGAGTACAGAAATACATTTCACTCAAAAGGGAAACATGAAGAAAAGAGGAAAAGTAAGAAGAGGTAAGAAGAGGAAAGATAGGTTAAGAGAGGGATTAGTGCTAAGAAAAATACACCATAACTAAGAATGTACAAAAATATTTATAGCAGCTTTTTGCAATAGCAAAGAATTGGAAACTGATAGAGTGCCTATCACTTGGGGGAACAACTGAACAAGTTATGGTATATAAATCTATTGTGCTGTAAGAAATAATGAAGGAGTTGGTTTCAGACAAAACTGTTAACTTGTATAAACTGATGCAAAGTGAGGTGAGCAGAACCAAAAAAAGTTTATAAAGTGCCAACAATAACTGTAAATTATCATGTATATAAACTGTGAAAGACTTATGAAAAACCGACCAACCATAATTCCAAATGACTCATAATGAAAAATGCTATCTACTTCCTGAAACACAGCTGGTAGACTCGACGTACGGATTAAGACATATTTTTTTTTGGAAATGGCCAATGTGATAATTTGTTTTTCTTGACTATATATGTTTGTAAGAGGGGTTTTGTTTTTGTTTCTTTTTCAATAGGGAGTAAGGTGAAGGGTGAAAGGCAGGAAACAGAGAAAGCAGATTTTTGTTTATTAAAAACATTTAATTTAAAAAAGAGGAACTGTCTCAATGGGGAGTTGTTTCCCTAAAGTTTTATAGGCCATACTTTTAAAATGCACAAGAAGGCATAAAAACTGGCCAATAACCAAAAAATTTTGAAAAAAAGTGAGAGGCCAGAAGATAACTATTAATATGGGGCAAAAGGTTGAGGTATTTCTTCCCCTTCCACTTTTCTCAGTGGTTTACTTTGTTGAATTTTGAAAGCAAACAAAAACAAAAACTCTACTCAGAAACAAAATACAACTCCATGGCCAAGAAATAAAAGACTCTTCAGATTTGTTCTCCAATGATTACACTGATTTATAGAACTGAAAAAACCTAGTCAGAAGAAGGGGAAACAAGTGAAGGATATCTAAAAGGCACAGGGAACGACTGTAATTTAAAGTTGAATTAGAAGGGAATTTATTTTATGTATTTATTTCATGCATTTAAAACATCACTCTGAGGCAGTTTTCTGAAGAAAAATGCAAACTATCAATCCTTATGAAAAAATGTTCTAAATCACTAATACAAAATTAGAGAAATTAAAAGTAAAACAATTCTGAGGTATTACCTCACACTCATCAGATTGAAAAACTGACAAAAAAGGAAAAAGACAAATGTTGGAGGGACTGGGAAAACAGATATTTTAATGCACTATTCCTATAGCTATGAATTGGTCCTGACATTCTGGAAAGCAATTTGGAACTACATCCCCAGAGCTATTAAACTGTGTATACCCTTTCACTCGGCAATATCACTACTAGGTCTATATCCTAAAGAGATCAAAGAAACAAGAAGATCTATATGTACATAAGCAGCTCTTTTCTTGGGAGCCAAGAATATGCCCTTCAATTACAGAATGATTGAGTAAATTATGATATATTTATGTGATAGAATGCTATTATACTGTAAGAAATGAGGAAGGAAATAATTTTAGAAAAACCTGGGAAGATTTGTACGAACTGATGCAAACTGAGATGAGTTGAACTAAGAGAATAATTTATACAATAATAACAGCACTGAAAAGGCAAAAAAATTTTAAAAGACAGGAAATCTGATTAACACAATGGAACCAACTATAGTTCCAGAGGACTCATAATGAAACACGTTATCCATTTCCAGACAGGTAGGTGATGGACTCAGAGTGAAAAATGAAGGATATTTTGGGGGCACAGGGCCAGTTGAGTATAAAAATTTGTCCTTCTTGACTATAAACACTTGTCACTTTTTTTTCTTCTCTTGATTTTTTTCAATGAGTGAAGGAGGTAGAGATAGGAGGAGAGAACTCAGAACTGAAAATTAAGTTAAATTTTTAAAAAACAACCAAACTATTCTGAGAGGGGGTCTATAGCCTTCACTAGACTGCCAGAGGGATCCATAACACAAAAGTGGTTAATAACCCCTGAACTAGATCCTACCATCAATAAAGAGACAAAGCAAACTCAATAAAAACCTTTACTTAGGAAAACCTAAGTTTAAATCTAACCTCAGACATTTTTAAGTTGTGTGTTCTTAGGGAAGCCATTTCACCCGGTTGCCTCAGTTTCCTCATCTGTAAAATGTGGATAATAACAGAACCTAACTCTCAGGGTTGTTGTGAGGATCAAATCAGATAATAATTGTAAAGCACTTAGTTCAGTGCCTGGTACACAGTAAGTTCTATACAAATTTTTATCATAACTTTTCCATGGGAACCAAAAAGTCATGAATTAAGATAGAAATTGAGGGAGAGTCAAAGTTTAATAAATTTCAGCTCAATTTAAAGAATAACTTAAGCTGAAAGGCTCCAACTTTACTCCTGAAATCATTTAACATTTCGTTATTTCACATATAAGAATACCAGGAGCACCATCTGCTGTCAATTCTAGGTATTGTTGGTTATGAAATAGATACAGGATGTAACAGAAAATGATGTACACTGCAACCTGACAAATTTACTTGGGATCTAGGATTCATCTATATATAAGTGTCAAGTGTTTGGTCTGAGGCTGGATTTGAACTCAGGTCCTCCTGAGTTCAGGGCCAGTGCTCTATCCACTGTGCCACCTAGCTGCTACCTATACCCCCAGATATGTTTTTAAAAAAGTGAAATGGGAGGGAGGCAAAGCCAAGACAGCGGAGTGAAAGCAGTGACTTGCTTGAGCTCTCCCCCAAAGCCTTCCAAAAAACCTGTAAAAGATGGCTCTAAACAAATTCTAGAGCAGCAGAACCCACAAAAAGACAGAGTGAGACAAATTTCCAGCACAAGACAACCTGGATGATTGATTGGAAAGGTCTATCACGCCAGGCTAGGAGAGGAGCACAGTTCAGCATGGGCATACAGGCAAAGAACAAGCTTCAGCCAACTCAGAGCAAGCCTCAGAGGACTGAATCACTGGCAGCTGTGGTGGTGTTCAGACTTCTCATCCTACAAATGCCAAAGACAACTTAGAAAGTCAGTAGGAAATGTCTGGGACTGTGGTAAGAGAGAAGCTTGGTCCCAGCCCCAGTTCTGGTGCAACCCTGGGGCAGCAGCTGCTTCCGGAACTCTTGGCCCACAGACTGAGGGGGAATCAAGTGGCTGATCACAGAGGGACTGCAGGGATCTCTTTGCTGGTGCTAAGGCAGGATTCTCTTGCTTTGCTCGTGCTTGGATCTGCGTCGCAGTCCTGGGTGGACGTCTTGGGGTGAAGAGGAGTGCTGGTGTGGTGGAACTTGTAGTGGCAGTACAGAGAAAATCCTTCTCACAGTTCCAAGGCATAAAAGAGTGCTTGTGGTCATTCACAGATCACAGCACAGGCCAGGAAAGGTAGAACTGAAAACTTACAGGTCTCTAGAAGTATCTCTGAAAACAGCTGTACAAAATCCCCAAAGCTTGAGACAGTACATTCTCCACACTGGCAGCAGACCTCTACCTTATCAAATAGTTTAAAACTCAAGTAATTGGCTGGGAACATGAGCAAACAGTACAAAAAAAGTCAGACCATAGAATCTTTCTTTGGTGACAGAGAAGATCAAAACATACAATCAGAAGAAGACAATAAAGTCAAAGCTCCTACATCCAAAGCCTCCAAGAAAAATATGAATCAGTCCCAGGCCATGGAAGAGCTGAAAAAGGATTTTGAGAAGCAAGTAAGAGAAGTCGAGGAAAAATTGGGAAAAGAAATGAGAGTGATGCAAGAAAATCATGAAGAACAAGTCAACAGCTTGCTAAAGGAGGCCCTAAAAATACTGAAGAAAATAACACCTTAAAAAATAGACTAACCCAAAATGGCAAAAGAGGTCCAAAAAGCCAATGAGGAGAAGAATGCCCTAAAAAGCAAAATTGGCCAAATGGAAAAGGAAGTCCAAGAAGTTACTGAGGAAAATATTTCCTTAAAAATTAGAATGGAGCAATTGGAAGCTAGTGACTTTATGAGAAATCAAGACATTGTAAAACAAAACCAAAAGAATGGAAAAAATAGAAGACAATGTGAAATATCTCAATGGAAAAACAACTGACCTGGAAAATGGATCCAAGTAGAGATAATTTTAAACATTGTACTATCTGAAAGCCATGATCATAAAAAGAGCCTTTCAAGAAATTATCAAGGAAAACTGCCCTGATATTCAGAGAGTACAATGGAAATTGAAAGAATCCACCCATCACCTCCTGAAAGAGACCCAAAAGAGAAAAGACCCAAGGAAAACTCCTAGGAATGTTGTAGCCAAGGATTCCACAGTTCCCAGGTCAAGGAGAAAATATTGCAAGCAGCCAGAAAGAAACAATTCAAGTATTGTGGAAACATAATCAGGATAACACAAGATTTAGCAGCTTCTACATTAAGGATCTGGACTTGGAATATAATATTCTGAAGGGCAAAGGAGTTAGGATTACAAGCAAGAATCACCTACCCAGCAAAACTGAATATAACCCTTCAGGGGAAAAAGTTGACATTCAGTGAAATAGAGGACTTTCAAACATTCTTGATGAAAAGACCAGAGCTGAATAGAAAATTTGACTTTCAAATATAAGACTCAAGAGAAGCATGAAGAGGTAAACAAAAAAGAAATCATAAGGGACTTATTAAGGTTGAATTGTTTACATTCTTACATGGAAAGGTGATATTTGTAACTTACAAGACCTTTGTCAGTATTAGGGTAGTTGGAGGGAAAAATTACATGTATAGATAGATAGAGAGATGAAGGGCACAGGGTGAGTTTTGAAGATGAAGGGGTGATATCTGGAGAATAAAATTAAGAGTTGAGAGAGGATTATACTGAGAGAAGGAGAAAGGGACAGGTGGAATGGGGTAAATTATCTCACATAAAACAGACAAGAAAAGGCTTTTACAGTGGAGGGGAAATGGAGGAAGGTGAGAGGGAATGAGTGAACCTTATTCTCATTGGATTTGGCTTAAGGAGGGAATACCATACACACTCAATTGCATATGGAAATCTATCTTATCCTACAGGAAAATAGGAGGGTAGGGGATAAGAGAGTGTTGCGATGATAAAGGGGAGGGCAGATTGGTGGAGGGAGTAATCAGAAGCAAACACTTCTGAGGAGGGACAGGGTCAAAAGAGAGAATAGAATAAATGGGGAGCGGGAGAGGATGAAGGGAAATATAGTTAGTATTCCAGAACATGACTACTATGGAAGTGTTTTGCATGACTACACACGTATAACTTGTATCAAGTTGCTTGCCTTCTCAATGAGTTCGGTGGGGACAGAGGAAGGGAGAAAATTTGGAACCCAAAGTTTTAAAAACAAATGTTAAAAATTGTTTTGGGGGCAGCTAGGTGACGCAGTGGATAGGGCACCAGCCCTGGGTGCAGGAGGACCTGAATTCAAATCCAGCCTCAGACACATAACACTTACTACCTGTGTGACCCTGGGCAAGTCACTTAACCCCATTGCCTAGCCAAAAACAAAAAAAGGAAAAAGTTTTCACATGCAGCTGGGAAATAAGATATACAGGCAATAGGGTATAGATATCTATCCTGCCCTACAGGAAAATAGAAGGGGAAGGGGATATGACAAAAGGGGGGAAATAAAAGGGGAGGGCAGATTAGGGAAAGGGGTATTCAGAATGTATGCCACCTTGGGGTGGGGGGAGGGATGAGATGGGGAGAAAATTTGGAACTCAAAATCTTGTGGAAGTGAATGTTGAAAACTAAAAAAAAAAAAATAAATAAAAATTTTAAAGAAATGAAACGAAAAGGGGAAGAAAAAACAAAGAAGACTGCATGTTGTTCCTGGACACTGATTTCCAGTCTTAGGTCAAAGACCTAGAATGAGATCACCAGGAATGATAAAAGGGTCTTGAAGTATCTGAAAAGGCTGTAAGGGAATTGAACACATATTCCTAAAGCATTTCCTTTTGGTGGTAAATAAGCAGGAGAAGTTTCCATGTGGAGTCTCACTGAGGTCACTATCAGGTGCCACAGAATTGCAAAACTTGACATTGGATGATAAATGTAATTCCAGGTCCAAGTTAGGACTGCATTGAAAATACTGGGCATTATGATGATATAGTGACAGATGGTAAAAAGTGACGCTGGATTGGCAATGAGGAAATGACAAGATGGCTTCCTACCTCACCAAGTATAAATATATCTGACAGCTCACATAGGTATTAATAAGTGTCTTTCTTCTGAGGCACATATCTTTGAGTAACATCTTTCCCTTTTGGATTAAAAAAATGGTCTGATGATACAATTTAGGTGCACCCATCATGATTTAGGAAATTATAAGAAAATCAATATAATTCCCTAAAAAACTGAACTTGGAATGTTGAAAAACATAAACATATCAATTACCTGTGAGTATTTAGATGCAAACTGTCTTTTTTCTTCTCTATAATTTGGGTATTTATACTTTGGGGAAAGGATAGGGTAGTCAATCAGTCAACAGATTTATTAAGCACCTACTATGTCCCAGGTGCTGGGGATACCAAGTGTCAACCTCTAGGAAACTCTAGGCCCTTATCCTGCTCCAACCAGAAATTTCTAAGTGCTCCTAAGAAATCTTGTTCCTTCCTCATACCCCAGTAGTTTCTAAGCAGCCCTGCTCCAGGGTAGAGATAATTTCAAGGACATTTCTGTGGCCTTGTGTCTGTAATTCCTCAACACCTTCACACTCCCTTCCTGCAGTTCAGCTGCTCCACGTATCTCCACTGTTCTCCTTCTGTTTTCTGTGACTACACCCTATAAGAATCCCCTAGGGCAATCAGTATCAATATAATAAAAATAACAATTTAACCTAAACTAATTTATATATCCAGTGCCATGGAAGGTGATGGGATAGAGGTGCACATTGTGATGTTAGCTTTGGCAAGGAGATGAGCTGACTCTTCATGTGAGACCAGGGTGCAAGAGGAGAAAGTGGGGGAAGGTGTCCCCATGATGAGATAATTAATAGGGGAGAAGGGAAAGCTCTCCAGGAATGATAGTTAAAAGGATATCAATTTAATAATTCTCATAGAAAAAACAAATGAATGAAGAAAGAATATTGCCCAGAGTATAATGTATAGATGAATGGGTACATTACATGGACAATGAGTTGAACTCAGAATGTAATAGTGGTATAGAGATGAATGGACTGGATCAGATCTGGGAAATTTCATTGACTCCAAGTTGTTCCCTTCTTCTAAGGTCCATATTTTTAACATCATTATTCTTTTGGTGATATCATATGGCTATGAATCATGGAACACCATGATCACATAATGCTGGAAAACTTAACATGAAATTTAAAAGTTTTAACAGGACTTTTTCTTAAAATATAGATGGAGAGGAGAGGAAGATGAAGGTGGTGGTCAAGTTATGGCAAGAATATGACCCTAATGATGCTCATAAAAGAGGAACAGGTGTGCATCTGAGAATATGTGAGCGCAGGAAGGCTTTCAGCTGTCAGTTCCCCAGGAGTATTTAGGTACATCAAGATATTCTCTTGATACTGATGATTAAGTAGGTGCAGCATAAGAGACTAGTCCCAGCTGCATGTGAATCTTTGTGTCAGGAAGAAAATTGTGGCTTGGTAATAAACACAGGTAAAAATGGAATGACAAGAGAGAACAGAGTATGATTGTGAGCCAGGGAGCAGGTGCAAAGTTAGGTAGAGGTCAGCAAACTATGGCCCACGAATCTAACCTTTGGCTTCTTTTTGCAATGCCAGGAACTAAGAATATTTTTAATATTTTTAAATGCAAAAAACTCCCTTTATTTAAAAATGTAAAAACCAAGCAGAGGGACTAGATTTGGCCCTCAGGCCATAGTTTAAACCCCTGGTTTATAGAATAATACCATTAGGGGAAAGAAAACAAGAGATGCAAACCTGATCATCAGATTATAAAGTGGGTGTGCTACCATACATACACATTTTCTTTATTTGTAGAGACATCAAGAACACATTTTCTATTCCTTTGACTATGAGATATGTGTTTATTCAATTCCACAAGTACTTATTAAATGCCTACTATGTGTTATCCATTCCCAAACATTTAATCATAGGAGGATGAAATAGAGAAGGAAGAGTAGAGGGAGGGGTTTATATAAGGATAAACTTGGAGAGTACTGCAGGTCTAATCAGAGTCTACTAATAATGAAACTCTGGGATTAGATTTACAATACAGTTTTGCTCTTCTCCTCTTCTACTACTTGGAAATGACTCTGAGTCCAAGAATAATCTTGTAAGAAGGCATCTACTTTATGAAGATAAATACTACTAGCAGATCTTCACCATTATACTGTAATAACCAAAACTCAAAACTTACTGTGCAAAAGCCAACTTGATCCTGGCTTGAATTTCTACCCATTCTTCCTTTAAAAGTTTTCCATGGTCCAATAGCTCCTTTGAAAGTCTCTCAGCTTTTGTTAAATTTTGTGAGGCTTCCTTTAATCTGAATTGCATTAAGGATAATTTTATATTCAGTCATTTATTCTTGATCACCAGTTCCCAGTCTATCCTGGCTCCTAGTCCTTTATGTACCATTTTATGAATCATCTTGACTATTTGGTCTTGAAAATTAAATATACAAACTATGAACAGGGCCTCCAATTACAAAGAAGAAGGAGAAAAAGGATACTTCTGAAGTTCAGTTAGAGCTCTTCCCAAAGTATGAAAAAGGTCAATTGAACATCTGAAAATATCTATGCTTTCTTCAGGCAAAGATGAATTGGTGAGGAGAATTTCTCTGGCTTTTTCTGCATGTTGTTTTGCTTGTAATGAGAGTCCTGTGAACACACACACACACACACACACACACACACAAAAGAGGTTTAAGTCTTTCTTTCATATCAATGAACTGGAATATATTTGTGAATGACTTGTGAATGTAATGATGTTTCTTTCCTATATTATTAATGTTCACATGGTAATTCATTCTGAGAAGCAGAGTTGAGCATCTCAGCATGAAGCACAGCTGGGCAGGTTCAGGCAAAACCTTCATTACAGTTTATCTGAAAACAGTTTCATGACTATAAAAGGGAAATGTGTTTCTCTAAGTCTTCAAGTAAAATTCTACTAAAAAAGAATCTTTTTTAAAAACAAGATAATAAAAACAAGCTAGAATTGAATTTCTTTGATTTCTCTCCACAATTAGAGGTATGAAGAATTACAAGTTATTAGAAAATAAATGGTGCATTTAAAAGCTATAGCATTCCAAACAAGAAATTAGATGTGAGTAAATTTTAATTCCCTTGGTAAAGGTTTCCAATATAATTCTGGCCAATCATTTATTCTCCCTCCCCGAAATTCTGTTTCTCCATCTATAAAAGGAATCTTCTACCACTAAAATTTTTGTGAGGCATTAAAATATCTGAATCATCTGATAGACATATTTCTCATGTGGTAATAAGTAAACGTGGCACAGACTAGCAGCAAAAATACAACCACTAAGTGCCTGGAATGTATATATTTCAAGTTTCTTCTACTGACTCATTTTACAATATTAGAGTGACAATGTTATGAAGATGACATTAAAGAACCCCATTAAAATCAAGAGAAATAGCCATGATTTCTATTAAAGAGTCATGCTTCAATGCTCTCTGAGCTTTACGTTCTTAATTACACAGAATTATACCTCTAATCCCCAGAAGGTTGTCAAAACATGAAGTTAATTATATACCCATGTCTAGAATACAAGAAGAGTATTTTTAAGAAGCCAAAAAAATTAAAGAAACATTATTATTATAGTGATTCTTATAGACCTTTAACTGTCGTAAATTTTGTATAAGTCCCATATTTATCTGTCAAGCTAAAAGTATTTTAATGAGAATTATGTGCCTAGATTTATGCTAGGTTCAGAGGAGGATACAAAAAAATATCATAAGATACAGTCTTTGCCCTCAAGGAGTTTATAATCTAGTTACAGGAGGCAAGGATATGAAAGCTAGAAAATAATATGAAAAAATACATTATCAGGTGTTAAGTGAAGTTGTGATGATTATAAGAGGAATAGTAGTCACATTAAAAACTCACATCATACCCAGTAAACTTATTTTCTCCTAAGAACCTTATTTTAAAGACTATGGAAAGAATAACTAGAGTTGAACTTTTTACTTCTTTACTTCTCAATCTTTATATTCTCCCTATACTCTGCACTCTTTCTCAAATTTCCTTTGGAATGTCATCTCGATGTGTGCCAAGAGAACAGACATTTAAATCTGAGATAACCCAAATCCACATTCATCTAGTTATGTTCAAACCAATAACTTTGTAGAAAGGACAGGAACTAGTTAACCATCCATCTGTAATGAGCTCACCTTTCAGCTGTAGGTATCCTCGAGCCAAATTAACATGCGCTTCTGCTAGTTTCCAATGATGGTCTCCATAACAAATTCTTGTTAGTGCCACACCACGCACCAGTTCTTTTATAGCTTGTTTATACTATTAGAGAAGAAATACATGCGCACACATACGTATAAATATTTAGCCATGTAAAGAATCTAAATTCTAAAGACACAAAAGTCAGGTTGCCTCTTCAGTTTGGCTGTGCTTGCTTAGTTTGGTCTTAACTTTTTTTTTGTTTCATGGACCCTTTGTCACTCTGATGAAGCCTATGGTTTGCTTCTCAAAATAATATTTTTAAATGCCTAAAATACATAGGATTAAGGAAACTCATTAAGGTGAAATAAAGATTTGATTTTGTCCCATCCAAGTTCATAGACCCCTGAAATCTTTCCATGGACACTGTAGTAGGAGGAAGTGGTATCTGTGAACCCCAGGTTAAGAAAACCTCATGTCACAGGGGTTTTTCCAATAGAGGAGAGTTTCATTTGGCTTTCTGAGTTCACTTATTCATATCATATACACTACTGTATTGCATATGGTTTCAAACTAAGAACTCTTTTTGAAGTTTGTAGGGACAGAAAAACTACAGAGAAAGATAAGCCACATTGTAGTGGAGTGAAAATAAGGATAATAAAAACCACTGAGACTGTATTTGAGATATGAATTCTCTTATTATGTTACAAATACCCCTATTTCTATAACCTTTGTAAAGGTGAGCTCTTTTTTAAATTTTTCTCTCACATTTTCTATGACAGACCACTGTAAGAGATTTCTAAGAAAACAGGCTGGAGTAGCTAGGTGGTGCAGTGGATAGAGCACTGGCCCTGGAGTCAGAAGGACCCGAGTTCAAATTCAGCCTCAGACACATAACACTCACTAGCTGTGTGACTCTAGGCAAGTCACTTGGCCTCAATTGCCTCACAAAAAACCCCCAACAAAATAAAACAAAACACACACACACACACACACACACACACACACACAAAGAAAATAGGCTTAAAATGTGAAAAAGAGTGAAAATACAATAATTAATAAGAAATAGTCACTTCTAAGGTTTAACTACCCCTCAACTCTCATTTTTCTCCATTATTTGCTTGATTTTGATGTCACACTCTTGTGACAGTTATAGAGCTTTCTATAGATTGTAAGATTTTAAGATCTAAGAGATTTTAAGATTTAGAAGTGGGCAATCATAGTGCGCAATTAAAGTATAATAATTCAGAGACTTAGAGCCTTTGATGCAAACAAGATCAGCAGGATCAACAATCAACATTACAATATAAGAAAAGGGAGACGCTTTTTATTTTCCAGACCCCACAGTGTCTGAAGGTTTCTAAGTCTTTTAACTATATCCAGTCTAAGCTCTTTCCCAAGGCTCAAATGACTTCTCAGTCAGTTCAGGGTTATGGTCTATCAGAACAACATTCCTAGAGCAGCAGCCAGTGTTTGACAGAAATTAGAGAAGGGGTTTAGACCGGTCAATGAAAGAAGGCTAAGGTAGGAGTCAAGTGTGAAAGAAACAGAGGTTAAGGCAGAGTTGTGGGAGAGGCTGAAGAGAATACTGCTAGGATATACACTGTCAGAACTGCAACAATGCACTGAGCACCTTAAGCAACGTTTAAAACCAAAGTCTGCCACTTACTGCCCACCAGAGGCATTATGCTTTCAGTCTGGTACACTACAATTTAACTTAAGACAAATACCTATATGCCATGGAAAATAGAATTTTAGGGGAAGCTAGTGGCAAAGTGGATAGAGTACCGACCCTGAAGTCAGATGAACCTGAGTTCAAATTTGGCCTCAGACACTTGATACTATAACCCTGGGCAAGTCACTTAATCCCCATTGCCTCGCAAAAACAAACAACCCCCCCCCGAATTTTATAAATAAAAGTAATGTTAAAAATGTCCCTTACTATGCCCTTGTGTATGTTGCACCTTATCTGCTTACCCTTAGTCATAGCTACAGAGGGTAGAGAGGGTTCATAAATTTAGACCTCAAAGGAGCTGTATGGGTCATCTAGCCCAATCTTCTAATATACAGATGAGAAAACTAAAGCCCAAAGAGGTTAAATGAATTGCCTAAGATTAGGTAATATTAAAATAAGAACTTGAACTCAGCTTGGTGATTGATCCAGGAACACCCAAGTTTCCAATCTAACATTAAAGAGTTGAGTTCAAATTTTTGCTATGTTGGTAGAATTTTTCCTAAGCTTTACCCTGTGGTCCTAGAGGAAGAAACCTGGATTACATCTGAAGCTTTCTAGAGTAGTGGCAGACTAAAGAAGAGGGCAGATAGTAGGTGAGTATAATAAAGCATTTTAGGGGAAGTGAAGTTATAAAAAGGTTCAAATATTTCTTAGTGTTTAAATTTACCTTTACAGTGTCCCTAATACAAGTTTCTAAGAGCATGAGAACAGTGACAATACTACATTATACATCAGGACTTGGGCATTCCAGTCATGGTTTTTACTATGAGAACCTTGACCAAGATAGACAAAGACTTCACCCTAACTCTGCTCCCTGGTTTGTCCTCTAATATAACCCCAATTTTTCTTTAGTTCTTTAGTTTCTTTAGTTTAGTTCTTTTGTACCAACTGGACAAAAACAATCATAGATTCTTAAAAAGTCAGAAGTTGACCTTAACGGGCATGGAGGCGAACATGGTGTAGGAAAAGAATACTGATTTGGAGGCAGAAAATCTGAGTTCAGATCTCAGCCGTAACATTGTAGCTGCAAGGCTTCAGACAAATCACTCATACTTTCTGGGTATATGTTAGTTCATTTGTAAAACTGGTACAACAGTACCAACTTTACAAGATTATTGTAAGGTTCAAACTATAAAATCTATATAAAGTGCTTTGCATACCTCAAAGTACTTCTATAAATCTTAGATATTATTATTATCTTAGATTCCATTAGTAACCCACTATGGCTGTCAGGCAGATGCAGCTTGAAATAAGAAAGCAGGTAATTCATTAAAGATAAAATGTGCATGAAAGAAGTTATCTTACTTCATGAATGCTGAAATGAAACTTTACTTTTTGTTCACACTCCAGAAGTTTCTGTTTAGGAGGTTGCAATAGGATTACTAGGCAGTTCGTTTTGAATCTGTTTAGATCTTGTACAGAGGGCATCCTTGGTTTCAGTTAGGTGACTGGAAATTTGAGTTTCTTGATCCTCTTGCATTTTCTGTTATCTGTCTTCTAATTTTGAACATTACAAAAACATTCAAAGTCATAAATCATAGCAACTCATCAAGCTACTTTTAGAAATATTCATTTACCTTTTAATATTAAGAGTAGCACATGTACAAATTTCAGTAAGATAGGTACTATAGCAAATAGGTACTATTTAATCCATATATAACAGTCACACAGATCATGATTACCCAATTTCCTACTGGTCTTGATTTAGTTACAATACTTCCAACCTTACCTTACTGGCTTATCCAAAAATACTTTTTCAAATTATTAAAATATTTTCTAAGCTTGTTTTGTCTTTTAGAATTTTTTAGTGAAAATTTTGAATTCTGTGGTTGTCATAGAATCCATAGGCTTTTTCTATTGCTATCAGAACACCATTAACTTCATTTTTACCTTAGCAACAATGAATAATGTAGTCAATAAACACTTTTCATTCATTCAACAAATATTTGTTGATCACCTACTATGTTCAAGGAACTGTGTAGGAAACACAAAGATCAATAAAATACATGCTCCCTACCATCAAAGTGCTTAATAAGCTACTAAGGGAGAATTCTGAATCACAGAATTCCAGAATTAGACGGGACCTTGGAGGTCATCTAGTTCAATACAGACCTGAGGAATAATTCACTTCAAAGGCAGTATGGTAGATTAGACTGAAAACAATTCATAGTCAGAACACTATCCCTTACCACTTGTGCAATCTTGGACAAATCACTTAATCTCTCCCTTTTCTTTTCTCTCTCTCTCTCTCTCTCTCTCTCTCTCTCTCTCTCTCTCTCTCTCTCATTCTCTCTCTTTCCTTCTTTCTTTTTCTTTCCTTCTAGCAATTGGGGTTAAGTGACTTGCCCAGCATCACACAGCTAGTAAGGGTCAAGTGTTTGGTCTGAGGCCAGATCTGAACTCAGGTCGTCCTGACTCTATCCACTGTGCCACCTAGTTGCCCCCCTCCAGTCTTAAATCTATGATCTTAAGATCAGTATAATATATTCCATAAATGGTCATTCAACCTTTCCTTGAAAACTTCTAGAGAGAAGCAATGTACTCTTTCCCAAAAGAAACACTTTATTTTTGGATAGTTATAATTATTAGGGAATTTCTCCTTACACTAAGCACTTCTGGAATCCTGTCACCTCAAAGTTAGAAACTTTCAAATAGTAATTGTTGCCCCCCAGATAACATCCACACTACCTAGTCTTGTATTTAAGATCCTCTAGAATATAGTCTCAATGTACTATAATACAAAGCAGTATGTGACAAGTGCCATAAGACTGGGACAAATAAAGAGCTATAGGAAGAAGTTCAGAGGAGGGTGAGATTGGCATATTTCATGCACTAGGTAGCATTTTACGGGGTTTTGAAGGATGAACTGATTTCATACGAAGATGGGAGTGGAGACAGTTTTAGAAAAACAGATAGAGTATTTATTAACAGCTTCTGATGTATCAGGCATTGTGTTATGCACTGGGGATACAAATGCATGTGTTTATCCTCATGAAAGTTACATTTTAAGGGGGGAAAATAACACATAAAGCAGAGCTGGAAAGCTGGGTGGGGATGGTGGGGGAATGCACAGTTAAGGAGAGAAGTCTGAAGAATAAGTGGAGCTGGGTGTGAAGTAAGTATGGCCTGGTCCCCTTATGAAATAGTGGTCTGAGCTAAAGACTCACCAACTCGGAGGGGCTCAGAGTGGCAGCATCTCCAAAGTGGCAAGGCTGCTAACACAGGGGTGAACAGTGAGAAGTGCTAGAAGTGATTTAAAGTGAAAGGGACTTTACAGGTCGTCTAGTCCAACCTCCTAATCTTACAGATGAAGAAACTGAAGCCCAGAGAAGTTAAATGAGCTGTCTACCTATGCTACCTATGTAGCAAAGTAGAAATTTAAACCCAGGTTCTCTGGCTTTCAATTGTACCACACACAGGCACTCCAGGTATAGAAAATTCAGAAACCACATTAAGTAAATCATGAATATCCCTGTTTGGCTTGAGCAAATGGTATGTTTAGGGGAAAGGTGGAATATAAGGTTAGTAAACTGACAGTAGATTGTAAAGAGCTTTAAATGCCAAACTAAGGACTTTGAATTTTGACTGATGATCAGAAAGATACCATTGAAGACTTTTAAGGTAAAGACTGATAGGATCACTAAGTGATGTTGTAGGAAAATTGATAAGGTTATTATTCAAATATAATACAGGGAGAAGAGACTGGAAGCAATAAGAACAATTAGGGGAACTACTGCCATAGTACAAGTGTGAGATACTTAGTACTAAAATTAAGGGGTGGTGGTGAAGATAATAATAATAATAATAATATCTCATATTTAGAGTGCTTTACAAAGTGCTCTCTCCACAACAGTCCTGTGAAGTAGAGAAAGCATTATTATCCCCATTACACATATGAGGAAACTGAGGCCAACAGAGGCTAAATGCCATCTCAAGCACATGAAACTGCTAGCTAGGGTAGGGCTGAGATTTCTTTGGTATTTCTAGGGTTGGAAGAGACCCCAGAGAGCATCTATTTAATCCCTAGCTCCACATTTCACACATAAGGAAATGGAGTCCCAAGGACAGGCAAGCAGAAAGCATTTAAGGGCAGCATGTGACTCCAAGCCTTCTTTTCTCAGAGGCAGGGCTGTACCTCCTCTACTTTGCTGCCTCCCATATTTTCTGACTCCAAGGCCAAACACAGCACCTTGCACAAAATAGGCTCTTAATAAATGTCTGTTGAATCAAATTGAACTGCAAAAGATCACATGAAGAAGGAATGTGTAGGACTTGGATGTGTGGGATTAGGAAAATGAAGAGTCCAACAGGTCTTTCTAACTCCCCAGGGAATATCTGAGAATGCTCTATCTGAATTTCAGGGAGTCTACTGACAAAAACTCTCCCAATGGGCAAATATGGCCTGAGTGGTAGGAAACTCAGGTCTATGTTTAGAAAAAGATTTGAATTTTAGCTTTGACCTTAGTCAAGTCACTTAACTTCTTTGAGGCTTTTCGGGAACTAAGGCCATGTTTGGCTTAAGTGCAATAGCAGTTTATAAACTACAAACCCAAGAAAAAAACTACTTAATAATTAAACATTAAAAACACACAATCCAATAATAAAAAGAATATCAAAATACAACTGCCCTCCCGTGGTTGCCAGATCAAGAACTCATGGAAGTGACCAGCAGGCAAGGGGAGATCAGGAAAAGACCCTCTGTCAAGGTGGGAAAGATGAAATCAAGAGGCCACTGGGGCCTTTGATTCAATTCAACCCAACAAGCATTTATGAAGTGCTAAGAATGTGAAAGGGACTGTGTTAGCCTTTTCTAGGCACTGGAGATGATCTTTGCTCTCAAGGAGCTTATATTCTGCTGGTGAAGCGAAGAGGAGGGCAAATACACAGAGAAATAAATCCAAATTTAGACAAAATAAATACAAAGTAATTGGAAGAAGAGTACCAACAACTGGGGGACCAAGAAGGGCCTCATGCAGGAGGTGACACTGAAACTAAGACTTGAAGAAAGCTAGAGTTTCCAAAAGGTGGAGGTGACGGGGTAAAGACAGAGAGCAAAGGCATGGAGGCAAGAGATGGAAGGTCATGGGTGGAGAAAAGCAAGGATGTCACTTTGACTAGAACACAGAGTCCCTGGAATAGAGCAAGGTGAATCAGTCTGGAAAGGGAGGTTAGAGCCAGACCATGGAAGGCCAAATATAAGATTTTTGTATTTTATTCTAGGGCCAACAAGAAATCACTTCTTCAGCAGAGGAACGATATGGCCAGACCTATGCTTTGGGAACATTAATTTGGCAGAAGTATGCACTGAAGGGGGTACAGATTGGAGGCAGGGACACCAATTAGGAAGGTATTACAATATATTACAATACTATAGGTAAAAGGAATGAGTACCTAAATTAAGGTGATGTCTATCAAATACAAAAGATGTTGTGGAGGTAAACTCAAAAATACTTGACAAGTGACTGGATTTGGGAGATGAAAAAAGGGAAGAACGAATATGACTCAGTTTACAAACCTGAGTGACTAGAAATTTCACAGTTGGAGCTTCATTTACTTACTTTAAGGGCTTAAAGGTCGTTTTTCAGACTACCCTTTGTAATGAGTAATTTTAAGGATGTTATCAGTTTAATTTGAATGGTTCTAAGATCCTTTCTCCAGAGCAGGTTTTGACATGGGGATGATGGTGCCTACAGGGGCAGAGGGAAGGGAGACATAGGGAACAAAGTGAGTAAAAAGCCAAATGAATCTGGAGGTCCAAGATCTGAAGACAAGTATCTATTATTTCATAATTTTTCCTTTTGCTGGCTCTGGCTGAGTATTAGTCTACAGTTTGAACATGAATACCTGGTCATGGAATCAATCTTCTCGAAGTGTGACAGCTTCTTCTTTACTGAGATATCAGCAATATCATTATACTGCACCAAAAAAATCTTATATTGTAATTCTAAGGGAAAGGAAGAATGAATTTTATGTTAAATATAAAAGGACAATAATTATTACTGAATAATTGCATTTTTACCTGTCTCTCCACCTTGGTAAAGGTGTTACTATTAAAAAATGAAAATAAATCTTGTTTCATTTCAATGGCAAAACACTAAAGATGCTTTTGAAATGAAAAAAAAAATGATGCATCAGGATTTATTTTATTCAACCAAGAGTCTATTAAAAGCGTTTGCTCTTTTAAACATTAAAACACATAGAGGTTTATAAGATCAATTATTAATCTGCCATTTTCTACAGTTGCAATAACTTCTAACTGGTCTCTCCTTGTTTCTAGACTTTCCTCTCCAACTCATCCTGTATACTTCGGCCAGTTAAATGTTGAAACCTGCTATCATTGTATGATTCCTTTTTTAAAAAATGACCAAAAACAAAACAAAACCCCACCAAAAACAAAAAACCTACCTTCAACAGCTTTTCATTGCCTTACAGCATAAAGTCCCAACTCATCATTCAGCCTGCCACTCAAGACTCTTCACAGCCTGAATCTTGCTCAGCAATGCACAACATGAAGAATTCTCCACTCCAGCCAGTCAGATCTTCAATATTACTAAATCAGATTTTTGTTCACATTCTTTCTCCTCCATCCACCCCTATCCTGCCACTACTTCCCTTCTCATCGCCTAATCCGAAATGCCCTCCACCTTCTTCTCCATCTCTCTAAATCCTACCCATCCTTCAAGGCTCAGTTTATTTCCTAAACCAATTAATACTTTTTCTAAGCATTTCAGACTGTGCTAATCTTTTCTTTCCCTGACCTATGTAGTATTTAAATACTCTATTGTACTATTATTTAAATGTTTTGTGTTTATCTCAATTGGACCATAAGCTCTTGAAATGAGGGCTTGTGCCTAAAGTTCATTTTGTAGGACCTACTACAGTACTTTGAAGGCAGTAGATACCCAGCAAAAATGTCTAGAATGAATGTATGTGAAATGTTCTTAAAATAGCATACCCTAGGAGCTACAAATTGGTTCAAGAAATAGCCTTATCTTTTAAGAATTATAATTTTTATACTGAAAAGTTATAACTTTCTAGCTATAAATCTGCTTCTGTCCTCTCATTTTGGTTTCTTTCGCGGTTATTTGGCAGATTTGTCCTTTTATTTATAGAAGGCAAAGTCACAGGAGAAAAACAAAAATTAGGGGGAAAAACACTGAATTAAGGATAAAAAGGGGCACACAATTTCAAGACCCAAGTCTTATTCTGATATTCATTTCGTTTTATAAGTTTGTAGCAAAACATGTTATAAATGTATTTCCTATTTGTTATTTGGAATATATTTAATGGAAAGAAATATCCCTTTCATTTAAAAGTATATATTTACATGTGATCTTATGAATATTAGCAAGCCAAAACAAACAAAAACAGTACCTTAAGGTGGTCAAAGATAATCATTATTCTTTTTTATAATATTTTAAAAGTTGCTTTTAGATACAATATTCCCCACCCCACCCCCCAACACTTGAATGTAAAGAGAAATTTGTACCCTCAGAAAAAAACTTGTTTCTTGATTTCCTTTGACTCCTGTCCTTTAACAATTCATTTACTTTGGTTTACGTCTGACAGCGGTAACAGTTCTTTAAAATTGGAGAGAAATCCTGGACAACTTCAAGAAACAGGCAACTTTGCTATAAATCCCATTATCAACTTACAGTGGATTCGGAGAAGCTGCTCCACTTCACTGTGAGGCAAACTGCACAGCCGTCTATTTGCAGCTTTCCAGGCAACTTTAATTGCTGCTTTATAATTTTATACTTCTTTATATAGATTAATGTCCACGGAAGTGACTAAATTCAAACAGCTTAAAACTAAAATCGGGCAACCATATCCCGGAAAAGCAACTCGTTATTTCACAAAGCTCAGGATCAGGGAAGTGATTGATGCAGCTTTAGCCAATAAGGAACAAAAGACCTGAAGTACCCTTTCCAGTCAAAGTTTGTGACCCAATCCTTGGGAACCTAAGGCGGGAATTTTAAAAGGGGATTGGCTTTCTATTTGCTAGGCCTCTCCTTAAAGCCAAATCACATCATTTGAAAAAATAAACTAATTTTAAGAGTTTAAAAATTAGTAACCGAGATGTGTAGGTGCTTTGTAAAGATGTTTAAATCCTATTATTTAGCATTGTAAAGACACTAAACGGGCAATTCTCAAATCAGGATGTTACGTGCTGTAAGAGCATCGATCTAGAACTGGAGAAGCTCATTTTTTTTTTTTTAAAGCAGGCATTAAAAGCACAGAGATGTTAATTGACCTACCCAGTTCAGATGGTGAATGGTAGGGCAGGGTTTTGAACTTAGTTCCTCTGACTTTAGATCCAGCATTTTTCCACAAGAGTTGTTACTATTACTATTATTATTAAAAATCTAAACAGAAATAATACTATATGTTGATGAGAAACGCCATTGATTGTGGTTGTTAGTTCCAAGGAGTAAATTTTGAATAATCGATTTTATTAATATTTTCATGTATCCAGAGACCTTTGCTACACACGTTTTGAAAGAAAAATGATTTTGCTCACATTAGATTTTTTAAAATGGAAATGCAAGCCCCTACTGCTTTATTCTTTTAAGACTTTGTTCTCCCAACCTAGTGTTAATTTTTTTCACCGCAAGGGAAGTGAAAATCTGTCTAAGAATCGCATTTATCTGTCAGTCCCAGGCCACTATCCTTTCTGCGGTATACTCTCAATGTAGCAGATATCACTGGATTGGAACTAGTCTATGGGTTATAATCTCTCTGAAGCAGTTTAATAGTTTTGTACCTTTTTGAGCAAATCGCTTGACCTATGGGGATCTCCCTTAAATGTGTTTTTCTTTTTTTGTGAGGCAATTGGGGTTAAGAGACTTGCTCAGAGTCACACAACTAGTGACTGTTATGTGTCTGAGGTCACATTTGAACTCAGGTCCTCCTGACTATGAGGCCCGTGCTCTATGCACTAGCGCTACCTTGCTGCCTCCCTTCACTCAAATGTTAAAGGGGTATAACTACTAACCTGTCTCTGAATTGTTTTTGAGACTCAAATGATACAATGTATATAAAGTTCTTTTACTCCTAACATATGATATAAATATACGTATTGTTGTCATATTTCATCCAAAAGATACTGAAGTTCTTGGAGGCAGGTTGTTCAGAGTTTAGTGGGAAAAAAGCACCAACCAGTTCAAACGCTAACTCTGTAGCAGGGCATTGACTGGACAAACCACTTATCCTTCCTGAATCATGTTTCCTCATATATAAAATGACAGGGTTAGAAACAGCCCTTTGCTGTTTCCAATCTGTGACTCTTTGCTAGGTCAGTGAACATTATGTAAAAGCTTATGTTTTAAAAGCCCATGATAGGCATAAAGGAGTTTACATATACTTAGGTTCTCACTCTTTCAGTTACATAATTTAAGTACTATTATTCTCATTTTACACATATCAGAATCGAGGCTTCAAGAAATAAGGCAGCTTGTCTAAGGTCACCCAACTATTAATTTGCTTTGCATAATTCTGACTTCAAGTTCAGTGCTCTTTCCATTCCAAGTAGATTTCTGCAGAGAAATACTGCACTTGACATTCACCTATGCTTTTTTAGAATACAGATAAGAATTGGACATGCAATTTCATCTGTATTAGGAACTGCTAGTATGAGGAAACTCCCTTTACTAATGCAGGTCCTGAAACTTGTGTTTGTTGTCTTAGAGCATTGCCCAGGGCTCTAAGAAATGACCATATTTATCAAATGGGCGACTTGAATCCAGGTCTCTCTGGTTCCGATGCCGAATCCCTATGCGGTACTACTAGCTAACTTACATAGCGCCTCCTACGTGCCAGGCACTGTGTTAAGCACTTAACAGTCAGCCATGCTTCCCTTTGGGGAAGCTAGGTGGCTCAGTCGATAGAATGAATACTGGGCTTGGAGACAGGAAAAATCATCTTCCTGAGTTCAAATGTGGCCTCTAACATTAACTAGCTGTGTATCCCTGGTCGAATCACTTCACTGTTTGCCTCACTCCAGTATCTTTGCCCAGAAAACCCCAAATGCTGCCACAAAGAGTTGGACACAACTGAAAAACAAAATGCTTCCTATTACTTTATGTTTCTCTTGTACTGGTAAAATTTGTCATTCACGGTTGTACCCTAAGTGGGAAGAGAGGCCATGTTTTGGTCCTGAAGTGGGAAGGCACAAACAGCTCGCCAGCGCTACGGTAGCAACCAGCACGGGCCCTGGGGGGGCAGCTTTCACAGCCAGGTGTCCCTTCCCTCCTTTGCCTGGGGCGCCATTCTACGATCCTGGAGGGAGGGCCTGCGAGGAACAGCAGCTGCTGAGTCAGCAGACACCCATTCCCAAACCCTGCGGCTCGGAGGAACAGGGACCTCCGATCATCGGAGCAGTAACAAAACACGAAAGTAGCGCAGAAAAGATTACAGCACTCAACACAGACAACTACAGGACGATGCGGAAGAGTCGCGCTCTTGTGTGTGAGCAGATACCGCGAGAACCAGGGTGTCTCGCTCTCGCGAGGCTTCCTTCCTCCTCCTGCCCCGCCTCCTCCCGCCTAGCTCCCTGCCCTGACTCCACCCCTTTCCCCTCTCCTTTCTCCCGCCCCTCCGGGCGCGGATCCCGGGGGCGTGAATCACTCGGAGCTGGGGGCCCCCACCGCGCCTTCCCCCTCCCCCGCCCCCGCCCCCAGACCACACGGCTCCGCCCCTTCCCCTCCCCGCCTTCCTCGCCTAGGGGAGCTCAGCCTCGTCTAGGGGACAGCCCGAAGCCGCGGGCTTCGGCCAGGAGTGGATGTGAGTATCTTTTCCTCCTCGTCCTCCTCCTCGTCCTCGCATCCGCGCCCGGATCTCGGCTCCGCCGCCCCCAAATCCGGACCTCCGCCCCCGCCTGGCGGGGCTGCTTTCCAAGGACAAGGGGCTCCGGGTCCCAGGCGGCCCCCGGCTCCCGGGTGTCTCCCCCAGAGCCTTCGCCCCCTCCGGGACTGACTGGAAAGAGCCGTTTCCAGGTCCCGTCTGTCTTGACCCCACCCGGCCGGGCCTCGCCTGCTGCTGTCCGCGCCCCCATCCCGCAGCGCCCCCCTCATTCCCCATCCCGCACCCCCGCCCTCCGCCCGAGCGCCCCCCTCCCTGGAGGCGCCCGGCCTGCTGACTGCGGGGCTGTCACGTGAAGGGGTGTGTGTGTGTGTGTGTGTGTGTGTGTGTGTGTGTGTGTGTGTGTAAGTAGTCAGACACATGCTGACAGACACCCTTGGAGTGGGTTGGCTAGTTGTACTGCTAATTTGAGACTTTGTGTATATGTGTGTAAATGGTCACGCATGCTGACACCCCTGGAGTTGTTGCCTAGTTGTAATTAGAAAACTGTCAGTGAAGGATGTGTGTGTGCGTGCGTGTGTGTGTGTGTGTGTGTGTGTGTGTGTGTGTAAATGGTCAGACACATGCTGACACCTCAGGAGTTGGTTGGCTAGTCGTAATAGTGCTAATTTGAGGACTGTTCATGAAGGGGTGTGTGTGTGTAAATGGTTAGACACTTGCTGACAGACACCCTTGGAACTGGTTAGCTAGTTGGAATAGTGCTAATTTGAGGCTCTCTGTGTATGCGTGTAAATGGTCAGGCATATGCTGACACCCCTGGAGTTGGTTGGCTTGGTGTAATAGTGCTAATTTGAGGACTGTCCATGAAGGGGTGTGTGTGTGTGTGTGTGTGTGTGTGTGTGTGTGTGTAAGTAAATGGTTAGACACATGCTGACAGACACCCTTGCAGTTGGTTGGCTAGTTGTAGTACTGCTAATTTGAGACTTTGTGTATGTGTGTGTAAATGGTCAAACACATGCTGACACCCCTGGAGTTGTAATTAGAAAACTGTCAGTGAAGGATGTGTGTGTGTGTGTGTATTTGTATAGTTAGACATGTGCCAACATCCTTGGAATTGGTTATAATAGTTCTAATTTAGAGCAATTCTTGTGAAGGTATGTGTGTATGTGTGTAAATTGTCATATAAATGCTGATATCCCTGGAGTTGGTTGGCTCATGTTGTAATGCTAAATAAAGGGTTGTCATATGAAAGTGTATATCTCTTGAGTGTATGGGAATATAAATGGTTTTACCCATTTTGACACCCCTTTTCCTGAATGGAGGATGTGGAGTTGCTTGGCTGGTGTAGTAGTGTTAATTAGGAGGGGTGATAGCCTTGAGGTCTCTTGTGTGAAGCTTCTTTCTAGAGAAGGAACTCCTTTCAGATGACCACCTAGGAAAAAAAAAGTCTTTTCCTTTTAGGCTGCTGGGTCACATAGAGTATAGAGTACTGTGCCTGAAGTCAGGAAACCTGAATTCAAATACAGCTTCTTAATTCAAATCCAGACACTTAACTGTGTGATCCTGGACAAGTCCATAAATTCTCTCTGCCTCATTTCCATTCACTGTAAAATGGAGATAATAGCACCTACCTGACAGAGTTGTTGTAAGGATCAAATGAGGTAATATTTGTAAAAACACTCAGCACAGTGCCTAGAGCAGCACTCAGCCTAGTGCCTGGAGCATAATAGGCACTCAGTAAAAGTCTGTTCACTTCCTTTTCCCCTTTTAAAATAGGGATAGGGTGGGGTGGAAGAGTTAACAGGAGTTTGATTTTTTTTTTAAAGAGGATATATTTTCATAGGATCACAGATCTAGGCCTTATTCAAGCATCTCATTTTACAGATGAGTCAGGCAGCATAGTAAGCACAAGTGCTTACTATGTTCCAAACTGTGCTAAGAAGTGGGGAAACAAAGGCATAATGTTTCTGTTTTCAAATAGCTTACATTCTAATTGAAGAGACAGCCTGTAAATAACAAGATACAAATAAGATTATATATAGAGAGAGAGTAGATAGATGGAAGGTATTCTGAGAAGAGAAGTGCACAGAAGGCACAGAGATTTTAAATTACTTGTCCGTGATCAACTCTGTTAGTTAAGTGTCAGAA
Organism: Phascolarctos cinereus; assembly: GCF_003287225.1. Lineage (NCBI taxonomy): Eukaryota > Metazoa > Chordata > Mammalia > Diprotodontia > Phascolarctidae > Phascolarctos > Phascolarctos cinereus. Next base: position 132,525,575 of record NW_027555736.1, read on the forward strand.
ACAAGATTTGAACCACATGTTTTGACTCCATATCCATGTCTCTGTCACCTAGAATGACCTGTGTATCATTCTCAGTTCTCTGGTAAAAGCTTCTAGAGAATATGAATTAATTAAAAAGTCATAGTATTTTAGAGCTATTTGGTGAACTAGTCCAAACTTTCCCCCCACTCCCTTTAAAATATGAGAAAAGTGCTGGTCTTAATCTAGATGTATAGTGAAAGCAGGAACATTATATCTTTTTTGTTTTTACAAAATTTGCCTCCAAATTATTGAAAAAACTTAAACTCATTTGTCTTTATCACATAGCCCTACTTTTTGACCCTGAAATGACTTACACAGTTATCAGACTCAGGAAAAAATGACTCTAATTTATCCTGTCCTCAGAGACTTGGTGTAAAACCACATTTCTTAGTATGTTCACGGCATGAATACCCTCTATAATTTTCTCATCATATTTGACCTTATTTCCAAATTGAAATATTCAGATTCCTATTCAAATCAATCAATCAACATTTATTGTATACCTACTATATGTCAGGCATTATGCTAAGTTCATTCCAGTAAAAAAAAAAACACAATGAAACATGTTCAGAAGGCAACCTATTGGAAGACCTGAATTTTCATAGTGTGGACTATATATAGCCTGTAAGTGATTAATAGTAGTGTTTATTTATCATCAATAAGAAAGTTTACAGACTAAAAAGTAGTGAAGTGAATGTTTGTAGTGTATTTTTTAGTATATAAATGAAGGCTGTGCTTTGCCTATGATTGCTGTGGAATTAGTGGAACAGTAATAGGTATTATTAGTGTTGTGTGATCTTATTTTTGGCATTGATCACTCTTAAACCCACTGATATGACTACTTTGTAATTGAAAAATCTTAGAGACCTTTAATTGAAATTAATAGGGCTCATCAGTGCTTTTGAGAGTCAGGAAGGCTAGGTTCTAGTCTCTGTTCTGCTTTTCACTTGTGGGACCTTGGGCAAGTTATTTGATCCAGTTGGCTCCAGTTTTCTCATCTATGTTGGGCTAGAGAATTCAGTTTAATTCAACAAACATTTAATTATTTACTATATGCTAGAGTCTGTGGATACAAACCTTTGGGGTGCTGGAACAAGGATAAGTACACAATACAAGGGAGAAAGATAAGTACAAAGAAAAGACCCAGGCAGAGTGCTATGAGAAATTTTAGGGGAGAGATCACTTTTACTTGTGGAGGAGAGAAGAAGATTAGGAAAAGTTTAATGGGAAGATGGAATATGAGAAGGACCTTGAAAAAGGAAGAACTTAAACAGAGGGAAATAGTGAAGAGGGAATTTATTCCCAGCATAGAGGACTGAACAAAGCTGCAAAGATAGGAAAGAGCAGAAATTAGAATGAAGAACAAAAAGTAGTCCAGTTTTGCTGGAACATAGACTATCCAAAAAGAAATTGTATGAGATAAGACTGAACAGTTAGACTGGAGTTAGACTGAATGGCAGAGTCAAGAATTTAAACTTTATTTAACAGACACTAGGGACTAACTGAAGGCTTTTGAGTAGATGAGTGATAACTTAGCAATGCTTTAGGAAGATTACTTGGCATTGATGTGAAAGACTGATTAGAAAGGGCAACTTGGAGACAGGAAGGCCAGTTATAAGCTTTGTAACAGCAGTCTAGGGAAGAAGAAATGAAAGCCCGAACTAAGGGTGTTTTAGTGAGAGTTAAGAGTGGCCTGATGTGAGAGATTGCAGAGGTAAAAGTAATAGAACTTTGCAGTTGATTGGATGAGTGTAGGTGAAAGAGGAAAAGTTAAAAAAATTACTCCAAGGTTCTTAAATTGGAAAGATAGTGGTGCCATTAACAGAAATAGACAAGTTAGGAGGAATAGTTCATTGGGGAGAATTTTTAGGCATGTTTGAAGTGCCAAAACAGTCTAGTATTTATTAACACATCCTATGTGTTAGGCACTGTAACTAGTGCTAAGCACTGAGGATTCAAAGAAAAGGGAAAAAATTCCCTAATGTCAAGGAGCTAAAAATCTACTGGGGGAAACAACAGAAAACAACAAAATTAGGATTGGTAAAAAACAAAACAAAAAAAAACCTTACTATAGTTGGAAGGATTTTAGCCAGAACTTGAAGGAAAATTGGGAATCTGGCAGGCAGAGATGAGGAGGGAGAACACTCCAGGCATGGGGAACAGCCAATGAAAATGTCTGGAGTGGAGAGATAGAGTGTATTGTGCAAGGAGGCTAGTTTTACTAGATTGAATAATAAATGGAGATGAATAAAAGTATTAAAAAAAAACTGGAAAGGTAGGAGGGAACAAGGTTATGAAGGGCTTTGAAAGCCAAACAATGGATTTTATTTTTGATCTTGGAGGTGATTGGGAGCCACTGGAATTAATTGAATTGGTCAGGGAGGGCTGTATGTTCAAACCCACACTTTAGGAAGATCAGTTTGACAGCTGAGTGGAGGATGGACTGGAATGGAGAGGGACTTGAAACAAGGAGACTCTCACTTGTAGGTTATTGCCATAGTCCAGGTGTAAGGTGATAAGGGTCTGTACTGGGGTAATTGGCAGTGTCAGAGGGGAGAGAAGGAGTCTTATGTGACATGTTGTGAAGGACTTGGTAATTGATTGGATATAGGAGGTGAGAGAGTGACTAGGTTGTGACCAGGAAGATGTTGGTGCCCTTACTACTAAATGGAAAGTTAGGAAGAAGGGAGGATTTGAAGAAAAGATATAAGTTCAGTTTTGAGCTTAAGCTATGGAATATCCAGTTCAAGATGTCCAGAAGGCGGTTGGAGTGGTTTAGGAGGTTAGGGCTGTATTAATAGATCTTAGAATAGAGAGGTTATTGGAGCAGATAAGATCACAAAATGAAATAGTATATAGAGCCCAGTATAGAGCCCTATAGGATACCCATAGTTAGAAGGTGTGACCTGGATGAAGATCCAGGGAAGGAATGATCAGACAGGTAGGAAACTGTTTCAGGCACATCTCTATCCAGCAAACAGTTGGAAATACAGCACTGAATAAAATGGGATTAGTTAGGTTTGATTTGGAAGTCACCTGCACAGAAGTGCTAATTGAAGTCATACTGAATATTTCATCTGTATCTGTGAATCTGTGTAAATTCTGTAAAGATCAGTAGTTTCCTCCTTTGATGAAGATCACAGCCTACCCACCCCTGCCCATCCTGAGCAATTCTTATTGATGTCCTCCCAAAAATCGTCATGGGGGACTGCCCAAACACTGGAGGCCTTCCTCACTTTCTGACTTTGTGAGGGTACCAGTGGAACAGTTGGTCTGCCAACTTGTCATTCCTTACTCCTGCCACATGACTATCCGATCTTCTCTTCCTATTCTAGTTTCTTGATTCCCTTTACTTCTGTTTTTTTTAATGAAATTTCTTATTGGTTATGTGTTATAGCTTGTTTATACTTGCTTTGGAGAGCTTCAAATAAATCACTCCATAGTCTTAAGTGTATAGGACTTTTCTGACTCTCTATTTGGAGTGGGTTTTCCTTGTTATTCAAATAATATAAAGCAGCAGTGTGGGCAGTGAGGTTCTAGGATGAAGTAGGATAGATTTATAAACATAGGCCAAAGGAAAAATGGTCTGGCTTCACTCTCTTCTGCCTTGAAACTTATTATAGGTGTTCTAGCTCTCCTCCCAATTCCCTTCCATTTGACTGGTTCTCATTGCAATATAAAGATTGCCGTTCTATATAAAATTTTAGCATTGTAGAGCTGTTAAGGAACTTAAAGATGATCTATTCCCTTCATTTTACAGAAAGGGACTTGTGACTCAAAGAAATAGTATGTTTAAGGTCATACAATATATTCCAGGGCCAGCTAAGTGGTTCAGTGTATAGAGCTCTGGCCTTGGAGCCTGGAGGACCTGAGTTGAAATCTGACCTCAGATACCTAACACTTACTAGCTGTGTGACTCTGGGCAAGTCACTTAATCCCAAACTCCTCACCAAAAAAAACCGAACCAAAACAAAAAACCACATATTCCATAGATTTAGATAAATCATCAGATATCAGAAATATTGGAATATGTTGAATTCTTGTGTTGTACTAGTAATATATGTGAATTTTCATATGTTGCCTTTCAATAAAATTACGTTAATTATTAGAAGTGGGGATTTCTCTATTACTATGGATTAAGAATATGAAATTCATTGAGAGATCATACATTTTTTGTTAAGTAGCTTAATGAGGCACTCTGAATGTGTAGATTGCTTTAAGTAAGCTCAAATTCATGATTTTCAAAACCTTGAGTTTATTTTCAAAAGGAATTTGGAAAGAGTAATCAAAGAAATCAAGCTGAAATTCTTAGGTTGGAGAAAAGGCAACTTCTTTGTACCTCTGTTTTGCAGTTCCTTAGATGTTTATGGAGTTAACATGAATGAAAGTATGTGATAGGTCTCAGAGCTAGAAGGGATCTAAAGCAGTTCATTCTTCTGGTCCCGTAAAATATTAACTTCATTGAGAAGGTAGCTGAAGCGGAGTAGCTTATGGTGGGGAAGGTTAGAACTTTGATCTTGCCTCCCAGTGCAGTATCCTTCTGTCATTCAAGTAAAAATAAGCAAACAAAACTGTGATTCCCAGGATTTGTCCTTTGCTCATTTCTTCCTAAGAACCCTCAAAACTAAGAAAAAGGAAAAACAAAATAAAATTGGACTAGATAGTACTTAGGAAGTGAAAATATAAGTGGGATGAATAAGTGAAAATTGATCACATCCTATAGTTTTATTAAAATGTTTTAGATATGTTGAAGGAGCTATTTTGAAAAAAGTAGAATTTGTTGATTTAATTTTTTACAAGTTTCCTTTGTGTGTGTGTGTGTGTTTATATGTGTGTAATAGTTTGAATCTTTCAAAAAAGGTATTGTGCATATTTTATTAATACAAAAAACCTTTTTCTAGCTGAATTAAATGTCCTGATCATTTTGTTTTGGTTAAGCTGTGACTTTATTTATAAAACTTTATGTTGAGATATATATGTTCGTGTGTGTGTGTGTGTGTTTGTGTATATATATATGTATATATATATATATATATAAGATTTTGATGATTGAGAAAAGTGAAAAAGTAAATTTTTTAGTAAATTTTATTTTAGAGTTTGCAAAAGACTTTGAAAAAGCTTTGGATAGGATAATTAATTTTTTAGTGTCTTTATTTCCTATATTGGATGTAAGCCACTTTACACACTAATTTATATGATGATGTATTATAAATGCTTATAAGAGATCAACTGTAATTTAAAAATTTTCTTGTTCTATCTTTAGATCCGTACTTTACAAGATGTAGTGCTGTAATGTGGCTGATGGGACAGGTTCAGTCATGGCATCAGAACTTTGTAAGACAATCTCTGTGGCGAAGCTGGAAAAGCACAAGAATTTATTCTTAAATTACAGGAATCTACACCATTTTCCAATGGAGTTACTGAAAGATGAGGGCCTGCAGTACTTGGAAAGACTCTATATGAAAAGAAACTCCCTTACAACCTTGGTATGATAAGTGCAAACAGTATTTTATTTTTAAATATTTACTTATAAATTAATGCTGACCAAAATCAGAGTTTTGTTCTAGGGATTTTTATAAAGAGAATTATCTAATGGTGTACATGGGCAATACAAATACATAATTCACAGCATTTTCTTATTTGGTTAATAGGATCGGTTTATGTTGTTTCATTGTTTCCTTGTGAATCATTCCATTCTGTTCTCATTTCAACAGACTATTCATTTGGAAATTAAATCTTCACATCCTGTTATCTTTTTGCCCTCCCATTTGAGGAGATACTGCCTTGATATGTGGTTAATGTATGTTAAGAATTAAGATAATATATGTTGAATATTAATAGTGACCTGAAAGTGTGGTGAAACATTTAGTGACAGGGACAGAGAACTGACTACAGAGGACATATACCGGCTATGTAGCCCAGGGCAAGTCAGTTAACCTCCGAAGTGTCTGAGCAACTCTTTAGGACTGTAATTTAAAGAACAGGGGGAATGTGCTAATCACAAGTTCTCTATACCCATGAAATCATGGGTCAGGCCCACTCCCCCCTCTTCCTTCCTTATCTTTACCGTCTCAAGCAGTGAACATTTATGTGTCTTTTATTTTCAGGGCTTAGTATATTATTAGTAGCATTACATTTTTAGTAAGTGTTATTTTGAGTTCCAGTATTACAGCAATCATTTTAGACTTTTGTAACTTAACTTTTCTGTCCTTTTGTTTTGAGCTTTTTCAAAATTTTTGTTAAATTTAACAAACATTTATTAAATACCTACTGTATGCTGGACATTTGTCTTGGAGAAGACATAAAGAGAAATAAAGTGTCCCAATTGTGATGGAGTTTAAACATTCTAATAAGAGGATATAACACATAGACAAATAAACATATACAAAACAGATCATAAGTACATATGAGATCTGTAGATGAAAAAATCATTTCCGACTAGAATGATCAAGGTAGTCATCATTAAAGAGGTAACCTTTGGACTGGATGCAGAAGATTAGAATTTCATTAGACAAATGGGGGAAGGACATTTTAGGCAGAAAAAGGGTGTGCGCAAAAGCCTGGAGTTACTAGTGTGGGATGTGTAAAGAGTTGATAAGTAGTCCAATTTAGAGACAGAATACTTAGAGGGAGGTATTTTGGAATAAGTTTGGAAAAGTACAGTGATCTCAGATATAAAAAGAATTCATACAAGTGCCATGTGACAAACAATTTTTAGCCTGGCTTTCTTATGTTGAAGTGTTTTTATCATGAGAAATGAAGTGTGAATGTTACATTATAGAACTTTTATTACTGTTAAGCTACAAGAAACATTTATTAAATATGTAGGGAGTACTGTGTTTTTCATTGGAGGAAATAAAAAGGTTTAGAAAAGGTAATTCTTGCCTTCAAGAGACTTATAATGTAATAGAGAGGTCACCAATAATGATAGGGGTCAGAGAAGGGAGGTATTGTGACATTACTCCTTTAAGAGAGGTTTTAAAAAGCCTTCCCCTTTTCTAAAAAAAGCTTTCCCTGATCCTTCTATCCTGTGTAACTACTATCTTATCTCTTTCTTTTCCTTCACTGTAAAACTTCTTGAAAAAATTTACACCACACTTCATCACTACCTGGGCTTTCTTCAGTCTTTCCATACTTTTCTGTTGAAACTAGTTTCTCCACGGTAACTTTTTTTTTGTTAGTCCTCATCCTCCTTGAACCTTTTCACTTTCTGACTTTATTAACCACCTATTGGATGCTCTTCTCTCCTTCCTTGGCTTCAGAGCTCCTGGTTCTTTTATTTCTCTAACTTTTTCCTCTGTCTCCTTCCCGTGAGTATGTTTACTGTAAGATGGAAGCAAATGATGGAGGGATTGAAGAGCATGATAGTAAGGGCAGTGACAGCTGGATTGAGGTTTGAGAAAGGTCTGGAGTGAATGAGAGCAAGGGTGCAGGTAGAGAGATTAGCTTTAGGGAGTAGTTGGAATATCTTTTCTGTTACCAAAGGGAAGGAGGAAAGAAAGGGTAGTAATGCTGAGAAAGTTTGAGAAATAAAGGATGGCTGCTAAAGGAGTACATAGTAGATGTTTTCTATATTTTTAGGAAGGTGGTAGGACAAGTTATTTACTCTAAATGTAGGGATAAAGTGGTGTTTGGAGGTGAAAGGAAAGATGAAAAGGCATGAAGTAATTCCTGTGGTAAATTAGAAAAGTCCATAAGGGTAGAGTAGTACTATTTTGAGTAGCAATTAGGGCCTATCTGGAATTATATATTATGAATTTGCAGCAGGAGAAATCAAGTCAATTTGATGGGCAGCAGGTCAGAGGGACAGGGGAGTAGAGAGTAGAAATGAAAGTGAGAAATCCTTAAGGTCCAGGATTAGTACTGATAACAATTAACTAACATTTATATTGCCTTTTAAGGTTTGCAAAGCACTTCACATATATTATTCCATTTGATCCTTGCAACAGCTTTGTGAGGGAGATGCTCTTATTATTCCCATTTTACAGAAAAGGCAACAGAAGCCAAGAAAGTTTAAATGACTTGCCCAGGGTCACCTAGCTAGAAGGGATTTGAATCAGGTCTTCAAGACCATCTTTCTATCCATTATGCCACAGTACATTCTAGGAGGCAAATGAAGCTGGTGTATGATATGGATTGGTCAGGAAGCCAATCCTGACCAAGGATGAAAAGTAGATTTGGTGTCAATAAGAGTGTTAGGAGACATAGCTTAATGTAGTATAGGAAGCAGTGGTTAGAAAGTAAAATTTATAATTTCTTGATCTTGAACTTGATACAATTCCCAAAGATGGTGAGGTTTTAAGGTGAGGTCTGACTTTGTCAGTGGGTGCCTAAAGGGAAGGAGGAAAAGAGAAGGAAAATCACTGGAGTTGAGGAATGTGCTGTCAGGTTGTCAGAGAACTTGCTAAACTGAATATATGAGTCTTGAGAGTATGGTAAAAGGGGATAAGATTGAGTAGAAGGTATGAGCCAGGTATTCAAGTTGTTTAAAAAGTTGAAAGAATGACCTGCAGTTTGGAAGATGACAGCAACAAATAGGGAGAGAGAGTGATAGAAGTTGATTGTATGAACCTTGAATCAGTCAAATCAGTAAGCATTTATTAAGCATCTACTGTGTGTAAGGCATCCTGTTAGGCACTTGGGTTACAAAGACAATGAAATAGGCTTGCCCTTACAGAACTTCCATTTTGTTGGCGGAGACAATATGTGTGTGTGTGTGTGTGTGTGTGTGTGTGTGTGTGTGTACAGGTACATATACACATATGTATGTAAATATATACGTATATGTATATATAAAAAAGTGATTTGAGGGAAAAGAAGTTCCAGTGGCTGGGAGGATCAGCAGTGGTAATAAATTCTAAGAGCTCAGAGCTGAGTTGTTAAAAAAAAAAAAGGATTCAAAGAGTGAAAATAAGTAGTAAGTACAAGTAAGTACATTCTGGGCACAGGTAGGGAGGAGTGGGTAGCCTATGTAAAGGTACATAGCTGAGAAGTTGAATATCATATATGAGCCACAGCTAGAAGACCAGTTTAGTTGGACTGTAAAATATGGGAATGAGAATGTTGTTTAAAAGGCTGGAAATGTCAAGTCAACAAGCATTTTTTAAGTACCTACTGTGTGCAAAGCACTTTGCTAAATTCTGGGGATACAAAGAAGAAAAGTGTGTTGGAGCTAGATTGTGGATGGCTTTACATGTGAGGTAGAAGTTTGTATATGATCCTAAAGGAACGAGGAATCCCTGGAGTTTATTACATATGGGAGTGACATGGTCAGATCTTTGCTTTAGGAAAATCACTGGCAGCTGTATAGAGGATGGATTAAGAAGGAGATAGATTGGAGCAATAGTCATGGCTGGAAGTAGCATGGGAAGTCAAGAGATCATCTAGTCATCCAAATCATCTTGTCCAATCTCCTGAGTTTACAGAGGAGGAAATAGATCCCAAGAGGTAAACTGATAATTTAAACTAAGTAGCAGAGCTGAAATTCAAAAGAAGATCCTCTGCATCCAAATTCAATGTGTCTTCCATCCTAACTATACATAGATTAAGTTATTGAGTAAAGTTATTGAGATTAAGTTATTGGAGTAAAAGCCTTTACATCACCTTGAAAATTCTGTGTCCTGGGAGAAAGCTGTAATACTGCATTCTTTTCTACAGTAGTCTTAGGATGACAGGAAACCTTGGGTAGAAGTAACAGGAGTGGTGATTAATAATCAGTATTTATATAGTACTTTAAGGTTTGCAAAGCACTTTATTATCTCATTTGATCCTTACAACAACCCTTTGAGGCAGAATTCAAACTTGGGGCTTCCTGACCTCAGGAACAGCATTCCATCTACTCTGCCACCTAGCAGGCTAATCCCAAGGTCTAAAAAGAAAGAAAACAGATGACTTGGGAGAGATAGGAGGCCTTAATTTATCCTGGCAAGAGACTCCAACTTCCCTTACCCTCCTAGACCATATATCTGTGTCCCTGTTGTAGTTCTTCAGCTTCTACTTTAATGGAGCCTTTAATTCAGGTTATAGGAGCAATCTTTAGTACTTTGGATTTGGAGAATCCTTGATGTCACTGCAATGGGCAGTTTTCTGAATATATTTTCATATAGAACACTATTAACTGTGGTAGTTAATCTTTACTAGGAGAGGCGGCTAGGTGGTGCAGGGGATATAGCATGCGCTGAATCTGGGGTGAGGAAGACCCAAGTTCAAATTGTGTTTCAGACCCTTACAAACTGAGTGATTCTGGGAAAGTCACTTAATTTTGCTATGCCTCAATTTCATCCACTGAAAATGGGAATAATAATAACACCTACCTGACAGGGTTGTTGTGAGGATCAAATAAGATAATATTTGTAAAGCACTTTGCAAACTTTAATGTTTGCTACCATTTAAAGTTTGCTAGCTACCATTATTGTTGTTATCTTTATTGTTACTTTTACTTATTCTATGTAATTCGTAAATTAAGTATTTATGTGCTGACCTGCCAACTTTATTTCTAGAAAAAAATTTGTCCCAAATTTCAAGTGACCAACGTACAAATGAACTTTTGTAACACAATCTTTTATAAACTGGGACCTGTCCTTGAGGGTTTTCTTAAAATTGTGTCTCCCCTGTAATTTTAATGTCAGTGAATACATGGTATCTTTGCAAGATAATATAATTGAACAGAAGGTACATAAGTCAGTATTATACAAATATTTCCCAAAAGTGTGAGCCCATTGTTCTTCAGTGGCTAAATATCACACGTCAAATACTATTATGTTTATTAAATCAACAAATATACATATTCAGGACCTACAATATTATGTACATGGTACTAGAAGCTTCAGAAATTGATCTTGAAGTCATCCCTTCCAAAACTATGTTGTGAACTAAAGGAACATATGTCTTACAATCTAGACTTTTAAATAGTTGGCCTAATATTGTAGGTATTTTATGTGACTAAAGGATTTTGAATTTTTTGTGTTTTTGAAATAAGTGCCATTTATCTAACCAGCATACTGTTTTTATCACCCAATCAATTATCAAAATATATTAAGTAGGATAGTTGTCCTGTCTAGTGGACTTGAATTCAGAAGATCTGTTGTTGGAGATCTGTAAGGATGTAGAGGGCCACAGGCTGTTCATGAGGTCTCACTGATGGGCGGAGGCCCCTCTCAGGTGATTGATCTATGAGCAAAGGTTACCTGGTTCGGTGCTCCATTCTGTGCATCTCTAACTTCCCTAGTTACTCATTAGTCAGTAACAGTGTATTTGTGATTGGTGGTAGATATGTGCACGGACTGTGCGTGCACTGTCCTTGAGCACAGCATGGGTTATACGTCATTGTAACTTGAGAAAGAGTTCCTGTTATTTTACTATATAAGTAAGTGCTTTGCTAAAAATAAACGGAGTTGCTGCCATCCTTTCTCCCACCTCATCAATGTGTGCTGGGAGTTGAAAGATCAGGCTGGTCTTGATTCTTCAGGTGATTGGGAAATCTTAGGTCCTGGGTAGGCTCTGTAGCTGAGTGAACTAGTTGTGCACAACAATCTGTGAGTCCCCACTCTGCCACTTAACTTTCTAGGCAAGTTATTTCATATAAGGCAGCTAAGTGGTGGGTAGATAACACTCTAGACCTGGAATCAGGATGATCTGAGTTCAAATCCAGCCTCAGACACTTATTAGCGATATGATCCTAGGGAGGTCACTTAACCTGTACCTGCTTCAGTTTCCTCATCTGTAAAACACAGATTATAATATATCTAGTTTGCAGATATCATTTTGAGAATCAACTGAGATATCTGTAAAATGCTTTGCAAACCCTGAAGTGCTATATAAATGATATTTATTATTGTTATTATTATTAATTGTGAACTTCAGTTTCTTTATCCGCAAAATATATACATTTGATTGGATAATGTTCAAGGTACTATGTAGCACTGATATTTTGTCATTCTTTATTTTCTTTTTAAATTTTTATAAACAGACTGATTGAAAAGACTAAGTGATTTATCTTAGTTCCACTTGTGTGAGATGGACTTATTCCTTCAAGTCACTTCAGCTAAAAAAACCTTTTCCTTTCTAAAGAAATATTTTCTTTGTGATCCTCAAATTTAGTTTAATTCTATCATATAATTTGTCTGATTTGCAAAGATGTTCTTTGATTATTTTTCCTATTTTCCTGAACCACGTGGATTTTTTTTTTCATTTTTAAAGTGTAATTGGATGGATCTGTGATTTCTCATCCAAATGAATACATCTTCTACTGGTTTAATTCACAATTCATTGTTGCCTTTTTATCCTGTGTGACTTGTTTTCTTGTGGTCCCCACCCCCCACCCCAAATTCATTAAATCCTTCACAATGGTTCTATTCATTGTGTTGAAGACCTTCCTGCAGACTTCTTGACATTGTGTGGATATCAGTGGAGCACATATTCTGTGCAGTATGTCTAGCTACGTGATAGACCTATATTTTTTTCTGGTCATACATATCTACACAGCTTCTTTTCCCCAGTTCTTTAATAATATGTTGTAGCCTTCTCCTGTCTGCCTTGTGCTTTTCAATTACATATGTATCACCAGCAACTTTAATTTTTCAAAGATTGTGGTATTCCATGATTCATAGCCATCCAGCATCATAGGAAGAATTTTGATGTTAAAAAGTTGAGACTTTGTTTCAGGGAGAAGCTGAGGGTCATTAGCAGAACTGAAATTTTCTAAGGCCCTTTAGGCTCCTTTACTCCTACTCAGTACTGAATTCAGGTCTTTGTTCATCTTCAATACCTATCCAAGACTTATATACTGTTATACCAGCCCTGCAGGTTGTCCACACAACCGTATGTCACAGTCCAGACACAGTGAAAAGTATGTTATGACAAAACAATGTCCTGATAATAATGTTGAATCTGTAACTTTGTTCTGATGTATGTGGTATTGTTTTTGGTAATAAAAATACTGACTCCTTTAATAGGTATTGTAAAAGCAATTTTTACATTAATATAACTGAATATAAAATGATTGTCTGGATCCTAAGGATTTAACAGTATAATAATCCCCATAGTTGTAATATTAGTAAAGGTGTTTTTTTTTTAGACATTTAAAGGTACCTTCAACCTTACAGGAAAGAGGAAGTTGTAACAATTTGTCCTTTTGTTGCTTAGGTTATGGAAAACTTAAAACTTAGGCCAGTTTGCTTTGTGGCTAGTTTTTCCTCTTGTGTATGACTTGATAACTTAAATGAAATTTAGTGGAAATGAATGTAGTAGCAACAGGGCTGTCATCTGATTCTCAGTGTAGTGGAATGTAGACACCCTAGAAATAAAACTTTACAAGGAGTTGTGGGACATTATGTTTAAATGTTCGAGAAATTTTTTTGACAAAAACATATTTGTAGCATAGTCATCCAGAACTTTGTTTTAAAAATTTGTGATGTAGCCTGTTTTCAGGGTTTTTCCCTTTTTTCCAGAATTTTGTGAAAATATCTTGTTTTATTATCTCTTCCATAAGTAGGCTATTTGCATGATCATATTGGATGACTACTTGTTGGATATGTTGTAAGAGGATATTCTATTTCAATTATGGCTTGAACTAGCTTGCCACTAAAGGCTTTTATAGCTCTGAAAGTCCATGATTCTGGGATCTCCAACAGACTTTAATTTAGGTTTTAATAAACCCAAGGCCCCAAATACTTGCATCATCTTAATGGATATACAATGGATATACTTTCAGTAATTTAGGTATTTGGGGTAGATTCTTGAAAGCATTTTTCTCACAATAACAAAAATCCAAAGAGTTTTAAATATTGTATGTCTTCAATGAAATTTATTTGTATAATAAAAATTTACCCATGTGCTTTAACCCTTCTACATTTGCCTCATTAAATCTTCTGTGCTCCTAATTTACTGATGTCCTGTGAAATAATTTTCATTTTTCCATAATTTTCCACGTAGCACCTACCTCACAAGGCTATTTTGAGGCCCAAATGAAATTATGCATGTAAAGGTTAAACAAACTTTAAAGTGCTATGTAAATTTTAGCTGTTATTTTTATTATTACATAGCCCTTATACTATCTCCAGGGACCCTTTCAATATGTTATTAGTTTACTTAAAGGCATCTCCAGTCTAACAGTGAAGAAATGTAATTATCTGTGTGCCTAGCTTGCAGCAATTTCACAATATGATAACTTTACTCACTATTTCTGATCTACTTTATTATTGTGATTGTTAAAATAGGAAATATTCTAGTTAACTCATTTACTTTTACATAATTTATACTTTCCCATTAATTGCATTTCCCATAGGCACAAAGAATCTAAAAGATTTATTTTACCTCTTTTGAAAGTAATATTTAGTTGATAATTTAAAAACAAGATCTGGAAAAGTACATTTTAGGAGTAAACAGCTTGTTCAACTTTGCTTCCATTCTTAATATAGAACATTTTTTCTCTTAAAAATATCTTTGTACTTATGTAGAAAAACCATATAACCATAATAAATATGAAAAATAATCATAATAAGTGATGCATCTCTACTGTATAATAGCCAGGCTTTTGGAAATGTGAACTTCCCGTGCATTACTCTGTGATCTTAGATTTTTATTTTAGAGTTCTGAAATGACCTTGATGCTTTTTAGGTATGTTAGTTACTTTGGCACTTCATGATTTGTGGTTTTGTTGGTATTGGTGCCCTTTCCATTAATGTAGATTCCAGCCACTCCTCAGTTTTACAGAGTTGCTGTGTTTGAAAAATTAAAAACCATTTAGCTAAACTGATCATGATCTTCTCCAAATTTAGCTAGGCTAGCCTGCTAGTAGGACAGTGATATAACCTGTTACCAGGTCTGTACTTGAACCTTTCACTGCCAGGAATTGTGTTTCACTAACATAACCGAAAACTCAGGATCACTTTCATGACTTGGTAGGTCATTAAAAGAGGACTTTAATAAAGATCTTGATTTGGAATAAATTTATGATATTTTGTGCCCCTTTTTATAAAGTTGTTAATAAATGCTGTTCTACAACATTTACTAATTCTGTAGTAACCATAATTATAAGATAGTTGCCTGCCCCCTTTTACATTCAGAGAAAATTTTTTGAAAATTTTGCTAGCTCATCAGTTTGACATTTCCTGAGATTGTAGAATTTTAGAATTTAAAGGGACTTAGCACAGTATTTGATTTACATTGCTCTTATATTTTGATATTTTATATTATAATTATTTGTTTATATATTCCCCTGCTAGATTGTGAACTCCGTGAGGGAAGGGACTTTCTCTTAATATTTCTGCATTTTTCAGCACCTATCCCAGTTCCTGTGTTTGGTAAGTGCTCAGTGAATGAAATGAAG
The DNA here is from genome assembly GCF_003287225.1 of Phascolarctos cinereus. NCBI lineage: Eukaryota > Metazoa > Chordata > Mammalia > Diprotodontia > Phascolarctidae > Phascolarctos > Phascolarctos cinereus. Next base: position 132,540,924 of record NW_027555736.1, read on the forward strand.
TTGAAGAACTCCTCAAGATGCTAGAGAGTCCAAGCTCTTCCTTTTACATGTAAGGGACCAAGAGTAAAATAGTAGGTATAGTGACTCATCCTTGGTAACATAACTAATAAGTGGCAGAGGGAGAATTGAAATCCAATTTTTTTAAATTCCAAAGCTAGTGTTATTTCTACTGCACTGTTGTGTTGTTTCTGCTATGGAAATGAGACAGTCATTATTTTAGAGTTTAGAAAGCAGTTTAACTTCATTTTCTTGTCGGTTTCAATGATTTTTGCCTTTCTTGAAGTCGTCTTTTGAGTTGGACAAATGAGAACAGAATTCAGAATCTTAACACTCTTTAGTATAATGTTCTATAACCTGAATTTTTCTTATTTGACATGAGATGCTAAAGTCATACATTGGAAAGGAAACAACTCTGAAGTGTGATTTGATCATGACATCAGGCTTTCTTTATCTCAGATGTATCAGGCTATTGTAAATATGAGGTTCTGTATTCCAGAACTTCAATGCATAGCTTGATCTTGTTTTCTTTTCTCTTTTAACAAACTATTGCTTGTCAGTCTTTAAAGTTTTTATATCAAAGGTATAAACCTACTAAATTTTATTTCCTTATTTGGCAAAAGAAACCTAAACGTTAAAAAGAACACTTAATTATGCACATGATGTGACCAGATCATCTGGAAAGTATTCCTCCTAGTAGGAACTCTTATTTTTTTTTTAATTCTTGTTATAGTCAGAATTTAATATTACCACAACTACTTAAAAGGTCTTATGAATTCTTGTGCCTGTTAGGACTTTTTTGAATGAAGTTTATTACTATGCTGTTCAAAGTAACAGTTTTTAAAAGGAAATGATAGCAGAGATTTCTACAATATGTTATAACTACTTCATGGCATGGAAGTGACCTTGGGTCCCCTGGAAAGCCCTATAAATCAGGAAGAGCTTCTTTTATGAGCCCAATGTTAGATTCTAAGTCTTGTTGGTTATCTGAAGACCAGCCTAGCTAACTTCGGAAAGACTTATCACCAGATTGAATTATCCATGGAAATGAAATGATCTATGGAATTGGAATGAGCCATAGAATGACAACTTTTTTGGCCATAGAAAATCCAGAATACTAAGTAAAGATGCAGAAGGTTTGTGATCGGTATTGGTAAAGGGAATATCTTCACCTAATGAAGTCATAGCTCCTTAAAGTACTGAAATAAGTACTTGGAATTTTGAAAACCTCAGAATAGAAATTAAATTACTTGGGTCAAGATTAGAATGATTAGAACATTATTGAAAGGCATCATGGTAGAAAAAGTGCTGGACTTGGAATTAGGAGAGACCTGGGTTTATTATACCACCTCTGCTGCTAGTTGTATGACTGTGGGCAAGTCAGTTAGTGTTTTCTGAGCTTTACTTTCCTTATCCATAAAATAAGAATATCACTATTGCATCTGGGAACATAGGAGTATGTATTAGGTATATCCTATATGTAGTAACTGTCATTTATATACTGAAAATCTCTATTGTTTTTTAAAAAACTGCCACAAAGTTGCCAAGAAGATCAAATGAAATAATGTGTAAAGTGCTTTGTAAAACATAAAATATTGTATGAATGTTAGCTATCTTCACATTTGTAATCCAACACTTTATTTTGAAGTATAATATCATAATTACCAAAAATTCTATCAACCCAGTAGTTTCCAGTAAGTTATTTTAGTAACTTTTATTAAAATGGTTTAAAATACGTAAGTAGCAAAAGGAGCAGTGCAGATATTTCCCTCCATGCTCTTTATGTTTCTAATGTACAGAGAACTTGAGAGCAATAATGTGAAGCGTCAGAAGGTGGCAGCCACAGCTTAGCCTATTTGGCTTCCTGTGTGGATTGCATTCTTGGCACATAGGCTAGTAGTTTAAAAAAATTAAAGCAGTAAAGTAAGTAAAATTACATTTAATTAAGGCCAATAAACTGATTCTAGTAAAAACACAATTTCAATGTGAAAAATAACGGGGAAAAATATTCTGTAGAATTGAATAGATGAATAATAGTGTTAGTATCTGAGAAGCTAATTGTCAGAAGAGATTTTAGCATGTATATTGACACCAAAGAGTATTTCATGGATAAAAAGACTAGTTTTAGGGTGAGGAAGAGCTAGATTCAGGTTCTTTCTCTGCAACATACTTAATTGGGTAACCAATGGCAAATAAGTCAGCCTCTCAGTATCCTCAAGAAACCCTCTAAGACAAATTATTTACAGATATGCTGCTGATGTGCATTAGTGAAGGGTGTTTCCACACTTGGATTATCTGATGCCAATGAAATTAAAGGTCTTCAGGACAATTGATGGCAAAATACTGGGGGAAAATAGAAGTTTTTCATAATTGGAAATCTCAGGAACAGAGAGTCAGTCCTTCATTAGCTAATATTACTACTTTATTATAATGCCTTGAATTTAGCATAATTCATTGTACATAGTAGGTACTTAGTGTTCGTTGAGTGAATGAAGAATCATCTGAATTATCATCATTTGATTACCAAGAATGAGATATCTATGACTGTCCCCAATAACAAGTTCAGGTGACTATATCTCTGTATAATATTGGAGTGATTTAATTTATTTTACATTTTTACATTTACATTTAATGTATTCCAGAATTTCATTAAGTTAGTGTGTAAGGAAAAGCAGTCTATTCAGCTCAGACTGAAGCTTCTGGATCAAGAAAATATAATCTAGAAAGACCCACCACAGCAGCCTTCTTAAATGAGTAAGATAGAGTTACAAACAGTAAGCTTGACTCTCTGATACCACTTTTTATTAAGTGACTCTAAATATTGTGAGTATCATTGACATAGGTAATTTGTACAGGGAGGAGGGAGGGCAAAATTAAACAGCCAAGCTGCTTTTCAAGCTTAATAAGGTTGTCCTTAAAATGAAAAACTGAGGAATATGTTATAGGATTTAAAATCTTTCCACTCAGCTATCTTCAAGAAAAGAAAGACAACCACCATCATATCTTGTTTTCTGCAAGTGAGCAAATTATGACAAACCCTTTTGAACAGATATCTAACTGAAAAAATCCTTCCTTCTTGGAAACCCCTCCTTCCCTTTCCATCTTCACCTGTGAATGGTACATAGAAATCTTCTATGATTGTATATCTAGTTAGTTGATATATTCCTGTTTAATCCATTGTATCCAGGGGCCAGTGGGGGGAATGAAGAGCCTATTTCTATACTATGTCCATTTTATTAATGATATTTTAAATAGCCATATTTGAGGGTAAAGAACTCCAGGCTTCTATTAGATTGCTTGTAGCAAGTTCTTCAAACTCAAAAGGATATGAGATAATGATCCAAAAGCTTCTGTATTTTGATGACTATTCTTTGGAAGTTTATGCCCACAAGAAGATATGCAAAAGATTTTGAAGAGTTTTGCAGTTTTAGAATTGAAACAACAGTGATCTTAAGAAATACAAGATTATATTTTAACCTGCATTAAGAGAATTATAAACAGAAAAAAATGTTCTTTTAACCAGCAAACCAGAAGTGAAGAAACTTTTAACAGATTTAAGTGGGTAGCTGAGTATTCAGTGATGTGCTCAAAAATACATAAAAATCACATCAACTTAAGCAAATTTTTCACAAGACTAATAAACAGAACAAGTTATCCAACTCCAGTGGTAGTATTCAATTTGCTTTGATTGGAGTTAACTCAGATATACTTTTGTAATTGCCCACGAGTCAGTCAGTAAGCATTTTTAAAGCACTTAGTATGTGCTAGATACTGTGCTAAACACTGAGGATACAAAAAATTCAGACCCTGCTAGAAAGACAACATGTAAACAACCATGTACATACTATATATACATATGTATATATTTTATACACACATATGTGTGGGGTGTACATATGTGTGTATGTACATACTTTGTACATCATGCTTTGTCAAATCTCAATCTTCTGTTATTCCCACCATCTACATCCTTTGCTTCTCTTCACATGCTGGTAAATGGAGGTAGAGAAAATGACAAAACCATTCTAACTGGGTCAACTACAAATTAATGTTTTATAACTTAAACTGAGCCCTTACTGAAGCAAGGCAATCCTTCTGCACCTCCCTAATCAATTTGCTTTTTCACTTAAGCAAAGCAGCTGTTTCAAACTGCCTTGTTTCTCCTCAGCCTGTTTCCCATTCCCAAAAAACTTTCCTCCTACCCTTTCACGTGAGGATCCCACCTTTTACTTCACTGAAAAATTGTGGCCATTCCCAGTATGCGTCATATTCTCCCTTCCTCCTCATCTTACATTACTCAGTTGTCTTCCTCCCCTAAATCCTCCTTCACTCCTGTTTTCACATGAAGAGGTAGCACTTCTTGCTAAGGCAAACTCAAGATGTTTCATCCCTCCTATCTTCTCCATCAAATTGCCTTTTTTATCATCCCCAATCCCTTGATTTTTATTTTCTTATCAACTCCTTCCTTGGTGCCTACAAATATATTCGTGTCTCCCTCATCCTTACAACAAACAAACAACCCACCCTCTCATTTGATCTAGCCATCTCTACCTCCATCTTATTATCATTCTATATCTCCTCTCCTTCTTGGCTAAACCTGAGGAAGCTATCTATACTTGGTACAGCTACTTCCTCTCTGCTCGTGCTCTTGAACTCTCTGCAGTCTGACTTCTGACCTCATAATTTAATTGAAACTATGTTCTTTAAAGTAATTATGGATCTCTTAACCACCAAATATAATATTCGTTTCTTAGTCCTTATCCTCCTTGATCTCTCTGCAATCTTTGACACTGCTTGTGATACTGTTTTCTTCTGATTCTCCTACCACCTGTCTCATCACCCTTCTCAGTCTCCTTGTTGGGTATTCATCCAGACTATGCCTACTAACTATGAGTGTCCCCTAAGGTTCTGTCCTGGTCCTCTTTCCCTTCTTCCTCTGTATCACTTGGTATTCTCATCAGATCCTTTGGGTTCAATTGTCATCTCTACAAAGAAGATTCCCAGATCTATATATCTAGCCCTTCAGCTAAGCTAAAGTCTCACTTCATCGACTGACTTTTGGACATTTTGAATTGTATGTCCCTTAGGCATTTCAAACTGAGCATGTCCATAACAGAACTCATTAGCTTTCCTTTTAACCCTCTCATGTTCCCAACTTTCTTATCACTATAGAGGGCATCACCATTTCCCTATCATGCTTACAACCGCAGTGTCAGCCTTCACTCCTCACACACACACATCTCACAAATCCAAGCTATTCTCAAGTATGGTTGTTTCTACCTTTATAACATCTCATATGTGTTCCTTTTTCTCCCCACGCTGCCACCTCCCTGATGTAGGTCCCTTATTGCCTCATTCATGGACTATTGCAATAGACTTCTGATTGGTTTTCATGCCTCAGGTCTCTTTCCACTTTAATCCATCATTCATTCAGCTGCCAAAATAATTTTTCTAAAGTATAAGTTTGATCATATCACTCCCCTACTCAATAAACTTGAATAGTTCCTTATTCCCTTCAGGATCAAATGTAAATGCCTTTATTTGGCATTTAAAGCCCTTCACAACCTGCCTCCTTCCTACCTTTTCAGTCTTACATTTTACTCCCTTCCATATACTCTATGATCCAGCTACACCAACCTATTTTTGGTTCCTGGTATGACATTTCATCTCCCTACTCCATGCTTTTTCACTTTCCCCTGTCTTGAAATCTTTGCTGTCCTCATCTCTGGCCTTCCTGGCCTCCTTTAAGAGAGCTCAGATATTAACCTCCTCCAGAGGCCTTTTGCCGTGTTTCTCCCCAACTCCAGCCAGTACTTTCTTCTGCGATTACCTGCAATGCATGCTGTAAATATCTTATAGGTACATATTTTACATATTATCTCATTAGAACCGTGCACTCTTTTCTTTGTATCCCTAGGACTTAGCACAGTTCCTGACACATAGTAAGAACTGAATAAGTACTTGTTGACTCTTCTGCAATAGTTCTATAAAATGAGGATAATAGTGCCTACCTCACCTGGCTGAGATATTACACGTATGACCTGAGTTACATAGGTAAAGCACTGTGTCAACCTTAAAGTGCTGTCTAAATGGCAGAAATTATTATAGTGAATTTGTTAGGTTTATACTGTACATTAAAAAGCAGGATGGAAACACTAAAAATGAAGTCTTTCCATTAGTATAAGTATGGTGCTTTCTAGCATATATTTTAATTGACTGAGGTTAGCAGTTTCTGTCATATTTTAAAAGAGTATTCCCTTCTCTGATACAGATCATAACCTTCCTGTATTTAGAGATACAGTAGATACCATACTGTCTTGAAAGTCAGGAAGACCTTTGTTTAAACCCTGCCACTGACATGCTATATGACCATGTATATGAGTCATTGAACTTTTCTGAGCCCTTTTGTTTATCTGTAAAATGGATATGATAATACCTATGGTCCTACCTCACAGGGTTGTTTAAGAGTGGTGCAGATGGACTTCCGCTTCCGGGAGCCAAGATGGCGGAGTGAAAAGGTAGTCACTCTCACTCTCCCCTATCAACCTCTGAAAACCCAGAAAATATTACCCCAGGAAAAAAAAAAACCCTGGAACACCTGAACTAGAAGAAAGACAAGGAGCAGCAGTGCAGCAAATGGGTCTCCCAGTACCTCAGCAAAAACAAGGGGCCCCAGGCAGATAAGTACCCTGCGGCATTCATCTGAAAGGAGGTGAAGAAAACAACCTAAAGGCTTCCTAAAGCCCCGGCCTTGCTGATTCCAACCCAACACCAGGTGAGCTGTAGGAGCCCTGAAGCCTCCAATTGTGAAGAAATCCTGAAGCCCAGGTGGTAGAGCAGGCAAACACCAACACCTGGACCTCCGAGTGCCTCAGTGAGGGTGGGGAACCGGTGGAAACCAGCTCAGAAAACCACCAGGAGCCTCGGCACTCCACCACAAAGGAATCTCCCAGTGCATTAGCAGAAACGAGGGAGACAACACTGCAGGGGGCCCCAGGCAGATAAACATCCTGCAGCAGCCATCTAAAAGGAGCGGAAGAAAGCTAAAGGAAAGGAAAAGCAGGCAACCTAGAATTGCCTGAAAGTTCCAGCCTTGCTGATTCCAGCCCAACACAAGGTAAGCTGCCAGAAACCTACAGCCTCCAATTCCCAGCATAAGAGGCCCCAGAACCAAAGCCAGTGACCAAGACCTAGGCTCCCAACACAAGAAGCTTGGGTCAGTACCCTCTGTTCCCCAGCAGGAGAGCTCAATCTCTTTAAAGGCCAGGGAATAAAGAAACACCATGAGTAAAAAGAAACGTACCATAGCTTCATATTATGAGAAGAGTGAAGATCAAGACAGAAATTCTGAAGAGGACAACATTGTCAACAAACCCACATCTGCAACAACAAAAGGGAATATGAACTGGTCTGAAGCCCAAAAAGCCTTCTTAGAAGAGCTCAAGAAGGATTTTAATAGTCAAATGAGAGAGGTAAAAGAGTCCTTCAAAAATACAATTGGCCAGTTGGAAAAAAAATACACTGAAGAAAACAAGTCCCTAAAAAACACAATTGGCCAATTGAAGAAGGAAGGACAAAAACTAACAGAAGAGTACACTGAAGAAAACAAGTCCCTAAAAAACACAATTGGCCAGTTGAAGAAGGAAGTACAAAATCTAACAGAAGAGTATGCTGAAGGAAACAAGTCCCTAAAAAACACAATTGGCCAGTTGAAGAAGGAAGTACAAAAACTAACAGAAGAAAACAATCTGTTAAAAACTAGAATTGGACAAATGGAAACTAATGTCTCTATGAGAGAGCAAGAATCAGTCAAACAGAAACAAAAAAATGAAAAAATCGATGAAAATGTAAAATACCTCATCAGTAAAACAACCGACCTGGAAAATCGACTCAGGAGAGACAATTTAAAAATTATTGGACTACCTGAAAATCATGATGAAAAAAAGAGCCTGGACAGTATCTTTCAGGAAATCATAAAGGAAAACTGCCCAGAAGTCCTAGAACCAGAAGGGAAAATAACCATAGAAAGAATCCACCGATCACCACCTGAAAGAGATCCCAAATTGACAACGCCAAGAAATATAATAGCAAAATTCCAAAATTACCAGATGAAAGAGAAGGTGCTGCAAGCAGCCAGAAAGAAAGAATTTAAATATCATGGAACCACAGTCAGGATTACACAGGACCTTGCAGCTTCTACATTAAAAGACCGCAGGCCATGGAACATGATAATCCGTAAGGCAAAGGAGCTTGGAATGCACCCAAGGATCAATTACCCAGCAAAAATGAGCATCATTTTTCAAGGGAGGAGGTGGATATTCAACAAAATAGGAGACTTCCAAACTTTCCTGATAAAAAGACCAGAGCTCAACAAAAAATTTGATCTTCAAGTACAGGACTCAAGAAGGACCTAAAAAGGTAAATGGGACAGAAGGATACAATATGTTGTTAATAAGGGGGGGGGGCTGTGTAAACCCCTACAAGGGAATATGAGACTTGCAACCCTTGAGAACTGTATTGTTATTACACCTTGTTAAAGGAGTATACATAAAGAGGGTAGATATTAGTTGACTTTCATGAAATGATAAAAAAAAAATCTAATCAAGTGGATTAAATGGATCCAAATAAGTGGATCAGTCTGATCTTAGAAAAGGTACTGAGAAAGGAGGAGGCAGACAAGGGTAAATTACATTTCAGGAAAAGACACAAAATCCTATTACAGCAGAGGGAAAGAAGGCTGGGGTGGGGGGAGCATTGTTTGAACCTTACTCTCATCAGATTTGGCTCAAGAAGGGCATAATATAATCAGTTAGGTATAGAAATATAACTTGCCCTATAGGCAGTAGGAGGGAAAAGGGGAAAGAAAAGGGAGGGGGGGAAAGAAGGGAGGGAAGCAGCAGTAAGCCTAAAGGGGAAGAAAAGGGAAAGGGATAATAAAAAGGGAAAGGGACTGAAGGAGGCGGTGGTCAAAAGCAAAATACTAGTGAAGGTGAGAAAGGAAAAAGGAGAAAGACAAGCATAAATAGGGGGAAAAAGGATGGAGAAAAAGACACAGATAGTAATCATAACTGTGAATGTGAATGGGATGAACTCTCCCATAAAACGGAAACGGATTGCAGAATGGATTAAAAACCATAATCCTACAATATGTTGTTTACAGGAAACACATTTGAAAAAGAGTGCAGAAACTAGGCATAGACCCAAATCTCACACGATATACCAAAATAAAGTCAAAATGGGTTCAGGATTTAGATATAAAGGCTGATACCATAAGTAAACTGGGAGAACAAGGAATAGTTTACCTATCAGATCTATGGAGAACAGAAGAATTCATGACCAAACAGGAGATAGAGAACATTATGAAAAGCAAAATGGATAATTTTGATTACATTAAATTGAAAAGTTTTTGCACAAACAAAGCCAATGCAACTAAGATTAGAAGGAAGGTAGAAAATTGGGAAAGAATTTTTACAACCAGTCTTTCTGATAAAGGCCTCATTTCTAAAATATATAGAGAATTAAGACAAATTTATAAGAACACAAGCCATTCCCCAACTGATAAATGGTCAAAGGATATGAACAGACAGTTCTCAGATGAAGAAATTAAAGCCATCTATAGTCATATGAAAAAATGCTCTAAATCATTATTGATTAGAGAAATGCAAATCAAAACAACTCTGAGGTACCACATCACACCTATCAGATTGGCCAACATGACAAAACAGGAAAATGATAAATGTTGGAGAGGATGTGGGAAAATTGGAACACTAATACATTGTTGGTGGAGTTGTGAAATGATCCAACCATTTTGGAGAACAATTTGGAATTATGCCCAAAGGGCTTCAAACATCATATGCATACCCTTTGATCTAGCAATAGCACTTCTAGGGCTATATCCCAAAGAGATCAAACAAATGGGAAAAGGACCCACATGTCCAAAAATATACATAGCAGCTCTTTTTGTGGTGGCAAAGAATTGGAAATTGAGAGGATGTCCGTCAATTGGGGAATGGCTGAGCAAGTTGTGGTATATGAATGTAATGGAATACTATTGTGCTATAAGAAATGATGAACAGGCTGACTTCAGAAAAACCTGGAAAGACTTGTATGGTCTGATGCTGAGTGAAGTGAGCAGAACCAAGAGGACTTTCTATACAATAGCAGCTACGTTATGCAATGACTAAGAATGTTAAACTGAACCCTTCTCAGCATTACGAGGATCTAAGACATCTCCAGAGGCCTCGGGATGGAAAATGCTATCCACATCCAAAGAAAGAACTATGGAAGTCGAATCGCTCTTACTTATTTTTACCTTCTGTTGAGTTTTGTTTCACCTTTATGATGGTTCCTCCTATTGGTTTTAATTTTTACTTACAACTTCATTAACGTGAAAATATGTTTAATGGGTATGTAAATGTAAAGCCTATGTCAGATTGTGCGCCATCTTGGGGAGGGTGGGGGGAGAAAAAGGGAGAAAAATTTTTCAACAAGAGTGGTGCAGATGAGATAACATGTAGAGTTTCACCAATTTTAAACAGTTTCTAAATTTCAGCCATTATTTTGCAAGTATTCTAAACCCTTATTAAAAATGGAACTGATCATCTTATTTCTCCTCCAAACTTCCCAACGTTGTTTCCCCCTTCAGACTTCTCTTTTTGTGTTGAGGACTCAAACATATTTCCAGGCACCCAAATTCAAAACTTTGGAGTAATTCTTGGGTCTTTTCTTTCCCTTTCTCTGCATAGCTAATTGATTACCACATTTCGTTAAAACATCTTTGTGGCTGTGTTCTTCCTATTCACACATCTCCTACCCTAGTTCAAATACTTATCACTTCTTGCTTATACTAATATAATAGCATAATTTAGGTCTCCCTGGTTCCTGTCTGCCTTCTGTAATTCATCTACCACACATCTGCCATATTAGTCTTCCTAAGGCACTGGTGGGACCATGTCCATGTCCTACTCAAATTTTCATCTACAACCCGACCTACTTTCTCGGAAATATCATATTAGTCCCCTTCAAAATTTTATATTCCACTCTAACAGAGCTAGTAGCTGTTCCCTGAAATTAACATCTGATACTCTGCCTGTGCCCCATTATATGGAATATACCTTTTCATCTCTGCTTTTTAGAAGTCACTAACATCCTTTAAGGCTTAAGCTCAGGTCCCATTTCCTACACTAAACCTTTCCCCATTTCCTTTGTTAGTGCTTTCACCTTCCAATTACTTTATCTATATTTCTGTGTATATGGTATAACTACCTAGTACAATGTAAGCTCCTTGAAGGGAGGATCTGTTCATTGTTTGTTCATGAGAATATTTCACTATCTAGTGACTGTGTCCTGTTTTAATCATGTGATGTGACTGCAGACATGTAGATAGCAAGGAAGAAATATTGTAACCCTGTGAAATGGGGAGGCACAAACCACTTAGAAAAGTAACAATCAGATTGGAGTAGCCCTGATAATACATGTAAATATTTGGGGAAGGTCTTTGAATCTAACTATAAAATGCAATTAAAAAAAAAAGTTGTTACGACTTGCTATTTTCCTAAACATTGTCCCATGCTTTCTTTCTCATCCTGTTGCCTTTCATGTTCTTTTCCTGGTTTGGAATGCTGTGCAGTTCTCATCATTGCATATTGACATACTGAGTGTTCTTTAAAACCCAGATACTGTGTTATATCTTTACACAGCCTGCTGGAAGGGATTGTTTCTCCCTCTGAACCCTTATAATTTTGTGAGCACCTGAAATTGTACCAGTCTTAAATATCTGAACTAGATTGTAAGGTCCTTGAGGTCAGGGATCATGCCTTATGTAGAATTTGTTTCTGTCCTAGATCCAAATGTGTAATAAATTGTTTCTTTAAATTTTAATTTGAGTTTGTTGAATTTGAATCTCCATCAGTACCTTGTATCAGGCTAGAAGCTTAATATTTATTTAGTCAAATTCAATGAATAAATGGAACTGCAAATAGTAACAGTGACCACAGTTACAAACCAAAAAATGGTTTTCACGAAAACACGACTATTAAAATGTGTTTATCTTTTTAGTGACATCCCATATATTGATAACTATACTATGCTGTAAAAAGTGTCATTCTTGACAAAACGTAGTGTGCAAACCTAACAAAACTTTAGTAACCTGAACGGTCATATTCAGTTTTCACGATATGTTTATTATTTTAATACTAGTATAGTAGCATGTATTTATGATAACTAGAAATTTTATGTGCTTTTTCCTTGAACTAAAAACAGTAAAGCCTGAATTTTTTTTTTTCCAGCCAGAAGATCTTGCTCAGAAGCTCCCAAACCTTGTGGAATTGTAAGTGTTAACTTTCTTTAAAAATATATATATTGTAGTATAAATAGTCATAAGTTACTTTTAGTAATAGAATATATCACTTTAATTAATGATTTTTAATGACTTAGTGCTTTGATTTCTATTTCTGATAGACCTTAAAGTAAATGCTCTTTTCAAATGTATTTTCTTTGTTTAACCATAGACTCATGAAATTTGACTTTTGAAAGAATCTTGAGGTTTCCTATGGCTAGAGAAAGTAGGTATTATTTCTAGGGCAATGTATCTCTTAGACTTGTAGGAGTGCGAAACCTGCAGCCTCAAGGCCACATGTGGCCTTCTAGGTCCTTGTACAGCCTTTTGACCAAGTCCAAGCTTTATAGAACAAATCCTTTTATTAAAGGAGTTTGTTCTGTGAAGTTTGGATTCGGTCAAAGGGCTCCACTTGAGGACCTAGAGGGCCACATATGGCCTCAAGGCCACAAGTTCCCCACCCCTGTTTGGAGTATCCAGTACATTTTTGTTATATAACCTAAGTTGGGACCTTATTTTTTGCCCCTCTTAACCTACTCTACTATTATTGATGTTGATATCTTTTTTTCTCTCCTTTTCTCTAAAACCTGCAGAATTGAAGAGATGTTCTAGTTTCCCATGCATTGAGAAGATTAGGACCATCCAGAATGAATTCCCTCAGCTCTACCTCCATTTTTCAAAATTTCTCACCATCCTCACACCCCTTTCTTCTCCTTCTCTCTGGTTACAAAGAAGATAAGCTTATGTTCCACTAGGATACCTCTGTTGCTATCCTTGATTCCATTTTCCTCTGACTCCTCCAGAACCTAGCTCCAGCATATCTCTGTCATATATCTTCAATCACTGGCTCCTTCTCATCTGCCTATAAATATGTTCAAGGTTCTCAGTCTTCAAAAATGAAAAAAAACCAACCCTTCCTTTGACTTGCTAGTTCTTCTCTCTAACACATTTTTATCTTGCCCATTATTACTGAATTTCTCAAAAATAATATCTATATCCAATGCTTCCAAGTTCTCACTGTTAATTCTTAACCCTTTTCACACTGGCTTTTGTTCCTACATTGAATTAAAACATTTTTGTGATTACAATTAGAGATTTTGAGCTCGAAGTCACTTTAAATGTCATTTAATCCAAGAGTTCTCAACCTGGAACCTGTGAGTCCTACCTATTGTGTATTTCAGAGATGTGTTTGAACTTGAATGGTAAAAAAATGTAATTTTTATTTTCAGTAACCTTTATTGAAGGCAATTTAGCATTTCCCTCAATTTTTTAAAAGCGTTATTCTGAGAAAAGATTTATAGTCTTCACCAGACTGCCAAAAGATTCTAGGATACAAAAAAAAGTTTAAGAATCCCTGATTTAATTTGACCCCTTCACTCTATAGATGATATATTGAGAGGGCAAATGACTTGCCCATAGTCATACAGGTTACTATAAATAGCAGAGCTGGGATTCAGATGTAGGGCCTTTGGCTGTATCAGAGCCTTACTTCAATCTTACATCAACTGCCTGCTGAACATCTCCACATTTCAAACTCAGCATTTCTAAAAAAAAAAAGAAAGAACTAATTTCTTTACCCTCAAACCCATTCCTCCTAACACTCTGTTTCTATTAAATGTGCCACTGTCTTATCAGTAAAGTTGCCACATCTTGTAGATTCTGTCTCCACAGTATTTCTCATGTTAGTCACCTTCTCTCCACCTACATGGTCACATATTAAAAAAAAAAAAAGGAAATAGGTGGGGAGAAAGTTTGGCTCACTCACCCTGTTGTTCACTTTGTAAGTTTTAGAGCCTTTTGTCTTAGAAATCGGTGTCGGGCTTTCATGGCCTTGCCTGGACTCTGAAAAACTTTCACAGAGCCCAGGGCTTCATTCTTCTACATAGGTAGCCATTACCTCATAAGGGGCTTCATAGCAAAACAAAGAACAAAGGTGTCATTGAGTTTGTTCATGGACTGATTTTCTGAGTTAACTCTTAATCATCCTGATCTACTCTGCAGACTCAACATTATAATATAGTTATTAAAATTTGCTTAGGACTTTTTGTTTAGTACTTTCTAACTGGGGGTGTTTTACATCTTTAAGACTGACTAAAACTAATTACTGGGGGCTAGAATTAGCCCTAACACATAGTCATAGTGAGGAACGTTTCGTACATTAGGCTGGGGAGTTTGTATTTTATCCTATAGTCAATAGGGAGCTACTGAAGGCTTTTTGGGCGGGGGAATGACATAGTTAGATCTGTTTTGGCAGCTCTACGTAGAAAGGATTATAGAGGGAAGAGTGTAGATTTATTAGGAGGCTAATACAATACTCTGGTCAAGAAGTTATGAAGGCTGAAACTACTTCAGTGAATTTGTGAATGGAAAGGAGGAGATGGTTTTGAGAGATGTTAACAGAAGTAGAATCAACAAGAATTGGCAACTATTTGAGAATGGAGGACAAAGGAAGAGTCAAGGCTAACTCTAACATTGTGACCTTGGCACCTGGAAAGATGTTGATACACCCAATAGAAGTAGAGAAATTTGGAGAAGTGGGTTTGGGATGATAGTAGAATAATGAGTTCCATTTAAAACATATTCAATTTGAGATGTCACTTTAACTGTTGAGTTCCCTCCCATTCTTTAATGTCCAACTCAAATATTCCCTCTTCCTTGAAGCCTTCCCTGATTTCCTCTGGTTAGTAATGATTTCCTTTTAAATAAGCTTCCCACCACCAAAAAAACAAAAACACACACACACACACACACACACACACACACACACACGTACACCAAACCAACCCAACACAAAAGTGCTACACAATTGCTTAATACATTTAACATGCAATTTAAAAAATTAACTATCTTGATTTGTGTTTTATCCTCTTACTAGGATATAAGCTTCATGAAGGGAGTCACTATTTCCATTTCAGACTGACCTTGGGCAAGTCACTTAACTTATCTTTGCCTCAGCTTCCTCTTCTGTAAATGAGGGAATAGGACTAACTAGACTTTAAGGTCCCTTACAGCTCTGTATTGTGATCCAAGAAAGAACTTTCAGGGCTGGAACTGTTTCACTTCTTTTTTTTAATCTTCAGCTCCCAGCACAGTAACATTAGTAATTGCTTAATAAATATTTGTTAAAGAAGGTCAGGGACTGTCTGATCTAAATTTTTTGTCTACCTTGGTATCTAGCACAGAACTTCACACACAGTGTAAGCCTAATAAATGTTGAATGAATGAGTAAATTTGAGATATCCTGAAACTAATTGGCATTTTCCCCTGAAATATGGTATTCTGTTTCCTATGTCAGTTGATTTGGTTGCTTTTTTATAGTCACAATACTATATCTATAGCATTAACTTTTAATTTTGTAGATTTTAACAAATTTAATTCAACAAACAACCATAACACAAAATAGAATGTTTTTTGCTGAATTGAATTTGTTGGGATCTACAGTATTGAACAACACAACTTTATAATATTTTCCAAAATGATAATACTGAGATGGATAAATGTGACACCACTATAAAGCATTCTTATAATTACAGTTAAAAAAAAAAGCATAGATGTACTTAATAGATATGGAAGAAAGCAACATGAAATATAACGCAAAAACTTATTGACAGTCTAATAACATTGTTTTAGTTGACTACATCCACTTCTGTATCTGCCAGTTTGGGCATTTCATGTTGATTACATTCAGAAAACAGAATTGTGATACCGTTATTAATATAGAAGCTTTTCTTTATCTTTTTTTTCACTGATCGAAATGAGCTTCTCTGTTATTCTGTCTAGATTTCCCATTGCCCTTTTGGCTCCTGAATTCTATATAAACTCTTTGTGGGTTTAGTATGGGACCTTGAATTGTTCTTTCATGTGTGATTGAGGCAGACTACATTTTTAACTGGCATTTCTCCAGGCAAAGTTCATGGCTTCATAGTTCCAATTTCCTGGGCATCTCTAATCTCTGTCCCTGAAAAGATGGGAAAACTTCCTTAAATATGTTGCCATTTTTACCACCTGGGCTGCTTTTCCTGTTGATTATCAGTCCCTGTTGAGAACCCTGACTCAGAATCTCCTATAACTACTGAGAAAATTAGCACCTTGTGTATAGTCCCTAGGTAATTGGAAAACCCCTAGTTTTTCTATCTGCTGTTGAAGAATCAGGGGATACTGGTTTCAGATCTGGATCAGTTAGTGCCTTCCAAATGTTTGGAAATTTTCTACTTCTATGTAATGCTTATTATGGTTCTTTTCCATTGTCCAGCCCAACCTCAGGAATTCTTTGTTAGCTTTTAATTCAGCTTCAAATCTATGCTAAGCTGATTCAAACTGTCATTGCATTCCTTCTAATTGGAGACGCAGCAATGCTTAGTGTTTGGAGACTAACTGCACGTCAGGAAGACTGAGGTTTTTGACCCTGGACAAGTCAGTTAATCTTTTAATGCTCTTGGCAACTCTGACTGTAGTTATAGAAGAGGTACCAGTCTTCATGGGTAGAGGGAGTTTCTTCACTAGAAGATCCCTACATCAATGAAATCACAGGATAGGGTTATGAAAAAAAATACTGGAAATTTTTCTCTCTGTATTAATTTAATAGATCACTTTCTTGTGTCTACATATGTGTGTGTGTGTATAAAATATATATGAATATATGCATGCACACATGTATATCCATATGTATAAATAGCTTCCTAACCTCAGACTTTTCAGTTTTCAAATTTTGTTTCATATGTTCTATTTGTGTTTTTGTTTGTCTTTTTCTCTGTATTTGTTTTGTTTTGTTTTTTTTGGTTAGGCAGTGGGGTTAAATGACTTGGCCAGGGTCACACAGCTAGTAAGTGTTATATGTCTGAGGGCAGATTTGAACTCAGGTCCTCCTGACTCCAGAGCCGGTACTCTATCCACTGTGCCACCCAGCTGCCCACTTTTCTCTCTATTTGTATCTTTTGCAGATTGGCACACTCTTCTCTTTGTTGGGCTGAACTTTCATATCTAAATATTCAGTCCATGGTGCCCAAATTACACATTTTTTTAGTTTGTTTTTGCTTTTTGATGAGGCAGTCAGGGTTAAGTGACTTGCCCAGGGTCACACAGCTAGTAAATGTCGAAGTGTCTGAAGCAGGATTTGAACTCAGGTCCTCCAGACTCCAAAGCCAGAGCTGTATACACTGTACCACTTAGCTGCCCCCACGTTCTTTTTTAAAAAAAAAAATTCTTTTTATTTGTTAAATATTTCCCAATTACATGTAAAAAATTTTTAACAATCATTTTTTTTAAATTTCAGGTTCCAGATTCTCTCCTGCCCTCTCAGTTCTCCTCCCTTCTTGAGAATGCAAGCAGTTTTATTTCTATTATACATGTGAGGTCATGCAAAACATCTTTCCATATTAGCCATGTTGCAAAAGAGAACACAGATTAAAAATAAATTTTTTAAAAACCTGCTTCAGTCTGCAGTCAGAATTTATCAGTTTTCTCTCTGGAGGTAGACAGCATTTTTCATCACTTATAGTGCAGTAGTGTTCCATCACAATTGATAACACAACTTGTTCACCCATTTCCCAGTTGATGGATATCCCCTCAATTTCCAATTCTTTGCTACCACAAAAAGAGCTGCTATAAATATTTTTTGTACAAATAGGTCCTTTTTCCTTTTCTTTGATCTCTTTGGAATACAGACCTAGTAGTGGTATTGCTGGGTCAAAGGGCAGGCACAGTTTTATTGCCCTTTGGGCATAGTTCTAAATTGTTTTCCAGAATGGTTGGACCAGTTCACAACTCCACTAATAGTGCCTTTGTGTACCCATTTTTCCACATTCCCTCCAGAATTGTCATTTTCCTTTTCTGTCGTGTTAGTCAGTCTGATAGGTGTGACATGATATCTCAGAGTTGTTTTAATTTGCATTTCTCTAATCTGTAGTGATTTAGAGCATATTTTCATGTGACTATTGATAGCTTTGATTTCTTCTGAAAACTGCTAGGTTACACATTTAATCAATCAATAAACATTTATTAAATACATACTATGTGGCAGGCACTGTGCTAAATGCTGAGGATATAGAGACAAAAGAAAGTCCCTGCCCACAAGGAGCTTATAATCTAATGGGGGAGACAATATGAAAAAATACATATATACAAAGCAAGCTATATACTGGATAAATAGGAAATAATTAAAAGAGGGAAAGCATTAGAATTTGAAGAGGTTGGGATAGGCTTCCTGTAAAGGATGAGATTTTAGTTGGGACTTAGAGGAAGCAAGAGAAGTCAGTTGGTAGAGTTGAGAAGAGGTGGTATTCCAGGCTTCGGGGACATTCAGAAAAAATGCACAGAGCCAAGAGATGCAGTGTCCTGTTTATGGAATAACCAAGAAGCCAGAGCAGAGAGAATATGGTGGGGAGCAAGATATAAGAATCGAAAGGTAGGAGGGGGCTATATTATGAAGGACTTTGAATGCCAGAGGATTTGGAGGCATAGAGAGCTACTGGATTTTATTGAATAGGGGAGTGACATGGTCATACCTACATTTTACTTTGGTGGCTGAGTGGAGAATGAATTGAAGAAGGGGTAGTAGAGGCAGGCAGACCCTGTTGCAGTAGTCTGTTGCAGTCTGTTGCAGTAGTCCAGTAGTAAGGTGATGAAGATCTGCATTAGAGTGGTGGCAGTGCCAGAGAGAAGGGGGAGAATTCAAGAGATGTTGCAGAAGTGAAGTCAGCAGGCACTGGCAACAGCTTGGATATGGGGGAGTGTAAGAGATAGCGAGGAGTCAAGGATGACTCCTCTGTTGTGAGCCTGAGGAATTAGGAAGATGTTGTTGCCCTTTACTGTAATAGGGTAACAGGAATAGGGTGTGGGGGAAAGATAACGAGTTCTGTTTTGGATATGTTTAGTTTAAGATACCTACTGGACATCTAATTTGAAATATCTGAAAGTGGATGGAAATGTGAGATTGTTTTCCTTTGTTTCTAGATAAAATTCATTGTCTTGCCTGCTTTTTCACTGGGGTTTTCAGGTTGCTTTCCATCACTGCATAATATTTTATTCATTGTGTTTTCACATAAGTTTTTTATTCATTTTCCCCTATGATGAGTCTCACTGCTGGCTTATCTAAGAACTTCTAGCTTTTTAATTTAAAAAAGGGAGTAGGGTGATTTCTTCTTTTCTGACCTTACTTCTAAAGAGGCAAAATGGCATAATAGATAGAGAGCTGGAAAATCTAGGTTCAAGGCCCACACATACTGACTGTGTGACCTTGAGCAACCAACTTACCCTCTCAGTATCTGAAGTGACTTTCTAAAGACAATATGTTGCAGCAGTGGTGCTGATCTGCTTTGATGGAGGAAGTTTCTTATTGGAGTTCCTACGACAATGAAATTGCTTTTCCAAAAAAAAAATCCTTGTGGTTTTTTTTCTATTTATATTTAGTCTTTTTCCAGTCTTCTTGCTGCTTCCATCCATCTCTTCTAATCAGTCCATTGAATAAGGCTTTGGAGCTATTTGTGCTCCTCTCCCTTCCACTCTATCTTATGTTTTCTTCTGTCCACGTCATAAGGGCCATACAGCTTTCGTGACATTCTTGAGTTGGGAGTTGAGGAGGAAGAAGGAAGGAAGCAAGCATTTATTAAACACCTACTGTGTGCCAGGCACTGTGCTAACTGCTTAACAAATGTCTCATTTGATCCTCACAATAACCCTGGAAGGTAGTTGCCATTATATTATCACCATTTTATAGGTGAGGAGACTGAGACAGACAGTAACTTTCCCAGGGTCACACACCTAGTAAGTGACTGCGTCCAGATTTGAACTTTGGTCTTCCTTACTCCAGATCCAGCTCTCTGTCCACTGTGCCACCTAGTTTTACTGTGGCTCCATGCTGGGTGGAAGCTCTAGGGAGAAAACACCATAATTGATTTTGCATTTTTCCTTTGTCACCTCTGCTTTTCAAGGCCTTTCTCACCTCCTCCATACATGACCACTCTTTTGGCTGAACAAATTCATTGTCCTCTCTCCGTTGAGAGGTCTAATGGGGAATTGTGAGGAGTGGGGAACAGAGTAGAAGCTACCACAGCCAGAGTCTATCAGGTTGTTCAGGCTGGTCTTGGAATGAACAATGGCAGATGGTTAGGGTAAGTGGGTTTTTCATATAGCTCAGCCCTCTGCTGATATTTGAGAAGGCTTTACATTGTATGGAGACATTTCTCTCTTCTTCTTGGTATAATTTTTAATTACTACATATTTGGAGCATTTCATATGGTTTTGAAGTTATAGGATGAGAGAGTTATTTTGAGAACTACTTTCTCTGGTATCTTGTTTGTCAGATCAGTGTTCTGTTTTTATAGGATTTTTAAAATTTCTTATTAGCCATGATGTATACTAATGTTTGATTAAAAGAAGAGCTAAAATAACAACTCTTTCTCTGAAACATTGGAAATGTTTCTTCAGCTTATAATTCTCATAATTCAAAAGTCTTAATGATACCTTTTCAAATGAGTGATCACACTAATGATCTAATATATTTAAAATGTACCTTTTATTTCATTTATTATGTTTTATCTGTCTTAACTCATAATTCATCAACAAGTGTTTATTAAACATTTACAATGAGCCAAACTGGGGATACAACAAAAAGCAAAATAACAGTACCAACCCTCTAGGAACATATATCACAATAGTGGAGATAAAATGTAAATTACTAGGATATAAAAGAAATGTGCAGAGTAAATGAAGATAATCTGAAAGAGGAAGGCATTAACAACTATGAGAGTTGGGAAAGACCTTTTGCAGAAGGTGGGACTTGAGTTGAGTCTTAAAAGAATTTAGGGAAATTAAGAAATAGAGGTAAGGGGGCAGAGCATTTCAGGCATGGAACATAACAAGCATAAAGGTGTACAGAGATGGAAGATAGATTGTTTTGTGCCGTGAACTGCAAATGGGCCAGTGTAGCTAGAATGTGGAATGCATGGAGAAGAATAATGTCTAAGAAGGCTGGGAAAATAAGGTGAGGTCATATTATCGTATGAACACAATTATAAAGCACTGTTCGCTCAAATGAAGACAAATGTGAATAATTAGAGAAATATTCATTATAGGTCGAGCAAATGTAATAAAAATGACCACACCAACTAAATTAATTTACTTATTCAGTGTCATATACCAATCAAACTACTAAAGAATTACTTTATAGAGCTAGAGAAAATTACAAAATTCATCTAGAGAAATAAAAGGTCAAAAATATGTAGGGAATTAATGAAAAAGAATAAGAAGGAAGGGAGCCTATCAGTACCAAATCTCAAACTATACTACAAAACTGTATTTGTCAAAACAATTTGGTACTGAGAAAAAGAGAGATTAATCAGTGGAACAGATTAGTATACAATATAAAGAATCAAATAAGCACAATAACCTAGTGTTTGATAAATCTAAATACCCCAGCTTTGGGGTCAAAAACTCACTATTTGACAAAAACTGTTGGGAAAACTGGAAAGTAGTGTGCTTGAAACTAGCAATTGACCAAGATCTTATACTGTAGACCAAGATAAGTTCAAAATAGGTACTTGATAAAGGGTGATATCATAAACTAATTATTGGAACATGAAGGAAATTACCTGTCAGATCTGTGAATAGGAGAAGAGTTCATGCTGAGACAAGAAATAGAGAGGCTCATGGGAAGTAGAATGGATAACTTTGATTATGTGAAATTTAAAAGTTTTTCCATAAATAAAACCAATGCAAAATGAAAAGAAAAGCAGGAAACTAGGGGGAAATTTTTGCAGCAAGTTTTTTTGATAAAGGTCTCATTTCTCTCTTTTTTTTTTTAACTATGTTTTGATCTGTATTCAGATTCCATCAGTTCTTTCTATGGAGATGCATAACATTTTTCATAAGTTCTTTGGAATTGTCATGGATCATTGTATTGCTGAGAATAGTCAAGTCATTCACAATGGATCATTATACAATATTGCTGTTACTGTGTACAATATTTTCCTGGTTCTGCTGAGTTTATGTAAGTCTTTCCAGGTTTTTCTGAAAGTGTCCTGTTCATCATTTCTTACAGAACAGTAGCACTCCATCATAATCATATACTACAATTTGTTCAGCCATTCCTCTGTTGATGGACATCCCCTCAATTTCCAATTCTTTTTTTTATTAATTTATTTTGATTTATCAACAGTCACTTCCGTGAGCTTTTGAGCTTTAAATTTTTCTCCCTCTTCCTCTCCTCCCTTCCCAAGATAGCATGCAATCTGATATAGGAGACATATATATGTGTGTGTGTATATATATATATATATATATATATTCCTATTAAACATATTTTCACATTAGTCATGTTGTAAGGAAGAATTAGAACCAGTAGGAGGAACCACAAGAAAGAGGAAACAAAACAAAACAGAAGAAAAAATAGCAAATATGCTTTGATCTACATTCAAGCTCCATAGTTCTTTCTTTGGATGTGGATATAAAAGTCTCATTTCTAAACTGTATAGGGAGCCGAGTCAAATTTACAAGAATTAAAGCCATTCCCCAACTGATAAATGGTCAAAGGATATGAAATAGGCAGTTTTCAGAAGAAACCACAGCTACCAATAGCCATATTTAAAAATGCTCTAAATCATTAATAACTAGAGAAATACAAATGAAAACATCTCTGAGTTACAACCTTATAACCATCAGATTGGTTAAGATGACAAAAAAGGAAAATGACAAATACTGGAGGAAATTTTGGAAAATAGTGAAAAACTAATGAGCTATCAGTAGAGCTGTGAACTAGTTCATTCATTCTGGGAAGCAATCTGTAACTATACCCAAAAAGCTATTAAACTGTGCATACCCTTGGATCCATTGATACCATTACTAGGTCTGTACTTCAAGGAGATTGAAAACAGAGGAAGCAGACCTATATGTGTGAAAATACTTATAGCAGCTCTTTTTGTGGTGGCAAAGAATTGGTACCTGAGGGGATGTCTATCAACTGGAAACAAGTTACGGGATAGGAATATGATGAAATACTATGTAAGAAATGAGAAATGGGATGGTTTCAGAAAAACCTGGGAAGAACTGATACAAAGTGAAGTGAGCAGAACCAGGAGAACAATTATACAGTAATAACAATGTTGTAAATATAATCAACTCTGAAAGACTTAGGAACTCTGATCAACACAATGATTAACCACAGTTCCAGAAGACTTATGGTGAAATATGCTATCTGCCTCCAAATAGAAAGCTGATGAACTGAGTACAGATTATAGTGCATTTTTTCTCTTTATTTCTTTTTCTTGCTTTTTTTTTCTTAACATGGCTAATGTGTAACTATATATATATATATATATATACACACACACATGCACACACACATACACACACACACACACACATATAT
Source organism: Phascolarctos cinereus (assembly GCF_003287225.1). Classification (NCBI taxonomy): domain Eukaryota; kingdom Metazoa; phylum Chordata; class Mammalia; order Diprotodontia; family Phascolarctidae; genus Phascolarctos; species Phascolarctos cinereus. The sequence continues at coordinate 132,564,620 of NW_027555736.1, forward strand.
ATGTGTATATATATATATATATATATATATATATATATATATATATATATGTAATGAGTTTGATTTTTCTTGCCTTCTCAGTGAGTGGGAGAAGGGAGAGGGAAAGAATGAATTCGGAATTAAAAATATATAAGAAAAAAATGAATTTATAATTGAAAAAAAGAAGAGACCAGGTTATAAAGAGCTTTAAATGCCAGATAGGACTTTATATTTGATCCTAGAGGTGATAGGAGTCTCTAGAGCTCCTTGAGCAGAGAGCTAATGTGTTCATAATAACCCTTTAGAAAAATTACATTGGCAGCTGAGTAGAGGGAGGATAGATTGGAATGATAAGAGATTTAAGGCAGAGAGATCAAGCAGAAGACTATTGTAATAATCCAGGTGAGAGATAGTAGTCTAAGTAAGAGTTGTGTGAGTGGAGAAAAGATGACTATAAGACATGGTGTATCAAGGAATCCTTAAGAACTTAAGATTCTCAAACATTGAGAATACCAAGAATACCAGCCTGGGTGACTGGTAGGATGGTGAAGTTTTCATTGGTAATAGGATAGTTTGGAAAAGGGGGAGAGGAGCTAATGAGTTATGTTTATAACATGTTGAGTTTGAAATGCCTATGAGACATCCAGTTCAAGACATCTAAGAAGCAGTTATAGATTTCATGAATGTAGCTCAGAAGAGAGATTATAGGCTAGAAATAGAGATGTGATTCCTCTGCTTCAAAATAGTAATGGAAACCATGGGAGCTGATAAAATCTCTAAGAGTGATAGTATAGAGTAAGTAAAAGGAGAAATGGGCCTAGGATAGATAGAGCCTTGGTGGTTACCCATGATTAGAGAGTATAACATAAATGAAGAGCCAGTGAAGGAGGCTGAGAAATGATCAGATAGGTAGCAGGAGAACCAAGAGTGTCCCTGAAACCAGAAGAGCAAAGAGTATCCATAAAGAGATGATCTACAGTATCACATGTTGCAGGGAGGTCAAGAAGACTGTTAGGTTTGGCAGTGAAGAGATCATTGGTAACTTGGAAGTGGGAAGCTTCAGTTGAATAATAAGTTAGGAAACTACATTGGTGAGGGTTTAGAAATGAGTGAGAGAAAATGAAGTGGAGGCACCAATTGTAATGATTTTCTTAAGTTTAGCAATGAAGGTGAGGGGAGATATGGAAAAATACCTAGTGGGAATTGTGTAATCAAGTGAAGATTTTTTTGAGAATGGGAGTGCTGTTATTTGTAGGCATCAAGGAAGGAAGCATTAGATTAGGAGATAAGCATTAGATAAGGAGAAGATGAGAGATAATAGGGATAATAGTGGGGCAATTTGCTTTGGAGTCAGAAAGGGATGAGATCAGAAAGGAGGAAATAGTAAAAGAAGATGTGGAGACAGGAAGAGGGGAGAAGAGGGAGCTCTCAATGAATGGCCTCAATTCTTTTTTTTTTTTTTGGCCTCAATTCTTTCAATGAAGTATAAGGAAGGTTTGGCATTGAGGCTGTGGGAAAGGGGCAGTGGCATAGGATGTTTGAGGAAAGAAGTTTGGAACAGCCATTGTGGAGAATGGAAAAGCAGATCTGTTAGGGAGGAATAGAATGTTTACCCAGCTGCAGTGAGAGCCCACATGAGATCGTAGAACATAAATCTGTACATTTCACAACTTCCTCCAGCTCTATTTGGAGGAAGCAAATAGGAGAAAAGTTGGTAGGTTGGTGGGAGTAATCCAGGATAGAAGTGGTCAAGATGTGATCAGTGATAAGACAGTGGAATCTGGGATGGAAGATAGTGTAGAGTTGAGTTAGTTAATCAAGGTGTTAGAGCTAGGGGAGGACGAATAGTGTAGTCAGTGTTGGGATGAATGCCTAGGAAAGAACTGAGAGGTAGAGGGAATGGAAGTCATCATTAGGATGAAGAACAGGATTAGAGGGTTGTAAGACATAGGGAAAGTTGGAATGATTTTAAAAAACAGGGAACAAATAAAGGAATTATGGAACTCATAAATAAAGACATTAAACTTGTGGGTGATGGCAAGGTCATGTAACCTCTATTTGTAGCTGAAGTTGAATGGAGAAAATATGGATATTTTGAGATACATACTTTTAGATAGGCCTTGAGTAAACAAAATAGACATGAAAATAGCCAACAATTTTGTTGCCGGCATAAAACTGCTCTTATGCTCCCCATTTTTCAGTTGGGTGTCTTGGCTTTTGTGCTAATGAAACATTGCTGTATATGTGCATTTCACTTACTTGTGTTTTGTCTTTTGGCACAAAGAATGTCCAGTTTTACTTGATAAGAGGCAGGAAATCCTGCCTAGAATTAATGTTTGGAGTGTTATAAAAGGTGGAAAATGTTGAGCACACACCAAAAAAAGTACATGCTAGAAATATACCTTTGTTTAAGTTATTTTGGAACTAGAAACTTGGCAGTCCAGTATGATTTTATTAATTAACTGGACAATGGTTTCCTAAAAGTTCGGTTTTTCTTTCCCTTAAATTGTTAGGCGTGACAGGCATTATTTGGGAAAAAAATAAATGCATTTGGAAAGAGGCATTTTCACATAGTGAATGTGGCGTTGGGTTTTCAGGTAAGGCCTGGGCTCAAATTTGCCACTGTCGCTGAACTACGTGCTCCAGCATAATTCAATTTAGGCTGTGCTTCAAGCAGTACGCTAGGACTTAACACAAATTCCTGTCTACATTTTTGCTTGTTAGTCCCCATATGGGCACTTTTCTCCTTTATCTCCAAAGGAAATCAAAATTCTTTTAGTATTTGTGAAAATTAAGAAGAAATCACAGTAATATAGTTAGACTGAAAATAGATGTATTTTCTAGTAGCTGCTGGGAAGATATAAATTATTATTGATCTGTTTAAAAAAAATAGTAGAAACAAAACCATGTAAATGTTGACTACATAGTTTACCAAAATTAGTTTATGTTTTAAATTAATGCTGTAGATATTCTATCTTATATTAATTTATAATTATCAGTTATTAAATAGCCTTGTAAGAAAGGTTACATGATGTTCAAATGATTGTAGTTGTGTTTATTCACCACCAGAGTGTACTAAAGATGCTTAGCTGTAAAATTGTTCCTGTGCTTAGAGCTGCCTGGATTTGTCAACATATTTAAATTTTAGAAAATAAGGATTTAGTTCCTTGTTTATTAAAGCTTATTTCAGACAGAGAAAATTATATTCTAGAGTGGCTTAATATTTCTGAGGGTGCTGTAAATCAGACACAAATTTTACTTTTTTCATTTTTGATTCACATCTTGCAACTGCTTAGACATACTGGACATCCTTGAACAATGTATTCTGTGATTACTCTATGATTCCATCACAAATTAAAAGGTATATATTAAATTTTTGTAGTTTTATGCATAGGTGTGTCCCTAAAAATTTTATGTAAATCCAGTTTTTGTAAACTGACCATTTTTTGTGAGTAAGGGAACTAAACCATTTGATGAATTCTGGTATAAAATGAAGAATCACTCCTTCCTTCCCCCTCAATTTATCCATTCTGTAAGTTCCTCATTTTCATAAAAGATCTTTGGTATACTCATAGATTAAAGATTTGCTATTAGAGCAAGTAATTGTTGTGTTTGTGAATGATTTTTAATGTGATCAGCAATAGCTACAACTTACTAGAAAAATTTGGGTTCTTGGTACCATAGTCTGAATGGAATGTGAAAATACATTCAATGGTAGATTCTATGTTTTATCGTAGTTGGTTATGATCTGATAAGGCTCATATAATAAGACTCCTGATCTCTGCCTATTTAATAAACTTCTAAATAAATATTTTGCTAATTGATGATCTAACAAAACACTGGAGAGAACCAGCTATAATTTTGCTTTCTCTTTTTGCCTAGGTACCTTCATTCAAATAATATAGTTGTTGTACCTGAAGGTAAGTTCCTTTGCAGTTTTGTACTATATACAAACTAGCATTGATTTTGCTTTGTAAAGTAGTTTTTGTTGTTGTTTTCAGAAGAAGCTTGCTGCCAGAACCCGCAAAGAAGTTTACTGTAGCTTTTCTTAATACACTTTTTTTCATTCTCATGTGAACTAAGTTTATTACCTTTCTATTAAAATTTCAAATATACCTAAGTGCTGTGATTTTCCTAATTACATGAGAAGAAAAAACGAAATAGCATTTTTATTAGTAAACCTTGATCCTGAGTCCCAGTCTCCCCCAATGCCAATTATTACTTAATACTTTGGTTATATTTGGTAGTTTTTAACCTTGAAGTTTCCTCATTTGTTTTAGACTTTATGTAATTTAGTCCAAATTAAATCCCAAGTACAAATAAAAGCAGTATCTCAGAAAAAAATGACCTTTTGTGTCTTGTTGTGTCTGAATTTTTACATTTCTAATTTTTATTTCTTCTCTTTGGGTATATTTTGAGTTTGTGAGTGTTCACTTCTGTAATATTCTATTATACTTATGCTTTACTATCTCACAATCAACTCAGACATGGATATTAATACTAAAATATTTTTGATAGAATAATCCCATCAAGATCTGAACGTGGTTGAAATTCATTTTTTTATTGGTTTTGTATCATTTAAGCCATTGGTTCCCTTGTAAAGCTCCAGTGTCTGGATCTGAGTGACAATGCCTTGGAAATAGTCTGCCCAGAGATTGGTCGTCTAAGATCCTTACGTCACCTTCGATTAGCTAATAACCAACTAAAATTCTTACCTCCAGGTGAGTCACAGTCTAAGACTATAGGGTTAGACTCTTATAAATCCAGTTTTGCTCATGTATTTACACACTTACACAGTTGTCCTTTTTATTTGAAGATAAAGCTTCTAAAGAGGATTGCTAAGGAATATGGCTGACATGACCAATAGCACTTTTTTTCCTGAAAACACATAGAGGTGGTTTGATATGAAACTACAAGCAGTATTCATGCAGTTTTATATTTTGTTTCTCTTCGTTTTAGGTGCACTATTCTTAGAAAATCTTTGTGTAGAAAAAAGCTACGCCATTCATTCCTGACTTTACTTGTTTGTGGCTTTGCAAAAATTATTTATCACAACTTTAATAAGATAGAAAAAGGTGGCATTTTCTTCCATTTAACATGTTGAGAAATTGATTAAGTTAAAAAATAGCGCCAGGTATTTGTGTATATGTACCCCACATACACACACATACATATGCATATATATATATATATGTATGTGTATATGTAGGTGCTTAATAAATATTTGCTTAATTGTGTTGAGCTGTTTGCTCATATGGACCTAATCAAATTCATATCAAGAGCTTGTGGTAAAAATAAAAATAAAAATTGGAGTTAATAGTGATGTTTACTGAGCATTTGATTAAGTCATGTTACATCTCTATAAAGCACTAAAATCCAATATTATTTGTAGAAATATTACTTTGTAATATTTTCAAACACCTTCAAAAGGTGATTCAAATTCATGACTATAAAAGTTGTCCAGACATTTTAAGAAAACGGATAGCCTTTGTCTAAATATAAAATCTTGTTATAATAGCTATAGTATCATTTTAATAATAAATCCCTTTTAAAGAAATTAATTTCAGACCCTTACTTGATTGCCTATTAAAAAATCAATACAATAAATAAAAGTCTACCACAAAATAGGAATTTGGACAGTCCTTTCATATTTAGCATAAAATTTAATGATAACTAAATTTTATCATATCTGGTATCTAGGAATGCAGTAAAGTGCATTTGTTTTTAAATATTATGGAAAAAGTCAGTATTTTAAACCTTTAAAGGAGATGTTCATAACAATTAATGTGAAATTTAGCCAAGATAGCAATTTATAGGATTAGAATGCATGTAATACTGTTTTTAGAGGTTAGAGGTGCAACTCTAAGATCTTTAACTTTTTATTAATAATAAATTCTTATTTAAATAAATTGGTTTGCTTAAGACATTTTCCCTTGCCTTCTAAATATACATCTATATTGTTCTCTATCTCCTACCCCCTTTTTTGCTTATTTCCAAAAAGGGACATGCAGAATAGAATATATTATTTGATGTTTCTGTGCTAAACCATGTTTTTGGAGGCTTTTATTCCTGTATGTTAAATTATTTTGACTGTATTTTTTCCATCAAATGCTATTTTTAAAATGATATATTAAAAAGTACACTGTCTGTTTTAGAAATTTTTTCTTTTGATTTATTCAACCACAGTGTTGGAATTTGAACTTTGGCTTCATAAAGGATTTGTGTTTACTTAGAATTTTAAGTATATTTGACACTTAAGTTAAAAATAATAAGGTAACTAGTCTTATGAATAAGTCCTTTTAACACATTCTCAGCATGCTAGTCTTTTTTTTCTCTTATTTTGTTAAGCAACCCTGAAATGACAACAGGATGACACTCAGTTTTAAATTATGCTTAGGTCCTCTTCTACTCTCAGCCTACCCACTGTTTCTTGGTCCTCTCATTAGTTACTATGGGTTCAATTTTCATCTATGTATAGGTGACTCCAAAATCAGTCTGTCCATTCCTATTGTTCTTGTAAGCTTCCATCCTTTTTTGCCAAGACCTACTGCACATCATTACCTCCATGTACTATTGCTATCTCAAATTCAGCATATCCAAAATGAAGCAATCTCCTAAACCCATCTTTCCTCCAAACTAACCTATTTCTGTTGAAGATACCAAGATCTTCTAGTCACCCAGATTCACAAACCTGAAAGTCATCCTTCACTCTTCTCATCAACCCACAGATCCAATCATTTGCTAAGCTTTGCCAATTCTACTTGCTTAACATCTTTCATATTTATTCCCTTCTTGCCATTCACTTGGCCAGGACTCTTATTCAGGCTTTTATCACCACTTGTATAGAACTGTTGTCTCCAAACTTTTTTGATTTCTCACTCATTGGTAAAAAATTTTTGAGCTCATATGTATAAGTTTATTTATAAATTATGTATGTATTACATTATAACAGTACTCACATGCTTTATAAAACTTAGGCAAGAAAATGGAAATTTTAAAAGGATGAGATAAAAATAAAATGATATGTGGTCCTAAAGTCAGTCAGGTAGCACTGGTGCTTATTGAGTAGGGTAGTGACTTGGTTAAACCTGTGTTTTAAGAAAATCATTTTTGTACCTCTGTAGATAATGAATTGAAAAGCAGTGAGACTTAAAACAGGGAAACCAAATATGAGGCTATTGCAGTAGTTCAGAACGGAAATAATAAGGTCTTGAACTGAGGTGATGGCAGTATAAATAAAGAAAAAGCAACGGAGGAGTGATATGAGGTATGGTGTGAGGAAGAGTGAGAAATCACGGATGATACTGAGATTTTGAACCGTAGTGACTGGAAGGATGATGATACTCTTGACAGTAGTAGTGTAGCTTGGAAGAAAGGTAAATTTTGTGGGAATGATAATGTAATTAGATCTGTAAACTCTCACAACCCATCTATTTTCCTGTAGTACTCCTACAGTCTCACCCAAAATGAAAATGCTCCCCCCTTAAAAATCACTCTGTTTTTTTGGCAAGTGACTTGCCCAGGGTCACACAGCTAGTAAGTGTCAAGTGTTTGGTCTGAGGTCACATTTGAACTCAGGTCCTCCTGACTTCAGGGCCAGTGCTCTATCCACTGCACCACCTAGCTGCCCCTAAAATAACTCTTAATCACAGTCACTGCCCCAGAGTCATGCTGAGCTGAGAACCTGGGAGATTGAGAGCTTGCGCAGGGAGAAAAGGGTTAGAGGGGGAGAAGTCGGTGTGCTTGTATTGATGACAAGTCTTATAATTGGCTACTGTGGCAAAGATTGGTTGTAGCCCATCTTTCCACTTTCTTGATTAGTTAACCATAAGCCCCTTGGTGTCTGGCCATTGCTTCCCAGGTCATGGCTACTCATCACACACTACTTTCTAGCTAACCTGGCTTACTAGCTCTTTTCCGAAATAAGCATTCCATTCCTTATCTCTGTAACCTTACATGGATAGTTACCTTTCTCTCCCCCCAGCTTGGAATGTGATTCCACTTTATCTTTGTGTCTTAGAGTCTCTAGCTTTTATAAAGTTTATTACCTTCTATAAGAAGTCTTTCCTGATCTCTCCAGTTATTAGTGCTTTATCCCTGCTGAAATGACCTTCTGTTTATCTCCATAAATATTGTGTCCCCTCAATAGAATGTAAGCACCTTGAAATCAAGAAATGTTTTGGGATTTCCCCCCATGCCTAGCATTCTGCTTTGTATCATAGTAGGCTCTTAATAAATGCTTGTTCAATTGAACTGAATTATATAATAAGATAAATGTATATTGAGGTCATAGAATTTTAATCAGCTTTCTGAAATCTTAGACTCGATAGAAAAAAATTAATAGACAATATACTCTACTCAACTATTTTTTATTTTTTAAAAATATGAAAGAAGAAATGGTGGTATTAGTGATACTTTGAGTGTAAATGCAATCATTGTACTTCATATAATTAGGTAGAGTATATTTCCTGTAATAGATTAAGTTTCAAATGGAAGATGTAAATTTTATATTGCATTTTGACCAAATCATCATGATGGATTTAAAACTAAGGGATGGTTCTAGGCATAGAGATGACATATAAAAGAAAGTACAATTAGTGAGAATGAGAGAAATAAATAAAAATGCTCAAATGGTGTTTTATTTGACTAAAGTGAAGAAACAGATTAATTTCAATTTGTTGTATATGACATTTTTAAGAAATGAAGTGACATATAAAAGTCAAATTTTTACATAATATATTTATAGAGGGAAGAACATTACATTGATAATAAAATTTCAATCTTCATATTTCAATTTTCCTGTTTCTAATGTAGTGCTATATCACTTAACAGAGTGTTTAAAATTAATTTCAAATTTCATTGCCAGCCCATATATTTGCAGACTGGTAGATAACTTTGTTCCTCTCAGGTTTTGTCTTAGCTGTATAATTAAATGAGGGCATAAATAATTAAGCTTAGAGAATATAAGTTTTTTCGTCATTGCTTGACATTATTTTGCATTTTGAATCACTTAAAAATTCTAGGATTATTAATGGTGATGTTCATAGGATATGGAAGGATCTAAAGATATCACATGGCTCGTTAGTGACTAAGTAATAGAATCATAGAATTTTTGAGACCATCTAGTCCAACCTTCTCACTTTCCAAAGGAAGAAATTGAGATCCAGGGAGGTTGAGGTGCCTCTTTGCGTTTTTCTTTGCTCCATCTGATTATTCTATTTATTTAAATAAATTTTCTCTCTCTTATATCTCGTCTTTGCATCTTTTTAGTTAATTGGATTTCTCTTAACTATCTTTTGTAATGTCTTAAGAGTCAAACTTAGGTTCCAGTCTTTATTCTGTTACTTCCTAGCTATATGACTGTGAGTCACTTAACTTCTCAAGACTCAGTTTTCTCACCAGTAAAATTGAGATAATAATCTTTGTATTATCTATTTTACAGACTTTGAGTAGAATAAGTACTTTGTAAACTTCAAAGTGCTATAGAAATGTAAGGTCACAATTATATGACTTTATTGCTTCATTTTAACAAACTTTGTCAAGTTGTTTCAGTTGTGTCCAATTCTTTATGACCCCATTTGGGGTTGGGGTTTTCTTGGCAAAGTACCTGGAGTGGTTTGTCATTTTTTTCTCTAGCTCATTTTACAGATGAGGAATTGAAGCAAATGGGGTTAGATGATTTGCCCAGGGTCCCACAGCTAGTAAGTGTCAGGCCAGATTTGAACGCAGGAAGATGAAAATGAATCTTTATGACTCCAGGCCTGGCATTCTATCCATTTGGCCACCTAGCTGCCCTTTCAGCAAATATTAAGGAAGCATTATTGTCTAAGACACTGCTAACTAGCAATAAAAGGTAAGGTCACCCTGGCAGTAAGGAACAGAGCTTGGAGTTCAATTCCAGGTTTCCTGATTTTAAGTCCAGAATTTGTTACACTGCAGTCTTGTGGCTTTCTAATGCTGTGATTCCAGTGGACAGCCAAGGTTGGCAAATACCCTTAAAATGCTGGTGTTGTTCTCCATTGTTGCCAAAGACATGCAGAAAAGCATCTCAATGGGAGATTCAGGTGTTTGTAGAGAGCAAATCAGATAATTGAGTATCTTAAGTTTGTATCTTTTGTGGATCAGTCAAAAAAATTGGGAATATTTAGCCTAAAAAGTGAAGACTTGGGGAGACTTGTTGATTATCTTCAAGTATCTAATTACTCTAGCATTTGAGTAAAGAATCAGAAAGGAGAGGTAGGAGACCATTGCTACAGTCCTTATGAAGTGACAATAGCCTGAATGAGAATGGTTGTGCCATTGTAAGTAAAAAGGAAAGGGGTTTTAGAAATGATATTTATCCTCTTTTTAAAGAGTGGCACAGAGTTAATTTAATTATCTTGAATTTCTTACACAACTTGGGTTTATATATTATTGTTACTGAAAGGAATTCCAATATTATATTTTAATGTCTCAGTCTGGCAACTTAGTAGTTTGTATTTATTAATGGCTATTTGTTAGCTCTTCTCTGTGTTTTTGTGCCGTTATTCACTACATTTTATGCCTTAATTCAGTACATTTATTTGTGTTGTTTTCCAGAAACTATCTTCCCCAGAAGAATAGACTATATTCATGTTTTGATCACTGATATAAATCATTTGATAGAGAGCATAGTTTAAAACCAAAGGCTTTTGAGTATTAGAATGAATGTGTAGTTCTCAAAAATAAATGTTGTCCACACATAAAAGATACTTATTTTTGTTCTTTAATTTATTATTTGTATATACATGTTGATTATAAGTAAGTTATAGCATCTTGTAGGACTTTATTTAAAATAAGATTGTTTACTCAGCCAATAATGTTGTAGTTAAGTATTGTTTTAGTGAGTGAAAGCTTATTGGGTTGGCCTAATGTTATGTAATGAGGAATAATTAAAATAAATTTTGATATGGTTATATTACTTAACCACAATTAGAAAATATTGGCATTGATGTCCTGTAATTTAATTATTTTCCATACTCTTGCAAAATGCTTGATACTAGTTGAAAATAAAGGATTCTTATACTTGTAATAAGACTTTATATTATAGTTTGCTTCAATTGTTAATATGCATTTGAAAATCAGTAAAGAAAACTGATATATTAAAACCTTAGTTAAAAAAAAAACAGAAAAGGAAAAAACCCTACAGGTATTGTAAAAGGTCCTTGATTCCTTAGATTAAATATGTTAGATGTCAACTGTCACTCCTTAGACATTGTGGCCATTCAGATTTACAGGAAACATTTATTTTTGTTGGGGTTTTTCTTAGAAAATTTTTGTTATAAGAGATGACTTTGGGAAAGGAAAGGAGTTACACTGGGAAATGTAGGTGATGCAAAAATAAAAGTATACTAATAAAATTTTATTTTAAAAAGAAACCATTTGCTTACATATGCCATCTTCTCCCCCTTAACAGTGAGCTCTAGGACTCTATGTTGATTGGTACCCCCCAGAAAAAATCCTAAAAGAACCAAAGAAAATCCTTCCATATTTTGGGGAGATGGAAGATGTATGGAAATATTTGGGCAAGAATTTCATAGGATAAAAAAAAATAGGGGCAGTTTATCTATACCCACAGAGAAAATATCCACACCAATGGGATAACAGATCCATTAAAATTAATAATTTGAAGGAGAGCATTCTGAAGTTTGGCCCTCAGTAATTCTTTATACCCTCAGTAATCCATTATGCAAGCTCTTACTACTTGTGGGTAAATGTTTTTGTTTAGTTCAGCTTCTGGTGTCTTGCCCTATTACTTTGGTTCACGTGCTTGATCTGTAGGAGATTGGAATACAGGGCTTCCTGACATAGCAGCCATCATCAACAAAGAGACTAGCCAACTGGCTTTGGCCCAGCCATACTAGGAGGAGAGCAAATGAATGACTTCATAAAAGATATTAAAAATATGACACCTACTTTACCCTTCTTTCTTCTCTACAGTCAAATTTTTGGGGAAAATGTTTGTACCCAATGCTCTTATTTTCTCTCCAACCCTTTGTAATAAGAATTCCATGTACCTGTTGGACTCCTCCACAGTCTCCTTTATTGGATCTTCAAGGCACTTCCACTAACTGTGGATATTTCCCAGTGCTCTTCTCTGGGCCCTCTTTTCTTCTCTTCTCTTCTGTCTCTATACTGTTTTTCTTATCAGTTCTTTCTTATCAGCACCCATGGAATCATCTCAATGCTGATGGTTCTTAGATTAGATCTGCTTATCCATTCCTAACCTCTCCCTTAACATCCAGTTTAGCATCCCTGGCTGCCTATTGGACATTTTTTGAACTGTATGTCTTAAAGTCAAGATGTCCCAAACTGTAGTCATTTTGTTTTCCCCTAAACCCTTCCATCTTCTTGACTTTCCAACTATTATCAATATTGCCATCTTCCAAATTACCCAACTTTACAACCTAGGTGTGTCATCCTCTACTCCTCCCTCCCTATATCAAATACGTTGGCAATGTCTACTGATTCTACCTTCCCAGTATCTCTCATATATATACCTTTTTCTCTGACACTGCTACCATCTTGTGTAAGCATTCATTACTTCACAGCTGAACTATTGTAGTTGCTTTCTGGTTCATCTCCCTGCTTCAGATCTCTTCCTGTTCTAGTCCATCCTCTACTCAGTGGTCAAATCAATATTCCTAAAGTACAAGTCTTACCATCCCACACTCCTTCCCTCCCCATTCAGTAAACTCCACTAATTTCCTATCGCCTCCAAGATAAAATTTTAAATCCTCTGCTGTTCAAAACCGTTGTAGCTTTCCCCCCTCCTATATTTTGAGTCTCCTTACACTCTGTATGCTCTGTGATCTAGTGACAACAGACTTCTTTTTTTTTCCTCTCACAGGACACTCAGTCTCCAGACTGGGTATTTTCACTGAGTGCTTTCCCTTCTTATTTCTGTCTCCCAGCTTCCCTGACTTCAAGTCCTAGCTAAAATCCCTCCTTTTACAAGAAGCCTTTCCTGATCCCCTTTAATGCTAGCATCTTTCTTCTGTTATCGTCAGTTTAAACTATATATGTCTTGTATGTTCATAACTGTTTTCATGTTGTTTAATAGACTGAGCTTCCTGAGAGCAGAGGCTGTCTTTTTTTCTTTTCTTTTCTTTGTATCTCTCACACTTAGCACAATTTCTGGCACATGGATGAAGCTGAATAAATGCTTATTGATTAACTGACTGTAATATGACTTCCATCTTTATTGTTACACAGCCCAGGGGTGTAATAGAGCCAGTTTGAACAAGCTAAACTGATTATTAAATTTTTATTCTGAGCATTTACACTGTTAAATTTTCGGTATGAGATATACACCTTGGAAATCAGCAAATGCTACAAATTAAGGTTTATTTTGTTGATTGTCTAGACTTAAAAGTGATAAAGAAAATGTTAGTAATGCAGATTAAGCTTAGAAATGTGTCTTATATACTTTTTTTGGAGCACCTATTTTAAAGTGTGTACCAGTCTTTCCCTGCACCATTCCCTTCCTCATGTCTAACCTGTGCATACTAAGTTTTTAAAGTTTATTGAATTAATTAAACTAAATATTAGCTGAGATGTATACTAAAAAATGGTAGTAAGTGTATCATACAAAATCCTGTATTTTTCTTTTATGCATCCATATTTGCCATTCTTTCAGGTTTTAATCTTTATTACTAAGAGGGAATAGTAAAAGTACCTCACTAATGAAGGGTGATTTATTTTAAAAATTGAAGTTCTAATACTAAAAAAAAGGAAACAATATAGTAGTTTTACTTTGCAAGTCATTGAAATTAGACAGTATATGTTAGTACCAAAGATGAAACCCAAACCATAAATACTTTAAACAAAGCAAACCAATTATTTAGTCAGTAGGATATGTTCTAGGTCTCACTGCCATATTAGTAGTTCCAGTAAAATGTCTGTTTTGATAAGATGGGCCATTGCTGTGATGTGAAGCTTAGGTGCAGTAAAATTACTTGTAATTTCCTTACAAGCAGTCCAATTTCCTCTCTACCTCCTCTTCAACTCAGCCCCAGCTTATTGTTTGCCCTAGATATACATAGTGTTGGACAAGTTCTACAGGGCATCTAATCAGATGCATTTTTAAATCTGGGCAGTAGTTATTCTTCATCCTTTTGGCCTTCCCTGTGTGTATGTAAAGACCAAATTCATTTGAGTGCTTAGAGATCTGCTTCAGGAGAGTGCTGTGCCTTGGAGCATGTTGTGATCAATGCAATGTCATCCGCATTCAGGAACATATAGAAGACCTCACTGATTCACTGACAATCACTCCTCAATCTAGACTCTGCTGGATTTCCTCCATCTCAGTGGCAAATATTTTGGTGAGCATACATCTCCCTGTTTCATGCCTCACCTGATGGTTATTATCAAATACTAGTTGAACAGTATTATTTTGAGTGTTTCTGTTATTTTTCTGAAGAACTAATGATTAACTTTACACAGAAAGGAATATAAAGGAACAAGGTGAGTATGAGCAGACTGCAACATATACAATGAGAAACTCCAAAGAATAGGAGTGGAAAATGTCTTCAAGTAATTGTATAGCAGAAAGAGAAGATGGGTCCTGTGGCAAAACTGAGGAATGACAGGTAGAGAGCCAGATTGCTCCACTAGTCCCTTTGAGTCGTCAGGAGAAATTGAGGAAACATACATCATGTTAGGTGGACCCTCACTGGTGAATTTTAGGACATAGATAAGATTCTCATAGGATGGCTAAGTATATATGGTTCCTTTCAATCTCTTTGGAGAGAAACTCCAAATCCATTTGAGTATATGTACCAAACAAAATTAGTTCCATTTGGGCTTAGTGTTATCACTTCTAGTTACTAGGGATCTAAATCTTGTCAAATCCAAGAGATTGGCATTTATTTTATCTAAGATACCCATACTGTGAACCTAGTATGAGATGAAGACCCAATGTTTAATTGTATTATATTAATGTTTTTATGTTAATGCAATATTGATTTCAGTATCCTCAGCATCCAAAGTTGGGGTTATTTCAAGTTATAAAAGATTGTTCAAGATCTATAAATTTGGCACAATTATATATTTCAGTGGATTTTGTAGGCGCATTAGCAGAACATCTCAGCTGTTATTTTGTTATTGTGAGGAGCTGAAAAACCTCTCTTCCACTAATGCAGATCAACATCTTCTCTGGAACTTATAGTCTTACAAAGTTGCCTGGGACTCTGAGAGGTTAAATAACTTGCCCAGTGTCACTTAGCCAATATGTGTCAGAGGCATGACTTGAATAAGTTTTTCTAACTCTGAGGCTAATTCTATGCTGTCTTGTCTTTCATTTCAGTAGATATCTGTTTATATTTAATGTAGGCCAAAATAAGTAGAGTGCTGTATTGTATTTAGTATATCATCACATATTTGGAGAATATAGAACATTATAGTTTAGTTCTACTTGAATGCTTTCATAGCATGTCAGTTTTTGAGGACTGTGTCAGTAGAGCACCTGCTTTGAAAGGTCTCTTGAGCCAGAGAAGCTGGATCCATTAATGGATTCTGCATGTATGTTACTAGGATTGGTCTTAAGTTGGTCTTAAGTTGGGAAATACTTATCATTAGAACTGATGCAGACCATAGTTTCCCCACCTTAGCAGATGGTCTTTGTGAGCTACTGTGGATAGTAAAACATCATCTGCTTTTGGTGATGATCTTCTCTGAATTTGGTAAGGTTAGTCTTCAGATGACAGCCTGTCACTAAGTCTGGACTCAATGTCTTTATAACTCAGTAGGAACTGCTGGAGCTTTTGATGCACTAGTCAGATTTCACAGTTCTTTAACAAAATACTGTAGTAAGACATCAATAATGATTTTTTAAAATTCTGCAGTTAATAATGATTTTTTTTATTTTTAAGATGTCAACTGCCATGTTTTTAGGTTTTTTTAAGTAGGAAATCTGACATATTAATGCACAGTTTTTTAGTTTCTTATTCTGAAAAATAATTACTCTAAATATGAACCATTAAGGTTTTCTAAAATGTTTTTACCGTATGCTTTTCATTAGGCAAGAGGACATTTCCAAGGCTCTTTTAGATGGAAGAGTTTTTATATTGACTGTAAATTGATTAAATTCTTTTTAAAAAATTTAATTTATTGGAGGGCGGAGCCTAGATGGCAGAGTGAAAGCAATGACTTTCTTGAGCTGTCCCCCAAACCCCTCCAAATACCTATAAAAAAATGGCTCTAAACATATTCTAAAGCAGCAGAACCCACAAAAAGACAGAGTGAAAAAAATTTCCAGCCCAAGACAACCTGGATGGTTGATCGGAAAGGTATATCATGCTAGCCTGTGAGAGGAGCGCAGTGTGGCGTGGGCACGCAGGCCTCAGCAAACCTGGAGCAGGCCTCAGAGGACTGAATCACAGGCAGCTGTGGTGGTTTCCAGACTCCTTAATCCACGAATGCCAAAGACAACTTAGAAGGTCAGTGGTAAAAGTCTGTTTCTGCGGTGCTGAGAGAAGAACGTGGGGTCTCAAGTTCCAGTTCTCCAGAGCATGGTCCTGGGCAGGGCAGCTGCCTCCTGAGCTTCTGGCCCACAGACAGAGGGGGAATCCAGTGGCTCATCAGAGAGGGATTGCAGGGATCTCTTTACCAGTGCTGAGGCAGGAATCTGTTGCTTTTCCTGTGCTTGGATCTGGGTCACAGTTCTGGACGGTGGTCCTGGGGTGAGGAGAAGCGCTGGTATGGTGGAGCTTGTAGTGGCTGTGGAGAGGAAACCCTCCTCACAGTTACAGGACAAAAAGGAGTACTTTTGTCACTAATAGACCAGAGCACAGGCCATGAAAGGAGTAAACACCTCGCCCCTTATCATAACACCTTGGAAAAACTGAAAATTTACAGGTCCCTACAAGTATCTCTGAAAACAGCTGTATAAACCCCTGAAGCTTGGGACAGTACATTCTCCACATTGAAGCAGACTGTTACCTTAACAAAAAGTTTAAAACTCAAGTTAATTGGCCAGGATCATGGGCAAGCAGTGCAAAAAGAGTCAGATTATATTATCTTACTTTGGTGACAAAGAAGATCAAAATATACAACCAGAAGAAGACAACAAAGTCAGAGCTCCTACATCCAAAACCTCCAAGAAAAATATGAATCAGCCCCAGGCTTGGAAGAGCTCAAAAGGGATTTTGAAAAGTAAGGGAAGTAGAGGAAAAACTGGGAAGAGAATTGAGAGTGATGCAAGAAAGAAAACAAGTCAACAGCTTGCTAAAGGAGACCCCCAAAAATACTGAGGAAAATAATAATAAATAGCCTAACCCAAATGGCAAAAGAGGTCCAAAAAACCAATGAGGAGAAGAATGCCCTAAAAAGCAAAATTGGCCAAATGGAAAAGGAAGTCCAAAAGATCACTCAAGAAAATACTTCCTTAAAAATTAGAATAGAGCAATTGGAAGCTAGTGACTTTATGAGAAATCAAGATACTGTAAAACAAATCCAAAAGAATGAAAAATTAGAAGACAATGTGAAATATCTCATTGGAAAAACAACTGACCTGGAAAATAGATCCAGGAGAGAGAATTTAAAAATTATTGGACTATCTGAAAGCCATGATCAAAAAAAGAGCCTAGACATCATCTTTCAAGAAATTATCAAGGAAAACTGCCCTGATATAGAACCAGAGGGCAAAATAGAAATTGAAAGAATCCACAGATCTCCTCCTGAAAGAGATCCCCAAAGGAAAACTCCTAGGAATATTGTAGCCAAATTCTAGAGTTCCCAGGTCAAGGAGAAAACATTACAAGCTGCCAGAAAGAAACAATTCAAGTACTACTGAAACACAATCAGGATAACGCAAGATTTAGCAGCTGCTACATTAAAGGACTGCAGGCATGGAATATAATATTCCAGAGGGCAAAGGATATAGGATTACAACCAAGAATCACCTACCCAGCAAAACTGAGTATAATCCTTCAGGGGAAAAAATAATCATTCAATGAAATAGAGGACTTTCAGGCATTCTTGATGGAAAGACCTGAGCTGAATAGAAAATTTGACTTTCAAGTGGAACTCAAGTGGAACATGAAGAGGTAAACAGGAAAGAGAAATCATAAGAGACTTATTAAGGTTGAACTGTTTACATTCCTGCATGGAAAGATGATATTTATAACTCATGAGACCTTTGTTAGTATTAGGGTAGTTGGAGGAAAAAATTATATGGATGGATAGATAGATAGATAGATAGATAGATAGATAGATAGATAGATAGATTGATAGATGGAGAGCACAGGGTGAGTTGAAGATGAAGGGGTCATATCTGGAGAATAAAATTAAGGGATGAGAGAGGATTATACTCAGAGAAGAAGAAAGGGAGAGGTAGAATGGGGTAAATTATCTCACAAAAAAACAAAAGAAAAGGCTCTTACAGTGGAGGGGAAATGGGGGAAGGTGAGAGGGAATGAGTGAATCTTATTCTCATAGGATTTGGCTTACAGAGGGAATAACATACACATTCAATTGGGTATCATAATCTGTCTTACCCTACAGGAAAATAGGGGGAGAAGGGGACAAGAGAGCAGGGGGATGATAGAGAGGAGGGCAGATTGGGAAAGGGGGTAATCAGAAGCAAATACTTCTGAGGAGGGACAGGGTCAAAAGAAAGAATAGAATAAATGGGAGGGCAGGATAGGATTAAGGGAAATAGAGTTAGTTTTTTCACAACATGTCTGCTATGAAAGTGTTTTTCATAACTGCACATGTGTAACCTATATTGAGTTGCTTGCCTTTTCAAGGGCGGGTGGGGAAGGAAGAAGGGAGAAAATTTGAAACCTAAAGTTTTAAAAATATATGTTTAAAATGTTTTCACATGCTACTGGGAAATAAGAAATAGAGGAAATGGGGTACAGAAGTCTCTCCTGCCCTACAGGAAAATAGAAGGGGAAGAGCATAAGAGAAGGGGGGGAAAGGTAGAAGAGAGGACAGACTAGGGGAAGGGATATTAAGAATGCATGCCATCTTGGGGTAGGGGGAGGGGTGAGATGGGGTGAAAATTTGGAGCTCAAAATCTTGTGGAAATAAATATTGAAAACTAAAAATCAGTAAATTTATATTTTTTTAAAAGCCATTGAAATAGGACCATTTCATGTGGTTTGAACACATGCATGCTTACTTACAGGTTCAAAGGGAAATTTTTTTCCAGAAAGCTTTATTCTAGTTTTTATTACTTGGAGCCATGATAGTAAAGTATAAGAACACAAGCTCCCAAGGAGTTTTATCATTGTTTCCCACTCTTTTAAAAAGCTTTTCCAAAATATTGTAAATGTTACCGTGTTATCTCTTGCTCTCTTTCATTTTAATTCTCTGTGTTGCACTTTCAAAAAATGTAATTGTAATACCTCCAATAACATTTGTAAAGAGATCCCAGGGTAAGTCATAATATATAAATTCAAATTAAAGAGCATCTTCATTGTGAAAAAAAAATTTAAATAAAAAAATTTATTTTATTTTATTTTTCATTAATTAATTTATTTTTAGTTTTCAACATTCACTTCCATAGAGCTTTTGAGTTTTAAATTTTCTCGCCCTCCTTCCCTGCCTCCCTCCGCAACATGATGTGCAATCCAATATAGGCTCTACATATACATTCTTATTAAACATATTTTCACATTAGTCATGTTGTAAAGAAGAAATAAAACCAATAGGAGGAACCACAAGAAAGAAGAAACAACAAAACAAAAGGGAAAAAAAGTAAATAGTATGCTTTGGTCTGCATTCAGACTCCATAGTTCTTTCTCTGGATGTGGATAGTATTTTCCATCATGAGACTTTTGGAAGATCCTTGCATTGCTAAGAAGAGCTAAGTCTATCAAAGTTAGTCATCATACAATGAGGCTGTTACTGTGTACAGTGTTCTCCTGGTTCTGCTTACTTCACTCAGCATCAGTCCATACAAGTCTTTCCAGGTTTTTCTGAAGTCTGCTTGCTCATCATTTCTAATAGTTAAAAATTTAATTTGACAAATTAACAAAATCATTTTTTCTTTATTTTTTCTATTTCCTTTATCTCTCTTTTTTCTTTGTTACAAAACCATTGTAACAAATAAACATAGTCAAAACTGATTCCCACATTGACCGTGTCCAAAAAATGTATTTCATTCTGTACCCTGAGACTATCAACCTTCTGTTAAGAGATGGGTGACTTGCTTCTTCATGGGTTCTCAGGAATTGTGATTGACCATTGGGTGGTTATTGTGTTGATCAAAGTTCTTAAGACAAATAGATAGAGTGTTAAGCACTTACTATATTCCACACAGCCCCTAATCTCAAGGGCCTTAGATTTTAATAGGGAAAAACAAGGCATAAAGGGGAGCTGGAATGAGGAGGAGTGGGGAAGGGGAAAGTAGGAGGTGATGAGGAAAGGAAAGTAAGCAAGGGAGCAAGGCAACCATTGTGGAGGTAGAGCAGATTGGAGTGTGAGCTGAAAGTGAAGTAAGCAGCATAGCTGGACCTTCTCTTGATATGACGATTCTGGACAAGGACTCACCAATCAGTACATAGGCCTCAGGGTAAGGTTATAAGATTGTTATTTTATAAATTGCTCTCTTGGTTCTTCTCACATCTCTCTGCATAATTTCTTATGTTTGTACAAGTTTTCTCTAAAACTGTTTCCTATAACAGAATAATATTTCATTAAATTCTTGTACCATATTTTGTTCAGCCTTCCTACAATTCATCAGCATGCCCTTAGTTTCTAGTTCTTTGCTATCACAAAAATGACTGCTGTGAATATTCATGTATCATATGAGTCCTTTTTTCTTTTTATTTGATCTCTTTTGGATAAGCCTAGTAGAGGTGTTGCTAGGTCAAATGGTATTGACAGTTGACTTCCTTTGGGGGCATAGTTCCCAATTGCTTTCTTGAATGGTTGAACTAATCGATAGCCTCACCAACTGTGCATTAATATGTCTGATTTCCTGTAGCCTTTTAATCATCTGTCATTTTCTTTTTTTATCCTCTGCCAATATAATAGGTATGAAGTGGAACCTTAGAGTTGATTTAACTTGCTTTGCTTGAATATTCCCAACTACCAGGTCTTATGAAAAACAAGATGGAGGACTAGACAATTTCTCCTATTACCATGACTTGTTAAAACTCTCCAAAATAAGAATTATGCAGAAGAAATAGTAGAATTACAGTTCTTGTCATGATCTAAGACAGTGGTGTTAAACCTAAATAGAAATGAGGTCCACTAAACTATATACATAAGGATCCTCATAGGCACATATTGACATTATCTATGTTTTATTATATTTTTTATTGATTTTGTTAAATGTTTGCCAATTACATTTGACCCTGAATCAGGCTGCTCTTGAGAAAGTTTTGTGGGCCCATGGACTGTGTTTGACATTTTTGATCTAAGACACCAAGAACCATATTAAGGTAAGAAATCCATGAACTAACAGCATAAGAAGCTACTCCCTTATCCCTGACTTATTCAGCACTCTCTCCCTCATTAGCTGCTATGCTTTGGTAGAGTTGCACAACCCATCCTAGAGGCTTGCAGCCAAACTCAACTTTCTCCCTATCCCTACCCTGTGCTGCAGAGGTAGAGATATAAAAATGTGGAAAGCTTTCTCTGTTTATGAGCATAGTATACCAGCAGACTTCAGTCAACCTGAGAATTAAAAAACAGTAAGAACTAGGGCAAGATGACAGCATGTATGTGGGGCTTTATCAGACCTAAAGGAAAGGGGACTTGCATCCGGCTAAGGCCAGTTCTGACCCCCTAGAAGTCACATGGGACAGAGATTGAGGTTAGTGAAATGTGATTTCTCCAATGTGGGAAGAATCTCAGAGTGTTTTGAAGTCTAGCCCATAAGGAAGCTGCTTTCAGAGGGAAGGAGTCAGAAAGTGAACAAGAAGGGAATATGAGGGAAAAAAGACTAAAATTACTGAAAATCTCAGGAGGAAGAAGTCTTAGTAAAGAAATTTGAGCACAGGGTGATAAACCTAGATGGAAGATATTAAGGAGAAGGGAATTTGGTCAACAGATCATCTAAAGGGCTTCAAATAGCTCTAACAAAAGAGACAAAGGAAAATGAATCAATATCTGATAAAGCAAAAGATTCTCTGGATTCCGAAGAGAATGTTCCCTAATGGTTCAAGAGAGAAATAAGAATTGAGAAAACAGAATTTATGACCTGTGTGGCAGAAATAATTGGCAGAATTTTAAAAAACTGAATCTGCGGTGGCAAATCTTACCAAAGTAACAAAAGAGAAAGCAGTGGATTGGGAATGCAGAATCATGGAAGTGAAGGACAGTCTGGAAGAAGAGAGGCAAAAAGCACTGATATTAAAAGAAATCATGATCTCTATGCAAGCAAAACATAATGACCTCCATAATAGGATACATAGAGACAACTTTAGAACTCCTAAAACATTAAAATTTGAAAAAAATCAAAATATTATAATGCAATAAATAATGTAAGAAAATTGCCCAGAACTTCTGAACACAAAAAACAAAGTGCCTATCAAAAGAATCCACAGATCACCACCAGAAACTGCCCTGTGCTTTAAAGTCCAAAAGACATGGTGGTTAAATTTTGCAATTTCAGTTGCAGACAACAAATTCTGAAAGCAACCAGAAGAAAGAACTTCAGATATAAAGGAAAGGAAACTGTCTTTTTTATTACATTAGCTCAGCCTACCCATGATAATATAATAAAAATGGCAATTCTGCCTAAATTATTTATTCAGTGTCATACCAAACTACCAAAAAATTATTTTATAGAGCTAGAAAAAATGATAAAATTCATCTGGAAGTACAAAAGGTCAAGAATATCAAGGGAATTAATGGAAAGAAATGCAAGGGGAAGGTTGCCTAGCTGTACCAGATCTTAAATTGTATTATAAAGCAGCAATCATCAAAACTACTTGGTACTGGCTAAGAAATAGACTGGTGGATCAGTGGAATAGGTTAGTTACACAAGACACAATAGTTAATGTCTATAGTAATCTACTGCTTGATAAACCCTAAGACTCCAGCTTCTGGGATAAGAACTCACTATTTAACAAAAACTTCTGGGAAAACTAGAAAACACTATGGCAGAAACTAGGCATGGACCAAAATCTCACACCATATACCAAGATAAAGTCAAAATGGGTACACGATTTAGATATAAAGCCTAATACTATAAGCAACCTGGGAGAGCAAGGAATACTTTACCTGTCAGATTTATGGAGAAGGGAGGAATTTATGACCAAACAAGAGATATAGAACATTATGAAATGTGAAATGAGTAATCTTGATTACATTAAATTAAAAAGATTTTACACAAAGCTAACACAACCCAGATTAGAAGGAAATCAGAAATCTGGGAAACAATTTTTACAGCCAGTATCTCTGATAAAAGCTTCATTTCTAAAATATATAGAGAACTGAGTCAAATGTATGAGTATAAGTCATTCCCTAATTGATAAATGATCAAAGGATATGAACAGGCAGTTCCCAGATGAAGAAATTAAAGCTATCTATAGTCATATGAAAAAATGCTCTAAATCACTATTGATTAGAGAAATGCAAATCAAAATGACTCTGAGGTACCACATCACACCTATCAGACTGGCTAACATGACAAGGGCTATAAAACTGTGCATCCCTTTTGACCCAGCAATACAACTTCTAGGTCTGTATCCCAAAGAGATCATAAAAAAGGGAAAAGTACCCACGTGTAGAAAAATATTTATAGTAGCTCTTTTTGTGGTGGCCACGAATAGGAAATTGAGGTGATGTCTATCAATTGGGGAATGGCTGCACAAGTTGTAGTATATGCATATAATGAAATACTATTGTGCTATAAGAAATGATGAGCAGGTGGACTTCAGAAAAACCTCGGAAGACTTATATGAACTAATGCTGAGTGAAGTGAGCAGAACCAAGAGAACATTGTACACAGTAACAGCCACATTGTGCGATGACTAACTTCTCAGCTCTTCTCAGCAATGTAAGGATCCAAGACAACTCCAAAAGACTCACGATGGAAAATGCTATCCACATCCAGAGAAAGAACTTTGAAGTCTGAATGCAAATGAAAGCATACTATTTACTCTCTTTTTTGTTGTTATTGTTTTGTTTTTTCTTCTTTCTTGTGGTTCATCCCATTGGTTCTAACTTTTCTTTACAACATAACTAATGTGAAAATATGTTTAATATGAATGTATATGTAGAGTCTATATCAGATTGCACACCATCTTGGGGAGAGGGAGAAAATTTGGAACTCAAAATCTCATGGAAGTGAATGTTGAAAACTAAAAATAATTAATTAAAAAATTAAAAGAAAGGAAATTAAAATAACACAAGACTGTTCTGTATCTACCATAAACTGCAAGAAAGAGTGGAATATAGGGGCAGCTAGGTGGCGCAGTGGATAAAGCACTGACCCTGGAGTCAGGAGTACCTGAGTTCGAATCTGGCCTCAGACATATAACACTAGCTATATGACTCTGGGCAAGTCACTTAACCCCAGTTGCCTCAAAGAAAGAAAGAAAGAAATAATGCATTCTGAAAAACAAAAGGGACCTCAAGATTTAGCCCCTGGTGACATACCCTACAAACCTTAGCCTAAAATTCAATGAAAAAGAGACTGACTTTTAATAAAAATAGATATTTGAAGCATTTCTACAAAGAAAACCAGACAAGACCATATTATTTAATTTGTAAACTCTAAGTGATAGAAATACAAAAAAGTAGAAAATCCAAGGAAGGCATAAATGTAATAAATAACCTGGGGAGAGGGTGGGAATTATCAAGAAAAAAATACCCGTAGACTAAAAAACAAAAATGACAAAATAACTACAGGGAGATTTCTTTCTAAAAGTACACAGAGATAAAGGTGAAAGGATGATTTAAATAGAAGAATTGAGGGTGGAGGAATTGACCTGAAACATTTCATATGTTTCATAAATTTCATAATACACCACCTATATATGATGAGTCTATGTTTTTGTTTGTGTGCAGAATGAGAAGGTACTTAAAAGAGGACAGGAGAGGTACAAGATAAAGGGTAATGTATAATATAGCCTAATAAAGTCAGTGGTAAGCAATGAAGGGAATATAACTCCTGTAGTCTCTCAGGAAGAAGATGGCCTAAGGAGATTCAGTGAGGTAACAAAGGCAGGAATCAAAATAGGGGGAAAGAAAAGGAGACATTTTGATTCTCTGCTAGGAGGGAGTCCAACTGCAAAATGTTCCCATAGGGAGAAAGAAAGAGATTGTGTGGGAAGAAAAGGGAACTTTATAATGGCTTTGTTGCTTAGAGAGACCATTATCTCTGAGAAAATGTTTTGCCTCCATAGACAGCATCTTGCTTCAGAAGAAAGAGAGTTAGTGCTCCTGGGGGAAAGGGAAACTGGCAGCCATAAGGATGGGAAGTCATGGACCTAGGAGATTTCATGGCAAATGGGGGGAAATAATCATATAAAGGGCAGGGTGTAGTAATGAACTTTATAATCAGGGACACAGGAAAATATCTATTATAGGGCACTTTCTTCCCTATCTCCTCCAAGTATTTATAATTCTAATATTGAGGCACGATGAAAAAAAAAGGATATGGGAGCAATATCTACAAGGCACTAAAATAGAAAATGTTTAGAAGGAACTCAAAATAGGGACCTCCAAAGCTTTAATTGCATGAGAAATTCCTGAACTAAAGAAGAAATAAATAAGTAGGACCATGAAATAAAAAAAATAAAGTCTAGAGTACACAGAGAGCGAAGAGAAATAATGAAGAAAATGAGGGAAAGAAATCCTTTTTAGAAAAAAAAAGGTTCAGAAGAAAAAACACAAACAAGTTGAAGGGTAGAAGATGATGGTGAATTTTACTTGATTACCTAACTGAGAGAAAAAATAAGGAAAAAATTAGAAAAGAAAAATAAATCAACAAGTTAGGCAAAACTTTAAAACTAAAGAGAAAAGCAACAAACTGAATGGGAAGAGCAGTTGAAGGTGGAGGGGAAGAGAGTCGGTGGGAATAGGGTAATGGAAGAGACTAAGTGATATCCTTTATGGAGAAAAAGGAGGGAGGAAAGCCTAATTAAGAAAAAAAAATGAGAGAAAATGAGAAATATAAATCTAACATCCATAACTTTAAAAGTAAATGGATTAAGCAGTCCAATAAGATGGTATGTGACAGTTTAAATGAGAAAATAAAGCCTACAATCAATTACTTGCAAGAAACACTTAAAGACATACAGCAAATAAAAATGGGGGTTGGAACATAATTTGCCATGCATTATTTAAATCAAAAAACCAAACAGGTGTTAACAATCATGATTTTAGATAAAGCAAAAACAAAACTACATAACATAAAAAGAGATCAACAAGAAAACTACATTATGCTAAAAGCAACTATGAATAACAAACCCATAGCAATCTTATATTCTCTAAATAAGTTAGTGTAAAATTCATAAAGGAAAAATTAACTAAATTACAAGAAGACATAGATAAGAATATGATAGTGGCCAGGGATTTTAATATCTCTCAGTTTTGAACAAATTTTTAAAAAGTAAAAACCTAAAATTGAGTAGATTGCTGAAAGAAAAACTATAAGAAAAGATTTGTGGTATCTTCTAAATGGAGCTGCTAAACAATATTTCTCAGCAGCCCATGTAACTTTTACAAAAATTGACTGTATATTAGGTCACAGAGATAGTTCCAATAAATGTGAAAAGGACAGAAATAATAAAAACATCTTTTTTTAGACCATAAGGCAATAAATATAGCCATCAGGGAGCACGTTTGTCCTTAACAATGAAATCCTAAATAGGTAGATCAAAGAACAAATCATAAAATTGTAATTGTGTATGAAATTATGTTAAAACAACATACTAAAAATTTTAGGACACCACTACCACTTGGGGAAAGATTATATCCCTAAAAATCTGTTAACTAAACAAAAAATTGAAAGATTAATTATATGTTTAAAAAAACCTAAAAAGCCAACAAATAAAACCTAAAAAGCCAACAAATAAAGCTGAAATTAGCACAAAAGAATATATTAAAAATTAGAAGAGAAATAGATAAACTGTAAACTAAAAAGACTATAGAAATAATAAAAGTAAAATCTGGTTATTTGAAAAGGTTAGCAAAAATGCTAAACCTTTAGTTGACCTGATTAAAAAGAAGAGGTAAGAAAAAGCAATCAATAAAATAGTAAACAAGCAAAACAAAAATTACAAAACAAGATGATTTTAGGGTTATCATCAGTTTTGTTGGTTAAGTTATTCTTCATTATAAGCCTATAAATCTTTTGCCTTTTGTAATATATTCCAAGCTCTCTACTCCTGTATGGTTGTGGTTACTAAATACTGTGTGCTCCTCCTTGTGCCTCCTCAGTAATAGAACTATTTCTGGTTATTTGCAATACTTTGCTTTGACCAAGAAGCTCTGGATTTTAACTATAATGTTTTTGTGAGTTTTCATTTTAGAGTTTCTTTTTGGAGGTGACTGATTGATTCTCTTTATTTTCGCTTTCCCTTCTTATTCTAAGAGGCTTTGTTCATGGTTTCTTGAAATATGATGTCTAGACTCCCATTTTGGTTATGGCTTTCAGAGTCTGATGATACTTTATTTCTCCTTGATCTGTTTTCCAAGCCAGTTTCTTTTTGACATGAGATACTTTATATTTCTATATTTTTCAGTGTTTGTTGTATCATTCCTTTTTGTCTCATGGAGCTTATATTCTATTGGGAAACTATGGCATTTACACAGATAAGCATATTCCAAGGTAGGCTGTGATAGGAGAAAATGTAGTTCTTAAATTAAAAACTTGGACAAGTTAGAGGAGGGAAGGAGTACTTAAGTTGGGTTGAATCAGCAAAGGGTTTGTGGGAAAAAGTGGCATCTTAGGCTGTACTGTGTGCCAGACACTTGTGCTAATCATTCAGCCTTAAATGAAGACAGAGATTTCATTAGGTAGAGATATGGAAAGAGGGAATTCATTTTCACCCTTTGAGAATATATGAAGACAGCATATTGAGTTCAGAGAATGAATAAAATTTACTAAACACTTGCTGTGTGCCAAGTATTGTGCTAAGCACTGAGGATACAAATAAAAATCAGAGGAAATTCCTTCCTCAAGGAGCTTACATTCTTTTTAAAATTATGTTTTATTTCTTTCAGTCAGCAAAAATCTGCTTTCTTACCCCTGTCCCTGACTCCCTCAATTGAAAACCAAATAAAATGAAATGCATTACAAACATGTATAGTGAAACAAAATAAAATTCTGCATTAGCCAGGTCCAAAAACTTTTGTCTCAGTCTGAACTTTTGAGTCCACCTGGCATGTTTTGTGATTAATCCTCTGCAATTGTGGTTGATCATTATGCTAATGAGTTTCTAATTCTTTCAAAGCTGTTTGTCTTTACCATATTGTTGTCATTGTATAAATTGTCCTCCTTGCTTCTGTTCATATTTCATCCTACATCAGTTCATATGTCTTCCCAGGTTTCTCTGAAACTATCTTCATCATTTCTTATAGTACAGTCTTTTTTTTATCATATTTATATGCCATCACTTGTTTAGCCATTCCCCAATTTATGGGCATCCCTTCAGATTCTCATTCTTTATCACCTCAAGAAAAGTTATAAATATTTTTGTACATGCTTAAAGTTTGTTTTGCTTAAGACTGATCCCTGCCTTAATCTGCCCTCCCTCTAATTCCCTGTTTCCTCCTTCTTCCTTTTTCCTCCTATTTCTCTGTTGAATGAAATGTATACCTAATTCTGTGTGTATGTATTCTTTTTTCCTTTGACTAGCTCAGATGACTATCAGATGCTTCCCCATCTCCTCCTTCATTGTATAGATGTCTACTTGCATATTTTTATTATCTAAGTAAGTTATTCTTGTCTTTAAGCTCATATCCTTTGCCTTCTGAAATATCATATTCTAAGTTCTTTGCTCCTTAATAGTAGTGGCTGCTAAATCATATATGGTCCTTACTCTGGCTCCTCAGTACTTGAATTCTTTTTTTCTGCTTGCTCCCAGTATTTTTTCTTTGACCTAAGCTCTGGATTCTGGCTATTGTGTTCCTGAGAGTTTTACTTTTGGGGTTTCTTTCAGGAGGTGACTGGTAGATTCTGTTTCTACTTTGGTTCTGAATGATATGGGCAGTTTTCTTTTAAGATTTCTTGCAATATGATGTCAGGGCTCTTTTTTTGATTGTGGCATTCAGATAGTCCAGTGTTTCTTAAGGTTTTTCTTATCTTTCCAAGTCAATTGTATTTTCTGTGAGATAACTTTCTTCTTCCTCCTCCTTTTTCATATTTCTTGTTGTTTCATGGAGTGATTGTTTTTTATTTGATCCAGTCTCATTTTCAAGGAGTTTATTGTCACATGTGAAATTTAATAAAAATGTAAACTGAGGCACATTTTTTCAAGCAAGATAACATTTATTAATAGAACATCGTACCTGTTAAGGAGTCAGTGACTTGTATTCTTTTATGCCAAAGACCCAGAATTGAAGATGTAACTCATTGTTACAAGCATAAAAGAAAGAACAGAACAAAAACCATGTAATCAGCCAGTATCACAAGGGTGAATGATCATGATTAGATGTATCAACAAAAATGGGCATAGCATATGTGTGAGATGAAGACCACCTCTCTCTATCTCTAAGGAATGCTTTTGTGAATTTATAGGTCCCAGCTGCATCCTGTGGTTATTGATAGGGACCCAGGTATGTAGACTCACTGGCAGCTAAGGGATTAGATAAGACCACCTTTTTAGTTGCTAAAGATGGGACAAGGTCTGTTAGTCCAGCTTCTCAGGGATAATACACAAGCCTTGCAGGGTATGCTGAGATAATGTTATATGAGAGTATTGGGAACAAAATTTTTCTTTAACAGTGATTGTGGGAAAGCTTAAGCCTTAAACTTCAGAGAGAGGGGAGACTGAATCTTTGAACTCATGAGTTTCTACACTCAGAGACAGAGAAAAGGCTTAAGTTTGTTACATAGTGCACAGATTATGGTTACTGAATAAAATCACTTATAGAGTAAAATCAAATAGAAAATAGGTATTTTCGCACTGCCTCTTGTACCAAACATTAATTCTCTTTCCAGTTCTTTTTTCCATAGCTCTTGTTTCTTTTCCAGTTTTTTTTCCTCAAGCATTCTCTATGTCATCGATAAAAAAAATTTTTTAACTTTTTTTAAGCTCTTGTTTCATATCTTCCAGGAATTCTAATTGAGTTTGTGCTCAAACTGTTTTTCTCCAAGGCTTTGCTTATAGATATTTGGGAGTTATTCTCTTTTTCTGGGTTTGTGATGAGCTTTTTCTGCCACCATAGTAGCTCTTTATGGTAGGATTCTTTTGTTTGTTTGTTTACTCATTCTTCCAGCGTACTTCCTGAATTTAAACTTGATGTTATGACTTCTAGAGGGAAGGTGTGGGTTGATCCTGTTGTTGCTTTCTTGGGATATTGGCTGTTGTCTTGTTTCAGAATCACAATTGCAGTCTGGGGACCTGCAAGCTTTCAATGTTTACCAAGTGGTCAGAAGCAGGGCAAAGTCTAATTGCTGCCCCCCTGGTCTGAGCTCTGTAAGTTCCTGGCCTGGATTTGGATCTGAACATTAGTGGACAGCTGCAGGAATTGGCCCCTATAAGCTAAGTAGTTTTGCTGTTTCAGAGTGACAGATCTGTAAGCTGTTCTTTACTCTAAGATCCTTGCTATGGTCGTTCCTTTATAGGTTGTGCTAACTGCTAGAGCTGAGACTGCTCTGTGCATAGGGTCTGAGTCACCTTGCTGCTGCTATTGGCATCTGAACTTCCTCTTTTCCTGGTGTACCCCCAGCACTTTCCTCTCCAGGTTCAGGCCCCCTTCTTAACCCACCCCGACTCTGTGACCCAGATCAATGCAGTGGGTGACAAAGCTGCAAGTTGCCACTTATCCCCATTGCAGTGCCATGCCTTAAGGGGGCCCTGGCCATCACTTGCCCTGCATGCTGCAGTGCTCCACATGTAGCATAGTGTTTTCCTGGCCTGATTCTGCTCTCAGGGCCTGCAGATATGTGCTCTGTCTTCCTAGGCTCACCTGAGCTAAACATATGACTCTCTATGATTTTTTTCTGGATTTCCCTATAAGGATTCTGCCCGGGATGTTGTCTACATCTATTTGGAGGAGGGTTTTGGGGGGACACATGTTCAATGGTTTGCTTTCTGCTTCCTACTACTTTGGCTTTGCTTCCAAGGAGCTTACATTCTGAAAGGTCTCAGCACACAGATGTAGGGTGACCAAGGAGGGATATTGTGACTTGGAAAATTACAGGTATTTTGAGGTCAGCCAAAGGAGAGTAGATTGACATACTTTTTTTTAGGAGGAATGATAGACTTAATTTAATTATTGTTTCATAACTGGAAAGAGGGAGAGAAGTATTGTTGTGGTAGCATGATAGCTGAGGAGGAGATGGCCAAGGAGTCAAATGAGGGAGGAAGAAGATAAATTCCATTTTTAAATACTGAGTTTGAGATAATAGCAACACATTTAAGTAGAAGTGTCTAGCAGGCAGCTGGACTATGTATTATAGTTCAGGGGAGAGATTAATGTTTGAAGGTTGGGTATAAATTTTGGGAATCAAGGAATAGCCTAGAAGTCTCCTTCTTCTGCTTTTCACTATAAAATCTTAAAACATTTAGGTAAATATTCATTTCTGCTAAATATTCTTTCAAGTTATTTTGCCTCTGTGACTCCATATTAGTAATTTAGTAATTTGACTTAGAAAGTAAAAACTCCTTTATCACTTAAAATGATATCAAATGTGTTTAGCAAAAAATGTTATTCTTTTGACATTGCACATAAAGACAAAAACATACACAAAATACACCAGAAGAAAGGAGGGAAATTGCACTTTTTTGATGAAAAATCAATAGAACAGTTTGTCAGTCAGTAAGGATTTATTAAGTGTTTACTCAAGACATTATACTAAATGCTGGGGTTACAGAGAAAGGCAGAAACTCAATTTTAGCCATAATGAGCTGTTTCTACTTGGGGAGACAATATGTAGAAGAAAATTGTTTATTCAAGATATATGCAGTGTATTAGTATGTATTAATATCAAAGAATGTATTAGTAGTGGGAAGTGCATAAAAATCTGCTGAAGATGCGATTTGAGCTGTTTTTTAAAAATCATTTATTTTTGGTTTTCAACATTCATAAGATTTTGAATTCCAAGTTTTCTCTCCATCTCTCCCTGTCCCCCACCCCAAGACAGCATGTAGTTTGATATAGTTAGCTGAGTTTTAAAGGAAGCCAAAGAAGTCAGGAGGAGATAGACAGGAGAGAGAGCCTTCTCCAGACATAGGGGACAGCCAGTAGAAAGGCGCAGTGCAAGAAAACGGAGTGCTATGTTTGAGGAACATCAAGAAAGCCCATGCAGCTGGATTGTAATATATATAAAGGGTCGGTGAAGTGTAAGAATACTGTAAAGGCAAAAAGGGGCCAGATTGCAAAGAAATTTGAATGCCAAACAGAAGATCTTGGATTTGAACCTGAAGTTTATTGAGTAGGAGAACGCCATGGTCACACCTTTACTTCTTTTCACCCGAGATTCTATAGTATTTTATTTCTTTGTAAAGAGTATTTTACTATTTTTTTCCAAGTACATGTAGAGGTAGTTTTCAGCATTCATTTTTTTATAAGATTTTGAGTTTCAAATTTTTTTCTCCTTCTCTCTCTTTCATCTCCCCTCCCCAAGATGGTAAGCAATTTATTATAAGTTACACATCACACCCGTATTTTTGAAAAATCACTTTGGCAGCTGAGTGGAGAATAGATTCCAGTTGAGAAGGACACAGCAAGGAGAACAATCAAAAGGCTAAGGTAGTAAGTGAGGAAGTAAAGTGGTAGGTGATGGCTAGGTGAGTGGAGAGAAGGGGAATATACAAGGAAGATAGAAATGACAAAACTTGGCAACAAATTGAATAGATAGTGTGAATATGAGTGAGCAGTCAATGATGGCATATAGGATGTGAGCATGAGTGACTAAGAGAATGGTGGTACCCTTGAAAGTAATGGGGAAATTGAGAAGAGGAAAAGGTTTAGTGGAAAAGATATATTAATTCTGGTTTGGACATGTTGAATATGAGATGTCTACAGTACATCCAGTTTAAGATGTCCAAGAAGCAGTGGTTGATAGGAGATTAACTGTAGCTTAGCAGAGAGATTAGGGCTGTATTGGTAGATCTGGGACTCCTATGCTGAGAGGTGGCAATTGAACTCATGTGAATGATGAAATCACCAAGAAAAATAATATAAAGAAAGAAGGGAAGATAGCCAAGGAATGAGATTAGTGGGTATAATCTGAATGAAGATCCAGCTGAGGAGACTGAGTAGGAGTGATCAGACAGTTAGAAGAATAGAGTATATTACTAGGTAAATACTAATTTGTTTCAGAATAAAATACACAAATAGTTCTATATTATGAATTTTCGTATTACAAGGAATGACTTAAAAGACCTTTACTAGTGATTTACAGGCCATAGTTTGAGAACCCCGGTTGCAATGGAAAGTATAAATAAAATATCTATTTTGCTATTTGTTATGTTTTATATACATAATTTTGTTTTGCAATTATGGGATCCTTCCATGATTTCCACTAAGGATATAACGACAAGGAGGATCAGGTAGGTATAAGCTGTCTTAAT
The DNA here is from genome assembly GCF_003287225.1 of Phascolarctos cinereus. Lineage (NCBI taxonomy): Eukaryota > Metazoa > Chordata > Mammalia > Diprotodontia > Phascolarctidae > Phascolarctos > Phascolarctos cinereus. The sequence goes on from NW_027555736.1 coordinate 132,598,270, forward strand.
CTTCTTTTGAGTTCCTTGACCCCTTATCCTATAGAAGATCTTGCCCTACCAAGCCTCAGCCTTGCATTACCCCCACCATCCCTTGTCTTTGCTCTTAGTCGGTGTTGCTGAAGAAGATGGAGAAAAGCACAAAGTTGTACTAATGGAGCCACTAGAAATTTGTTACATAATTTCAACTGGGCCCTCACTATAGCAAGGAAGCCTTTTTACATTTCGCTAACCAGTTCACTATTCCATTCTCTGCAAAGGCTTTTCCAGAACTTTTCATCCCTCCTTAAACCTCTCATGACTCCTCTTCTCAACCCTTTTAGTTGGGAACCTTACTTCATATTTCCCTGAAAAAAATGAGGCCATTCCCATAGAACTCTCTCTTCCCTTGTCCTCATCTTCCATTACTCAGGTGCCTTCCCCTACTACATCTTCCGTTACCTGTCTCACTTAAAAAGGTGGCCCTTCCTGTCAAGGTGAATCCCTCTACATGCACAAGTAATCCCATGCCATGCTGTGTTGTCCAGCAGATTGAATCATCCATCTTACCTACTTTCTGATGAATCTTTAATCTCTTCCTTTCTAGTGGCTGCTTCCCTGATGCCTACAAACATTCCTGTCTTCCTCATCCTTAAAAGTCTCACTTGGACCATTCATTCTATCTAGCTGTTTTCTAGTATCTTTTCTCCCTTTTGTGGCTAAACTTGAGAAGGCCTATATACAATTGATTTTTCCACTTCCTTTTCTTTCACTCTCTACTTAATTCTCTGCAGTCTGGCTTCTGATCTCGTGATTCAAATGAAACTCCTCTCTCAAAAGTAACCAATGATCTCTTACTTGCCAAATATAATGGCCTCTTCTCAATTCTTGTCTGCAGCCTTTAACACTATCACCCACTTCTCCATAAAATTGCCTTCTTTCTAGCTTTTTGTGACACTGCTGTCTTCTGGCTCTCCTACCTGACAAACTGTTTCTTCTCAATTTCCTTAGCTGGGTCATTGTCCAGGTCATACCTACTAACCGTAGGTATCCTCTTCGGCTCTTTCCTGAGCCCTTTTCTCCTCTCCTTATATACTATTTCACTTTATGATCTCATTAGCTCTCATAGATTCAACTGTCATCTCTATACAGATTATTCTTACATCTATTTCTTCTGCCTTAAACGTCCCCCCTTACTTTTATTCATGCATCTTTAACTGCCTACTGGATATCTCAAACAGGATCTCTAGTAGACATTTTAAACTCAACATGTCCAACACTGAATTTATTATTTTTCCCCCAAAACCTTCCCCTGTTCTTAATTTTCCCATTACTATTGAGGGTACACAATCCTCCTAATCGTCTAGCCTCAAAACCTTGGTAGCATCCTCCGATTAGTTGCCAAGTTTTTTGTTTCTTCTTTCATAACATCTCTCATATAAGCTTCCTTTTCTCATTTAACACTGTTAGCCTCTTGATGCTGGCTCTAATCACCTCACATCTGGACTATTACAGTAATCTACTGGGTGCCCTCCCTGTCTCAAGTTTCTCTTCAGTCTGATCTATTCTCCTCTCAGCTATCAAATTGATCTTCCTAAAGTGAAAGTTTGACTATGTCATCCCCCATAATCGGTCAAGTATGGTAGTTTCCCATTGCTTCCAGGATCAAATATAAAATATTCTCTGAAGTTCAAAGCTCTTCATAATCTTTCCCCCCTTAACTTTCCTGCCTTACTGGCCCCACGTACTTTGTGATCCAGTGACACTGGCCTTCTTGCAGTTCCTCACGAAAGATACAGCATCTCCCAAATCCAGGCATTTTTCCTGCCAGCCCCACATACATGGCACTCCCTCCTCATCTCTACCTCCTGGCTTTCTTCAATTTTCAGCTAGTCTCACCTTCTAGAAGAAGCTTTTCCTGGTCTTCCTTAATCATAGTGCCCTTCAATCAAGGAGCTCAAAATCTAATAGAAAGATTCACATTTGAGAAAGTATATAAAAATTGCTGGAATAAATGTAAATTAAGCTGTACATATAATGCCCTTATTGTAGAATTATTTTAAAAGTTTTGGTTTTTTTTTTTTTAAATTAAGCCTGTCTGATGAAAAGAGAGATGGGGTGAAAAATAAGAAACTGCTTTTGTGATATAGTTTATAAATCTAACAACCTATTTAATAAAACATACATGTTTGTGTATGTATCTATACACATATTTTTTAAAAGGTATCTAGATACTGACCTTAGAATGGATAAACCAACTATAAAGCATTTAGTAGGGATAAATGTGAACAGTAGTTTAAAGTCAACTGCAAAAACATTGGGGAGACATGGTTTTACAATTCATGTGGAAAAAGTTTTTTGTTTTTTATTTATTTATTTTTTTTGGAGGGGGCAGAGGCAGGAATCAGACCTATGATTTCCTGTTCCTTATAAACTCCATCAGGAGTTTTTTAGAGTTGCTGAGAGTACTGAGAGGTTAAGTGACTTGCCCTGGGTGACACATCCAGTATATATGAGAGGAAGGACATAAACTTAGATCTTCTTGGTTCCAACACCAGTGATCATGCTGATTTTTAGGTTGCATTAATTAAAAAACATAGTATCTAGAGCAGAGGTGTTATTGCTATGGTTGATATAGTATTCTGTCCTTGTCAGATCACATATGGAGTATTGTGTCTAGTTGTAAGTATCCTATTTTAGAGAGAACATTGAAGAATGTTCATCCAAAAACAGGTGATAAGAATTAGGGGTGAGAACTAAAAAGTTTGCCTTCAATTGATAATCTCAGTTAAAGAACCTGGAATAATTAAGCAAGAGAACAAAAGATTTGATGGGAACATGATACCTTCTTGAGGTATTTGAAAGGCTGCCTTATATTAGATTATATTTATTCTACAGAATTAAGAAGGCATAAATAAGAACACTGGGAGGAAATCATAAGTCAGGGCTTAATATGAGAAAAATTCCCCCACAATTAGAGCCATCTGAACTTGGAATAGATTGCATTTTGAAAAGGTAAACTCCCCATTTCTTCTTCATGCAAAGGCTAGAGGCAGAATCACTTGTTGAGTATATTGTAGAGGAAACTTCCTACTCAGTGTCTTTTACTCCTAGATTTATTATTTCTGTAAAGAGCATAAACTTCTGTAATAAATAAGATAGTCATTTGAATTTTGCTCTTGGAGAGAATTAAAATAAATTATAGTACTTTGAAGTCAGTATTAAGTGGCTTGCATCTGATATAAGTATCATTGAAATAATTTTATAACAGACCCAAATTGTCAATTGTAAAGCAGATTTTTAGCTTTAGATCAGATGGTAGTATATTTCTAAAATACTTTAGGGATTTTAAATGATTACCACTGTCTCTTTTTTGCTAAGCAGTTTGATTTACTAAAGGCAAGTAAAATTTTTACACTTGAAAAATTACATATTTTTTCCTCTCTTTTTATGTGTTATTTTAAGTTGTCATAAAAATACAGGAGCTTTATTTAGTTTTCATATAAATGATTGTGTACTTCTGAACTACTCAGTGTTTCTACAGTCAAGATTCCTTTAATACCCTTCTTAGTTTTTCTAAACAGCAATTTACATAAAGTATTTCAGTTAAAGTTTCATAAAGTGTGGCATGTAATTGCCTCTCTTTCCTATTGCCATGTAAAAGAAATAGCTTTCAACTGCTCAAAAAAAGACTTCAGCACTTTGCTTTTCTAAAAACAGGCATTGATATTAAATCTTAAATGATGCTAATTAATTTGTTTTCATCTTTTTGATTATTATCAAAAAAGGACTTTGTTGTATATTTTCACTTTTCTTTGTTTTAATTTCATTTTTTCTTAATGTTGCTTTCTATTAGGTTAAATTAGTTGGGCAATCTCTAATTAATGATTAAATATCATATGATCTGACTTTGAAGGAAAGATACAAACTAAGGATCTCAAGCCTTTTCTGTTCCAATGCTGGCATAGACATAGCTCAATCTGGTTTCCTAATTTAGAAACAGGAATAAAACTATGCACAACAGGGCAGGTTTGGTATTCCAGGCACCCATCCAAAGAGTGTGTTTTTTAAGTAAATGGACTCGTGCAGATTTCAGGAAAATGTAGATGAAGTTACATGAGTTTTTCTCTTTCCAAATTCATAACTACTTCAAGGAACCTAGCCTTCCCACCCCAACCCAAAGAAAATCAGTTTTGATTAAAAATAAACAAACATAAACTGATGTATTATTTCCTTTAAAATTGCTGTTTATGTTAATGTTTTAAGTTCCTTTACTTGTAAACATGTAAAGAATGCATTCTCTTTTAGTAAACAGCTTTTGAATAAGCACACACACACACACACACACACACACACACACAAACATCCAATCATAGTCATTCATTCTTTTGATCTCTGTTATAACGTCACTAAGTACCTATTGGACATTTCAAACTGTTTTCTGTAGGTAACTGCAAATCAGCATATAAAAAAGAGAAGTCATTATCTTTTCCTCCAAAACCATCCCTCTCTAAGCTTACCTATTCCTGTCAAGGGTGCCACCATCTTTCAAGTAACCTAATTTTACAACCTTGTAATCATCTTGGCCTTCTTATTCTCCTTTACTTCACATATCCAGTCATTTGTCACATCTTCTCTATTCTTCCTCCACAACATCTCTTATCCATCTCTTCTTTTCTTGAATAGCGTAGGTTCAGGTTCTCATTACCTCTCATCTGGAATATTTCTGGAGCCTCTTTTTTGCTTGCATAGTGAGTATACTTTCTTTTAATGTTACTGTTTTTTGCATCATGTCCTTCACTTTTGTGTATTTGCGTTCCTAATCTATTGTTCTCTTGATTCTTTGGTAAGACTTGCCATTACAGATTCTAATTTCTCTATTCTGAGTATTTTTGCTATGCAAGCCATATATTTTATTCTTATAGTTCTCATTTTTCTTTGGAACCACTTAGGAACAGCATGTTATAGTCCCATATTTTCCTCAAAATCCACAGGATCCTCTGTTTCACCAAGTGTTGAATCATTTTCTTTGTTTTGCAATATTTATTCATAGATACTTGAACTCATTTTCTGAAGGCCATATTTCCTTCTGTTGCTACTTGCGTTCCTGTTGATTCATCTGTTTATGTTCAAGGTCTTTGAGATTTCTTCTTTCTGAAATCTTTGGTAATTTCAGTCTTTCCACCCCTTATTTTCTCTATCACAGAATTTCTGACTCCCTCTGCTCTGCTTGTGGTTTCCTTGGGGGCTAGATCTCAAAGCATCACACTGAGCAATTCACAGTTCAAGTCTCTGTCCTACCTAACTTTTTGAGTAGTCAGAACTGGCCTCAGCTGGATGTTCTACTCTTTCCCTTATTCTTAGTGGAATGCCTTAGAACACACAGTGTCCTACCCTGGTATCTTGTCTTGCTCCCTCTAGTCATTAGTTCTTTGCTCTAGCACCAGCAGTTCAGAGCTTTACAGTAGTAGTGTTGCAGGATGGTGGCCCCTGGCAGGCTTTTGCTTCTGTGGGGCTGTGGACACCTTGTAGTCTGTCACAACCAGGGCAAATTTCTGGAGCTAGGGTCTCATGGCACTAGAAAGAGGGAAAAGGCACTAGGCTCTGGAGATGGGATTTGCTGTAAAACTCTGTCATGTTCTTGGGTCTGGTAGTGCAGCCTCACTGCAGTAGCATGGAAGGTAGGGGAGTGAGCTGAATGAGCTCAGAGTAAGGAAGCATTAGTTCGTGAGTTTGGGGTTTTTTTTTAACACCTTCTCTTGAGTTCTAGGTGTCCTAGAATATGCAGACAGCTGGAGTTACTTTATCTTTGGCACATAATTTCTATTTTAGAGATGGCTGAGAGGTTGTGGGGATTAGAGGAAATTCTAGTTCACCATCTTGTTGCTCATGTGACCCAGAGGCTCACTATAGCCTCTTAATTAGTATTTCTGCCTCAAGTCTATTAAATTTCCAATACATTCTCTGCACATCTACCAAAGTGATTTTTCTAAAGCTTAAGTCTGTTCATGGTATTCTTTGACTCAGTTAACTCCAGTAGCTATCTATTACCTTTGAGATCAAGTAAGAATTCCTCTTGCATTTAAAACCTTTTACAATATTGCTATAACCTATATTTTCAGGCTTATTATGCATTATATTACTTCATATGCTATATGGTCCAGGGAAACTGTCCTTCTTGCTATTCCTCACACATGATACTCAACATCTGCCTACTTCATTTGCACAAGTTATCCCAATGTCTAGAATGTACTCTTTCTTAATCTTTGCTTATCCCTAGTTTCCTTCAAAGCTCAGTTCAAGCACTATCTTATATATAAAGTCTTTATACCGATCCTCCTAGCTTAGCATCATTTACTCCCCATCCCTTGCCACCATTAACTTGTGTTCACTTTGTATATACTTATATTTGTAAATCTTATCTCCAGTAGAATGCAAGCTCCTCCAAGAATTGTTTAATTTCTGTTTTTGTTTCTCCAGTACCTAGTACCACACCTACTATATACTAGATACTTAATAATAAATCCTTACTGAATAATGACTATGATATTGGAGAAGGTTAAGATATACCAGATTTTTTTAAAAGGAAGAGAATGGATTCTGCAAACGTTATGCCATTGTATATTTATTCCTAGACACAAGTATATGCATGCACGCACACACACACACACGCACGCACACACACACTCATAACATATTGAAGCTGTGACTAGTGAACATCTAGAAAAGGAGGTATTGTTCACAGTGAACCAGTATAAGGAGAGTTCAAGATAAGATGTTTCATGATAGGGTCAAGAGGAGCTTATTTCTCTTACATATATAGAACAGCAGTGATTTTAAAAGGATACCAGATGGAAAAATAATCAAGAAATACAAAGAGAAACAGTAAGTTCTTTCATTCAACTCAGGACTATACAAAAAGACAGTCAGAAATCCTAGCCTTGGACGAAGATCTTGCCAGTGAAACTAGATGAACTCAGGAAGAACAAGACACTTCCCCAGATGGAGACAAATAGCCACAGAACTCTGCCTGGGAATATTGAAGCTTGAGCCTAGCCACACAAGAGAGATGAAATCCACTGTTAGGAGGCCAGGAAATTAAGGTCAGTACTCTACTTGGCCCATCTAATAATGTGGCAGAACACAGAGCCAGGAATTGGCACAGAGTCCAAAATCATATACTACCACTTGATGAGCTATTCCCCAATCACTGGACATTCCCTCAATTTTCAATTCTTTGCTATCACAAAAAGAGCTGCTATAAATATTTTTATACATATGGGTTCATTGCCTTTTTCTTTGATCTCTTTGGAGAACAGACCCTGTAGCAATATTTCTGGGTCAAAGGGTATGCACAGTTTTGTAACCCTTTGGACATAATTCCAAATTGTTCTCTAGAATGGTTGGACCAATTCACAACTCCACCAGCATTCATTTGTGTACCTGTTTTCTCACATCCCCTCCAGCATTTCTCATTTCTAATAGGTGTGAGGTGATATCTCAGAGTTGTTTTAATTCGTATTTCTCTAATCCTTAGTGATTTAGAGCATTTTTATATGACTATAGAGAGCTTTGCTTTCTTCTGAAAACATATCCTTTGACCATTTATCAGTCAGGGAAATGGCTCTTTTTTTTTTTATAAATTTGATCAGTTCCCTATTTATTTGAGAAATTAGGTCTTTATCAGAAAAACGTACTGTAAAAATTACTTCATTGTTTATGCTACCTTTATAGCAAAATGTAGTTTCCCTGATTATCTGTTGTATTATGACATTGTTTTGTTGTTTCTTGATCTTGAAGTCATTAGCATCTTCTTGTCTAATTCTAATTTTTAAGGAATTATTTTCTTTAGTGAACTTTTGTGACTCTTACCATATGGCCAATTTTGTTTTTTTAGGTGTTATTTTCTTTGTATTTTTGTGCCTCTATTTTCCAAGCTGTTAATTCTCTTTTAATAATTTTCTTGTATCACTCTCATTTCTTTTCCCAATTTTTCGCATTCATTGGTCTCTTTTATAAATTCTTCCAGGAATTCTTGGGATTCCTTGTTGGCCTTGTGTACAATTATCATTTCTCTTTGAGATTTTGCTTGTAACTGCTTTCATGTTGCCTTCTGAGTTTATGTCTTGGTCTTTCCTGCCACCTTAGTAGCCTTTTATGGTCAAGTTCTTTTTGTTGTTGTTGTTTGCTCTTTTTTTTTGACCTATTTCTTGACTTTGAACTTTATGTTAAAGTTGAGCTCTACTCACCTAGAGGTAGGGAGGCATTGTCCCAATCTTCAGGCTTTTTCATGGTGCTGTTTTCAGAGTTAGTTCTGAGGGTATGCAAGTTTCTAGTGCTTCTAAGGTGGTATGATCCAGGGAGAGGTGTGGTCACTGTTCTCTTGGTCTGTGCTCTGGTCTTTACCCAGGAAGGACACCTATTCCACCTAACAGCTGTAAGCACTAGTATTCCTCTTGTTGCTGTACTGTGACCAGATCCCCTACTGTCCTGCAGCCAGAAATACTAGTGCTCTTCTCTGCCTTGGAACTGTGACCAGGGCCCCTACTCTCTTATGACCAATTACAAACATTTCTCTGTGCCCTGAAACTGTTACCCAGAACTGTGTATAAGTAATAGGTTGCCAAACTATAGCAATCTCTGTAACCAATGTCAGCTCAGAGTCCCCAGTAATCTTTTTCTGTTCTCCTTACTATCTCTGGTCTAAGAGCTACCAAAGCTGCTGCCGCCACTGTCACAGCTGTCTCCAACATCTACCACTGGCACTTTGGACAGCACTTACTGCAGTGTCACAGACTTCTCCTGCTAACCTCCTGAGTTGTGTTAAGCTGGAGAAATAACTCACTCTGACCTTTTGTTTCCTCTGCCACTCCAGAATTTGATTTGAGACATTATTTTAAAATTGTTTGGGGGAGAATGTTGGGGGAATTTGGCTAAGTTGCTACTTCTACTCTTCTATCTTGGCTCCCAATAATAATTTCATTAAAGAAAATGATAACAGTGAGATAGTATATCAGAACTTTTGGGATATAGCCAAAGACACCATATAGGGGAAATTTGGATTACACTAAACACTTTTATTAGAAAGAGAGAAGGAAAAAAAATTGGTGAATTGTTTTTGCATCTTCAAAAAAAAAACCTGGAAAAAAGTTAAAAACATGAACTAAACACAAAAATAGAAATTTTGAAAATCAAAGAAGAGATTTATAAAATTGAAAGGAAGAAACCTCAAAGAACTGATAAGACTAGGAGTTTAAATCAGCTTACAAAAGGGATGTGCCTTTAGCTAATTGAAATTTAGAAAGAGAAGAAACAAATTATCAGTATCAAAAAATGAAATAGAATTCAAAACAAAGGAGGAATAAAGAGAGTTATTAGAAACTATTTTGTCCAATTATATACTAAAAAGCTCCATTTAATCTGCTGGATAACATTAGAATGAATTTTCTGATGTGCCTCTTATATTTTCTCTAAGTTCCACCAATTTCTCTTTTTAAAAGGTCATAAGATCATAGATTTAGAGCTGTAATGAACTTTCAAGACAGCTAGTCCAGCCCCCTCATTTTTACAGATGAGGAGCTCAAACCTGGAGAAGTTGTGATTTTCCCAAAGTATTACACAAGTAGTGAGGAGTAGAGCCAGGATTCAGACCTTCTGACTCAAAATCCAGCATTCCATTGTACCAAAGCACAAGAGCAACCTCGTTGAAAAGGCAGTGAAATGCGGTGAAAAGTACTTTGGATTTGGTACTTGGTCATAAAACTGGTTTTTAGTCTTCTTCTCTGTGAAACAGAACAAAGTTTAACTGCATGAGAGCCAGGATTCCTTTCAGATCCAACTTTCAGTGATTCTAGAAATACATAAAATAACAACGGAAGATCATACTTGGTTTGTGCATCTTTGAAGATTTTATATGAAATATTTCAGGTATTAAATATCCTCTAAAATTTGGGAGAAAAGTAAAAATAGTATTTGTAAAATTGGTTTTACTTGGTGAATTACCATGTGGATGATTGTTTTATTAAACTGCCAGTTTAAATTATGGATATAGAAATGCAGGCATCGTGTTTGAAAGAAATGTAAATCCATTCCTGGAAATTTTGCTTAAAACTAAAGTTTCTGTATAAAATATGACCTATAGTGAATATCAAAATGACTCATCTATCCACATAGAACCATGCACTGTTCTCTGTCTGCTTACTAGTTTTATGGTTATTTTCTTTCCACAGTTCTAGGTTACTTCCTGCCTGTTGAGGGACTTTTGAAAGCTGCTTTGTTAATGTAATATGGTATTTCTTAGAGTACAACAAAAGATTCATAACACCACAGCATACTGGCACCAAGAAAACAGTATTACCACTTTTTAGTACTATTTTGTAGGCCAAAAAAATTACTAGTCTGAAGACTTGTTTTCTTATCCCTAAAGGAAATTTATTTTTGTGTATAGACTACTCTATTTCACTAATACTGTCAGGCAAATTTCTATAGTACTTATGTTTGGTAGGAAATGTGTGAGTGCTGAAAGTTTCTTTCTTTAACATAAAAGAATATATGAACTTCTCAGTAACATAGATTCATAACAAAATATGTGTTAATATGTCGGTTAAATCTTTGTTTTTTATTGTGCACTTCACCACTGAACTGAAATGTATAAGTAATTAGGGAAATAAGACTTTTTATCCATGTTATGGATGAGTTATAAATTCTTAAATTTTGTGGAACCATAGTTTTATACAACTGCTGTCAGGCAAGTAAAATACATTTAAAATAAAAACTTACAAGTTATCAAAGTTAAAAAAAATGAGTTTAATTTAGCATATCTCATGCTAAATAATTCTAAAGTGCCTTGTAATTTTAAACAGTCTGCAATATTATTACCAAAATGAAGACTTGTCCTTAAGAGTTAGTGAAAAAGGTACCATCAGAGACAATTAGGTTCAGAACAGGAGTTCCATTCTTTATGTAGGGAGAGAAAGGGATAATAAATGATCAGTCTCCACTGGCATTGCAGTACTGATATCCATGAAATACTAAAAGACCCAGAAAAATCCTCCAGAGAATTGGGTAGATCTTCTATTTATGGACAGATATGGATAAGAATTGCATAAACTGTGATAACAGCTGCATCGAAGTATAGAAGGAAAGTGGGAAGTATAAAACAAATTAGAAGCAAACCACCAATAAAATTTCTCATAATAATATTAGAAAAACAAATTTCTTATATCATCATGAGAAAGGATTTCCATTAAGTAAATATCAATTGAGTATCTGTTACAGGGTTTTCTAGAATCCAGTGACAAAGCAAAAGTCAGGATGACTGGTGATGGTTTGGGGTTCAGTGAATGACCTTGGCATCTTCCATTTCTAACCAAATTCTAAGTGTTCCACAGCACCTGCTTCATTTGCTTTCATGCCTATGGTGGTATTTCCACTCTCCTATGCACAGATATAAAGAAAGCCAAGGTATGTAAAAAATTCAGAGTTATAAAATGGGACAATCTATTAAAAGCAAGTTTCAGTCCTTCGTGACCTGTGCAAGCTGAGATAGTCCCAAGGTAAAATTAAGCATAGCAGAGTAGAAACAGCACCACACTAGAAGTCTAGAGAACCAGGTTTAAGTCCTAGCTGTGGCATTTACTTGCCATATAATTTTGGGAAAATTTATTTAACATCTTGAGCCTCAGGTTCTTTATATGTAAACTGAAAGTTTTGGATTAGATCATCCTTAAGATCCCACCATGTCTAGTAGTCATTGATTCTTTAATTAGATGGGGTATACGAATGTTCAGGGAAGACCAGTACCTCTGGTATGAGGGCTGCCTAGCCCTTTTCAGGGTTGCTTTTCACCTTTGGTATATACCTGGTCAGCCAACTCTCATCTATGGCTCCAAGAAGCTGTAGCATGCATAGTGACCATACCCCTAGTAAACTGTTGGCAGATGAGCAAAACCTGGTTGAAAGTAACCAATGAGCCTCAAACCCATCAGTGATTTAGGGGGTTGTCTACCCCAAGCAGGTGAAGATTTCCCCTAGTGGAATGGGCACATGAAAACAATTTGTTCCAACAGGCACGAAGACAGCTGAATCAGGTGCTGTGGAACACTTAGAGCTTGGTTAGAAATTGAAGATGCCAAGGTTATCCACTACATCCCAACTCATCACCAGTCATCCTGACTTTTGTTTTGGCACTGGACTCTAATGACTCAGGAAGAGAGAGTGAGGCCAAGAACTCCCAACTCTGCCTCATTGAAATCCAATCACAAGTCAGAATACCATTTTACCATTTTTACCTACCTCGAAGTCCTGTGGCAATAGGCAAGTGATGAAGTAGCAGGTATAGATACAGTGGGAGCTATAATCACAACTCTGAGCACAGGTGGTTCTCATAGGGCTGAAGCACCAGTGGGATTTAGCAGCTCCCTGGATGTCTGAGCAGTCTTTTTTTTTTATGAGGCAGTTGGGATTAAGTGAGCTAGTGAATATCATGTGTCGTAGGCCAGATTTGAACTCAGGTCCTCCTGACTCCAGGGCCAGTGCACTATCCACTGCACCACTTAGCTGCCCCTTTGAGCAGTCTCTTTTTTTGGGGGGGGAGGGTTAGGCAATGGGGTTAAGTGACTTGCCCACAGTCACACAGCTAGTAAATGTTCCGTGTCTGAGGCCACATTTGAACTCAGGTCCTCCTGACTTCAGGGCTGGTACTCTATCCACTGTGCCACCTAGCTGCCCCTTGAGCAGTCTTTTTTAAGGACTGCATTGCTTACCTCCTGGCATGAGAAAGGGGCTAGAAAAGCTGTCCTAAAAATTTTCTGCTTCACTCAACATATCCCTGGCCGGCTTACCAGAGCAGGCAGAGATCTTAACCCATGACCAAAATACAAAAAATTGTACAAGAACATTTGCAAAGATGATTCCACTCACTATTGATAAATGCAATGTGAACATGCTCGTGGATAGCACGAAATACACTAGACCTAGAAGATGAACAGCTCTTGTGAGAGAACTCAGCAGGTATCACATCCCAATTGTAGCCCTGAACGAAACAAGCTGGCAAATGAAAGCCAACTTAGTGAAGTTGGAGCTGGATTCAGTTTTTCTGGAGTAGCCACAGTGATGAGAAGCTCTATGAAGCTGATGTCAGTTTTGCAATAAAAATTAATCTAGTCAACAAGTTTGTATGCCTCCCAAAAAGAGTAAATGACAGACTCATAATAATGTTATTGCCACTTGCAGAAAAGTGCCATGCCACCTGTCACCATGACAAACTCTGATGAGGTCAAAGAAAAATTTTATGAAGATCTGGAGACCCTCATCATCAATGTACCAAAAGAGGACAAGCTTATAATAGTGTTTGACTTTAATGCCAGAGTTGGCACAAACTATTAAATATGGTAGGGAGTCCATGGGAGGAATGCAGTCAGAAACAGCAACAGCAATAGTCATTTATTACTGAAGATTTGTGTGTCTTATGACTTTCTCATCACCAACACTGTCTTCCATTTATCTAACAACAATAAAACTTCATGGATGTACCCTCACAGAAAACATTGGCATTTAATAGACTATTTCATCGTAAGGAGAAGAACTAGAATATGAAAGTGACAAAGGCAATGTGTGGTGCAAAGTGCTAGACCAATTCTCTCCAAACCTCTCCAAACTAAACATTCACATTCAAGAAAGTAGCAGCCCCAAGGCAAGATGACTAGCAGAAGATTTAATGTCAACAGATTAGAGTGCTTCTCTATGCATGAACAGTTTGTTGCTAACGTGGAGGGAAAACTGAGCCAGCACATGATTGGCAACAGTGGAGCAGATAAGGCATGAGTAGCTTTCAGAGATTCAGTGTACAACACCATAAATACTCATCTGGGCCAGACACTTGCAAACATCAAGACTGATTTGACTAAAAGGATAGGGAAATTCAGAAGCTGCTAAATGAAAAATGAGAACTCCACAGGGCTTACCAAATAGTTCATCAGTCTCTAAGAAGGCAGCATTTAACTCAACTAAAAGTAAAGTGCAAGTGAAGCTTAGATACAGCATTCTTGGCTCAGTAAGATGGCAGATGTAATTCAGTTTTATGCTGATAGTCACAATCCAAAACGCATTTATGATACCCTGAAGGAGTTTATGGGCCAGAGACTCATGGTACATCTCAACTAGTCAGCGTTGATGGAGCTACATTGAGTAGTCATAAGGACCTGACCTGAAGAGATGGGCCCACCATTTACATAATGTTCTCTGCAGATTGTCATCAATTAATCCTGAAGCCGTTGACTGTATACTTCAGGTTGAAGTCAATCCCTCTTTAGCTGAACTTCCAACTGAAGAAGAGGTTTTGAATGCCGTTAGGCTTCTCTCATGTGGCAAAGCACCTGATGATGATTCTGTTCCAGCTGAGATTTATAAGGCAGGTGGAACTCATTCAGTCAGCTTTTGACTGAAATCTTCCAGGTTATATAGCAAGAGATTATCCCCCAGGAGTTCAAGGATGCCTTTATTATCCATTTCTATAAAGGAAAAGGAAATAGGCTATCATGTGACAATCCCAGGGTATGGAGTGTCTCTCTCTTAGTCATTGATGACAAGATTCTTCCCAGAGACCTTCTTGATCCTTTACCTGGAAATGGTCATCTACCCAAGAGTCATTGTGTCTTCAGAAAGGCTGAGGAATGGTTAATATGGTGTTTTCTGCCTGACAGGAGAAATGCAGGAGCAGAACAGAATTCTGTACACAGTGTTTGTTAATCTGGCCAAGGACTTTGATACTGTCAGTCCTGAGGGCTTGTGGAAGATCACAGCAAATTTTGGTTGCCCAGAGTTCATTAATATCATATGCTAGTTCTACAACAGCATGCTTGCAAGGGTTCTGGGTAATGGATGATGCTCTCATGCTTTCCCAGTCACCAGTGGGGTGAAGCAGGGATTTGTGCTTGTTCTCATGCTTTTTAGCATGATGTTTTTAGCAGTGTTGTCGGACACCTTCAGTAAGAACAAAAATAATATCAAGATCAGCTACCACACTGAAAGTAAATTATTTAACTTGAAAAGCCTACAGGCCAAGACTAAAGTGGAGGGAGAGTTGGTGCACAATATTTTGTTCACAGATGATTGTGCACTGAGTGCAGCCTCTGAGGCTAAAATGCCTCAAAGAAAACCAGAGGTTCTCCACCAGCCAGCACCAGACCATCCATATGTAGAACCATCATTTATAGCAAATAAAAAAAATTGAATGCTGTAGATAAGTTCACTTACCTTGGCAGTATGCTTTCTAGGGATGTCTACATAGCTGAGGAGGTTGACGCATGCACTGCCAGAGTTGGCTTATCTTTGGGAAGCTCCAAAGGAAAATGTGGGAGAGAAGAGGTATTAGACTGCCTACTAACCTGAAGGTCTACAGATCCATTGTGCTGCCCTCATTGTTGTATGCCTATGAGACCTGGACAGTCTACCAGTGCTATGCCAGAAAATTGAATTGCTTCCATTTGAATTGTCTTAGGAGGATTCTAAAGAGCACCTGGCAAGATAAGGTACCAGACACTGAAGTCCTTTCTTGAACTGAATTGCCAAGCATTCAAACTCTTCTGCAGAGAGTGCAACTCCATCATGTTGACAACAACTCTGGCCATGTTATTTGAATGCCAAATGTACGTTTGCCTGAAAAACTTTTATGGAGAATTCACACAAGGCAACTCACACAAGGCAAGCACTCACGTGAAGGTCAGAAAAAGTTATATGAGGACATTCTAAAGGTCTCTCTGAAGAACTTTGCAATTAGTTGTGAGAAGTGGGAGACACTGGCACAGGATTGCCCAGCATGGTGTGCTCATATCAAAGAAGGCTCTGTGTCCTATTAGCAAACCAGAATTGCAGTAGCTCACAAGAAATGTGAGATGTTCAAATTTAGAGACATCTCCACCTCAAATGTTCACACAGACTATTTGTGCCCAATCTGTGGTAGAACCTTCTTAGCTCATATTATTAGTTTGATCAGCAACAGTTGGACACACTGTACCTTGACCTCAACATAGTGATATCATTTTGGTCCTTTTTGAGCACCCAACCAACCAGCCAGATCTAGGGGTTGGAACTGAGGAATATGCCAAAAATAAATCCCAGGTTTCAGCCTATATGACTAGGAAAATGATGGTGCCAATCACTGAAAGAGATAAATTGGGAGAAGTTAAATGGGAGAGTATCAATTAGTTGAGCATATATTAAACACCCATTCTGCTATATGCCAAGGGTATAAGAAGGGGAATAATGCCAAGCAGAAAGGGTAGTTTTCAGCCAGGTTGTGAAGGACTTTAAATGCCAATGGAATTTATAAGAATCCTAGAGGAAATAGGGAGCCACTGGAGTTTATTGAGTGGGTGGAAGGAAGAACGTGAGGGGAAAGAGAAGACATACATTTGTGTCCAAAGAATATCATGTTGCAAACTATGTGGATTTGGGGTTGTTTAGAGGCAGAAGCTAATTAGTATGTGATTGCAGTAATCCAGGTGAGGGGTGACGAGATCCTGAACTAAATTGATGAAGAAGTCAGCTTTTTTTCTAAGCAAACTAAAAAAACAAATTTTTCAAAAACCATTTACACACAAAAATAAAAATTGAAAAACAAAAAAGAGACAAATAATTAAAAAGAAGAACACTGAGCTGATAAATAAAGCTAGGAACTTGGGGCTGTTTTTTTTAGACTATTGAAATAGAAAAGCCATTAGCTAATTTAGTCCAAAACAAGAAAGAAGAAAATCAAATTACCAAAATAAAAAAGAGGAATTGACAACAGAGGAAAAGAAAAGAAATAAAATTTTAAGAAATGATTATACCAGATTATTTGCCAAAAAAACTAAATACAATAAATTAAATGAATAGTTGTAAACATAAAATGCTGGGATTATCAGAATAAGAAATAGTTAATTTGAATCACCTAGTATCAGAAGCAGAAATTGAACAAGATATAAGTGAACACAGAAGAGGGAATATACCTCAAATCTCTGGTAGACTTACAAATTAATTCTGTCAAAGACTTAAAGAATGTTTGGCTCTTATATTTCAAAAATTGTTTGTAAAAATGGAGATAAAAGGTACCTTATCAAGCTCCTTCCATGAGACAGATATGGTCCTGAACCTAATCCAAAGATGTAAAGTAGAGAAAATTATGGACCAATATCATTAATGAATATTTATAGAAAAAACTAAATAACATATTGGCAAAAAGGCAACGGCATTATCTTCTAAATGTTTTATTTACTATAATCAGGTTGGATTTATACCAGGAATTTAGGGATGGCTTAACTTTAGGAAAATCTTAAGTAGAGTAAATCATGTTATTATAAAAAATAGTCACATGGTTATATCACTAGATAGATGCAGGAAAAACCTTTGACAAAATATAACACTTATTCATGATGGTAACGCTTAAAAACATAGGAATAAAGATTTATTCTAAATATGATAAACCAAGAGTTAGCATTGTTTCTTTTGTTTTCTACTTAATAGTATTTTATTTTTTTCCAATTACATGTAAAGATAGTTTTCGACATTCACTTTATTAAGATTTTGAGTTCCAATTTTTTTTTCTTCTTCCTTCCTTGCCCTCTCCCCTCCCTAATATGGCAAGCAATCTGATACAGGCTATACATGTACAATCATATTAAACTTCTTGTGAAAAGGAAAAAAAAACACAAGAAAGAAAAAAAAAAGAGGAAATAGTATGCATTGATCTGCATTCAGATTCTGTATTTCTTTCTCTGCATGTGGATAGCAGTTTCCATCATGAATCTTTTGGAGTTGTCTTAGATCATTGCTGATCATAGTTGTCCTTGCTGAGAAGAGTTAAATCTATCAAAGTTAGTCATCACACAATGATGCTGTTACTTATGTACAATGTTTTCCTGGTTCTGTTCACTTCACTCAACATCAGTTCATGTAAGTGTTTCCAGGTTTTTCTGAAGTCCACTTGCTCATCGTTTCTTATAGCACAATAGTATTCCATTACATTTATATACCACAATTTGTTCAGCCATTTCCCAACTGATGGATGTTCCCTCAATTTCCAGTTCTTTGCCACCACAAAAAGAGGTGCTATAAATATTTTTGTACATGTAGGTCCTTTTCCCTTCTTTATGATCTCTTTGGGATACAGACCTAGTAGTGGTATTGCTAAATCAAAAGCTATGCACAGTTTTATAGCCCTTTGGGCATAGTTCCAAATTGTTCTCCAGAATGTTTGAATCATTTCACAACTCCACCAACAATGTACAAGTGTTCCCATATTTCCATATCTTCTACCACATTTATCGTTTTCCTTTTCTGTCATATTAGCCAATCTGATAGGTGAGGTGATACCTCAAAGTTGTTTTAATTTGCATTTCTCTAGTCAATAGTGATTTAGAGCATTTTTTCATATCACTATAGATAGCTTTAATTTCTTCATCTGAAAACTGTGTGTTCATATCCTTTGACCATTTATCATTTAGAAAATAATTGTATTCTTATAAATTTGACTCAGTTCTCTGCATATTTTAGAAAAGAGCCTTTATCAGACACACTGGCTGTAAAAATTGTTTCCCAGCTTTCTGATTTCCTTCTAATCTTGGTTGCACTGTTTTTGTGTAAAACTTTTTTTTAATTTAATTTAATCAAAATTATCCATTTTGCATTTCATAATGTTCTCTATCTCCTGTTTAGTCATAAATTCTTCGCTTCTCCATAGATCTGACAGGTAAACTATTCTTTATTCTCCTAATTTGCTAATGGTGCCACCCTTTTTGTCTAAATCATTTTGACCTTATCTTGGTATATAGTGTAAGATGTTGGTCTATTCCTAGTTTCTGCCATACTGTTTTCCAGTTTTCCTAGCAGTTTTTGTCAAATAGTTCTTATCCCAGAAACTGGAGTCTTTGAGTTTATCAAATAGTAGATTACTATAGTCATTGACTATTGTGTGTCTTGTGTACCTAACCTATTCCACTGACTCACCACATTATTTCTTAGCCAGTACTAAATAATTTTAGTTGCTGCTTTATAATACAGTTTTAGATCTAGTACAGCTAGCCCACCTTCTCTTGCATTTCTTTTCACTAATTCTCTTGATATTCTTGACCTTTTGTTCTTCCAGATGGATTTTGTTATTGTTTTTTCTAGCTTTATAAAATACTTTTTTGGTAGTTTAATTGGTATGGCACTGAATAAGTAAATTAATTTAGATAAAATCATCATTTTTATTATATTAGCTCAACCTTCCAATGAGCAACTAAATATTTTTCCAACTACTTAGATCTGACTTTATTTTTGTGAAAAGTGTTTTGTAGTTGTGTTCATATAGTTCCTAGGTTTGCTTGGCAAGTAGACTCCCAAATATTTTATATTGTCTATAATTATTTTAAATGGAATTTCTCTATCTCTTGTTGCTGGGTTTTGTTAGTAATGTATAGATATGCCAATGATTTATGTGGGTTTATTTTATATCCTGAAACTTTGCTAAAGTTGTTAATTATTTCAAGTAGTTTTTTTAATTGATTCTCTACTATTCTCTAAGTATACCATCATGTCATCTGCAAGCAGTGATAGATTTATTTCCTTGTTTCCTATTCTAATTTCATTTCTTTTTCTTCTCTAATTGCTAAAGCTAACATTTCTGGTACAATGTTGAATAACAGGGGTGATAATGGACATCCTTGTTTCACCCTTGATCTTATTCGGAATACTTCTATCTTATTCCCATTACATATAATGCTTGCTGATAGTTTTAGGTAGGTGCTACTTATCATTTTAGGAAGACTCCATTTATTCCTATGTTCTCTAGTGTTTTTCATAGGAATGGGTGTTGTATTTTGTCAAAAGCTTTTTCTGCATCTATTGAGATAATCATATGACTTCTGCTAATTTTGTTATTGATATGGTCACTTTTGCTGATAGTTTTCTTAATATTGAACTAGCCCTGCATTCCTGGTGTAAATCCCACCTGGTCATAATGTATTATCCTTGTGATAAGTTGCTATAATCTCTTTCTTAATATTTTATTTAAAATTTTTACATCAATATTTATTAGAAAAATTGGTCTATAACTATCTTTCTCTGTTTTGGCTCTTCCTACTTTAGGTATCAGCATCATACTTATATCATAAAAAGAATTTGGTAGGACTCTTTCTTCACCTATTTTTCCAAATAGTTTGTATAGTATTGGAATTTATCATTCATTAAATGTTTGGTAGAATTCACTTGTAAATCCATCTGGTCCTGGCAATTTTTTTCTTAGGGAGTTCATTGATGGCTTCTTCAATTACCTTTTCTAAAATGGGGCTATTTAAGTATTTTTTTCCTTTTCTTTAATCTGAGCAATTTATATTGTTTGTAATTAGTCATCCATTTCACTTAGGTTATCAGATTTATTAGCATACAGTTGGGCAAAAGAACTCCTAATTATTGTTTTAATTTCCTATTCATTGGTGATGAATTCACCCTTTTAATTTTTGATACTGGTAATTTGGTTTTCTTCTTTTTTTAAAATCAAATTAACTAAAGGTTTTTCCATTTTATTGGTTTCTTTTTTTTAAAAAAAGCTCTTAGTTTTATTTCTTCGCTGAATAGTTTTCTTAATTTCATTTTTATTAATCTCTCCTTTGATTTACAGAATTTTTAATTTGACATTTAATTGCAGGTTTTTAATTTGTTCTTTTTCTAGCTTTTTTAGTTGCATGCCCAATTCATTGATCTCCTGTTTCCCTATTTTATTCATGTAAGCATTTTGAATTTTATAATTTCCCCTAAGAACTGCTTTGACTGCATCCCAGAAGTTTTGGTATGTTGTCTCATGATTGCCATTGTCTTGGATGAAGTTATTGATTATTTCTATGATTTGTTGTTTGATCTACTCATTCTTTAGGATTAATTAGATTATTTAGTTTCCAGTTAATTTTTAGACTATCTTTCCATGGCCTTTTTCTTGCATCATGATCTGAGAAGGATGCATTTAATATTTCTGCCCTTCTGCATTTGATTGTGAGGTTTTTATACCCTCGTACATGGTCAGTTTCTGTGTAGGTGCCATGTGTCTCTGAGAAAAAGGTATATTGCTTTCTATCCCCATTCAGTTTTCTCTAGAAGGTTATTATATCTAACTTTTCTAAATTTCTTCACCTCCTTAACTTCTTTCTTTTTTATTTTGTGGTTAGATTTATCTGGTTTTGATAGGGGGAGGTTGAGGTTTCCCACTACTATAGTTTTGCTGTCTATTTCTTCCTGTAATTCACTTAACTTCTCCTCTAATAATTTGGATGTTATACACTTGGTGCATTTATGTTTAATATTGATATAATTTCATTGTCTTTGGTACTATTTAGCAAGATGTAGTTTTCTTCCTTATCTCTTTTAATTAGATCTGTTTTTGCATTTGCTTTGTCTGAGATCAGGATTGCTACCTCTGCTTTCTTTTTTTTTTACTTCAGCTGAAGCATAATAGATTCTGCCTCAGCTTTTTACCTTTACTCTGTGTGTATCTTTTTGCTCCAGATTTATTTCTTGTAAATAACATATTGTAGAATTATGGTTTTTAATCAACTCTGCTATCTGCTTCCATCCTATTCACATTAACAGTTGTGATTACTAATTGTGTCTTTCTCTCCATCCTATTTTCCCCCATTTATATTTTTTCTCTCTCCTTTTTCCCTTTCCCTCCTAACCAGTGTTTTACTTCTGATCACTGCTTCCCTGCCTTCTGTCAACCTCCCTTCCTTTTCTTTCCCTTTTCTCCTTATACTTCCTTGCAGGGTAAGATAGATTTCCATAACCAAGTGAATGTCATTCCTTCTTTAAGCCAAATCTGATAAGAGTAAAGCTGAAACAATGCTCATCTACCTCCGTTCTTTCCATCTACTATAATAGGTCTTTGCACGTCTTCATGTGATGTAATTTACCTTATTTTGCTTCCCTCTTTCCTCTTTTCCCAGTACAATCCTTTTTTTTCACCCCTTAATTTTTTTTATCATCACATCAAAGTCAGCTTATATACCTAATTCTAATTTTTAAGGAATTATTTTCTTCAGTTAGCTTCTGTATCTCCTTTTCCATTTGGCCAATTCTACTTTTTAAGGAGTTGTTTTCTTCAGTGGATTTTTTTTCCCATTTGGCCAAATATATTTTTTAAGGAATTGTTTTCTTCAGTCAGTTTTTGTCCCTCCTTTTTCAAGCTGTTGACTCTTTCTTGCATACTTCTCTTTTCCCATTTTTCTTCTGCCTCTCTCATCTAACTTTTAGAATCCTTTTGGAGCTCTTTCAAGAAGGCTTTTTGGGCTTGAGACTAATATTCCCATTTGAGGTTTTGGATGTAGGTATATTGACAATGTTGTCCTGTTATGAGTTTGTGTTTTGATCTTCCCTGTCACCATAGTACCTTCCTATTGTCAATGGGTTTTTTTGCTCGTTGCTCTTCTTTGCCTATTTTGCGGCTTTTAAAATTGAGGTCTCATGCTGGAGCACAGAGGGCACTGTCCCCTGCTTCTTGTGTGGAGGCCAGGAACCTGGTCACTGGTTTTGTGTGCTGGGGCCTCAGGTGCTGGCAGCTGGAGACTGTAGGGGTCTGGCAGCTTACTTGGTGCTGAGCTGGGGTCCTAGTGGTAGTATCTGGCATAGGCTGAGGCCAGGTGGAGTTTTTTTGCATTTCCCCTAGGCTACACTGAAGCTGTGGAGATCTGGCCCCTGGAGGATGACTGTTTGCCCTGGGCTGCCCTGAAGCACAAAGAGGTCTGGCCACTGGCAAATGCCTGCCCACCTGGGATTGCACTAAAGCAGAGGGTGGTCAGGCAGCTGGAAGTTGCCCCTCTGCCCTGGGCTGTACTGAAGCACATGGAAGTCTGGCCCCTAGAGGATGCCTGCCCACCCAGAGCTACACTGAAATACTTGGTAGTTCTCAGAGCTGGAATTGGCAATTCCCCTGGCTATGCTAAGGCACATAGTGGATCCTGGTGTAGGCATTTGCCTGCACCACCACACAGGGTCTCAGAGAGTCTTCTATGGTTTGCTGAGGTGGGGCTTGCTGCTGACTTGCTGGAATACTTCCTGTTCTGGACCACGCTCACCTTTTACCCTAGTGATTCTGACATTTCTTGCCAATCCTCCGACTCTCCCAGACCAAAGGACCGCACCCCATCTTTCCACTGGGTCTGCTTTTCCCGGGTTTGTTCTGGGGCACTATTTTATGGTTGTTTGGAGGTAAATGTGGGAGAGCTACAGCTATTTACTGCTTACCCCACCATCTTGGCTCCCAGAAGTCCTGAATTAGCATTATTTGTAATGGAGAAATACTAGAGGCCTTTCCATTAAAGATAGGGTTAAAACATGATAGATTTCTGGAAATGCTAACGAGCAATAAGACAAGAAAAAGAAATTTGGGAAATAATATAGATAAAGATGAGGCAACATTTACTCTTATGTTTATAGTTTCTTATAATGTTTTATTTATAATCATATAGATTCAGTAAAAAAGTTAGTTGAAATAATATTTCAGCAATGTAGTGAGATATAAATTTAAACCTTTTTTGTAGGTTTTTTCTTATTTAATATTTTATTTTTCCCAATTACATGTAAAACAATTTTACCATTATTTTTTTCTTTAAACTTTGAGTTCCAAATTCTTTCCATCCCTCCCCCCACCCCATTGAGAAGGCAAGCAGTTTGACAAAGGTTATACATGTGTAGTCATATAAAACACATTTCCATGTAAGTCATTCTGTGAAAGAAAACACAGATAAAAGATTAAGAAAAATAAAGTAAATAAAAAGTATCGTTAATCTACATTTAGGCTCTACCAGTTCTTTCTGAAGATGGACAGCACCTTTCATCATAAGTCCTACAGAATTGCCTTGGATCATTATATTACTGAGAATAGCTAATTTATTCACAGTAGATCATCATAGAATATTTCTGTTACTGTCTACAATGTTCTCCTGTTCTGCTCATTTCACTTTGCATCATTTCACGAAAGTCTTTCCATGTTTTTCTGAAAGCATCTTGTTCATCATTTCTTAAAACACAATAGCATTCCATCACACTTATATAGAACAACTTGTTCAGCCATTCCCCAATTGATGAACATTCCCTCAATTTCCAGTTCTTTGTCACCACATAAAAGAGCTGCTATAAATATTTTTGTACATATAGGTCCTTTTTTCTTTTTGTTTTTTATCTCATTGGGATACAGACCTAGTAGTAGTTTAAATCCTTTATTAAAAATGTTTAACTAACAAAGCCCAGCGTGAGGAAATAGAAAAAGATGTTCCATTTTTAAAAATTTATACAGTACATGAAATATTTGGGAATCAACCAAGAATCATTCATGACTACAACCACAAATACTCTATGGAAGTAAAGAAAGACTTAAATAATTAAGAGATATTTAGAGCCTGTGATTTAGTCACCAAAATAATTATAATGATGATATTGCCTAAATTAATTTTCAGATTTAGTGCTATTACCAATCAAATTAAAAAATTCACCTGGAAGAATTAAAGGAAAAAGAAACTCAGGGAGGAAATGCAGGAAAAAATTAGGAATGAATAGACCTAATATTAATAGGTCTTAAATTATGCTGGTTAAAAAATAACAAAGTAGATCACTGAACTAGAATAAGTAAGCAAGACTTTGGAATCAGTGGATCCAAGTATCCTTGGATTCAGTAAAGTATCCATGGATTCACGAACCATGGGAATAAAGACACCCTATTTAATGAAAACTGTTGAGAAAACTGGACATCTATTTGGCAGAAATGAGGTTTGAGCCAACATCTTACACCACATACTATGATAAAATCCAAATGGATAGGTGACCTAGATACAAAAGATCTCATCATTAAGAGATTAGAAGGTCACCTTGCACAAATGTGACTACGGGAATAAATATGATTGTAGAAGATAAAACAGACTATTTTGATTAAATATAATTCAAAAGGTTTTGCAGAGACAAAAATCAATACAGTTAGAATTAGAAGATAAATAGTTAATTGGTTAATTGTCACTATAAAAATTCCCTGATAAACATCTAATATCTGAGATACAAAGGCAATTGATACTAATTTATAAGGAAAAAAAGTTATTTTCTAATAGAGAAATAAATAGTCAAAGATAAGAATAAGCAGTTTTCAGAGGAAGAAATGCAAGCCATCAACAACCATGTGGAACATTACTCCAAATCCCAATATAAGAGAAATTTCAGTTAAGAGAACTCATAGCTTTTGCCTTATATTCATCTGGTTGATGAAGAAGACAAAAATAATTAATATTATAGAGATGTGAGAAGAAAGGTATGTATTCCCTAATAATTGATCTAACCCATTCTATATTGGAATTATGCTAAAATTAATTTATACAGCAAATAATTTATACAGTGAACATACTATATATTCGATCAAGCAATACCACAAATAAGTATATACAAATATAATATATGTATATGTATATATACACATATATATATGTATGTACATACACACACATCCATCTAAAGGAATGAAAAGAAGAGGGGAAAGGGTAGATTTGAATAGAAAAAATCTGGATATAGCAGAAATTTTTGTAACAGCAAGGGACTGAAGGGAAAATGGGTACACATTGATTAAAGAATAGGTAAACAAATTGTATGTGAATATAATAGAATGAAAAAATTATGAACACAGATTTAAGGGAAACTTGGGAAGACTTATATGAACTAATGTAAAGTGAAGTAAGCAGAAACAGAATGCTTTACATGATGACTACAATAATGTAAATAAAAATAATGTTGAAAGCTTTAGGACTCTTGAGTAATACAGTAACAAATTATGGTTTCAGAGAGCTTGATGGTAAAGCGCACCTCGTCCTATCAGCAAAGTTTGGGTAGATAATATAGAAAGCATAGACAGGTAAGGAATGGGACATACTTTTCCAGATATGGCTAATGGTTTGATTTGTTTTGCTTAACTATATTTGTTATAGGAGATTGTTCTGTTCAACAGAAAGGTCACTAGGAAGTGAGAGTGATGTTTTTAAAAAATTATATCAAGAGTAATGTTGATAATGATGACTTTGCACTCCATGTCCTTTAAAACATATTATGAAGTAGTTATCATCAAGGCTGTCTTTTATTGTGGGGGGAGGGAATAGAAAAAAAGATATTTGGAATACAGGTGATACACCAGCATCAATATATATATATACCCAATCATCTGAATGTATATACAATAGCTTTGTTATATTAACCTATAGGAAGTATAAATTGAGCAAAGAATAATATCTCAAATGTATTTGGAAATAGTGATAGCTTTTAGGTAGGAAAAGGGATTTAGTTCCTTATTTTTTATCATGTACCCTCATGAATTCCAACTGATTGAGAGATTTAGATTTTTTCACAAAAAAAAAAGAAAAAATAGAATAAAGTTTTTCATCTTAGAGAAGGGAAGTTGATCTTTATTTAAAAAATAGAATAATTGGGGACAAGATAGATATGCTTGACTATATTTTAAATAAAGATTTCTGTGCAACAGAAGTTATAATGAAAAGAAAACTAACATTGGGAAAAATATTGATAGCATATCTGACAAGTACCATGACATCTAAAATATATGAAGAATTTTTTTTTAAAAAGTCAGTGGTAAAAGTCATAAATAGGTAATTTTATTTTCTTTGGTTAATTTGTTAATATTTTTTTCTTTTCCAAATTCTCTCCCTCCACCAATTCTTCCATCTATTGAGAAGATGAGCAATTTCATACTGTTACAGAGACACAGTGGTCTAAGCATAAACAATTTATTAGTTAACCTAGCAGTAACCAATAAATTGGGTCAATGATATCTCTCAGTGACTAAAAACCATGAAGTAAAGCTTACTAGCCCTTCATATAGTTTTGGAAAGTACAGGAGAATCAACAGAGTTGAGTAGATGGGGAAAACAATGCAATTTGTTACAGGGCTGAAAGCATTGTGGAGATGAGGATAACATAATTGCTTGTATCAAGAAGAGTGGGCTAGAATCCATGTGGGGCTAGTAACCACCCCACTTTTATCAAAGGGGAATGCTCAGTTGATTTGTGGGACCCATATGCATATTGCAGACCTTGTTAGTGGACCTGAGTTAGCAGATTCCCTGACACCTAGAAAGATTTGTTAGGGTGATAAGGTTTTCTTTAGCGGTTCAAGGACAGTTCAGAAACAGTGTTTTTCTTAGAGCTAGCTTCTGGATTTAAAATATAACATCAGGTGTTTTGGTGTTTTCCCAGAAGATGAAGGTGTAGTAGATAACATTTTTTCCCATCAATTATAAATTTAAACTTAACTCAGAGGGAAAACAGAATTCCTGAGCTCAACTCAGGGAAATGATGCAGATTCAAGTATAAAAATCAATACAGGGGGAACTAGGTGGTACAGTGAATAGAACTCTGGCCTTAGAGTCAGGAGGACCTGAGTTCAAATGCAGCCTCAGACAGTTAACACTTAATAGCTGTGTGACCCTTGGCAAGTCACTTAACCCCAATTGCCTCACGAAAAAGCAAAAAAAAAACCTACCAAAAAAACAAACAAACAAAAGCAATACAGCATATAATAAATTACACTATCAGAATCGGTACAGAAGAGACTAGAGGTAATGTTAATTTTGATATTTTCAGTACCCATTATACATATGAAGTCATGGGAAACATTTCCATATTGCGGTCTTGTGAGGAAAAACAAATACAAGAAAAATAAAGCAAGTGAAAATAAATGTACTTCATTTTCTACTCATTCATCAGTTCTCTTTCTGGAAGTGAATAGCATTTTTAGTCATGAGTCTTTTGGAATTGTGGGTCATTGTATTGATCAGAGTAGCTCAGTCTTTCATAATTGATTATCATCATAATATAACTCTACTTCTCATTTTCTTATTGGGCAATACTGTTTATGATCTTTTATCATCTTTCTCCCTAATATTTTATACTTTATGTTCTAAAGTGATATTGCCCTTAACTGCCATATATTTGTATTTGGCAAAGAGATGAAGTAGTTTTTAGGCTCTTTGCCTTGTTTAGTTGATTGATTTATGTTGTCTTTATGTCTGATCTTTTATCTATTTCCTATTTTTCAGCATGAATAGCTTGTTCAAATAGGTCTGTTGCTTGCTATATTATTCTTATTTTTCTTATTTGGCATTGAATTCTTTCTTATTTCTAACAAGTTCCTTGTCTGAAATGATTCCCTTATTAGTAACTGGATATTTCCTGTCCATTAATATGGTCATTGTAATTTTGTGTAATGCTATTCATTTCTTTCTTTGTCCCAGTGGTTTATAATTTTCTTCCTGAAGAAAGTATTTGTCATGTATAACTGTAAGTCTTGTATGTAGCCTGCAAAGCCAATTTGACTTCTTTTAGGTCTTTTTTTTTTCTTTCTTATGTTGGGCTATATTTTGAAAAAAACATTTATCTCTGTCTTCCTTTATATCAATCTTTGGATTGAAGTCACTGAGTATTAAAGTATATATTGATTGAATTTAGAGGCTCTTCCTAAGTTCTTTCTAGAATTTCCCTACCTTTTCATTGTAATAGATCTTCACACGTAAGAAGCAATTAACTTCACAGTGGCCTTTTTGCAGATGTTTAGCATGATCATTGCAATATGTGGTGACCAAGTATCCCATGAAATTATGCTTTTTGTTGCTTTTGGATAACATGATAAAACCAACCTACTAACTCCTTTATTTGATTCTCCAAGGAAAACCCATAATCTGTCCTATTTTGTTGTAACTTTCTTTTGTTTTCTGGTTTCATTTATAACCAGATTAGGGTTTTTTTTTCAATATAGTTTTATTTATTTCATTAAATAGTTCTCAATTAGATGTAAAAAATTTTTTTAATTCTTTTTTTTAATTTTGAGTTCTAAATTCTCTCCCTCCCTCCCACCTCTTCCCCCTCCTTGAGAAGGCAAGCAATTTGATATGGATTATACATATGAAGTCATGTAAAACATATCCATATTAGCCATGTTGCAAAAGAAAACACAAACCAAAAAAAGAAGAAGAAGAAAAATGAGGGAAGTTTAAAAAAATATGCTTCAGTCTACATTCAGAGTTCTTCACTTCTCTCTCTGGAGGCAGATAGCATATAACAAGATTGTTAAGATTAATAGGATTTGGCTCAGTATAGTAGAGCTGACCTCTAATCCCTGGTTCTGTGGAGGCCAAGGCTGTGGATCACTTAAGCTTGCTAGTTCTCAGCTGTTGTAGGGCTAAAGCTAATCAGATTTCCACACTATATGTAGTATGGACTAACCAGTATGGTGAGCCTGCAGTAGTAGAAGGCACCAAAACTGGCAAACTGGCTCAGGTTGATAGAGGATATTATGGCTTTTTTGTATATCAGCCATGGGAAAAGCCCATGAATAGTCTCTATACTTCTAGCAAGGGTGAGATAGGGAGACCAAGTCCCCCCCAAAAAGATTGATATGTTTCATTTCTTCCCTTTGTATGCCACTGGATAAATATTTCCTATATAGTGTACCAGAAGTTAAATTAATATTTATAAATCATCTTAAAAATTGAGATTCTTGGCATCTTATGTAATAAATAATTGTAATGGTTTTTCCTAAAGATCATCAGTATTCTATAAAGAAAATTGTGTATGAATTGCATTACAGGAAGACAAATTATCAAAAAATTTGAAAACTAAAAAATTATTCCTTTTTTGTTCAGAGTTGTGATTTCACCTAGTTCTTGACATGTGATTAGTTTTTTCTTGAGCCGTTAATTTGGGAATTTATATTGAAAGGGTAAATTGAAAATATTTTAGTACATTTTTCCAATTATAGAGGAAAAGGATTAACTTTATCCTACATTTATCTTGTTTGTACAAAGCTATTTGCGTGTTGTCTCCCTGAAAACAGGATCTGTTGTTTGCCTTTCTTTGTATCCCCAGTACTTAGCACAGTGCCTGGCACATAATACGCCCTTAATCCATACCTTTCAGAATATAACTTTCACATTTTAAAAAATGTGCGATAGAAACTTGATATCTCCTGCTTTTAAATGAATTATAATATTTAAGAATGTGTTACATTTGTTAAATTACTTTGGTTGATGGTCTCTCTTTTTTTTTGTTTTACTTTGTTATTGTATTCAGCTCAATTCAGCAAACATTTGAATTCCTAGCATGCAAAAGCTTGTGCTAGATACTGAGGATACAAAAACAAAGAAACCATTCATTCTCTCAAAAAGTTATGTTTTTATTGAATTTTAAGTTGTAAATAACATTTCCATAGGGAGATGATTTTATGATAGATGAAGTTGAAGTTAATTGTTACTATCTCATCATTTATTCACATGATCCTTGCTATGTAAATATTATTTCAAACAGGTTTTATTTTCAATAATCAAATAAGATTTTGCACCTTAAACTTGAATCAAAGATTCTTATAAATTGGAACCATAGCTTTTGAAAATGTATCTTCCTTATAATATTATAGACTTCTATATTATGTGGGCACATAGGAATTTTTGAATTTGCCACTATACTGACAAGAGAGAAAAGTTCATCAGTAAGCTACACCATGAAAATTGCTAATGAAAGAAATGTTTTTCTTCCTTCCCTACACATTTTCTTATTTTGTGACTTTAGTAGTTTTAGTGAGCAGTTCAGCAGCTAAAGATAGGTTTTAGTCTCAAAGAATCTTTTGCTTTCTATATAATAGGCACTGAATAAGTACAACTAAATTAATACCAGGATTGGACAGTGAAATGAGGTGAAAAAGTTGAATAAATTTGGATTTAGAAGATGGGTTTAAATCCTGGGTCTGTTTTATTAACTGTATGACATTAAGTCCTTTCCTCTCTCTTGAACCCCAGTTTCCTTATCTATAAAGATTAGACTGGATGATATCTAAGGTCTATTCCTTTCTACTTGGCAATTGAGTCTTTCTTTCTTTCTTTTTCTTTTTCTTTCTTTGCTTCATTTGGTTCTTGACTGCATTCTACATACAGCTGCCAAATAAATAAGGTGAAACTTTATGTATATTTCATAATTCCATTTTGCCATTCTAATTCCTCTTAAGCTTATATAAATCATTATTTTTATTTAAATATTCATTTTCCCTTGAGTTACATATACATTTGTGTGTATATATTTGTGTGTATGTACATACATATGTATATATGTCTAGATAAATAATTATATCATGGTAGCATGCATAATTGAAAAAAGCACTGAAATTGTAGGTGAGAAATTATCGTATTCAAAAAAGGCTAATTATTAATAAATGATATAATAAATAAAAACATTTGAAATCATTGAAGCTTAATTACTTCTAAAACAAATATAATGTAGGGTAGAATATAAAAGCGTATTAATAGAGATATAAAAGTGTTATGGTAGATGACATACAGGAATGCTTTGTGAAAAAGGTGGCATTTAAGTTGTACCTTGAAAAGAAGATGGAAAATGAATAAGTGAAGCTTCATAAAAGGTGGGAGGAGGGCCCTGTTGCTAGAAGGAACAAAATATAAGCAAAAATACAGAGGTTGGAAAGTGTGGGCATGTTTGAGGAACAGCAAATACTCTCATTTAGCTAGGCATAGGATGCATAAAAGAGCATAATGGAAAAATGAGGTTGGAAAAGTAATATAGACATATATTCCTTTTTTATTCTTAAAATACTTTATGATATGGCCCAAATTTATCTTTCCAGCCTCATTATGTCTTCACACACACTTTATTGACAAGCCAAACTGGCTTTCTCTTTGTTCCCTATCCATGACATTCTGACTTCCATCTTCATGTGTTTGCGCTAGCTATCCTCATTCTCTCCTCACCTGTGTCTCAGAGAATCTATCACTTCCTTCAGGACTCAGCTCAAATACCATTTTCTACATAAAGTCATTACTGACCCACCAAACTACTAGTGTTCCCTCTCTATCATGCACTTATTTTTTATTTATTCTTCATATACCCTGTATGTACATGTTTTCTCACCTGATAGAACATAAGCTTTTTGAGAACAGGGACTATTTAATTTTTTTTTTTTACTTTTTATCACCAGTATCTAGCATAGTGTCTAACACATAGTAGGTGCTTAATAAATGTTTGTTGTTGCCATTGTTAAAGGTAGGTTGGGGCCTTATTATGGTGGATCTTACATGTCAAGTGAGTGAATATATTCACTGGGTGATGAGGAATCATTTGATGTTTGAGATATTGGTGAGATGTGATGCTGGAGGGGAGTTGGGTAGGGAGGATTTGATAATCAGAATTATATTTTAGGAAGATTTTTGTTCTGGCAGCAGTGTATAGGATGGATACTGTAATGTAGGCACTAAACCATCGAATTTTAGGTAGTAGCAGTGGCAATAGGAAAAAATGGATTAATTTCAGAGAGATTGTACCATTAGATATAATAGAATTTAACAGCTAATTGGATATTGGATGTGAGGGGAAAAGATAAATCAAAAATGATTCTTAAAGTTTCAAGGCCAGGTTGTTTGAGAGAGTACTAGTGCCATAAACAGAATTGAAGAGGAGGAAAAGCAAAAGTTTGGGGATAATATGATAAATTTGGTTTTTAACTGCTGAGTTTAGGGTACCCAAAGATCCAGATATCCTGCTGGAAACTATGCTCAGATTATGATACAAAGCTTGATAAACTGCATAGTGAGCTAGTCCATCAGTACATGAGTCTTGGATGGGTACTGAGATTATACAGTGGGCTCAGCATTAAATAGGAGGAAAGGAGTAGGCTGAATTGGATTTAGGGAACTTTGCATCACTTTCAGTGATTTCAAGCTGCTATCTGAAACGAACTCATTTTTAAAATACCATTGTTCTTCCAGTGATGTTAAAACACCTCAATCTCTGAACGGTCAGAATTGTAACTTATTCAAAGGGCAATGCCAGAATTGTGGTGGGCATAAATGGGCTAGAACATGTAACAATAATAATTTGCTGCAAGAAATAATGTAATAATAATAGCTAATATTTATGTAGTGCTTTAAAGAATGCAAACTGCTATTTTTTACATTATCTCATTTAAGTCTCACTAACTCTGTGAGTCAGGTACTCCAGTTATTATTGTCCCCATCACACATCTAAAATACGTATCACAGGTACAATTTGAAACAAAATTGCTCTTGTTAACTTCAAGTCTATCAGTCTTATCCATTTTATTACATTACTTCCTGTAAAAGATAATATCCAGTAAGTGAGTAACCAGAAAAGGAGGTGGGCCAGTTATATAACAAGAGTTAAGAAATACAAATTACCTTCTATTTATTCTGTATATATCTGTAAGTGTGTGTGTGGGGGGGGGGGGGTTGCATGTTGTCTCTTCAATTAGAATGTAAACTTCTTGAGATCAGAGACTATATTTTTGTCTTTCTTTGTATCCCTAACGCTTAGCATAATGCCTTTCCCATAGTAAATGCGTGATAAATGCTTGTTAACTGATTAATAGTCCAAGTTCTGCACTGGTACCTTCAAAATGTTTAAAGACTTAGTAGAAGACCTCTTTTATATTTCACTGTTCAGTCAACGTCCAACTCTTTGTGGCTCCAAGGACCATAGCACACCAGGCCCTTCTGGCCTCCACTATCTCCCAAAGTCTGTCCAAATTCCTGTTTATTGTTTCCATGATACTATCTATCTCATCTTCTACTATATCCTTTCCTTTTGCCTTCAGTCTTTCCCAACATCCCAGAATGAGTCCTGTCTTCACATTATGTGGCTAAAATATTTAAGCTTCAACTTCAATATTTGACCTTCCAGTGAATGGCCTGAATTAATTTCTTTAAGTGTTGACTGATTTGATTTCCTTGTTATACAGGGGACTCTCAAAAAAGTTTTTTCCAGCACTGCAATTCAAAAATAAACATTCTGCAGAGCCCAGCTTTCTTTATAATCCACCTCTCACACCCATGTATTTCTATGGAAAAATCATAGCTCTGACTAGATGGATGTTTATCAGCAAGGGGATGTTTCTGCTTTCTTTGTTTCTTTCTTTGATTCTTCTTTTCTTTGAGACAGTCAGGGTTAAGTGACTTGCCTAGGGTCATATAGCTAATAAGTGTCTGAGGCCAGATTTGAATTTAGGTCTTCCTGATTCCAGGGCCGGTGCTTCATCCGTTTGCCACCTAGCTGCCCCGTCTTCTTTTTAGCACATTGTTCAGATTTCCCATAGCTTTCCTTCCAAGGAGCAAAGTGTCTTTTAATTTCATGGCTGCAGTTGCAGTCTGCAGTGATCTTTGAGGCCAAGAATATAAAATCTGAAACTGCTTCTATTTCTTCTCCCTCTGTTTACCAGGAAGTGATGGGACCAGTTGCCAAGATCTTAGTTTTTATGATGCTAAGCTTCAAGCCAGCTTTTACACTCTCCCCCAAACCAGTGGTCACTGTTAAATTTTCCAAATTTGCTGGCATATAAAGTGCAGTACTTTAACAGCATCATCTTTTAAGATTTTAAATAGCTCTTCTTTGACCACATCCAGCTTACCTTGGTTCATAGATCTTACATTTCAGGTTCCTATGCAATATTGATTTTTACAACATCAGAATTTCCTTTCATCACCAGATGCATCCACGGCTGAGCTTCCTTTCAGCTTTGGCCCAGCCACTTCATTAGTACTGTAACTACTTGTAGTTGTTCTCCACTCTTCCCCAGTAGCATATTTAACATCTTGTGCCCTGAAAGGCTCACCTTCCAATGTCATCTTTTTTTTAACCATTTTAGAATTGTCCATGGGCATTTCTTGGCAAAGATACTAGGGTGGTTTGCCATTTCCTTCTTCAGTGGATCACCTTTTGACAGCACTCTCCACTATAACTTGTCCATGTTGGGCAACCTGCATGGCATAATTCATAGTTTCATAAGTAGAAACCTTTAGCACTCATGTCTGAAATATGCATCACTTCATTCTTGTCTGGATCAGATCACTCTAACTGATGAATAAGTAGCAGCTTTTGAACAGGCAGCCTACAAGTTGAATGCATATTCAGAGAAACTTGAAGCAAAGTACAAGAAGCTAGAAAAGTGATGAAAGAATTCTTTAATGCAAAGATTTTACAAGAATGTTTCATAAGAGCTAAAATATGTCAGATGGAACTTATGAAATTTCTATGCTTCAATTCTATAAAAAAAAGTAATGCCAGTGATCCAAGGAGAATTTCAACCCTCGAGCTTTGGTTGGGTATACTATTTTGGCTGTCCTTTGATGTTTTTCTAAAACTGTAGTCCCTAGAATTGTATGAATTCTGACTTCCCCTTACTGTATGCTCCATTATGTGCCCTGGCCAAAGGCTCTGAATTCATGATCAGTCCCCTCTGGAGCAGATACAGATGAGAGGATCTGGTCTTCCTGTCTCCTACAGTACTGGTATACTCCTTTCTTCTCTCTTCCCCAATCCTTGTTATCTTTGACTTTTTATAAAGTTTAATTCTTGTTCTTAATGTTGCTAACTTGTTTTTACATTTGAAATCATGCAAAATATGTTTTCATATAAGCTACATCACAAAAAAATTAAAAAGCAAGAAAATTATACTTCAGTTTGCACCCAGAGTTCATTAATTCTCTCTTTCTGGAGATGGATGGCATTTTTTCATCATGAGCCCTTTTAAATTGTCTTGAATCATTGCATTGATCAGAGTAGCCAAGTCCTTCACAGCTGATCAACATTACAATGTAGCTGTTACTGTACACAATGATCTCCTGTTTTTTCTCACTTCACTTTGTATCAGTTCATATAGGTCTTGCCATATTCCTTCTGAAATATCCTCCCCATCATTTATTATAACACAAAAAGTACTCAATCACAATCATATGCCACAACTTATTCAGGCAGTTCCCAATTGATGAGCATTCCCTCAGTTTCCAATTTTTTGTCACCACAAAAAGAGCTGCTATAAATATTTTTGTACATGTAAGTTCTTTCCCTTTTTCTCTGATCTCTTTTGAGTACAAACCTAGTAGTGGTATTGCTGGTTTAAAGAGTATGCAATTTTATAACCCTTTGGGCACAGTTCCAAATTGTTCTCTGGAATAATTGGATCACTTCCCAATGCCACCAACAGTTAATTAGTGTACCTATTTTCCCTCATCTCCTCCAGTATTTGTTATTTCTAATAGGTATGAAGTGGTAGCTTAGAGTTATTTTAATTTGTATTTCTCTAATCAATAGTGATTTAGAGCATTTTTCACATGACTATATAGATAGCTTTGACTTCTTCTTCTGAAAATTCCCTTTTCATATTCTATGACCATTGGGAAATGGTTCTTTTTTTTATATATAAATTTGACTCCCTTTCCTACATATTTGAGAAATGAAGCATTTATCAGAGAAACTTGCTATAAAAACTTTTGATATTACTTCATTGTCTGTGGTACCTTTTATCAAAATGTAGTTTCCCTGATTATCTCTTTTAATTACATCTATTTATGCTGTTGCTTTGTCTGACATCATAATCGCTACCTCTACCTTTTTTACTTTAGCTGAGGCATAAGGAATTCTGCTCCAGCCACTAACATATTGTTTGCAGCCTTTTCTTGAACTAAAAAATAAAATAATAATTTATAATCCTTTTTTTAAAAAGAACCCATGTCTTGCAGGTATGTAACTGTAACCCAACTATCCCAGAGTTGCACACTGTAGAATCCTAAGATGACCAAGGGAGACTAGTATAATTTCTCACAGTGGGTGTGGCACCCTACTAGATTCTTATTGCTGTTACAGACCTAGCCCCTTGCCAAAATAGATGGAACAACTAACTCCAGTAAACAGTCCTCAGCAACCAAAGCTGTGCCATAATCAGAGGCAGTTTTGTATTCTTACCTCAACAAGAGTATCTGCAACATCAGCACCAGGGCCAGCAATTGATTTTGGATGGTAACTATGGAAAAGGCTAACCAGCCTAGCCTGTGGTTAGTGAAATCTCTTCAAGTCTTTCTAAGAAGTGAAAGATGTTAACTCTGATATTAGTTAAGTGGGAACTATCCAATTGTCTTTTTCTGCCATTCAGACTTACCAAAACCAAGTTCTTAAAGCCTGAAAGTCTCACAGTACTTTCCAATATATTGTGTTGTTCTGTTCATTTTCATTCAAGTGCTACACATTGACATTTGTGTCAATAGTCTTTTAAAGTGTGCTGATTTTTAAAAATTAGATATCAGTAAGTCAACATTTGGACAGAGCTGACCTGATAATATGCTGATAATTATATTTATCTGCAAAGAGGCCAAAAAGTAGAGCCATTTACAAATACAAACAGTGGTAGTATTGCTGCAGGAGTAGATCTAACTTGAAAACCTATCCTTTTAGATCTAATAAATTGAGGGGCCAAAAGTTGAGAATTTTAAATGTGAGAGAAGGAAAATGGGGAAAATAATGTTTATACACCAAAATCTGAAATTTAAGTATTAGAATTTAAGTTTTTTGGTTCCCTGCCAGTTTTCCTTACTATGGAGTGCTTGGGAGTTAAAATGTGAAAATTGTTTTTAAAAACAGTGAGACCAGAAAAAGCTAGTGTTTGAAAATAGCAAAACCTGTTATTGACTATATGTGGTCACTGGTTTGGCATGGTGTGGGTGGCTTCCTTCCTCTCCCCATTTAAATCTTTTGCTAACTTAGTGTGCATCATCAGGTTTATTGAATGGTACTTACTGTCTTCTTTTAAAATTGTTTTTCCTAGGATATTTTTATGCTATTGTCTTGACAATTCTATAGTAAATTACAGTGTGATAATAATTAAATCATTTTCAGCCTTTAAATAGCTGAAAATTGAAATTATTGAATATTTTGAGCATAGTAGTACAATTTAAGTGGCTCTACTGAGTTAATCTTGTCAAATTTTTTCTTCTAGGGAAATAGGAACTGTAAGCTTATGGGATCTCTTTTCTTAACTCTTACAGAGATGAAGAAGGAGCTCATGTATTTTAGTATTTCTCAGACGTAAAAAAATAACATTTCCAATTATACTTTCTCTTGTTTATTTCAGAGAGTAATATTTCTATCAGAATTTTAAAATCATCCTTCTTTATATTTGTTTTGTGTCTTTATTTTGGTGACTGCTATTCTTTTCTTTCATTCTAAGGTATATTTTTACAAAATATACATTTTAAGGATTTCTGGATTCTTTATCTTTGTTATCAAGAGGTATTTATTAAGGACTTTGTGAGCTTAGTGAGTGGCAGGCTAAAGCATAGGACTGAATTTAATAAAATGAAATTCATTAGGATAAATATAAAGACTTAGGTTCAAAAAAACAACTTCGCAAGTACAAAATGGACAAGGCAGAAAAACATTCAGGGGTTTTTGTGTGCTTCATGCTCAAGATGGGGATGGGGCTTCAAAAAACACTGTTGCAACTGACTTCCATTAGGGGAGATTTCTTGATAGCCCCTCTGCACCATGCCCTGATTAAGCTACATCTTGTTCATTTGTGGACAGCACAGTTGAAAAAAGACATTGATAAGCTAGAATGTGTCCAGAAGAGGGAAACCAGGATTATGAAGATCTTTCAGTTCATAAAATATGTTGAAGGAACTAGGAATGTAATTTAGTATGAAGAAGAGAAGACCTGAGGGGGTGGGTTTGAGAAAAATCTTCAAGTATTTGAAGGCATGTCATGTGGAAGACAAATTGGGTTTATTCTGTTTGCTTGCAAGGATAGACAAGAATAAAGTGTTGAAGATAAATTTAGCCTTGATATCAAGAAAAAGTTCCTAACAATTTGAGTTGTACAAATATAAATAACCTACCCTAGAATTTAGTAAGTTCCCCCTCAATGAAGGTCTCCAAGTAGAGACTGAAAGTTTTAGTGGAGATTGTTTTCAGGACTAGATGGCTACTGAAATCCCTTCCAATTCTGTGATTCTGTGAGAGCCTTTATGGTCACGTTTTGCTTTATAAAATTAAATACTATGAACTATATACCATAGGATACTGTGTCTTTTACTTTTTTCAGTCACTTATATGATGATAAATGTACTATGGACTATCACTTGCAAAAAATCTACATCTTCCCTCTAATACTCATTA
The DNA here is from genome assembly GCF_003287225.1 of Phascolarctos cinereus. NCBI lineage: Eukaryota > Metazoa > Chordata > Mammalia > Diprotodontia > Phascolarctidae > Phascolarctos > Phascolarctos cinereus. The sequence goes on from NW_027555736.1 coordinate 132,637,246, forward strand.
GAAGAGCCCATAATGGATATGGAGATTATTTTCATGAAGATTTTATACAGTTAGAGGCTTATGGATGGGTAGTTGTTGATGTTCTCTCAATGATGTTAGTTAATAATAAAGTCTGAATTTAAGTGTGTGTGTATATATGTTGTGTGTGTGTGTGTGTGTGTGTGTGTACACACACACACACACACACATCTGGTATCATTCCTCTTTCTTCAGACACCTTGAAAATCAAGCCATCCTTACCTTTAAAACTGTGTCACCACAGTCCTTCTCTGTGTATGCTTGGTCTTTTCTAATGACTTTTCCTGTCTTTGTTTGCTTGACTGTCATTCTCACTTCCTCCATGAACAGGACCAGAACTGTCATGTTATGTTCTAAATGTGGGGCATCAATGGCTATATTGGTAAAAAGAGTTTGTTATTAAAAAATCTTTGCAAATCTTTTCTTCATTTGTTGTCCTCTTTCCAAATCATCCTTAAATGCCCTCAGGACTGCTTTGCTTAGTTGAGTCTCAAAACTTTCTTTGAACTAGTTTTTCCTTGCACTGTTTCTTTCTGTTTTAAGAGGCAATGCTGCTTACCATATTAAACAACAATGATAAAAAAAAAAGTTTTGGGGTTTTTTTTGCCATACCCATCAAAATGGGTGAAACTTAAAATATTGTTTGTGCTTATTTCAGATGTGACTTTAGACTTAGGCTGCTTTCATAGAAATGACCGTTTTATATTTTAAATTTAATTTTAGATTTCCTTGGAATCATCTATAGAGTACCTTTCTCAGCACTCACACAGTCAGTTAGAACTCTTATACTCTTCTTGCCTTGATATCATTTTTCCATTGTGGACATTCTTCCCTATGCTTATCACTAATAGCAGTTAAGTTTTTGTGGGAAGAAGTTCAAATGTGAATATAAGAAATAGATCTTGGGTGATATATTTTTTGATGATAATGATGATGATAATGATAATGATGGTGATAACTTTTGACAAGATTATTGACCCTTTCTTGGTAATTTTCTGCCTTGAATCTTTGTTATCAAATCTTTCTGATTAGAGCTTCATATCCAAGATGTATAAAGTAACACAAATACAAGGTATCCCAAAAGTTTTAGTTCAGTTTTAAGCTAAATTTTACTTAAAATTTTTGAGATACCCAGTATATGACCAAGAACCATCTTGTGAATTTCAAAAGATAACAAGTGATCTAACAGTTGTCAAAAGAATAATTGCAAACAATAAACAATCATATCAAAGATTTCTCCAAGTCAACAATAATAAGAAATAATTAGAAAAAAAAATCATAGTATCTCTGATCACTTCATGCTCAATCTTCTGTCAAAGATGACAAAAGAAGGAAATAATGTTAATTAATTAGGAATTGTGGGTAGACATACTAATAAAATATTGGTGGAGCTATAAATTGGTCTAACCATTCTGGAAAGCAAGTTGGAATTATAGTAAGCAAGTAACTAATATTTCCACAATACTCTTTGACCCAAGGATCCCACTGCTGGATTACACATATAAAATTGCAAAAATAGAAGGTTCCCATGTACAACAAAATATTTATAGCCCACTTTTTGTAGTAGAAAAGAATTGGGAACAAAATAGATACCTATTAATAGAGAATGGGTAAGCAAATTGTACATACGAATGTAATAGAATATTCTACCATATAAGAAACAATAAATATGAAGATTATAGTGAAGCAAGGGAAGATTTTTATGAACTGATGCAAAATGAAATAATAACTAGGAATAGAATATACAAAATACAACAATGGAAATAGAAAAAACAGAAATAGCAAAATTAAAATTGATTGCTCTCTAATAACGATCAAATTTGACCTTGGAGAAAAGAAAAGTTTCCTCCTTCCTTTCTTTGCAGAAGTATGGGACTATGGGTATGAAACATTTCATATATGGTCAAACTCAATTTATGTGTTATTTAGTTTTGCTGAACTGCTTCCCTGCCACAATTGTAGAAGCAAGAAAAGGGTTATATTTGTACAAGGAAGATGATATAAAAACAAAAGAAAACAATAGCTATTTAAAAAATTTTCACCTTGTAGTTTCTCAAAAAGTTTTTGCTCACTTTTTAAAGTTTTTTTTCTAGTTCTTCAGTTTGATTCAGTTGTTCTATAAAATGTTTATATTTCATCACTTCCCCTGTTTAAAAGCTCATAAATATTCTCCCATTCATTTTAGCCTTACTGATTCTTGGAAATTTACTTTTCAGATGCAGATAAAGAACACTTTTGTCATTCTTCTCTATTTTCTTGACAATATGTTTCACTGAACCAACTTTAATAGGCACTTGTAGTAAGAAAATTTTTTTCTGGCCTAATTAGTGATTATCTTACCATGTTTTTCTTACTTGGAATCAGTTCTTTCCTTTAAAGACATTTTAGATGGGCTGCCTCCACCACCACCATTTACAAAAAACAAAACAAAACAAAAAAACTATTTGGTTTACCTAGGTTGTAATCCTAGCCCAGGCATTGTAACTTTTGATTTCCCACAGTTATGCCAAGAATATTTCTTTTTTATTATTTAAAGCTTATGATAAGAAGTATCATGGTTTGAAGATATTTTGATACACCACTTCTAGCAGATTCCATCCTTTTGTCTAAAAGCTAAAGATTCAACTTGATTTTTAGATAGGTCAAGATTGCTAACAAGATTATTTAGGTCTGAAATTAGGATCTAAAAGCGGAAAAATTACTTCAAATTGGGCAACACAACCTTGTTACCTTGTCTCTCTAAGCCTTGTCATTGCAATATAAATCATCAGGTTCATCTTCCAAGTTTCTGGTAGTTTTGATACATGTAGTTCTTCTCTGTAGAAAACAGATCTTATAGCTAATGGTAGATTTGGATGTGTGTGTTTAGACTTGGATGTGTTTGTTCAGCAGAAATAGCAAACTATTGTTATATATAGTCTCTCCCATTAAAATGTAAGCTTCTTAAGCACAGGGACTCTATTTTTCCTTTCTTTCTATCCCCAGCACTTAACAGAATACCTTACACATAGGATACATCTCATAAATGTTTGTTGATTACTGATGATTAGTTGTTAAAAGATCTTTTTTTTCTTTCTAAATCATAGGAAGTGTACATGGCATGAGTTGAAATCCGTGTATATGGCCTGTTAATAGTTTGGCACAACTGATATAGCACAAGTTAGAGGCCTGGCCCTTATCCTTATTATCTATTTTACAACCAACTAATCAATAAATAAATATTTGTGAAGTGCCTACTATGTGCCAGGTACTACTGAGGATATAAAAAGAGGCAAAAGATAGCCCGTGTCCTCAAGGAGCTTACAATCTAATAGGGGAGAAAACATGCAAAGAAATACATATAAAGTAAGCTATATACAGGAGAAATAGAAATAATTTAACACAGGAAGGCACTGGAATTAAGAGAGGTTAGGGAAGGTTTCCTGTAGAAGGTGGGTTTTAGTTGGAACTTAAAGGAAGACAGGGAAGTCAGTAGCCAGAGTGGAGATGGGAGAGTGTTCCAGGCATGAGAGACAGCTAGAGAAAATGTCTTCTTTACTAGAAGAGTAAAATTTCATCTTTAAGATTTAAAAGTTGGTTCAGGGGCAGCTAGGTAGCACAGTGGATAGAGCACCGGCCCTGAAGTCAGGAGGACCTGAGTTCAAATCCGGCCTCAGACCTAACACTTGACAGTTACTAGCTATGTGACCTTGGGCAAGTCACTTAACCCCAATTGCCTAAAAGCCAAAAAAAAAAGTTGGTTCAACAAAACTATTTTGGATCATTGGCACCTGAGTCATGCTAAGAATTTAAGTAATGTATACCAACAGCTATAAAGTACGGAAACACTCATGGAAAGAAGATTAGAAACAATAAGGATATTTACCAAATGCCCACCAACAAACTGATAAAACAGTATGCTACCTGTCATTTCACTGCATGACTGATTATAGCTGAACATGCCCCAACCTGCCCTGCGTGTACGTAACACATAAGTTGGAACTTCACACAGAATTTAAGAATAATTCAACTAGAGGCTTCTCACTTTATATCCTCCTTGACCCCCCCCCAACCAAACCATACTTTATACCATTTCAGATTCCATAATATGCATTAAAATTCACATCACTCAATGACAGTGAGTAATAGGGAAATTTCATTTGCATATTAGTTCCCATAAAACACCAGAAAACTTCCGCAGACAAAACATAGGTTGAGCAGTATAGTCTAGCTCCATCCCTCCTCTGTAAGATTTTACAAACGAGTTATTCTTTTTTACCAGTATTTCCCTTGGCCACAATATCTCTCCATTTGGCAACTAAATAGTGTTTTCTGACAAGTGAAGGATGAGGACAAGCTGCTCAAGGAGGTGTTGGATTGCCAGGAATCAGAGGTCTGGAGCTGTGCCTTGCCATCCTCAAGGAGACCTACAGCCAGATCATTTTAATTACATGCCGCAGAACATGCTACAGATCTCGAGGCTTGAGCAGAAAAATCTGTAAAGTCACTCTGAGGAATTTCTTGTTCATGCTTATAATACCACCCAGAATGGTAAAACGTCTTCTACTTCATATTGGCTGATTTTGGACGAGAGCCACGTTTGCCTGTTGAGTTGTGTTTTGGAGTCTTAGAAGATGGAGAAGACTTGGAGACTCACTACCATTACTGCATCCTTTGACTGAGAGACCAATTGAAGAAGTATTTTTCCTTAGCTTGTGGCCTCAGGTCAAAAAAACTTAGAAAGAAACATGCAATGGTATAAATGCTTCAAATTTGATGTCAAGAACTCCAGCCAGAGAATTGAGGCCCTTTATGAAATCTTAGGATCATTGGGCGGGGGGGGAAGTAAGATAGCAGACAAGTAGAATATCATCCTCCTTATTCTCCTTCTGCTTCCCCTAGGTAAGTAAAAGACTGAAAAATCTGCCAGTCTAGAAAATAGCCCTGGAGAATGGTTAGGGTCCTACAAAAACAATGTATCATAACTTCCTGTTGCCCATAGAATAGTTAGTTGAGCTCCTTTATGATTTCGAGGATAGCAGCAATAGAGAACCAACCAAGCAGCCCTGAGAATAACTTGCCTACCAGTTGAAGAGACTTTTGGACCCAGATGAATAGCCCATATGGAGAATATCTGGATCATAATTCAGATGTAGCATTTTGATCTTTTCTTGATGGTCAGGGAAAGCAAACAAGACTGACCCAGTATAGTAGATGTCTGTGCCCCTGAATTAATGCTAAACTCAGAGAATCTACCTGATCAAGAATGGAAAGAGGCAGCACTGAAGATAGCCATCATCAGTTTAGGCCATCTATGAGACTAGGATTGGTACTGTAGGCCAAAGAGTCTCAGGATATTAAGGTTGCATAACTGACCTTTGGCATGTCCATATGATATGGCTTGAGGCAACATTGACTTATGAGGCTCCAGGAGCAATGAAAGAATATAGGTAGATAGTGAACATTAGTGGAGTACATATAATATGCATGTGGAACCTCAGTATGTAATATGAATAAAATGTCCAGGTTTGGAATGCAGTACACAACATTGTTGTGTGTGTTGTATATGGCACATGGCCTTTATATTTTGGCTATGTTAGGTACCTTTCTTTTATGTCATGTATTATATATGACCTGTATGTCTAATCTACATATTTTACTTTGCTGTATTGTGCTATTATACATTGCATGTGATTTGTGAATTTGTTCTACTGTTGGCAATTTTTATATATGTTGTGGCTATGTATGTTATGTATTATGATTCTCCTGACCTATGTAGATGAGCTACCGTATACAACTTTGATAAGGATAATGTATACTATCTATATGTATGTGTGCTTTGTATTTAGTAAATTAGTAAATGTTAATTTTGATATGCATTTATAAACTGTCCATATGATATGGAATGTGGAATGGAGAGCTGAGGTGTATAAGAATAAGAGTGCAGAGAAAGATATAGGAGGAAGGAACTTTTACTACAGGGATAGTAGCTTTGAATTACTAGGATTAGGAGAGAAGGATTTGGGAGTTTGCCTACCATAAGATTCAATTTAATTCAGTTCAACAAGCATTTTTTAAGTTCTCTTAATGTGCTAGGCAATACAAAGCCAGAAGTAAAGCAGTCACTACCCTCAAGTAGTTTACATTCTATTGGAATAGATAGCATGTACATAAATAAACACGTACGAAACAAATGCAAAGTAGTTTTGTGGAAGCAGGATATTAGCTACTGGGGAATTAGGAAACATGTTAGTGTTAGTAAATGAAAAGTGTTTGGGTCCCATAGGCCATATTACTCAAACTAAGCACCCCATTTTTAGCCTCTTCCTAAGATGATAAGGGAAGGGAAATGAGAAGGGGGCAAGCAAGTATTTATTAAGTACTTAATATGTGCCAGGCACTGTGCTAAGCACTTTACATATAGTATCATTTGATCCATACGTTCAGAATATAAGCTGCATGTGAAGCAAGTATTATTTCCCAGAAGCATAAGTTCTCTGGCACAAGCCGTTTGAGCACAGTGACTGGCATATAGTAAGTGCTTAATAAATGTTTGTCGATTATTTAATTGATTAATTGACCTCCTCAGGGTTGAAATTTTTGATGAATTTGAGTCTCCTTTTGGTTTATGCTGAATACTTTTTGCTATCGAAAATCTCTTTCTTGTTCATGATTTTTGGACTCTTCATCAGACACCTATTTTTTTCCACACTTAAGTCTCTTAGAACATACATACATTTGACTACAGTTGCCCAGCAAGGACATTTTAGGTAATTATTGTCATACATAGATATACACATATCTATCATGTACATAAATATATACACATATGTAGTATATATGAATATCCTTGAATTTGTGGATTATTACAAAATGATCATATTTTTTAAATATTTAATTTTATCTACTTAATACTTGCTTGATTTTATTTCTTCAAATATGCTTTCTGTTATTGATAATCACTATTTAATTATCCATCATATTATACATAGGATTTTACTTAAACTATAGAGCAAAAACTCTAGTCCTCTCCTGAACTAAAATGCCAAACATTCAAATTCTCCTGCAGAAAGTGCAACTCAAGTGGGTTGGTCATGTTGTTTAAATACCAAACATATGCTTGCCTAAAAGACTATTTTATGGAAAATTCACATAAGCCATGTGTTTACATGGTGGTCAAAAGAAGCTATACAAGGACATTCTCAAGGTCTCTCTAAAGAACTTTGGAATGGGCATAGCGTGCCCTAATCAAAGAAGGTGTTGTGCTGTATGAGCAAAGCAGAATTGAAGTAACTCAAAAGAAACTTGAGATGCACAAATTTGGAGAATTCACCCCAAATGTTCACATGGCCTATTTATGCCCCACCTGTGTGTAGAGCCTTCCAAGCTCATATTGGTCTGATCAGCCACAGCTGCACACACTGTAACTTGATTCTGACATAGTGATATCTTTTTGGTCCTCATTGAGAACAAAGGACAGCAACCAACCAACCAGAGCAAAAACTAAACAGCCAGACATTTTTATAACAAAGGAAACTTTCTATATATTAAGATGATTATTTTCTATACATTAGGAATATATTATATATTATATAATTATATCATATAATATATAATAATGTATATACTGTAATATGTAATAATATACAATTATATATAATCATATACTATGTTAATAAATATATTATTTCTTTTACTCTGAGGTCAATGATTAAGTATTTAAAGTTTTGCGTCTTTGGTTTTGCACAGGATATCTTACACTTATCTCTTAGTCTTGACTTATAATAATAAAAATTTATTTTTTGCCCTTTTTACATGAGGTACTATTAATTTGATATTTCAAAGTACATTTGAAAATCTGTCATGGAATAGAATAAATTTGTAAAAATATTATTGACATGATTCTTAGTTATACAGGATGTCCCCAGAAATCTTAGTAAATTCAGTTTTAAGCTACTAAAGAAAGATTTTTAATTACTTAGTAAACTCTACTATGATGTGAATTGGTTGATAAGATAAAGTGAACTTCAAAAAAGTCAGAGATTTTTGAGTTATGTCAGCAAAGAAAATGATTAAATACTAACTTTATTATCAAGAAAATAAATACTAATATCCAATTATATGATAATAACTGATTTCTTAAGAATGAGTATAAACCTGCAATAGCAAAATCCCACAGGAACCAGTAGACTTTCCTTGAAAATGTTTAGTCCTTAATAAATCTGTGTTAATCCTGTCATGATTTGATTTGAGACTGCATATATTCCTATTCCAGAAAGATCCTCTTAATCAGAGTAAACATATCAAAATGGTCAAATCATATTCACTAACTTCTTACTAACACAGAAATATAACCTAGTCAGCCAGAAAAAAAAAAAAAGGAAGGAAAGGGAATCAGGGCAAATGTGTAACTGGAGGAGTGATCACATTATGATCAGAAATACTTCAGATGTTTGATATCATTTATATGGTTACTCCCCTCCATGACTTAGGTGATCTATGGCCAGAAAATTAAGGAGAAAAATTAGAAGCGATTTCTTGAAGTAGACTAATTGTGACTCTGTGAACCTTTCCTAATATAACATCATTCAGTACCACTAGATTCGTTACTACTGGATTTTCAACAATTTTCCCTTATATTAAAGCTTCTCATCCAATGCCCTTTCCCCCTACCAAAGCCAAACCTAGAACAAAAGGGTAGTTCTTACATTTTATTTTCTAGATACCTAACTCTAATATACCTTTATATTTATGTTGAGGATATGGTTACCCACCAGATTCTCCCTCCTGGGTAGCAAAGTGAATAGAATGCTGGGCGTGGAGTCAGGAAGAACTCAGTTCAAATCCAGTCTCTGATACTTACTAATTGTGCAACCCTGGACAAGTCATGTAATCTCCATTTTCCTCAGTTTCCTCATCTGTAAAAGGGGGATAATAATAGCACCTGCCTCTTAGGGTTGTGAGGATCAGTGAGTTAATAATTGTAAAGCTCTTATCACAATGTCTTGTAAATAGAAAGTGTTATATAAATATTAGCTGTCATTGTTATCATCATCATCATCACCTTTTGTGTCATGGACTCCTTTGGTAGTCTGGTAAGGCCTTTGGACCCCTTTTCAGAAAAAAAAAAGTTTTACATGCACAAAATACCTAGGATTTAAAAACAACAACAACAACAACAACAACCTAATTATATTGAAAGAGTCATCAAACTTTTTTTAGAAATAAGTTCACAGACCCTAGCTTAAGAACCCATGCAAGTCTAAATCAATCACTTAACGCTTTCTGTAAAAATTCAGCCCGCATTCAAGATGTTTTATCTTTGACTTATTAGATTCCTTTTGCTTCTCATAGACATATTTTGGTGGTTAGAAAAAATGAAAGGAGTTTCTCCAGAGTATCTCATTATGTCTATTGAGATTAGCTCAACACAAACCTACTGTCTATGCTGCTACTCATTTGTCACTTAACATCTGCCTGTATTGTTATTTATCTTATGTCCACTCTTTCCACCTAGACTGTAAATTCTGTAAGGGTATGGATCATATCTTTATACTTCTATGGATTTTTAGCATAAAACACAGTGTAAATGCTCAATAATTGTTGAAGATCATGCCCTCTAACCATAGGTGTCCCTCAGGGTTAGGTCCTAGGCCCTTTTCTGTTTTCCCTTAATACTACTTCATTTGGTAATCTCATCAGCTTCCATGGATTTAATTACCATTTCTGTACTGATGATTCTCAAATCTTACCTTTCATGCCCCATTCTCTCTGTCTACCTCCAATCTCACATCTCTAGCAGGCTTTCTGACATCTGGAACTAGATGTCCAATAGACATCTTAAACTCATTATGTCCAAAACAAATCTCATTAGCTTTTCCCCTAAACCTTTCCCACCTCCTAATTCCCTCTTAATCTATAGAAGGCAACATCATCCTCTCAGGCTTCCAAGTTTGGAGTCTTCCTGTATTTCTCACTGTCTCTCACCTTCTCCCCGCTCACCCTCACCTCTTCCCATACCTAAGCTGTTGCCAAGGCCTGCCAATTTCATCTTTGCAACATCTCTCTAATATGCCCCCTTCTCTCTTTTGACAGTGCCACCACTTTAGTGAAGGCCCTTATCACCTCATGCCTGAACTATTGCAATAGCTTGCTGATGGGTCCACTTGCCTCTAGTCTCCCCAAACCAGTTCATCCTCCAGGTCATTATCTCTGGCTGTCCCCCATGCCTGTAATGTTCTCCCTCCTCTACTCTAACTGCTGATCTCCCCAGCTTCCTTTAAGTCCCAACTAAAACCTCACTTTTTACGTGAAGCTTTCTCCAATGATTTTTAATTCTAGTGCCTTCCCTTTGTTAATTATTTCCTATTTATCCTATGTGTAGCCTGCTTTGTATATATTTGTTTGCATGTTGGATCCATCACTAGATTGTAAGCTCCTTGAGGGCAGAGACTGTCTTTTGCTTCTTTTTGTATCCCCAGTGCTTAGCACAGTGACTGGCACATTGTAGGTACTTAGGAAATGTTTATTGATTGATTCATTGATGATTGCTTATCTTTTAATAGTTTGTCATCAAATAATGTAATGATAAACTATTAGACTTGATCACAAAAACATGATTATACCATTAAAAACTGGCTAGTCAGTTAAAGACTTAGAGTTATTTCACAGTTTCATTAATATTACCTGAAAGTCACACTTAACATTTATTGAGCACCTTTCTTTTTTTTCTTTTTTTTTTTCTTTTTGGTGAGGCGGTCAAAGTTAAGTGAGTTGCCCAGGGTCACACAGGAGCACCTTTTACAGGCAGGGTCCTCTGACTGATGTAAAAGTTATCCTTGAGAGGAGAGACAGTGTCCTGAAATTTGGAAAGTAAACCATATCCTCAAAATAAATGTAAAGGAATATTGGATTTAGTTATCTAAAAAATAACATGTAAGATAATTGTCTTTTTTATCTAGTTTTGGCTTTGGTAGGTAAGAAGGATGAGAAGGGCATTGGATGAGAAATTTTAGTGTGAAGGACAGTTGTTGAAAATCTTATAAACAAAATAGGCTTAACTAGTGATGATGACTAATATTGTATCAGGCAAGGTCCACAGAGTCACAGTTAGTGTACTTCAAGAAACTTCCTCTAATAATTCTCCTCAATTTTCTGGCCATAGATCTCCTAAGTCATGGAAGGAATACCCACATCAATAATATCTATCATCTGTAGTATTTGTGATGAACAAATGTATTTTTTTTCTGTTTTCTTTCATCTTAACCAAATCAAAAATTTGATGATATTCCAACTGGAGTGATTTCAGTCAGTAAAATGCATTGATTTGCTTAGTTGGGTAGGGTATTTTTGATTTGCCAAGTGGTCAGTTAACTTAACATAAGAAAAACTTTTCACTGTCCAAGACTGCATTCCTTACACTATCTAATTAGCCATCTTGAAATAGGTTGTTGATCTCAAGAGTTATTGGGCAGTGATAAATGGTCAAAGGACATAAACAGGCAGTTCTCAGATGAAGAAATTAAAGCCATCTATAGTCATATGAAAAAATGCTCTAAATCAGTATTGATTAGAGAAATGCAAATCAAAACAACTCTGAGGTACCACATCACACCTATCAGATTGGCCAACATGACAAAACAGGAAAATGATAAATGTTGGAGAAGATGTGGGAAAATTGGAACTCTGATGCATTTTTGGTGGAGTTGTAAAATAATCCAACCATTTTGAAGAGCAATTTGTAACTATACCAAAAGGGCTATAAAAATGTGCATACCCTTTGACCCAGCAATAGCATTTCTAGGGCTATACCCCAAAGAGATCATGCAAATGGGAAAAGGACCCACATGTACAAAAATATTTACAGCAGCTCTTTTTGTGGTGTCAAAGAATTGAAAATTTAGAGGATGCCCATCAACTGGGGAATAGTTGAACAAGTTGTAGTATATGAATGTAATGGAATACTATTGTACTATGAGAAATGATGAACAGGCAGACTTCAGAAAAACCTGGAAAGACATGTATGGTCTGATGCTGAGTGAGATGAGCAGAACCAAAAGGACATTGTACACAGTAACAGCCACATTGTTCAATGATTAATATTGATAGACTTAACCCTTCTCAGCAACACAAGGATCTAAGACATCTCCGAAGGCCTCATGATGGAAAATACTGTCAACGTCCAAAGAAAGAACTATGGAGTTTCAATGCAGATCGAAGCATCCTATTTGCTATTTTTTTATTCTGTTGTGTTTTGTTTCCTCTTTCTGGTGATTCCTCCTATTAATTCTAATTCTTACAATGTCACTAATGTGAAAATATGTTTAATAGGAATGTATATGTATAGCCTATATCAGATTGTGCTCCATCTTGGGGAGGAAGAGGGGGAGGAAGGGGGAGAAAAATTTAAAACTCATAAGCTTATGGAAGTTATTTTGATAATTCAAAATAAGTTAATTTAAAAAATAAAAACAAAAAAACCCCCAAAAAAAACAAAAAAAAAGTTATTGGGCAAGAGAATGTGAATTACTCAAAATCCATCACCACTAATAGAGAAGTGATTATAAATGTACCAATGACCAGCTGTTTGTTGTTTGTTGTAGGGTTTATCTGCTAGATATTTATTTATCTTCCTGAACTTAAATAAGGGAGTTAAAAAGACATGGTTATGAATTACAGTGAAGAGAGTGCCAAGCCATGTGACCCCTATACAAAATGTTGTTTAAAACTCATATCCTCCATGAAGGAGCTTAGCTAATTTCACCCACTTCATATTCTGTCATCTTGCCATTATCACCTTATTATTTAGGTACATGATTACATTCTCCAAAATGTCTTTGTATATATTTAATTTATATTCTCATGTCTTGTTTAACAGTAAATAATTATTTCACAGTTGCAAGCAACAGTTATCAGTCTAGGTGGACCATTTAAGACCCTTCCTTCTTTTTACTCTGATCTTGGTAAGTAATTTTTAAGTGACCAGAAAGAAACTGAAGTTACCTCAGCACAGTTCTGGCTCTGCTTCATTGCCTTTTGTTTTTTCAACTTCCCCTATTGCTCCACATCAACACCTAAAAACTATTATTGAATCCTAGCAATCTAGTTTAGAGAAGCTATCCAGGTTAATTGTTTCAGAAGTATTTGCATTTCTCCTAAAATTGTGTGCTTTATTATTGATAGTTAACTACTTGCTGTCTTTTATTATTGAATCGATTTAATTCAGTTTTCATTTATTCATTGTGCTTGTGGAAATAAAATTAATCAGAGTGCTATCTTATGTTAATTTTGATTGTAGAGGTTGGAGATTTGAAGGAGCTGCAGACACTAGACATCTCTACCAATCGTTTGCTAACTTTACCAGAGAGGCTTCATATGTGCCTTTCTCTGCAGTATCTAACTGTGGACCGAAATCACTTGTGGTGTGTACCTCGCCATCTTTGCCAGCTTCCTAGCCTCAATGAACTCTCCATGGCTGGGAACCGTCTTGCATTTTTGCCACTTGGTAAGTGATTACATTTGTCAATAAATTTTTATTAAAAATATTTCACTATCTGGGGGAAAGAAGCTTATTCTTTGTTTTCTTTAAGCACATTTATTCAGTTTTTATAATATACAATATATCATTACTGTTTAACAAAGAAAGCGTATTTTAAGTCCTAAGTCTTCTATTTTTGCTGTTGAAATATCTTTTTATACCCAGAAGGCACTTCTACAAATATTCTCATATTTTTAATTTTTAAATAGATTTTTATATTAAAGTTTGAAATGTGACAAGATATAAGTATTCTGAAAGTGAAATTGAAATATTAATAGCAGTAGTAGTAGTTCACATATATAAGGAGACTCAGAGTGGCATAATGTTTCCAGAGTTGTCCTCAGAGCCAGGAAAACCTGGGTTCAAGTTCAACTTCTGACACATACTGGTTGTGTGACTCTTAGCAATTCACAGCAATTCTTAGCTATTGTGCAATCCTTAACAATTCTTAGTGCTCTGAGAAGCTAAGACTGTAATTTGTAGAGAAGATGCTGATATGCAATGACAGCTAGAGACAGAAACTGAGAGAGTTAAAGTTAGAATTTCCTCATCTACAAGGTCATCAATGAAGTCATAAGCCTTGTAGTTTGTCCTTCATTTTTTGAAGAGGACCAATAATATCATGAGGGTGATGTCTGATTTGTTTGTGAATTGGATTTAAGTGAAATAGAGCTGCACAAAGTCATTAGCCTCATTCTCTCCTCCAGAGTCATCAATCATAGGTCTAGTCCCTACATAATGGGACCTTTTTGATGTGGGCTGGTCCTTTAAGTGGTTGAGGAAGCTATTGAATTTTCTTGCTTTCTAAGGCATAAAAGGTCAAGGCCAAGGGAAATTAGTATCCAAAATTTTCTTGAGCTTCTGCAGCCTTCTGGGAATGCCTTTCTGACCTAAGATGGCTGGTCGACATGAGGACTTGTAGAAGAAAAGAGCAGTATTGTATTTGAGTTGATATCCTTTTAAAATTGGTTCTTTTAATCTCTTGTCAGTAGAATTGTTTGTATTGCATTTCATGATCTATAAGTACTTTATTGCATTTTAATCCCCAAACCCAAATCACTGGACTGGCCTGAGTTAGGCGTTACCCAAAATGCCTTATTCCTATCACATTTATAAAGCACTTTACCATTTACTTTACCCTTACAACAACCTTGTGAAGTAAATAATAAAAGTACTATCAAAATCTGACTCCCCTTTTTATACAAGAAGAAACTAAAGATCAGAAAGGCCTTTGTAACTTGCCCCAGTTTACAAAACTCGTGTTAACCCATTTATTTGAATCCAATTGAATTTATTTGACAAAGGATGTGGCATGTTTAGAAAAAAAAAAGGTGGACACTAATGAAAACTTGACTTCCAACTAAAGAGATAAATTCCTTTTACTAAAACACTAGAATTTTTACTAAAATACCAAGATGCTATAATCAGTAAGAGAGCCAGACCAAAAAAATTTAAAAATAAAAAACTGTATTATTTTAAAGGTTTCTATAATAGGCTATACCACCTGCTGAATTACAAATCTCATGTGGCTAATAGTAATATATTATCCACCATAGATTCATAAGTGATTTAATTTGACTCACTATATGTCAAAGAACATAAGCCTCTAGGATAAGCAGTGCATTTGTTTTCACTGAGAACTGAATTATTTCACTAACTTGTAAACAAAAAAAGGCCATTTAAAAATTGAAATATGAAGCCCTAAAGAGCCTTAAGTTGTCATAATAACTCTGATGCTTTTTTATTCACAAAAGCATTTTTCTTTTTTCTTTATGAATAATTTATCTCTGAGGGCAATGAACTGTCATTGTTCCCTTGGAAGAAAAGAAACTTTGGCCAACACATTATATATTTTATTTTTATTTTCCAACTCGAAAATCTCTTCAAGAACTCTTTAAAACACTGGAAAAATTAAATTCACTTAATCAACCAACAGTTAACTTTCATAATTTTTTGGAAATTACTGTTCCCTAAGTAACAATTAAATTATTTGTTCAAAAAGCTAATTAAACAAAGAAAACTTTCAGAAACAAGCAGCCTTCCTAAGTAAACAGATCAAGAATGGGAATGATGTGACAAAGGAAAAGAAACAATTTGACATTTTTTTCTGAAGAATGAATATTCCTTATTCTCTAATCACCATCTTATAGGGCAGGTATATATAAGCCCATGCACAGATTTTCCAAAGCCATAAGCAGATAAGGATTATTTGTCTTCATGAGTAGGAATGCAAGTGTGAGTAACCATGTTGTTTTCATGTTTCCTCAGTCATGTATTCCCCCTTGGTGCCAGGAATAATCCTGTGAAGTGTTAGACATTCTTTCAGACCACATAATGTGGTCACATTAATATCCTTATTTCAGGGTTTTATTAGGGTCACTCAGCCCCATGGACACTTTGGTTGCCATCACCATTCTTTTTGTCTGCTGGTGAGGGTATACCTGCCCGAAATTGCTGCTTTTCCCATCCTTACAAACCCATACATGCTCACACTCTTCATCTCAGCCAAGTGCTCTCATTTATTTTCTTCACTGTTACAGAACATTGTATAAGCCATGCTAGGGTTGGTTTCTCTCTAAACAGAAAATATGTAACAGCTGTTGAGCCCAAAGCAAGAAACAGCATTTCCAAATTCTTTCCTGGTTCTGGTACCTTCAACCTATTCTTCATTTGCTTTGCCTTTGACTTCTCCTAATTCTTTCCCTCAGTGATAAAGAAAATCATACACTCTGCTGAGCTGATACACTAGACATATGTAATTCTTAATTAGACTTTCACTTCTATAATATTTCCTTCATTGACTTACTATCGCATTAACCAAAGTGGCGGTTCCAGAGCTTTTCTCCTAAAAGCCTCCCATACTATACTCTACCCATTCCCTCTCAGAAGAGAACCTTGCCTCATACTTCACTGAAAAAATAGAGGCTATTTGCAGTGTATTTGTCTTTTCCTTTTCTCTACATCCAGAAAACCCTTGATATCATCCCCCATTCCCTCCTGTATTCCAGTCTATGATGAAGAATTGCCCTTATGCTCATCAGTGCCAGCCCTTGTACCCTACATGTACCGTTGGTCCTGTCTCTTCCCATATTCTCTGGCAGATTTCCCTTATAACCATCCTCTATCTCTCTCTCTCTCCCCTCTCTCTCTCTCTCTCTCTCTCTCTCTCTCTCTCTCTCTCTCTCTCTCTCTAATTTTTAATCTCTCTCTTACTACAATGTCCTCCCATACTGCCTACAAACATGCCCATGTCTTCAACATCCTAAAACACTTCACCTTATCTTACCCTCCAGCAATTGTCCCATATCTTAGAAAGAACTATTTATGCTCACCACTTTCACTTTCTCTCCTCTTACTTTTAAATTATTTTTAATCTGTCTTGCAACCTCATCACTTAAGTGAAGTGATCTCTTCAAAGTTACTAGTGATCTCTTAAACATTTAATCTTGATTGGTGGTTTCCTTTTCCTCCCACTCCATCTAGGCCAGTCCCAGCTATATTTACTTAACTTTATTCTGCAGTCATCTTCTCAACAACAGTAACAACAAAATACACACACACACACATACACATATATGCATGCCTACTATGTACCAGATATTGTGCTGAGCCCTGGAAATACAAAAAGAGGCAAAAGACAGTTCCTCCCCTCAAGTAGTTTTTACAATCTAATGAAGGAGAAAACATGCAAACTTATTTACAAAGCAAGCTATGTACAGGATGAATGAGAAATAATCAACAAAGGGAAGACATTGGAATTAAGAGGGACTAGGGAAGGCTTCCTACAGAAAGTGAGATTTTAGTTGATACTTAAAGGAAGCCAGGGAGGTCAGAAGTCAGAGTAGAGGAGGGAGAGCATTCCAGGCATATGTGACAACCAGAGAAAATGCTTGTGCCTTTGACTTCTCCTGATTCCTTACTGTCGTGCTAGCAGAAGTTAAACAAGTGTACCAGAGTAGGTACATGGCAAATATGTTATCCCATCTTAATTTTACCTTTACTGCTATATGTTGGTCTTTTTATAGTTCCCTAATTGACTTTCTATCATGTTCCCCAAAGTGACAGTTCCAAAGCTCCTCTTCTAAAGCCTCCCATATCACACCCTTCCTATTCCTTCTCAGAAGAGAACTTTGCCTCATACTTTATTGACAAAATAGAAGACAGGGCATTTACTTTATGTCCAAGTAAGCAAGAGAATGGATTATCTTATTTTTGTACCATCAAAGAGGCCAGTGTCATTGGATCAAAGTCTGTATGATGGGGAGTAAAGTGTAAGAAGGCTGGAAAGGTTAGGAAGTAGCTAGGTTACTAAGGGCTTTGAAAGCCAACGAAGGCTTTTGTATTTGGTCTTGGAGGCAATAAAGAACCACTGGAATTTATTGAGTAAGGGGGTGACATGGTTGGACCTGCACTTTAAGAAAATCACTTTGGTGGCTGAATGAAGAATAGATTGGAGTGGGAAGAGGCTTGAGGCAATGGATCTACCAGAAGGATATTGCAATAGCCCAAGAGTGAGGTGATGAAGGTCTGCATCAGAGTGGTGGCAATGTCAGGGAAGAGAAGGGGCCATAGTTGAGAGATGTTGTAAAGGTGAAGTAAATAGGCCTTGTCAAAGATTAGATATAGGAGGTGAGAGATGGTAAGTAGTCCAAAATATCTCCTAGGTTGCAAGCCTGAGGGACTTGGGAACATGGTGTTGTCCTCAACAGTAATAGGAATGTTTGAAAGGGGAAAGGGCTTAATGATAAGGAAAAAATTATAATGAGTTCAATTTTGGACATGTTGAATTTAAGATGTTTATTAGACATCCAGTTCAAGATGTCTGAAAAGCAGTTGGAGTTGTGAGATAGGAGGATAGCAGCGTGATTGGGTAAATAGATTTGAGAATGATCAGAATAGAGAACCTAAGTGAATCCATGAGAGTTGATGTGTTCACCAAGTGAAGCAGTATAGAGAGAGAGGACAGAAGAGGGCCTAATTGGACACCTATGGTTAGAGGGCCTGAAATGAATGAGTATGCAGCAAAAGAGACTGAGAAGGAGCAGTCTAATACATAAGAGGAGAACTAGCAGAGAGTGGTGTCCCAAAAACCCAGATTGAAGAGAGTTTCAAGAAGAAAAGAGTGATCAAAAGTGTCAGAGGCCATTGCATTTGGAGAAAAGTCCCTTTGTACTCTTCCTCCCCCATATTCTAGGTCTGGAGGCATAATTAAATCCACTTTGCTAGTGCTTTCAGAAAGGGGCTGTCATTATTTTTCTATATAGTTCTACTCATTCCTGTAACTTTTCAAGCCAAATTATCTCCTCTCTGGCATTTTTTATCTTCCCTTATTGAAATATAAACCCCTTGAGGGCAAGAATTGTCTTCATTTTTGTATTTGTATACCCAGACCTTAGCACAGTGCTTCACATGTTGCTTAATAAATGATTTTTCACTGATTCCTGTTTTCAACCCTAATGACCTTTTCTTTTCTTTTCTTTCCTTTTTTTGGTGAGGCAATTGGGGTTAAGTGACTTGCCCAGAGTCACACAACTATTAAATGTCATGTGTCTGAGATCACGGGTCCTCCTAACTCCAAGGCCAGAGCTCTATCCACTGTGCCACCTGGCTGCCCCCTAATGACCTTTTCTTAATCCTCAACCTTCCATCTCTTTAGAGTTTGTCACTGTTAATCATCTACTTCTAAATACTGAAAGTTTTTATGACACTGCTCACTTTTGTTTCTCTTCTTACATGATGGATCCTTCTCATTCTCATTTGCTGGATCATCCTGCCCCCTCAATATGTGTAAAACTCTGTCATGAGCTCTTTTCTCTATGTATATTTGAACTTCCCTATTTCTGTTGAGGATACCCCCTTCCCCCTAGTCACTCTTGTCATCCTTAGCTTACTCTTTTCCCATATTTTCAGTCAAATGTCCTATAAATTGTGCCTCCACAATATCTTACATTTATCTCTTCTTTACTCAAACAGCTACTGCCTTTGTTCAGGTCCTCATCGCCTTTCTGTGTATTATTACAATTAGCCTCCTAATTGGTTGCTCTGCTTCAAATCTCTCCCCTATCTAGTCCATCCTCCTTTGCCAAGTTGCTATTGCTAAAGCCCAGTTATGATCATATAACTGCCTTGGCTCAATAAATTCCAGCAGCTCCCTCCTTCTTTTAAGATCAAATACAAATTCCTCTGTTTGGCATTAAAGATTAATTAATTCCAATCCACCATTACATCCTTACTATAAATTACTTTCCATTCATATGTTTTATGGTCCAACCAGGCTGGCTTTGCTGTTCCTCACACACAACATTCTACCTCTCCACTAAACTTGTCTTTGCACAGGCTGTCCGCATTTCCTGGGATATACTATTTCCTTGCCTCTGCATTTTAGAATCCTTAGTCTCCTTCAAAGCTTAGCTCACGTACCATCTTTTTTCTATAGAAATATTCATCCCAATTTGCCTAGTTGTTAATGCCTCTCCCTCCATATTATCTTGTATTTATTTTTCCCAATAGAATGTAAGCTTCTTGAGGGCAGGGTCTGTTTCATTTTTGTGCCTATGTCCCTTGTACCTGGCACGTAGTAAGCACTTAATAAATGCTGTTGATGGATGATGTTGTCATCTTATCAGGCCTCATGGTTTAGCTATCTCTGTGAAGATAACTCCCTATTCTATGCATGTAATATTATTCTCTTTCCTGAGCTCAAATCCTGCATTATAACTTTGTTATTGAATATTTCCAGTCGTATATCTTAGAAGCATCTCAAACATACATCCATAAGAGAACTCCTTATCTTTCCCTATCAATCTTCCCTCCATTCCTAATTTCCCTCTTTCTGTTGAAGGAACATCATTTTTCAAGCCACCTAACTTTACAACTTAAGTCATCCTCATTTTCTCACCCTCTCTCCCCATCCCCCACCTCCATATCCAAACAGTTGCCAAATCTTGTCAGTTCTACCTACACATCATCTCTTATATCTTTCTCTTTCCTGCTACTCCCACAAACACTGTCCTAGGTCAGACCTGCGTTACCTCTTGCCTGAACTATTGTAGTAGCCTCCTAATTGTATTCCCTATGTCTTACTCTGTCTCAGAATTCCAACCCATCCTCCACACACCTGCCAGAGTGGTATTCCAAAAGCTGAGGTTCTGACCATATCACTGCCTAGATTAAAAAGCTCCAGGGATTTTCTGTTGCCTTAATGATAAAATACAAAGCCCTCTAATATTCAAAGCCCAGCACAATCTGGTAGCAACCTCCCTTTCTAGAATTATTATATTTTACTCGCACTCCTACATTCTGTGGTCCAGTCAAATAGACCTAATTGTTCTTCATTGTACACTTCATTTCATCCCCCATATCTGTGCATTTGGTCAGATTATCCCCATGCTTTTAATTGACTCCTGGTTCATCTCCACCTCTTAGAATTCCTGACTTCTTTGGAGCCTCAGTTTGAATTCTCTCTCTTAAAGGAGACTTTTCCTTATCCCCTTTAGTTGCTATCCCCTCGAAAATGTTTCCCCTCAAACAAATTTCCTTTACATTTTTTCCCCTGATAGAATATAAACTCCTTAAGGAAAGGGATAATTTCCAAAGTACCTGACATTTCATAGGCACTAAATAAATATTGATTGATTAATCATTACTTTCAAATTTTGACATTTGGCTTTTCTCTCCTCTTTGATATTTGTGTCTTCCTAACTCCTATCTGTCTGCTTATTATCTGTCTTAAAGTTTGTCTTGTTGTTGTTGTTGTTGTTCAATCATGTCCAACTCTTTGTGACCCCATTTGGGATTTTCTTGGCAAAGATACTGGAGTTACTTGCCATTTCTTTCATCTTATTTTACAGATGAGGAACTTGAGACATGCAGGGTCTTGTGTTAAGTGACTTGCCCAGGGTCACACAGCTAGTAAGTGTCTGAGGCCATATTTGAACTCACAAAGATGACTTCCTGATTCCAAGCCCAGTGCAGTATCCACTGCCTCACTTAGCTGCACCTAGTTTTTGGTTTGCCCTAGTCCTCATCCTTTTTATCCCAACTCTTGCTTATACCTAGCATTGACTTATGAGTTTTTCCCCAAAATTTTTAGTGCCCTTACTTCACCTGGTTACAGACCAGAGGATCTAAATGATCCATTGGCTTTTAGATTCTGCCCCAGGTTCAGTCCACTTCCATACTAGTCCATTATGCTTTACTCTAGCTTCTCTTAGTTCTCCTAATTACAGCCTGAAATCTATTGCCTACTTCACTGCTGCCTACCATTCACATACAGATAATGCTAGAGACATGGCCTAGTAGTAATTAGGGTTCCTGGAATGCTGTAGAACCATTCGGTAGAAATCATTTTGCTCTAAAAAGATATTTTGAGGGGCCTGAGTTGTTGTTTATAGTCATCTATAGTTTAATGACAACAGATATCTTAATGTATGGCTGTCTTGCATGAAGGTGGCTTAGAATATAAGCAGCCTAATTGCTAATGTGACAGAATGCTTCCTTTTCATCAGTGAATAAACTCTTACAAAACAATTATCCTCGTATTCCTTGAGGCCCTCTGCAGCTATGGTGTAGTGCACAGATTGTTGGACTTGGAAGAAGGAATTCTGAGTTCAAACACTGCCTTAAACACTTGAAGTTGTGTGACTCTGAACAAGTCACTTAATTCCTCTCATACTATTTCATTCTTTGTTAAAAAAAAAAAGAATAATAAAAGTACTTACTTCACAGGGTTGTTGTGAGAAGCAAATGAGAAATCTGTAAAGTGCTTTGCAAAGCCCAAAACTTTTATAAATGTGAGCGATTATTATTGTTATTTAGCTGGAGATGACAAGGGTTAGTAGCAGAAGTGCAGATGAAATATCCATACAATAGCTCACATTCTATGTCTTTTCACCCCTTTTCTGCTAAATTCCTTGAGGAAGTTATCTATCCTGGGTACCTCTATTTCCTGGCCTCTCACTATCTTCTAAACACTCGGTCAACTAACTTCTGATCTCATCTTTCAATTAAAACTATTCTTGCCAAAGTTACCAATGATCTCTTAATTTCAAAATCTAATGGACTGTTCTCAGCCCTTATCCTTCTTGTCCTTTCTGTAGCTTTTGATATAGCTGATCACATTTTTCTCCTGGTTGCTCTTTTTTTCTCTGGCTTTTTCATTACACTTCTCTTTCCTAGTTCTCTTATTATTTCTCTGAGCACTTCTCAGTGTCCTTTGCTCGTTCTTAATCCATGTCCACTAAATGCAAATGTACACCAAGGCTTTATCCTGGGCCCTCTCTCTTTTCTCCTTATACCATCTCACTTGGTGATCCTGTCAGCTCTTGTAGGTTCATTTATATTATTTACAGGTATGATTCGTTGATTTATATCTATAAATATCTATTCATATATAATAATATATATAGGCATCTGTAGATAATATAGATATGAAAGGAGGGAGATATGTACATATGAATGAGAGAGAAAGAGAGACAGAAAGAGAGAGAATGGAAGAATGAATGAGCATAGGCATGAGCACAGGCACACTCAGGCTACACATCTAGCCTTTGTCTCTTCTGACCTCCAGTCCTACATTACCAGTTGCCTTTCAGACATCTCAGACTCAATGTGTGTAAAATAAAAGTTATTATCTTTCTCTCTAAATCCTCCCCTCCTCCCAACTTCACTATCTCTGTCAAAGGCATTACCATTCTCTCAGTCACTTAGGTGTGGAAGCTTACTCATTCTTACTCACCCTATATATGAAATCCATTGCCAAATCTTGTAATTTCTACCTTTTCAGCATCCCATATATACATTTTCTTTTTTCTACTCGTACAATAACTTCTCTAGTTTAGGCCTTCAGCACCTCTCACCTGGACTATTTGTTGCAATAAATTGGTCTTGCCATTCCAATCCATCTGACACTCAGCTGCCTAAGTGATTTTTTCTAGTGTACAGGCAAATCTGATCTCCCCTACTCAGTAGTTTCCCAATACCTCTAGGATCAAATATAAAGTCCTCTGTTTGAAATGTAAGGCTTGTCATAATCTGACCCCTTCCTGCCTTTCCAGTCTTCTTAGTCCTTGCTCCCTTCCATATACTCTGTGATCCAGCAACACAGTTCTTCTTTTCTTCCTCACACACAACACTGCATTTCCAGACTCCATAGTGTTTCACTGGCTGTCCGTCATGCCTGATATGCTCATCCTCCTCTCCAATGCTTTTTGATATCTCTAACTTCCTTCAAACACTACCTTCTGCAAAAAGGCTTTCTTTTCCAGCTGCTAGTGTTTTCCCTCCTGAGATTACCTTCCATCTACTATTTATGTATCTTGTATATACCTAGTTATTTATATTTTCTCTCACCTATTAAAATGTGAACTCTTGAGGGCAGGAATTGTTTTTCCTTTTCTTTGTATTCCAGACATCTAACACATAGTAATCACTTAATGAATGTTTTGGAATTTGTTTGTTTGTTTTGGCTGAGTGACTAATGTATTTGGACTCTTGAAGCAAGTAAGTATTGTAGATTCCCCCTAAAAAAGGTAAAGTTTGCCCATTAATTAAGCTGCCATTCGCTTCCTGAATTCATTAAATTGATAGATATTATAAGGGCCAGCATGCCCTTTCTAAAACTCAACATCAGCCGAACTTTAGTAAAGAACTGGAGTGGGATGCAAAGCACAGATACCTGTCCTGAAGTTCTGATAGAGCACATTACTGCATGTTTCAGAGCTAAGTTAGGAAGACAGGCATGATTTCTTTTCCCATCTGTGCTTGTTTTCATCTTTCTTGAATCTGTAAATTGGAACTTATTTGGTATTTAGAGATATTTCTATTTTCTTTTAGAAACAAATATCTGCTTTGGTCATTTGTCAGCCATAACAAAGGAAAGCAAGGACTCTTCTAGGGTTTAATTTAGGGATAGTATGAACTCTTGACTACTAAAATTCACTTTAATTTTTAATTAAATTTGTTTTTAAATATTAATTATCTATAAAGTTAAGTACATCAAACTTAAATAATCTGCTTTTGTAACAGTGATTTAGTTTAAAATATTTTTTATTTTATAATTATAATTATATATGTATATATAATAACATATAATTATAATATATTTATTTTATAAAATTATTTTTAAAAAAGAACCTAGAGCATTTCGGAATCTTTCTTTATCTCAAGTGGTTAAAGATAAATCTTTGCAAAAGACATATCCAAGTGAATATCTGTTATCCATTCAACTAGGGGACATGAGGATGAGGCTGGTGGATCTCTCAAGTGGACTAGGTCATCTGCTATCCATACCAAGTCTGTTACCAATATGATGAGCCCTCAGGAGCAGTGAGCCACTAGACTACCTAAAGAAGGACGAACCAACCCAGGTTGGAAACAGAGCAGGTCATAACCATTTACTAGTGAGATCAAGCTCTTGTGTTTCCAGTCTGAATGAGGTCCTTCTTTACCCCCCAAAAGACTTATTTGATAGATATTTAAAAGATTTGTTTTAAAGACTTTGGAAGTTTGCTGTAAATTATTCTTAGTTTTGTTAGAAGAAATGGGACTTGGAGAGTGCCATTTATTCACAGTAAACAAACCCCATACCTCATGCTTTTGTTGCTGTTACTAATAGTTATATGATATTCAGCTTTTATTTTATTTGAACTAGAATAAAAATTGATGTATTATTCCATACAAATTATTTTGGCCCATTGCATTGAATGACATGGTACTTTGACTGTATTTTTCCATTCACTTTATTGAGAAATCACCTTTTTATAAAATAAATGAGTCTTAGAATGGTCCCTATGTGATAAACAAAGGTTTTAGTCTATCCAGTACATGCTGTTGCTCCATGCTTGCTTTCCTGATATGGTTAAAAAAACACCAGCACAGATACACAAGACCTTTTTGTTCCATCTTCAGCCATGTGGAATACATATGCTAATGCCTTGAGGTTTAAAAAAATAAAAATGGAGTTTGTTCAGAAATCATAGCTTTTGCTTATTTCTGAAAGAAAGTTCTTTGATCTGGGAGTCTAAAAGAAGGAAAGTGGAAATGTTTTAGACAGAATCCAGGACTTGCAGAAGCCACATGAAAAAGTTCTTTGTAGCAGATGGAGAACTTCCTTACTTTATAAAGTTCACATGCCTAGTATTTTTCTTAAATAGGGCTTTTAAAAATATTACATGGTATCGACACATAAACATTAATAGAAGGAAAAAATAAACTACCTCTTAAAGTTGTTACCTCAGTTTTATGATGCTTTTTTAAAATCTTGACCTTATTAGTTAGTGAATGAATAGCCTATTCCAAAGTTAATTGTGGTAACCAGATTTTTAGGTTTTAAAAATATAAAAACATCTCACAGATTTTCCATATATAAAATACTATTGTTTGTCAATAGCATCAAATAGTACGTTTCAATCTGTCAATTAAATGATGATTGACAACTGCATTGATAAGCTACATTAAATTAACTAAGCTAGTGTCATAATGAGACTGTCACAGAATAACCACTGCTGCCTGTTCTCTTGCAAGGTAATTAATTCTACTCCAGCCTATCTAGCAAGTTGTGCTGTGTCAGCTTGAATAGAATTTCAGAGCCCTCTCCTGAAAGCTCTGTGCTTTAGTAGCTTCCATATGCTAATAGGAAATAGAAAGAGGAAAGCATTACTCTCTGAAAGATAAATTGTAATCTAACCCTAACTTGGGTCATGTCAAGCCTAATCTTAAAGCAGTATGCTTTTTAATGTACCTAAGAATATAGTCTTGTATAGTCTATTATGATCAGATAGGAAAAGTCAATAGGTACTTAAATCACTACAAAACATTTTTAAAACTTCCCTTCATAGTAATAATAACTAGTATATATATTTCTCTAAGGTTTGAAGAGCACTTTATAAATTTTGTTATTGTTTTGTTATTTAGTCATGTCCAATTCTTTGTGATCCCATTTGAGCTTTCTTGGCAGAGACACTGAAGTGATTTACTATTTCCTTTTCCAGCTCATTTTACAGGTGAGGAAACTGAGGCAAACAGGGTTAAGTGACTTGCCCAGGGTCACACAGCTCATAAATGTCTGAGGCCAGATTTGAACTCACAGAGTCTTCCTGACCTCAGGCCTAGCACCCTATCCATTGTGTCATGGAGCTGCCCTGCTCTCTCTCTCACTCTCGCTCTCTCTCTCTTTCCATATATACATATACATATATATATATATAATTATATATATATATATATATGAGTGTGAGCATACATATACATATGTATGTAACCTCATTTGATCCTTACTACAATCCTGAGTTAGGTGCTAATATATCCATTTTATAGATGAAGAAACTGAGACCGAGAGAGGTTAAGTGACTTGCCTAGTTAAGTGACATAGCTAAAAAGTGTCTGAGATAGGATTCCAAGTTAGGTCTTCTTGACTTCAAGTCCAGCACTCTGCCTATTACACCAGAGTAGTCAAACATACAACCTGTGGGCCACAGCACTGCCTACAATATTCCCAAGTAAAGCCTGAACCAGATTAAAATGTAATTGGAAAATGTTTAACAAAATAAATAAAATATAAATAATGTTAATGTATGGTTTTCTAAGTCAACATGCACCTATAAGAATCCTTATATATGGTTTAGTGGCCCTTGTTTCTCTTTGAGTTTGACACCACTCCATCTTTCACATAGAGTATTTCAAATAGAATACTTTGTTAATTACAAAGAAATACAGAAAAAAATAATTGCAGAAGTGCTTATAATACTGTATACACATATGGTAAAAGAGATGACCAAAAAGGTTATCCAGCCCAGCTTCTACACAAATAATGAATCTTATTTGTGAACATCCTCAATAAGTGATCATTCAACATCTACTTCAAGACCTCTACTTATGGGAAATTAACTTCCCTTTGAGGTAATCCATCTTTAAACAGGTACTTGTTAGGAAGCTTTTCCATATATTAACCAAAATCTACCTCCCTATTACTTCTACTCAGTTTTCTCCTCCAGAGGCAGGCAAAACAAGTCTTATCCCTCTCCCAAATGACACTTCAAATCTTTCAAGAATGCTATCACATCCACTCTGTATCTTTTCATCTGCAGGGTAAACATCCTTCATTTCGTTCATCTTCATATTGTATTTCTGGTTTGATCAATATCTTAGTTGGCCTCCTCTGGATATATTCAAGCTTGTCAGCGACCTTTCAATATGTAATGCCTAGAACTAAACATGTTACTACAGATGTGGTCTAATTAAAGTAGAATATAATGGAACTATCACCTCCCTCTCTTTAGGTAAAATATTTATATTAATGCAGCCTAAGTTTATATTAACTTTTCTGGCTGTCACATTATATTGATGTGGGAGCGATATCCTAACATACATCCTCCTACAGGTTAGGCTAATTTTTCCTTTGAAGGTATCAAGATCATCCTTAGGATTTTATTGATTAGTTCAGGGGACTAAGGGCTTAGGCAGTAGATATCACTTCAGGTGACCTCACCAGGAGGACTTCAGCATGGCTCTGATGTTTGGCTGGTGGAATAAAATAGGCAACTCAGAGACAGGTGAGCTTTATGCAGCTGAATCAAGTAACTGTGTCCTTCATGCATATGCCTGTTGAATATCCTTGTCCAATGGCTAAATGAATCTCTTTGGTTAACTGCTGAATGACATGAGTGTCTCATTTCATTCCAATATAGAGCCTAAACTACTAGGGAACTGACTTGAGTCAGGTCTAACCCAGAACAATTGAAAGATTGAAATGTATCACAATAGGATCTATTTGTACAAAGATGTTTATAGGAGCTCTTTTCATGGCGGCAAAGAATTAGAAATTGAGGAGATTCCCCTCAATTGGAGAATAGCTGAACAAATTGTGGTTATCTGATGGTAATGGAATACTATTGTGCTGTTAAAAATGGCAAGCAGATTGCCTTTTCAATGAGGGTGGGTGGGGAGGGAGGAAGAGAGAAAATTTGAAACCTAAAGTTTTAAAAACATATGTTTAAAATAATGTTTTCACATGCTACTGGGAAATAAGAAATACAGGAAATGGGGTACAGAAGTCTATCCTGCCCTACAGGAAAATAGAAGGGGAAGGGGGTAAGAGAAGGGGGGAGAGATAGCAGAGAGGACAGACTAGGGAAAGGGATATTCAGAATGCATACCATCTTGGGGTGGGGGGAGGGGGGAGATGGGGTAAAAATTTGGAACTTAAAAACTTGTGGAAGTGAATGTTGAAAACTAAAAATAAATTTATATCAAAGAAAAAAAAAGAAAAGGCTACCTATTATGAGAAGTAGACCTATAGAAATGTGTAATAAAAGCTAGGAGGTCACTAAAAAAAAAATGGCAAGCAGGATGCTTTCAGAAAAACCTGGAAAGACATGAATTGATGAAAAGGGAAGTGAGCAGTACCAGAACTTTTTACACAGTAACAGCAATAGTGTAAGGATGATCAACTGTGAAAGACTTAGCCTCTTTGATCAAGACAGTGATCCAAGACAGTTCTAAAGGACCCATGTTAAAAAAATGTTAACCACCTCCAAAGAGAGAACTGTTGAATTTTGAGTACAGATTGAAGCATACTTTTTAAAATGTTTTCTTGGTTTTGTGCATGTGTGTGTGTGTGTGTGTGTGTGTGTGTGTGTGTGTGTTTTCTTTTGTGACATAGCTAATATGGAAATGTTTTGCATGGCTTCACATGTATAATCAATATCAAATTCTTGCCCTCTCAAGGGGTTGGGAAAGAGTGGGAGGGAAAGAATTTGGAACTCAAAATATTTCCTAAAAAAATGAATATTAGATTTCAGATGTAATTGTTTAATTAAGTAAAGATTAATTAAGTAAATGAAAAAAAATTTAAATCTAGTGGTGAGGCACTCATTACCCCTCATAGCCCATTCCATTTTTTAATAGCTATAGTTATAAAGAAACTTCTCCTTGTAATAGTCATTGAAACCCTCCTCTGTGTAGTTTCTGCCCAGTGTTCTTTTGTTTTGTTTCTTAAGTGTGAACAGAACAAATCGTATTCCTTTCATGTGACAACCCTTTAAAAAATACTTGAACACAGTTATCATGTATTCCCAGAGTCTTCTGTTCTCTATGTTATATATACATCTGTATGTATCCTAGTTGAAGCCCTTCACTGCCCCAGATGACCTCCTCTATAGACTCTCAAGATTATGCTCTTTCTAAAATATGGTGCCCAAAACTGAACATCATACTCTAGACATTGTATGACTGTAGAAGAGTACAGTGAGACCGTTCTTCTCTTAATGCAGCCTAAAATCTCATTAGCTTTTTTGGCTCCCAT
Source organism: Phascolarctos cinereus (assembly GCF_003287225.1). NCBI lineage: Eukaryota > Metazoa > Chordata > Mammalia > Diprotodontia > Phascolarctidae > Phascolarctos > Phascolarctos cinereus. The sequence continues at coordinate 132,667,080 of NW_027555736.1, forward strand.
ATCAAACTATTGACTTACAGTCAACTTACAGTACCCTAAAACCTTTAGGTATTTTTTCAGATAAACTGATTTCTGTCTACACCTCTTATAATATTTTACTTATGAAATTGATTTTTTAAATCTAAGTATAAGACTTTGATTTAGACATTAAATTTCATCTAAGATTTGGCCCAATAGTCTAAGCCCTCAGGATTGTTTGGAATCCTGAATCTATCTTCTACTGTTAGCTATCTCTCCCAGCTTTCTGTCATCTGCAAATTTGATACCTACACCTTTAATCCAAGTAAATGATGAAGCTATTAAATAACATAGGACTAAAGACAGATCTCTGTGGCACTCCACTAGAGACATTCTTTCAAGGTGACATCAAACTTTATTAATACTACTCTTTGGGTTCAGCCATTCAGCCAGTTCCAAATCTACTTCACAGTACTATTCCCCTGACCACCCCTCTCCGTCTAGTCAGTCATGACATTTTTTAATGAAGCCATGCTGGCACTTTTCAGGCATTGCTTCCTTTTCTATATTCATTAACTATGTAGAATTTTGCCAAGAGTTAGTATCATGCTTAGAGTTTGTAGAATCGATTCTCTTAAGAAAAGAATGTACACAGTAACTACAACAAAGGAAATAGAACCACACACCAAAAAAATTTTAAAGTGAATGTTAACAAATTATAAAGATCAAACATGACTTGAACAAAGAGATATGAGAAGACTTCCCCAGCCCACCCCTTTGTGGATGTGGAAGATCTATGGATATTACACATTACACATGTTGTCAGACTTTCAGTATATGAGTCAGTTGTGCTGATTTTCTTTCCTTCTTAAAAAAAAAACCAACTATATGTTATGTGGGACATCTCTCTGGAAAGGGGAGGAAGAAAGATACTGGAGAGCACTATGAAGAATCTATTTTTTTTTTATGAAAACTGAGATCTTTCCCTTCTGCCCTCCTGAAGTATCTCTATTATTCTCCTTGGAATCACTGACAGATCACTGACAATTCCTGACACTCAAAAATCACATCATACAGTTTTTTTAGTACCTTAGGATATATATAATTGACCTGAGTTCAGTGACTTGAATTCAGCAGAGGAGCAAGATGTTCCATTACCATCTCCCTGCTTATCTTTGAAACCTATTCCCTGTTAGCCATTTTTAATCCAGTCCAAAGATTATATGTGTGGATAGGGGAAAAAAATGAAAAAAAATAGCAAAATAAGTGTTGGAGCAGCTCTGCTTCCTTGTTGCTATCATCTCATCCTCCCCAAGACAGCAGTACAGTTCTTTTCTTTTGTCCTTCTCTTTTGGTCATTATAACTTAAAACAAAAACCTTTATGTGGTTCTTAAATTTACTTGATTGCCTAAGCTTAATCTGAACATTAACATTCCTGACATTGTCCGATGCCTTTTGTCATTCACTTTCCATTACATCCTCTTGCTCTCATTTTCCTTAATATATCTCCTTGAAACCTAATGTAGTTGATGAGTTCCTGGTACACCCATATTAATTTTGTCAGACATTTCTTTTAATTTTCAACAGACTTGCTCCTTTTTCATATTTTTAGAATGTCATTCTTGAGATTTTCCCATTGGTTCTATACTGACTTCACCTATAGAACTTTATTCCATAGGAGTCTATCTGTCCTTTCTTTGAACCCTTTAAATTCTACTCTCCTGAAATCATGTTAGATTATACTTGGCTTTCTTTTCTTTTTTGATACAAATTCTAATATTAAATGTTGATTTCTACCTAAGGCTCCCATAGTTCCATTCCAGTGAGCCATTCCTTCATGTAGGTAAGACTCAATTTCTAATAGAGAGATTTTTCTTTCTTTCTTTCTTTCTTTCTTTGTTTCTTTCTTTTTTTTTTTGGTTAGGCAGTGGGGTTAAGTGACTTGCCCAGGGTCACACCGCTAGTAAGTGTTATGTGTCTGAGACTGGATTTGAACTCAGGTCCTCCCGAATCCAGGGCCAGTGCTCTATCCACTGCTCCACCTAGCTGCCCCCCGAGAGATTTCTTTCATTGGTTTCCCCAGCTTTTATAAGATAAAATTAGTATTAATGCAAGTCAAGAATAATTTATTAACTATTTTGCCTTTGGCAGAGAGAAATCTTCAGCAGTTGTCCTTAGTCTGTATTCAATCCAACAAGTATTTATGAAATGTTTCTTTTTTGCTAGGCAGTATAATAATTTAGGCTCTGAGGATAAAATGACAATAATACAGTTCTTGCTGTTGAGGAGCTTTTATTATACTGGGATAATTTAAGCTCCCCCCCCACTCTGTTATTCCTATTTGACAGGTTCAATATTTCCTGTACTCCTTAGCTATTTCTCTTTATGTCCGGCTAGCTTATAATATGTACCATGGGCAATATTGCTTCTGTTCCTACCTTAGTTGATCTATACCCACATGTTCTTAATATACTTTCCTAATCTGATTCTAGAATTTTCTCACATCATGCCTTTCTTTGGTACATATGGTGTTTATTTTTATTTTTTCTCAATTACATGTAAACAAACATTTTTAACATTCATTTAAATTTTGAGTTCTAAGTTCTCTCCTTTCCTCTCTTATCTCCCCACTTCTTGAGAAGGCAAGCAGTTTGATATAGGTTATATATGTGCTGTCGTGCAAAATATTTCCACATTAGCCACATTGCAAAAGAAAACACATTCAAAACAACAACAACAACAACAACCCAAGAATAATAAATAAATTTTTAAAAAAAGTATGCTTCAATCTGTATTCATATTCCTTCAGTCTTTCTCTGGAGAGAAAAGAGTATTTTCATTCTAAGTCCTTCAGGTCTTTATAATGCTGAGAATAGCCAAGTCATTCACAGTTGATCATCGTATGTACACTATGTACAGTGTTCTCCTGGTTCTGCTCATCTCACTTTGTATCAGTTCATGTAAGTCTTCTCAGGTTTTTCTGAGAGCATCACGGATGGGGAACCTGTGGCCTCTAGGCCACATGTGTCCCTCTACGTCCTTAAGTGTGGCCCTTTGACTGAATCTAAACTTCAAACAAACTTGTTCTGTGAAGTTTGGATTCAGTCAAAGGGACACACTTGAGAACCTGGAGGCCCACATGCAACCTCAAGGCCACAGGGTCCCTTCCCCTGAATTCTAGCTCATTGTTTCTTATAGCATGATAGTATTTCATCATAATCATATACCACTACTTGTTCAGCCATCCCCCAATTGATGGGCATCCCCTCAATTTCCAATTTTTTGCCACCACAAAGAGCTCCTACAAACATTTTTGTATATATATATAGGTCCTTTTTTCCTTTTTCTTTTATCTTTTTGGGATACAAACCTGCTAGTGGTATTACTGGGTCAAAGGATATACATAGTTTTATAACCTTTTGGGCATAGTTCCAAATTGCTGTCCAGAATGGTTAGATCAGTTCACAAATTCGCCAGTATTGCATTAGTGTCCCTATTTTCCCATGTCCCTTTCAACATTTGTCACTTTTGTTTTCTGTCGTATTAGCCAATCTAATGGATGTGAAGTGGTACCTCAGATTGTTTTAATTTGCATTTTTCTAATCAGTAATGATTTAGAGCATTTTTTCATGTAACTAGAGATAGCTTTGATTTCTTCTGAAAACTGCCTGTTGATATCCTTTGACCATTTATCACTGTGAAATTATTTATATTCAAATCAATTTGATTCATTTCTCTCTATATATTTGAGAAATGAAGCCTTTTTCAGATAAACACTAAAAAATTTTCCCAGCTTCCTGCTTTTCTTCTAATTTTAGCTGCATTGGTTTTGTGTGTGCAAAAACTTTAAAAAGTTTTTGATGCAATCAAAATTATCCATTTTAATCTTGTAATGTTTTCCATCTCTTATTTGGTCATAAATTCTTCCCTTATCCGTAATTCTGACAGGAAAAATCTTCAGTGCACCATAATTTACTTATGTCTATGTCATGGACCCTTTTAACCTCATTTCAGTATATGATGTGAGGTCTACACCTAGTTTTTGTCATACTGTTTTCCAGTCTTCCCAGCAATTTTGTCAAATAGTGATTTCTTGTTCCAAAATTTTGGATCTTTGGGTTTGTCAAACACTAGATTACTAATCATACCTTTTAAATATACAATACCACTCTCTCCTTTGACCTATCATGTTCTTTTTGAACAAAGTAAATCCTTTCAGAGCCATATTCCAGTTTTAGGTCCCTAATGCTCATTTTCCAAGTTTTCATGTGGTGCTATAATAAGTTTTATTGATTTTTATCTATGGCAAAAAATAAGATGTGGTGAAAGGAACACTAGATTAGAAGTGAAGAAAGACCTAGTTTCCAGTTTTGCCTCTGACAGGTACTAGCTTTGTGACCATGGGCAGTTCATTTAACCTTGTTGAGCTTTAGTTGCCTCACCTATAAAATTGTAAGATTAAATGAGATATTATATGTAAAACACTTTGCAAACCTTAAAGCAATATACAAGTGTTAGTCATTATTATTGGTAGAATATAAACTGCATGAGGGCAGTGACTTTAATTTTTATCTTTTTCATCCTCAGTATCTAAGTCAGTTCCTTTCATATCGGTGCTTAATAAATATTTGTTGAATTGAACAGTGCTATTTCATATTCTTTTCAATAACGATTTTTAAAATCTGGAATAGAGGCACATTTTAATATTGTTTATTCAGTTTCTGTCTTTATCTTATTTGGTATTTGTCTCTTGTCATTAGAATAGAAAAAATGACAGCACTTGGCAGCTTTACCACCTAGTCCAAGTCTCCTTGGTTACAGAAGAGCATACCAAATCTCACAGAGGTTATGGGACTTGACCAAGGTCATGCACTATGCTAATGGCAGAACCAGAACTCATAAGAATCATAGATTTGGAGTGAGAAGGGGCCTTAAAGGTCATCTAGTACAATGCCTTCATTTTACATTTGAGGAAACTGAAACGGAAGGAGGTTAATATAACTCTCACAAGATCACACAAGTCATAAGGAGCAGAACTGGAATGGGTGCAATTCTTCCAAATCCAAATCTAATATTCTTGTCATTATGCCATCCTACAGCAAATCTAAGTCCAGTGTTCCTTCCATTATACCAGAGCTACCTGTCTTATCATATCCTTTTTTGGCCCAGATTTAGGTCGATCTCGAGAGCTACAGTATGTTTATGTGGATAACAACATTCACCTGAAAGGCCTGCCTTCCTATTTATATAATAAGGTCATCGGTTGCAGTGGGTAAGATTAATTTCATATTATATATAATAATTAAACTTTTTTGCATGGGCAGTTTTACTTCTGCTTCATTAATCAATAATTGTATAACTCCAAAAGTTTCTACTATCGATAGTTCTAATATGAAATGTTTTTTACTAATATAACAAAGATAATTAGAAACTCTCCCAAAAAGGATAGGAATTTCATATACAAACATTTTAAAGCATTAAACATTTTATTCAGATACTCACCTATTTAGAATACCTCCTGGTAAAAAGAAGAATAAATTCAGATGCATTACTGCAAATTCACTTATAGCAAATTCACCGAAACTGGAAGATCCAGCATGAATTTAGTAATTTTCCTCCTGTACAGCACTACAGAGCATGTTTACTACAGTCACAAGTGTATTATCTAGCACCATCCCTACTGGAAACATTTTTAAATTAGCATGTTAAATATTGCCCCAATACAGAACTTCATTCTAATAACCCAGAGTGACCAGTCAGCTAATTAGAATCAATATTGGTGCTTTTTGGTAAAACAAAAAAGCAAAAAAAAAGTTCATTGCTAAAACAATTTGCCAAGGAAAGGAATTGCTTCAACCTTAGCACTAAAGGCGAAGCCAACAACGTCCATGCTGGCTCTGCTATATCTTTGGCTGCTTCAGTTCCTCTCACAAGAATACCAAAGTGGTCCCAGCACCATCTATCCAAGTCTAAGCAAGCCAGTTGTCTCTTACTTGATCAATATGTATGACTAACTGATAACCTAAATCTCCCAAGATGCTAGATACTGTGTCAGCAGAGAAGGAAGAGAAACTCTTACTGAAGAGGTAGGTTAGCTATTTGTATGTAACAGTTGTATGTTTAGATGGGAACTATGTTTATGTATTGTCCATTTTTATAGCAACTATGTGAGTGTTATCTTTATTTTTGTGCTAGAAATTCAGGACATAGAAAAGTGGCATAGTTCAAATTTATCAATTTACCCAAGGCTAATGTAAAGTCAGTGATTGAAACAGAGTTAGAATTTTTAGAATCTTGATCTCAGAATGTAGTTCAAAAGCACAGAGTTCACCTAATTCATAGTTACACAAAAGTTAACTGCAAATGGCTGATTTGGAATATATTATTTTGTAGTGTTTTCTATAAAAAAAAATTATAGCGTATTGTGTTAATGTTTCTTTTTATTATTTTTACAACATAAAATATTGGGTAGAAAGTAAAATTTTAGAGCATGTGGCTAATATAAAAAAATAGATAATGAAATTGATCGTCCAAGGATCATTTTTCCAGCTGCCTGTTTATATAAAGAAAGAAAATAAACATCTACTTTTTTACATGGAAAATAAACAGTTATAATTGTTGGATTTTAGGAAGTGTCTTGCTTAAGTGAATTTTGTGTGTTAAATTTTTATCATTCCAACGTCTCTTTGTGTTGTTGAAGTAATAACCCTATAGTTTCTTGAGAGTTCTGTTAGCAAAATGTAAGCTTGACAGGCATTTTGGAGCTAGAAAGCCTTCAAATGCCAACCCAGCAGTAGACAGTTTGTCTGTTGTCCAAGGAGAAGCCAGCCCAGGTGGAGAGGTTCATCATCATCACATTGTCTGTGTGGTGATTAATTATTTTTTTTTTAACCACAGCAATTCTCAGAAACCATATATCAAACTCCAGAGGATCTGTGATCTATGTCAGGGAAGGAGTGCCCCCCACTGGAGAAGTAGATTCTGGAAATATTAAAGAAAAGGGTTATTATCCTAATAAATAACACACTTATATAGCACTTTATAGTTTACAAAATGCATTATGTATGGTCTGTCAACTTATTTGATGATCACAACAACCCATGAGGGAGTTAGTATGTCATTATCCTCATTTTGTAAATCAGAAAACTGAGAATTAAAAATGTTACCTGTTCATGACCATACCACTAATAATTGGCAGAGCTAAGATGCACACCCCGTTCTTCTGACCCCTAATTCAATTTTCTTCCCACTATACCATAGCTGTTTACATGACAACACAATTGTGTTACTAACAGAAAACATAAAAAATCCATAGGGAAAAATGACTAATTATATAGATATGCTAGAACTTATATTCTTTTATACACTGAAAAAGTCACAGGATCATAGATTTAGAGATAGAAGGGACCTTTGAGGTCATCAAGTTTAATTCTCTTATTTACAGGAATTGAACTCAGACAAATAGTATGCTAGTAAGTGCTTAGCGATAAGCTCTTGAAACAAATGAACGCAGAATACACATTTAAGTTTTTAATCTGCCTTGCTCACATTTTCTCATTTACTTTTTAAAATCTAGACAATTAAGAAAACAATAAATCAAGCCCTGATTTGTCATCATTACTACGTTCTAATGTGTCAGTGTTCACACTAGAAATTTAACAGTCAGTTCTCACAAGGCAGTATGAATAGGCTGTAGCATACCCCTGAACCTAAGTCTTCATGATTCCCACTCTCTCATCTAGCTAGCCAATAAAAATATCCCTAAGTAAATCTTTGAGTACAGTAATTGGTTGAGGCAGGGGTGGGGGTGGGGAGTTGTGCAGAGGGTGAGACCATAGGAATAGAATATTTCCTGATTTACCTAAGAGTATGGCAGGGTTTCATGGGGTCCTTGAACTGGATGGGAAAAAGTATTACATCTTTATTTTCACTAACCTCTGACTAAAATTTGACATTTCCTTCAGTTATGAATGTAAGCAACAAAATATTATTCTGAAAGGGGTCCAAAGACATTATCAGACTTCCGGAGAGGTCCATTATAAACAAAAAATGATTAAACACCCCTAGACTAGACAATCTATGATATTCCATCTAGTTCTTGAATTCTATGATTCTGTGGCACTATCCATCTACCTTCTTTTGTAAAATTTATTTTATTTATTATATACCATGTATTTTCAACATAGTAATTTTCAACATAAATTGTTTCCATTTTAAATATATTTTTTCAATAAATGTTCCACATTTACTCCCAATGGTAATATTAATACTTGTTCTGAAATTGAAATAGTGAATCAAAATACTTTTTTTTAGTAGCAAGATACAGTATATTTTCACAGTTCTTCTTTGGCAGTATGGTTCAGTACCTGAGTTTTAATTCAGAGCAGCACCACTGTATAGCAGAAAAGTATATTGAAATAAGTAAAGTGTTTCAGAGCATAAATATCCTTTGGGGTTTATTTTTATTTTCAAATTAATCTGTCTCTCCCGCTACCCCCACTCTCACTGAGGGAAAACAACAACAGCAACAAAAACTAAGACCTTGATACATGGTTGAATAGTGCAGCAAAACAAATTTCCACATTGGGCATGTCTGAAAATGTGTATTACCTTTTGCATTTTAAGTTCCTCTTTGCATCTGTCAGGAGGTGAATGGCGTGTTTCGTCTCCATTCTTTTGGACTCATGGCAATCAGAATTCTGAAGTCTTTAACCATTTGCTTTCTCTTTTTTTTTTTTACCCAGTTGGCCCCTCTTTCTCCATATTATAATGTTTGCTCCTTTACTTATACTTCTTTACCTACATATTCTGCCTCTGCTTTTAACATGTTCTTGCTTCCTTCCTCCCCTTTTTTGGTTAAAATGGCTTTTTTAAAATTATTCTTCAGGATAAAAATCTTATGATAATGATCCTTAAACTGATACTTTATATATCATATAAATATATATATATATAAAATTTATATCATAAGAAAGAACTCTCATGTTTAACACAGAATTAAGAACAAAGTAGACGCTGAGTATTTTGGTCTCATATCTGATGCAGCTCACAGCTCAACCACCCCTTCTCATCCTCTATGTCATCTGTCTCTTCAGCAAGTTTACATTTTATTTAAAAACTGAAATTGGCTAAATAGCATGCCTGTCCTTTTACTTAAGTATTTTTACATTTGGTTCCATTGTAGATTTGTCAGATGTTAAAATTAACTAGTCAGCCATGAGATGATGTTTCTTTTTTCCTCTTCTTTTCTCATTTATCAGTTTAAGAGATAATGAGAGGCAGTTTGGCATAGTGAATAGAAAGCTGGGCCTGAGAGATAGGAAGACCTCGGTTCAGGACCAGCCACTTGACGCATTCTGGCACACAAATCATTTAACATTTCAGTGTCCTAGGCAACTAGCTAAGACTAGTTGAGAAAAGGTGCTGAACTACATTTGTAGAGGGAGTTCCCAATGCCAGTGAAATCACAGATCTAGTCCTTCTCCCTCTTGCTAAATGGGAACCTTAGGAGTAACAGTTCTCTCAAGTTCCTCTTGCCATCTCTCTCAGGTCTTCCCAGAACCCAACCCAGAGAACCAGGTAGTGGAAAGACCCCCTACCGCTGGGAGCACACCCTTCCACCTTGTTTTCCTTCTTTTCTTTTCTTGGCCGTCCCAGAGTCCATCCTGGATAGCTGGGCTAGATGGGAAGACCCATCACCACAGGGGCATCCTGTCTCTTTACTTTTTCTTCCTTGAGCCCTCCTGGGATGAAGTACCCATAAGCCATCTGGGTTTCTTGATTTAATGTGGGTGACCTAGGCGTTACCAATTCTGTTCCTTCTGGGGAAATAAAGGACCATTAAGCTTTACTACCTGTACTGCCACTGCATCATAAGGTTCTCCAGACTTCACTGTCTTCCCCATCTAACACTTTCCCCATTGTTATCTGACCTACTTGCCACTGTACCCTTAGAACTTCTAAACCTTCCTATCCACCCTGCAGCTGAACTTTTTGTTTATTGTGTGGAGGGTCTCCCCCAATAAGAGTGAGAATTTCTTGAGCAAGCAGAGACTCTTGCTTTTTTCTCTTGTTTTCCGTAATGCTTAGTACGCTGCTTGACACATAGTATGTGTTTAATACATTTTTTAAAATTCATTCATGAAAGGTCATATCTTTTCTCTAGCTTCAAACACAAAATCCTGATTGTTTCAGAAATATTTAAATGCCTTTTTCTTTAAGCTCTTTACTTCTCTTTTTTAAAACCATTCCACTACTCATTTGTTCCTCTACCAGATGGTGGGTAGGACAGTAAAAAGGAAAAGAAATAATATGTCTTAGGAGCCCTGAGTTAAAAAAAAAACAGACTTTTTGTGAAGGAAGAAATAACATTGAAACACACATCAAGTTTTGTTCTATTTGTCTCCTTAAGAAACATTAGAAGAAATTTGTAGTCACGTCATAGAATTTATATTTGAAAGAAACATTAGAGATCATCTATAGTTATAATAATATAATAGCTTACATATCCATATTACTCATAAAAACTTCCTCATCCTTTCCTTGTAAAAACTCTTAACAGAAATGTAGCAGTTCTTCTACAGATGAGAAGACTGATACATATAGAGATGATTTGCCCAAGATCACACAACTAGTAAAATAGGATTCAAGCCTACATTTCTCTTGACTCTAGATCTATTGTTGTTTCTTCTACGTCCCACTGCCTCACAATAAGGAACACTATATAGCTTGATCACAGGATCCTCCTCATCACAGGATCAGGAGAAAAGAGATTCAGCCATAACACATCAATGCTTCTACTTATGTGGCAACTGAAATGGGCCAGTAAACAATCTTTGGGGAGAAAAAAATGACTGATCCTTATGGAGAGCTCATAATTCGTATCAGATCGTGCAAAGGAAAAGAGAAAAGGAATAAGATGTGAACTTTGGAGTGACAAAATAATGAAGTTTCAGTGGTCTGAGTCCACAAGTGAATTAATGGCTTATTGCGTGTATGTGTATGTGTGTGTGTGCGTGTGTGTGTGCATGTGTGTTTTCTGATGGGATGGCTACCCTTTATAAAGGTTACATGGATGGAAACACAGATGTAAATAAAGTATCTAAAATGCCCATTCCTAAAAATGAAAATAAAAATAAAGAAGAATTGGAAATTGAGGGAATGCCCATCAATTGGGGAATGCCTAAACAAGTTATGGTATGTGAATGTGATGGGATACTATTGTGCTGTAAGAAATGACAAAAGGGCTGGTTTCAGAACAACCTGAGAAGACTTGATGAGCTGAGGCAAAGTGAAGTGAACAGAACTAGGAAGACAATGTACACAGTGACAGCAACATTGTAATGATAATCAGTTGTGAAAGACTTAGCTACTCTTGATCAATACAGTGTTCCTTGACAATTCCAAAGGACTCAAGATAAAAAAAATGCTGTCTACCTCAAGAGAGAACTGATGAGCTTTGAGTGTAGATTGAAGTGCTGCTTTTTACTTTATTTTTCTTGCTTTTTTTCCCCCCGCAACATGGCTAATTTGGAAATGTTTTGAATGACTTCATATGTATAACAGGTATTCCTATTTCTTGCTTTCTCTTTTTATTTATTTATTTGCTTTTAGGCAATTGGGGTTAAGTGACTTGCCCAGGGCCACACAGCTAGTAAGTGTCAAGTGTTTGGTCTGAGCCTGGATTTGAACTCAGGTCCTCCTGACTCCAGGGCCGGTGCTCTATCCACTGTGCCACCTAGCAGCCCCTCTTGCTTTCTCAATGGGTGGAGGAGGGGTAGAGTAAAGGAGTGAATCTGGAACTAAAAATGTATGCATATTTTTAATATCCATGCCCTTTGACCCAGAAACTGTTGCTAAGAATATAGAAAAAAAAAATCACTGATGAAAGACTCCTTACACTTGAAAATATTTATAGCAGCACTTTTATGTTAGAAAATAACTAGAAACAAAGTAGATGTTTATCTATTGAGGAATGGCTAGACAAATTATGGTACATAAATTTATCGTAATACAAATAAGTTACCAGAAATGTGATATGATGACTTCAGAGAAACAGAAAGACGTGGGTGAGTTGATAGAAAGTGAAGTAAAATAAGACCAAGAAAACTTTATACATGACTTCAACAATCTAAATATAGCAAATACAAAAAATCAAAAATTGTTTTTACAAAATTATAAAGAGTAAGCTTGACCCCAAAGGGGAAATAGGAGAATTCACTTAGCTGTCATCGCAAACAATTTTCTGTCTTGCTCCCTCCATCTCCTCATACTTACCTGGCTTTTTCCTCATAACAGCTTTTCTGGCCACCTTTTCCAGCAGTGGTTGTACATTTGTCCAACTCACCAGTCAGCGGAAGTAATTGGAATGTTTCTTGCCACTTCTGGGCTCACCCTCTACCACAATCACTCAGTAACCTCTCCTTCTTTGAAGTTCATTCAGTCTATATTTATTACCCAAACAAGATTCTGGTGGCTATTGTTTACCATCCTCTAGGACATTCTCCTCCTTTCTCATAGAGTTCATTGGCTGGCTTTTTCTTTGTCTTTCTCTTCCCAATTCTGCCCTCACACTAGGCAGTTTCAACATTCATGTTGATACCTCAAACACTCTTTCTTTTTCCTCTGCTTACTCTTTTCCTAGGACCTACTTCTCCTTCCCATCTCGCCTGCATTACAGAGATGATCATATCCTTGATCTTGCCATTACCATCATGTTCACAAACCCTGAAATTTCCTTACCTGAGCAAAATCTGTTGTCGTTCCACCTCTCTTTCTGCCTTGTAATTCCAAACCCCGTTCTTTCTCCTGATAAACTCCACTCCATCTACCCATCAGTTCTTTCCTAAGCTATCATCCCTACACTGTCTACAATCTCCTCCCTTTGCCATCTTGGCCCCTGGGTGAACCAGTTCACTGTACGCTGTCCTTTTCTCATTAATCCCATTTCCCTTACCGTAACAATATCCAGTGGAAGATATTGTGATGCCAGATCCCACCCTTGGTTTACTCCCACTTTCTGCTGCCTTTACTCCCATTTACTTGATACTGAATGAAGCTAGAAGAAATAATAAAACCATGCTGAATCTATTACAAATTTATATTGTATGATCTCAAATGGACACTCACTGCTTCAAGGCAATCCTTTTGCACAAACATAATCAATTCACTATCCCACTCATGACAGTGGCTTTTCCAAACTTCTGTATTCCTTCTCAAACCTTGTATGGCTCCCTCTCCACACAGTTTCTCAAGAACCTTGCCTCATATTTCACTGAAAAAAATTAGGCCATTTACTCAAAGCTCTATCTTCTCTGCTCTTCTTCATGTCACATCACTCAGAAGACTTCCCCGCCACTATCTCTTCTTTCACTCCTATCTCAAATAAAGAGGTGGCTCTTCTGGCCAAAGCTAACCTCCCCATGTGTATAAGGATCCTGTTCCTTCTAGTCTTCTCCAACAGACTGCTTCCTCTAATATCCACACTTTCTCACTAGTCTCCCAATCTACTATTTGCTTCCCTACTTCCTACAAACATACCCATGTCTCTCCCATCCTCAAAAAACCCGTCATTTGATTCATCCATCCCCAATAATTATCATCCTATATGTCTTCTCCTCCTTTTCTTGGCTAAACTCTTCAAGAAGACCCATCTGCATTAAGTGTTTCTACTTGCTTCCTTCTCACTCTCTTAACTCTCTGCAGTCTGACTTCTGACCCATCATTCAACTGAAACTGCTCTCTCCAAAGTTACCAATGAGCCCTTACCTGCAAAATTCAATGACCTTTTCTCAGTTCCCATCCTTCTTGCCTCTCTGCAGCCTCTGACACTATCCATCACGTTCTCCTTAATACACTACTTCTCTCTAGTTCCTACTTGTCTTCCTTCTCTTCCTGCGTATCTCTTCTCTTCCTACTTGTCTTGACTCCTAAGGTTCCTTTGCTGAAGCTTTATTCAAGACATGCCCAAAAACCGTGGGTGGCCCCCAGAGTCTGTTCTGAGCCCTCTTCTCCCCTTTTACTATTTTACTTGCTGATCTCATCAGCTCCCATGTACTTAATTATCATCTCTTTGCAGATGATTCTCAGACCTGTTTGTTCAGCCCTAACCTCCAGGCTTGTATATCCAATTGCCTACATTCACCATCTCAAACTCAACATGTCCTAAACTGAAGTTATGATCTTTCTTTCCAAACCCTTCTGACTTCCAAATTCCCCTATTACCCAGTGAGGGTACTGTCCTCTTCCCACTCACCTAGGCTCACAATCTAAGGGGGCATCCTTGACTCCTCCCTCTCTCTCAACCCCCATCTCCCATCAGTTGCCAAGTCTTGTGGTTCCTACCTAATATAACATCTCTCACATAAGCCCCCATATTTCTTCTGACACTGCCATCACCCTGATGCAGGGCTTCATCTCCTCATGCCTCAACTACAGGTAGTTCTTGCTTTATGTACGTTCACATTACACAAATTTGACTTTATGTAAAGAATTCTGAAAGAAGTCTGCATTCCAAAATAAGATGCTGTATGATACAGGTAGCATAAATGATGGTGGGAAGCTGAGAAGCATCTTTGAGTCAGTTCTCCTGTGTCTGCAGATAGTGAGTGATACTGTGCCTATCCCTGTGTTCAGTAGTCATCCTAATATTGGGAAAACATGAACCACCTCATAAGCATAATCCAATAGACTTGGAAATGAAAATAACTAGAAAACATGAGGGAGGAGAAAAATTAACATTGATAGCATGTGAACTTAGTCTATGCGGTGTCATAGTGAAGGGATGCTGCTTAGATAGAGGAGCATGTAAAATGCAGTGCTTGTGTGAGGTCAAGTTATTTTTCAAAACAGAGAGAAAGTGCTATTCTAGAGAAGAAGAATCTATTAACTGAATGCTAGCTACAAAGATTGCAGAAGAAAGAGAAGCTTCAGAATTCAAGGTCGAACCAAAAAGGTTTACAGTGAAATAGTTGGCAGAAGCATTTTATCATTTGAGTGAATTTTTTTCTTTTATTGAAAAGGTAGATACAAATTTTTCAAAATTTTTAAAAGTTCAATGACTAGTTGAGGATAATATGAAGAAAAAAAGAGAGCCACTGTCCAAACATCTCTTGATAACTTCATTAAAAAAGTCACCCTCCCAATCACCAGTGATAAAGGCTAGGTGCAGTGGGTGAGGAAGGAGCAATATAATGCACTCATATGTTAACTTTATGGTACAGAACTATACATGCTTTATCATCAACTTTGCCTTTCATTTTATAATTCTGTTTATTATCATCGTACAGTATTTAATATGCCTGCATTTTAGTACATTTTATGACTTGAATAAAGGTATTATTTTGTATATGCCTTTGTTATATAAACTAAGTGTAGTGGGTGGGTAGGGGCAAATTCATATTACATGAAAATCATTTTACGTAGAGGTCTGAGGAACAGGCCAGTTAGGTCTCTATTGCAATAGCCTACTGGTTGGTCTCCCTGTCTGTCTTTTCTCAATCTAGTCTGTCTTCCACTTAGCTGTCAGACTGACTTTCTTAAAATATAGGTGTGACCATCTTCCTTTCCTCCCTCACCCCCATTCAGTAAACTCCAGTAGTTCCCTCTTACCTCCAAAATCAAATAGAAAATTCTTTGTTTGGCTTTTAAAGCCCTTGATAACCAAGCCCTTTCCTACCACTCCATGTACGCTATGATACAGTGACTCTGGCCTCCTTGTTGTTCCTGTTACAAGACACTTTATCTCCTGACTCTGTGCATTTTCACCGACTGTCCCCTATACTTGGAATGTTTTCCTTCCTTATCTCAACCTACCTTCAGAGGAGGCCTTTCCTTATCTCTGTCTTCTGCCACTTATTGCTAGTACATTCCCTATGAGATTACTCCCAATTTAATATATATTTTGCATGTAGCAAGTTAGTCAGCTGATAAACGTATTAGTCAAAAAGCATTTATTAAGGCATTGTGCTAAACATTGAGAATACAAAAAGAGACAAAAGGCAGTCTCTGCCCTCAAGCAGCTCACAATCTGATTGGGGCAGACAAAAAAAAATAACTATGTATAAATAAACTGTATACATACTAAATAGGAAATAATTAACAGAGGGAAGACACTAAAATTAAGGATTGGGAAAGGCTTTCTGTAGAAGATGAGATTTAATTGGTACGTAAAGAAAGTTGAGGAGACTATGGGCAGAGATGAGGAGGGAGAGCATTCCAGGCTAGGGGAACAGCCAGAAAAAAATGCCCAGAGCTTATTGTCTTATTTCTGGAAGAACAAGCAAGGCAGTCACTGACTGGATTGAAGAATGTATGGTAGGGAGTATGGTATAAGAAGACTGGAAGGGGAAGGAGCTATGTATATAATTGTTTGCATGTTGTCCCTCTCATTACAATGTGGGCTCCTTGAGGGCTGGGATTATTTTTCTTTTGTTTTTAACCCTAGCAGTTAGCACAGTACCTGATACATGGTGCTTAATAAATGCTTGCTGCCTGCCTGCCTTGCTTTATATTTGTTGCCAGAGGGTTATTTATTTCTATAGTTATACTTCCCAAGAAATCTTTGATTATGTAGATGTATGGATGAGAGACACTGTTGTGAAAGAGCCTATAAAGTGCTGTTTTGTTCCACCAAATGAGATGCTTTTTTTGTAATTGGGAAACAATAATCATGAGATTTATGTGGAGTTTTTTTACATCTTTCAGTTAATTGTGAAATGATAAAATTTTGGTCCGTTGTTTAATATTTTGGAAAGCCCACTTGTTCACTACTAGTACCCTCATCAAAGATACCCTTGCTTCATATATAAATAAGACTCATAAAGATTTTTTATAGATAGGAGTATAGGCATATATGTGGTTAGTTACTGATATTCTTTCAGTTGCATTTTTCAGTGTTAACATGGTCTGAGATTTTTTACATGACTCTGGCATCTTCTCCTCCTTGAGATATGTTATACTGTGGTCCCTCAATCAAAATTTCATCCCAGATTTCCTCTATGCACACTTCACCCAATCTACCTTAATCCAGGAAGTCAGTGTGTGATAGTAAGGAAAACTATTGATATTGCTATATACCTATTACATGTTGTAATTATGTCAAAAAATGTAAGTCTACAGGATCCACTACCAGTAAGAAGGACCCAAACATAGGCCATGTGTGACTCATCACCTGAGATAGAGATAGAGAAGAAACAGTAATACATCAGTGCCAAGATAGCCATAGGTAGAAGAATCAATTTCACTGATAGAAGCTGAGCAATCTGATGAAAATCTGGCTAGTAATATTTGATTCAGGCAGACAAGCCAGGAATAGAAACAGTGACTTGAGAGAAGATAGAAGAAGAGGAGAAGAAAATGAGAAAAACAGAAAGAATGTGAATTTCCAGGAGCCAAGGTTGTAGATGTCCCAGATGATGAGTGAGGCAAAAAAAACCTCAGGTCAGGAACCCAAGGGAAAAAGAGTAAGATAAAAATGGTGAAAAGTCTTCCTCTCCTGGGACTTTCCCAGACCATAGCCATTGGGTCTAGGGTGAACTATTCCGTGAAAGTGACCATACTAGAGGAATGAAAGTGTAAAGTATTTGCCCCAGCCCTGGATTCCTTCCTTTCATAATTTAGAGTTGGAGAAGAAGATTATAGGGGGCTGAGATATCAACAGCCTTGCCTGATGATGACAGAGAAGTAACAAGAAGTCACATAAGAGCAAAGAGAGAACTGAAAAGAGAAGACCTGGTTTCTTATGGAGGGATTGAGTTTAATCTAAAAGTTATGAATGTTCTGCTGCACCTCAAACTCATATGATTAATTACATTTATGCATTTTCAAAGTAGATTAACTATAATGACAAAAAAAATTCTAGAAACTGCTTGAAGGATCAGAGTTTTTTTTATTATTTTCATTTAATAAATTGTTCACTTATCACTTAAGGTCAGTTTTGGCCACACTACAGAAGTCACTAAATTAGAATAAGAATTAAATTTACATTTTATTTTCATTTGTTGATTTAATAATTACAACAATGATATCTGTCTTCGGAAAGTATCTGGATAAATTACTTACAGCAAAGACTTAGCCCCTAGCAGTTAAAATTTTAAGGAAAAGAAGAAAAGAGAATTGCATTCATATGACCTTATATATTCCAATGCACTATGTTTCAATGCATTTATGAGTTACTCTCATATAAAAAAGAGACATGATAAACTGCTAAGGAAATGGTGTCCAAAATACCCCTGGGAATTTAAATAAGCTTAAGCACGTTAAATTAGAAAAAGCTTCACAAAATTCTTAAAATTTTTTGAGTAGCAAAGAAGTAACTTGTAGGTTGTGTCTGAAGAGGGTAAAGAAAAGTTAAAGTTAAAAATTACAACATTCAAAAAAGGATCAACCCATCAGCTGTTAAATCTAGTGTATCTCTAGTACAATAATGCGTTTATCAAAAACTTAATACAAATCTATCAAACAGAGGGAAAACATTTTAGGAATTTAACCCAGGACAATCAAGGTACCTGTCAATTTACCAAAGTCTTACTCTGACAAGTTAGAACAACCAGTCTTTATATATGCTGAGTTTGTACCTCTAAGCTATGTTTATTTCCATAAAGATACTTTTGTCAGGGAAGACCAAAGAAATGTATCTAACTAAATAACTTGGATTAATGTAAAAATTTATCAAATATCAGTCCTGTGTTTGGTCTATGATTATATTGGCATATAGGAGAGGGGGGGAAAAAACCCAACCCACAGTATTTTAACATTCGCAGCCTCTAAGAATGATGTAACTAAGTTTCTGTAACTGTATTAACACAAAGAAGTACCAGGGAGAAATTACTTTAGCACCTACTTATCAAGAATAATTAGTTGCAATAATTACCAAGTGGCTAATTTGGGGGGTGGGAGAGCAGACTGGCCTCACTGAATCCAGGAGTCTTATCCCACAGGAATGTCTGCTTCACTCTGTGACACTGTACATCCCCTTCCTTTACCAGGTTGCCTTCTGTGTTGCTCTGTACTATATCCTAGGTATGTTTTACCTCAAGGTACAAAAATTCCTAGTTATGTCTTTAAATATTCTACTCTCTATACTCATCAAACTCCTTCAAGATTTATCCCAAGTCCCACATTTTCTATAGACTTTTGTGGCTACTTTAGATTTCTCAAATTCCCTACACCATTATAATTTATACTAGACAGTTTGGTCTTGTATTGTTTACTCATTTTGTGTGTTTCAGTCAGGTTTCCAAACTAGATATTAAGTTCCTTATGGGCAAGCATTATGTTATATATTTAGGTTGAGTACACAGTAGATGCTCAATAAATTTTTGATTGATAACATATAAGTTGTTGGGGCAGTATATAAATATAGATCACTTTTTAGCCCAGTAGATCCCGTTACATGACCAAGGGGGAAATGAAGTGGTAAAATACTGGGGTACTAGCAAAAATGACTATGTTGCAGTTCAGTCAAGTAGGCCTAGGATGTATATGGACCCTAAAGTGAACTAAATATTTGAGAGCTACTAGTGCCTTATTGTTGTTTTAATGAAAATGGTCCTTTAGGGAAAAATAAGATCTGTCAGAAAGGAACAAATGCCTTCAAGTTTTCTGAGGAAGTGGCAAAGGCTAACAGAGTTTTGAAAAAAATGTGGATTGTATCATATGCATCTTAAGTTTCTCCTAATATATGATAGGGTCCATTGAAAAAAGGAAAACAAAAGTAGGAAACACTGGGTCACAAAGGCATGTATTGTGGCTAACATAGGCACCATTTTGATTTAAATAAAACATTAGAGTTTTAGGAATAAAAGATTACTAAATAGGCATATGATAAAAGAAAACAATCAAAAGACAAGGAGGCAGCTCTAATGTAGATCCAAAAACAGGAAAGAGTATGTGGAGCAGATGTGTTTCATGTCCAAAATCCTTCAGTCCTAATGGTAGCGATAAACAGATCTGTGTTTGACTAAGGCCAGAATCATTGCTGTTAGCCATTATTTAATCTGAACAGCACTATACTCCTGTTTCCTTGAATTTTTCTAATGAAATTGATTCAGTTTTTGTAACTTATTTTACATTCGGATTTTATGAAAACAGGAAAACATACTTCCATAAAGTACAATAATGCCTCATACCTCTAAAGGTCAGATTTCTAGCAGCCTCAAAAATCCAGAAAAGTAAGAAGCTTTAAAAAAAAAAAGAAAAAATCAAGTGTCTCAAAATGTAAGGAAGCATCTCCAAAGCAGTGAGCAAAAACCATTGAGAAGCACCAGAGGTCTCAAGAGCACATGTTGGCTTACCTATGAGAAAGAAAAAAGCACCAATGAGAACAGACTCACAGGGGCACTAATGCATAAGAATCACCCATTTCCTCCCGTCTGAGGGGTGGAGAAGTACTTTGTATTCATTGTATATATATTTATGTATGTACATGTTATGTCCTCCATTAGCATATAAACTCTTTAGGGATACTATTTCACTTTTAACATTTTATCTCTAGCACTTAGCACAGCGCCTTGTATATAATAAGCTCTTAATAAATGCTTATTAGTTGATTGATTAGCAGAATCGTATTGAGGTACCATAAACTGGAATGTTTGGGCAATTTGTCAGTAAAGCTAGGAACACACCAGATCTTCTCAAGGAGAACACATGATACATACCTCTCTGTGTTGTCTTTAAAAAAAAAAGAACTATTAGTATCTTTTATTTTTACATTGTCTAAATTTTCCCATGTTCGCTTCACCTTCACTCCTCCCAGAGAGGAATCCCTTATTTGTTCTTTTTTAAAAAGAGAGGAGGAAGAAAGAAAAATCAGTAAAACAAATCAACACTGAAAAAACTGACAATACATGCAGTGTCCCACACTTTTGCAAACAAGCAAGAAGCATTTATTAAGCTCCCTACTATATGCTAAGTTCTATGATAAGTGCTGGGGGGAAAAGGAGAAAAAGGAGAAAAAAAAGTCCTGCTCACATGGAGCTCATAGTCTAATCAGGGAGACAGAATGCAATAGCTATGTACAAACAAGATATAAATGGATTAAATTGGAAGTATTCACACAGGGAAAGCATCAAGATTAAGGAGAACTAGGAAATGGTTCTTGCAGAGGTGAGTTTTTAGCTAAGACTTAAAAGAAGCTAGGGAAGTAAGAAGAGAGAAATGAAGAAGGAGAGAGTTCCAGGCAATAAGAATGCACAGAGTAGGATGATGGTAGTGTCATGTGCGAAGAATGGCAAGGAGGTCAGTATCACTAAATTATGGAATGTAAGGTGTAAGAGGATTGGAAAGGTGGGAAGGGACTTGGTTATGAAGGGCTTTAAAAGCCAAACAAAGAATTTCATATTTGATTATGAAGCTAAGAGAGAACCACAGGAGTTTATTGCATGGGAGGGGGAGAGAAGGAAGGAAGATAGTCAGATTTGCACTTTAGGAAGGTCAGTTTGACAACTGAGTGGAAATGTATTGAACTAGGGAAAGAATTGTGGCAGGAAGACCAACCAGTGGTCCAGGCATGAGGTGATGAAGCCCTGCACCAGAGTAATGGCAGTGTCAGAAGAAAGATGGGGACTTATATGAGAGATGTTATGTTCAGTAGGAACCACAAGGCTTGGGAACTGATGGGATATGGGGGTTGAGAGAGAGGGAGGAGTCAAGGATGCTCCCTTAGATTGTGAGCCTAGGTGAGTGGGAAGAGGACAGTACCCTCACTGGGTAATAGGGGAATTTGGAAGTCAGAAGGGTTTGGAAGGAAAGATAATAACTTCAGTTTAGGACATGTTGAGTTTGAGATGGTGAATGTAGGCAATTGGATATACAAGCCTGGAGGTTAGGGCTGAACAAACAGGTCTGAGAATCATCTGCAAAGAGATGATAATTAAGTACATGGGAGCTGATGAGATCAGCAAGTAAAATAGTAAAGGGGGAGAAGAGGGCTCAGAACAGACTCTGGGGGCCACCCACGGTTTTTGGGCATGTCTTGAATAAAGCTTCAGAAAAAGGAACCTTAGGAGTCAGACAAGTAGGAAGAGAAGAGATACGTAGGAAGAGAAGGAAGACAAGTAGGAACTAGAGAGAAGTAGTATATTAAGGAGAACGTGATGGATAGTGTCAGAGGCTGCAGAGAGGCAAGAAGGATGGGAACTGAGAAAAGGTCATTGAATTTTGCAGGTAAGGGCTCATTGGTAACTTTGGAGAGAGCAGTTTCAGTTGAATGATGGGTCAGAAGTCAGACTGCAGAGAGTTAAGAGAGTGAGAAGGAAGCAAGTAGAAACACTTAATGCAGATGGGTCTTCTTGAAGAGTTTAGCCAAGAAAAAGAGGAGAAGACATACAGGATGATAATTATTGGGGATGGATGAATCAAATGAGGGGTTTTTTGAGGATGGGAGAGACATGGGTATGTTTGTAGGAAGTAGGGAAGCAAATAGTAGATCAAGAGACTAATGGGAAAGTGGGTATTAGAGGAGGAAGCCTGCTGGAGAAGACTAGAAGGAATGGAATCACTTAAGCATGTGGAGGGGTTGCCAACTCCCCTACTGCAACCAGTGAATTGGGGGTTATGATTGAAAGTACAATCAGTGTTGAGAAGGGTGTACAGGGAAGTTGTATCATCAGGAGGGAGCCAGGTTTCAGGGAGTGCAAGAAGATGGAAGACGCATTCTTAACTGTGGCACAGACATTCCTGAGAGCATAGTGGAAGGGATGGGCAGATTGGAGTAGGAGGTGAAGGTGTAGGGAGGGGCTGGTTTGAGGAGAATGAGAATAAGGGAGCAGTGAGTGGGAGACAGAAAACAGGGTTTATACAATGATAGGTATAGGATAATAATCACTGTTGGGGAGAATATGATGGAGTTGGGGGTAGGGAGTATTGATCATTGAGAAATTATTTGTGATTGTTTATCATCTTCACTGAGGGGACTAGATACGGATGTGAGGCAGGTTGCTAGTGGAGAATAGCAGTGATTCTGGGCCCTTTCCCTATGTAGAGACTTGACCTCAAGGTGGAGTTTTCCCAAGGTATTAATTGGGAAGGGGGAGAGGCATACCAAGTTGCAAGGCAACTAGGATGGAATTTTGAGAGGCCTAAGAGGATGAGGTAGCACAATAGAATGAATGGCCCTAGCAGGAGCCTTCCAGTGATCTAGGCAAGGATTATGAAGGGTTTAGAAACAATTGAGCGAAGAGAAACTGGAAACCTATAATGTAAAATAGCCTTCTTAAGGAGTTTAGCTAAGAAGGGGAAGAGACACAGCTCAGAACACAGCCAACAGTGATAGTTGGATTAAATAAGGTTGGGGTTTTTTTTCCCAGGATTGAGAAGATATGAGTATGTTGGTAGACAGCAAAGGAGTCAGAAGATAGGGAGAGCCTGAAGATTAGAGATTAGGGATAAAAGCAAGGGTAACTTAATGGAGAGGATGGGAAGAAATGGGATCACTGTGAATGTAGAGTGGTTTGCCTTGACCAAAAAAAAAAGTGCGTTTTTTCATGCAAGACAGGGGTGAAAGAGATAGTGGAGGGGAAAACATGAGTGATATGAGATGAGAAGGAAGGGGAAAGAGGGAGGTCTCAGTGAATAGCCTCAATTTTCTCAATGAAATATGAGGCAAAGTCCTTACCTGAAAGTTTGGGGGAGTGTGGGATTTGGGGAAGGTATGAGAAGTTTGGAAAATTATGAGGTAAGGTCCTCAACTGAGGGGATAAGTCTAATCACATAGCTATAACACTAGTTCAGGAAGCTCATCACTTCTCACCTGGACTATTAAAATAAATTTCTAATTGGTCTCCTTGCCTGAAGTTTTTCCCCACTCCAATTTAGCCTCCACTCAGCTGCCAAACTTGTTTTTATAAAGCACAAATCTTTCCCCCCTCCCCCACTCAGCAAATTCCAGTGGTTTCCTAATACCTCCAGGATCAAATATAAAATCCTCTATTGCTAATTTAAAACTCTTCATAACCTGATCTCTTCCTTCCTGCCTTTTCAGGGTTCTTATACTTTATTTTTACATACCAGTGATGTAGGTACACTAGCTTACTTGCTTTTCCTAGCACATGACACTCCATTTCCCTTTTCCATGCCTTTGTCCTAGCTGTCTCTTCTTCCTCATTTCTGCCATCTTGTTTCCATGGTTTTCTTCAAGGCTTAGCTCAAAGCTCACCTGCTGCAAGAAGCCCTTCCCAATGCCCCCAGCTGCTAAATAGTTCTCCTTTCAGGTTACCTTGGGTCTACTCTCTCTGTATGTTTTATTGCTATTGATTTCCATGTTGTCTCCTCCATTAGAATGGAAGCTTGATGCCAGGGACTGTTTTTGCCTCTCCAGCTATTAACACACTGCTTCCTGTTTAAAGATGCTTGCTACAGGAGAGTGGACTGGCTGGACTACTTTCATGAAATTGCAAGCTTCTTTACTGATCCCCATCTTCCCGTGAAATCATAAGTCCATCTTCTAAATACCAGCATTCTACAGTATTACATACAGCAGTAAGATTTGGAATTCAGCTCCCTGCAAAGAAATTATGTAGGCTTTAAAATATGACCAACAAGGAACTCTAAGGAGACCAATTAGAAATAAAAGGTGTTATCAAGGAGATATTTGCTTGGAAGAGAGGATGGGCTGTTCAGATGGAGAGAACAAGAGATAATGAGTGAACAGACTTGTGCCCTTGTTACATTAGGAGAAAATAAGGATGACCTCCAGTGTGCTGAGACTCCCTGTGGCAAGCTTTTGATAAACTATGAAAGAGATCCATAGGATAGGCAGACATGAATAGGCCACATTCTTCATCATTAGAAAATCAGTGAGAACATCTACCTCACACTGTGAGGATTAAATGAGAGAGTATATGAAAGGTGTTGTGTAACCCTTAAAGGAGTATATAAATGTTAGCTATTATTCAGAGTATACAGATACCAGGTTAGGTTTATTCAGTTATGAAGAAACTTCTCTTTTTCAGTTATAAACCCGCTCTTCTTTTGAAATAGTGATTAGCATTAGTAATATTTCAGGACATCTTCAACATCTGTAATGTGATACAAAAGTATTTGCCATTTCTATTGGTTGTCTCTAGTACAGGTACTGCTAATACTACTATAGTTTGTTTCCTGTACTCATTATTGAAGAAAATGCTAAATTTTTGTTAGAAGGTAGTGAAAATGAAGACTTTTTTTTCCATCTAAGTTCACAGACCCCCTGAAATCTATCCATACCCACCTTGGGGCTCCATGGAACTCAAGTTAAGAGTTCTTGGTCTGTCTAGAAAACTCTAAAGATTCAACTAAAAATTAATTGAAATAATAGTTTCAACTAAGTTGCAGAATAAAAAAACACATAAATTATCAGCATTTTCATATATTACCAATTGTATTTATCAACAAAACCCAGCAGTAAAAGAGAAATCAAAATAACAACAGAATGTATAAAATATTTGAGCATCTACCAAGACACATAGACATACAATATATTACTACAAAAAAAAAAACTCAACAAAAATAATGATAGACCTGAAGAATTGGCTAAATATTGATGGCTCATTTTAGATCATACCAATATACTTCTTCCCTATGTGAATTGCTCCCCAGCCTAATTGGTCTTCCTAGTGCCTGGCACATAGTAGGTACTTAATAATGCTTGTTGCTAATTTGATTGCTTCTAGTAGGCATTGACTTATCTGTTCTACTAGATTGTAAACTTGAATCCAGAGACCATATATTATACATTTCTGTACACCCCAAAAGATTCCTTAGCATAGTATCTTTCACATAGCAGGTACCCAAATACTTATCAAATGAAATGAGTGCCAAAAGGAAACATTGCTTAACAGTGAGGATGTCTTCTCTGGTCTGTCAAATTTTCCCTGTAGAAAATTCTTAAAATAATAGTATTTTAGAGCTGCATGTACTTTATAAATCCTCTGGTCCAGCTTCCTCATGAGAACTGAAATCCAGAATCTTTAAACAAGTTGTCTAAGGTTACACTCTAGTAGGTTCAGATCGGGGCCTGGGGCTGAAATCTTCTGATTAACAATCCAATATGTTCTTTCTTTCATTGTCTACTTCTGGCTAATGTAAATTTTTATCTAATTTTGTGTTCTGGGGAGCCAAGATATTATTAGCACATAATATTTGTCTAAAGAAAAAGAATATGAAAATGTAAATGAAAACAACACTAAAAGACATCTGAATTCAGATAGCATGCAATGAGCAGTCTTGGTCCTGGAGAATAAATGTTGAAACCCTTCCCACTTCTCAGGTATTGCAGGTATATAATCATGCATGTGTTGTCAGATTTAGCCACTGTCATTCACTATTTTTTGTTGTTACAAGAGAATGTTCTGGAAGACCTAGGGCATATCAGTAAAAAACTTGTAATAAACAAAAGACATCAACAGAATTTTTAAAAATGAAAAAAAATGTGATGCTTTGTCCACTCTAATAATCCTAGACAAAGGGCAACAATAATAAAATTGTTTACTAACTTTCCAATTAAAGAACACTAATGCATTGCTCCCCTTCACTAAATTAGGGGCAACATGTAAGGAATAGAAATTGTTTTGTATTTATTTGTGCCAGTAATTATTTTTTCTAAAGGATTTACAGAAAGCCAGTGGAGATATCCAGTGCTATTAAAACTCAGTTTTCTTTGTAAATCCAGTTTTTCCTGAGGTGACTGATTCATAGTAAGCCAAGGTACTGAAGCCATGATTTTACTCATTTTTATCCCTCCCTTTTTTCTTTTTCATCAGAAGGGAGTAACTATTTTATTTGGGGAGCAGTGTACTAAAAACAATAAAATTGAGTGAATAAAGCAAAATGTCTAGATCCTCTTAAGGTTAATTGTCCAAAACAGAATCTAATATTTGCACAACTTTTGTTGCAAGTGTCCAGATATCTTATGGAATTGGTGTTTATTTAGTCAAGCAGTGACCTGATGAATTTATATTTTTGTTTTCAGGTTTTTTATTAAGAAAATCAGGTTAGCATCTGTTTGTTTTGAAAAATTATGTACTCAAAGCACAGCTCATTGATTTTAAATATATTTTTGTTTTTTGCATTTTTATTGCCATTTAAAAATTAATGGTCACAACTTTGTGAATGTCTTGTTTCTCTGCAGCTGTGGCTCTCCCATTCAAGTTTCAGAGGTGAAGCTGCTTTCATTCTCATCAGGGCAATTAACTGTTTTCCTCCCAGCGGAGGTTAAATCTATAGGGACAGAAACAGATCATGTCCTGCCTCTACAAGAATTAGCCATGAGAAGTCTGTATAACACCTATTACAAGTTAATAAAAGGTATATTGGATTTTTTTTAAATTTCTTACATTAAAGGGGGAAAAGGTTTTGTTTCAATTTCTATTTTAATGCATAATGTGGAAAAGACTATAAGTCTTCTGATGATCCTTTCATCCCTAATTGCAGACAGAGATAGCAATCCTATAAATGTCTTCATTTATAGAAGACAATAATAAGAAGTAAAAATTTGACTGGTTTAAATGCAAAAGAAATTGGAAACATTTTAGTCCACATGAAAAGACTTTAAACTGTTCACTGACTTAAGTGGAGAAAGACCAATTTTCAGTTGGAAAAGTAGTTGAAAAGAGTGTATCCTTAAGGCAAAATGGAATGCTTCTCCCAACAGTGCTTACTCCTAGCTTTTCAGCCTGCTCATAACTGACAATCTTGGTATTCATAAAGAAAAAGAAACATTAAGAGCCATTGGCTGTTTCAGAACAGCTTGACAACTGAGATGTTTTAGTTCTGCCCCAATTGAAAGTCGTTGTTGAAAACTGGCCCATGACTTTTCTAGTTCTAAAGCATGCACATGAGATACTCATGTTCAAATTCAACTGAAGGATTTCATGCTTTGGAAAATATTTGGTGTGTGTGGATTTTACAGTATTTGTGGGAGTGATACTCAGGATTCTTTCGGAAAACAATAGATAACATTAAAGAGGAAAAGTAGTTCAAAAGCCAGGTCTTTTAAAATCACTGACTTTTGCTTTTGTTATATAAAAAAGGGCCAGGCACATGTATTCATAGTTCATAGTAAATTTTAATATAGATCAAAATTGTTTTTAAAACCTAAACAGATTTAACTATGATGAAATTACAGTTTGCTAAAGAATTCTTGTTGAATCCTTATCCATAGAGAAAATATAAAGAAAATATCTAGGTAATTAGTGTTTGTTTTGAAGACAAATTCAAATGTATTTTAGGTTTCGTTTGATAATAGTGATCCATTAAAAATTTCATTTTTGTAAAAATTGATCATGCTTTAAGCTGCATCTTTAAAAATCTGTTTCGTAAAACTCAAATCAGTATTACAAGTACCATCTTTAATTAGTGACAACTTCTGGGAGAATTTGAGGACAGGCTAATTGATTAAAATTTTTTCTTTATTCTTTGCTTTCTTTATAATATTCCAACTTTTCCTTATGAAAATAAATATAATACAGTTTCATTTTTTAAACTAATAAGTAAGTAGCTTTAGTGAACTTGATAAATCATTGTTCAATACTAGTCATTTTTTCTGACTCTTAGAAATCTTTAATGCATTCTCCTGGTGAATTCACACCTAGAAATGTTTATATTTACTTCTATAACTTTTTATCTTTATTTTTCTTTCTTCTTATGTCCATAGGTATTATTTCTGGTCATTCTTAAAATGTGGTTTTTGTTTTCATCTTTCTGTTAAAAATATAGAAATACTTTCACTTCCAAATAGTGTCCATTTTTTACTTAAGACAAAAATGTCATAGCAAACAACAAAGAGAATAAACATGGTACCATTAATGAAGTTGAACATATTTGGTAATTAAGGAAAGTATCATTTAAAAAAACTGATGTTGATTAAAATTGTTCTTTTATTTTATTTATATGGTTTTATCTTATCTTCCAGATTTGAACTTCCTGTCTCCAATCTCATTACCCAAAAGTCTCCTGGAGCTGCTACACTGCCCTCTGGGACATTGTCACCGTTGTAGTGAGCCGATGTTTACTATTGTCTACCCAAAGCTCTTTCCCCTGAGAGAGACACCAATGGCGGGGCTGCATCAGGGGTAATTACAGCAAAATGTACACTGAGATTTCAGCCTTACACAGGGGTCAAATACAAGGAAAAACTTAGATAGAATAAAAGAATGTCATTTAACTTATCATCCTTAAAAGTCCACAATATGTTTTCTGAGATGTATCTTAAATGAAATGAGAATATTGTTAATATTAGCAAGACTAGTGCTATTTATCAGATCTTTTTTTGTAATATGCTGAATTTTTTTCAGCATGTTAATATGTAAACTAGATTATTCTTTATGTTTTTTCTTACTCATCTTTCATGTTCATAATAGCCTCTAGGCAGTCAGGGATGCCAAGAAAGAAAAAATAAGTTATATAAGATAGCTAACCCAGCCCTTTGGGGTAGTAGATATTACTAACCAATGAACGTGTGGCTCATCAGATAATCCACACCCTGGAATTTGCGGGGAGAAGGGGTGTTGGGTTTTTATTTTCTATTTTACCTCTTCAACCCTTCCTTAAGTGCCTTGATATTTGATGTGTGTTCACTAAAGAAAAGCACAGAGATTTTTAAAAATAAAATGCTTTATTAAAAATAACATGATAGTTTTTAATATGAAAATTTTTATATTTTTTTCAAATTATGTGTAAAAATGTGTAACTTTCATTTTTTTAAATTTTGAGTTCCAAATTCTCTCCCTCCCTACCTCCCTTCCCTACTCCCTGAGATGGCAAGCAGTTAGATATAGATTATACATATGTAGTCATGATATGACAATTTTTTAAACATTCACTAATATACCTTTAGCTTATGTATTTTATAGATTTAGGGAGCTGCGTTTAAAATGTTCAATTAATTAACTACTTCTATATTTCTAGACAAATTGAGTTTACTTTGTCTCATTTCAAAACTTTTTATAATCATCATTTTAATGCAATTCAGACATTCATGAGGATCTTTGTTGTCATTGCTGTGGATACTCATTCCATGTATACATGTTGCCACCCATCCATATATTTCTTGCTTGTTTCTGCAGTTAGCCTAGGCTTGTTTTTAGGTACAACATATAAATGCAATTCAAAATTGCCTTATTAAGGAAGTCTCATGTTACTGTCTACAGATATCACCACGTAAGATTTTTTTGCTGATATTTAATTAGCTTAAAATGCGTATACATTTATACCTTTCTTGTCTCTAATGCAAATATTTGTCAAAAATATACATTCTAAAAAGGAATATAATGGGAATCACGTCAAACGCACAGTTAATTTACATAACTATATGTGCATGGAAAAAAGAGAGAGAGAAATAAATAATATGGGCAATTCAGTCCATAAATCAGCGAGCATTTATTAAGCATATGCTGTGTGCCAGACACTGTGCTGGGATACAAAGATAGAAGTAAAATGGGCCTTGTCCCTGTTGGGGAGACCACAGCTACATAAATATGAATATTTAGACAAAATATATAAAAGACCATTTGAGGGGAGTCACTAGCATCTGGGAAGATCAGGTTAAGGACTCATGTGGTACTTGAGCTAAGATGAGGAGAGGCTGCATTCCAGACATGGGACAGAGGGAGAGGTACAGCTTGTGTAAAGGCACAAAAACAAGAGAGTGTTATGCATTTGGAACAGAAAGGTCAGTTTGCCTAGACCATAGAGTGAAGGAGGAAGAGTGATTTGTAATCAGGTTGGAGCCAGTCTGTGAAAGGCTTTAATGCCAAAAAAGAGGAGTTTGTGTTTGATCTTAGAGGAAATTGGGCGCTAGTGGAGTGTTTTGAGCAGAGAATTTTTGTTTTAGGACTAACACCCTGACAGCAGTGCGCTAGGTGGATGGGAAAGGGCAGAGACTTGAGACAGGAGGACCAGTGAGAAATCTGTGAAATAGGGGTGGCAAGAACTGACGAGGTCCTGAATTAGGCTTGTGGCCATGCTGGGGAGACAAGGAGTTGGACATGACTTACTCTGGAGGTAGAATGACAAGACTCAGCAACTAATTGAATATGTAAGGGGAGGGAGAACTAGGAGTTAAAGATGACTTCAAGGTTGAGCACCCAGAGGGTGACTGAAAAGCTGGTAGTCCTCTGAACAAAAATAGAGAGGTTTGGAAGAGGGAGGCTATGGGGAGCAAGGGGCTGGGCAGGTATGATGAGCAGACACGCAGAGTTTGAGATGCTTATAAAATATCTAGTTCAAAATGCCCAATTGGGAAGAAGGAAACAAGCATTTATTAAGTACCTACTATGTGCCAGGCACAGTGTTAAGTATTTTACAGATACTTCATTTGATTCTCACAATAGCCCTGGGAAGTAGGTACTATTATTATACCCATTTTACAGTTTAGGAAACTGAGGCAGGTAGAGGTTATGTGAGTTGACTAGTGTCACACAGCTAGGTGTATTTTTGAAACTAGTGAGGATACCTGGAATAAAAGAGGAGAGAATGGGAGATGATTTCAGGGACGGGAAGTTATGAAGGGGGCTATTTCACGAGTAGCTTATATATTCTCAGTAAAGCATGAGGTGAGTGCCTTTGGTGAAGGAGTGGCAACAGAGTTTGAGAAGCCACTGGATGTATTTGTGTCTCAGAGTGAGTTTGATATTAGAAACATCATTGTACCTTCTTGCTCTCCTAGCAGTCATCCCCTTCCCCCACCAATAGATTTCGTTATTCTCATCCTCCACCTACCTACCTATCCCCTAAACACTTCTCTGCATCAGGCAGAGAGAGGGGAAAGAAAGGGGAAAGAAAGAGAAGAGGGGCAATAACAGAGCGCTTAGCAGGTGAGCACTGGCACCTCATCCACTCAATTTTCAGGCCAATCTTCATCCCAATGTAACAATGCTTCTAATATCCTAGAGAATGTTGGAGACCTGCTATAGGAAACAGGTAATTTTAACTATACAGGATTTTTACCTCTCATTGTGACTTTAATGCCCACCCACAATATAAGATAAAATTTCAATATATACCATGCATAATTTGACCTTTTCCTACTAACTGTCATAATTTTTATATTAATTATTGTACAATATTATGATGATATCTTTATCTGGGACTGTATAGTCTCCAAGGTCTTTTCTTCGATTAAAAATTCTGTGAACTACAGGGGCGTTCTAAAGTTGTTTTTTCCAACCAAAACTTAGTCACAGTGTATTATGTTTTTGAATTTTTAGGACTAATTGCCCTGACTCTGCCCAAGTATCTCTTGTCATTTTTACCTGGTGTCAGTATACTTCTTTATAGGAGTTCTTCCCTATTCCTTTCTAATTTGTGACTTAATCTGCTGTGGCCTGGGAAGCCACATGACCAAGTTTGATAGAATTGTGTGATTAGCTAGAGGGCTAGAAGTGGTCTACCATAAACAAAATATATGAATTATATAACATCTATCCCTCCAACTCAGAATCCTTATTTAGTGTCTTTCAAGTTTGGGGCCGTATTTGTGATTGGTAAGGTTTCTGGATAATGAACTTCCAGATAAGAAAGATGTTAATGTATAAGCAGTTTTAATTAAACATTGATCGGAAAATATTGTGTAATATTTTCCATAGACACTAATAAGATGCCTCTTTTTAAAATTTGTATGTTATAGTATATTTTCTTATTAAAAAGATACAACCCAGGTTGATGAGATGAACAATTAGGAAATATATAAATGGTGTTTATTATCCTTCTACTTTCAAGACTATCTTTTTAAGAATCTTGCCTTTATCAGAGGTGTTAGTCCTTTAGAGCTATGGTGATCCTTGCTTACTAATGTGAAATAGAAATTATGAAATTCAAACAATAAATATAATCAAGGTGGCCCCCAAGAAGCTAAATAGAAAAAAAATTAGTACTTATTTTTTAAAAATAGATTTTCCCAACTACTTTTCCTATAGTAATCTTTTTTTTTTAAGTGAGAGAGACTTCCAGTATGAAATCACATTTATGTTCCCTGTAATGAGAGAGATGAAGAAGAATTCAATATTCTTTCATTCTGCAGCGGCCAAGCACATTTACATTTACATTTACATTTACCTCTGTCTGCTAAGGTGAAAAATACATCTCCAAAAAGCTACAAGCAATTGGATCCTGGAAGGTCAGATGTAGTCTTTTGTAACCTAAGAATATAGATTTAATACTAGTAATCGAGCAAAAATTAACATTTGCGGCATAGCACTTAAAACGGTGTGACATTTCAATGAATTCGACCAGCATTGCCCATTTTGTAGCAGAGAAGCTATAGATGCCAAGGTGCAAAGTAACTTGCCTAAGGCCACACGATGAGTTAATGGCTAGGATAGGGATTAAAATTGAGAGTTTGTGGCTTCCATCTCAGTCCACTAGGCCATGTTTCTTCCCATGTTGCCATGGAGATTGTAATAAAAGAATTCACTACAGTTTCTATCATGGTCATTTAGAGTACTTTCTTTTGTAATTAAAAACCAAATACTTATCTTTAAATCTCTGATGTCTTACTGCTGAAAATAAAATCAATTGTGTTCTTATGTCATATGCTATAAAAGGTTTTGATAAGTTTCATTTTTAAAATCACTAACATTTGTGTTGCTTGTCATAGAATAATATATTGGATCACCTAATATCTAAATAAATGTAGAAAGCTGGCATTTAAGACTCTCCCTCCAAAAAAAAATGTGTGTTATTCCAAAATACCAAATTCTAGAAAGTTGTTGACTCCAAACTAAATTTAACACAAAGAACTGTGAAGCAAAATGAAATACCAATAGCGTACATAAATACTCATCACTATCTTAGTCGACCAAACATCATTTAGTGTCCACAGCAGAGAATAACAATTAGCGAGTTAATGCATTAAACTATTTTAGACCGCATTCCCAAAACCAGTGTTAATTTGTTTCTAAGTAAAGAACTTCTGTTTTGATGCTACCAAATGAAAATGTATTTGGCATTTTATAAAGTGTTTTAATTGTACAAGTCACATTTCACAATTGGAACCTAAGTTAAGCAATTCCTTCTGTGTGCTAGCACTTCTGATTCAGGTAAATGGTTTTAAATAGGCAACCTTAAGAGTAGGTGTCCACTTAGCCCTAATTTTGTACGTTTATCCGATTTTGAATTTAGCCATACCATATACTTCCATATATCTACAGATATAAATATAGTATCACTTAAATGACCAAAATGATAGTGAAATGGGCTGATTTGTTTAATTGAGGTTTGTATGCAGTGAAACACTCCAGTATAGTGTGGTTCTTGTATAATTCATAAAGACTTATCACTAGAACTTTGTTGTCATGTATACACAATTGTACTGCTTACTTATTTTTAGGGACAAAAAATAATTTTAGAAGCAGAGGATTTTGTAAAGCACACCTCTTCAGATGAATCAATTATTATGTCAAAAAGTGAGAGAACTCATTAAAAATGCAAATACAAATAACTAATAATTTTATCTAAATAGTATAAACATAGAAAGACAAAATATTTTCCCTAAACCAAAAACAGGTGGAAGGATACACAAGTGTTTTTAAACAGGACACTTTATGTTTTATTTTACCTGTACTTATTTTCCCAAATATGTTACTCTTCATGTCTAGTGAGGGAACTTAACCATCAATACATACTTGAGAAACATGTATATATCACTTGTGAGTATGTCTCAGATTCTCTTGTCATTTATATCATTTTGTCTGTAATATAAATTTGACCTTTCAAGAGACTGTTGCTTTTAAAAAAGGAAATTATTACCTGAGTTTGGCATATTACACACATACTGGTTTGCAGCTAATTCAACCAAATTAAATTATATAAATGCTTACTCGAATATATATATATATATACATATATATATATATATATATATATGTATGCATTATATATATACATGAGGCAGGGATAATGCCTTTTTTGTTTTTAATTACTCAGTGAGTTTACAGGTACCTACATTTCTTATTTTCATGAAATCTAGTCTGTGCCAATCACATTCAGTCAGTAACAGTTCTAAAAATGTTGTTCTCATCTTCTTAATGGAATTTAAATGTGCCTCCCCCCGCCGCCCTGCCTCTGTTAGATTAGTCACTTCATCTGATCCAAAAAAATTTGTCAGATATTCTTCATACTATTTTTGCTACCTTGTATTCTTTACTACAGGACTTATTTTTTAACATAAAATTACTTCTGTCATGCATCACACAGCCAGGTGCCATAATTCTTATGGAATCATCCAGGGCTTTACCATCAAAACTATTCTTTTCAGCAACTGAACAGTTGGTGCCCTTGTAGCAGTATGTCTTGTTATAAGATCAAGAGTAACAAAATAATCTGAAGATCCTACTTGAAAGAAAATCTATAAGGTTTGGGGGCTTATTAGTACAAAAATGGAACCATAGCAGCAGTTATCTGAAAGGGATGATTATCCTATGAACACTGGGCCGTTAGTGAGTGAAAATCCTAACTCTTTGTAGATTTGGATTCTTTTACTTAAAGACTCTCTTTTTTAAAAAATCAAGGGTAGAGGTGTGAAATGTATCCCTTCTGTGAAATGATTTACAATTTGCATAATTATCTTAGAAGAAAGAAAAGGAGGTTTAGCCAGCAGACTCCCAAAAATGTAGTTGGCATTTCAGACTAATTTGTTTGAGACTTATTTCACTCACATATGATTTGATATAAACTTATAAATTAATCCTAGAACAGCAAATATGAGGACTCTGTTACTCATGATTAATGACTTAATGTAGAATCATTCTGAAGTAGTGATAGCTTACACAAAATAGTAGGAAACAAATTTATGTAATACCAAAAGTCTGTTTATTACTGGCTTAAAACATTTCAAACAGCAATGTTAAAGGAGAAAAATAGAATTCGTTGCATTTGTTTCACTCAAGCAGATGTATAATCTTTCCAAAGATATGTTTCTGAATCTCTTGCTGAGTCTCTGCAGTAGATACTTTTCTGATCATAAGCAATGTTAGTTTATGAAATAAAAACAAGTTCCAAAGTCTAAATTTGGTCAGAAGCCAAAAAATCTACATAAATGTTATTTTAGAAATGCTTTCTTAGGAAAGCTGTGTGACTTGTAAAGAAAGCAGTATTCCACTTGTTCTTCATTAGAGATTCTGATTATCAGATTTTCAGCTTAAGCAGACTGTATATAGATTGTAGATCTTTTTCAAATTGGTCATATTGTTGAAATTTAAAATGTCATAGATGTTTAATATTTCCTACACAAATTGTGAGGCTACTTCTATATAAATTGTCTTTTCTCTTATAAAGTTTAGTGAAAGTATTATCTAAGTCTGAAATTTTAGTTGAATTTTATTGTGAGAATAGCTTGCTTGTGTTTATTCATTATAATGACATTTTTGAAGTGTGCAATAAAACTTAGAACCCTCAATTAATTTGAATTTTTCTACTCTAAAGTAAAAAAAAGAGAGAGATGAGAAATCAAGCTTTTACCAGGAATTTATTCAAAAAGAAAACTCCCAAGTACTTTCTGTATTTCTTAGCGTCTTTTCATATTAATCCCAATTTCTAATATCTAAATTACTGTACAATAGTCAGTGTTAGTTCACTTTTCTACCCTAGGAAGTAAGCCACAATGACGATAATTTAATCTTTATTAGTTGAGGATCGAAGTTTTCATTGATAACTTAAAGTCATGGGAGTAAGTTAGATTAGTAGGCGAGAGACTATAGAGAGAAAAGAGAAGAGTGCCAAAGATGAAGCCTTGGAGATAAGAGGATGGAGAACCATCAATCAGGACAGAAAAGGAAGAGAACCATGAGAATAAATAGTCAACAAGACCAAGGCAAGAAAAAATTATTAATTGGGAGGAAATGGTCAACCATGTTGAATGCTCTTGATAAGTCAAAGATGAGGAGAACTTTTAAAAGGCCATTTTATTTGGGAAGGGAAGAAGGTAATAGCATTTATTAAGCCTCTACTATGTTCCAGGCATTATGCTAAATGCTACAAATATTACCTAATTTGATCCTGACAAAAATACTGTGAGTAGGTGCTGTTGTGATCCTCATTTTACAGTGGAGAACATTGAGGCAGACAAGTTAGGTGACTTGCCCAGGGTCACACAGCTAGTGCGTGTCTGAGACAAGATTTGAATTCCAGTTTTCCTAACTCCAGGCCCAGCGCTCCATCCACTGCTCTACCATTTGCTGATAAAAATGTTACTGTTGACCTCAGAGGCAGAAGTTTCAATAGAATGATAAGGACAGAAGACAGATCACAAAAGATTAAGGAGTGAGTAGATGAAAAGGAAGTAGGGCATAGAATATTTCTAACAGTTTGTTAGTGGAGAGATAGCAGCTTAAGGAGGGTAACAGTGTTAAGTGAAGAGTTTTGAGGGGTTTTTTTTTTAGGATAGAACATAACTTTTATACTTAACTAACAACAGGACAATCCCTCAGGCCCCTTCTAGAGCCCATTCTTATTTTAGACATGGGTCTAATAAGCATAATTATTTTATTTTGCAGCCAACAGCAGACTAGAAGCACCATGTTAGAGAATAGTAGATTTTAGCAGTGGGAGAATCTTAGAAGCCTCTAGTCCATTGGTCAGCAAATTGTGGCCTGTGGGCCCAATCCAGGCCACTGCCTGTCTTTATATGACTGACAAGCCAAGAAGAGTTATTTAGCTCTTGGGTTGTATAAAGACAGGCAGTGGACCAGAGTTGGCCTGTGGGCTATAGTTTGCCTGCTCCTGCTCTAGTCTATGATATCATTGTACAAAAACTGAAGCCTAGTATTTACAATTATTATGATGTACCTACTAGGTTCAAGGCACAGTATAAGGTGTTCAGTATGCAAAAACAAAATATTAAACTGCCTCTGCCCTCAAGAAACTTGCATTCTGCTGCAGAGGTACACAGTTTTTTAAAAAAATAAATATATTAATGAGATAATGAGCCAAGAGAGCAGTCCAGATAAAGGGTGGATGGAATGTGTGAAGCAGTAAAGGATACTTTTAGTTCAGAGGATCAGGGAAAACTGCACAAAGCTGTACAAAGTGTAGAGCTCCTTCATTCAGGTTTTTAAATGTGCCATTACAATCTTACACTGCATTCATAGAAATGAAGTATCCAGTTCAAGCAAGGTAATAAATTCAACTGTTCTCCACACTAGTTAGACCCTACAAGAAGTATTTTCAGTTAGTCAACAAGCGTTTATTAAGCACTTACTGTGGGGTCTAGTACTGTGCTAAGCATTGTGGATACAGAGAAAGGCAAAAACAAATCCTCTGACTTCAAGGAATTCACATTCTAATGGAGGAGACAGCATGCAAACAACTCTATATGTACAAGATATAGATAGTGAAAATGAAAAGTAATCTCAGAGGGAAGGAAAGGGGAATGTGAAAAGCTTCTTGTAGAAGGTTGGATGTGAGCTGTGTTAAATTAAGCCAGAGCGGAGTGGTGAGGAGGGAAGGCATTCCAGTCTTGGGGGACGGCCAATCAAAAGGCATGGAGTTAGGAGATGGAGTGCCCTGTGAGAAGAATGGAGTACATGGAGGAGAGTAAAGGGTAAGAAGATTGAAAAGGAAGAAAGGAGCCAGGTTGAGAAGGGCTTTAAAAGTCAAACAGAATTTTATGTTTAATCTCGGAGGTCATGGGGAGCCACTGGAGTGTTTTAAGTAGGTAGTGACCTGGTCAGACCTGTGCTTTAGGAAGATCATTTTGGCAATTAAATGAAAGGTGGACTAGAATTGGAAGACATTTGAAGCAGAGAGACCAAGCAGCAGGCTATTGAACAAGTTCCAACATTAAGGTGACAATATCTTTATAAGGGTGGTGGTTATGTGTTTGGAGAGAAGGGGTTGGTTATGTGCAAGAAATGTTGTTAAGATATAAATGAAAAGACTTAACAATAAACTGGATATATGGGAGAAGTGTGAATGAAGAGTCAAGGGTGACACCAAGCTTGGTGACTGAAAGGATGGTAGTACCTGGGCAGGAAAAGGAGGTTAGGAAGATTGGGGACAGAATTATTTCTGTTTTTGACAGGTTGAGTTTGAGATATCTATCTGTGTGTCATCCAGTTTGAGATATCTGATAGGCAGTTGGCTGATATAAGGTCTTGGGTACCAATTAAAGAGGATGTAGACAAACTTGAGGACAAATAGGATAAGTTTTCTGGAAAACATATGAGAAACAGATGACAAAATCGGAAATGTTTACACTGGGAGAAAAAAAAGCAAGGGAATGTCATAGCTGCCTTCAGATATTTGAAGGGCTATCACGTGGAAGAGAGTATAGACTTAAATCAGTAGCTCTAGAAATTAGAACTAGTACAAGTGGATAGAAGAGAGATAGACTTTGACTCAGAAGGAAAACTTTCCAACACTTAGAGCTGTCCAACAGTGGAATGAGCATAATTACAAAAGCAAGTTCACCATCACTGAGTGTTCAAGCAGAAACTAGGTGCCCAGTCCTCTCAAATGTTGCAAAAGAGATCCATGCCTTGCATGGAAAGTTGGGGCAGATGATTTGTTAGGTCCCTCCTTGCTGACTCAAAAGAATCTGTGATACATTCCTCCTAGGTGTTCTGGGACCTGTAAAGTTGATGAAAAAGTGTTTTAAAAACAGTTTTATTCGAATATCATCATCTCAGTTCTGTGAAACAAGCATTTGTTAAGCACTCTTTGCAAGGCACTTTAGTAGGCCTTGGTCCTACACAGATAAAACAAAATTCAGCCCCTACTTTCAAAAGAGTTTATATAATCTATGAGTGGGTGTAACACTTAGATCAGTAAATACAAAATAATTTGAGGTGAGAGATAGCATCAACATCTAGAGAGGTTCTAACACCTCAATCTATTAACTTTTTTAAAAAAATGTTGATAACTATATTTCAACTAAATTGATTTTGTTTGTAATCCTAGGTGTTTTATTTTATGCATTTACAAACATAATTCTGAGAAGGGATCCATAGGTTTCACCAGACTGCCAAAGGGTGATAACAAAAGAACTCCTAATCTAGAATAATAAAGTTAAGCCTTGAGGGAAACTAAGGATTCTAAGAGGCAGGGGTGGGGAGACATCATACAAATTCAAATGCTACATTGTACACACTTGCCTAGCTGGGAGTGTTCTCTATTGTGTCACAAAGTGACATTATTTCTCAAAAGAAGCCTCTGTCATGTGATCAATCCTTCATTTTTTTTTTTAAAGGGAAGTTAGAATATACCAAAGAGACTGGTCGTCTCTGAACTGTTAACTCAGAGACAGTGAAATAATTACTAACAACAGCAACAAAAACAAATACAAATGAATGTATTTTTTTACATTCATTTTTTTAAAATTGCCTCACCTTATATTTTAACAATGAGCAAGTGTTTGTATTACAAGAAATCTAATTTACTTTATCTTCAGTTGATATGTTTTCTCTTTCCTTTTTGTTTCTTCCAGGAGGACAACTGTGAGTTTTGTAGCTTACTGCTGCTCCACCCAGTGTCTGCAGACTTTTGACCTACTGAGTTGATAAACACTTAAAACTACTCAGGAGTGTTGCCAGCTTAAAGCTGTATTAGACTGCATATCCCATTGGATACTGGAATACTGTTTATGTGCCAAAGCAGCAGAAGTGCCCAGTCAGGAACACTAATAGGCACTTAAATCTTACCCTATCAAATTTGGATGAACTGCAGAAATCTTTTGGAAATGTAATGATTGAGCTGTAGAGGTAGAATGCATTCTCCCCTCCTCCCAAGTTGGAATATAATCCAAAAAATTTTAAGGAGCTTTGGTCTCCAGTGTTTTTCTTTTTATGTGAGTGTGTCTCATATGTAAGCTATTTAGTTTGATGCGTCTCCCTGAATCTAATTTAAAACGAGTTCCAGTTCCCTGAAGAACTGCAATTTGATAATATAATGAAATTAATTTTTAAACACACATACTTCCAATGATAAGCCTGGTCTTCTCTGCTCTCTGTTCCCCAGAAGAAAACTGCCACGATTCCCTCAAATGAAACTTTGTCAGTGTCTCTTAGCTCTTCCTTACCACGCTGTAAAGAACCTCACTGTCTCATTAGGAAATGGGTTTGTGTTGAAGCCTACTTGTGGGATAGCCTACTTCTCAGGTTAGGCTCCTCTGAAAGCTCACCAGGGAACTGATTGTTTAGCCTGTAGAAAATCATGACTTTGTTTTTATTTATGCAAGTTTATTAATAAGAGCCTTAAGCTTGCCCTTTTTTGTGGTGGAAGTTCTTTATAGAGAAGATGCTGATAATAAATGCACCTTTTAATATTAGAAAACAGCCCATTTGAATATAAAATATTCTTATACTCCAGGATGATATTCTTAGAGAGTTCTGAGGAATCTTTGAGTCTTAAAAGGATTAGATCCCACAATCTGCAGATTTAAACGTTTTCAATGAAGTGAGAAAGGGAAAGACAACCATACAAATATGTGGCATTCAGTGCCCTTTTTTGTGTGGTTCATGATTAAATCTGATCAGTTTTGGATTTTTTTTATGTGGGAATAGCAGTCCTCAACCTATATATGGTAAAACTAAAAAAATATGCAGTATCATTTTTCTATATTGTCCTATAGTATATTTTTATTAATATATTATGTTTTAAATTATCTTAATTTTTACCCATAGCTGTGTTTTTAAAATGCCACAGGGAAAGTGCAAAGATCTGCAGTTTGATTTTTACAGAAAGATTATTAACTGGTAACCCCTGAGAATATGCCCTGGCAATAGAAGTCCTCTTGTGCCACACATCTCTGCTCTTCTTTTGAAAGTGTGGTGGCATTTTAAATATGTCTTTGCTGCCAGGTGTGCATTTTGGTTACTGTAAAAGTATTTTATTCTGCAGTTTTCAAAAGGCAAGACTAGAAGGTCAGTTTTTAAGGACTAACCACAGGCACTCACATTTGAATGGCCATGTTCATTTTCAAAGTACCTAGGAGCTTTAGATTTTATTTGGTTTATGAAATTTTATTAATTGTCCTATATTTGAAATGCTAGGTTTTAACAGTGCTGAAATCCTACACAGTTACTGACAAATGTGTGATCTTTTCACAATAACACCACCTGCTCTCCAGAAAGTACTTTGGAATGATGAAGGCAGAAAGAAGCCTGACATGTGTGTTCCAACTTTATTTGCACTATTCTTACTTTCCTTTTCCTTTTCCTTTTCATAACTTGGTCTTTTCAGCTTTGGCATTTCAAAAGCATAGAGTATAATAGATCTGAAGATCAGTATTGAAACTGCAGCATGTGCCCTGGACACTTCTTTAGGAACAATTGAGGTTGTGGATGTAACCTGTTACATGTACATATGTTAGTGGGTGAAAAATATGGCGTGATGTTTCACAAATGTGATTCAGGCCTTGGTGGCTGGTGCCATGTGTCTAAGTGACTATAGATATGTTGCAGCATCTTATTTTTTTTTCCACAGCCATATGTCAGGAGTAAGTAGCTTTGAAGTGGAGATTTGTGTCTATGAAATATACTGTCCTGATATTCAAGAATCAAGTGAAATTAAAGGTCCATTATTAACATTGGTTTAATTAGACAATAATAACAAAGTGCCCAATAACCATACAGCTTTCCTGCATCTAAATTTAGTACTGGCCTTTGAAAGCCGGGAAAGATGCCTAACAGTACCAGCCCTTGTGGAATTTGAACTTGTAATTGCTGGTATAGATCCAGAATTTAATTTATGAAAAATGGGTATAATAATTTGTCTTCCTTGGTGCTGTCGGGTATGAAAATTTAATGCTAGATTCCCTGCTGTTTATTTTTTTCCTCTGCTAGACATAATGTTATATCCTGGGAAATAGTGCCCTCCATGCTGTATTTTAGAATTGTGTCCAATACAGTGCAAAGAAAAACAAATTCATGTACATATTTTAGATTTTGTTTTCTTGGATGAGAGTTCATTACAGATTGGGCAATTTAAAAAAATTAAGAAAAGAAATTATGTGATAGCTAACAACAGCCTAGTGAAAATCAAGGCACTTACATTTTTATTCAAATAACTGCATTAGTGATCAAGTGGTTACCAAAAAAACCATTTGAAACAAGACCCTTAATGCTCTGTTGCTTTGAAGGGAACTAGTTTTAAACTGGCCTTCTGTTGATGTGCCCAAGGAAGTTTATTTGAGGAGCGTCAATTCACAGACAAAAGTTCAGTTGCTCAGCTATTGTACAAATTAAATATCAGTCTTTAAAGAGAAAAGTATATAGGAGGTTGATACAGTAAAGGTATGCTCTGACTGATTGTATCTTAAATCCCTATGTCATCTCCAACCCATATCAGTTGTCTTCAGTGGGGCATCTGTGGTAAACTTACCTTTTGTTTGCCAAAGAAGTACTTCATGTTAGCTTGTCTGACTAGTATAGAAAATACTTCTCTTATTTCAAGATGAGCATAGTGATCAGATTATGGGCCACTGCATGTCATTCTTTAGGGGGGAAAATGCATTCATCTTTGCTGTTCTGAATTTAAAACAGAGTAATGAAATAATGCTACTGAGACTTTCAAAGCTAGTTTTTAATATGTCAACAGGAAAATCAGGTTCATGTTTCTTTGATTGAAAATCAGGCATTCTTTCTACTATGAAAAACTTAAATCACAAAACATTACTTAAGTAGTAGTCAAAGTATCTTTTTCTAGATGATTTATGTACGAGAATTCTTAACTAGAGCAACACTAACCCAGCTTAATACGATTAAACATTAAAATGTAAATTACTGTGGTGAATTTGTAAATACACTCTCTTCAAGATGTCTCTTTTTGAGAATATTTCTATACAAAAGCCTGACCACTTCATTTTTCTGTCATCTTAACGCTTTTAGTTTACTCCTACTTAACTGCTAATGAGGCCTCCTTAAATACTTGCTAGAAGTTCAAAGAACAAAATAC
The DNA here is from genome assembly GCF_003287225.1 of Phascolarctos cinereus. Classification (NCBI taxonomy): domain Eukaryota; kingdom Metazoa; phylum Chordata; class Mammalia; order Diprotodontia; family Phascolarctidae; genus Phascolarctos; species Phascolarctos cinereus. The sequence continues at coordinate 132,710,902 of NW_027555736.1, forward strand.
TTTATTTTCTCCTCAGAAATGATGGATTTTTTAAAGCTACATTTTTAAAAAACAGCTTTGTATTTCTTTCAGAATTATTCTCACTATTCCAATGCAGAAACAAGTTTACCATCTTATTAGCTGATACATACTTGAAGGTGACATGATAAAATGGCCAAGTGAGAATTCTTGACAAGAAAAAGAAACCTATTTTATTGCTGAGGAAACCTATGTTATTGCTGTCTTTAAAAGCAGGATAGCATGGTACCTTAGGCTTTGTACATAATACAACCAAATGTACTAGTGCATTTGACTACAGTGCAGACTACTAAGCTAAAGGACTTGGACGTAATTAGTAACATTTTTATATGCAATTAAGAATTAGATTTGCAAGGATTTAAGATATTTTCTTCTTTCACTCACCTTACCACAGAGGCCTGGATTATCACTGCTTTCACTGTTTGCATTACAGAATATCAGGTTCTAACTGATTTACACAATGAATTTTGAGAACCTTTAATAACCCAGGATTTTTAATTTTTGTATAACAAAAGTATTTTCTAAGAGTACATTGGTCTTTTGAAAGACATTATGACATTCATTTGGGGTGTATACATTTATTTCTGAAACACATTAACTGTACCCCTTTTTGTTCCCAAAGCTGCTATTGTGTTGAATAACTATTGAGCTTGAACCCTGTGATTGCTTAGAAGTGTAAATGTATTTCCTCTTCATTGTCTTAACCAAGTACATTTTGTAAAATGGAAAAAAAACCTACTAGATGTTTAAATTAAAGTCAGTGATGCAACTTACTGTACATGTTTGTTAATAAACTTTTTGGATAGTTCATCTATCTATAAAAACAACATGAAAGGAACTACTGGTATGGTGGCTATTAAACTTAAGGACTGTAGCTGAACTGACATGATGTGCCGTCCTTATTGGTCAAATACTAAGCCCAGGCCATTACTTCTGTAATTAAAAAAACAAAAACAAAAACACATAGTCAAGATCAGCTTCACTGATTTAATCACTCCATTCCTTGATTATACAATTGCAGTTCAACTAGAAACTCCCAAATATTTGAGTAAAAACATGTGCAAATGTGTTTTGAAATATCCAGTGGGGTATGGGAAGGTCAGTAAATGTATTGTTCCTGTTTGGTCATTTTAAGTCATATCTGACTCTTCATAACCACATCTGGGGTTTTCTTGGCAAAGATGCTGAAGTGGTTTGCCTTTCCTTCATTTTACAGGTGAGAAAACTGAGGCAAACAAGGTTCAGTGACTTGCCCAGGGTCACCCAGCTAGTAATCATCTGAAGCATGTCTTCCTGACTAGAGGCCCAGTGCTCTGTGTGCTCTGGCGCCACCTAGCTCCCCCATATCAATGTACTTATAGTTTGTATAAACCTCTTTGTACTCAATCATCACTGTGTTCCTGATTTTTGCACATATGGTTTAATACCCTTGGATGATAGGATCGTTGATCTAGAGGTGAAAGGGAGGAATCTTAGAGATCCTTGAGTCCAGCCCCATCATTTTTTGCAGATGAGTGAACTGAAGGCCAGAGATGTTAAGTGATTTGCCATCATCACACAGCTACTGTCTGAACAGGATCTGAACCCAGGTCTTTACAAAAAACAGAGCCCAGTAGGAAGGAATTGTTAAATGCTATGTTCTTTGGACAACCGTCTTATTTTCAGATGTTTCCTTTGCTTTATCAGGAAATCCAAAATATTTTCATGCAAATCTCATTGATACTTCTCCAGAATCAACTACTTTGTTATAAAAAGTATAATTGTTTTAATGTTGAGATATCTAGTTCCATAAAAACAAGAATACATTTAATTAAACAAGATTGTGTTTATGATATAATGTCATGATCATCACCACCATTACCACTTTCACTATTTTTAATATCAAAAACTATTAAACCTCTAATTGTGCATGGGTTATTAAGTAAGTTAACTAATTAATTACACCCCTCCTGGGTCTATAGAATGTTTCACATAGACTAAAATGTGTGTCTTGACTTTTTTAATACCAGGAATCAATATTTAAATATGATGTTCTGGTATATTTTTTTCTTTTTCCTTGCTAATTGTTCTAAGCTAAAATAATTAGTTAAAGAGGTTTGGCCTTTAAAAAAAATCTCAAAGCCCAGGTGGAAATAGTATGTGTGCTGTTCATTTCAGATTTTTTAGGTGACACATATTAATAACATAGGACTCCATGCTTGAGAATATAATAAATAATTTGAAGAGCCCTTTGTTGACGCTTCTAAAAGTAAAAATATTCCATCTTTGGATTTTTTTTAAAAATTTTAAAAATATTTTTCTGAATTTTGATTTCATGTTTTTTGCTCACATCACTTCCACAAGATTGATTTATTTCATAGGAAATCCTAAGGATTTCCTTTTCTGCTGTTGCCAACTTATCTGGGGAAGGCAGATGGGAGAATAATTCTTTCCAGCAATTAAATCACTACTACTATTAGAAATGCAAATTACCAATTTGGCTCTTTTTGACTAGAACAATCTTAAACAACTTGATGCTTTTGTTTGGTGTCAGTTTCATTATGAAAGTAGTACTGTGCTATAATTAGATTGAAAATTTATATTTGTGCACTGACCAAGATATTATGGCATATAAAGTACTGGAAACCATTTAGTCTTCAGTGAATATAGGAAATTCCTGCAAACCTGCATCTTATTAAGACAGTAAGCAAAAAAAAAAAGAGAGTTGTACTTTGTTTAAATGAGCTTTTGTTTAACTTTAGTAAATTCATAACATGGGCCATAGCCAGAAAATTAATAGTAGAGATGTTTTCCAGGGATCACTGCAAAATTAAGATATGGAATCTTTCAATTTGAGCTAAAACAATTTATGGAAAAATCTGAGGCTACCTGACAAGGAATTATTACCACAGACTAAGATTAGCAGTAAACAAAAGATGTATTCTCAAATACAGATGAGCAAATCCTACCCACTGGGAGTTCTCTGGCTCATTTCCAAGTGGCTAAGAAATTTTCTTTATGTGAAAAGTAAAGGGAGTAGAAGAGAAGAAATAAATATTTCATTATTTTATAAAACAAAAAACATTTAGAATTCATGTAGAAGGAAGGTAATAAATATATAAACCTCAAGTAGAGATACCATTTACTGCACCTACTTTTTAATCTTGTGTACTATTTTACTTTCCATATTCTCCTTAAAAATATATAATTAATATTTGACAATCATGTGTAAAAAAGAAACATAAATTGATCTGTTTGGGTTATAGTACACATCTCCAAGTTCTCTGTATCTATGCAAAGCTGTAATCTTGCTGTAACTTAAAATGGAAGCCACAAACCTTCATTTGACTTTGCTGATGCCAGTGCAACACAACTGGTAGAAGAATTTTGTTTCCATAGGCAGAGAGGATGGGTGGGTGGCATGCAGTATATCTTGATTGATAATGGTGGTGGTGATTCTGCTGAGGAAATGATGACTATTGATTCAGTACTTAGAAAACCTATAGAGAAAGGAAACCAATCTCTGTTTACACTGTAGCATGCTAAATGAGTATTTCAAGGTTAAGAGAACCCTTAGGGCACTGAGGATCATTAAGCAAGCCTTAATTGAATGAGATAATATGCAGTTTCTGTAGAAATACTGTATGACTTTTTACAAGTGGTCTTTGTAGTTGAAATGTTTAATAGAAAAACTGAAAAAATAGTGAAGTCACACTAAAGATAAACATACTAAGTAGGATTAAAAAGAAACAGAATTTAATAGTGTAAGTAGCAAAAGAATAATCAGAATTGTTTTTTTCCCCCTTGGCTGATGTGTCTGTGTCTGGCAAGATGTTTGAACAAATTACCTTACTTTAAAACATTTCTGCCTTTTCCCGTATCTTTTATTTGTATCATATTGATGAGTTTGGCTTTACAATACCTATTTTGGAGGGGGTGGAAAATCTTTTAAGAATAGCTCAAGGTTATTGATATTTTATAGAAATTTGGGGGTCCTTTGGAGCAAATCTGGATTATAAGGTATATTCAAACGCCCACTGTAAATTCTTTCTAAGATAAATGACCTTACAAGAATTTATAATGCACATCTTAAACTAGGTCAGTAATAAATAGTCACAGTCTACAAACTATATTTTCTATATGTCCCATTAGACAAAGTCTGCTTTTTACCTAAGGTAGTTCTTACTACATGTTAACAGAAAGATTTTGCTATATACTCTTTCCTCAAAAACGCTAGAATTTTATTTGGACACTTGGAAATGTTTCCCAGATTTCTTATAATCCAGCTAGGGTTCTAATCTGAAACTATGCTCTTTGATACATCCCTAAATGTTAATCGTAAATTTCTGCAATACTCTAATGCCTTTTTAAAAACCACTATTTTCTTTTTAGAGCTTGTCTCTTTTTATGATAGTTTGGGTAAAATGTTATAGGTGATAGGATATTATACCTGGAAGAGATTTTTTTCTTCTTTTCAAGGCAATTGGGGTTAAGTGACTTGCCCAGAGTTACACAGCTAGTAAGTATCAAGTGTCTGGTCTGAGACCGAATTTGAACTCAGCTCCTCCTGACTCCAGGGCAGGTGCTCTATCCATTGCGCCACCTGGCTGCCCCCTTGGAAGAGATTTTTAAAGATTATCTAATCTAATCTCATTTTATAAATGAGGAAACAGACCCAAAGAGGTTAAGTGACTTGTCCAAGAACTTCAGCTTAGGTAACTTCATTCAACTATAATAAGAAACTACAAACACCCAAATAAATAATCTGAAAAGTTTGCCTACTCACCCCTCAAAAGGGTAAAACAAAAGAAAGATATGGAAGGGGAAAAGTGATATGAAGGGGCAAAATTAAATACCCAGTAGAGATGAAAAGTCTATATTAAATGCTCTCCCCAATTTGTTCTTACCTGATACCTTAACGCTTGTGAATTCTACTCTGAAGTTAGATTGTGCCCTATATAGAAAACCAAGTATATTTAGACACATGTATCTGCTACACAGAATAATCACTTCAATGCTAAAAATATTCTTCTGCTACTAACTCAATTAAAAATATGCAACAGGAAGTCTTAATTAAGGTCTCTAGGTTGATAAAAACTCAGCTTCCAAACAATATGCTATTCTTAGGAGCCACACTCCAAGTACAAGAAATAACTCGTCTCATTTGACAGCTTTTCTAAGCACCTACTGTGTGCTCAACACTGAGAACAGCATACAAAATTATTAAATTTTTGCACCAAAAAAAATTTGTGACTATGATGGTAGCATGGGAGTGGAGAAACTGTATGGTATCAAGAAAAGAAAAACTTAAGCTCTTAGCTTCAATCATAGTAAGAGCTAAATTGACAGGAGTCCAAATTCCTTAAGGAAATATGGGACCTGTTGCAACCATCTTACACCACCTTTCTTTGATGATGGTGATGGATGATAATTTTTAATTTTTCAGCACCTGGTGCCCAGCGCCTGCAGGCTTCATGGCACAATAACAAAAAAATAACTAAAACATCATTTACAGAATGGCAACATGTCCCAGGAAACCACAGAAAGTAGCAGAGTGAGAATCAATTTCTCCAGAAGCCATAAATAGTAGGACCAAATGTGAATTATGCCCCCACAAAAATAATAAAAATAAGTATTCTGAATTTTGCCCTCAAGAGTGGTTGAGGTGGACTTTGGGGAAAGACCCACATGAGAGACTGTGTGCATATGGTGAAACTCACTAAGTCATTAAAAGAAAACATCATGTCAAGCTGATGTTTTCAGCTTAATCTGGTCACTTGCATTAACACCTTACATTTATTCAATGCTTTTAACTCTTCAAATCACCTTCATGTCTGATCTCACTTGGAACTTTATATCAAGCCTTTAAAGTAGATAATGCTACAGATAGTATTACCCTTGTTTGATAGTTGAGGAAACTGAGGCAATATGACCATGCGTCTCCCCTGCTCAAGAAGCTCCAGGGGCTCACTGTTAACCTCCAGTGTAAATGACACATGGCTTTGCGTGGCATTTAAAGCCTTGACAATCTGACTCTGTACATTACTCCTCTTTTCACAGTGTCTTCTAGAAACTGACTTGCTTGCTGTTCCTGACACAACATTCTAGTTTCCATTTCTGTGCCTGTCCTCTCTTAAAATCCCTCTCTTCATTCAAGGCTCAGCTCAAACATTATCGAGGCCCTGCCCCTTCACCCCCTTCCTCATCCATTTGCCCCTTGAATTCTTGTCCCCCAGGATTGCTTTGTACTTTGTATTTTATTTTTGCTTTATCTATCTGTCTATCTGTCATTTTTCCTTCAGCAAAATATAAGCTCTTTGAGGACAGGGACTATTTCCTTCTGCCTTTATATACCCAGCACTTAGCACCATTCCTGTTACATAGCAGGCACTTAATGAACACTAACTTGTTGAATGAATTAGCATGTTACAGTAGAGAAGATCCTGGATTTGGATTCAATCCTGGTCCTGGATTGGTCCAGTCCTGACTCTGCTACCTGCGTGGCCTTGGATAAGTCTTTTAACTGCTCTGGGCCTCAGTTTCTCATCTGTCAAATGAAAGAGACTAAATCAATAAACATTTATTAAGTGCCTACTATGTGCCAGGCACTGTGCTAAGCTCTAAGGATAAAGAAAGAGGCAAAAGACATTCCCTATCCCCAAAGAGCTTACAACCTAACGGGAGAGACAAGTACATACAAATACATACAAAGCAATCTATATACAGGTCAAATAGAAAATAATTAACAGAAGGAAAACATGAGAATTAAGAAGGGTTGAGGAAGGCTTGCTGTAGAAGGTAAAATCTTAGTTGAGACTTAAAGGAACCCAGGGAGCTGCAGGGGGAGGGCATCCTAGGCATGGGAGGTGGGGGTGGAGAGAGACAGCCAGAAAGAATACTTGGAGCTGAGACATAAAGTGTCTTATTTGTGGGATAGCCAGGAGACGGATATCCTGTCCAGATTTAAATTATGATCCTATGCTGTTTAGGCTCTTGGCCAAGATCACACAGCAAGTTAGTAACAGAGCTTATACTAAAATCACTCTACCATAATGCAGTATAATTAAAGGTATTGATTGTACAGATAGTTGTTCAGATGAACCACAAAAAAAAAATAAGATTCAATAAATAATACATGCCTATTGTCCCACTATGCTAAGTGCTGGAGGAGAAACAAAGTTGATATGACTGCCTTCGTACTGTTTATCATCTAATAGGAGAAAATAATTCATAAATACAGTACGTAACTATAATACAAAATAGCAAGAGCTGTGTGAAGTTCCATTTGATCTCTAGTCAATTCAAGTCCTGTATAGATATTGTATGGCTGCAGGCCTCATGGCACCATGCAAATAATGTATATATACAGTTATATATGTGTGTATACACACACACACACATATATACGTATATATGTATATGAGTGTGTATACATCTACATACATACAGAGAGAAAGACTTCAATTTCTGAAACGAAACAGTACACAACAAACTATACTGCAATGCAGTGATGGTTTTAAGACAAATCTCCAACCTCAGCTTCTTAAGAGAGACAACCAAGAGGAGACATAAATGTTCTGAGCTCCGGTGACAAACTCTGTCTTGCTATTCAGAATCCATAGCACAAACAGAGATTACTGAGGGTTATTATGGAACCCTGAGTTCTAGCCTCTGGGTTTTCCTGAGATCTACTTGGAGGTAATATGTTCCAATGGAAAGAGTGATGACTCTGGATTTAAAGGACCTGAGTTCATGTACTGGCTCTACTGCTCAATATCTGGATGACCATGGGGAAGTCATTTGGCCTCCCCAGCCTTCAATTTCCTCATCTGTAAAATGGGGGCAGTGTTTGGAATAAATGGCCACTGAGGTCTCTTCCTTCTCTAAATCTGTGTTCCCATGAAGAAACAGGAGGAAATAGATTTGATCTACTCAGTCCAACTTTACCAGTTAAAGCATATCTCAAGTACCTATAGTTTGGCTTTTTTGCTTTCAAAAAGTGAAAAGCAATCACTTGGTGAATCGTTTGGTATCAAATAATTAGGTAAAATAGGACTAATCAGGCAGACAATAAGAAAAAAAGCATTTATTAAGCAATTACTAGTTGCCTAGCACCTTGCCAGCACCATGGTAATACAAATAATACGAAGACAGTCCCTGACCTCAAGGAACTTAACATTTTAATGAAAGAAGACTACACATAAAAAGGGGCAGAACTGTGTAGGGTGGAGCAAAGATAGAAACATGATGATGAATTCTCAAGAGGCGGAAACACAGCTGTGAGGGGAATGAAGTCTGGTTCACTTGGATTGTCACAAAAGTGGAAAGACCCTGGAGGAGCTCACCAATGGGAGAAAAAGGTCAACGTGGACCCATGAGACATGGATGTTCCAGGGTAAGAAGACTCCAAGCACTGAAAGAAGATCCAGAAGGCAGGTAAGTTATGGTGGCAAAGTTCTAGGGAAGTTGGGAACTTGACTGGGGGATAATAAAAGACAAATGATAAGAGAGAAAAACCTTGGTAATGACCATTTTAAAATAGACTTCAGTAAACGTTAGCAAAAGCACCCCTTTAAATGATCTCTTGCAGAAGTAATTGTACATGACAGGCGGGAAGCAGAGGGCACCATGTTTGTCAGTAGAAAACAAGGTATAATGAATCAATCAAGCATTTATTAATCACTATTTATATGTCAGGCACTGTTACCTATAGAACTCTGGTTAAAACGGAATTCTCAGAAGCAAAATTGTGGTAGCTACATGTTCACTAGCACCTTATAATATTTCAAATAAATATTCTTTTCCTTTGCTATTTAAGCAAAGACTTTTTGTTGAGCTATAACTAAGGAGAAGAGTATGGATTTTCTTATATGTATTACAATATATGTTGCATGTATTATATATACAAACATATTATACACACATGTATACATACATGCACACTTTAAAAACCTTGGCTGAAAACTCCAAATGTGCTATCTCACTTTGACCTTGGCAGTCTTATTCAACCAGGTCTCTCTGATTACTATTTGGTCTTCATATTTACATTATAATGCTTGTTTGTTTTACATTTTGAAGACATAAATCCACTGAAATTTCTTATCTAGATTATAAATAAAAGTACTTAACTGATTTTCTTCAGCCAGGATAGATAGATAATCATAGCTTACTTTTATGGAGTTCTAGACTTTCCAGTTGTTTTACAAACATTATCTGTTACTTTATGTATAAAAGGGGGTTGTTATATTACATGATTTCTCAAGTTCCTTCTAGCATCCCATGATCTCATTTGCTAATTGTAACAACACTATATAGTAGATAGTGCAATTATTATTTCCAGTTTTGTAAATGATGAAGTGAGGAAAATTAGTGATGGAGCTAGGACTCAAGCCTAGATCTTCTGATTTCATGTCCCATGCACTCCATTGCCACTCTCAAAAATTTAACTAGAAAGCAGCTTTTTGAGACAACTCTGGTTTAAGCTGTACAACAATGAGCAAATGAATCATCAGTGTTATTCCGAATTAAAATACACCTATTTTAGTTTCTAGGGCAGCTAGGTGAAGCAGTGGATTGAGTGCTGGGCCTGGAGTCAGGAAGACTTATCTTTGTGAGCTCCAATCTGGCCTCAGACACTTAACTAGCTGTGTGACCCTGGCCAAGTCAACCCTCAGTTCCTCATCTGTAAAATGAACTGGAGAAGGAAATGACAAACCACTCCAGTTTCTCTACCAAGAAAACCTCAAATGGGGTCATGAAGAGTCAGACATAATTGAAAAATGACTTAATAACTACAACCTTAGTTTCTAAAATTGTGTGATGGATTCATTGTAGAGCGTCAGAACTCAAAGTGACTTTTGATATCCTCTAATTCAGCCCTCTTGTTTTATAGATAAGGAACACATGACTTAAAAAAGTTAAATTACTAGACAAAAGTTGCAAAGCTCTTGAGCAACTACAATGTATAGTGCTAGATTTGAAATCAGAAAGACCTGAGTTCAAATTCACATGTCACTTAATTTCTGCTTTCCTTATCTATAAAATGGGGATAATAGTAGTATTTACCTTCTAGGGTTGTTGTTAGGATAAAATGAGATAATATTTGTAAATTGCTCTGAAAACCATAAAGTGCTATTTAACTGTTAACTATTGTTATTGTTATTATTAGTTAGTTGAAAGACTACCACCCTGGTCTTCAAACTCCTAATACAATTCCCATCCTGCTCTATCATTTTGCCTTTTCTAAAAGGATCTAATTAATTCAATGTGCATACTGTTAAAATGTACATACTTTTGAAGATTTAAATTTAGGTATCATTAAGCTTATCATTTCGTTGTAGAGAAAGAACAAAACAAACATTTCTCTGTATGCTTAATTGGATGCTCTTGCTTAGTCTTATTCTGACCCCTCCAGACTTGATCATCCTGTTCATTCTAACTTTAATCTTCATTGTTTATAGTTCAAAAGAACAAAAGATTGAGAGTCAGAAGGCCTGGGTTTGAATTCTGGCTCCCCCTGAACCACCCCCCTTGCTGGGGCTCTGTGATCTTTGGTAAGTCATTTATTTCATTTTTCTGAGCCTTAGTTTCTTCATTTGTAAAATAGGAATCACACTTATGCTACTAACTTTAAAGGGGGAGGGTGCTAATGAGGAACAAATAAGATAAGATATATGAGGCATTTTGAAACCATAAAGTTGTTATTCACTCCATTGCCTTTTATCTCATAATAATTTCATAATAGGGTGTCAATCAATCAACAAGTATTTATTGAGTACCTGCAGTGCCCAGCATTGTGTCAATCTCTGTAGTGGATATAAAGAAGGAACAGTCTTTTGGGAAGGAAGGAAAAAACATTTATTAAGTGGTTGTTATGTGCCAGGCACTGTGCTAAGCCTTTACAAATACTATCTCACTTGATGCTCTCCACAACCCTGGGAGGTAGGTGCTATTATCCACATTTTATAGATGAGGAAACTGAGGCAGACAGCAGTTAAGTGACTTGCCCAGGGTCACACAGCTAGTAAGTATCTGAGGACAGATTTGAACTCATATCTTCCTTATTCCAGGCCTGGCATTCTATCCGCTGTGCCACCTAGCTGCCTTAAGACCACTAATATTTGCCTATTGCTTTTATGTTTACAAATCTTTTATAAACATTATCTCATTTGATCCTCACATTAACCGTCTGAGGTAGTGCTATTATTATTATTCAACTTTTACAAATGGGGAAATTGAGGTTAAGAGAGGCAGTAGCTAATAAATGTCAGTCAGGATTTGAACTCAGGTCTTCTCTGACTCCGTGGCCAGTGCTAAGTGCTAAATGATGTCCAGACTGTAAGTGCTAGAACAGTTCAGAGAAGAGAGACAACATGGGATCACTGCTTTTAAGCTGACCTCAGAGGTTGTGAGATCCAGCCATTTTACACATAAAGAAATTGAAGCCCACGTATTGTGCCCAAGGTCACACATTAGGACATAACATAGCTGGAGCCATGCTTCAAGCTCAGGTGTTCTGATTCCAATCCAATGCCCTTTTTACCACATCGATGTGTGCTGAAATAGCCTTGGGAACTCCTCACACTTGAACTAGGCTAATGAGAAGATTGCCTAAGGCTTTCAACCTTAAAAACCCCTGGTATGTCCTAATTAAGGTCATAGATATTATCCTCCCAGAAAGTAACCTCATGCTTTGTCCTCTAGCATATGGAAGAAATGCTTCATTTTGTCCATCTAAGGCTCTGCTTTTAAAAGATGTCTGCTGGTTTCTGAAATTCCTATGAGAAAGAAATGAATAGTTCATTGAAGGGGGTTTTAAAACCACACCAGGTAAATGCAGCTAGGGGATAGAGGGCCTGGTCTGGAATCAGGCAGATCTGAGTTCAAATCTGGATTCAGACACTTACTAGTTGTGTGACCCTGGGCAAGTCATTTAACCCTGTTTGCCTCAGTTTCCTCATCTGTAAAATAAGCTAGAGAAGGAAATGGCAAACTACTACAGTATCTCTGCCAAGAAAGCCCTAATGAGGTCAGTAAGACACAACTGAAATGACTGACAAAGTAAATGCAAAGAAATATAAGGGAACAGTGTAGCCCTGGAAAGCAGAGAGGACTACATTGGTAGTGCCAAGTTTGTAAGATGGAGTCCTTCTTATTTAGGCTGTATCTTTGCACTCTCACCATTCTCTACGCACAGGATGACATCAGTATATGGGGAAATATCCTAGTCTTTGACAGAAGCAGCTAGACAGTGCTGCAGATCGAGCGCGAAGCCTGGAGTCAGAAAGACGTCAGTTCAAATCTGGCCTCAGACACTTACTGGCTGTGTGACCCTGGACAGGGCATTTAACTGCTGTTTGCCTCAGTTTCCTCATCTGTAAAATGAGCTGGAGAAGGAAATGGCAAACCATTCCTTTGTCTTTGCCAAGAAAACCCCAAAAGGGGTCACAGAGAGTCAAAGATGACTGAAAAACAACAAAACACAACATGATGTATATATGTGTGTGTGTGTATATATATATGTAGTACTAATATAATATTACATGTAACAATAAATATATAATAGTATATAAACCACACACACACACACACACACACACACACACACACACACACAAGAGAAAGCGCTCTGGGCCTGAGTCAGAAAGACCTAAGTTCAAATATGGCCTCAGACACTGACTGTGGGACCTTGGACAAGTCATTTAACTTTTGGTGGTACCACATACCATACTATGAAGTCTCTGGCTTAAACTCTGAAAAACATTTCCCAACCCTTTTCCACCCCCATTTACTAGGTATTTTACCTGTACTAGATAAAGCCAAATGGGAAAGACCCAATCCCTGCCCTCCAGGATGCATCAAGATGCATTTCACTAGCCTACTGGAACTGGCTCCTTTCCACAACTAATGACTCTCATTCCCAGTCTTGGAGACTCTGGTGTCTTTGATGTGTTTCTAAATTCTGAATCAAGTAACTTAGAGGCTGTTTCACAGAAAACTGTCAGAAGCAGAATCCTGTTTCTCCTCTCTGCCAAATCATCACTTGCCCAGAAGTCCCAGATGTTTGCTGTCCATGTTTACTCCCTGTACTTGGCATGGCTGCCAAGTCCAATGCATCGTTTGCAGCTTTTGTGCATGCATGCTGGGTACTCATGAGGTTTGTCCCCTTTCTTTGTCTCACTGACAAGGACCAGTTATTCGGATTTCTGCAAGGCTCTGTCTGTAGCCAAAGACCCACAGTTTAACAAGAACTCTTTGCAGTGATACACAAATGTGTGTATGGTCAGTTTGGCATTCAAGTCCCTTGAATGTTTGTTTGTTTTTTCCAAAAAACCCCAACGAGACCCACCCAGGCTCCCCAAACATATTTGCATTCAAGATTTAAAGTGTTAAGTATACTTCATCAGAGGAGGGGTTTTCAGGCCTAAGTGACATCATCAGCTTTACTCAGACTGTAGTGCTGATAGCCCTGACAATGATACCAAATGACCTTTTTATTGCTTGGAATAGACATGTCATCAGAGCCCTGGGAGTGCAGTGACTTGTTCCTCCTCATAATTCTCTCTGATTGCACAATGGAAACTGCTGCCCTGTCATTTTAGCATATCTCTAATCTGTGCACATGGAAAACATCACAGAGAACATCTGTCTGTCAGATAGAGTCGATTCCACTCCATCAACCTCCTGATAAGCAGGGCCCCCTCTTTCCTGGGAACGTTTCTGGAAGAGATTCATGGCAAATGCACCGCAAATCCTGCACAAGGCTGGAGCTGGCAGCATGCACCCATTCAAATGCCTCCTGGGGTCGGCTGCCCATGACAGGTGCGGGTTGGTGTTTTCCAGGCTTCCTTTCCCACATCACAGGCCTCTCTTCACTTCAGGCTGTTTTGCTTCAATGACTCAAACTTACCTGAGAAAAAGTTTTCATCAAATAGCTTAATGCTTCAGGTGGAAAACCACAGTGGCTTTATAAATCAGAGCCAAGGGTTTCCATATGCCTGTCAAAATCAGAGCAACCAAGTGAAAGAAATACTTCTCTCCCCTTCCCCACATATCTCAGTTTAACAGATGACTGGTCACAAGAAAGGAGGAGAGGTGAGACCCTGCTTGACAGGACGCATAAGGTTTCGGTGCTTAGTTTTTACAAGAAGCTCACCACAGGGGAATACCACTTGGCAACTGAAATAATTCATGGTTCTTTCCTGACTTTGAGCCACAAATCACCCTTCCGTTCCCCATCTCTAACCCCTCATGCTCAACCCTTAGCAGGTGGGAAAATGATTCGAGGTCAGTGAGGGGGGTCACTTCCCTAACCAACATTTTCACTCCTTTGACAAACCAGTCATCTCTGTAAGCATGCAAATAGGGTAGTCATAAGATTCAAATCCTTCCTGCTGAGATTGTTATAGTCACATCAACATTTTCAAGTCCGGAAAGCTTTGGCCTCCTCCCTGCTCTAGTCCCAGGGTCTGTGAGCTCTTTCTCTTCCTTTTTCTCCCACTCCCTTCCTCTAGCCCTCAAAGGACCAATGAGATCCTTGAACCCACAGCAGGCCAGGAAGAAAACACCCACAAGGAATGACCACATTGTGGAGGTTCATCTCGGGAAGAAGACCACAAATCACACCCAGCTGCCTAACCACATGAGCACTAAAGAAGCACGTGAACTCTAGAGAGTTGGTCACTATAATTTTTGAGAGGTTAATTCCCTTTTCTTCATCCTCTCTCTTTCTCTTCTTGTTCTTACAAGCCAAACAAACAAGACTGTAGCTGAAAGGCTTCTAGAGGAAGATCAAAGGATCACAGATTTAGAGCTGCTTATTTTACAGATGAAGAAACTAAGGCTTCCAGGGGTTACTTGACTTTTGCCCAAAGTCATACAGATAGTAAGTTGGTAGAGTCTAGACCAGAACTCAGACTCTTGGACTTCAAGTTCAGCACACTTTCCACTATCATGCAAGTATCATGCTGCTCATCTACAGAAAGGCTTTTAGGTTCCAAAAAGCCTGCACAGATTTTCCCCTTTCCAACACCAAAAAAAAAGTAAAAAAGACAGTTCTTCGTCTGTCTTAGTTAATATAATCACAGAAGGTCCAGATACCTCAACTGAATCACTCAATCAGTAGTATGAACTAGGTGCTAAGGAATTTTCCTACCATCCCCCCCAAAAATGTGTAAGTCATTTATCAGTTTGAAAGAGTTGTAGGATTTGGGCCACTGGATTAAGGCTCGTGATGGCAGACAAGAAACATCTTGTGAATGGAGAATCAGACATACTTCTAGGCCTATGTATAAGAATGGCAGGTGGTCAAGCAGAGAATAATACATTTATGAAGTGCTCTAGTTGCTGGAGTTGAGGATTCTAGAATTGGTGTAGGGCCCCTGAGAAAGAACTAATCATTTTCCCCACCCATCGACTTTACCATCAAAGAAAATGGATTAGTGGCATACAACTGGGATCAGAGAAGCTGGACCATTAAGAAATAATGATAATAATAATAAACAATAATCGTAGTATTTATATGGTGTTTTAAGGTTGCAAACCGCTTACCAAATATTACCTCATTTTATCCTCACAACCACTCTGTGGGGTAAGTATTAATATTATCCCCATTTTATCAGTGAGGAAACTGAGACAGATGGAGATAAATTTATTTGCCCAGTTAGTAAGTGTGTGAGGTAATATTTGAATTCTTCCTCAGGTCTTCCTGACTCTAGGCCCAGGCCTCTATCCACCATGCCACCTAACTGCCTCATGTCCTTCTGGAATAAGGTATCCTGGGAACAGAGTGACATATTGAGGACTAATGGATTTAGAAAGACAGTCATTTGAGATTGGCCAATTCTAGGAGCATAACATCAGGGAAGAAAAAATGCCAGTCATGGACTCAGGAAAAGGACTTCATACCATAAGGCATAAGGACTTATCAGTTATTCCTTTGACATGTGTGTATCCTACATAAGTTCCTCACTATCATTGTATCTTTTTTTTTTTGCTTTTTTTTTGTGAGACAATTGGAGTTAAATGACTTGCCCAGGGTCATACAGCTAGTAAGTATCAAGTGTCTGAGGCCAGATTTGAACTCAGGTCCACTGTGCCACCTAACTGCCCTGCTGTCATTGTATTCTTAGTTTAAGCCCACTCTTGCCATGGAACTGTGTGTATTTGTGGGAGAGAGTGTGTCCTGGACTCTTTCTGATACCATATTTCCTTACTACACTATCTTAATAAATACCTTTACTAAAAAAAAATACAACAATAACAACAACAAAAATATGTCTTGGTTCATTGCTGGTGAGAAGCACACTTACAGGGGCTTGTGAGCAGCATCACTAGAAATACAAATCCTCAGGGTTATCCCTAGAACCCTGAGAGTATTTGTAGCTGGCCACCTTCTGGGTATCCCAAACCTTGAGTACAAAATGGAGGAGTAGCCTATACCAACATCCCTTGAAATTATAATTAGTTAGGGATAAAGCGGCAAGAAGTTCGTAGATGGAAATGGAACAACAGTTCTCATTAATACTGCTTTTAGCCTTCAAATGAAAATGAACCTCATTAAGTGAATCAGGTTAAGTCATCACGTCTGGCAGACTTGTTAACCTAGTTTAAAGGTGTTTCTTAGAGACCTTCCAATTACTTGAGTATGTGAATATGTGAAAATGCTTGTGATGTGAAAAAACCTTCAAATTAGACATTTTATCCTATTTTGTAGCCTATTTTGTAAGCATTGTTGAGTCAATTTTGGTCAAAATAGGCTTCTTCCCTTGGAGGGAGAGAGAAGGAATATAAAGAGCTAGAATGAAAAATCCATAAGTACAACTGGTCCTCTCCTAGGTCTGCAACTTCAGAGTCCTTAACTCTTTTCCCTTACCCCACCTATCTAATCATTTTCCAGATTTTGTTGATTCTACTCCCACAATATCTTATCTAATTTTCTCTTTTTATTCCTATCAATACTGCCTCCTGGAGGAGTGCTGGAACAATGCAAGGGTGAGGGGGACAGACAGAAGGCAGTAGTTTGAAGCAAATTTTTTTGTTAAAGCATTAGAGAAAGGAGATCTCCAGGTGGGCACTGAGTAATTTTTTTAAAGGAGTGGTGGACCAAATAAGTTTGGGAACCTCTGCTTGGCCCTCATCACCTACTGCTGGGACTATTACAATAGCTTCCTAGTTGGTCTCTCTGCCTCCGGTCCTTTCCTTTTTCAATCCTTCTTGCAGATAGCTATCAGTGACAGGCCCAAAGCATATGGTGCCACAAAGAGTTCCAGTGGCTGCCTAGTGCCACTAGGATAAAATATGAATTCTTGTGTGACATCCAAAGCCCTTCCCAATCTGGCTCCAGTCTGTCTTTCCAAACTTATTGAATATTATTCTTCATGTATGCTATAGTTCAGCCAAACTGGACTATTGGCTGTTCTGGACTTAAAACATTCCATCTTCCATCTCAAGGCATTTCTATTGGCTGGTACCCATATCTACCATGTTCTTCCTCCTCACCTCCCTTCAACCTCATAGAACCCCTCTTTATCTTCAAAACTCTTCTCAAGTACCACCTCCTAAAATAAGGCCTTCCTTAACTCTCCCAGCTACTAGTCCCCCTAAAAAATTACTTTGTGTTTCCCTTGTGTATGTTTTGTATTTATTTATTTATGTAACTGTTGCCTCCCCAAGACGGAACATAAACTCCCTGAGGGTAAAGACTATTTCATTTTTTTTCCTGTGTCCCCTGCATGCTTTGTAAATCTTAAAGAGTTATATCAAGTTAACTTTTTGTCAAGTCAACAAGCATTTATTAAGCATTATGTGCTAAGTGCAGAGCATACAAAGAAAGGCCAAAACACAGTTCCTACCTTCAAGGAATCTACATTTTGATGGGGAAAGAAAAATGAAAGTTAAAATGGAAACTCTAAAGAGGTTCCAGGTGAGGAGTGGTTTTCCAGGGTTAAAAGGCTTTCATCTGCTTCAAACCTTCACACGTTCATTGGTGCTCTTGTTCAGTGGAGCAGGAATCAGGAGGCCTGGGCTTTAGTCTGAGTTCTGTTGGATAATCTTGGGCAATCCACATCACTTTTGTTTCTTCTGTGTTTCTCCTGGGTTGTCACAATAGTAGATGCTTAATAAATGCTTGTTGATTAAATGCTAAACCATTGTCAATGACATTTAAAAGATTGTGGAGAACAAAAGAGCACTGCAGGAATAAAGAACAAATATTGACCCAATTTTCAAAAAAAGAAAAGAGAATAGAAAATGCCAACTTGTGAGTTTAGTACTGATTCCTACGAAATTGGCTTTAAGACAGGCTGAATCTATTAGGATGAAATTTTAATATGAATAAATGTACAAGTCCTTGGTTCAAGAAATCTTTATGCGAACAAGATAGGAAGGCATGGTCATTAATTTATCTGAAAAAGATTCAGGGGTTTTAGTGGACTTCGACCCCAATAATGTGATTATTCTTGTTCAGTCATTTCAGTGATTTCCTATTCTTTGTGACCCCATTTGGGATTTTCTCGGCAAAGATAATGGAGTGGTTTGCCATTTCGTTTCCTTCTTCAGTTCATTTTACAGATGAGGAAACTGAGGCAAACATGGCTAAACAACTTGCTTAGGATCACACAGCTAGTGTCTGAGGCTGGTTTTGAACTCAAGTCTTCCTAACACTAGGTCCGGTGCTCTATCCACTGCACCACCTAGCTGTCCTAATAATGTGATATGGTGACCAAAACAAAAGCTAATCCGGTATTGCGCTGCATTACACAGTACAACTTCCAGGAATAAGGTGGTGATAGTTTTACAGTATTCTCCCCTGATTTTTTCATTTCTGGGTGCTGCATTATAGAAAGGATATAAGCTGGGGGGGGGGACGAGAATGGGGAAATCCCTCAAGTCCATCTCAGATGAGTACTGGCTAAAGGAATTGATGTTTCATGTGAAGAAAAGGCTGGGGGAGGACGTGATAGCCGTTTTCAAGTATTTAAAAGACTCTCTTATATGGTATTCGACTTATCTGTTTGGGCCCAGTAGGTAGAACAAGCAGCAGCAGGTGAAAGCAGCAAAGAGGCAAACTCAGGCTTGATAGAGAGGTGGAACATCTTGCCTTGGAAGGCAGCTGAGCTTTTGCTCTTTAGGCAAAGAAGGTAGGATGACCACAAATCAGATGGTACATCCATGTAATGGGGATTCTTTATGGGGCATGGGTTGGAACTAGAAGGGCCACTGAGGGCCCTTCTAACTCTGAAATTCTGTATTTCTATGACTTGACTTCAGTTGAGGCAGAGGAGTCTTCACACATGGAGGAGGGGAATGGAGCAAGGCAGTGAAAAGAAACAGATGACCAGCGAGAGTAATTGAGTAATGATAGCAGCAGCAAGGTTTGTCAAAGCTAGGCCTCAATAAAAAGTCAGAAAATGAGCTTAACTTCACCTTAGCTAATACTACTTCTAAAAGACACAGTATCCCACAAGTAAATTAGTGATTTACATTTTTAAAAAATTCATGCAAGTGTATACAGACAAGTATATGAATCTTTCAGATGTTTTAGTGGGTGAATGCTAGTGTACTAGATTAATTTAGTTTGGAGAAGGTACTCTCTATAAAGACATTTCAATCCATTTTGGTCATTTGAGGACTTAAAGGAAGTTTCATAAAAGAATCAGATCAACCACTAAATGCTTAAGATGACATTTTTTTTTAAACCAATGTATTTTAAATCACACAAGAAAAGGCTTAAAGGTTGGGAATATGGGGAAAAGGACAGCAAGGGAAAGATGCTGTCATCTCTAAACCAGGGCTTGCATGAAAGCGTTCTCCTCTGGGCCAGTGAAGGGATACAACCAGTAAAGCCCAGTAATACGAACAAGGATCATGATTCTTGATGGGCTTTGGGAGGGGAGAGATTCTTGCTCAGTATCACCTGATTGGTTTCTCATCTCTGACGTCCTAGGCAAGGACACACTGGAAACTGGCTGGTCAATCTGGCATGTAAATTTCCAGAAAAAGGAAGTGGGGAGGAGGCAGGGAGGGGAGGAAAGGAGGAAATTTCCAAAGTCCAGGAGGCCTGTGGCAAGACAGGATAGGACCAAAATAACAATGAGGTTTTTCTGGACAATCACAAAAACCCAAAAGAACTGAGAGAGATCACCTCTTCTTTCTCTCTGTCTGTAAAGGAAGCAAGTAAAAGCTGACAATTTTAGTGTCAAAGTAAAACCTTCATGAAATTTCAGATTCAAGGTTCTAATTGTGTATTTCATTTAAATCTAACATTTTAACTGATCCATCTTTTTATGCCCGGCCAGAAAAGGATAAGATTAACTAGCAAAATTAACTGGGATAAAGAGGACAAAATTTGTATATCAGGAAAAATTTGTTGATGCAAAGAATTTATTACCACATAGAGAAAAGATGGTATTTTCTGTATTTTAGATTTTTTCATATTTTTGTTTTTGTATATTTCTATATTTTACATATTTTTCTATATGACTATATTCTGCATTTTATATTTATATTTTAAAATGTGGTTGGAATTCTTTTTAGGCACAATTTGATTTTATATAAAATAACACATAAGGCATTTTGCAAACCTTAGTGTACTAGGGGCAGCTAGGTGGTGCAGTTGGTAAAGTACTGGCCCTGGAGTCGGGAGGATCTGAGTTCAAATGCAATCTCAGACATATAACACTTATTAGCTGTGTGACCCTGGGTAAGTCACTTAACCCCATTGCCTAATTCTCCCCCCCAAAAAAAAACCCTTAATGTACTACAGAAAAGCTAGGCATTATTATTATGGAATTGATAGATCACAGAATACAATGATATAAAAATTGGGTTTTGATTTATTCTACTATGGTCTATTTTATAATTATCAGATTTAAATTATATCACTAGTTCATTAGATGAATTAGCAAAATTTTATTTCGATATATTGAAGAAACATAATGGGGATAAGGAATGAAATATCACTTGAACCTCATGCTCTGAGCACGCAGAGGTTTATTATTGTTGTTGTTATTTTGTTCTTTAATAGGAGCATATTGAACAAAAAAAGTGAGGGAAATGAGCTGAAGAAAGAAAAAAGATCTAGGACTTGGACCCTGGATCATATGGAGAAAAGTGGTCAGTTCCCTTTAAAACTACCTGTTTCATAGTTTATATAGGACCTTTCTCCAGTCAATGAAATTAGAGAGAAGGTTTAAAACACTTTTTGGCTTGTTTGAGTAATTGAGTCACCCAGGATATGGTTATTTCTCGGTATTGGCAGATCTTGTTAATTCTGTATAAATAGTCAATAGATATTTATTAAGCGTCTACTATATACTAGTTAGGCACTGAGCTAAGCACTGGGGATACAATGAAAGGCAAAAGACATTCAGGAGCTCACAGTTTAATGGAGGAGACAATATGCAACAACTGTGTACAAAAAAAGCTATGTACAGGATACACTGGAGGCAGTCAGTGGAAGGAAAGCTCTAGCATTAAAGGAGATTGGGAAAGTCCTTCTTGTAAAAGGGATTTTAGCTAGGATTTGAATGGAAATAGCTAAGCCCTCAATATGGAGATAAGGAGGGAAAGAATTCCAGTTGTAGTTGGGAAATGGAGCGTCTTCATTGAGGAACTGCAAGGAGGCCAGTGTCATAGGATTGAAGAGTATGTGGTAGTATGTAAGGCATAAGAAGATTGGAAAAGTAGAAAAGGACAAAGTTATGAAGGGCCTTGAATGACAAAGAGGGGGAGTGAGACAGTGAGGAGTTGAAGATAATACCTAGTTTTGGGGACTGAGTAACTGGGAGGATGGTGGTACAAAGAAAATTTGGAAGGGGGGAGGGTTTGGGGGAAAAGACATGTTTAGATTTGGACATGCTAAGCTTAAGATGTCTACAGGACTTCAGTTTGAGAAGTCTAAACGATGCAGAGCACAACCTAGCCATGCCTTCTCCAGTGAGGTGCTTTCCTGCGTTCTGTGATAATTTTCCACAGTGAGGCTGCCCATTGTGCTGGGAATCTTTGTCCAGCTCTCTTGACATTGCTTGGATACCAATGGAGTCTATCAGGGATCCTTCATTTTTCCCATTAGCCTACCTCCTTTTCCAGTTACACATCTTGATGAATAAATGAAAAAAAAATTTCTTAAATACAGATGTTACAAAATACTGGGACCATATTTTATGCTGCTTCTTTTGGACAATTCTTGGTTTTTATTCTGTTGCAGCCTACTCACACCACCTCTTGGGTGACCCACAATAATTCTTCTAGTTCACATTTATATAATGTGTTTGAATTTATGAAATGCTTTGCTCAAAATAACCCAGTTAGATAGATACTCCTCACCCCTGCATTTTACATATAAGGAGGCACTGAGAAATCAAGTGGCTTCCCCATTTTTGACAGAAAATTAAAATTAATATAACTGTTAATATAAAAACAGAAATTATCTATACCAAATGTAATATTACTTGCCACTCCCTTAAATGATCCTAGTAAAGTCAGAATTTCAGTAATGTCATTGCATTCCTACTCTTAAGCTCTCCATTTGGTTGAGCTGAACCACACCTTAAATCCCGTAGCCTGGGTTTTTACCTTGTAAAGGAACCTGTTGCTATTTGTCCTTCCTTCTCAAAGACGACCATGACATAAGGGAGGTGATGCCATGATATGCAAGTGAATTAGATCTATGCAAAGTCACCAATCTCACTTTCTCCTCCACAGCCATCTGGGCCCAGTGGCAAGATATAGATCAGGACAACTGTAGATGGCCGTGGATGCAGTGGGAGACCTAAGGTCTTTCCCAGGTCCCAGTTTGACTGAGGCAATGCCCATTCAGTGATTAAGGCTAGGTAAGAAATGAGGCAGAGAATGGCCTCTTACTCAGCTTGAGCTGGATCTCAAGTTCCTGATGTCCTTGCCCCCTTCCCTTGGAATTCACGGTATGGAGGGCAAAACAGGAAGAATGAAGTGGTTTTCCTTGCCCAGATTGCCAGGGGCCACTGGAATCTGATGACCAGACCTTGCCACCTCACATTACCTCCTTACCTATCTCCTCCTGCTACTCTGTTCTCTCAATTAAAGATGCTTTATCCCTCAACTTATTTCAGAACTTGGTACTTGTAATGTCAGAGCTGGAATTCAAACCCAAGTGTACTGATTCGAAAGTTGGTGAGATACTTGTGTGATTCACTGTACCATGATGCCTCCTGGTAATTGTCCAAGAAATATTTATTTAATTAGTGTGGTTTCTTCCTTCCCTGTAATCCCAACTCTCCTTGCCATTGCCCATTGACATCCTGCTCAATGAAAATTTAACACTCCAAACATCAAATTAACTTGTTCTACAAGAAACTTAGTTGCCTACTTGTCATGGAAGTTCTGGTCCCAGATCACTTTGAGGGCTCACCAATGGTTTTCCTTTGAATCCTCCAAGCCAGTGGCATTGAGTGAATATTTACCTCTAAACCCTTTTTCACTTAATGTTGCCTTAAAATTCAAATCAGTGTGGAAGATAAATTTGAAACTAGAGATAAGTAACAGGAAGCCCTGAATACTGACTGAGAGCTCTCACCCAGAACAGTTAGTTATCTGTTGCACATATATGTACATCAAAAGCATAGCCTTCTGACCTCTCTACTGGTCATTTTGTGTTCTGCTCAATCTCTGGCTCAAACTTTAAAAAAAAAAATTCCCTCTCCTGGAGCTCTGGAGGATTGTTTCAAAGTTCTTCATTGTTTGAGGGTCAGGTTGCTTGAACTTAATGGGTCTGACTCTAATGAGAGACACAGTATCAGTGGGTTAGTAAAACCCAAATAATTAGAGTGGTCCTGTGGTGAATTCATATAGCTTTTACCTTCTAAGGGCTCAGCAAGAGTGGTGTCCAAGGTGTTTTAACCAGCCCAGCCACTGACTGATATCACAGCTCCCTTACCACCAGAGCTCAACACAAATTGGCAATAGCCAATATAAGCAGGCTTTGGGGAAACAGGCCATTGAATCACAAGGAATGAGTGTCTTTTCCTAATAAGGAAGAAGAAAGAGAAGCAGATCCTGTAGGTTTCTGACTGTTCAACTGACCTACTAACAGATAAAACTATGGCTAGAGTTAGGCTACCAGGGCCCACAACTCAGAGGGGGTTAACAACACGTATGCTCCTTCAGCAGCGTAGCAATAACTGAGCTTAGCACCTAGGAAGCAAAAATAATTAGTGAAACAAGAACTACCAGATGCCCTCATGTTCCTCTTCCCAAGTGGCCGAGTGAACTCCTCATTGACTTGCCTGTCTTCTTCTACCAATCTACCTCTATTACAGTATCTTCAGGGGTACCCAAGGTCTCTCTCTCCATTCAACTAAATTTTTCTTAAAAATTTGAGGTGAGGAATTTTTAAGAATTTTTTTTCATTCTGAACTTAACAAACAACAAATAAAAATTTATATCAAAATAAACACAGAAATAATATAGATACAAAAATAGATATAAAATAGGAGGGCTGTACATGAAACTTCAGATTTCTGTAAGTCCAGCTTGCTTTTCTTTTTCAGTAATTATTAAGTTCAGCATATAGCTTTCAAAGCTGACCTGCTTATTTGTGCTTCTTTCTGGCCTTCCATTCTTAAAATAGATGTGAGGGCATATTTTGTGATGCTTTCCCTGTGTACCAACGTAGCTAAAGAGGATTGTGCTAAGAGGGCTGATTCTAGGCAGAAGTAAGTAGATAGTTTGTCACCCAAAGTACTTATCCATAGTCTTGGGTCCTGCTTCTTGACCCTCAGGCTATCCCCCAACCCTGATTTCCCATAGTTTGTGGGACTCCTCCCTTTCTCCCACCAAAGAAATTATTTATCTTACATGTCCTCCTCTCAGGGATCGAAGTATCAACTAGATAATCTAAGTGATTATGGTCTTATGTCCTAATGGAAGAGGATCACAGACAATACGTTTTAACTGGGGTCTTCTGGAGATCTCAACTATACAAACAGAAAGAAACAATTGAGGGCAAAACTAGTTTAAAGAAAACCTAGCAAGTCATCCCAAGGGCATTCAAGGATAAAAATGGGAAGAGGACTACAAACAGGAAAAAAGAAATACATTTGCAAAAATTATTAGAACAAACTATTTCCTTTATCAACAACAGTGGAATGACTACACTTGGATCTTTACACCACAGTCCCTGAAGTGCTTATAGAGGGTATAGAAATAACACTAAGAAAAAAAATGGGAAAAGAAGCCAAGTTGGAGAAGATATGTGTGTGTGGAAAAAATAATATATATATATATATATGTATATATATATATATATATATATATATATATATCACATACTAGATGATACAATTGTGGGGTCATTGAGGGACTATTTATAAAGGATCTAAGAAAGGAAAGATACCAGAGTTGTAGGGGAAAAAGCTCTCAGACCCTCTTGTTACTTAACAAAATAAAAAGGTGACCAAGAAAGCATCAATCACTCTTACCAACTTATATGTCAACTCTATAATCTATACAAAATTTTTATTAGGGTCATCTATATGCAAATTGAGGTATCATTAGTGAAGTTACTAGAGAAAACAAGAAGGCTTTCAGAAATTACATTAAAAATGGATCATATCTTTACTATCTCATAATTGGCTGAAAATTGTAGAGAATATGATTCCATCTTGTTTCTTGTTTATTGATTACCACAAATAACTACCTTACAGGCTCTTTTAAACAATGTATCTCCTATCCATATAGCAAAATCAATCAAGATTCCTTGGAAGATATGACAATAGAAATAATCTTGTTCAGAAACCGTCTGATAATAAATGGTAGACAAAGTATAAAACAGCTCACCAAAAATGTCCACTTCTATAATGGAGGAACTTGGAAAAGGAGTAAGGATGTTATCAAAGAATTGTATGACAGAAAAAGAAGATGGGCTGGTCACATGGCAAGAGTAAGGAATGACAGGGAGATAAGCAAAGTACTCCACTGGTACCTTCACAATGTCTGGTTAAAGTGAGAAAGGCCTCTAGCATGTTGGATGGAGCCCATGCAAATAACTTCTGGGAGGATATGGACCAGAATCACATAGGATGGACAGGCTTGGAATTGGTTTCTATGTGTGTCATTGGACAAAACCCACAGATTGATGAGATCTCAAATCCATTTGAGTATTTTAGAGATTTAAAATAAAAACAAAAACTTTATTGTCTAACTCATTTGTGATTCCAAGATTTTGGAGACTTATGGGATATGTGTTTTGGAAGGTAGTTCCCATCTCTCAAGTGCCCCTCAAATCATAACTGTAGAAGAACATATCTCACCCTACAGACCGACTGGTCATGCTTGCTCACCTGGACATTCTTAATTTTTAATCTTTTAGGAGAATCATTTCCAAGATGCCAAGATGTGAGAAGAACCTTCATTAATCTTCTGTAGGACCTAATTGAGGAGTTAGTCTCCATAAATGGCCGCAGCTATATAAACAATCCATCAAGGTTACACATAATCTATTGTGCACTTGCTATATGACCAGAATTGTCATATCCTCCATGGGGAAATGGAAAGGCAAGAGAAAACATAGTCCTTGCCCTCAAGGAAACTAATCATTGAGTTTTAAGGAGAGAGAAAATGAAGACACATGAAATAACTATAGCAGAGTCAGAACATCTTGGATTCAAATACTATTTACTGCCTATGTGACCCTGGACGAAATATTTAACCTTTCTGGGCCTCGTCTGTAAAATGAACAGGTTGGATTAGATGACCTCCAAGGTTCTTTCTAGTTCTAAATCTGTGACTCCATGAAAGTGCATTGTGTTCAGAGCCAGAGGACTTGGGTTTAGATCCCAGCGGCTACTTACAAACCTGTGTGATCTTTGAAAGATACTTTGCCTCTCTAGACTCCAATGTCTTCATCTCTAAAAAGAGAGCAATCTCAAAAGTCCTTTCCAGCCATAACCTAACTCTATTGTTCTATGTATAATTCAAGATCAATATTTGAAGGAATGGTTAAGTAAGGTTTTGTGGAAAAGGTGGGATTTAAGTCAGATTAGAAAGAATGAGTAGTATTTACAGAAGAAAGAAGGCATTCTAAGCAATGCAATGAGAGGTAATAAGTGTATGGACATGTTAGGAAAATCAGTTTGATTGAAGTGGAGAATTCATGCTGGTATATTTTTCTCCTGTTCAAGTAGCAGAAAATACAGTTGGTTAGACAGGGCAAAGCCAGGTCTTCATCTGTGAGGTAACAGGAAGAATCCTATAGATTCCTGAGCAGGGAAGGACATGGTTCAGTTTATGCTAAAATTCATCTTGCAGCAGTGTGCAGAATGGATAAAAGATGAGAAGACACTAGAGAAGGGAAAAAGTAGTTATCCCAACTAGTGATGAGGCCGTGCCTGGCATTTAGTAAGTTCTTAATAAATGTTCTCTCCTCTTTCTCCCTTGTGTTGGTCTCTCTCTTTGTTTCTCTCTCACTCTGTCTATATGTCTCTAGCTGTCTCTTTCTGTGTTTCTATTTCTGTCTGTTTGACTCTGTTGCGCTGTCTGTCTGTCTCTCTTTACAATGGAAATCCCTGGCATTCTTCCTAATGAACAATAAAAATATTCTCATTGTAGCAGAGGGTTTTTTTGCATTTTTGTTTCCAGTATGACAGATCTAGTCTGGGATCTGCAGGTATCGTTACTGTGACTTACTGCCACATCTGGCTTTAAGGTCTGTTCTGTTCCTCCACTTTTCTAAGGGTAGCTGTGGACCAATTTCCTCTTTGCTAAGTTCACCTAACAGAAAATTGGAGTCAAAATGCTTATCGGCTAACTGACTGATTGACTCTGTAAAATAACTTTACATGTAATCAAGGGAAAACTAAGACAAAAGAAAAAATGAACAGTATCAACTTCAAGTATTAATCAAGTAAACAACAAATACTAATTGCCACATGGCTAGAGAATGGGCCCACTTTTTAGTTAGACATGGTTGTCCTCATGACCATTTGCTACCTAGAATGTTCCTGAACACTTGGGTCAGTCTAGAACACTGTTGTTTCCTGTGCTCCATAGCACCTTTAATCACTGTTCTCTTTGTTAGTTTCTCTAGAATATCACCCTGATATCAGAGTACCCCTCTTGCCACAATGATACAGGTACAATTTCAGATGTGCGTATTATACAAAGATTTCTAGTTTGTGCCACCAACTAGAGAAACCCTGAGAACCTCAGTATTTGGCTTCTGAAGATCTCTCTGAATCATGCTCCCATGCAGGGAAACTCTAAGAATGTCAATATCTGGCTTCTAAATAATGGGCCTTTAGGTTCTTCTATCAGCACTCAGTCTAATAAGAGCATTAAATATGGGAGGGAAATTATTTCCATAACAAAATACAGAAAGGACATATAGTTGAACCCATAAAAAATCAGGAAAAACCCTTCTACTTCCTCCAGGAAGCTGTATCGGCCTTCCAGCTTACACACTGTGTAGCTTAGTGTTATTAGAGCATCAACCTTCCTGTCTTTCTCAGACCAGTACAGTCCACATGACTCTGTTAGTAAAAGTCATAATGCAGGTTTACTCCTCCACATTGTGGCTCTGTGACTCATCTTCCCTTTCTTATGGGCCCATGGTGCCATGATTTGCTGCTGCAACCATCTTTATCCCCTTTGGGTTGCCCTGTTGTCCTGCAATTTGGCATTCTTCTTCCCTTTTGGAGCAGACTCACATGTGTCTCAGTGTTTCCATCTTGTACTCACTCCTTCTTTCCAGGGGCCACATGGATGCAGTATAATCCACAGCCTAGTTCTGCATGTGGCTCATCATTTCCATCAGTCCTGCTGCTGCCTTCAGGTCCCCTTGTGTCTCCCCTCCATGGCCTATGTGGTTCCTCTTACCCAGAAGCAGCTACCCTACTATATTTGCATGCTGGTGAGTCTCCCAGGCATGGTGGAGCCCCTGGATATGATGGGCACTTCCCCAACTCCTCTAGGCCATGCCCACTCTAAACAGGAGTTCTCAAAACCCATAACTGGGTGGGTATAATTAGATGGGAGATCCTAATTGGCCACATTTCCCTGCCTTCCATCTAGGCTCTCCTATTTTTTGAATGAAAATGATAGGAAGCCTGAATCATACTGACAAAGTCAGGAGCCATAAGAGAAGCAAACCCCAGCCTTTACCACCCATGTCTGCTCTGTGTGAGTGTTCATAGCCCAAAGCACAATTTCTGAGCGGCTTGGCATCCTGAAACAGAGGTTCTTAACTCCAGGGGCCTCTGGTTAGTCAGGTGGCCAGTCCTGATGAGTAAGTGGTACAAAAAAAAAAGGACTTCTTTTTCTCTGTGTGTGTGTGTATTTGCCACCAGAGATTTGAATACACATTAAAATGCTCCAAAATGAATATTTGAAAAATGTAGCTTATTCCTGGCTATTTACTCAGGCAACAACTTTGTTATCCTGCTTATTTATTTGGGCAGAGGCATCACAAGATCGTTCATTTTTCTTTTTTGTTTTCGTGGCAGCAAGAGAAATCAGGTGGGATGGGGTATTGGCTTGCTTTTCTTTCTCACCCCACTGAAAAGTTTGGGCACCTGGAGACTTGAGCATTATAAGGGTAATCCCGAACCTCAGTGCTATTTTTTTTTTTAGCCATTAGACAAAGCTATGTGTGTGTGTGTGTGTGTGTGTGTGTGTGTGTGTGTGCATCTGTCTGTCTGTCTGTCTGTCTGTAGCATCTACTGAAGGGAACACAGGTGGTCGTGGCCTCCAGGGTTAGCCTCATTCTGTATCACTTCTTTACAAAGCTTCTTGGGCTGTCATCACTGCTCCCCAAAACCCAAGATGTTTTCTGTAGGCCTTTCCTTGCATGTTGTGCTGTGGCAGACACAATTCCTGCTCTGGCTAAAGCTTCTTGGGTGCTTTGTTTTGAATGGCCCAAGAGAACCTTTACAGATTTATTTAGGGTGAAGTTTTGGAGGGAAAACACTTAAATTTTCATCTCCCTGTTATGAAAACCCAGTAACTGGTAGGGTCTAGATGGAAAGACTTTCTCAAAGGTGTCAGCCCCAGATAGCATTATAAGATTGTTTTCCCACTTGCCTTTTTTTTTTCCAGGTTGATAGCCTATGGGTGTCCTCTGGGTGTGAAGCAGATCAAGGAGAGAGATTCCTCCCTGGGAATGTAGTGTTGAGTCTGGAGTTGATAGCTGCACAATTAATGTAGTGTGTGCAAATGCTCTCTATTCATCTTTGTCAGAATTCTCTCTTCAGGTGGAATCTACAGGCCAGATCCCACTTAAGTATTCATGTTCATATTAGTTGTTATTTCCTCCAGGCAGGGCAATTTCATTCACTAAGAGAGGTTCACTTTTCTCTCTGGGCCCAGTTGTGGGTGGTTTCTAAAAAACCTCTTGTTTATTGTTTTTGCAATTGCAGAAAATGTGGGACCTTGATTAGGTAACATGGCCTGGATTCTTTTTTGGAAGAAAAAATGGAAACTGCTGGATCTTTGCATGAGTCTGTTTTCTGTAGATTGTCAACATCCTCTGAATAATGGTTTATCTAAGTTACTAGTCAGTGATAGAGATGCAAAGCTATTCATAATTGTTTTAATGTTCTTTTTCTAATTCATCCTGGTGCTGATTTTCCCCTCCTTATCCTTAAAAAGCATATGTATTATTATCAAGAATCTCTGTTTAGTTCACCACTGCTCTGGGGCAGAGACCAATATGAATGCCACAACAGCAGTCTTTGGTTCCAGCATTCGGAAAGGGTCCAAGAATAGTTTCCCCACACTCTGGCCAGCAAGACCAGACATGTAGCTGTGGCCCTGCCCTGTTTAAGGTGTGGGCATGCCAGGCTCCCGGCACCAGAGGACAGTCCTAGAATTTTTGTTCTTGTAACTTTTAGATCTTGGGTGTGTATGTGGGGGAGGGAAGGGAGGAGGAGGGCTGGAAGAGGGTGGCAAAGAAGGGGATAGGGAAAGGAGGCATGCTGGGAATGAAAAGAACTGTTGCTGGATACTTCCTGAGAGGCAGGGAGGAGTTTGACTATGGCATTTGCTTTGAGAGCCTTGCTTGGGAGGCACTGGCCCAAAAGAGTGTGTCCGTACTTCCACAGAGGGCCTGGTAGAGAACATGGTGGGCGTATGGAAAAGTTAATGAGGTTTGCAGACAACTCTGGTTGGATCCCAGCATGACTCACCTGCCAGCCTTCCAATCCAGGACTGTGGCCAACCACAGAGGCCGATCCACTAAGATAGGAGTAAGGTTCTAACGTACACTGGGGATACCAAAGATGCAGTCAGACCTGGAACCCAGTGATCTTTCCCTCTTGTCCCAAGAAGGAGATAGAAGCGTGGGCTTCCTTGGAATCTCTCTTCAGAGACCTCTGGCAACTGCCCTAGTTTAGGCATCAGCAAACCGTGTGCCAAAGATGGGGCAGAAGTCAATTTTTGGCCAGCCAGTTACTGTTACCGCATTTCCTTCACCACCACTTTTCCAACTACATTTCTCCTTGAAGCCCCCACCCACTTGTCTGCTAGTCACTCACCACTGAACACTCCCTCTTCCCCCAAAACACCCGAGAGTAAGCCTGGTTGTTTTACCACTGAAAGCCACCTCCCATAGAGGTCAACAAGTTGGCACACCACTTTTGAAAAGTTGCCAGCCCCATCAAGTTTGCCAGCCAAAACTCAGCAACAACTGGCATGAATTGTCACTTATACTTAACTTTGTCCTCTACCTCAAATCACACTGATGGGTATCATACTGTCTACTTATGAATTAGGTTGTGGCTTCTATTTTGTCTTAGCTATTTCTTCTGTAGAAAATTTCTGTAAGAGACTTGAATTGTATGCTGATAGGCAGAGGGGACTTAAAAACATAGAATTTTAGGTCCTTATTTAACCTAACTCCATCATTTTACAGATAAGGAAACTGAGGCTCCAAAAGGTTAAATGACTTGAAGCCAGTTACAAGCAGAATGGGGATTAGAATAAAGAGCTACTGACTCCCAGTCCAGTGGCTTTCTCACCACACTACACTGCCTTCTTTGTCTCTGTAAGATGTTTGGGCTTTGTTTATTTGTTTGTTTTACACTGTTATTAAAGTATCATGTACAAACAGGATCTTAATGGCTACTTTTTGATTACATTGATAATGGCAAGGAGAGCTTATAAAGGTCACTTAAAACATGTACATTCTTTCCCAGTGTAAATAAAGGGAAATCACTCATGTGATTAAAATGAAGTTCTAGGAGTGATGGGGTCTTTGAGGAGTTTGACTAGATTGTGAGCCAAGAAGAATGTAGGAATAGACTCAGTTGGTGTTAGCATTTCTACTTTTCTTTATTTGTCTCTTGCTTTTTTCTATCTTCTTGCTCCCTCCTTTACACTTCGGGGAAGTCTCTTTTACTGAGAACCTACAGAATCCAAGAGTTCAAAAAGATCTCCAAACCATCTCTAACTAAGAATTCCTTCTACACCATATCCGGGAGGTTGTCAACAAATCTCTGCTTGAAAGCTTCCAGCGAAGGGTAAGAT
Source organism: Phascolarctos cinereus (assembly GCF_003287225.1). Lineage (NCBI taxonomy): Eukaryota > Metazoa > Chordata > Mammalia > Diprotodontia > Phascolarctidae > Phascolarctos > Phascolarctos cinereus. Next base: position 132,743,395 of record NW_027555736.1, read on the forward strand.
GCAAGGCAACCTATTCCACTTTTGCAAAGCTCTAATCAGGGATGTGCTGATAAATGTTTAACAGTCAGCTTTCTTGAAGAAAAAAAAAAGTACTCATGATACATTTTTGGTGTTTTAGTTAAGTTTAACCTGCATTATTAATATTTGCTATATCACTTTCTTAAGTCTAGACAATCAACAGAACAATAAATCAAGCCATAATCTGTGGCATTTGCCAGTTTCCAATGTATGAATGCTCACCTTGAAAATTTAACAATTGGCTCTCCTGAGCCAGTTCCAGTTGACTCCAGCACATCCCTGCTTCTAATTGCAGTAAAATGTTTCCCTCACCAAGCCTAAGTCTGCCTCTTTGCAATTTCTTGCCGTTACTGCTGCTTCTGCCCTCTGGAGCCAAACAAAACAAGTTGAATCTGTCTACATGAAAGCTTTTCTCAAACTTAAAAACTGCTCTCATCTCTCCCCCAAGTCTTCTTCTCTCCAGATTAACATTTCCAGTTCTTATATGTCCCTCACACTGGTTTTGTTCCTCCTTTCAGAATACATTCCAGCTTGTAAATGTCCTTCCTGAAATATGGTGCCCTGAAAGGAAGACAATTACAGCAGATTGCATCTGACCAGGATAGAGCACAGTAGGCCTATCACTTTTACTCATTCTGGACACTGTACTTCTCTTTAAACAGCCCAGTAGAGCACTAGCTTTTTTTAGCTGACATTTCACTTTCATGTGGTGATTCATATTGAGATTTCAGTCTGTTAAAATCCCCAGATCTTTTACAGATGAACTGTTGTCTAGCCATAGCTCTCCCATCTTGTACTTTTGAAGTTGATTTTTTTAAAATATCTAGTACTTTACCTTTTTCCCTGTGAAATTTCATCTTATAATTCTAGAATACTAACCTGGAGCAGTGAAGATCTTTTTGGCAAGGCAACAAGCATTTATCAAGCATTTTCTATATTCCAGGCACTGTGCTAAGTATTGAAGATATAAATATAAGCAAAAAGAAAGACAGTCCCTGCCCTCAAGGAGCTTATATTCCAATGAGGAAAAGCTACACATAAATGGGAGCTGAAAAGGAGAAAGGTGTGAAGTTTAGAAAGCCAGAAGCACAGCTGGGAGGATATTAAAGCCTGATCAGGGGACAGCTAGGTTGCGCAGTGAATAGAGCACTGGCCCTGGATTCAGGAGGACCTGAGTTCAAATCCGGCCTCAGACATATAACACTAGCTGTGTGACTCTGGGCAAGTCACTTAACCCCATTGCCTAGACAAAAAAAAAAAAGCCTGATCAGCCTGGGCCCATCCCAAAATGAAGGTCAAAGAAGGAACTCAGCAATGGGAGAAGGGGGCTGGCATGGCAGAGGGATGGAACTTCCAGCTTGAGAAGGCAGCTGAGTTATGGTAGCAAAACCAAGAGACCCAGAAGCAGAGCTGGGAGGGGAATGACTGTCATCCAGGATGGTAATGGTCATCCTCCTTAGTTTTGTATCATCTGCAAATATAACAAAACATAACAAACATAGGTTCTATGACTTTATCCAAATCATGGATTAAAAATGCCATGGAGCTAAGGATAGATCACAGGGCACACCACTAGAGACATCCTTTCAAGTTGAGATAGACCTGTTAATGATCCCTTGACAGTACCTGTCCAAATCCACCTAACTGTGCACTCTATCCTCAGTATTTTTTTAAGGGTCTCCTTTAGCAAACTGTTGACTTGTTTTTCATGATTTTCTTGCATCACTGTCATTTTTCTTCCCAATTTTTCCTCTGCTTCTCTTACATGTTTCTCAAAATCCTTTTTGAGCTCTTCCATGGCCTGGGACTGATTCATATTTTTCTTGGAGGCTTTGAATGTAGAAGCTTTGACTTTGTTGTCTTCTTCTGGTTGTATGTTTTGATCTTCTTTGTCACCAAAGTAAGATTCTATGGCCTGACTTTTTTGTGCTGCTTGCTTATGTTCCCAGCCAATCACTTGAGTTTTACTCTTTGTTAAGGTAGGGGTCTGCTTCCAGTGTGGAGAATGTATTGTCCCAAGCTTCGGGGGGCGGGGGGGTGTTGTGCAGCTGTTTTCAGAGATGCTTCTAGGGACCTAGAAATTTTCAGTTCTTCCAAGTGGTATAATCAAGGGTGAGGTGTTTACACCTTTCCTGGCCTGTGCTCAGGTCTATTAGTGACCACAAGCACTCTTTTCTGCCTTGGAACTGTGAGGAGGATTCTCTCTGTACTGCCATCACAAGCTCTACCATGCCAGTGCTCCTCCTTGCCCCAGTTCAACCACCCAGAACTGTTACCCAGCTCCAAGCACAGGCAAAGCAAGAGAATCCTGCCTCAGCACCAGCAAAGAGATCCCTGTAATCCTCCTCTGACTCAATTCCCACTCAATCTGTGGGCCAGATCTGGAAACAGCTGCTGCCCCAGGGCTGCATGAGGACTGGGGCTGGGACCAAGCTTCTCTCTCACCAAGGTCAACAGACCTTTCCTGTTTTTTTTTTCCAGAACTTTCCTGTTGACCTTCTAAATTGTCTTTGGTGTTAGTGGGTTGAGAAGTCTGGAAACTGCCACAGGTCCCCTTGATTCAATCCCCTGAGGCCTGCTCCAGGTTCACTGTGGCCAGGTCTTTGCCAACAGTGTGTCCCACACTGAACTGTGCTCCTCTGCCATCCCAGCACAATAGACCTTTCCAATCAACCATCCAGGTTGTCTTGGGCTGGAAATGTGTTTCACTTTGTCTTTTTGTGGGTTCTACTGCTCTAGAATTTGTTTAGAGCCATTTTTTATAGGTATTTGGAGGGGTTTGGGGGAGACCTCAAGAAAGTCACTGCTTTTACTTCACCATCTTGGCTCTGCCTCACTCTAATTTCTCCATTCTATCTTCTAGTCTCTAGATCTTGTCCACAAGTATAGATTGACAGACTTTTAAAAATGCTTTGTTAAAACCTAAGTATATTCAGATCTATAGCATTCTCCTGATCTAATAATCTGTACTCCATTTTCCACTTCTGACCTAGAAGGCAAGATCCAAACCCTGGGACTTCACTCTATGTTACCCAGATCAAGACCCGCAACACAACTTCCTGGCCATCTCCATATCATGCAGCTGTGAGCATAGCCTCTTCTCCCCACCCCCTTCCAATACTAGCTCTAAGAGCAGTATTCAAATGAGCACTAGCATGTGTTCATGTTTCTGGAAAGGGCATATCATTTAAATGACCCTTTTAATAACCTTTTGCTCTGACTTTCCTGGCCACCACTCCTCCATGTGTGTTAACTTCTTTATCAGAATATAAGCTCATTAAGGGCAGGTATTATCTTGTATGCTTATGTTTATATCCCTAGTATATAGTGCCTAACAAACAATAGGGGTTTAATAAATGTTTTCCATTCATTCATTGATCCAGCCATTCATTCTAGTTGCTCTGTCACAATGGTCTCTTTTAAGCAGTATAATTTCTGTCTATGTCTTCAGAATTTCCTTTATAAGAGCTTTCCATCATCCTTCTTGTGCCAACTTCCCCTGCAGAATATTAGGTCATTGAATCCTTCCTGCCCTTTCTCTGAATCCTTAGAAAAGCACTTTCTAAAAAGATAGTGTGCATGTCAGATTATACTGGGCTTTCCTTTTTTTTCCCGCCTCTATCAGAAACTCTATGATGGAGTGGTCACTTGCTGCCTCTGTTCCTATTATTTTAACTTCAATAACCAATTCTTCCTTGGTCAGAATCAAATCTAGACTAAGAGACTGCACTCCCAGGAAATATTTAGTCTTCCCTCTCTTTCCTTGTGGATTCAGACCCTTTGTGTTCCTCTTAGCCCTCAAGCAAGAGTGGCTTTTCTAAATGGCAAGACCCCGGGGGGATGCAAAGGCCTTGTTACTTTAGAGAGTAGCGTTTGCTGAAGCCTCAAATAACCAGGACACTTTGTGCTATACTCATCCAGCCTAATGCAAACCTTAATTGACAAGGAGCTGATGGTCTTCATTCTTCCTCTCTGACCTAATGCCAAGGATCCCTGGAATCTTTGGGACTTGAGAGCCCACAGCCGTCCTCAGGGATCAATGCCAAGCCAGAGGAGTGTTTACTCTAAGCCAAGGCTGGATTCTAGTCCAGTCATGTGTGAGTCAGCTAGTTGGCACAATGGATGAAGAAGTGGTCTGGAAGTTGGAAAGATTTGAGTTCAAATCCTGCATCAGCTGTTTCCTAGCTATGTGATCTACCTCTCTGGAGCTTAGTTTCCTTCTCTATAAAGTGAAGAATTCCGACTCTATGGTCTCTCCTATCCCCTCCAGTTCTACGTCTATCGTCCTACGATTCACCCTGCAGGGCTCAGGGCCAGAGACAGCCCTAAAACTAGGAAATGTTTTGGTGTGATTTGAAGGACACTGAAAAGCCTTATTACCCAGTGCCTGTAATACCCTGGCAGCTGTCAATCCTGTCAACACTATGATAGTGACAGCTAGGTGGTGCAGTGGTTAGAGTGCTGGGTCTCTAGTTAGCAAGACCTCAGTTCAAACTTGGCTTCGGATAATTACTAGCTGTGTGACCCTGGGCAAGTCACTTAACCTCTGCCTGCCTCAGTTTCCTCATCTGTAAAATGGGGGTAATGATAGCACCTACCTCCCAGACTTGTGAAGATTAAATGAGATAATAATTATAAAGTGATTAGCACAGTGCCTAGCATATAGTAAGTGCTACATAAATGTTAGCTATTAATATTATCTATTATTATACCTTGCACAAGAGTCCCTCCTCTGGCTTAGGGCATTGTCTCCGGAAAAGCCTGTTAAAATGCAGATTTGTTACCTGGATACCATGACAAGATGATCCATTGATAACTACCAATCTATTACTACTGATTTTTGTTTATCCATTACCTATCCAAAGTTAGGACTTTGAGGTAATGGGATGGAAGACAAGCAACGTGACAAGGGGAAAAAGTGGTATTCAGTGACTTCTACAGTCTGGCTCCTACCTTCCTCTCCAATTTTATGTCCCCATAAGTGTCCTATAAGAAAACCCTTCTGTGTTGAAACAGATTGATTCGTTATTGCCAAATTGATCTCTACTACTACCACCTATCAGGTTTCTGTTGTTCAGACCCTGGTTTTCTGGTTCCCATCTACTAAGGTGTGGTGGCTAGAAAGCCTCTCTGAGACGAGGGCAAGCTAATAGACCTTTTATCTATAGTTGAGGTTATGTACTACCACCCCTAACTAAGAGCAACTGACAGAAGCCAGCCAGAATACCCCAGGCCAAGACTGTTTATTTTTGTGAATAGTTAAGGACTAATAAGGCATGTATGGGGCAGCTAGGTGACACAGTGAATAGAGCACTGGGCTTGGAATCAGAAAGGCTAAGCCTCATTAGTTCAAATCTAGCCTCAGACACTTCCTAGCTGTGTGACTCTGGGCAAGTCACTTAACCCTGTTTGCCTCAGTTTCCTCATCTATAAAATGGTCCAGACAAGGAAATGGCAAACCACTCCAGTCTCTCTGCCAAGAAAACCCCAAATGAAGAGTTGGATATGACTGAAAAATGATTCAACAACAAACTTTGCACCTAAAATATCTTCCCTTCTTTTTCTATTTATATGAAAGCCTTTCAAGACTCGACTCCACTCCTACCTCTTCCGCAAAGAGGTACCTGACTTCTCAGCCCTCATTGAATTCTTGTAGTGACTACTCATTTGATTCTTACTCTGTACGGTTTTGTACTGTTTGTTATTTATAATTTTGTATGGATATCTTCAGTCAATACTTAAAGAAATTCATTCAGACTATTCACTGGAATTCAAATACTGAATATTCAAATACTAAAACTGAAGCTTAAGTACTTTGGCCACATAATGAGAAGACAGGACTCATTGGAAAAAACCCTGATGTTGGGAAAGATTGAAGGAAAAAGGAAAAAGTGATGGAAGAGGATGAGATAGATAGTATCATAGGAACAATGAACATGAGTTTGGACAGACTTTGAGAGATGGTGGAGGATAGAAGGGCCTGGCATGCTATGGTCCATGGGGTCATGAAGAGTCAGATATAATTGAATGAACAACAAACATGCATATCTCCTCTCCTCAGTCCTTGCTGATTTTTGAGGTAGAAATATTTGCAATGAACATTTAACAATGGGCTCTACTAAGCTAGTTTGACCTGGCTCTGGCACACCCCTGGCAATCCATGTTTTGGAAGACTTGGAAGTATGACTGAAATGAGATATGCATATAAAGATATAAATAACAAATTGGTACCTGGGTTAAAGGGGATCACTGATATGGAAAATATGTGTAAATGTATAACCAACCACCACCACCACCACCACCACAATATCCTGAGCCTGGTTCCCCCCTGGTAGGATGGGCAAGGGCTCGTATGAGCATACACTGGGATTATTTCTTCCCTCGTCAGCATGCATTATGTTGTTGGAGGCCTGGGTCATCATGTGGGCTGGGCCTAGGGGTGGCATGAGGTGAGCATCAAGCTGTTGTGGGGCCAATTGTATGTCCCTTTATAGCCTCAAATGTAAGAACCTTTAATTCTCCCCACTTCAAGGAGCATTGCCAATTTGAAGTCAGTCCTCAGAATAAGCCATTTCTGGTTGTGGCTACCATCCCTCCGTTATAAAATTAACTTGATATGTAAGGGAAAGCAGGACAAACAACTGGTTGGAAATGAGACAAGAACCTTAGTCCACCCTGGGCCTTCATTTCAGGATAGTGTCCTTCTTTGGCTTGAGAAATTTTCTTGGCCTCACCAGAGAGAAAGGGGAAAAAAAAACCGACACAAAAAAACCAACAACAGAATTTAAACCTTGTGTGGGTGTCCACTATTTCCTATGAGAGCCACACCCATCCACCACCTCAAGCCACAAGACTGCTCCACTCAGTACTAACTCCCTAAGCCCCTCTTCTTTGGCTTACCAACCCCACATAGGTGAAGGAGGAACAGTACCCAGAGGCCTGTTCCTTGGTCAGAATCAACTCTAGATTAGGAGACCACTTGCCCAGGAAACACCTATTCTTCCTTGTGGATTAAGACCCTTTGCATTTCCTCTAATCCCTCAAGTAAGAGTGGCTTTTCTAAAAAAAAAAGAAGACCCTGGAGGGAAGCAAAGGCCTAGTAACTTGTTGTAGCAATATTTGCTCAAGGCTCAAATGGCTAGGCCATTACTGTGCTTTACTTAACCAGCTTAACACAAATATTAATTAACAAGGAACTAATCATCTTCATTCTTCCTCTCTGACCTAAATCCAGGGACCTAAACCACAGTATTCCTGGGGGATCAATGCCAATCTTTATGGGTGTCTACTCTAAGCCTAGACTGGATTCCATCAATCTAGTAAAGGAGCTACTTATGCAATGTAGCTATAAAGTAATTACAGAGCTCAAAGTATAATGGAAAGAACATTATATTTGGAGTTGAGACATAGGTTCAAATTCTGCTTCTGTCATTTACTACCTGTGTAACCTTAGGGAAATAATTTTAGTTCTCTGGGTTGCAATCATATGGAAGGCTTGAAATAGAAAATCTCTAAGATGCTTCCAGTTCCAAATCCTATGATCCTATGAGACTGGTTTTCCCATCGATATTATTTTTGCAATAATTCATGGGATTCAGTTGAAATGGCAAAACAGAAAAAAACCTATAAAAATAAACCTTTTATGCCCAAAATTCAATTTCAGTTTGAGCAAGCTAACTTTAGGAACTTTGAATGGACCTCAGGTAGGCTGGTTTAACAATCACTCAATAAGCTTCCCTTTGGGGATTTACAACATGGGCCAAGCCTGTCACTAGGCTCTATGGGATGCTGTATCTTGGCAACACCTCATGTAATAGGGACACAACAGAGCTAATGCAGCATGAAATGTTCTTTTTGGAACCAGCCAATCCAGACTGTGTTTCATAACATCACTTATACTGAAAAGTGGTGGATAGCTTCACTGCCTTTTTATTGCTAACCTTCCTTCCTTGATACAGCCCAGCCAGGGACAGCAGCGCAGCATGAGACCTGGAATCTGTGTTCCTTTTAACAGTTTCCTTTGGCTAACAGGGCTTAGTGCTTCTCTTTCACACACCCTTTCCAGAGGGCCTCTCTTCTAATGAGGAAATGGGGTTAGGGCACCCGTAGAACCAAATGTATAACTGGGGTTCCTGACATTCTCTGTAGGTTGACCATGTTGTATCCCCACTTAATGCCAGCAGATCCTTCACAAGTCAAGTGGATATATGTGTGTATGTAATTCTATATAAATAGTTAACTATGTAGGTATATTGTACATATATATGCATATATGTGTATATATATATATTTGTATGTTTCTATGCATAGATAGATACAGATACGTATATAGACATATTCAGAACTTTCAGGCTTATGTAAGAAAAAAAGAATCTATAGTCACACTATCCAGATCCTATTTTTATATCCTTCACTCTGAAAAGGCAAAATTGATTTAAAGATCTGTCATTCTTGGTAGGGTAAATGACCATTTGTCCACTAATACATTAGATGAACAGCACTTTTTTTAAACTCTTTTCCAAGTGAAAGGAAGCAGTTTGATATACCCTAAGTATCAGGACCTTGGGGCAATGTGGTCTACAGAGGAGATAAAGAAAAATAGTTATATCCAGTCATAGAAAGTTTGCTTCCCAACACCCACCTTCCCCTGGGTGGCTTCAAGTAACAAGTGTCTGCAATTCCACAGTTGTGCAGGAGAGGGATCGTTAGGAAGTAGCTTCAGGGTATGTCAGTGGTGATTTGGGAGTCCGATTTGGCACTATGATCATGGTGGCATGAAGGAAAAGTTAGGGCTTGTGGTTAGAGTATGTTCTGGGAGTACACTGAGGTGAGATCAGAGAGTGAGAGAGTTAGAGTGTGTGAGGCGTGAGTACTGAGTTGAACAGAATTGGTGAGTGAGAACATGTTCTATGGATGGGGATAAGGCAGTGGGTGACCTTGGGCTGCTGGTAATGCCTGCTTCTAGTACTGTGAGTAATGACTAGAAACTGTAAGATCAAATCCTGTCCCTTCAATTCATTTTCATTCAATTCACTTCATTAAGCCTTGAAGATATGAAGATGGGAATCACAAGAAGTCTCTTCTTTGATTCTTTGAGAAGCTTACATTCTACTTGGAGATATAATGTGTAAATACATGAGTAAATACAGCATGGGATCTGAGATCTTCTCAGGTTCTATTTCAAAAGGAAGAGTAGGGGTATAGAATGGGGAAGGGGACTGGGTGACTTAAGGGGATGATTACTGAGAATTCTTGGCAATCTAATTCTCAGCGAGTCAGTTCTCCTGGGAACTTCTTAGTAAAGGAGATTCCAGCCTTTTTGAGTATGTTTTTTGTTGTTCCATCATTTCTCAGTTGTGTCCTGCTCTTTGTGAACTCATTTAGGGTTTTCTTGGCAGAGATACTGGAATGGTTTGCCATTTCCTTTTCCAGCTCATTTTAAAGATGAAGAAATTAAGGCAAACAGGGTTAAGTGACTTGCCCAGGGTCACACAGCTAGTGAGTGTCTGAGGTCAGATTTGAACTCAGAAAGAGGAGTCTTCCTAACTCCAGGTCTGGCACTCTATCCACTGTACCAGCTAGTTGCCCTTTTTCAGTAGGTAACCCCATTTAAATGTCAAATTGAGGACCTGATAGTTGTACTGTTACAGAATTACTTAGTGGCAAAGCACATGATGACAAAATACTATGTTATTTTGTGTTTTATTAATCTCACTAGCATTTACATACATCTGAAAAATGACAGTATGCAAATGTGAGACATTTATTCAATCTGTAGAAGGCATGTTTCCTTATTTATCCTACTGAATCATTCAACAAGATAGCTGGTACATATACAAATCCACAGGCCTCTCACAATGACTGCGTGGAATCCATGGATCTATGGTTCAGAGGTCAAGAACCAATGGCCAAGTAGCACCTTATGCTTACATTTGAATGGTAGTTGTTGGTACTCTTTCAAGGTCTATGGAACACTTATACCTAATGCTTATATAGCAGTTTATACTTGTATAGCTATACTTTATGCTTGTATAGCTATACTTGTATAGCAAGTCCTTAAAATAACCTTGTGAGAAAAAGAGCCAACCTTGTTTGACAGACAAGGAAACTGGGACCCAGAGAAAGTAGATGAGAGAGTGTTGGGTGATGCAATAGATACAACCCTAGATTTAGAATCAGGAAGACCTGACTTCAAATCCATCCTTAGACATTTTATGAGTTCTGTGATTCTGAGGAAGTCACTTAACCCTGTCTGCCCTAGGTCCCTCATCTGTAAAGTAAGGTTAAGAATTGTATTTATTTTCTAGGGTTGTTTGTTAGGATAAAATGAGATATTTGTAAAGCACCCTGAAAACTTTTTCTGAAACACTGTTTTTTTTTTTTTGAAAAAGAAATTATGCAGGAACACTGGCTCTGGATTCAGGAGGACCTGAGTTCAAATAGGGCCTCAGACACATAACACTTACTAGCTGTGTGACCCTGGGCAAGTCACTTAACCTCATTGCCTAGCAGAAAAAAAATTATGTTTTTAAAAATCTTTTAAAAAGAAAAATTATTATTTCAAGATCGTTCAGCAAGATAATATCTTACACTTACTTACTCATACATGCCTTCAAGCTCAATTGCTCACCAAGCTCTAAGTTTTCTTGTGTTCTTATCCCTTCCCTCCCTCCACATTCTCCTTCCTCATTTAGAGACAGAGAGAGGCCCTAGATCTGCCAGGACTACATCATTACAATCCCCCAAAGGCCGATTTTCCTCCATGGGGATTGGTACTGGGAACAATCACTCCAGCCAACGACAGTCAGAGGACAGCTGCCTCCAGACCCCACCCTGATTCTTATTTTCCCCTCTTTCATCCAGGCCCAGATGTCTGTTCTGGGGGCTCCCAGGTTGCCTCGGTTTCACAGTCACATCTTCATTCACTGTGTCAGCTTAGATTGTTATAGTAACATTGTCCTCCACCAGTTTCAAATACCCAAAGGCTGATTTCTAGATAAACTTCCTCCACTGATTACCAACATCAGGAAAATGCCCAGACATTCGTGATAGCCCTGAGGGATAAGGATGGGGCAACTTTCACCTTTTATATATAGCTGTTGAAAGGTCCTTTCTCATTTGAGGTCCCTAGAACCAAGATTAGAACCCCAGACTGCAGACTCAGGCCAGTGCTTTTCCTATTACACTCTGATGTCAGGGGAATTTTTACTACCTGCTTTGTTGAGGTTGTACAACCCAAGTGACTTTTGGGGAGCTTAGAGAAACTGCCCTGTTTGACTGATGAAAAGCCTACTGCCATTATTTTATAAATGTACACAGAAATCTCTATTGGATGCAGAGTTGGGCAAGAGGTAAGGGTGAAATGAGTACAGAAATGGACTAGAGTTTGTGTGCTTAAATCCCAGTGAATTTGCCATGGCAAGGGCACTGCCAGGAGCAACAAAGGTTTTTCTTTCCTGAAGCCACAAAAAAAAAAAAAGCTGGGCCTAGCAGCTGAGGCAAATAGGGCTTAACATGACAACATTGAACTGTGAAGGACAAACCCGGCAATTAACCGAGGAGAAATGGAGAGAAGAGGCAGGCACAATGGAAAACCCGTTAAAACATAAGACATAATTGTAGGGTGTGTCAACTATAGGGCCCAATTCAAGGGGAAGGTACACTTTCAAATGGTAACTACCTATGTGCTGGTATATAATCCTTGAGACAGCTCTGGAGGAGGGCAGAGGAGGAGTTTCCTGATGGATGAGCCTAAAAAGGTTCAGAGGTTCATTTCAGGCTCAGATAAGCCTTCTCCCCAACCCCCCCCCCCAGCTCTCCCAAGAGGGGCAGATCAAGGCTGGGAATGTCCTTAACGAAACTGACCTTGGCCCTTTCTTCTGTTCTGGGAAAGGAAAGATCTCTTCAACCAGCCCCAAAGCTAACCAGCCTCCCCAACTATTCAGCCCAGCCAGGTTGGTGTCTGCAGTGAAGACTAGACAGAGTTGCCAGTTTCTCTGAGCAGCCTCCAATGTTTAGATTTTCCTTTGGTTTATGTTCTCTGTTTGGCACTAAGGAGCTAGCTAAGATTCTCCCTACACGGAGGTCAGTAACGCCCCTTCCCTTCCCCCTACTCCACACACTCCCCAAAACATTTGGTCTAAGCGTGTCAGGAATCTAGAGATTAGGTTCAGATTAGTGCACATTCCTTGAGCGAGAGGAGATGTCTGAAGGCCAGTGGGTGTTTGGCTTATTTGACCACTTTGGGATAGGGAGCAAGGGAAAGATCACATACAGCTTTGCTTTTATTTCTCCCATGTTTGCATATAATTCTTGGAGCCAAAGAATGACAGAGCTGGAAGGGATAGCCTTTAGCTGTTGTACAATTGCCTTCATTTTACAAACAAGAAAATAGGCCCAAAGTGGGACAAATGATATGCCCAAGATCACAAGGCTTGTTTGTGTGTCTTTCCCTTTTTAGTTATAGGGGAACCACCCCACTGGTGTTTCCATAGACAGGACTGCATGTGGTAGCATGATCCAGTTGAAGGAGCTATTGCGTGTAGAGTTGGGAAACTGGGTCAGAGTCATAGCTTAGTCATTTCTTTGCTGTCTAACCTGAGGAAAATCAATCAAACCAGTCCTTTTTCTCAATCATGTTGGGAAATTCATTCACAGGTAGGCCTTCTAGGATAGTGGGATGTCAATTGGTCTAGGAGTCAGGAAAGGAACCCTGTATTTCAGTTTCTGCTGTACCCCTAACTTGCCACATTATCATGGGCAAGTCATATTATTATCATTCCTCTGAGCCTAAATTTCCTCAACTCTACCGGATTACTTCTAAGATCCACTTTGGGGGTGAAATGATTCATTCATTTATCCAGTCAACAATTTTGTGCTGAGTATCTACCATTTTGTACAATCTAACAAGCGTTTCTTAAGGCTCTACTATGTGCAGAGCATTGTGTGAGACACTGCGGAGCAAAAGACAAAAGGATTCTCAAAAGTTGGTGTGGAATAAAAGGGGGAGCCCTTTAAACTTTTACTTGTTTGGGCAGATGTGGCCTGGATCCAGAACCTTTTTGTTCCAGCCAGGTTTGAGTTCAGGAGCATAATGAAGATTCTCTGCAGTAAAAATCTGGGAAAATCATTCTATGGCTGTCTTGTCTGGCCCCAAAGGTAACAAGCTGGCCCTGCCATCCTCTAGGCTCTGCATGTGTATGTGTGTTTGTGTTCAAAAATTTTTAAGTGTGTCATAAAAGAAAATTTCTATGCAAATTCTTGAAGGGATATAAGAAGGTATGAATATGGTCCTTGTCCTCAGGGAGCTTATAGTCAAACAATCAATAAGCAAGTATTAAGTGTCTGCTATGTGACACACACACTCTGCTCAGTGCAGGGGACACAAAAACAAATGACAACAGCGACAAATCCTGCCTTTAGGAAGATTATATTCTATCAGATTCTAGTAGGAAATAGATGTACACAAGTAAATACAGTATAAGCCAATATATGGTGTCTTAAAACCAAAACAAATTTCTTAAAGTTCTGGAGACTCTTATCAGATGATACTTTGTAGGATGGCTGCAAAAGACAGTGAATCCCCTAGGTAAAGTTCATTCATTCATGGAACTTAAACCTCACCTACCTGGGCAGGAAACCTCATGCTCCCAGTAAGATTAGACAGGTACAACAGATTCACAGATTCTCTGTCTCTCTCTGTCTCTCTGTCTCTCTCTGTCTCTCTGTCTCTATCTGTCTGTCTGTCTCTCTCTCTCTCTCTTTCTGTCTCCATCGCTGGAACACTCCCTCTTCTGCTCCTACTATTGACTTCATTTAAGTTCCAACTAAAATCTCATCCTTTAATTCTAATGTTTTCCCTCTGTTAATTATTTCCTATTTATCTTGAATATAGCTTGCTTCATAAATATTTGTTTGCATGTTGTCTTCCCTGTTAGATTCAAAGTTCCTTGAGAGCAGGGACTGTCTTTGGTTCTTTTTGTAACCCCAGCACTTAGTACAGTGCTTGATACATAGTTGGTGTTTAATAAATGTGGATTGATTGGCTGTGTTACTGTTTCATCTCTCTGTTTCCATCTCTCTCTTTTTTGTCTCTTTCACTCTCTCTTTCTAGCATTTATTTTCACTATACTTTGGTTTCTTTGTAATGTTGTGTGTTCTATTTTATTCTGAGAAAGGGTCCATAGGCTTCCCCAGACTGCCAAAGGAGACTAGGACAGAAAAAAGGTTAAGAACTCCTGATTTAATTTAACCTTTATTATCCCTATTCTTTATTTCTGATGTTATATTTCCAAGGATTTATGCACCCTTTCACTTAATATATTTGACACCCACCCCTCCCTTTTTGGTTCTATCACTTTAAGAATCTTTGGTCTAAGAATTTTTTTTTTAAAGCAGATGGGAATAATAACTAGCCCTTGATCCTGAAATCCTGGGAATTTTGCCTGAGTCATCCTGGGCCTCCTCAGTCTACCTGGATTGCGGTGGTTAATATAACCATTAAAACCTCTCCCTGACTGAGAGCTTTTTATATGTTACCCATGGGGCAGAGATTTGGGAGTCTCTGATTTGCTATAAGGTTTGTATGAATTTTTTTTTTATTTTAGGAATCAAATGCTAACCAGCTGTATAGGTCATTTTATGACTCTCCACTAACAAATGTTGAAAAAAGGATGGCAGGGTCAGCTTGTTACCTTTGGGGCCGGGGAAGGCAGCTACAGAATGATTTTCCCAGACTTTTACTGCAGGGAAGAAAGCAGAGAATCTTCATTATGCTCCTGAACTCAAACCTGGCCGGAACAAAGAGGTCCTGGATCCAGGCCACATTTGCCCAAACAAGTAAAAGTTGAAAGGCCCCCCTTTTTTTCCCCACACCATCCTCTAAGAATGTCTGAAATAATGAAAAGGATGTAAGCGGGGAAAGGTTACCCAAAAAAAAAAGAGAGAGAGAGAGGCCTTTGAGGATGAAAGGCTGAATTCTGTCATTCCATTGAAAAAGCACTTTCCGTTTGTTCTTGTGCAGTTTAAAGGAGTGCAGAATATTGTCATTTTGAAATTATTTCATTTTAAGCATTTACTTTGGGGGTTTCTTTCCATTTTGTACTTTTGCTTCTTGTACCATGTCCCTTACATAAAGGCTGGTGAGCTCGAGCAGAAAGAGGGAGGTCATTCCATGAGCTGTTGGTTTGTTAGTTGGGCTTTGATTTTCCTAAGCAGCAGCAGGATTCCTTTTCTTATCATTCAAGGGCTATTTCCCTTCTTCCAGCCAGATCTTGCACCATCATAGCTACTTATAAAGTTATTCTCAGATTTTTGCCTTGAATAATTCCTCCAACAAAAAACAATTTCTGTTAAGTTGTTCAAGCTGCCCATACCAAATTCAAAGGATGAAAGAACTCTTTGAAGGCTTTTTCCTATACCAAAAAAAAAAAAACCCAAAAAAACAAAACCCTCCCCTACTGATACCGAAAAACTTTTCTGGAAATAACTCCAAGGTATAGGAATGTATTTACAAATGTATTACAACAACATTTTTTAAAAAATATACTGAGAAAGCTTTGATTGTTGAATAGAAGAAGTAAGACTTTCCTTCAGCAGTAAATGTGTATTTGGAACCTACTGTGTACAAAGCACAGTAGGTTGGGCTTCAGCCTCTAGATGAGATTCAAAGTTTAGATAAGATAGTCCCTGCCTTCCTGAAACTTGCGGTTTAGTAGAGGGATAAAGCATTAACACTGATGTTATTTCAGTCATGACAGACTCTTCATGATCCCATTTGGGGGTTTCTTGGCAAAGATACCACAGTGGTTTGCCATTTCATTCTCCAGCTCATTTTACAGATGAGGAAACTGAGGCAAATAGGGTTAAGTGACTTGTCCAGGGTCACACAGCTAGTAAGTGTCTGAGGGCAGATTCGAACTCAGGATGATGTCTTCCTGACTCCAGGCTTGGTACTTCATCCACTGCACCACCTAGCTGCCCTAAGCATTAATCTAGAAGACCAATATTATATTAGTGTAAAACAAAGTGCTCTCTGAGGCACAGGAGAAAGTCATTACCTAGAAGGGAATCAGAAAAGGAATCAGAGACTGACTTTTTAGAGAACTTCCAGAGAACATTCCATATGAGAGTTGACTTTCAGTCACAGTTAACTCTTAATTCATCCACATTAGTAAAGAAAAACAACAGTATAGATAAAACAGCAAATCATCCAGAAAGCATATGCATAGGCAGTGGTACTCTTCCCTATCACTTGTCCTAGCTTCTAGCCAGGACCATGATAAATGAAAAGGCAACCCCAAAACAGCTGAGGGATGGGGGAACTGACCTAGCAGTGAACCTTCTAATGGGAAGTGGATCTAGAATAGACAGGGTTGTGGGAGAAGGTAGCTCTGGGTCATCTAAATACCTTTATATAGCCATGGAAAAGAGGCTCAAATAGAAAAATCAAAACCCAAACGGTTATAAGGGGAAATCTGGTAGCTCTGAGGACTCAGTATATAGGCTGAGCCCACAATGGGCTGGGGAGAGTAAAAATCTTATACTTTGGCATTCAAAAGTGAATTATTTTGGACAGGCCAGGTGATCTTTTAGTCCTTGGACTGAAGTACCAAGGATGGTTGTGAGTCTGAAACAGAGCTCCCTGGCTGCCTGAATAACTAGACCAGCTCCTTAAAATAAACCAGCCTCTTCATTGAATCTGTCTGGTATTTCTGGCTTTCTCAAATGAAACCCTTGTATTATACTGTGAAAACTAGTCTTCTCCAATACTCAGAATTCATAGAGCTGGAAAAGACCTTATGAGATTAGCTGGTCCAGCTCCTTGTCTTCAGAAAGGCATCCCCATACCCTGCCAGACAAGTAAATCCAGCCAGTTTAAAAGGTGTTAGATGCTACATTCCTCTCTGTCCCCAAGAAAGTGAATCATTTGGAAGCATTACATCACTTCCTCCTCAGATATAAATCAATATTTAACTTCAAGGCACTACTACTAGATCAGCGAGTGCTATTGATTTTACTTTGTACCCTTTTTGATTTTGACAACATTGCACCAACTGGTGGTACTAGCGGAGATGGTCGTGGACTCCAGAATTAGTGTTCCAGAGGTACTTCCTAATTGACTTATCCTTGCCTCAGGGACCTGAGTAAGAAATCAGCAACATCTTAAGGTCATTCACAAGTGTAAAATTTATTGATTGTTTGATGTAGGGAGCCATCAGCAGGTAGCACTAAAAGCTACCTGAAACAAAAGACATTTGCCCCAAAAGTGTCAATTACAATGTGTAATCAGTATCACAGCCAAGGAAATGTTTTGCTTTTGAGTGTTTGACTTATGGGGTTGAGTTGATTGGTAAATAAGGTGCCATACCATATGGTATGCGTGAGATGCTGTGCTCTTACTGACAGTCCTGGGTTTTAAAAATATTTTGGGATTGAGATCTGGAAGGAATATTATATAGTCTAGCAATTCTTAAAGTGTTGTGTAGGGACTTCTGGGGGGTCTCTGAGATCCTTTCAGGGCACCTATATGGTCAAAGCTATTTTCATAATAATAAAGAAGTTTTCATTTTAAGATTGCACAGGGGTCTTGAGACCAAAAAAAATCGAGATCTGCTGATCTAGATTAACCCTCTCATTTTAATAGCTGAGGAAAGAGAGATCCAGAGAATGATGATTTATTCAAGGACCTCCAGTTATTAAACAGCAGAACTGGAATTCTAGACCAGATCTTCTGACTTCAAATTTAGTGACTATTTCATCATACCACACTGCCTCTCCATATGCAAATTTATCACGGTCTTTTCTGTGGTTGGAGGAAATAATTTTTAAAAATCCCTCTAAAATACAAAAACCTAAATTGTTAGAAAGAAATTATTTCAGATGAATCTTGAACTTTTAAAGCTTTGTTATAGGGTCAGAGCCCAGGAAGTTCAAGGATTAGATTAACACATGTAAATTTAAATGAAAACAGCCTTAAGTCACTGTTGCTGGTTTATCATTGATATTTTTGTCAACATCCTCCCCTTCCTTTCTCATGGACTTTCTTTAGTGTTTTTATCGGTCTCTGAAAGTTGAGTCGCTAAAACAAGATCAATCAATAAGCTAGTACAGTCTACTTCAGCCAACTGGACAGAAGTCAACTGAAAACAATGTCAGAAGACCTACATAATCCTTACATTTCAGAATCATAAAATGACAGATTTAGAATAGAACTTATTGGTCATCTAGTTTAACCCATACCTGAAAAAAAAAAAGTACTGTCATGTTGGGGAGGGATCAAGGACAATCAATGATGAATAAAATTGGTTGGAGGAGTTGGAGAGGGAGGAGGAAAAAAAGATTATCAGGGAAAAAAAGTGGTAGCAAGTTTTTTTTTTATTAGCTTTTTTTTTCTTTTAAGACCCTACTCAATTATTCACAGGTAGATCAGCATAATGGAGCCAGAGGAAAAGAAAAGGTAATCTTAAGGAGTGGACATAGTATTTTCTATGCTTAAAGTCTAAACATAAGATCATAGATCTAGAGTTAGAAGGGAATACTCCCTCATTTTCCAGATAAGAAAATAGAGAGCCAAGAAATGAAGTGATCGCCCAAGGTCAGATTGAGAGAGTCAGAATCAGGGGCTGAAGCCACATTCTCCAGCTCTAGGGCTAATACTCTTTCCAGTTTCCCATGCCTCCTCTTTATACTTAGGCACTGTAATTTGGTGACACGATACAAAATGTACACTAACCCATTTAAAAAGTAGCTCATTTTGAAGCAGATTGACATAGGGTCCTTTTAAATTGATGCAACGTAGCTTTGGAAAAGCTGGAGTGCATGGACAGTCTATTGGCAGAAACATCAGGCATTTGTATTTTGATTCAGCCCATAAGGACCTGGTGATTGAAACTTTGTGAGGAAAGTGGGTAACCGTTAGAAATAACATAACAAGCCTGAAATTGTTAGTCAGTATCATAGATTCATATTGAGTCATTGAGGTCTAATAATTTTTAATGTACTTAAAACTTAACTTTGCATAGGCAAAAAGTAAATGAAAGCAAACTCAAGACTATAGAACTTGTTTCCTGTACTTTACCTCCCTGCCTTTATTGACGAATGTGGAGATTTTGGGTGGGGAGGGAGAGGGTTCACAACTGTGAATTCAACCTAGAAAAGCACTCCTTGTGTGAAAACTTCCTCTAGCAATGATGGCTTGTAACTGGAAGGTGAATTATTATCTTATAGAGTTGCCCATGGGGCACTGGGAGGTTAAGCAGCCCCCTCTAGTTAATATGTGTTCCAAGCAGGTTTTGAATTTAGATCTTCCTGATGCCATGGCTGGTCCTCTAGCTACTGTACCATTCTGCTTCTTGGAAACAGTTTTACATAGTTTCAATTAGAATGCATATTATATTCTGCTTTTCTCTATTAATATTATCTCACATAAACATTTCTTATATTAACATAAGGTCATATCTTTTTGTTTTTACTTACAATGGAAAAATATTTGTCTTAGTATTTCCCCCCATAATTTAGGCATCTGTGAAGCTCTGTTAACTGGGAGAGTTCTCCAAGTGTCATTTGAGAACAAAAAAGAATGTAAAATATGTCAGCTGAAAACAGCTGACTAGCAGTTCAAATGTTTCAGTCTTCATTTGCTCAGCATGCAAAGATAAAAAGAAATAAATGGTCTAATTTGCCCCTCTTTCAGTTCAGAGGCAGAACAAACTGAGAAACCAAGCTGCTAGTTCCTTAAGTCCTTCCAGTCTCAGAAAACCCTGTCTCAATGTTACCTGTGCATCTATCTCTACATGGTACTTAGCTGCTAGGGACAAGGATTAATCAAAATATGTAAAATGGAGTAAACCAAATATCAGGCCTTCCCTTCCCATAATCAGACACCTCCAGTGACATAAAATAATTGTGTAGGTAAGATGTTGGTTCATCAATGACAAATATTGGTGTGAAACCCTGGCTAACTATTCCAGAGCATCCTTTTATTATAACTTAGGAACCATGCTGCATGCACAGAGTAGGCACTCAACAATTTAATGGAGACGCCAAGAAGGGAATTGGTTCCCACACTTAGGATGGTGCTGAGAAGTGTCCTTCTCCAAGTCAGCTGGGATTAATCATAGAAAGCCATACATTCCAAGTGATGAGGGTGTTTGGGGGAGGAAATACTTTTAAAATGTGTGCTTTGGTTAATGAGGATGCAAGGTATACAGGTGTGAAGAAGTAAAAAAGCTAGGACTGTTTGCAAGGCAAAATGAGCTCATAAAATGAGCAAGTTTCCTTAAAGGCTTGTGCTTATGCCTCCATTGGAGACACTTAACTCCTTCTTCCTCAATTATTTCCACTTTTTCCCTTTGACTCCTTGTACATTTTTATTAGCATTCCACTTCTGGTTGCTTTTCACAGATACGTTTTTATTTACATGCAAATTACAGCAAGCAGCTTGCCTGTAAATACCACACTAATTATTAAAACTTCTGTGGCTCATCAGAATTCTGAATTCTAAGTGGCTACAAGATTGCCTATAATGCACAATAGCCTGATTTGGAGCCATACAAATTTCTGAATCTACATAATAAAAGCAAGGCAAGAGGGTAGGTGAATGTACACCTATTTTACATGTGTCTTCAAGGTCAAATAACCTCCTTTTTCCTCTTCTCTTACAAATCTACATATTCATGGAGATTTTTGTACAATTAATGAGAGGGAATATTAAATGGTTGCAGATTAAGAACAAACCCTACTGTTCTAATTAGAGTGAAAGTTACTTAGTCAATCAGATTAGAATACCAAATTCAAACTAGCTAACACATGAGCATAACAATGGGAAAATATCATCCAAAGACTTCCAAATCTTCAAAATAGTGAAAAGAACAATGAACAAAAATGGCTCTCTCCAGTGCTAATTCTCCCCTAATGGGCATATGGTGATAAAACACAACCAGTTATTGGTGAGTGTAAAAGAGAGAGAATAGAATTGTAGTGTGGGAACACAAATTTTCAACTCATCCCGCTCTTTTTTATTATAGCAGAGTTTTCCAACAAAGTGTGTGCCCACTAATTGAGAAATGACTAAAAAAAAGTGGCATATGAATGTAATAGAATATTGTGCCATAAAAAGTGACAAATATGACTCAGTCAGAGAAACATGGGACTTAAAGGTTTTGTTTTGTTTTGAGCTAAAGAGTGCCATGACTAGTTCAATGCATAAGGAGAAGTAGTTTGCAAAGAACATGAAAGATGTGGGTAGAGGAGAAAATGAAAAATGGGTCTGTTGCAATAGTCTGGGCAGTTAGTAATGAGGGCCATATTAAGGTAATGACAGTGAGAGTGGGAAAGAATGGTATCAGCAATGATTGGTGTAGGGAGAGAATAACAACAGAAAAGGAAAATTTGAAGAAAAGAAAATAACATCAGTTTTAGACATAATGAATTTGAGATTTCGGTGGGATAACTAGGTAGAGATATCAGAACTAGAAATATCCATTTGGAAGTAATCTAATAGAAATGGTGGTTAAAGCTGAGAGTGTATAGAAAGAAGACAGCCATGGACAGAACCTTGAGGAACATTCAATATAAGAAGTCAGGAACAGGACAAGAAGCCAGCAAAAGATATGGAGAGGCAACAGTTAGAGAAGAAGAACAAGTAGAATATGGTGTCTCAGAAGCCAAGGAAATAGAGGTATCCTCCCACAGTATCAAATACTGCAGAAAGTTCAAGGAAGATAAGAATTGAAAATTTTCCATTGGATTTAATGATTAAGAAGTCACTGTTGACCTCAGAGAGAGCAATTTCAATAGAAGGGCAGAAATGGGAGTCAGATTTTGAGAGACTGAAGAAAAAGTGGGTGGTGAGGAAGTAGAGGGCATAGATGATTTTGTCCAGAAATTTAAGGCATGGTAGCTATATGGGGTAAAAGGGTCAAAGGAAGGCTTTTTTAGTAGTCAGTTCTTCTATAATGCAATATATATGTTCCTAAAAATCACTGATTAGGCCAATAGTGATGGAAAGATAAGGTGTATGAAAGAGGAGATATAACTGGAGGGAGCTCCTGAAAGAGGCAGGAAATAATAGGACCAAGATTATAGGTAGAACTCAAGGACATTAACTACTGGAGAAAGGAGTCCCTATTTGACAAAATTGTAAAATTGAGCAGTAAAAACCATAGAATTCATAGGCAAAATGAGGGTAGGGGCACAATACTTAAAAACTTTGTCAGTGATATGTTTTTACACAGATAGGAACCTTTAAACATGGTAGCACGGTTTCACATATGTTAAATGGTAAAGAAATGCATAAATTGGCTGTGTCTACAGGCCTTGGGCTGCTGCTCAGCCTGCACTTGGATTCTCTCAAGGCCTAAGGTGAAGGATTGGAGGTAGACTACAATAGTGAGGACCAGTCCACCTCTGCCCAGAAGCCATACAAACAATATGGCACTTTACTTTGAAACAGACAGTTTTCTTTATTCTTGCTATTTCTCTTGGAGGAAATTATGCATGGGTAAACTTGAAATTCACATTATATTTAAATTGTTCCCTAATATATCAATTACATTGGAATAAATTCATATTTTCAAAACAAGTGTTACAGCATTATTGACCATACTGGAGAGACCTTCCTAACCACATTTATAGGCTGATGGAAAAGTGTCAACATTGATGGAAAGATTGAAGATGTATGACAGGGGAGATATAACTGCAGCAAGCTCCTGAAAGAGACAGGAAATAATGGGAGCAAGAGTAGCAGTAGAATAGCTGCTTTGTAGTTTTAGAAAGTAGTCCAGCATAAATTAGCTTTAGATCAACATCTTATACCATATGCCATAATTTGCTTCAAATGGACACATGACCTAAATATTTAAGATCACATCATAAAATAGGAAAGTGGAGATACCTTTCACAAGTATGGTGGGGGTAGGTGGCAGAGTCTGGCAGTCAGAAAAGATCAAATGGACGATTTCAATTACTTTGAAAAGCTCTTGCAGAGGCAAAATCAATACAGTTAGGCTCAAGTCCCACTTATGGTACATATTGGCAGTATGACCCTGGGAAAATAATTTAATCTATAAATGCTTCTGGCAACTCTCTAAGACCATAAGTTATAAAAAAAAATGTGCTAACCTATACTGTTAGAGGGAGTTTCCTTACCCAAAATTCCATATATGAATGAATAATAATAGTAATAATAAACATTTATATAAGCGCTTACTATGTGCCAGGCACTGTGCTAAGTACATTACAATTATTAGCTCATTTGATCCTTACAACAACTCTGGGAGATAGATGCTATTATTATCCTCTTTTTATAGGTGAGAAAACTAAGGCAAACAAAGGTTAAGTGACTTGCCCAGGTCACACAGCTTGTAATTGTCTAAGGTCACATTTGAACTCAGCTCTTCCTGATTTTGGTCCTAACACTCTATCCACTGTGCTACCTAATGAATAAAATTACACATCCAGACCCTATCCTGGGATTAGCGGGGAATCAATTATCTGGGGAGGACTCTGTAGTATATTTCTTTCCTGGACCAATATCCAAAATATATAGGGAAGTGATACAAATATATAAGAATAAGAGTTATTCCCCCAATGGATAAGTGGGCAAAGGATATGAACAAGCAATTTTCAAATGAAAAAATGCAAGCTATCAAAAAAACATGAAAAAATGCTCTAAACCACTAGTAGTAAGAGAAATGAAAATAAAAACAATTCTGAGATGTACCCTCGTTCCCATCAGACTGGCAAAAGATGACAAAAATAGAAAATAACAATTGTTGGTCTGTCTATGGGGGGACAGGCACCCCAATTCATTCTCTTTGATAAAGCTATGAATTGGTAACCATTTTGGAAAGTAATCTAGAGTTATAACCAAAAGTCATTTCCTTTGACCCAGTAAGATTACTACTAGGCATATATCCCAAGGATGTCAAAGACAAAGAGAAAAGACTCAACTATATAGAAGAATTTGCATTATCTCCTTTCATTGAAGCGGAGTTGGAAACAAGGTGTGTATGCCAACCAATTGAGGAACGGCTAAAAAAATGATGGCATATGAATGTAATAGAATATTGTTGTGCCATAAAAAGTGATGAATATGACTGAATCAGAGAAACATGGGAAGCCTTGCATGAACTAGTTAGTACTGAATACAATGAGCAGAATCAGATCAACTTGCATGATGATCACAATCCTGCAGAAAGAAACAACATCAAGAGACTACAGAATTCTGATCCGTTACTAAAGTAGTCAGTGTCTACTCATAGCTTCAGAAGGCTGATGATGAAACATTCTACCTATTCTTGGCAGGGAGATGTCTAACTAAAGGTACAGAATGAGACATATTTCAGATGTGGCCTAGGTGTTGATTTATCTGCTACAAAGAAAGGCTTCTGTGGGGGAGGTGAGTTAGTGGGTAGTGAGAAATAAGACAAAAAAGTATCAATAAAGCATCTTTCAAATGCACAGAAGGAAACCAAAAGAAGTTCACAATGGGGACACAAACTGGGTGATTTTGTTACTACCACATCACATTTAATATGCACTTTAAAAAAAGCAAACTACGTAACCTAAATCTATGGTTTCATATATAAATCCTCTTTTTCTTCGTATGCTGAAATGGTCATGTTTATTAATGCTTGTTAAGTTCATGATAAAAAGAGACTTTAAAAAGTACAAATAGAGCATCTAACCTTAGTGAGCAGTGAAGATACTTCTGTGACCAGAGAAAAAGAGGATAGAGTGGGTGATGAGGCAGAGAAGTTTTGAGGGATGAGGGAAGGTGACTGAAGGAGTTCATATTTAATAGCCTCAGTCCAAAAAGGTGAGGTAGGTGTCTACCACTTGCTATAAGAGTAGAGGGTAGGGATTTAGGTAAGGCAAGAGAGGAAAAAGCTCAATGAACATCTATTAAGTGTCCATGATGTACAAGGTTCCATGCTAGATCCTCTTGGGTACACATGTAAGTGTCAGATTGTTGGTCATTCTTCATTCTCAAAGAGGACTAATGACATCAGGAGGCTGATGTCATAATTTGCACGTGAATTGGATTTAAGTGAAGCAGAGCTGTTCAGAGTCATCAAAATCCAGTGGCAAGACATAAGTCAAGATGACTGGCGGTGGCCCGGGATGTCTTTCCGAAGTGTCAAGTTTGTCTGAGGTAATGCCCATTCCGTATACAGCCTATGCCTAGGGAGGAGCTTGCAAGGCAGGGGTTTCAAAAAATCTTTTAAATATTAATTATAAATAATTATCTTATAAATAAATAAATAATTATAAATAATGAAAGGCTTTTAAATATTTTTGTTGTTGTTCAGTCGTGTCTGACTCTTCATGGCCCCATTTGGGGATTTCTTGGCAAAGGTATTAGAATGGTTTGCCATTTCCAGCTCATTTTATAGATAAGGAAACTGAGGCAAACAGGGTTAAGTGACTTGCCCAGCGTTACACAGCTAGTAAGTACCAGGCTGGATTTGAAATCCGGTCTTCCTGATCCCAGATCCAGCACTCTATCCACTGGGCCATCTAGCTGCCCAAGCAGTTATAGGAAGCTTCTAAAATTTCAAACAGCACTAAGACTTTGGGGGCAAGGTACATAGAGAGACAAAACTTTTAAACATGTAAAGATAAGCAACAAAATGTAATGGAAAGAGCCCTGGCCTAGGAAACAGGAAACTCAAGTTCTAGTGTTAACTCGGCCACCTTCTAGCTATAGAATACATGTTTCAGCTTCCTGGACTCAGATAGGAGGAAGAGGAAGTACATTCCAGGTGGAGGAAGCAGGCTGAGGAAAGACGAGGTGGCAAGAATATACAAAGGGGATCTTGGAGTGATAGGAATCTTGTATTTGTGTTCCAGCAGGTAACACGGCAAAAGCTAGATATTCATGCCCAATCTTTCCACCTATTATCATTAATGCCTAATATTAATACCTAATCTTTTCACTTTAATTATTCTCAGAGGCCTGCTTTAGGTGTGGGTAAACCCCATCTCTGTGAGGCTGATGAGTCTCTTTATACCTCAGCTGTTCCTTCCCCTCCCACTGTGAAAATGGAAATCATGCCACTGGCCATCTATCGACCTCACCCGAGATGAGAGATTAATGAGATCATGTCTGTAAAAGTTCTTGAAGCCTTGGGGAGAAAAGGGCTATTAAAATACAAAGTGTTATTAGGATCTTACAAGTGGTGCTTGGCACTATCTTGTTTGTCTGTGTGCCCCAGGCCTCTACCCATCTGGTTTGGAGGACAGCTGTCATTACCTGCCACCTCCCAGGTAAACCATGCTCATGAAAGTGTGCCACTAACCACCACAGCCCCTATGAGACAGCGAGCAGAACCTGCTCGGATGTCTTTAGAAAAGTAATACCTCCGATTTCAAAATCCTGGGTGGCCACAGGGCAATGGAGGAGCAGGAACTTTGTGTGGATGACTCTGTAGATACATAAATAGGGAGTAACTCACTGGTCTTTGACCAAAAAACTGAGCAGCTTGATTTTCTTCATGTCCATCAGTCAAGCATTTATCCGTATTTATTGGACCTGCCACCTGCCCTTCCAACCTGCTGTGCCCGGCATTGTAGAATCCTACAATAGAGGGGTGTAGGGAATCCTATGATCATAGTTCTAGAGCTTGAAAACAACATAAAGGACATCTAGTCCTGGCCCCTCATTTTACGGATGAGAAAATTGAGGCTCAGAGAGGTTCAGACTTGCCCAAGGTCGAATAGGTAGTAATTCCCTTACAGGAAGTAATAGTTAACAGTCCCTACCCTAGGGCAAGACTGATGTTCCACTTGTCTAGGTAGTAGGTTGATTTTTTTTCCTCCTCCTCTAGGGAAGTTTCCACTAGCATGCTAGCTTTAATCACTACCTCATATCACCTCCAAAGGAGGTGGGGCCTCCTGAAACTGAAATCTAGTTTTTCTTCTGACTGCAGGCCCCTCCTTGGTGGCTGGCTGCAAAATGTGGCCCTCCTCCCTCCCTCCACCAGCTCCTGGGGGGTAAGTGGTTCTCAGCTCCTGTTCCACCATGATCAAAACTACGGTTTCATATCTCTAGAACACGAGACATAAGGGGAAAAAAACATATCACTTTGGAGTGATGTCTAGGAGATAGTACAAAACATCCCGATAGCACGCAGGGTGGGTTTGAAACGACAGTATCCCACTGCATTTTCTTTCCATAGCTTTTTCCTTATGTCTTGCTTAACCCCAGGTTATCCCCCACACTCACCCCCTCATCCTTCCAGCTCTACAGAATGTGTCCTTTGGGGGCTGCCAACCACAAAGCTGACTTCCTGCTGTTCTTCACACCTGTTACTCCCACAGTTGTCGTGTGAGTCTTTGTAGGGTTTGACAGGCCTGTCAGGACTTCCAAATGGATGTCTCTGTTGAATGCCTGATTGCAGGCATGGGCCCCCTCAAGTTGCAATTGAGCATTTGTCCTGCTTTGATCTCTTGAGGGACTCAAATCACTCAAATATTTTGTTTCAGAATATCTGAAGGAGGAGGGAGAGAAGGAGGAGAGCTGCAGTATGTACTGGAATGAGGAAGAGCAAAATGAATGTTTTCAGCTGGGCACAGCATGGTGTCACCACAGAGAGCTTGCCTCAGAGCTAGGAAGACCTCTGTTCAACTACCACCTGTCACATATTGGCTGTGTGACTCTTGATAAGTCACTAACCTATCAGGGTTCTAGGCATCTCTCTAAGATTAAAAATTGCAGAAAAAAGAGCTGGTTTGATTGATAGAAAGAGATTCCTAATCTGGAAGTTCTCTAGACCAAAGAAATCATAAGTCTAGTCCCTATCCGACCGAGTCTTGATGATGTCAAATGTTATCCTGTATAAACAAACCCCACAGAAAACTCAGACATCTCCCTGTAGCTATTAGTAGCTATTAGTTTTAAACGCATATCTTGTGGTCAATAACCAAGATACTGATGGTAGTGAGAGAGTGAACCCCTAACCATCACTTTCTGATATAACTCCGGATCAAGGAAATCCAGTTTATTGGCTCTCTGAAGCCTAGGAGTAAGCATCACTTTCACTCTTTCCAAGGAAAGACCGAGCCTCAGGCTATTCAAGTTTAAAACCTCTTTGTTAGGAATCAAAAGATAATAAAGCAATTATGTCACCCTTCTAGTACTTCGGGGAAGTCCTTCTTTCTTCAGTCTTCACATCACAGAGTTATTATATTCTCAAGGACATGAAAACTTTCAAATCCATCTAGAACTGAGATTCTC
Organism: Phascolarctos cinereus; assembly: GCF_003287225.1. NCBI lineage: Eukaryota > Metazoa > Chordata > Mammalia > Diprotodontia > Phascolarctidae > Phascolarctos > Phascolarctos cinereus. The sequence continues at coordinate 132,771,653 of NW_027555736.1, forward strand.
AATGTGAGTTCTGTGAATTAAATGTATAATAGTACTTGTAGTACTTTGGGGAAGTCCCTCTTTCTTCAGTCTTCACATCACAGAATTATTATATTCTCAAGGATATGAAAGTTCTACAGAGCTTTCAAGACCATCTAGAACTGAGGTTCTCAATCTGAGTTCTGTGAATTAAATGTATAATAGCTAGCTAGATAGTTGTATTTTTGATATAATTGGTTTCCTTTGTTATCCTTGGTGTTTTATTTTATGAATTTAAAACCATTATTCTGAGAAGGGGTCCCTAATACAAAAAAAAAAAAAAGGTGAAGAACTCCTAGTCTAGACTAATTCTAGCCTTTAGGCACCTCTACCTTCCAGGTCAGATTGTTCTTCTCTTTTGCATAATCTGTAGGAATGGAGATTCACAATTCCCTACGCAGTTCACTGCAGAGTTTTCTCAGGTTGATAAAAGACAGGAAATTCTGTCTTCTGTCCAATACCAATCTCTTCTGCTTTGATATAAGCCTGTTTCCTTTGGTTGTCTCCCGCAAACATGCGGAACAGCCGATCAGTATATCTCAAGTTTAAAAAAAAAATTCTTCATGTACTTGAAGGTAGCCTAAGCCATGGGTGAGGCTTCTTTTCTCCAGGATCAACAAACCTAGCCTCCTTTTAGCCTCTTCTCAGAGAAAACCTATTTTACTGTCCCTTTAATGCTCTCTATGACTTTGAACCAGACATCAAATTTGCTGAGAAATTTCAGCAAGTTAAAGGGATATGAAAGGGAACCTGTCAGTATCTGGAGATGCAGAAGGGTTATATCTGCCCAGTGACACACTTGGAAAACCACATAGACTAGCTCCTAGGGGCCCTTGCATTTAAAAACCATCTTTACAAAATGTATTCACGTGAGGAAGGGAGGTGCTTGTTATCTGAAAATATGTTTTAATGAGGAAGATTGGAAGAAGCTAACTTAAAAAAAAAACTACCCACCCTACATTTTAGACTGTTCTCCTGTGATGGTGAAATATCTCTGTGACAATGTTCAGTTCACTTAGCCGAGAATGTGCCTGCTGAGGGGCTCTGATCATAGGTGACCTAGATTCCTGTTCTCAGAAGTCCTGTGCTCTTTGCAGCCCTCCTTGCACCTAAATGAGTTGAATCTAATCATTCTTGGCTTTTTCCTCGGAGCCATAGGACACTTTGATAGCTCTTTCAATATGTTAACCTTTTCTCCCTTCCTTCCTCTCCTGGCAGACACTGGGGGAAGGCTGAGGGGCCATTTTCTAGACAAGATGAAGGGTGTGAGGAAAGTATCAGTGATCAAAGCATATTTACATTGCACTTGTGAAAAATTATTTGGTTGCATGAAACCTTGGTGTAAGTATTTTCGGGGGGGGGGAGGTGAAGGAAGGTGTGATAAAGACCTCTTGAGATAGAGCTTACTAATATCTCCGGGGTATATTTCCCTGTAGAGAGTGTGAAATTTGAGGGGGGTTTTTGCTGCTGTGGTTACCCATGTCAGCTTCACACCAAACACTGGACCTGTTTCCTTGCACCCTGAGCAGTGTTCTATATGCTACAAGCCTGGCCTCCCTCCCACTCCCATCCCCCTTGTCCCACTAGGTCTGTCCCTATTCCTCCTTTGATCATTTACATTCACCTCCAGTCTGTATTTTGAAGGAGAGGTGGGGGTGAGTAGAAATGCATTTTGATTATTTAGCATTTAGAGTTGTTTAGGTTTGCCAAGGGCTTCGCCTTTTGTTCGTTTTCCTGCACAGACCCCTCATGAGTTCAGTTAATAGTATTATCTCCACTTTACAGGAGAGGAAATGCTGACACAGAAAAACCAAGTGACTGGCCTGGCCAAGGTCAGGCAGGCAGGCAAAAGTATTTACTGAGGGCCCACTGTGTGTAGAAGGCTATCCCTGCTGATTGTGATAGACTGAGTTGGGGGAGGAATAGAAACATGGCATAAAAGACAAGAAAGAGTACAGAGTCTGTAAGAGGCAGACGAGGGAACTTGGAAGAAGAGCTATTCTGCAGAGTCCGGGGTTAACACCTTTCATCTGGAAAGCTCTTTCTACTTTTCAAAATACTGGGAGTCTATCATCTTTGATTCTCCCTTTCATGTTATTATCACCCTTTCACAGAAACTGAGGCCCAGGGTATAAATCAACTTGCTTGGATCACACAGTTTAGTCATATTTTTTGTTGTTCAGTCATGTCCAACTTTTCATGACCCTGTGGATCATACTGTCCATAGAGTTTTCTTGGCAAAATACTGGAGTGGTTTGCCATTTCCTTCTCCCATGGGTTAAGTCACATAGCTAGTAAGTATTCTGAGACTGGATTTGGACTCTGGTCACTTTATCCACTGAGCCACCTAGCTGCCTCCTAGGCAAACAGGTTAAGTGACTTGCCCAAGGTCACACAGCTAGTAGATATTTGAGGCCGGATTTGAACTCAGGTCTTCCTGAATCCACTCCAAGTACTGGATCCACTGAGCCCATCTATCTGCCCCATATTATTATATACTACATATTATGTTATATGACATAATGGTAATTGTATGATAATAACAATACTAGTAGATAACATTTATATAGTGCTTCCTATGTGCCAGGCACTGTGTTAAGTACTTTGCAATTATTATCTTATTTGATCCTCACAACAGCCCTGTGTGGTAGGGTTAGTATTTTTATTGTTATTATCCCCATTTTACAGATGAGGAAACCGAGACAAGCAGTGGGTAAGTGACTTGCCCAGGGTCACACAGCGAGTAGGTATCTGGGGCTGAATATGAACTTGGATCTTCCTGACTCCAGCTGGCATTCTATCCACTGTGCCACCTAGCAGAAGACCTGACTCCAAAACCCACTTCTGATGTTTACTGTCTGTGTGACCATGAACAAGTCTCTCAGCTTCCCTGGGCCTCAGTTTCTCTATCTATAAAATGAAGGGTTTGGACTTCTGAGGTCCCTTCCTACTCTAGGTCTATGACCCAGTCCCATACTCTTTCCCCCCCTCATGAAAGAATTAGTGAGGGGTGTGAATCTTGAATTGGCTTTTGAGAAGGGTAAGAACTAGGTGGGCAGAATCAAGTGAAGCAGCCGCTTTAGCTGGGAGAGAGGGTATTCCAGGTCACAGAGAAAGTCGACGTGAGTTTATCAGGAGCTGACCATCCAGATCCTGGGTCTATGTTGGCGTTCAGTCGCTTTCAAGCTCGTCCTACTCTTTGTGACCCTTTTTGGGGTTCTGTTGGCAAAGGTACTGGACTGGTTTGCCGTTTCCTTCTCCAACTGTTGTTAATCCTTCAGTCTCGTTTAATATACTCTATATTCTAGTTACCCATGGGGGAGAGGGGAGAGAACAGGTGCTTGTATAGCACTTACTATGTCCAAGGCACTGTGCTAAGTGTTTTTTACAAATATCATTTCAGTTGATCCTCACAACAACCTCGTGTGATAGGAACTATTATTATCCTCACTTTTATAGTTAGGAAAACTGAGTCAAACAGAGGTTATGTGACTTGCCCAGGGTCACATGACTAGTAAGTTCTTCCGGACTTCAAGAAGTCAGCAACAACAGGGAAGCCTCTGCTCCCAAGCAAATTCTGACTCCCTTCTAATCTTTCCTTGCTTTGCAGAGCTAAGAACAGCAGAATTGCCTTCTCTTCCAAGATGCCTGTGAAAGAATTATCCCAAGCCATTTCTATTGTATGTGCTAGTAGAGTCTACGACCTATAGCGTGGGAAATCCAGGACTTGCTGACAGTCACTCACACCTGCCCATGTCCTCATTCACAGCCTCTCCCTGTTCTGTACCCCTGTCCACTCCTTCCTCGTTGGGAGCTCATCACTGGGGCAGCAGCTGCCCAACCAGACTGTCTACTCCGTGACAAGCTGGCAGAACAGCAGAAGGATGGAGACTAAGTTTATTAGAATCATCTGTTGTATGGGCAAATCACTTAGACAACTGGGAATTGACAGATTGGTAGGCCCTTCAGAGTCAGGCCAAGCACAAATACTTCAGGGGTGATGGTAAAAATAACTTAGGAGAAATTGGAGAGGCAATTGTATTTAAAGATTGTTAGAGAGATTGAGGCTTTTAAAAAGCCATTCTAATGAGGGCTGTCTGGTCCTATCTCTGTGCTAATATCCACCTGTTTCCCTAAGGATTAAGGGATCCTCCTTGGGCTCAGCTCCTCAGAATGTCAATGTGTCTCTGCTTTAACAATTGTAATCAGTAGAAATGAAGAATACTTTTACACTGGATGGGCTTCATACAAAACGTCAGAAATTGGGGGCAGCTAGATGGCGCAATGGATACAGCACCGATCCTGAAGTCAGGAGGACCTGAGTTCAAATATGGCCTCAGACCAAACACTTGATACTTACTAGCTGTATGACCCTGGGCAAGTCATTTAACCCCAATTGCCTAAAAAAAAAAAAGTCAGAAATTGTGGTATCAAAGCATCTTTCATGTCATCCCTCAGAAGTGCTAAGCCTGTGTTTGATTTAATTTGTCTGATTCTACCAGTCAGAAGTATCTTTGCTTCCTGGGGGGGGGGGGAAAGGCAGTTGGGAATCTTTTATTTCCTTTAAACAAACCCCCTTTCTCAACACAGCATCTCAATGTTGGACTCAGCAAATCCCCTCAGTTGGTCTTCCTTGTGTTCTGCATCTGTTCTCGGCTTTGCTTCCAAACTCTCTGCCAGGCAACTCTGATGATACCTGGCACTGTGACTAATCAGGACAGAAACGCTCCAGACCTAAGCCTGGAGTGCGTGGGGGTCCTCTCCCGCTATGTGGGGCCAGCCGGGGAGGTGAGAATGGAGTCCTCCTGTGGAGCTGAAGGCTGGCTGGCTGCTCAGGCCTGCTACATCCTCAGCTCTGGCAGCTTGGCTTAGGCTGGTAGCACATGGCTCCCCTCCTCTGCCACTTTGCGCCTGCTGATTATTCCTCCTCCAGAAGGAGATAAACCTGCTTAGAGACATCCACTCAGAGGAGTTTGTTTTCTTTGGTAACAGATACTTAGCCAAACAGAACACAGAAATCTGAATTGCAAGCATTTGTTTTCCTAGAGCTAGGCTTCCAGTCTCAAGCCATGCTTTTGACTCAAATGTGGCATTTCCTTCCCTGATGTCAGAGCTGGGGTGGCTCCTTTGTGTCCTGTGACGCAGGGCTCTGATGCCATACCGGCATTCCTTTCATAACACTTGGCTGATAGGGTTGGGTGGCCATTAGTTAACTTGGGGCTAAGAGAACTTATCAGAGATAATGTTCTTTTTGGTGGCCAGGACAGAGAGAACAGACAGATTCTCATGGAGGGAACCTGAGGTTAGCAAAAGGTCACTTGCACCAGGCTAACTTGCATTGTGCAGCGAGGATGAGGGGAAGGAGGTCTGCTTCTTATAACTAAGGTTAAAAAGAAAGGAATAAATTTTAGATTTAGGCAGAGCTGTAACTAGCTTGGGACAGCAGGGATTTTGCCAAAGAGAGGAAGATTAAAAGGTGCTGATAGCACTTTTCTGGAGAGAATTTCTCCCTGTCTAACCCAATACACTGATAGCTGTGGTGGCCATCTCCAGCCTCATCCACCCATCCTCCCCTGCCCGCCCTGCACTGGCCTCCTCATCCCATGCTCCCCTACCCAGCAGCTCTTTCCTTGGTATCTCCACCAGGCAGCACCGCTCTCTTCTCACCTCTCCCTACCATACACCTTATCCCAGGTGAAAGTTTTTCTAGTTATAGCTATGGGTTTGGAAGAACATTTTAAGATGTATTCCTAAACATCAGTGGTGTCCTTCTCAAATAGAAATGAGGGCTGCTAATACAGAGATAAGTATCCTACAGGAAGCATATTGACTTAGTTTTAAAATCTGATATTTCCTGTATTTTATTGTATTTTTATTTAGTTAATATTTCCCAATTATATTGTACTCTTGTGTGGTGGGTGTATGGGATTCCCAGCAGCACGTTTAACTCCTCTGTGTACACCATTCAGCCAAGGAGTTTTTGCCAATCTATTGAAATGAAAGTAGCAAAGAATGCTGACTCTTGACTTCATATATAGAATAGGAGTCAGAAGACCGGAGTAGGAATCCTACCTCAGGCATTCACTAGCAATGTGAACCAGAGCAAATCATTTCAAAATTTTCAGCCTCAGATTCCTCATCTGTAAAATGGAATAACAATAGAACCTACCTCCCAGAGTGTTTGTGAAGATGAAATGAGATACTGTACATAAAGCATTTGATGAACCTTAAAGTGCTATATAAATGTTAGCTAATATCTTCTTATACACATGCACCGGCATGTGTTGTGATTTTTTCCCCCAATTTTTGGTAGCTGAAGGCTGCTGTTTCTTCCATCCCCTTGGTGCAGGTAGCTGTATTTGGGGGAAGGGAGGAATACAGCCTCAGGGACCCTGGAAGAAGAGATTATTCTGGCCAGGTACTAAAAACACCAGCACATTCTGAACAATGGCCCCCTGTTGGAATCAATGCTGGGGGTGGATTCACTCTTTAATGAGTAACAGGAGCAATCAGTAGCAAACACTCCTTGCAGCCATGGAAGTGACAAAGGGGCCAGAAGTTGCCTGGACTCGGGGTCCCCTGGCAGCAAGGGAACTCTGGAAGCCTCAATTACCTGCCTCTTCCTTTAATTTTGTGTTGAGAAGACACAGGTGATGGAAAAAGAAATTGGTCCCTATGGGCAGAGTGCTTTTCTGATATGCATTTATTAGGGCGCTTCTGAGGATGCCGTGAGCTGAATGCGATGCAGCTGCTGGGAGATGTAAGATTCACGTGAGGAGCCAGAGTGACCTAGGAGGGAAGAAGAGCCCTTTCTTTAAAGTTCAGAGCATTTGAATTCCATTTTCTCTCCCCACTCCCCTGACCCTTCTCCCTATACCTTCCCACCTCCTTTTTTTCTTTACCCTTCTTTTCTCTATAGGAGGATGTTTAGAAAAAGGAATCTATGTAAAAATGGACCAGAGAAATATTTGTGCACGTGTACCTCACTTATATAGTCAGAGTGTTTCAGAACAATTAATTGTGTGTAAATCAAATGTTTGTGAAGTCAAATCCTAAGTAATATACACTTGATATTTAAAGGAATTCTTTGGATGGATCCTTTTACAAAGCAAAGAATATTCCACAATTTACCTTTTATATAATACTGATTTTAATGTTCTACGTGCAGTATATAGCTATATTGTACTATTTCTTGTCTTTCTAAATCAAGTCATGTCCCAGGCAACATGCCGAGGAGATGTAATGAATCTAAAAGCAGAAAAATTTGACCAAAATGTTTTTTTTAACTGCCTGATACCATTGCTTGAAACACAAATTATGAGAAAGTTTCAAGTGATAACAAAAACTAAAGTGCAGGTGAGAGAAAGAGGGTCACGTTTTAGAAAATGTGAGTAGATGAGGAGGGGCAAGGACCTGTTGTCAATCTGCTAGCCATGGTGGTAATAATGATAGGTAACATTTGTATGGCATTTACCGTGTGCCAGCAGGCATCGTGTTAAACGCTTTGCAATTAATATCTCATTTGACCCTCACAGCAACCCTGGGAGATGGGTGCTATTATTATCCTTATTTTTCAGATGAGGAAACTGATCAATAATAATAATAATAATAATAATAATAACAACTAATACTTATATAGTGCTTGCAATGTGCTAGGCACTGTGCAATTATTATCTCATTTGGTCCTCTCAACAACTTTGAGGGGTAGGTACTAGTATTATCCTCATTTTAGGGATGAGGAAACTGAGGTTTAGTAGCTTGCTCAGGGTCACACAGCTAGTAAATGTCTGAGGCCCAGTTTGAATTCAGGTCTTTCTAAATCCAAGCCCAATGGTCTATCCGCTGCACCACCTAGCTGTTCCGAGATGTGATGGATCTCGGCATATCTGCCTCTTGGTAGTGGTCCATTCTGCAGGAAGGAAAAATATCCACAAGAGGTTGGTAACTGGTGGCTAGGTGGGGTTGGGGGCTGAGTTTTTCTCCAGGCTAAGGGGATTCCTTCAAGTGAGCCACAGACAGCAAGATCCCAGGGCCCATTAGCATTCTGATCACCCTGCTCTGGACGCTCTTATTTGTGTCCTTCCTAAAATGTGGAGCTTAACCCAATACTCCAAAAGAGGTCTGAGTGGGGTGGCCCCAAAAGACTATCACATCCCTAGTCTTAGGCACTATTAATCAACAATAATCAATTAACTGTATGCCCAGGCACCAGACAACAGTGAAAATAGTCCCTGCCTTCAAGGAACATACATTCCAGTGAGGAAGAGGATGTATACATGGATCTATAAAAAGAAATCAAAACAGAAACAAGATGATATTGGTGGGAAGAGAGAGAAAAGGAGATTGAGGAAAGGTTTCATTCAGAAGGTGACTCAAGCTAAATCTTTAAGAACACCAGGGATTTCAAGAGGCATGGGAAGGGGACGCTTCCAGGAGTGGGGGACAGCCCCTGCAAAGGCCTGAGGAGAGGAGATGGAACATTGTTTGTGAAGAACAGGAAGTTGGCCAGTTTGGTTGGACCAAAGAGTATGTGGAGGAGAGTACTGTAGAATAAGGCTGGAAAGGTAGGATGGGGCCCTGTTGTAAAGAATTATAGGAGGTGATATTCTCTCTTTGGGATAATAGGTTAACAATGTAGTTTAATTGAGTAGGGATGGTGACACCGTTAGACTTGAACTTTAGAAATCATTTTGACCAAGTGACAAGCATTTATGAAGTGCTTACTATGTACCAGGTGCTGGGGACATAAAGAAAGGCAAGAACTTAGTCCCTGCTCTCAAAGAGCTCATATTCTAATGGAGGAGACTACATGGAAATAATTATGTTACCAAAAAAAGATACACACGAAGTACGTGGAAGTTAATCTCAGAAGCAAGGCACTAGTAATAGAATGGAGGGGTAGGGATAGGGGAACCAGGAAAGGCCTCCTATAGAAAGTGGGATTTCTGCTGAATCTTGAAGGAGAGCAGAGAATCCAGGAGGCAAAGGTGATTGCAGGACATACTTTGGCATGAATCCAAACAGCAAGATAGAACAGCCAAAGACATGAATTCAGACTCAGGTGGCATTATATTAGCCTGGCATAATCTATTCTTGATGAAACTGTGCTGGCTTTTTCTGATCACCATTTCCTCTTCTAGATATTCACAAACCATCTCTTCAATAAGAAGTTTTAGAATTTTTCTCAAGAGTGAAAATCAGACTTAATGGTCTATAGTTTTCAGACTCCATTCTCTTTCCCTTTTTGGAAATCAGGACAACATTCTCGAGTATCTCCCAATGTCTATGATCTTTCAAAGATTACTGACAGTCATCACATCTGCCAGTTCTTTCAGTACTCTGGGATGTAGTTCATCTGGGTCTCATGACTTAAACTTGATAAGCTAGGTGCTTTCTTATCATCTCCCTACTTATCTTAGGTATCAATGCTCTATTAGCCATTTTTGTCAAGATCCTTCTGCTTGTCAGAGAAAACAGAATCTAAAAAGATCCACTGTACTTGGCTTCAGAGGGCGGAATGAGGAGTAAGGAATGGGTGATTGTTGCAAAGAGGTGTTTTTAGGCTCGATAAAAGGAAAAACTTGCAAATTATTAAAGTTGTCCTAAATGGAAGAAGCTTCCTTGTTGAGGTAGTGATTTTGTTCTCCCTGGAGGTCTTCCAACAAATATTGGATGATCCCTTATTGGGCATGGGCATGCTGCAGAGGAGAGTTTTATTCAGGTGGAGTCTGGACATCTGAGGTCCCTTCCAACCTTGAGATTCTGGGATTCTGCAAGGATCTCATTCCCGGTCCTAATTGAAGTGAAAGTGTTAAACCTGAAGAGTATTTATCAAAATAATTAAGCCCCCTATCAAAATTAAACAGGCTCACTCTTCCTATGATAACTGAACCCTTTCAATGTCAACCTCAAGGACTAACATAACACTTCTGGATGTAATTCATCTACAGAGACTGCTTTTGTATTAACCTGCTGATCTATGAATGTCTAATGATTGAAATACCATACATTGACCTTGAATTCACTTGCAAGGTTTACATTTGCTTGTCTTCCAAATTAAGAGAAGAAATTCCAAGTTATTTGGGTTTTCCTGTTACCTTTTCCCCCATTTACTTTATGTCTCAAATAGCACATTTTAAGATATTGTCCTTTGTAACTATACTTGATACAAGTTCCTTCCCCTTCTGAACCTTGAGCTTTGTTCAACACAGAAATAACAGACTTTTTTGTTTAACCCATCCCCTGTGCTCTAAAACGGAAACGGAAGAGAAAAATGTATGATTCAGTACCAAACCTAATCCTGTGGCAGGAGTTGTATTCTTTTCTCCATTCCATGGCTGCCTCTTCACCACCCAAAATCCAGCCATCCCTTCATATAATACAATACTGTATGTATATGATATAACACATATAAATATGATATACATATATAATAACTACTTATATTTATATAGTGCTTTGAGATCTCTGGAGGTAGGTAGTGTAAACTGGGTTCAGAGGAAAAAGATCCAATATAGCAGAACTACAATGTGTCAGAGGCAATATTTGAATTCAGGTTTTTCCTGTCTCCAAATCTAGTCTTCTATACTGTGCTACAGGCAAATTAAGAATGCTGACCTCTCCTAGGGTTAGTGGCCTCCATTTGCATACTGGCTGTAAAAGTCTTAACTGTACTGACTTTACCAGAATGCCTCCCCTAGGTCATTAACATCTACAGAAAAGGTTTTATTAAGTGTGGTGTAGTAGAAACAGTCCTGATTTGGAGTCAGATCCAATTCCAGCTCTAAGCAAATTTATTTAGCTTCTCTGGGTCTCAGTAAAATAAGGAACCTGGATTACATGATCTCTGAGGTTCCTTACAACATTAAATGCTGTAATCCTAAAGACATGACTACTTTTTGTAGTCAACAAGGACTGTGTAGAAAAAGTTCCTGCCTTATGTATGTTTATAATCTAAGATTCATATATTGAAACCAAGAAAACAAACTCTTGAATAGTCAAGTTCCTAGGTCCTGAAAGGAACAGGTACAGAGATGAGGCAAAAGCATGAAAAACCCAAGTTTACTGACAATTTTTAGTGCCCAAGTAAGGATGCCCACTAGCAAACAAATGTTCTCATGCTCCCCACTGCAAAGCAGATAATTCCAGTTCCTCAAATTCATCTTATTTTCTTTAAATCATTTGTGGAAGGTAATGGAAAAAGGATTGAACTTGGAGTCATGAATTGGGTTTGAATTCTATCTCTGATACTATGTGATTAGTATCCTCACTTGTAAAATAGAAATAATATTTGTATTTCCTCCCTCACAGTGGTATTGTGAGGAACAAGTTTTGCAAACATTAAAGTGCTATATAGATATTGTTATTCATGTTATTATTATTATTGAAATGGGCATTTTTCCAGAAAAATTACCATACTGTGGAGGAAGCAGTCATACCACTGTAACGACTAACTGCCACAGAGCCCTTTGATTTTAACAGTGCTTTGGATTGGAGGTGTTATTTCACTTAAGTCTTATCTCTCAGAACTATTTCTCCCATCACTTGAGAAATTCTGTAATGAACCTTCTGCCTCCTCATTCTCTGGAGGAGGATTATTGGGCAAGAGCGTATTTCTCAGCTATATTGGGAAGTAGGGAGTGGTGTGTGCTGTTGTGACCTTAAACACTTAGTCACCTCAAATACTCTGGAATCAGGAGAAAATGAGATTTGGGCAGGAGTGATCCTTAAATTTATTTTCTGTCTTCTGATACAAAATAGCCAAATTCTGCAGAGAATGAGGAAGTGGAGGATAAAATGTACTCCTCCCACCTTATCCAGTGGTTTTGTTTCTTGGTTCGAGGCAGGTGACTCAACCTTTAGTCCCCTGCTCTGCCTTTAGCCATCTAGAGGACCTCAGGCAGGTCACATAGCCTCTCTGTGCCTCAGTTTCCTCATCTTAAATGGGGATATTTCCCTCCTTTCCCTTCTTCCTCAATGCCATCTGGGGTGATCCTCTTAGCAATTCTCCTAGCAATTCTCTGCTCGTGTAAAATACTTGGGTGTCTATTTACCAAAATACACAGAAAAATATATGAATGCCACTACAGAACAATCATTATAGAAATAAAAAAACAGATCTAAATAATTAGAAGAATAGTAATTGCTCACGGGAAAGGCAAGTCAGTATCAAACTAAATTAATCGATGTATTTATTGCCTAAAAAATTCCTTTCTGCCAGTTGTCTCCCTGAAGTGTGCCTGGCCCTGGGCTTCAGCAGCTCGTCCTTGATACAGAAGCAGCTGTCTCCTCTGAAGGAGCCCCCTTGACCCACTCTCAGAAGCTATCACCAGGGATCAGCCAGGGCCCTTCTGCAGCTGGCCTCTACATCAGAGCTCTGGGAATCTAAGCCAGCAGGTGGCCAGGTCCCTTTCTCTGGGGGAAGCCCAGAGCCCTGTTCTGGTCAGGAAAACCCCAGGTGGTTGACCTTTAGGACCCAGGGAGAGATCTGCCTATTTATTCAGACAGTTGTCTGAAGTCTGCCTGTCCCAGGCAGAGGGGGACAGGCATGTCATTTCATTGATATCCAGTCATCCAAGTGGGTTTACATTGACCTTTAAATCAGTACTACATCACTACTTCATCAGTACTACAAAACAATTATGCGGCGGCCCAGTACTAGGGTGCCCTCCTTGCTAGCCTGAAAACATGCCCACTGTGGACACTCATTTCTATTTGGGAAAGCCAAATGACAAAAGAACCTGGGCTCAAGCTGCTCATATGCTGCTGTGTTGTTAAGCTTTCCTATATGTCTCTTGGTAGAAATTGAAACAGAAGTACAACTTGTTTTCTTTGTGGATTTTCAGAAAAAGAAAACCCTGCTAGATGAGGAAATCATTGTTTCACCATGAGAGAAACACATGACATAAGTGTCTGGGTCCTACTTCTCCTAAGTATCATTCTGAAATGTCAGTGTGCTGATGATATTCCTTAAAAAAGATAAGTGGGCTCTACCTGTCTGTCCTTAAGATGGAGAATCTAGGTCACTCACTCAGTTACTTCCCTTCTCCTGTTTTCCGAGAAGTTCGGAATTTCTCCCTGGGTTTTTTCCCCTGTGTCAAAGTAAGGGAGAGTGGGATGGGGGTTGGGGTAGGGAATAGTTTCAGTGGAGCATACTCCCTGTCTATTGCAGCAGAGTATTTCATTTTGCAGCCAAGGTAATTTATGAGATGCAAATGAATTTAATTAAAAAAAACCCCAAACACCCAACAACCTTGGAAAAGGTACAAAGTGCACCTCACACTCTTCTGCATAGGCTTCTTTCAGGTCTCCATTAATCATCCTAGACAAAAGAGATTTAATCTGAGACTAGTCAATTTGGAGAGAATGTTTATTGAGGGTAAACATTTGGCTGATTCCAACAGGGTAAAAGCATTTGCAGCTGACTTGCACTACTTTCCTACCAGGACAGACTTTGGGGGCTCTCTCCTTTTACAAGGCCTATGTACTGTACCTCTGTCTGAGTCATGCTGTAGATGAAATTACAGCAGTTCCTGCACACGATGAATCAGAAAACTGGATCAAGAAAAATATTTGGACAAGCTTTTCTTATACAGAGTACAGCAGAAATGGGCTGAATAGCAAACAGTAGATCAACAGTAATGACCAGCAATTCAAAAGAAAATGAGCTTGTCTTTTTCTTTAAATAATTAGCTCGTGCATGGAAGGGAGTTAAAGATAAGTCTGACTGAAGAAAGCTCCTTCACATTCCTCCAGAGTGAACCGGCAAGGAAACAGGACCTATTCTGAAACTGAGCTGCTAATGGGGCAGTCTAAGAACGTAGTGGAGGAATGATCAAGGAGTATTATATTGGACTAATTTTCTACTGGGAATCAGAAGACATTTAAGCAAAAGCAGGAAGAAGTAAAAGCGCTGTCTCCTTTTTAACTCCCCTTCCGCAGACTTTTTCGTTTGCTAGTGGTCTAGCAGCATGTGATATTCCAAGTGAGAGCTAGTTAAAGGAAATGTGGCTGTTCCCCACCTCCTGACAGTGCCCAGGCCACAGGATGACAATGAGGTTACAAGGTGATTCAATGTCTGCAAAAATAGAAAAGCAAGACCCATGCTACTGGCAATAGCATTGCTTCTGTTTATTATTATTATTATTATTATTATTATTATTTGTTTATTTGAGACCCATTACCATTGGTTCAGCATTTTGTAGCTTCACAGCTAATGTTAATGGCTATCTCCCACCAATAAAACTAATGATGACAGTGGTACTTTGGAACTGCCTGATACCTTTTACATTTTTTCTATTAATTTTAAGTTTTAGAGTTGCTGAAAGCAGTATATTTTGAGCTTGGTTTTTCAAATTTTGTTTTGCAGGGTGTTAGCACTATACTTTGTCCTTTGGGATTCATAGCTAAAAAAGTTATGTGCATGAACAAAACAAATAAACATATGATATATATTTAATTCTCATAAATATTGTGTTCTAGTTTATACAAATAAAGGAAGAAAAATGATACATCATAACAATTTCTAAACAATGCCTTGAAATTTATTAAAATTTTTCTCCCCAATAACATGATAAAATCTACTAACAGGCCTCAGGACAAGTTCATCTCTGATTCCCACTTATACCCAGTGGCTCAAAGTTCGTAGTTTGAAGGTTGACAATTGTCTACATCTCCAGAAGTCAGGTTTGCCTCAAAAACTTGTAACACACACCAGGCTTGGGAGTCACACAAGCTGGATTTGAATTAAAAATCTGCTCAAATGCCACCTCTACATGAAGCCTTTCCTGACCCCTTCACAGAAGATACTGACTTCACCCCAAAAAGCTGCCTGTATTTACTTTGTATATAATTATATGGGTACAAGTTGTCTCCTCCAATAGATTATAAATTCCTTGAGGGCAAGTTTTTTTTGTTTGGGTTTTTTTTTTGTCTTCATATGCTCAAATGTTTCATATGTATCAGTACCTGATACATACTAGGTGATTAATCATGCTGATTGATCAATTGATTACTATTGCATCACTTTGAAAAAAATCCCTCTATAGGCCTCGGAGATTTGGCTAAAGTATCTTCAAGGTTCCTTTAGTTATAAATGCTATGATTAGTTGACTAGATAACCTTCAATCTAAGCTGAATGTATCTGCCTTGCTTCATCGAGAGAAACCAAAAAAGATTTTCCCACGTGTTTATACCTTGAGGGTAAAGCCACCCAGGCATATAAGAACACACTGAGCAGCCCATTTGTTCCTGGGGGTACAGATTACATCTAAACCTCTCCCAGAGGGAAAATCTGTGCCCAGATTCATTTGCTCTAACTAGTTCAAAGCCCTGGCTGGTTCTGGTGAAACTATTTGACTTGGATCTTGGGCTAAACTTTACTTTAGCACTTCAGACTTGTGTTTCACCATTCAATCCCTGTAGCTTCCAGTATTCTGTACCAAGTTCCCTACTTCTTCCCCATAACAAGCATCGGAAGTTTAGGCAGTGTTTTATTTAAGAAGGAAAATTAAGTTACAAACTACAAGGGATATACTTATTCAGAATATAAAATATCCTGTCCATTGCTCACCCAGATGGCTCTCAAATTAAATACATGCTTAGATTTAAGCTATATACATCTATCTCTCTCTCTAACCCTACACTCTATTCTCAAATCTCACTGGATTTTCCTTCTACAACCCTCTCCCTTTCACCTTCCCCACCCCCACCCCTTGTATTCTGATCCAGTGATATCCTTGCTATCCCTCAAACAAGACATTCCGTCTCCCCTCAGACAAGACACTCCAAGTCCAGGCATTTTCACTAGCTGTCCTCCATGCTTGGAATTCTTTCCCTCCTTATCTTTGCCTCCTGGCTTTTCTGGTTTCCTTCATGTCCCAGCTAAAATCCCACTGTCTACAGGAAGACTTTCCAGCTCTTCTTAATTCTCTAGTGGCTTCTCTCTGTTGATTGTTTCAAATTTGTACCGCATATAGTTTGTTTGTACATAATTATTTATGTACTGTCTTCACCCTTAGGTCATAAGTTTCTCAGAGGCAGGGACTGTCCTTTACCTTCTTTTGTATCCCCAGTGCTTAGTATGCACTTAGTGAATGTTTATTGATCAACTGGTCCCATGGCCCCATGCCTTCTGACATTATCTCTAATCTAGATGAGGAGCTGCTAGCCTTCCTGTTTCTGGTCTACCCGAAGGAGGTTCATCAGCCTAGGGTCCAGTGCATTTACAAATCTGACCTACACCCTTGCCCAATCAAGGATGGCTGCTCCTTCTGCACACTGCCAGATCATTACTCAACTATGCTTATGCTGTATAGTCACCCAAAGATCGATTCAATTCAACAAACATTTATTAAATACCCACTGTGTTCGAGGCATTAGACAAGACCATGGAGTAACAAAAAACAAAAAAAAAAAGAAATACTCTCTTCAAAAAGCTTACATTCTACTGAGGGCGCACCACATACATGCAAGTAAATATAAAGCACATTCAAATGAATACAAAGTAATTTTAAGGAGTAAAGCATTAGTGAAGTCTAATAAAAGCAACCATGTTTGATGTATTCATCTTCCTTGTCACTAATTCCTCTCCTGAAGTTCACAAGAACACTGTATTTCCTTACAATACATTCTCCTGATTCTTTTGCCTTCCTCATAGAGTTAAGGAGCCTGTGGTATCACTGGAACATGACAATAGTCATATTGTACTTGCATCAGGCCTATTGGGTGTGAGGTATGTGGTTAGAATTGGGCAAATGACTTCAACAGGTATTATACCTCCCACCTCCTGTCTATCAGTTCCTTTCCTTTCTCTTCATCCCATCTACCAATTCTCTCCCTTTCCCCTCATCTTTAGTATGAACTTAGTATGAACCTTTTTTTCCAGAGTATCTATATCACGTCAATCCAACTAAGAAAAAAATAGATACATAAGAAACAAACCAAAAAAATGTAAGTACGGCCAAAGCTAACCATAAAACATTATCAGCATGTGTTTGTTCAGTACTCTAATTTAGTCAAAATCACTAGACAAATACTTATTTAATGGGTGCACTTGAGGAAGAGGTGTGGCTGAGAATAGGCAAAAATGGGGAGGAAGAGAGGGATAAAAAATGAGAAAGATCACTGCTAGACCGTAAAATTAAATCTGAAAGCCCAGACAGACTCTCCTCCAAAAAACTGGGGAATGATTATGAATAATGAACAAAAGAAGAAAGTTGTGTTTTTGTTTTGCAAATATTTGTAGAGCTATTTCTAGAAGGGCAGCGAGGAAAGGAAATTAAAGCCAAAGAAAGAATATAGTACTGTAAGAGAAGAAAAAACATTTTCTAAGATTGACCTGGAAATAATTTCTTCTTTTATTTGGAATGGTGACAGAAAGAAATGGGGTTCCCTTATACCCCTTACCTTGTAAAATTAGTCAAATATATCTTCTGAAGGTTCCCCCTTGTATGTTCATTGACTTCGTGTCTGTTAGGCTTTAGAGGGTGAGGATTTGGTGGGCTGCAGGTAGACTTTTAGAGCAAAAGATGGAGTACCTTAGACACACCAGTGGTCCAAAGGGTTTGGAGGCATTATTATCACTTTAAATGCCTAGAATAAGCATTTGTGGTTGCCTTTATTTTTGAGCTTCACAACTAATTGAGTGAGGTGGAATTTGTTTTGTTAATAGTATAGATTATAGAAGACTATTCAAAATCTTTGAGATTAAAGACCTGTGAAGACAATCAACCAATAAATATTAAATGTAAGACATTTTGTACTAAAAAAGGAAGATAAGGGAAGAGAATCAGTAAAAGCATAAGGGCAAGGGTAAATATGGAGTGTGTCTGGATGGGAGAGACAACAAGGAAAACAAGGAAACTTTGAAGACATACTTGGACCCACAAATTTTTTGCCTTTTAAGTATGGAAAATACCTGAATCTACCCTCTGGTTTGAAAGTTCCGTTCAAACCCATATGACCATTGTCACCTATGACTTTCTGATAACCATGATATAGCTTTTCCATACATGATATGTTATAATGTTATAATAATATATATGCAATGACATCTCCAGTTACAGCCATTAAAATAGCCTAGGTTTTGAGGTTGTTTCAGGCTCTATGAACTCTGCCTTTTCCCTTTCACCACTGTAGTTTTGGGGAAAGATTTTGAATATTTATTGACATAAAGGACATGCAGTATCAACATATTTGTCTTAAAGCAGGAAAAAGAGAGTGAGCATTTGTAAGTGGTTTGAACAGTTTGTGAGGCTTGCAACTTGCCAGCTAGATGGGCATAGCTGTCGGCAGTTAATACAACATGTACGTGTGGCGAGGTGCCCAATGGAGAAATCTGAAACAGCTTTCCACCCCAAGCTTCTGCATGCAAGGTTACACCCAACTCAGAATAAAATATAACTTATGTAGCCAAGTAATGTAAGCTTTGAGTTATGGGGACCAAATAATGCTTGAAAGAGTAAAGAATCCCCTTTCCCTTGATCATGGATATAAAGGAACTATTAAAAATTCAGGGCATCTCAAAGTGAAGGATTTTGAACTTGATTCATATTTCAGATATGCTCATTGATAGTTTCAGGATTTATTCCAGGTGAACTGTAGTCTGTCCTTCATTCTGGAAGAGGACCATGACATCAGAAAGGTGATGCCATGGCTTGCAAGTGAATTGGATTTAAGTGAGGGAGGGCTGTGCAAAGTCCCCAGCCTCACTTTGTCATCTGGAGCCATCTGGGTCCAGTGGCACGATATAGAACAGGACCATTGGTGATGGTCCTAGATGCAATGGGGGACATTGGCCTTTTTAAGCTAAGGTCTTTTCTAGGTGAACTCATAATTAGATGAAGGAATTCCAGGATCTCTGTGATTGAGATCTTCAAGAATGCACCAGTGCGGGACACTAATGCACTGTTGGTGTTGTTGTGAACTGATCCAACCATTCTGGAGAGCAATTTGGAACTATACCCAAAAGGCTATAAAACTGTCCACACTCTTTGACCCAACAATACCACTGCTAGGTCTATCTCCCAAATACATACCGGAAAAGGACCTATTTGTACAAAAATATTTATAGCAGTTTTTTTTTGTGGTGGCTAAGAATTGGAAATCAAAGGGATACCCAGCAATTGGGGTATAGCTAAACAAGCTATGGTATATGATTGTAATGGAATGTTGTTGTGCTATAAGAAATGACAAGCAGGATGATTTCAGAAAAACCTGGAAAGACTTACATTGATGCATAGTGAAGTGAACAGAACCAAGAGACACAGTAACAGCAATATTTTTTGAAGAAGAACTATGAATGATTTAGCTATTCTCGGCAATACAATGATCCAAGAAAATCCAAAGGACTAATTATGAAGCATACTGTCTGCTTCCAGTGAAAGAACTGATATTGATTGAATACAGACTGAAGCATGCTATTTTTCACTTTTTTTTCTTTATTCGAATCTTCTTATACAAAATGACTAATATGGAAATGTTTTACATAACTGGATATATATATATATATATATATATATATATATATATATATATATATATATATATATATATACCTATATCTGATTGTTTACCATCTCAGGGAAGGGAGAGGGGAAGGAGGGAGGGAAGGATAGAATTTGGAACTCAAAACTTCAAATAAAAATGTTTAAAAAATGTACCAGCGGCCAAAGAAATTTCATATGGACTCATGGGAATTATGTACTTAGGAACCTATAAATGAAGAAAGGGGCAAATGAACACCAATGACATTAAGTGGCATGCCCAAAGTCATGCAGTTAGTTATTGGCAAAGTTGGGACTAATCCCAGGTTCCCTAACTCTAAGTCTGGTGCTTTTCCCATGACACCATTGGCACAGAGCTGCCATAGGGAAAACCTCTCTTCCCTTGCCCACTGTCTTAATCACAGGATCAGCTCCATCATTACCTCTGAGCCTGTCTTCCTTCCTTCTTCCTGATAGTTCCCCTGCTCCCAACTCCCAGCTATGGCCTTTCCTTCCACATCTATGCCATGGCTCTGCACTCCCGGTTGAAAGTGAGGATTGTTGACTAGACTGAAATGAGTGAAAGATGGAATAGCTTGGGCTAGGGCTGGATTGAGGAAAGAAAAAAAAAGGAAGGAAGAAGGAACAAGGGAAAGAAGGAAGTGAGTTCTTATTTTGTCAGAGGCTCTGTGCTGTTTGATGTGGAGGAGACTTTGGCAGAGGAGTGGGTTGGGTAAAACAGAGGAGAGGGAGTGACTGTTTAAAACACAGAAGCAACTTATCTCAACTCTGTTCTAACTGTTCTGTTTCGGATCTAAAGAATAAATCCTAGGCAAATAAAAAAGTATACAAGTACAGTGTCTTGGAAGCATATTTTAAAACATTTTAGGTTAACTCTCCATGCAGGCAAATACCACTTTGCAATGCACTTTTACTGGATTCCCAAGTCAATGAAGAGTGATGCACTGTTTGGAATTCTTTGTGAGAAATAATTTGTAATCCACTCCCTACTATATACTGAGGATTTTCAAGCTATCTCAAAACTATTCCTCCTCCCCACCCTCACCCCCACTTCCACCATGCCTAAACCTATACGTATACATAGTATGCTTTGGGTTAATAAAAAGCTCTTTTTATAGTTTCAGATGCAAAGCTAACATCACCATTGTAGCTGACAGGACCCAGTAAACAATGCTTGAAATCAGGGAAAAAAGGAAGTGAGATAGTAGATTCTAAACTGTTTTGGGCAGGCATCAACAGCCTAGGTGCAGGAATTTTGTACTAATGGGTTCTCAGAAAGTTATGGGGAAAATATGATGAAGTTGGGGACTTCAAAGTGGGATTCAGACATTTCTAGTGTCGTTTTAAGTCAAGGGGGATGCAACACAGCATCTGTGTGACCTTAGGCAAGTCACTTAATTTCTGTGTTCTCCAGTAAAAGGAGGGAGGTGGGTGAGATTAGTGAAGTCCAACTCAGATAGAAAGGGGATCCCTGTGGGCTGAATATTGACTTAGAAAACAACAAATTAACATTATCTGTGTTTTATTGTCTTCTTATTTATTTTGTTAAACATTTCCCAGTGACATTTTAATCTAGTTCTGGCTACATTAGGGAGTTTTGTGGGCTGCTGACAGCCACTTTTGATCTAGAAGACATTCAGCTCTAGATCTATGATCCATCCTATCTGTCTAATCAATCACCTATCTGTCTGTCACCATCAACTGTCTAATCACCTGGTGTAGTGCCTTTGTACATTGTACACAGATATTTAATGTTTGCTGAGTTCAATTCAGTTGTTCCCATGGGAGAAATTAGAATATAGGATGGTTTATAAGAAGGTACAAATTTAATTGAAACAACTATGAAGGAGGTGTGGGATTGTTTCTGACACCTCTAAAAAGAAAGGGGATGGCCTTGGCTTCATCCTAAACCATTGCAAACACTGCTAGGATGTGATCTTTTCTTTTTTCTTTTTTTTTTTTTTGTAGGTGCTTTGCTTTTACTCTGGTTGGATTGATCTGGAGTGTTTCCCTTTGCAACCCACGTGAACTAACTTCTTGTGCAGTCATGATCACTGATATCTGAGAGGTGAAGGGAAGAGATGGTAACAGAGATTATTGATTCATTTTAGTTCTTCAGATGAAAAATGTAAAGTGGAAGTTACATTTTTTTAAAAAGGGTAACTAATAATCAAAGAGACACATGAGCAGAGTATCCAGCCGCTAAAATGGTTCAGAGTGAAAGGTGAGCATAATGGCCATTAGAAACAGGAAAGTGAGCTCAGAAGAAGCCACTCTGCTCCAGCTGAAAACAGGGAGATATCTGACACTTGTAATGGAGACAACAGAGGGCAAATGCATTATTTATGAAAAGATTGGGTTTGAAGTTAACAAAAGAAAGTTATTAGGAGGGAAAGTGGTTTCAAAAACATCCGTTTATGCTGAGAAAACACACACACACTAAATATGCTTTAAATTGCACAGTGATTTATAGCTGTGCAGCACAGTGCAGTTAGGGGGTTGGAGGAAGAGTAAGTCAAAAGGATGGTTGAAAGAGAGAGATGCAGGTATGTGTATAAGGGGAAGGAAAAAACATAATCACTGGATAAACGAACAGAGGCTTTTGAGGGTTCTGTATAGTGATTCTGTCTCTGAGCCGAACGTCCCTTAGAGATCTGGCCTGAGGTCACACAGCAGGTTAACTTCAGAGTCTACATCACCATACTAAATCCCCTAAAAACTTTGTTCCTTTGCCCAGTTATTGTACATTTTGATGCAAAATCGCAGATGTTAATGATTTTAATCTGTTGTTTGGAGCTGGCTGCTATGAGACATAACAAACATAAATGAAACGGGAAATAAACTTAAAATTAATCATGGAATGGCAGATTCAGAACAGGCCACACCGTCCTCTTCCCCAAAGCTAGTCAAGTGTTAAAGTTAAAAGGTCTGCAAGTAGAGAGAT
Source organism: Phascolarctos cinereus (assembly GCF_003287225.1). Classification (NCBI taxonomy): domain Eukaryota; kingdom Metazoa; phylum Chordata; class Mammalia; order Diprotodontia; family Phascolarctidae; genus Phascolarctos; species Phascolarctos cinereus. The sequence goes on from NW_027555736.1 coordinate 132,794,120, forward strand.
CTATCTATCTATCTATCTATCTATCTATCTATCTATCTATCTATCTATCTATCTGTCTATCTGTCTATCTGTCTATCTGTCTATCTGTCTATCTATCTATCTATCTATCTATCTATCTATCTATCTATTCTATCTATGTATCTATCTATGTAACTATCTATCTATCTATATTCTACCTATCTATCATCTATCTATCACTCTATTAGCCATCTATCTTAAGGAGGGACAAACTTCTGCAGGTTGAAAGAGAAATGTCCAGAGGCTAGCAAAGGATGCTGGGATTTGTAGTTTTAGAAGGAGCAGCATTCTCTTCCTGCCCTGGGAAAGACTGGGAATCTGTTGCAGGGTCTAGAGGGTAGAGTTTTTGTTGTAATAAGACATTTTAAAATTGCTATACAACAAGCAAAAACCAGAAAAACCAAAAAAAAACAGGCCAAGGTGGCTATAAATGCGCAGATAGGGAGGTGGTCAGGATAGAGAAAAATTGTGTTAAGTAAACCTTGCCTCCAGTCGGATAGCCAGCATCTTTGTCTGCCAGGTGGAAAGGACAGGCAAGATAGTGTTAATCAGAGTGTGAGACATGAACTCTCCCCTGGCTGAGAATCCAGGAAGCTGGTGAAGTGTCCTCATGTCCTCTTTGGCCCCCTCTATTTCTATATAAAAGGTAAGATGATTAAATCCAGGGCAAATCTCTGAGGTACAGTTCAGAGCCAGAATCATTGTACAGAACCTTTAAACAGCCTCTGTTCCTTCACTTGAGGATTGGGCTTACTCCTTCCCACTACGCACACACCTGCATCTCTCTCATCCAACCATCTTCTTGACTAATTGCTATCCCCCCCATCTCCATTGCACTACACAACTCAGCACAAAAAGAATATTTCACTCTTTTTAAATTATTTCCTGATTTAGATAGTACTTCAAAACCAATTTTTAAAAAAATCAAACTCAATTTTTAGCATTCATTTTTATAGTATATTTTCCCCAGTTACATGTCAAGAAAATTTTTTACATTCATTTTACAAGATTTTGAGTTTCAAATTTTTTCCTTCCCTCCTTCTTTTCCCCTCTTCTGAAAATGGTAGGCAGTTTGATATAGTTTATACATGTGCTATCATGTAAAAAATATTTCCATCTTAGTCACAGTTGTGAAAGAAGAAACAGATAAAAAACACAAGAAAGAATAAAGTAAGTGAAAAAAATATGCTTCGACCTGCATTCAGAATCTATCAGTTCTTTATCTAGATATGGATAGCATTTTCCTTCCTGAGTCCTTTGTACTTGTCTTGGATCATTGTGTTACTGAGAAGAGCTGAGTCATTCATAGCTGATCATCACACAATGTTGCTGATACTGTGTACAATGTTTTCCTGATTCTGCTCATTTCACTTTGCATTAGTTCATACAAATCTTTCCAGGTTTTTCTGAAATCTGCCTATTTATCATTTCTTATTGCATAATAATATTCCATTACATTCATATGCCACAACTTGTTCAGCCATTCCCCAATTGATTGGCATCCCTTCAATTTCCAATATTTTGCCACCACAAAAGGGATGCTATAAATATTTTTGCACATGTGGGTCTTTTTCCTTTTTTTGTGATCTCTTTGGGACACAGAGTGTAGTGGTATTGCTGGATCAAAGGGTATGCACAGTTTGGTTGCTCTCTGGACATAGTTCCAAATTGTTCTTCAGAATGGTTGGATCAGTTCACAACTCTACCAACAGTACATCAGTATTCCAATTTTCCTACATCCTCTTCAACATTTATCATTTTCCTTTTTTGTCATATTAGTCAACCTTTTTTTAAGTGTGAGGTGGTACTTCAGAGTTGTTTTAACTTGCATTTCTCTCATCAAAAGTGATTTAGAGCACTTCATATGCTTACAGATAGCTTTAATTTCTTCATCTGAAAACTGCCTGTTCATATCCACAATTTATCAATTGGGGAATTACTTGTATTCTTATAAATTTGACTTAGTTCTCTATATATTTGAGAAATGAGCCCTTTATCAGAGATACTTGCTATAAAGATTGTTTCCCAGCTTTCTGCTTTCCTTCTAATCTTGATTGCATTGGTTTTGTTTTTACAAAAGCCTTTTAATTTAAAATAATCAAAATTATCTGTTTTACATTTTGTAGTGTTCTCTGTCTCTTGTTTAGTCATGAATTCTTCCTCTTCCCATAGATCTGACAGGTGGCCTATTCCTTACTTTTCTAATCTGCTTATAATATCACCCTTTATGTCAAATCATGCACCCATTTTGACCTTATCTTTGCATATGGTATGAGATGTTGGTCTACACCTAGCTTAGGTCCTATTGTTTTCCAGTTTTCCAAGCAGTTTTTGTCAAATAGTGAGTTCTTATCCCAAAAACTGGGGTTCAGCACTAATTTTTACAAGATTTTGAGTTCCAGATTTTTCTCCTTCCCTCCATCCCTCCCCTCCCCTCTTCCTAAAATAGTAGGCAATTTGATAGAGGTTATATATGTGCAATTATGTAAAACATTTCCATATTAGTCACAGTTGTGAAAGAAGAAACACATCAAAAGGAAAAAAAACTGTGAAAAAGATAAAGTAAGTGAAAAAAGTTATGCTTTCATCTGCATTCAGAGTCCATCAGTTCTTTATCTGGATGTGGATAGCATTTTCCATCATGATTCCTGTGTACTTGTCTTGGATCATTGTGTTGCTGAGAAGAGCTAAGTCATTCATAGTTGATCATCAAATAATGTTGCTGATATTACATACAATGTTTTCTTGGTTATGCTTATTTTACTTTGCATCAGTTTGTACAAGTCTTTCCAGGTTTTTCTGAAATCTGCCTGCTCATCCTTCAATTGTTTTTATTCATGTAAGTCCTTAATTGCTTAGAAAGGGCAAATTGGATAGATGTCATTGGCTAGCTTAATTACATGGAATTTAAACTGGTCAGAGATCTAACTAAGGGTTTAATAAGCTATGTGAATGTGAAAGTAAATTATGATGATGATTTTTAAAGTAATGATCTGTATTCTTAAGTCCCTCAAAATTAACTGAGAAAGGGATCCATGTGAATCTAGGCCATTGTTCTCAGGTTAATGATATACGTGCAAGCTCCCCTATAACCTTAGGTGCACCTAGGTCAGAAGTGGAGAACCTGCGGCCTCAAGGCCACATGTGGCCCTCTAGGTCCTCAAGTGAGTCCCTTTGACTGAATCCAATCCCTTTTCACCTGATGGAGCCAGGATTCAATCAACACCAATTTTTTCTCCCCCTGCTAACTCCTAATCTGTGCATCTGTGTCCACTTTTTCCTGCTTTTTTGCATAGCATTTAAAAATTTTACTATTGTGATAGAAACTCCACCCTTCAGCTCAAACCTTGCAATAGATCCTTAGCCTCTCCAAAGGTAGGGAGAGACTGCTGCTCCCTCCAGAATTACAAATATCTTCTGCAACTTTAAGTCTTGGCAAAGTTGCCTAGAACACAAAGAGCTGAATTAATTTGGCCAGGGTCACATCAACAGCCTGTATCAGAGGTAGGACATGAACTCTGGTCCTCTGTCAAGAAGCTTGCTCTCTATCCACTCTGCAACTCTGCTTCTCATAATTCTGATAATTTTTGAAAAACTGTAAATTAAATTTTGTTTTTCCTCCTCCTATATTTACATCATAATTTTAAAGAAGCAATAGCTTTTAAAGAAGCAAAAACTTTCTGATTGATCTTCAAATGAAACTGACTCTTTTTACTTCCATTTCTAGTTTTTCCACGAAGGAACATTCATAGAATCTCTATTTAAAGCAGCCATGGTAAAACCCTTTGTAATTCATCTATTTTATCAGCTTAGATTTCAGGGTGCCCAATTTCCTTAAAGTGAGTTCTCCCTACTTTTTTTAAAAGACTGTCTATCTTGCCTAGACTGGAAGAACAGGGTTTATTCATGGGATCCCACTCTCAATGGCACAGGAGCTTTGACCTGCTCTGTTCCTGACCTGGGACAGTTTGCTCCTCCTTGGGGAGCCTACTGGTACCCCACTTTTGGTGGGGGCTCACCGTATTTATGCCAAACTCAATGTAGATAGTAGGCTTAACCTACTGCAGCTCAGAACTCCTGAATTCAAGAGATCTGCCAGCATCAGCATCCTAGGGTAACTGTTATTAGAGGAGTATGCTGCCACACTTGTCTGAGATACTTCTTTAAAATACTCTGAGCATACATGTGTTTACCCTCCCATTCAGATTCAAACTCTTATTCTGATCATACCCAAGGTGAATAATTGACCATGCTATGCAATTTCTTTCTTCTTTCCGTTCTTCTTTTCTTTATTCCTTTTTCTTTCTTTCTTCCTTCCTTCCTTTCTTTCTTTCTTTCTTTCTTTCTTTCTTTCTTTCTTTCTTTCTTTCTTTCTTTCTTTCTTTCTTTCTTTCTTTCTTTCTTTCTTTCTTTCTTTCTTTCTTTCTTTCTTTCCTTCCTTCCTTCCTTCCTTCCTTCCTTCCTTCCTTCCTTCCTTCCTTCCTTCCTTCCTTCCTTTTAAAAATCTGAACCTCTCTCACTGTAACATATAATCTTAGAAAGTTGCCTGGAGGTACTTAGGGTTTAAATATCTGTCTAAGGGTTACACAACCCAGTACATATCACAAGTGGGACTTAAACAGAGGTCTTTCTTACTCCAATACAGGCCATCTATCCCCATACCACACTGCTTCTCTTGTTGTTCCATAAAACTTGTTAAAATATTTGGGGGACATAGAATAGAGAATTGCATTGGCTTTACCTTGAGTGTCCTTTTGATAAATGTCTAGCTCAGCTTCCACTAGGACCTAGATCTTTTGAGATGTAGGAACATGTAATATACTTTAAAAAAAAAACTTTAACTGAAACATAAATGATCAGGCTTTCACAGCACATAACCCATACCCAGAGACATTGAAGGGACTCTTTTTGTGGTGTGATCCACATGGTGTGAAACACTCAGTGCATAATTTAGAAGGCCAACTTAAATTCTGATCTACTTCCAATTTTTTTTGCCTTGTTGGGTACTGAACTCAGTTATCCTTATTACCAGATGAAACTCATCACATTTATTCAATCTGCTTTTCTGCCAAAGATTACTCAGGAGCTTCTCTAATATTGCTTCCAGAAATAGACACCGGAGGACTAAATGACTCTGACCCATGGCACATGAGCATAGCAGTCAAAATCTTATGATTATCAGCATTTGCTTTGCAAAGGCACAGAATTCAGGGTCTTTGACAATCATTTTAGGGAGTAGGAGGCAAAGTTTTCAGAGAAAACAGATATGATGTCTCTTGGAAAAGAGAGGAGACTCATTATTATCATTGCTATTCCTTTGAATAATGTCCTTCAGACTCTGACACAGTGTCTAGTGAAGTGCTGGGCTTATTGATTGATGTGTTAACTAAGCAAACTTAAACAGAACAGGGGCCTGTGCTTTAGGAACTTAGTTCTAGGTAAGTGAAGAGGAAAGCACGTGGAGCAGAAGCAGTACAAACTCACAGAGAACTGCACGGCACATTGAGACTAGAGCCTCTGGTTAATTAAATACATACATATTCACATAAAGACTTAGCTCCAACAAGAGGACATCTTGAAGTTCTACAATCAGAACAGTATGTACAATCTGAAGGAGGGACTCATTCAAGGACATGGCAATTTTAGTAAAGATTTATTTAAAATTTTATAGAAAGTAGAAGGAGAGGAAAGGCATCTAGACATTTGAATGTGGAGGGGCCTGCAATATCCATGGAAGATTCTGCCTAAATCAGAAACCGATTATGGGTCTGTTGTGAGTTCTGGTGGTTCTCAAGTCCATGGATCTGTTTGAAGGCATTCTTCAGTGAATTGGAAACAGCTGTTATCTAGTAGGAGGAAGGCTAGTTTAGAAGATTTGAGTGCCCAATGATATGCTACTTACAGCCATCTCACACCGGAGCCGAACCCTTTGAAATTGGGCAAATGCTCCACATCCACATTGATTTATTGTTTTGTTGAATACCTAGACTTAAGAAAGCAATGAAGAAATTTTTACAGTGAAGATTAAACTTGAAAGTGTGTCTTGCATGAATTTGGTTTTTGGGGGTTTTTTTTGAGAGCTGGTTGTTAAACATTTGCCAGCACATTCCTGTGTGTGCACCCAACTGATTCTTTGTGTTCATAAAACCATAGATTCGATTAAGAGCTGGTTGGTTTTAACTTACTTAGTTTTCTTTCTTGGTAGCATTTCTCTGTCCAGCAAGATACATTGCTTCCTAGAGGAAAATGTCCTAGGCTTAGATGTGCTGCTCTGATGAACTGATTCACTATTTGAGTAGCACACCCAAGGCTCAACTGCATGCCTCTTCACTTCTGGCCCTTGGAATGCCCAGAGCCCTGGAAGCCTCAGCTTACTGCCACCTACTTTAAAATACCTTTCCTTATTCCTGCGTTCACTGACATCCCCCCTTCCTATCACTGAATTTATTTTGTGCATTTCACTTATCTGTGAACATGTTTCATTTCCTAGAAGGTAAGTTCTTTCAGGGTAAGAACTGTCTTATTTTGTAGGTTTATCCTTAGTTCTTAGCATATAATAAGCACTTAATAAATACTTGTTGTCAATAAATTGAGCACCCAAGTTCAAGAAAATTTCTTGACAAGAAGGTACTCCGATATATAAACTCACTAACTTCAGAGTACTTGAAATTTTTAAAGAGGAAGATAAAACAGCTAAAGAAAATTATATTATGTCAAACTGAATTAAGTAACAGTAAAATAGGGTCAATATAAAAATAAAAATACGTACAACTCAGGCTACAAATATGAGTAAATAGCACAGGTTTGTAGAATTAGAACTGGAAGGGACCCTAGATGCTATCTAACCCTAACCTCTCATTTTACATATGAAGAAACTGAGGTCTAGAAAGTTTACGTGACTTTCTCAAAGTCACAGAGGTGATAAATGACAGAGGTGAGATTTAAACCCAGTTCCTCTGACTCTGGTTAGTACTCATTCCATTCTTCCTCACTGCTTCTCTCGTGGTCCTAGGAAGCAGCAGCAAGTATACAACAGACATGAAGTCCCAAATGCCACTTGATTAGTTGTGCAAACAAAGCTGGCCTTCTGCTGAGGTCATCTGTAATATTCTGTATTGTAGGCTAGCTTCAGTATGGTAAAGGGCTGTTTCAAGGAATCTCCCTATAGTGTTTCAGTTTAAAGGACACGTTCCCTAAGCTTCTGACATTTTAATCATTAATATTTTTTTCAGGTTGCTGATGGGTTTAGCATTTCTTTTTTCTACAAATCGAAGCAAACGCTTCTATCCTTTCTATCATGGCCCTTCCGCGCTCCTTCTTAAGCCTTTAAATGGAAATCCTGTGGAGATTTCTTGCTACCCTTGCCTGCCACTTGTGTTCATGTGCTTCAGTCCAGCTCAAGACTACACTCGTGCATAAGCACAATTTCCTTATTGGTGTAACTGCTGCTTCCTCTGGCTGGAAACAAAACGGCCACATCAACTCTGATTGTCGTGAGGCGCTTTTAAAAGAGATGTCAGTTGCATTTAACACACAGTTGGGGCCAAAATAAAAGCTGGATACGTGCCTGAGCTATTCAGCTGGAAATTACATCTTGCACAGGAACCTAAATGTCAAGCTCCCCAGTCTTCCTCATAGCCAAAAAGGATTACGGCTCCTTTTTCCCGTGACTCTTCTGCATTTTCCAATGAATGGAACTGTAATTCCCTTCACAATAAATCACACTGGGGAGTGTCACTATCCATGGCACTGTAAGCCGCAGAAAAAGATGCCTAAATAGAATAACAAGTAAACAATTTAGGCTCAAAAGAGCCGCACATCTGTAGCTAAGTTTGAGGGAGTAAAACTGGATAATTATTGATAAGCGTAAGCCTTCGGTATCAGGATAAATTAATTTGGGCTCTTTAAATGATACTAGCAAAAGCCTTCTTCTTACAAGTCAATCTTGATTCTTCAAGGCAGATATTAGACAAAAAACAAACAAACAAACAAACAACAAAGTGTGTTTAATGTGCTTATGCAAATACAAAGATAGTTACTTATTGCATATTAATGGCCACCAGCTGTATGTCATTTCAGTCTTAATTACTCAAACACTATGATTTATGCTGTTACTATCTCCTAGGGGCAAGATATCACTTCTGACCTCGATTTCTGGATAATTCAATAAGTTGGACCATAAACACAGCTCAGGAGAAATGTTAAAACTACTTAAATAAGGCCAGTAAATAAGAGCTTAAGAACCAGGAGTTAGGGATTGGGCAGGGGGAGACTTCAAATGCAACAAGAGAAGAATTTGGACGCTGTCCTTCAGAAGGACTGAAGGAAATCTTCACAAAATTGTGAAGTCAGTGAAGTTTGTCCCTGGCACCCTGAGCCTCCCAGATGTGCTCTTTTTTTCTGCCTTCTGTGGAAACCTTATTCCCACCCTTCCATTTAGCTTTTTCCCTGTCCTCAAAAAGGCATCAAAATATTATTCACTCTAAAATACAAATGCCAATAACCAACAATTAATGGCACTTTGAGCACATTACCTTGTTTGCTCCTCCCAACAACTTTCTGAGGTAAACATTAACAATAGTATTAGGGATATAAAACTGGGATTTTGCTGTTGTAAGCAACTCCTGAGTGAATAAACTCCCTCCACTAACCAGCACCTTCTCTGTAAACTGTTCAGAGAACTACCTGGAGCGCTAGGAAATGACTTGCCCAGGGTCACACAGCCAGTATATGTGAGAGGCAGACTCAAACCCATATCTTCCTAGCTCCAAGGCTGGCTCTCCCCACTATGTAATGTTGTCTTGGGTATTATTATAAATCCCAGTTTTACAGATAAGGCTCAAAGAAGTGGGATGCCTTGCCCATTGTCACATAGACAGCAAGTTCTGGAAATGAGATCCAAACCTAGGTCTCTCCTGAATCTAAGTTTACAGTGCTTTCCACTACACCAAAGCGGCTAAAAACAGTTTAAAGCAGAGGTGGGGAACCTGGCGGCCTGGAGGTCACATGAGGCCCTCTAGGTCCTCAAGGCCACAGGCTCCCCACCCCTGGTTTAAGGTGTCAGTCCTTTCAAGGGGAACCATAGATCTGGAAGGGACATCAGGGAGCATCAAGTCCATCTCCTCTTGTTTTAGTTTATGAGGAGACCAAAGGTTGGAGAGTAAATGACTTGTCCAAAGTCACAGAGCTGGTATGTAAGAGGCGGTAATCGAATGTTGGTCCTCTGACTCCAGAGAGTGGGCTTTCTGCTGTACCACATTTTTTTTTCTTTTTGGTGAGGCAGTCAGGGTTAAGTGACTTGCCCAGGGTCACACAGCTAGTAAGTGTCATGTCTGAGGCTGAATTTTAACTCAGTTCCTCCTGACTCTAAGGATGGTACTCTGTCCACTGTGGCCACCTAGCTGCCCCACCGCTGTACCACATTTTAACAGGGAATCAGACCTGAAGCTAAAGGAATGAAGCAGAACTTGAGTGGGTAAGTGGTCATAGGATAGGCATAGCATTACCCCCCAAGAATGAAGCTCCAAGAACGAAGAATAGGTCCAACCTAGTAAGCTAAGAAAAGTGAACAAAAGCCCACAGCCCTGTTGCCTTGCCTGTTCCTGTCTTAGATTATTTCAATCTCACACAAAGAAACTTTGCACAAATTTGGGATGTGGATTGAAGACTGCTCGTGAAAATCCATTCTCCTGTGTGATCAGCACATACACAGCCCCACAAGTAACTTCACAATAATGACAACAATGAAATTATAGCCTGGAACTGATGCAGCAGGCATTCTTTCCCCCAGCACACTTCATTAGTATACTATCTGGCTTATAATAACACTTATTTATCAGGCTCCTGAAGCGCATCCATCCCCAGAGGCTGCTATTGGGAAGTAAATGAGTGAGTCAGATTGGACTACACTGAATCCTCCTGTTCAGAAGTGATACCAGGACATGCAGCTCCAGTGGAATTAGCTCAAAATTAATTTAACTACACTGGCTTATTATTAGATTTAATTATAAATGAAATTATTCACCAGAGACTTTTTTACTTGGGTAAACAATCACCTCTGAGTTGGAGTGGAACTTGGAATCTTTTTTTTTTCCATTTCCGTGTCTCTTCTCAGATTTTCATGAAATTGCTGCCAAGAATAAAAAGGAGTTGGGGAAATTCTCTCTTTATGAAATATTGTTGACTCTTCTCCCTCCCCTTCTCAGGTACATTGGCTTTGAATGAAAGGGGCTGTGTCTGTGTGGTGCAGACACTCCCCTCCCCGTTTTGTCTACGTGGTTGCTTCTTTGACACTCCGAGACCTAAGCCCTTCTTGAAGTAACATGTGCTCCAGAGAGTGCATGTGCTCTGCCTGCAGGAAAGGAGCCTCCCTGCTCTGCCAGGCCCTGGTACAAAGCCCACAATTAATACATCATCTAAAAAAAAAACCCGTAGTGTTCTACAAAAGCAATGGAAAATCCCAAGAGCTCCTACAAATAACATGGCTTTTCCTGAAATTAAAAAGTCCATGATATAACATTTGGGCAGGAAAGGGGATAGTCTCCTTGAGTATCTTTTAGGAAATACTAGGATAGTATAGCCTCGTGGTGGTGCCTGTATAGCCACATAGATCTAATAAAAATATCTCAGCCATTTTTCTTAGGGCTTTGTCTACATGGGAAAAATCAAGTGAAGTGCTGACCAAAATGTGAAATTAATCTATAGTTATTCTGAATAATTTAGGTGCTTTCATTTATTCATTCATTCAACACACATTTCTTGAGCACCTGTTATATCTAAAGCCCTGAGATCCTCTGTTTCTCTGTTTGTAGTGAGGTCAGTGTCACCGCATTCAGGGTTATTCATGTCAGTGGGGCTAGTGTTGTTAAATGTACTTATGGAGGCTGCCAACAGTGCTTAGGGATGCTGAGTGTTTTAATTTGGCACAGCAGCCTTCCACATAGCTATGTGATTATGTTCCTGGAGTTTGTAACAATGTATGGGCAATTTAGAAGAAAAAATGAGATCAGATTTATTTTGCTATCTGAAAAATATGGGCAATATAGGGAGAAAATGTAAACTTAAAATTTCTGTACAGGCTACACCCATTATAAATTTTTACCAAGTACACTATGAATGAAAACTATAGTAAAAAATTCAATAACCTAATAAGGTTCCAGAGCCCAAAAGTGTGTCATTCTCTCTTTTGTGCTTTGTCAACATCATTTTATTGATCCTCGCACTTCTAGAAGGCAGGCAGGTTTCATTATGCACATCTTAAACAGCAGTACCTATTTAAACAGTAGTAATGGGAGAGGATTGCCCAGAATTACGGAGTATGGCTGTCTACAACTCCAAATATGCACATCGCCTCAGCTCATATTTGGAGAACCATTTATGGCATTTCAGACTTTGGAAGCTAATTCAATTCAACTCACTTCAAGCATTTTGTAAAGCAGCTAGGTGGTATAGCAGTTAGAACACTAGACTTCAAGCCAACAAGATGTGAGTTTTAATCATATCTTAGACACTACCTGTGTGAACCATGACGAGTCACTTAACCTTGCTTAGCCTCAGCTTCTTCATCTGTGAAATGGGCTGTAAAGATCAAGAGAGAGAAAACATGTAAAATGTTTTTCAAATCTTAAATTGCTATATAAATGGCAGCAATCATCAAGTATATATTATGTGCATGGCACTATGCTAGGGGACTGGACAAAAAAGAAGTAGTCCAAACTCTCAAGCACTTGACAATCTACTAGGAAGATCCAACATGGACACAGATACAACAGCAGATAAGTAAATAGAAAATCATTTAAAGAATGGCTAGGAAGAGCACCAACATCAGGAAAGGCTTTGTGTAGGAGATGGCACCTGAGTTGAATTTTGAAGTAAGCTGGAGATTCCAAGAAGCAGAAGTGAGGTGGAAGTGGGTTACAAGCACAGATGATGGACTGAAAAATCAACAAGAGGGGAAATGGAATATTTTGTATGGGGAAAACTAATAATAATAATTATAATTCTAATTTATATGGAGCTACTATTCAGGTTTGAAAAGTTGTTTTACATATATTATCTCCTTTGATCCTCACAATAGCCCTGTGGTAGGTGCTATGATCATCCCCATTTTATAGGTAGAAAAACTGAGGCTGAGAGAGGTTGAATGACTTGTCTGGAATCACATATCCATTAAGTCAAGATCTGAACTCGGGTCCTCTTGATTCCAAGTCCAGTTCTCTATCCAATTTGCCACATTGCTGCCCAGGGAATAACTAGATTAACATAGAACATATGTGAAAGAGTGCATAATGTAAAAACAATCTGAAAATATAGGCTGGAACTACACTGTGAAGGGCTTTAAGTCCTGGTTTAGGCCAAAGAAAGGATTTTTGTGTTTTATCCTAGAGGTAATAGAGAGTCACTAAAACTATTTGAGCAGGGTTGAGGCATGGTCAGAACACCCTCTACCCAAATAGGTATCCATCCGTTCTTCTTGCTTTCAAAATCATCAAAACAGTTTTCAGAATCTGAATGTATCCCAGGTACCCTTTCATTGCTTTGTTTATTTGGAGGAATAATAATTCACATTTTCATCATACATTAAGGTTTAAAATTCATTGCTACAATCACTGAGGTGGGTAGTACCAATTTTATTATCCCTATTTCACAAATGAGAAAATTGAGGCAGAGCATAAGTAACTTGCCCAGGGTCACACAGCTAGGTCATATCAGAGATTAGACTTGATTCCAAATCCAGCATTCTTTCCACTCTACCATATTGACAGTGAAATTGATTTATTTACTTTTGTCCTGACCCATGATTTCACTGGTGTAGATAGTTCCTGGTGAGGAAACTCCCTCTACCAACATAACAACTGTGCTACAGTTTTTGGTCTTAGAGAGTCGCCTGGGCACTGAGGAGACTTAAGTGACTTGCCCAGAGTCACACACAGGTAGCATGTGTCAGAGACAAGGCTTGAGCCTAGGCCTTTGTAACTTCAAGTTTAGCTCTTTATTCACTCTGCCAGGCTGGATTGATTTGCAGTAGTGCCAGGTGATTCTCTGAACTGGAGAAAGTTCTATTTGGCCACTAAAAATAAATAAATAAATGTGCTTAACCATCAATGGCGTACTCCCACAAGTGAACTCGTGTGTGCAGGTGTGTGTATGTGTATGATATGTATCATGTATCACTAAGATAAATTGTGAACAACAAGATTGACTCTACTTTAGAGTTCATCTGGTTTGCTAGGAGAGTTTGGTTTGTTACTCTAAAATAGAGTCAATCTTGTTGTTCATCACTTAGCTTCATGATACAGAAGTCCAAAGGTAACCTCGACTCACAGATTTCCTAACTGAATTGGTATTGTTCTGTGTTGGGTTATTTCACAGTAATATCCTATGGTATATCAAACTCAACTACCATCATGCCCAGTTCAAGGTTCCTTCAGCCCAAACCCTTGTCTTAATCTTGGAAGGAGAAAGTTCCAATTAGGAGGCCTGAACCCCACCTTCCAGATCATGATTGCTCCCTTCCATTGAACTGAGTAGTCTCAGACATGCTGGGATCTTCCTTGTACGTACCAAAGATGTAGCCCCTGCCCTCTGACAGAAGTGAATATCTCATCAGAGATGAGAAGCCCCCATAAAACCAGGCCAGGAAAGACCTATCAGATAAACCTTGGCTGCCTCGGTATAAAAGACCTCAGTCAGCTTTGTCCTCCTGAAAGACCTGATACTTCAGCCCTTTTGTCCCAGTTCCTAACTTTGCCTTCTAGATTCCCTGGCCACCACATCAGAATCCTCAGGCTTTGAATTATACATCTTTATTTGTGCCACTATGTGATTTCAATATGACTATGGCTTTATGGTGACCATTAAAGATCCAGAATGACTGATTTCACAACTGGTTCCTAACAATGGTGTGTTGAAACCAGCTCTTACAAGCTCTTGAGAGCCCACTGATAAATTTTTAGCATGAGCATTTATTCCTCAGAAACCAGCCAATGCTACAAATCAGCACTTGATTTATTGTTTTTTTTTTAAATTTTCTAGACTTAAGAAAGTGATAGAGAAGATGTTAACAATGCAAATTAAACCTGAAAATGTCGCTGGTGAACACTTCCCCTCCTCCTCCCACCCCCACAGAGCCAGCTGTTAAACATTTATCAGAGCGTCCCTGCCTAAAAGCCTACCTACTTATAGCTGTACCCTGATGGTTGAAATTGTAGACTGTCTAATTCCAGGTCCTCATCTGGAATATTTGATTAATAAAGTTCACATGTAATACATTTAACAATTTATTTAACGGTTTGCAATACACTTAACAAGTATTTATTAACAAGCATATACTTAGATAGACAGACAGATATAAAACAATGCCTACTAAGGACTAGGAAATGTTTTAAATGATCGAGATGCAGAGACAAAAAGGAAAATAGGTCGTGCCCTCAAATAGCTTACAGTACAGGCCATCACTTACTAACAGGCTGAGGTTGTGCTTCATTCTCTAAGAAGTATCTACTGGTCAGTTCAAGTGCCCCCCCCCCTTACATAAGGCCTTTCTGTACAGCTCACCTGTTGTTAGCACTTCTGCTGAAATTACTTTGTGTGTGTATGTATGTAAATAAACACTATCTATCTATCTATGGTATTTATTTAGTTGTCTCTACTTTCTCCAGTTCAGAGAACTACAAGTTTATTCCCAGTAGAATGTAAATTACTTGAGGGCAGGTTCTGTTTTCCTTTCTCTCTTTGTGTCCCCATCACTTGGCAAAGTGCTTTGTTCACAGGTACTTAATAAATGCTTGTTGAATTGGATTAAATTATACGTGAATTTTATCATTCAACCATTCGAGGTAAACCTTATTTGAATGCCCAAAGAACCCCTAGTTTCCTCTACCTGGGGTAGAGTGCCTTTCTCAGGGTTACAAAGCTTGTGGGAATGGCAAGATTTGAATCCAAGTCTTCCTCTTGCCACACACTCTGTTAAACCCAACTGCCTCTCTGAACTTTGCTCACGATCACATGTTTATAAAGTCATCTGAGAGTAGAAAAGTTATTTCAAAATAATTTCATTCAAAAATATCATTCACATTTCTGTTGTGTTCCATTTGGCAGTATGTTTTTAGAAAGAAGTTGACAAAACAACCAATGATAATTTTAATTTTCACACCGACTAACTTATTAGAACCCAATAAATTCAGACAACAAAGGTAAGTGGCCTTATAGCAGCATGCCTGATTAAACCTTTGACTGGAGAACATTCTAGATCTGCAAAGCAAGTGTAGAGGCATAAAGGGAATTGGAACCTGTCCATAACTTAACGAATAAAGCCTCCTTAGGCTTGCAAAGAGCATAAGTGACCCAGCCGGTAAGAGTCAGAGGCAAAATCTTTACTAGGTGTGTTATTTCTCTTCTGAGTTCAATACTGTAATGGTAACATGGGTTAAAATTTCAATTAACTAAACCACCTTTCCAAATAGAAATTAAATTTCTTTTATAACCTTAAGTAATATTTTGAAGAGATTTAGAAAATAGCAGTTAATGCACTGGATACAACCCAACTTTTCAATGATTGCTACATTAGAATTAGATGGCGCCCTGGTCAGTTTGCCATCAAAACTGTAAGTACAAAGTTTCCATTTGTGTTGGTCACTTGAAAAAAGGCTCATTTTGGCTTTCCATTGCCTTTTGCGCTGTACTTATTACTTAGAATTTCAGTAAGATTGCTGAAAAACTGTTTTAAGTTTTCCAAATAGAAAGCTTAAAATATACAAACAGCTAAAATGCAAACAAAATTAAAACTACAAATTTTCCATTCCTGGATTCCTCCATTAAGAAGAAGGCTTTGTGATGGTGCTCTAAGACAATCCAAGACATTTTGAAACTAAATATTTTCACTATTCCTTTGGGAAGAGAAACCCTAAATTTACAATCTAATCATTCATATTTAGGTTTTTAAATTTTTTTTACATATTTCAGCTTCATATTTTAAAGTTGCATAGCCTCTAAAACATCTAGTTTTTACTGAATATGACATTTTTAAGTGTAGTTTGTGGTGAAATGATCAAATATTTTGGAAAGAGAAAAATATGGTTCTATGAAGAAAAATATTAGACTTCTAATAACTTTTCTCTAAGATCTATTCAGACTGCTGACTTTTTATATGTTAGATGTCAAATTATAATATACATATGTACACACAGCTTCTATAAATATACACACACATTACCCATTTCTAAAAGAGGCAAATGTGTGCTGGGAAAATATTGGAACAATGAAGTTCCTGAGAGAAGCTTATTTTTTCAAGTTATTAAAAGAAGGTGGCAAGCCTTCAGGAGGATATGAAAAGTTAGAGCTGTCTGAAGGAAACTCTTGAATATGGTTAGCATTGCTGCCAAAGAATCTCAACTATGTTATGTCAGAATGTTTAATTGCAAGCTACTACTTTAATGAATGGAAAGATAGGGCAACTGCTGGGAAGCTTCTGCAGCCCCAGAGAGCAGCAACCTTGGAACAAAAATTCCAAAAATTAAGAGAGTTAAGACTTAACAGAGGTTAAGCTGTCCGATTATGTGGTCTAATATTTAATAATATGCTTTACCAGATGTCCTAAAAAAAGAAATCGGAGGGGGTGGACAGAGCAAGTGGGTAGAGGAATAGGCACAATTTACCCTGTTGTACACACTTCAGGATAGGATTGATAATGGTGAAGTCAACTTCTTTTTTCCTACTTGAAAAGGTGTTCACAGAAATGAAGTTTTGGAGTAAGAAAAATTAAATGCCACTCCAGCATTAAATAATTTATTTCCCTTCCTTCCCATGCAGCTTTTTTGAAGCATGACATTACTATTTTTATCAGTTCTCTCCAACCCAGCTGTTGCTTCATGTTAACATGCAGAAAGGTGTGAAAATCCCAGCAGAGGCGCGTGAATCCCAAAGAGACCTGTATTCTGTCATTCTGAGTGCATATAAAATATCACCAGCTTTGCTAGGATGTGGGTCAGTAATGAAGCACCGGTGGAGGCAATGAGAACATGTTTGATATTTAAATGATAGGAAGCAAAGGAACAAATATTCTCTCTCTCTCTCTCTCTCTCTCTCTCTCTCTCTCTCTCTCTCTCTCTCTCTCTCTCTCTCTCTCTCTCTCTCTCTTTCTCTCTCTTCCTCTTCCCCCTACCCAATAAAAAGTACAAATAAACAAATAAAATTGAAAATGGAGCAAATGACAATTGACGATAGAATTTGTATCTGCTTAGGAATGTGTGAAACAGTAGTCTTAGCATTTTACTGACAAAACCCCTGAACACTGTGCACTGTGGGTAGTTGCTCAGGGTATAACCCAGGACGGGTACAGAGTCCAAGCTAAATGCAGGCTGCCTTAATGTGCCATTGCTATTTTCCAACTTGAAAATTTGACTTGTAATTTTAATCCCCCTTCTTTGATTTCCTCTGTGAAAATAACAACATTCTGAATGAGGTTGTGAGTAGAAAAAAAATACCACAGAAATCTTAGGAGATTTATAAATATAGCTAAAATTACAGGACTGTTTTCCTATGGGTTGGTAAATTATGGAGGACTAATTGGAGAGGCATAGTTCTCAGAACTTGAGCCAGGTGTAAAAAATGGCCAGTTATTCTTCTGACTGAATATTCCATAACTACCTTTCAAATGAATGGAAATACAAATGTCAGGGAATCCAAAGCTCTAGAACTTACATCTCTTCCACATGGTTGTACAGCTATGTCCTGATTAGTGTAAATAAAGACGCCTGTGAAGTGGTTTCCTATATTCAGATTTATGCTATTCTATGTTATAATTGTGTAAAATATGATAACTGGTTCCAGCTCAAGGGAAATAGGCAACATGAATTCAAATAATGTGACTGCTTCCCAGGATTCATTATTAGCACTAATTGGGAACAAGCTATGTTTTCTGTCTGGGTAGTTTACACGCTTCTGAAAGTAAGATCCAAGGAGGAGAGCTGCTTTGGTTTGCTCTTAGTCTCTGTAAAGTTCTAACAATTAATATAGTACACTGTACTTTCTATTGGGTGCAGGGGTGTACTGGAGCTAGCAATCAGTCCAGGCTCACCATAGCCAATTGCTAAATTTTCAGTGTGAGCATTTATTTACACCCCAGGAATCAGCAAATGCTGCAAATCAGGGTTTGATTTGTTGTTTTGTTGATTGTCTAGACTAAAAAAAGTGATGGAGAAAGTGTTAATACAGATTAAACTTAAAAATGTGACTTACATTTTCACAGAGCTGGTTATTAATCATTTACCAGCACACCCCTGATTGGTTTTACCTCACAAATCTTCATAGGAATCAGCTTGTGGATGTCCACAAGATCCCCGTGGGGTATTGTTAGGTGTAGATCTATTCCTATTATTGCAGAATGTAGAAACTGAGAATTTAGTTAGCAATGTAACAAAGAACTTTGTCAAAACTTCTTAATTCCTACTTAGATCCTGATCCATCAGAGTCTTCTCCTTGAGACACTTTAAGAATATAAATAGTATCTAATCTGATGAGGAGGCAGCATAGCATAATATCAAGAACACCAGGCTAGAAGTTGGGATACCCAAATGCCAGAGCCAGTGTTGCTGCGAGTAAGCTTTGTGACTGGGTAAGTCACTTGATCCTCTCCTCTGGGTCTTAGCTTTTTTATTTGTAAAATGAATGTGTTGAACTCTTTACCTTTAACATTCTATTATGCTTGGCTATGATTCTATTCTATAATCTAACAGTCCTTCACTAATTGTTGAAATCAAATATCACCAAGGTGAATCTTCTTACAAATTGTAGGAAGATTCACCTTACAAATAGTTTCTTATAAACATGTTGAAAAAGATGAATGGTTTTTGAGTGGCAGCGCAATAAAAGAAAGTTGACAGTTCAATTCACAAATAATACATTATCAGTCAGATTGTGTAACAAGAAGTCTGGAATGCAAGCTTTTTGATGATAGAGATTGTGTCCTAAAAACAAAAACAAAAACAAAACCAAAAAACTTTATATGTCCAGCGCTTTAAATGTATGACTCTAATCCATTCACTGATTCTTTCTTCAGATACACAGTATGGCATTTGATTTCATTCTCAATGCTATTTTTCCCCCTGGTAGTGACTGTCCTGATTTTTTTCTTTTATGCATGTACATTTTCATCTTCTGTAGCAGAGGAAAAATATCTTTACTTCCTAATGAAGAACTTCTATACTCAAGAGATTCCACATGAGAGTCATTCATTTCTTGCTTCATCCTAGCTTGGTGGCAAAATGTTTATAATCTCCAAAGAAAGGTATTTTGTCTTGCTTTTTCTCTTCTTTCCTTTAGAGGACTTTTTTTTAAAAAAAATCACTTTCTTGACATCTTCTACTTGTTCCATTTTGTTTCCAAAAATCTGCACTATTCATTCCCTTTCTTTAACTTCTAACTTCAAGGTTTCTAAAGACTTCCCGATGGCTTAAATGGCCCATGAGCCTGATAAATGTTTGTTGAATTGAATATCTGTTGAAAAGGGCCTGTTGTTTTAGTTTCCTATTGGTACGAATATCCATTTGAAATAATGGTCAAAGATACAATTATTTGGGGGAGTAAATATGGCAATATGAGATTAAAAAATAACAAAATTGATCATGCCTTTGATTTCTACCATGACATCACAAGATTTTCATCCTAAAAATACCTTTAAAAGGGGAGGAAAAAGGACCTATCTATACAGAAATATTCTTGGTTATTTTATCTTTAATTTTGAGAATGGGAGCAATCTATATGTCCAATAAGTGAAAAATGGCTGAATAAGTTGTTGTATGTGAATGAAATGGAATATTATGGTGCTGCTTTAAAAAAAATCATGAAATTATGGTAAGAAGGTATAAACGTTTTGAGGAGCAAGATAGCACACATAGTAAGCATTTAATAAATACTTATTGACTAACTATATGAAAGAAAGAATGGAAGTGTAATTTTCTTAAAGGAAAGAGAAAAAAGAAAAATGGAAAGAAGGATGAAAGAGAAGTTAAGATAATGAAGAGAGAAGGAAGGAAAAAAGAGAAAAAGGAAAGAAAAACAAATAGGAAAGATACAAAGAAAAGGAAGAGAAGGAGGGAGGAAAGAAGGAAGCAAAGAAAAGTAAATGTTAGCAGAACTTTAGACAGACCTGGACTGAGATCCATCCAGAAGAAAAACTTTTTTTGTTGTTCTTTGTTAATTCATTTGGTTCTGCCTTGTTAAATGCCAAGAGTTTTTCTAAGATTTTATTTATTTTTCCTGTTTATTTTATTATTTGTTTTTGAATATAGTTACTAATATAACAATTGTGGATGCCTCCCCCCTCCTGAATAGTACTCTAGTATTAAGATACTGTGTGGGTGTGGGTGAGCAGCCTCTCAAAAACATAGCTCATAAACCACACCATACATGTTCATTATACCAGCCAGCCAAAGGACACCTTAGGGCAAATCAAAAAACATTTCTTAAATATCACAGCAAGATGTGACAAGAAGGATTTCTCCCACATATCACACACACACACACGTGTGTGTGTGTGTGTGTGTGTGTGTAGAGGGGTTATTACACAATCAACAAGGGGCTGGCACTTGCAGGGGACACACATGACCAGGATAGCACACATGATAGAATATAAGTCAATTATATATGTATGTATGCATGTTTATATCTGCACACATATGGAATACATGCGGTTAGGGTACATGCACAGTCAGTGCAATCATCTTATACTTTTCTGCTAGTTAATCCATAAACCCAGGTAGATAAACCTCAATGGATTTGTGATCTCATCAATGTAGGTACTCCTTTCACTGGTACAGATTATAATTTATTTGCCTCTTCTTATCCTCTACAATTTCTAGCCATGTCTTTCCCTGAATCATTCAGAAAGCATCAACAAAATGGTCTAGAGGCTTTTCTAAAATTATGTTAATATTTGGTACACTGTCTTTCTTCATTCTTACTCCATTGTAGTCTACCTCCTTTTCTAGTCATATACATCCTTGAAAATCTATTTTATGCCATTACACATATTCAAACCACCATTAATAGGGATAGCTTAGTTAAAGCTATCATGGGTCTTTCCATACCCCCTTTGGATTATTTGCATAGGGAACTAGAAGTGAATTTAGAGGCTATGAAGTCCAACCCATTTATTTTACAGACGAGAATGAAGGTGAGGAAAATTAAGAGATTTGCCCAAGATCAGTAAATGTCTAAGGTAGGATTTGAACTTAAATCTTCCTGACTCATTGCCCAGTGTTCTTTCCACTGTACCATCTCTTCTGAGATGTTGCTGTTCCATGATTTGCAGCCTTACATCATTAGGCAGATATTGGAGTTATAGATTTTTATAGCAGTAAGCAGCATGGTATCATTGAAAATCCTGGCTAGTTTCCCAAATGTTATCCATCCCAATTTTGTCCTCCTATTTAACTCTAGGATCAGCTCATTATCCCATCTATATAGTACTTAGTTGAGATTTATGCAATGGTGGACTAACTCAATGGGCTATCCATCCAACAGCAGGTTATAATCTTAGCCATATACATTGCTCATCCTCTTGGGTTTTTGTTCATGCTTTTGTATTTGGATCATAACCCAATGGATTATGAGTAATCATGGCCCTCCTTGGGGAGACTCCCAATAATACATGAAATGACATGTGTGCTTGCCAAAGATGTTTACTAGTGTCATGAGGGATGCCCTATGCAAAGTCCAGATAGAAAAGGATACTGTATTATGGTGAGGTCCTTTAAATATTCCTGTTTATAGATGATATTGTACTGATTGCAGTACTCAAATACTTCAGATATACATCAATGTCAAATAACAATGAGGCAATAGAGTATTTCTATTTTTTTAAACATAATAACAATAAAAGTTTATGGTAACCTTTCCTAGATATATTGGAAAATAAATTAACTATCATTCATTTTAGATTCCTTTAGACATGCTCATAAAATCTTTTGATATACCCTCTAGCCTCAGATTATGATTCCTAGGAATTGACCTTCATGATTTAGATATTAGTAAAGAGGGACCATCCCCATTCCCACCAGTATATCCAAAATAAAAGAATCCCAATCATTTTCAAGTTTTGCCAGTCTTATCTCTACATCTCTTAAATTTATTTCCTCTTCTCTCTAATCATGCAGCCACCATGCTGGTTCAAGACATCCTTAGGTCTTGCTTTCATCATTGTAACAATCTTCCAATTAGACTTCTTCCTCCAAATTATCTTCCTACAGTTGCTTAAATAAATTTCTAAAAAGCAGAGGTCTATTTCACTCCTCTTTCCACAAGCCTTCAATGGTTCCTAGTGCCTCTATAGGCACTAGGATAAAACATAAACTTCATTTTGTCATTAAAGGGAAGGACCATAGATAGTCATGCTTGATCTCATTCTTGTCTTAATTTGCCCCAGACTCCACTTCCTTGTCCTCACCTGGCCCATTTCCACCCTTCCAAAAATGGTTGTCCCAGGGAGGGATTCACTATTTTGGGAAGGAGCTAGGACATGCTTCATCTCACTCTCACCTTAACTGTCTTCAGACTTTCCTTTCTCATACCCATGCCTAGGTATCCTTCCTCACTTTCCAGCGCTATTTTATGTGTTCTCTTCCTCCATTAGAATGTAAGTTCCTGGAGGGCAGGGACTTCCTTGCCCGTTTGAATTTATATCCCCAGGACTTAGCACAGTGCTTGGCACACAGTTAAGCACTTAATAAGTGTTCCACCTATCTCTCTATCTCTCTACCTATCAGTCCTTCGCAATTTAGTTCCAACCTACTTTCTTCAATTCCTGGGAAAATTCTAAAATGAATCATTATAGGCATTGTTGGTAAACATCTAAAAAGAAAAATGGTGATTGCAAAGAGCCAGCATAGCTTCATGAAGAACAGGTTATGCCAGATTAACTTCATTTCCTTTTACTAACCTAGCAGATGAGAGGAATGTTGTGGATGTAGTTTACCCAGACTTTAGCAAAGTTTTTGATAAATAATATCTCATACTATTCTTATGGAGAGGATGGAGAGATAGATGAAGGGGCTAGGGAAAGGGAAGAGAATAAGCATTTATATAGCAACTACTCTGTGCCAGGCACTGTGTTAAGCACAAATATTATCTCATGTAATCCTCATAATAACCCTGTGATGTAGATACCGTTATTATTCCCAATTTGTAGATTAGGGAATTGAGGCAGACAGAGGTTAAGTGATTTGCCCAGTGTCGCACACAACACGTAAATATCTGAGACAGGATTCAAACTCAAGTTTTCCTGAGTGCCAAGTACAACACTCTCTCCATTATGGCACCTAGTTGCCTGCCTTTGATCTTGGGCTGCATTACACTTCCAGGAATAGGGAGGTGATGGCACCATGTACATATTTTGCCCTCATTAGACTTTAACTCCATTATTGTGTTCAGTTCTGGTTGTCATGGTTTAGGAAGGACATTCAAAAGCTAGAGAGTCCAGAGGAGAGCGATGAGGATGGGGAAGGGCACCTAACCCATGACATTTGAAAATCATTTGAAGGAACTGGGGATGTTGATTCTGGAGAAGAGAAGATTCAGTGGAGACAAGATCACTGCCTCTGAAAGGCCCATTCTGTGGAGAAGAAGGGATTAGACTTGGTCTGCTTATCCCCAGAGGGCAAACAGTCACAAGAGGTGAAAATGAGAAAGAAGCAAATTCAGGCTTGCTCTCAGGAAAGCGCTGTCCAAAAATGGAATGGGCTGCTTTGAGAGGTGATCAGTTCCCTTGCCTTTGGATTTACAACCAGAAGCTGCACAACCATTTGTCAGGTACGTTATAAGGAGGGTTCCATTTGTATATAGGTTGAGCTAAAGGGCTGCTGAGGTGCTTTCCAACTCTCAAATTCTGTGGTTCTGTCAGAGCTTTCCAGGCTTAGGGCATATCACTTCTCTCCATGGATGCTCTGTTCTCGCCAAAATGGAATGCTCACAGTAGGAAAGGGAACTTAACATTCCATCTCCTACTTCCATATGTTCTCACAGCTTTAAGACTCAGCCCGGTTGCCACCTCCTCTTCAAAACCCTTCTTGGCTCCCCTTCTCAAATGATCTTCTATTTATTTATCTGTTTTATGTTATATCCTCCAGGAGACTCCCGGAGACATGAGGGGAGGGACTTTTTAAAAAAATTTGTCTTTGTCTGTGTCCCTAGTGCATAGCACAGAACCTTGTACACAGTAGGCATTTAATAAACATTTGTTTAATTGAAGCACTATAGGTAATTCTCCTACTATAAGATTTTTATGTCTACAATTATCTAAGTATTAGTACTTAAGTTCCAAGTAATTACAGATGCGAATAATGGGCCTAAAGCTACCACATTAACACCTAAGAAATAAGATCGGGGTATGGTCATTAATTGAGTTCATTATATTCAGTCCACACTAATTATCGAGTGCTTAATAGTGCTAAATATGGTGGGAGGATTTAAAAGTAGTTACATTCCCTGCCCTCGAGGAATCTCAGGCTAGTTAAAAGGCAACACCCATACACACAAATTTGACTTAACACTTAGAGCAAAAGTTTGAATTAATATAGTGCAAGTTAAATTCACAAAAACCTGCAAGCATGTATACTAAAGGAGTAGTCAAGGTAGGGAAGGATTCAGGAAGAGATAATTGGGATTGCAATGAAGTGATGGGAATAGATTTATAGAGAGGAGCAAGTAAGCTCATGCCATTTCCTGAATGTTTTCAGTGTGTATAATGGTCTGAAAATAGAATGTTTCCCAAGGAAAATGATATGGGATAACAGGAGCCACTTGTGATTGTCTCAAGAAAATGACTTTTTATGTTATGTTCTATTCATTCTTCTTAGTAAATACTTTAGTCAATTTCAACCCACAAGATTTGGATCATTGCGACAGTCAATCTACTTTTTGCCTTTCTAAAATATTTAAGAAATAAGTTCAAAACACTCAAGAGATAAAGAAGAGATTGGGTACAATTAATATTTTATACATTTGTTCACATAAAAGTACAACAAAACCCTTTAGAGTTGTCCATCATCTCAGCAGGTAGAGAGAAGCAGATCCTTATGTTCTCTCGTGTGCACTTTCAGTGCTGCAGAGCCAAAAGCAGAGTCACAATGGCCTGGCATAAGGGAAAAAAGATGGAGGCTAAATAGGGATAAATAGGAAACCTAGATACTGAAAAGACTTGACAAGAGAAGTAAAAATTTTGTGCAGAGAGGAAAAAAATGTTTTGGAGGTGCAGTGAGCAGTCATTTAAGGAATCAGATAGTCTCAGGATACAATGGAGATTTCCCCTCTATATTCTATATCAATATTTAATTTATTTACTTTGATTTGTTGCTAACTGGATAGACTTGACTTTTGGAACTAAACAGTAATCTATCATTTTTTTCAGCATAAGAACTGAGGATGAGAGATATCAGTAGGGCCTAAATATAACCCAACTTAAAACACACACACACACACACACACACACACACACACACACACACGCACACATACACCCCCCCCACCACTACCAACAACAACAAGAAGTTTACATTAAGTACGACTAATAAAGATTTTAGTAGTTCATTTAAAACAAATAATAGAACACTAAAAATGCAAAATTTCATGGTTTTTTTCATCTTGTACTTTCTTCACTTTATATATCATCTCTATGCACACTAATTGTAACAGTTGACCAGTAAAGATATTTTTGGTAGCAGTTTTACTTGCCCCAACTCTTGATCTGTTTCTGTTTTTCTGTCTCTGTTACTGTCTCTCAAAAAGAGTGCCAAAGAGAGTCCAATAATTGAATAATGGCTTTCAAGAGAAGGGTGAATTTCTTATTCTTTTTGGACACAGTCTTAGATTAATTGGTAGGTGATTGATTTATTACATCTTTCATACCTCAAAACATAGTTTAAATTTTAAAAACATATTTCTAAAACCCTTTATCTAAATCTAAATATATTTAAATAATATCTAAAAATAAAAATAAATTTCTAAAAATCTAAAAAGATGCAACCTAAAGGAGAAAAAAATTAAGAGATTCATTTGTGAGTAATTAGAAAAAGAGACTGTGTTCACAGTGTGCTATTAGGGAAAAATCGAATTTTGTTTCAGCATTTGGAGATTGAGCTCAATTCTGAGTCAATTTAGCTGTAACAATGTCTGCAAGGTTATCTAATGTGTGGATAAAATGGGATGCAAGTAGCCAAATGTGTTCACAGTTCTCTAACTGTTCAATAATGTTCATTCAACATTGGTATTTCTTGGCAGGTATAAATATAGAAAAAAGAAGACTGAATCTCAAAGCTCAAATTCAAGATTTATTTTGCAAATTGTGAAATCAATGCAATAGTGGTTCTGTCTCTTAGAAGAAATCCTGATCATTGGCATACTTAGAGATTTTCCAAGAATAAAGGTTTTTTCTTAAAAGTTATGGCTACATTCCAAAGTAATGTATTAGAAATTTTTGTGCTATCGAAGTGCAGTCAGTTGATTAGAATATTCTGTCAGTCCTATAGATACATCTGTTCCTTTGGCAATCTGATCTCAGGTCCTTAAAAACTTCACAAAAATATAAAGGAATAAAGATAAGTTAGCTCACGTAATGAGTTCAATATAATTTCATTTCTTTAGTTGTGAAAAGTAGTATGCAATTAGTATAAGCTAAGCTATTCTACAAATTTGTAAAAAGCAAGAGACCAAAAAAAATAGAACTTACTGGTCTATAGGACAGGAAACCTGAAAGTTGCTAATAAAGGAAGGAAGGAAATAAAAAGGGAAGAAGAAAAGGGAGGGAGGAAGGATGAAAGGAAGTAAGAAGGAATAGAAGGAAGGAAGGAAAGAAAAAAGGGAGGGAGGGAGAGAGGGAGAGAAAGATATTAAACTTGAACATTAAAAAAACCAAGGGAAAAAGAAAAGAACTGACACAACAGTTTGTCAATTCAAGTGATTTCCTTTATAAATGGTGTCCATTGTGGCTTTCACATGCATATCAAACTGCTTCCAAATTGCTGTACCTATAGGTTTGTGTATTATACGATTTATCCTATGAGTTGTTTAAAAGGGCCTGGATATATTGAAGTTATAATAATAATGACTTGCCTTTGACTGTCCTTTAAAGAGATTAAAAAAAGGAAATACATAAATTTGTGCAGAATCTGAGTCAGAAGGAATATCAGAAGTCATCTAATCCTAACCAAAACTGAACTAGAATTCCATCTCTAAAACTCTTTGAAAGTGGACATCTGGTCTTTGCTTTAGACTTCCAGTACAGGGAAACACACCACCTCCTAGAGCTGACTATTCCACTTTTGAAAACTCCATTCAAAGAAAAATTTTCCTTACATCAAGTCTAAACTTGCATTTTTGCAACTCCCACTGATTCCTCCTCGTTCTGCCCTCTGGGGCTGAGTAGAAGGAACCAAATCTCTCTTCTACATGACATCTCTTCAAATAAATATTTGAAGACAGCTGTCATATCTCTTTAAGTCTTCTCTTCTCCAGGCTAAACATTTCCAGTTCCTTCAATCATTCCTCATATGCAATGATTTCAGACTCTTTATCATCCCAATTTCTGTCATCTGGGTATTCTCCCACTAATTCATATTCTTCCTAAAATGCGGAGCCCAGAACAAAACACAATACTCCAAATGTGGTCTGACCAGGACAGAGTACAGTGGGGACTCTCACTTTGCTAGTGCTGGAAACTAGGCCATTCTTTGAGCATCTCACTAGCTTGTCTGGTTGCCATATCATCCTGTTCCTAACCTTTATGTCACTTAAGGTTCCCAGATCTCTTTCAGATGAACTGCGTCATATCACAATCTGCTGGAAACTAGGCCATTCTTTGAGCATCTCACTAGCTTGTCTGGTTGCCATATCATCCTTTATGTCACTTAAGGTTCCCAGATCTCTTTCAGATGAACTGCATCATATCACAATCAACCTCATCTTGTTCTTGTGAGGTTTTAGGGTTTTTTTGGTTTGGATCTGATTCTGTTGGTGTAGGGAACTCTCCCTTAAGGAAACTCCCTTTACCAAAACAGTTGAAAAACTGTTAGGAAACTTATAATTGTATAAAGGGCATTGAGAGGTGAAGTGTCTTTTCCCAGAGTCACAAAACTAATACATATCAGAGGCAGCCACTTGAAACCATGTCCTGATTCTGAGAAGTACATTCATATTCTATAAGATTCAGCCTATCATTCTAACCTGTTGAGACCTCTTAGTATCCTAATCCTATCATGTGATGGGTTAGTTATCCCTTCCAGCTTTGTTTGATCTGCACATTTGATTATCATGCCATCTATACTTTTATTTGAGTCATTGATCAACATGTTAAAACACCAGAGGACAAAGGACAGATCCCTATGGCACTCTTCCAAAAACCTCTTGTGGGGCAGCTAGGTGGTGCAGTGGATAGAGCAGCGGCCCTGGAGTTAGGAGTACCTGAGTTAAAATCCGACCTCAGACCAAACACTTGACACTTACTAGCTGTGTGACCCTGGGCAAGTCACTTAACCCCAATTGCCTAAAAAAAGACCCCCAAAAAACCCAACAACAAAACAAAACAAAAACCTCTTGTAAAGTTGAAATCATACCATTAATTGACTATTCTTTGAATCTGTACATTCAATCAGTTCTCAGTCCACCTTTAAATAATCCTCACTTTCCCCATTTTATCTCAGAAATAGCATGAGAAAGTTTGTCAAATGATTGCTGAAGTCTAAGTAAATCGCAGTTCTAGCATGTCTCCATCCAACAGGTTAGTAATCTTCCCCAAAGAGAAAATAAGGTTAGTATAATAAAGAAATTCTTAGCTGTGTGTGTGTGTGTGTGTGTGTGTGTGTGTGTGTGTGTGTGTGTGTGTGTGTGTGTTATGGACCTTTTGGCAGCCTGGTGAAGCCTAGGAGGTCCTTCTCATAATAATGTATTTTAAAAATCTCGTCATTGAAGAAAATGCTAAATTTCAGTTAGAGGTAAGTAAAAATACAGACATAATTTTTCCCTTCCAAGCACACAGATCTCCTGAAATCTACCTATGGACACCAGGTTAAGAATCTCAAGTCTAATATTCTAGTACTTAGCATAGCACCTGGCAATAGTAGGCATTTAATGAGTATGGATTAATTGATAAACATATGACTTCTTGATGAAGCTATGCTTTTTCTTTGCAATCACCATGTCCTTTTCTAGATGTTTATTATTCCATTCCTTTAATAATTTGCTCTAGAACTGTTACTACAAATCAAATTCTAGCTCACTGACACTGAACAGGCTCCACTGTCTTCTCTTTTTGAAAATTCCAGACTTTTGTTCTTCTTCATTCACACAGTATCTATCTAATTCTCTATTTTCTTTTTTTTCATTCTCCATGATATTCCAGAGATCAGTGATATTGACTCATTAATCACAGGTAGAAGTGGTGTAAGATGAAGTTAGTTCATCTAGGCCTAGTAGCTTGAATTTATCAAAGGCTGCTGGATATTTTCTAACTTTACTCTACTTTGACTGTCAACTCCATATTAATCTTTTTTTCTATTATTTTCCATCCAAATATCTTTCCTTGTGGCAGAAAAAAGAAAGAAAATACAAGCAATATGAATAGACCAGTTCTACCTTCTTGCCATTGTCCATTATCATCAGCCCACCTAAGAATGGAGTTCCATCTCTTCTTTGAGCTTCCTCTTTCCCCCAAAACATCTAAGAAAATGCCTTTTTTTTTGTTTTCATTAGATTTCCTTATCAACCTTAGTTCATTCTGAGGTTTACCATTCTTGACACTATTCTTACAGGATCCTGCCATGGCCAGATTCTTATTTCTTACCTTGCTTATCTCAAAGAGAGATATCAGGCTGGATTAATATCTACCCAACATACTTCAAACCTGTCTAGTCTAGGTATGAAGAGTTTAGGACAAAAGAAGCACTATCTTTAATTGTTCTTAAAAGTTAGGGCACCCCATAACTTATAGTTGCCAAGCTCAGCTCCTTTCTTCAAAATTCTGGTTACACAAAAGTCATTTAACCCCAACAGTGAATAGCATGTAAATGTACCATTTATCCAAGAAATACAGTAAACGAACATAAGATAACTTATCCCGGTTAGAATATATTAATGAATTTTTGTTGTTGCTCAGTCATTTCGGTCATGTCCAACTCTTTGTAACCCCATTTGGTGTTTTTCTTGGTAAAGATACTAGAATGATTTGCCATTTCCTTCTCCAGCTCATTTTACAGATAAGGAACTGAGGCAAATGGGGTTAAGTGACTTGTCTAGGGTCACACAGCTGGTAAGTGTCTGAATTTTCCTGATTCCAAGCCCAGTGCTCTATCCACTAAGTCACCTAGCTGCAATGAATATACAAGAGTAAATGAACTCTTTAGCTTGGGGCAAAAAAATCTCAGAGCAACACAGGAGATTGAGAATGATCTCACCCAGAGAAAGTCCATTCTCAGCAGTCTCTAGAATTTAAAGCAAATCCAGGGACATAACAGGGTCAATTTCCCATGTACATCAGCCATTCCAAAGTATTGCTCTAACTCTTTTCTCCATGTGTTTCTACCAAAAAGTGTCTGGAACCAATTTAGTAATTTCCTTATGCAGGTAAGCAAGATTACACTTTGCATTCTCTCAATCTTTAAGGAATCACTCAGCACTATTTCCCCTACTATCCACCATGTTCCTGTAGCAGGTTTGCATTAGCTGATCCATGGACAGGCAACAGAAATTAATCTTGCTCCAGCTCCTACCAGTGCCATGGAAAACGAAAATTCTGAAGCTTTTCTGAAACTTCACAGCAATCTGTCATGCAACAGAACTCAGTCAAAGGCCCTAGGAAATGAGAGAATAGTGGCAGATTACAAGTGTGTGTCTGTGTAGCTCTCTACTAAGCCTGAAACAAAGAGACCAATATTCAGGTAGGATCAAGTCTGTCCCCTGTGAAGTTACTTGGAGCAGAGACTAAGGTAAATGAAACATGAATTGCCCGATTTTGGAAGAGGATGAGACAATTCTGAGTTTTGGTCTTTAGGGAAATTCTCTTCAAAGGGGAAGGAATCAGAAAGTGATAAATAGGGCACTATAAGGGAAAAGACTAAAATTACCAAATATTTCAAGACTTTGAACACAAGAAAATATACCAACAGTAAAGATATTAATAAAGGAAGGGACTATGGTCTCCATATCCTCTGAGTATAGACTTCTATGAATAAATATTATAAGACAAAATAAAATTAATCAACACATAATGAAGTAGAGGACCTGTTGATTTCCAAGAGGATTGCAGCAAGATATTCCTGAATGGTTTAAAAGAGAATCAAGAATTATGAAAATAGAGTTTATATTCTGCACAACAGAAATAACTAATAGAATAGAAAAACCTGAATCCAAACAAATTTCACCAAAGAAACAAAGGAGAGAATAACTATTTGGGAATGCAAATATGTAGAAGTGAAGGACAATCTAGAAAAAAAATATTAAAAAACCCATGATCTCCATATAATCCAAATATATTGGTCTCTTAGACAGGATATATAAACAATGTAAGCAATTTATATTTCCCAGAAGACAAGTCAAAAAACCTGAACACCATAATGCAAGAAATCATAAAAGAAAACTGCCTAGAACTTAACAGAGAAAACAAGTGTCAATTGAAAGAAAACACATATCGCCATTAGAAAAAAAAATACCATGCAGCAAACTCCAAGACACATAGTGATTACACTTAGTAACTCCAATGACAAACAAAAAGCTCTATAAGTGACCAAGAAAAAAGACCTTCAAATATAAAGAAAATGAAATTCATATAACAGATAATTCTGTATGTACCAGAAACCAAAGGAAGAAATGGAAATAAGTATCCTGAAGAGAAAAGAATATAAAGATGCAACCCAAGGTAAGAAACTGAAAAACTAAGTCTAACCATTAATGAAAAAAGATAGACATTCAATAAAAAAGAGGCTTTCAAAGCATTCCTAGAAAGAAAACCAGGCCTAACACATTATTTGCTTTGCAAACACCCCAGACAACAGAAATACAAGAAAGGCAACCTAATACAGAAAAAGGGGGGAACATCTTAAGATAACAACAGAGAAACAAAGGGGGAAATCTTATTTCAGTGATGAGAGGGGATACAACTGATGAATGCTCCCATGGAGGGAGAAATATATTCTATAAAGAGAAATTGGAACTTTACAATGAGTATATGAAGTATAATTGGAGAACGTGGAGGTAAACTGACACCCAGAAGAGTGGGAAGGCATGGAATCAAGAAGGAGATTTTAAGGCAAATGTAGGATAGGGGTGGGAATGACCATGGGAAAGGAAAAGGTTAATAATGAATTGCACAATCAGGGACACAGGAAAATTCCTACCATGGGGCAATATTCTTGCCAATGGAAAATTCTATAAGGCAATAACACAGGAATTATTTAAAAGAGGGAACCAAAACCAGGTACCTTACAAGTTTTGATACTATGAGGAATACAGTCCTTTAGAATGACCAAATAAGTCTTGATGAATCAAAGAATAAATGTCTAGAACAGACCGAAAAGATAAATAATGAAGAGAATGAGGAAAATGAATCCTTTTTAGAAAAAAAAATGAAATTATAGAAAATAATGAGTAAAACAAGTTGAAGGGAAGGAAGGAAGATTTTGCTTGGTGGCTTAACTAAGAGGGAAAGAATGGGAAAGAATTAAATGATAAAAGGAAGACAGATAAAATGAGAGAAGAAAAAGGAGTTAATAAATTAAACAAAAGTACAAAACTATGGAAAAGGATAATAAATGGGAAGGGAAGGGAGGCTTTTGGGTGAGGGGGAAAGAGCCAGTGGGAATTAGCTTGTTTTAAAGTAAAGAGCAAAGTGAGCAGAACCAGGAAAACATTGTACACAGTAACAGCACTATTGTACAGTGATCAACTGAATGACTTCATTATTCTCAGCAATACAAAGATCCAAGACAATTCTGAAGGACTTATGATGAAAAAAATGCTATCCACCTTCAGAGAAAGAATTGATGAAAGTATGAATGCAGATCAAACCATACTATTTTTCACTTTATTTTTGGTGGGGGGTTTTTTGTCTATATTTTCATCCACAATATGACTAATATGGAAATATGTTTTGTGGGATTGCACAGTATAACCTATATTTAATTGCTTACCATCTTAGGGAAGGAGGGAGAGAATTTGGAAATCAAAATGTTTAAAAATGAATGTTAAAAATTGTTTTATGTGTAATTGGAAAAAATAAAGTAGTTAAAAAATAAAGATGAGGGAACTGGAAAAAATTAAAATTACCAAAGAGACAAAGCATTGTGTTTACTGAAGAAATTGGGAGAAAAAAATGGGACAAATGGAGAAAAATATAAACCTAACTCTCAAAAACTTGAAATGTGAATAGATTAAACAATCCAATAAAACAAAAAAGTGTTGCAGATTGAATAAGAAAACAGAACTCCACAGTCTGTTGCTAACAAGATACACACCTAAAAACAAAATCATACAGAGAATAAAAATGAAGGGTTGGAAAAAATGTACTATGTCTCAGGTAAATCCTGAAAAGCAAGTGTTTTAATCATGCTATCAGAAAAGCAAAAAACATTCAAAACATAAAAAGGGATAAATAAGGAAATTACATTATTCTGAAAGGAACCATAGACTGTGAACCAATAATAAACTTATATATTCCAAATATCTTAGCCTCTGAATTCCTAAAGGAAAAATTAATTGAAGTAGAAGAAGACAGAGATAGTAATACAATAATGGCAGGAGATTTCAATGTCCCTCTCTCAGTTTTGAACATGTCTAACAGAAGATAAACAAAAGGGAAAATGTAGAACTGAACAAATTACTGGAGCAACTAGAGCTAAAAGACTTATGACATACTCTAAATGGGATTGCTAAAGAATATATGTATTTCTCAGCACAGAACTTTTACAAAAATTGACCATGTAACAGGAACAGAGATATTGCAAACAAATTTAAAAAGCCAAAATATTAAACATATCTTTTACAGACCATAATGTAATAAAAATAGTAATCAGTTCAGGAAGCACAAACAAAAGACACAAACTTAACTATGAAATCTTATTATAGGAAAAAGAACAAAAATATAGAAATATTTATTAATTATGTGAAAGAAAATGATAATGATGAAACAACATACCAGCTGTTCTGAGATGTAGCTAATGCAATACTCAAGACAAAACCATATCCCTACAAACAAAAGTTAACAAAATAGACCAAGAGAGGATTAATGAAATGAATATGTATTTGAAAAATTAGAAAGCCATCAAATAAACAAGCCTAAAATAGGGATAAAATATGAAATAGTTTGGAAGAGAAGAAATATAAACTAGAAACCAAAAACAAGAGAAATGATAAATAAAACCAAATGCTAGTTATTTGAAAAGAAAATAAAGTTGCTAAACTTTTAATCAATCTAATTAAAAAGAATGGAGCAAAAAATCAAATTAACAAACTAGCAAACAAATAAGACAAAATCACAATGAAACTAGGAGAAAAAATATCAGAATTTGCTATGCATGGTTGTATGTCAATGAAACTGAGAGCATAAAAGAAATAGAGGAGTATCATCAAAAATATAAAATACCAAACTAGGAGAAGACCAAATAGAGATCTTAAACATTCCGATCTCTGAAAAGAGAATTACCAGATTTGGAATTTTTGTAACTTGGAATAACCAAAAAAACAATTCTGTTGCTAATGTATGCACAAAAGAATTTTTACCAAACTTTTAAAGAACAGTTAGTACCAATCCTACATAAATTGTTCCAAAAAACTGAGAAATAAACCACTCTACCAAATTCATTTTATGAAACAAATATAGACCTAATACCTAAACCAGGGAAGTATAAAGCACAGAACTATAGACCAATTTCATTAATGAATATTTATTCAAAAGTTTTAAATAAAATTCTGTCATATATCTGTTCATCCAAGAAATCATTCCTAATGACCAATTTAGATTTATATCAGAGATGCAAGGATGGTTCAACATTAGGAAAACATTCAATGGAATTATTCATATTAAAAACAAAAACATCTAAGGTCATACAGATTCAGAAAAAGCCTTTGACAAAATATCATTCTCATTTATGCTAAAAACCCTACAAAGTATGACATAGAAAAACTTTTTTTAAATCAAAGAAATATTTATCTAAAACCAAAAGCAATCATATGAAAAAAACTATGAAAAAACTTTGAATTTATCAAAGATGCACTAGAAGTTTTCACAATAAACATAGGTGTGAAACAAGGATACCTAATATCTCCACAATTGTGTTATATAGTTCTGGAATTGCTAGCAATAGCAATAAGTGTAAATAAGATAAATAGAAGATAAAACCATTCCTATTTGCTGACCATATGATGGTCTACCTAGAAAATCTTAGGGAATCAGAAAAAATGCTAATTAAGACAAAAGCTTCAGAAAAGTTACAAGGTACAAAACAAGCCCTCAAAAATTAACAACATTCCCATATAGTAATAGCAAAATCTAAGAGGCAAAAATAGAAAGGGAAATCCCATTCCAAATAACTACAAAATGCATAAAATGTGTATGGCTCAATATACCAAAATACACAAAATACTTTTAGAGATTCAATTATAAAGCCCTCTTTAAAGAAACAAAGAACAACTTAAACAGCTGGAGGCATATTTAAAATGACAATACTATTAATTTATAGCATTAATGTTGTAACAATCAAATTATCAAAAGGATACTTTACAGAACTTAATAAAATAATGACAAAATCCATTTGGAAAAATAAATGATCTAGAATTTCGAGGGAAATAATGAAAAGAGGTAGATGAGAAGGTTGAATAGTATTTCTAGACCTCAACCTATATTGTATAAGGTATCTACTATCAAAGCTATTTGATACTGGTTAAAAATAGAGAATGAGGAAGACTAGTCAAGGGAGAATCAGAAACAATGGAACTCAATCAGTATTTGATAAACCAAGAAACATAAATTACTTAGGAAAGAAATTCCTAATTGATAAAAACTCCTAATTAACATCTTATACCATATGCCACAATGCATTCTAAATGCACAAATGACTTTAATATTAAAGATCAGATTATTAAAAAAAATTAGCAGAGAAGCAGATCATATACCCCTCCCAGCTACAGGTAAGAGAGGGATTATTAACCAATGAAGGGCAACTACAAAAGATAAACTAGATAGATTTTATTACATGAAACTGAAAAACTTCTTCACAAACTTCACAAAAGCTTCTTCAAAAATTAATGCACCCGGAGTAAGAAAGGAAGTAGTTAAATAGGGCCAGGGGAGAGTCAGTTTTTCTTATTTCATATACCACTTCTTACGTTCTTCGGAAAAAATGGAGGGAAATGATACTAAAAAAATTACGGTGATATATATGTATATGTGTGTGTGTGTGTGTGTGTGTGTGTGTGTGTGTATGACATCAATTAAAATTTTATTTTAAAAAAAGCTATTACTTTCTCTTTTTTGGGTTGAGAGAAGACCCCAGCAAATGCTCAAATATAATTGAATTCTTCCATCATTAAGGTATTGTGCCACCTCGCCAAGCTTATTATCTATTTTCTGAACCCTTAATCTATTTCCTCTTTCTTTCCAGGTGGTCTAATGACAATATCACATCTCTTTCTACTGCAGAGATCTTCACCCAAATGTTCTGCTTTCCTATCTGATTCCTGAATTTTCTCATATAAGCACCTTCTTTCAATGCTACTCCACACTTTCTCCCTTTTTTATTCATTATGTTAAACAGGGTTATGTTGTGGTCATGGGTCTCATCCCACTATCCCTTTAATATAGATTATCCTTTTATTAATGACATTCGTTTATTTCCTCTTTACAAAGAGAAGTGGTGTAATCATCTTAATTATTCCTTGGCAAATCTAGCTGTACCTAAAGATATTTGACAAAAATATGGTCAATAGCTAAAGACAGTAATTTTCCCTGGTGTAGCATACAAAGTTAAAAGTGAGGGATGATGGTTTATAAAGGCCTGATGCATCTGTTTCTTCACATTTTCACTCAATTAAGAATTATTTTGCCACAGTGACATTCTTTCTCTGACCACCAACAGGAACTCCTACCCTGGATTGTAAAAATGTTTTTATTTTTGTATGTACTAGGTTGTTATTGCAAACTGTGTTTATTTAAACTAGCTGGGTAAATTACCACAGTAGGACAGACACTGCATGCATATTGTACTTATGTGGTAAGGGCTAAATCTTTCCTGATCCAACTTGAGGGGAGAGGAAATCACCCAGAAAAACTAGTTGCAGTAATTGAGAGAAAACGTAGGTGCCGATTTCTAACTAATCTGTGTGTCCTTCCTTCCCCCTCCCCCATTTTTGGTCCTGCTTCACAGATTTGACTGAACAAAACAAAGTTCTTCATCCAATATGTCAGACTTGTTAAATTTCATGAATAATTCTATCTCCTTCCTATTTAAAATTTCAGATTAGCATCTTTCCAATGACACTATCACCCTCCTAAATTTAGACTTTTTCAAGTTGCTATTATTTAAATCTATCTTAACTGTGAAGATATTTCCTAGATCCTAGGAGCCAGATCTTTTGGTTTCGAGTTAAAGTTTTGCCATTTTCACTGTGCAATATCGTGTAATTGTTGCTGACCAAAAATATAGGCACAATAACTGAGTATAGAAAGTCATCTGATTGACAAATTGGGGGAATCTTCTGAGATATTGAAACTCTAAAACTTCTACCTATCCATTTCATAGAGACCCTCTTGTCCAGCCCCTTCATTTCACAAACAAGGAACCTAAAACCCAAAGAGATGAATTAACTTACCACTTTTAGTGAAAAGAATGCGGTCTTTTTTATTGTTATTTTAGTGAGACCCCAAAAGAAAGCTAAATCCCATATTCTAGGAGATAAAAGTTTATCATAACTGATTATGCTGGTAAAATAGAAGCCATTCTATTTGCATAAATCATTTGTATGACAAGTGTGGTTGTGAGGGGTTGTAGGAAAAAAGCGAAAAAAAAGCACCCTTGATAAGATAGGCATGGATCTTCCATGAAGAGTTTCTCAGTAGGCCCCAGATTGCTCTACTCCAGACATCTGTGAGATAAATGACTCCTTGCCTTTCTCTCCTTCTGACCCTAATGCAACATCATGTGTAACAGACAAACTAGGTAGTGCTTCTCATTTTAGGCTCTACTCACACTTTAGCCACAAACACTCTACTGAATATACTGTTCTGTTCCTTCTCAGTGTGTCCCAACTAGAAATTCCCTGTAATTTTTGTTGTTTTTCCCCCCATATTCTCCTAATGTCATTAGTCATATCCTCCTTCCCATTTCTGTCTCAAATATACACCAATTATGCTGAAACAGAGTTCATTTCAGAATTCCATGAGAACCACAGTGACATGAATTCACAACACTGTAGATGGAAACGGAAAAGGTTTTGATCAGTAGTTGGCACTGCTCCCTGTGAGTCATTATGGAAACACTGCCCTAGCACACTGTTGAGAAGTACTGACCATTCCCTCTATCAGATGAAATCTTGACCCCTAAGAATTCCTTAAAATGTAGAAGAAAGGCGGAGAACTTTTTTTTCTTTTTTGCTTAGAGGTCTGGCTACGTTAAAATTTGGGTTACTTTACTCTGCTCAATTTGATTTGCCTTGCAATTTAGTGTTATTAAGGGCAAAAAAATATAGAATTTTAGAGCTGGAAAGAACCTTGGAGATATTTTAGTGCCAACCCTCGCCACCCCACCCCGACTCATGTATATGTGAGAAAACTAATTTCTGGAGTGATTTGCCTTAAGCCACACCATAATAGAACTAGAATCAAAACCTGGTACTTTTGACTCCTAGAGGTAGTTCAATGTCTGCCTGTCTATTTCCTTTCCTACTACCTACAAACACCCTGAAATATCCCTCCTGTTTCAAACTCTTATTAAACTCTATCATCACTTCATTATGTCATCCATATCTCTCTTCCCTTTCTCAGCCAAACTGCTCTGCCTACAACTCATTGTTTCCACTTCCTCTCCTCTCATTGTTGAGTCTTTATCATCTGGCTTCTGACCTCATCACTCAGGGAGGTAGGTGGCATAGTGCATAGAATGCCAGGCCTAGAATCAAGAAGACCTGAGCTCAAATCCAGCCTTACACACCTACTAACCTATGAACCTAGGCAAGTTGCTTAACTCTCTGCTTGCTTCAGTC
The DNA here is from genome assembly GCF_003287225.1 of Phascolarctos cinereus. Classification (NCBI taxonomy): domain Eukaryota; kingdom Metazoa; phylum Chordata; class Mammalia; order Diprotodontia; family Phascolarctidae; genus Phascolarctos; species Phascolarctos cinereus. Next base: position 132,833,369 of record NW_027555736.1, read on the forward strand.
TATTCATCTGTAAAATAATAATAATAATGGCACCTACTTCTCAGGGTTATTAAGAGGATCAAATAAGATAATATTTGTAAAGCACTTAGCACAGTGCCTAGCATATGTTATTCACTATATAAATGCTAGCTATTATTAGTAATAGTACTCAGCTGCTTGATCCAAAGTTATTAGGTGAGCTACACTCTCTCTGCCCCCCACCAACAGATCCAATATTGTTTTGTCAGTCATCATTGTTCCCTCAAGGAGATTAGAAGAAAACACATACAGTGGAGTGATGACCAGGGAGACAAGTAATAAAGGATCTAAATTGGGATAGTGATTGTATGGATGGAGAAATGGGGTCGAGAGATGTTGTAGAGATAGAAATGACAATATCTGGAAACAGATTGAGTAAATGGGGTGAGTGAGAGTGGAATGTCAAGGATAACACTGAGTTTGTGAACCTGAGTAACTGAAAAGACAGTGATGCCTTCAACAGAAATAGGGAAGTTGATAAAAGGGATAGTTTTACAGGGGAAGGAAATGAGTTCTGCTTGGGGTATGTTGACTTTGAGATGTCAATGGCACATCTAGTTTTAAATGTCTAATAAACAGCTAGGGATGAAAAGCTGATATAGAAAAGAGACTGGAGCTGGATATATGGATTTCAAAGTCATCTGTATTGGGGCAGCTAGATGGAGCACTGGCCCTGGAGGACCTGAGTTCAAATCCAATCTCAGACCAGACACTTGATACTTAATAGCTGTGTGACCCTGGGCAAGTCACTTAACTGCAGTTGCGTCACCAAAAAAAAAAAAGAAAAAAGTCATCTGAACAAAGAAGATAATTAAGACATGGAAGCTAATGAGGTCACCAAATGAGACAACAGAGAGAAGAAAAGGAGCAGGGTAGAGACTTGGGGCACACACACACACACACACACACACACACACACACACACACACCCTTTCCACCATCCAAGAATAAAACACCTCTCCCTGGTCATCACTCCACTAATTAGGAGGTTAGTCGTTCTTCATTGTCTCTCGCCACTCTAATCCATCCTCCACATAGTTGGAAAAAATGATATTCCCAAAGCACAAGTCTGACCATGTTACTATTCTCCTAAATAAACTCCAGAGGCTCCCTATTACCAGTAGGGTCAAATATAAACTCTTCATCCTAGGTTTTTAAATTTCTTCACAACCTGGTCTCAACCTATTCTAGTCTAATTATATATGAATTATTACATATTAATCCCCTTCCTGCATACTACAGTTCAGTCAAAGTGGCTTTCTTACAGTTTCTCCAACACAGTGTGCCATCTCTGTGACTTTGTACAGGCTGCCCTCTTACCAGGAATAAATTTCATCCTTTCTTCTGCCTCTCAGAATCTCTCGTTCCTTCAAGCCTCATCTCAAGCGCCATTGTCTACATGGAGACTTTCCTGATCTCCCCAACTGTCAGTGCCTTCCCTTAGAATCCAAGGAAAGTTTTAGTTTAAATGCAAGTTTTATAGAACAAATCCTTTTGTTAAGGGGCTTTGTTCTGTGAAGTTTGGATTCAGTCAAAGGGCCATACTTGAGGACCTAGAGGGTCACATGTGGCCTCGAGGCTGCATGTTCCCAAACCCTGCCTTAGATGTGAAAAGTTATCTTGTAGCTCTTTCTTATATCCCTATATAAATACATGTTGTCTGCCGGGCTAGCTTCAAAGTGCCTCTAGGACAATTTCACTATTGTTCTGTATCCTCAGTGCCAGACACTGTGGTTGGAACATAGTATTAATGAATGTTCGTTGTTATCAAATTATTATTATTGTTACATTGAGCCAAAATTATATTTTGTAAAATTTCTACCTATTACTCCTTATTTTGTCCTCTGGTATCAAGAAAAATATGTCTAGGTTTTGCATAAATAAAGCCAATGCAACTAAGATTAGAAGGAAGGTAGAAAATTGGGAAGAATTTTTACAACCAGTGTCTCTGATAAGGGCCTCATTTCTAAAATATATAGAAAATTAAGTCAAATTTATAAGAATACAAGCCATTCCCCAATTGATAAATGGTCAAAGGATATGAACAGATACTTCTCAGATGAAATTAAAGCCATCTATAGTCATATGAAAAAATGCTCTAAGTCATTATTGATTAGAGAAATGCAAATCAAAACAACTCTGAGGCACCACATCACACCTATCAGATTGGCCAACATGACAAAACAGGAAAACGATAAATGTTGGAGAAGATATGGGAAAATTGGAACACTAATGCATTGTTGGTGGAGTTGTGAAATGATTCAACCATTTTGGAGAACAATTTGGAACTATGCCCAAAGGGCTATAAAAATGTGCAAACCTTTTGACCCAGCAATAGCATTTCTAGGGCTATATCCCAAAGAGATCATACAAGTGGGAAAAGGACCCACACGTGCAAAAATATTCATAGCAGCTCTTTTTGTGGTGGCAAAGAATTGGAAATTGAGAGGATGCCCATCAATTGAGGAATGGCTGAGCAAGTTGTGGTATATGAATGTAATGGAATACTATTGTTCTATAAGAAATGATGAACAGGCTGACTTCAGCAAAACCTGGAAAGACTTGTATGGTCTGATGCTGAATGAAGTGAGCAGAACCAAGAGAACGTTGTACACAACAACAGTCACGTTGTGTGATGACTAATATTGATAAACTTAACCCTTCCCAGCAATACAAAGATCTAAGACATCTCCAGAGGCCTCGTGATGGAAAATGCTATCCACATCCAAAGAAAGAACTATGGAAATTGAATCGATTTTTTTTTCTTTTCTGTTGAGGTTTGTTTCCTCTTTCTGATGGTTCCTCCTATTCATTTTAATTTTTACTTACAACATCACTGATGTGAAAATATGTTTAATAGGAATGTAAATGTATAGTCTATATCAGATTGTGCACCATCTTGGGGAGGGTGGTGGGGAGGAAGGGGGAGAAAATTTTTTAACTCAAAAGCATATGGAAGTGATTATTGATAAATCAAAATGAATTAATAAAATTTAAAAAAAAGAAAAATATGTCTAATCCTTCTTCTACGTGAAAGTCCTTCAAATAGTTAAAAGCTGAAACAATGGCATCTAAATCTTATTTTCTCCATTTCTTCCAATAGATACTCCTATTGCATTTTTCTAGTATTTTCACCATCCTAATTGCCTCTGTGAGTATAAAAGCAAAAAAAATTAAAACTACTGGATGAATCTTATAAAAATGTCATTCCTATTATGGAGGCAAAATATATGATAATTCACATTTTGATTTAAATCAGATAGTCAACAAGCATTTATTAAGCACTTGTTATGTGCTAAGCCTGTGTTATAAGTGCTAGTGATACAAAGAAAGGCAAAATCAGTGTTTCTGCCCTCAAGGAGCTCACATTCTAATGAAAGAACCAAATAACTACACTGAGAAAAGCTTCTTGCAGAATACTTTGAGCTGAGTTTTGAAGGAAGGCAGGGAAGAGAGGAGGTGAAGGTGAAGACAGAGCATCCTAGACATAGGTGACAGCCATTGTAAAGGCATACAAATGGGGGATGGATTGGCAAGTATGAGAAATAATAAGGCAAATGTAACTGCATTATAGATTGTATAGAGAGGAGTAAAGAAGAGTGGAAGGTAAGAAGGGTCCAGATTGTTGGTTTTAAATGCTAAATGGAGGAGTTCAGTCTTGATCATGGAACTAAAAAGGAGCAACTGAAGTTTATTGAGCAGAGTGGAGACATGGTCAGACTTGTGCTTTAGGAAAATCACTTTAAAAGTAAGTGAGAGATGGATTGGTGTGAAGGGATATTGGAGGCAGGGAGACTACGTTATTGTGATTGTTTAGACAAGAATTGATGACAGCCTTAAACAAGGTGGGGGCTGTGTAAGTTGACAGAAGACATATATGAGAGATGTTGTAATGGTGGAAATGACAAGATTTAACAACTGATTGGATATGTGAGGAGACTGTTAGAAAAGAGTCAAGGATGACACTAAGATTATAGGCCTGGATTACTAGAATAGTGGTGGCAAAAATAGGAAGGTTCAGAAGAGGGGATGGTGTTGGAGGAAAGATAAAGAGTTCTGTTTGCGACATGTTAAACTTGAAATATAGATTGATGATATGGGACTGGAGCTCAGGAGAGAGATTAGGGCTAGATATACAGGGTATCTCAAAAATTTTCATGCAGTTTTAAGTTTTAATACCCCCAAACTGTACAAAGACTTCTGGAACAACCTGAATAGCATTGGGAATTATCTGCATAAAGATGACAATTGAATTCATGGGGTTGATGAGATGACTAAGAGAGTACAAAAAGAGAAGAAAAGAAGGTTCAGGACAAACCTTGTGGGACATCCACTATTAGCAGCCATGACATGCATGAAGATCTAGGAAAGACAAATGCAAAGATCTAAAGGAAGAGAGACAGGAAAGAACAGAGTCCTAAAAACATAAAGAAGAATGAATATTCAGGAGGGAGATGATTATCAACAACGTCAAAGGCTATAGAAAGATCATGAAGAATGAGGATTAAGGAAAGATTAGGATGAACAATTAAGAGGTCATTTGCAATTTTAAAAATGAGAATTGTCCAAATGCTAATTTTAAGAACTGAAACAGAGAAGAATCATAGAGTGGTAGAGTGTCCCTTGATTTAGACCACGTAGACACTATGTATGTGTAACAACCTCTTGCCATAAGAATCTTTTACCAAGTCTCCATGAGAGATGTAGAAGGTAGATTCTAGTTCCAACCCCTTCACATCACACACACACACACACACACACACACACACACACACACTTTCTCTACTCTAGCCACCTAAATATTGTGTTGTGTGGAAACAATACTTGCCTTAGAGAGTCAAAAGACCTAGATTCAGGTTCTGGCAATGGCATTCAACTAGCTTTGTGATACTGGGCAAGTCACGAGGTCCCCAAGATTCAGTTTCCTCAACTGTAACATGGGGTAATAATATTTGCACTATCTACCATGATTGCTGTGAGAAAGATACCTTGTAAACTTTAAGCTAGGCATAAATGTAAGTTTTTGTTGTCACTGAAATTGTTCTCTCACAGTTAATAGTGATATTTTAATTGATGGTCTTTTCTCAGTCCTAATCCTTGTTAATTTGTCTGCTGTGATTAACACTGCTGACAGCCTTCTCCTGGATTGCCTCTCCTCTCTGGATTTTATGACACTGCTCTTTCCTGGGATCTGAATGACCCTTCTCAAGCTCCTTTGCAGGCTCATCATCCACACCACGCTACATTAATCAAAGTTTTGTCTTGGCCCCTCTCCTCTTCTCCTTCTATAACTCTCGCTCTTTGTAGCCCTCTAACCTCTGTTTGAAGATGTCTAGTAACTGGGGTACTCACTACTTCTGGAACAGCACATTCCACTTTTAAATAGCTCTAATAGTTAAGTAGTTTTCCTTATGTCATGCCTAAATCTGCTACTCTGCCACCACTTCTCATAGATCTTAGTTATTCCCACTCTGACCAAGCTGAATAAACACAACATTTCTAACACATAGCCCTTCAAACATTTGTAGATAGCTCCCATGTTTCCCTAAACCTTCTTTTCTATAACTTATCCTCATACAGCATTCTTTTAAGCATCCTGATCAATCCTGTTTACCTTCCTCTGCAAATGCATTAATTTTTCAATGTCCTTCCCAAAAATAGGATGCCTGGCACTAGATAAAATGTCTTTCCATTCACTATACCACAAGGAAGTTGATCAGGGAAAAATTAATCAAATAACAAAAACATCTTACTTTTGTGAAGCAGAATCTCTAAATCCTTGATTGAACCTTCATTAACAGAAAACCCAATATATGTGTTACAGGTGTAATCAAAGGAACAACTTGATCTGCTGGATTGGGAGCTATCTTCTACAACAATTGGTTATGTGCTTTAGTCCTTTTCTGTGGAACATCTGCTCTGGCTCTTTGATATAGGTCATTTGCCTTGCTAAGATGACATACCAATTCCTGATTGGTCACCAGTGATGGGGTTTTCACTGATGATAACTGATCACAGAGTCAGGAAAAATTGTTCACTTGATGGACTAAGAGAGTCAAGAAGAAATTATTCCATCCTCTTTGGACACTGTTGTTTTGGGGACTCTTCCAGTACTTCCTCTCTACCTTGGATTTCTGGCAGTGGAATGGGGATTTCTCTCCCATTTCCCCCTAACATCAATGGTAGCTACAAACACTTGGAAGTGAGAATACTATGTGCCAAGGTGAGTCTGAGTTCTTGGCTGCCCTCTTCTGTTTTATGTTCCTTGAGTACAAGCCATTATCCAGAGATCCTGATTAGTTTATATTTCCAGCCCTGGAAACACAGTTATAAGTTCAAGAAGTCAAGAGTTTCTGAGCAAGGTATAGGCTGCCTCTATATCATTTTACTAACAATATATTGGGTTAATTAAATATTTCACATTTGTGATTTCAAAATTGCAACTGACAGTACCATGCTGAATTATGCAATATATTTTGCATAGTGTATATAGAGTATAGTGTATCACTGTGTTGTTTTCTATTGTAGATTATGTATATCCAAATGGGGCTCTCTAGATATAGCTCACAAGGGAACAAGAGTAGACACCTCAAGCATTTCCTTTTCCCAATTTTCTCCAACGGGGACTATGATTCCTGCCAGGACGGCAAGAAGGAGATTTTCTCCATCTTTGGAGAAAAGGGGTATCTGGCTAAAATTATATCTATCTACTCTTTAACTATTGCTAGTTTTAAGGAAGTAACTTTTAGGTTCAGGCTAAATTCCTGATCACTGTTACTTAATAAGGAAAGAGTGTGCCAAACGTTATATCCAAGGTTCTACCCCCTTCCTACCAGATGCCAGTGACCACACATAGCAAATAGCAAAGAAACCCATTTATCCATGTTGATAGCAAAACAGAAATTAGAAAAAGTATACATTTGAGAATACTTACTAGACAATACAGAGTGAATGAACTCTCACTTTAGGAGTAAAATAACTGAGCTTAAGAGACAGTCCCAGATCTCATCCAAGGGAAAATTCTCCCTGAAGTCTCTAGTTTAGCAAGTTGGGGAGAGGGGCATGATAGAGACTGTTTCTTTATATGACAGCTTCTTTCTGAGTCTTTCTCTCTCTTCAGCAACCTGAAGAGAGGTTGGAATATCATATATTCTTCATGAAGCTGAAAGCCAGAAGAACCAGGCTCTCTTTTCTCTCCTGCTCTCATCAACTCTAGTCTGTTCCTCATGAGTGGGACATTCAGTAATCAATCTCCATCAATGAGGAGAGAGTCCCATAAATTGATCCTTTGAGCCAAGAATTGCATTTATAAGTACAATTTATAAACTTATATTCAGAAATTATACACACACATTATGTATATAATCTATACCTGAATGGGCAACTTCAAGAATATAGCTACATTAGGGAAGCATTTTGCCTTTCAAGTAAATTTAGAAATGTGATGAGAAGCATAAACAATAAAGAGTGATACCTTTTAGGGTAAATAGATTCATACTTAAATCTACAAAGGTACATTTTACTAAGTGGATAAAATTTTCCCCCCACCCCAAAAATTTCTAAATTCAAATGAAATAGATATTGCAGTCATAAAATCAGAACCATGGAGTTTCATAGGATCATAGATTTAGAGTTGGATATGACTTTAAAGGTCATCTGTTCAATTTCATCATTTTTCAGATGAGGAAACTGAGGCTCAGAAAGGTTACACATCTTGCATAAGGACACATGCAGTAGGGCAGAGCCAAAATTCAAATGTAGGATTTCTGACTCAGCCTCCAGCATTTTGTCCCTTGTATTACATTGCTTCCATTGGAAAGGGAACCTTAAAGGTCATAAAGTCCAATTCCTGCCTAAATCATGAATCCCCTCTATAACATCAGCAGATAGGGGATCATCCAATCTCAGCTTAAAGACTTCCAGAAATGGGAAAGTCACTATTTTCCAAGGAATCCCATTCTACTTTTAGACGGCTCTATTTGTTATGTTTTTCTTTGTATATTTGCATATTTGTATTAATATTAATTACCATGTGTATTTGCATAATTTCACTCCTTTTTTGGGCATAGTTTTCAAGTTTAGTATTAACATGGGGGATTGAATTATGTGGTAATATTACTCCAAATATGAACTGTTGGCAACTGATGCAGTTGGGAGCACAATTTCCTCTTCAACATTCTGTGTAGTTTTATTGGTGCCAGCAATCACTTGGATAATCAGAATCTCAAAAGTGAGTGGTAGCTATTGGGAGCAGTGTGGTGAAATGAAAAAAGCATCTAAAAGAGCTGATTTCTAATGCCAGATATGTCATTACTCAGCTGTGTGACCTTGCCCAAGTCATTTAACCATAGTCTCCTTATTTTTAAAAGTTTTTCTGGATCTAAAATTCCTTTAAACATAAAAGGATCATACCCAAGTGTAGCATTTTGACTAATCCCCTATGAACCATTCTACCCTTTACAAAAGTCCGACTGCATTGCTTCATTGTCACATAGAGATGACTTTGAGTCCTCAAAAGCTGTACCAACGGTCTTTCTCAGGCAAGTTTTCTCAAGGTGGAAAGTCTTTGAGTATAAGATTTGAGATGCATTATATGTCTCCTGCCTGAGGATCAGCCCAACTAAGTTTGAAAAGCTCACTTCCCAGGCTGCCCACAGCACAATCAATGTTTCAATTACAGAAACTCTCACAGCAGGACTGCCTGCTAAGTTATGGTAGGATCACTGTCTGGGTTGGTAGAAGTTCCCATACTAATGAAATTACAGAACTTTGAGGTACCTTCTAAGACACTTTAGAACAAGACCAGGCTTGTACAAGGTGTAGTTAGAACTTTAGATCCAGGATTGTATAAAATACCATGCAATATAAAGCACTGAAAATTGGACTCAGAGCCAGGAAGACCTGAGTCCAATTCTTGCTTCTGAAACTTACTGGCTGTGTGATTCTGGACAAGTCATGACTTCTGAGGACAATTCTCTAAAAGGTAGGTTCCAAGAAAAAAGTGCTAACCTGCTATGGTATAGAGGGAAATTCCTCATGTCAATACAATGACAGGTCTACTATCTATCCTCTTCTAAAGAAAAGAAAAGAAAATGGATTCCTTTCTGATTGTGTGTGTGTGTGTGTGTGTGTGTGTGTGTGTGTGTGTGTGTGTGTGTGTGGAGGGAACAACAACAAAATCAAAAACCAAGGAACATCTCATTTGGTCCCTTGTCTTGATCTGATCTCAAATAAATAGCTTTTCTTCTTCCCTTCCCCACACTCTGTGCCACACACTCCTCAAAAAGAAACAGAGAAAAAAATTTCAAATATACCTTTGTCATACATTCAAATTTTCAGAAAAGCTGGTAGGAAATGATCTCTAGTGGATCATTTGCTATCTTTATATCAGCTACACCTAGCATTGTACTAGGTACATATTAAGTAAGCATATTAAATAAACATATTAAGTCAAATTAAGTAACAAAAAGGTTTATTGTTTAATTCAGACCTACACAGCTTGTAAACTTGTTTGGGCTACAGGTAGGTTAGGCGAGAGACAGACTGACAATGGTTGGTTGCTGTGGGTCATGTGACAAACAGGAGAGTTTGCATAGTGATAATCCTACATTTTTTTGCAGGCCACCTAAAATCCTTTGGCAGGCCATACATATGTTGTGCAAGCCTGATTTAACTGATTGATCACAGGCTCATAAATCTAGAACTGGAAGGTGCCTTAGAGGTCATCTAGTCTAATCTCTTCACTTTACAGGTGAGAAAATTGAGGCCCAAAGAAGTTAAACGACTTGCCCCAAATCAGACAAGTAGTAAGTGGTACATGCAGCTTTCAAAATCTGGTCCTTTTATTCCAAATCTAATTCTTTCACCACTGTAATATTTGGGACATATGAAAGGTCTGTAATGAAGAGATCTAATTTTTCCCAAAATCATCAAGAAAAATAAACTTCTTGGAAATTACAATGGGTGAGCATTGCCAAAATTTGGTTCAGCAGCAGTCTAAGTGTGTGGCAGGTGGAGCTGGGGCTGGTGGAGCTGGGAGTGGGGCAAAAGGATATTCCAAGAGAAAAAATATTTTTGAGGGCTAGCACCTACACCAGGATGGCCAATTACTTCACTTTGGTAATACAACTACTTTATGGAAGTATTTTGCCTTTTAAGTAGTTTTAGAAATTAAATGAAAAATTAAAAACTTTTTAGGGTAAAAGGGATAGACAAATGATTTGTATTCAAATCTACGATGATATCCTTTACTGAATATATTTAGTATAGGGATACCAATATTCAAAGAAAAATTATAATTCATAATAATCCATCTAAATAAACTTTCTTTGAAACACTAAGATGTCTCTTGGACCACATAAATAAAAGCCTTCATTAGTAGACTATGTACTAAAAAAACACAGAAATAAGTTTCCCAGTGCAGTAAAATATCATTTACTTTAAATTGAAGGGACCAGGAAAAAATGACCTTCTAATTAACCATATTTGGATTATCCAGTATTTTATTAAAGAACAATAATGCAATTATATAGCAAACAGTGGATTCTTTGAATTATACACTGTTTTGACTAAATAAATATCAACTAAAATAAGGTTTACTATATAAAGATTAGCTAATTTTTGAACAGTGTGATTTTCTAAAGAATTTTGGATGAAGTTATCCAGATAATAAACCCATGTGTAAACAACCTCAGGCAAAAAAAAAAAAGTGCAATTAGTTTCAGACAGATATTCTTCAAAGAAGAGGAAAGAAATATGAATGCAAAAAATGGAGGAAGGAAAAGACTAGGTGATAGATTGGGGCAGTGTAGCTGGTTTGTTGATCAGGGAACTCCTGAATATTGAGTCCCTATAACTCACTTGATGAAATTTCAGGATGTAGGGACAATTAACAGAGAAAATGAGGTGCTAGCTACTTCACCCTTTCAGACTTAAAGTGATCATATTTACAGATTGTAACGGGCATTAAAATTTGAGTAGCTCATACCCTTATAAGATTAATAGTGTAAAAACTGGTAGTGGCCTATTTACACCTTGTAGTAGGTTGAAAACTTGCAGACTTTGATGAACCAGTATAAAGGAAATATAGTCAATCCTTCAACAAGTATTTATTACAGTGTGTTAAGCACTGTGCTAAGTGATATTTCTTTACTCCTAGGAGGTATGAAGAAATTCCTCAGCCAACTTGATGGAATTTTAGGGTGGCTAGCTTTTAAAAATATGAGCAAACTCTGAGGAGAGAATCATCTATTTCTGGTAAGAAAGCTGACAAAAGAGCCATTATGTGGGAAGAACCCATTTCCCAGGGCAGGGGTGGGGAACCTGTATTAGAGAGTATCTCTTCCTACCTCTCCCAGAATGGAGGAGGGGGAAGAAAGATAAGGAAGATAGAATGAGGATTTCCCTCTCCGACTTCCCCAGCCCCAATTCAGCAATAGCATCTAGTTCCTTTAGAGTAACTTGCCTAGTAAAAAGGGGAGCCACTGTATCTAGTAGAAAGCAAATCCAGGAAGTCCAACTGTGGCATCCATTTAAGTTGTAGAGGGGGCCCAATAAAGGAATCTGCATAAGGCTAGCACAAGAAGAAAAAAGACATCAGGGTCCTGTAATGCTGGTGGTGTGAATTGCCTTGGTTGTTTATGTTCTCTAGTGCCTCTCCACTTGTGAACTCTCTGGGTTCACTTTTCCTACTGATAATATGTATATTTGTGGGATCGTGGACAAAAGGTTTATGGGAGAGATGTTGTATTGCTATTCTTTTATTATGCCACATCAGGAAATGCCTTTGCTCTGAGCTAATTCTATCAACTGGTTGACTATTAAAAATGTACCTTGAACCTGAAGTAATGGTTCTCCAAAGGACTCACTCTAGAGTTGTGAGTAGGGGGTGGGGGAGGATAATCTAGAAAAAGAGAGTTAGAGCAGAGTAAAAAGAATGTGACAGGAAATAGGGCTTGTTATTTATTTACAAATTTATTAAAAAATTTCATCATCTAATTCAAACCTTTTAGAAGATATTTTGGTTTTGGTGCTCTACTGGGGGGTAATTTCAGGAGTAGGTTTTCTTTATTATAATAATACCTTACTAAGTCCTATGTACTGTACTCCTTCCCCTAAAAATAAGCTGTTTTTAAAATTTCAAATATTAATTGAAAGTTGGGATAATAATAATAACAACCTTTTTCCCTTTTCATTACTGTACTTAACAGTATAGAACCTCTTGAAACAAAGAAATGTCTATGTAGGGGTGGCCCAGTAACAGCAAAGGACAGTATTTACATACAGGGTGTTTTGTGTACATGCAAAGCATCCACCATATATAAATAATTCCTGGGGTTACAGCCCAGCTAAATGATGGTCTGAAAACTCTAGGGTTAGTATCATTAACCACAATTACTCACAACACATGTTAAACCTTATGCTTAGCAGCTGAAGGACCAAGATGTCAATTTTTGGTGTTTAGATTTGCTTACATGTGACAACTGTTATCTACTGCTGGCCTTTGTGCTTAGATTCAGTAGCAGCTGTAACCTGCAGGTGAGGTTCCTGTGGGTTAACTGATCAACCTCCCTGCCCTTTTAGATGCCACAGTCTTTAGACTCCTTTTGCATAAAGTATATTAGAATTTATAACAGGTATTTTGACAATGCAGCACCTGCTTATGGTCCTCACACACAAAAATCATGGGGCAGCACAGGGCACCTGTTGGAGCCAAGTGCTATCTTGTGAGGAGTCAGCCATCATTAATTGGAAATTGTCACTCATTAACTATTCGTCAGACATCTACCACTACTTGATGACAAACTACTAAAAACTGTTTTGCTCCTGCTGCTACTACCACTTTCAGTTTCATTTGAGGTAATTCTGAGGATAATGGGGCAAACGGAAATAGAAAGATATTCATTTGTTCATTTAAATAAATAACAATTTTTTTCCACATGAGAGACACTATTCTAGGCACAATGGGAGATATCACAATATATAAAACAGAATCTCCAGCCAACAGGAATGTAAAACTTAAAAGATAGTGGAGCCATAAGACATGTATCCAAATGACTCTAAGTACTCATCAGCATTTTTCTTCCAAGTAACATAGACAACAAACGCTCTAGGAAAGGATGACTTCCAATTTTCTCTTGTCTGTAGTTTCTGTTTTCCTTGTTTAATTCTTGTTCTTTATCAGTTGTAGCAAAAAGTGGGGCTTTAATAAATGCCTATTCCCAGAATCATAGCCTTTGAGATGAAATGAGGTTTCAGTGGCCATCTACAAACCGAACCTACTACAACATATCCTACAAAGAGTCTCCCAACCTGTGCGTGAAGCCCTCCAATGAAGGAGAACCCAGTGCTTTTAGGGGCAGCCCAGTCCATTTATGGCTAGCTCTAATTGTTTGAGAGTGTTTCCTCATATAAATCTTAAATTTGCCTCCTTGATAAATTTGTTGATTGGGATGGCTTGCCACAGAGGCAATAGTCAGTTTTCTCTGTGTTTCTGGAGTTAGCTTCAGGGGAACTGACAATAAGATTCCTGGAAAAGCCATCTCCTCATTTTCTCCTCTTGCCATCCCCTTTCCTTAACCTTTTATGATGCCCGATAAGGCATGCCTTAGATAAATTATAAATTGTTGGTTTTTAAAGCTCTGATTAATTATTCCACCTCCCATCGGGGTCCCAGCAGTCTGAGGCTACCACTGTGGTAGCCCTACCAATGCGTATTCATCTCAGGCATTGCTTCTTCTATGTTTTTACTTTTTTCTTCTCTTCCCCCAGGTAGAAACTTTACTGTCTTATATCCTATTCATTAGGTGGCACAGTGGATAGAATCCCAAGAAGACCTGAATTCAAATTGGACCTCACTTACTAGCTTAACTAGCAAGTCACTTAACTTCTGTTTACCCAAGCAAGTTTCCTTGTCTGAAAAATAGGGATGATAATAGCACCTACCTCCCAGGGTGGTTGTGAGGATCAAAGGAGATGATAATTGTAAAGCACTTAGCATAGTGCCTGGCACATAGTAAGCACTATGTAAATGTTAGCTATTTATTATTGTTATCATCATTAGTATCATTATCATTATTTGTGTGCTTTACAAGGTGATATATAAATGATCTAATACATAATCCATATTCATGCTAATACTGATTAATGAGAAAAAGCAAGCCTTCATCTTCACATATAACATGTGTGAAAGGAAGATGAGGACTTTGTTGTGAGGGCAAGAACAACAGCAGAGTACTGTTTGTGCCTCTCTCCACCCACCCAACCAGCATTTTTGTGTTTCCTTAAGCCTTATCAAATCATCAAAATATTTTTTCTTGACAGTTCATTATGAGAATCAAAAGGACTAACAAAAAGGAGTTTATTTATTTATCCCTTGTCTCAGAGAACCCTGGTAGTAGATCTACTCTGTGGAGAGGGATAAGCACCTCACATCAGGTACCTAAGTGGTCTCTTTGGCACCCAATATGTGAAACTGGGATAAAAGTGCAAAAGATGGATCAAAGAATATAATAAATGGCCTCCAGGCACACGGCTCTGGAGGTCTAATCCTAAGAAAATAACATTTTGGGGCAGCTAGGTGGCATAGTGGATAGAGCTCTGGTCTTGGAGTCAGGAGGACCTGAATTCAAAACTGGCTTCAGACACTTGACACTTACTAGCTGTGTGACCCTGGACAAGTTACTTAACTCCGACTGCCTCACACACACATACACACACTCACACACAAAGGCAAAAATAAATAAATAAATAAAATAACATTGGTCTTGGGATGGAGGTCCAAGTGGTTTAAGCTAAAAGAATATTAAACCATAGTCCCCAGGCAGATATCCTGAGAGAAATGACCAAAAACAGAGGAGGCAACAGAATTTTGAGGATTGATGACAAAGTCAACACTTTCAGGCAGAGTGAAGACTACAGAGATGGAGCTCTGGATGACTGACAGACCAGCAGAGGTGGAGTTGTACCCAGTGAAGTTCCAGAGATGTTCCAGCAGTAACAAAAGGCAGCCTCCCCCTTCAAGGAACTGCAACTATATTCCCTTTTCTGTTAGTGGATGGTGGAGGAAGGAGTTGTTTTCCATAGGTTTATAAGGAATTAAGAAAGATTTTATATTATTTTTCTATTAGTTGTATTTTGTTGCTATTGTTCACTTAAATGCTTATTATTTATCTTCTGTTGATTTGCCTGGTCTTTGAGTAGAGTCTGTATTCTATCATATCTCTACAGCAATTATTTCAAAACTTTTCTTCTCTCCAAACACCCTTTAGCATCTCCTCTCTGCCTTCTTCCTCTAAGAGGACCTCACCTCGTACTTTACTGAGAAAAGAGACTATGCAAAGCTGCCTCTTCTCCTCTACTCCATACCTCCAGATCCCTCTTTAAAATCTCTCATTCCTTATTCCTTTGCTCCAGTCTCTGATGAAAGATGACCCTTCTCCATGACAGGACTAAATCCTTCACTTTTGATCCTCTCCTGACTCCCCTGGGAGTTTTTAATCCCTTGATCATTCTCTCTATCTCATATTTAATTTTCCTTTATTCATTGGTTGTTATCTTGCTTCATACAAACATGCCCAAATATCCCTAGCCTTACAAAACCTTACTTGTCCCTGCAAGCTATCATCTTATAATTCTCCTTCCTTTTGGTCAAACTCATAGAGGGGATATCTGCTTTCTTGCCTACTTACTTTCCATTTAAATCCCTTGTAATCTGATTTGTAAATACACAATTTAACTGAAACTACTTTCATAAAGGTTACTAACAATCTCTTAATTGCAAATCCAATGGCCTTTTCTCAGTCGTTTTACTTGATGGCTCTGCAATTTTGTTTTGTTTGGTTTTGGTTTTGGTTTTTTTGGCTAGGCAATGGGATTAAGTGACTTGCCCAGGGTCACACAGCTATGTGTCTGAGGCCAGGTTAGCACTCTGGTCCTCCTGAATCCAGGGCCAGGGCTCTATCCACTGCACTACCTAGCTGCCCCCTACTCTGCAGTTTTTGATACTGTTAATCAACCCTTGCTCTGGACTTTCTCCCTTCTCGTGGCTTACATGACACTATTTTTTTCTTTGTTTTCCTACTACCTGTTGGAGTCTGCTTGTTAGATTATCTTCTTCCTACTTACTAATCATGGATATCCCCCCTGTCTTGAACTCTCTTCTCCTCTCTATACTCTCTCAGTTGATGATCCCATCAGCTCCCACAGGTTTAATTATCTTCTTTATGCAGACATCTCCTAAATCTCTATGTCCAGTCCTGACTGATCCCCTGAACTCCAGTTCCACATTACCAAGTCCCTGTTAGACCTAAATGTCCCATTAATATCTTAAATTCAACATATTATTCAAAGAACTCAAAATTTCTCCCAAACTCATACCTTCTCCAAATTTCCTTATTTTTGTTGAGAGTATCACCACTCTTCCAGTTACTTAGATCATACTTTTGGATTCATCTTTGACTTTTTAATATTCTCCAACATACACTTTGACTTTTAATACTCTCAAAGGGAAACATTAATCCCTACCCTCAAATCCAATCAATTACCAGTTCTTGATGATTCTGTCTCCACAGCATCTCTCATATGTGTTCCCTTCTTTCCATTTAGTTCAGGTCCTCATCATATCTTACCTGGAATTATTGCAACAGTTTCTGAATTGGTTTTCTAGTCTCTCCTCTCCCCAGTTCATCTCCCACACAGTTGCCAAATTGATATTCTTTTTTTTCTTATATCAATTTATTTTTAGTTTTTAACATACTCTTCCACAAGTTTTTGAGTTCCAAATTTTCACCCCATCTCACCCCTTCCCCACCCCAATACCAAATTGATATTCTTAAGATATACATGTAATCGTGTCACTCACTAGCTCAAATATTGTAAGAGGTTTCTTATCCCCTATAAGATAAAATACAAAATCTTTACCTGTCCTCCATGCCTGCCTGAAATGCTCGTCTCTTCTCTCTGTCTCCTAGCTTCCCTGGCTTCTTTCAAGTCCTAACTAAAATTCCACCTTCTGTCGGAAAACTTTCCCTAACCTTCCTAATGCTAGTGCCTTCCTTCTATTGATTCCCAGTTTATTATCAACATATACATATATTTATTTTTAGTTATATACATGTTTTCTCCCCCCTTAGACAAGGACTTTTCTTTGCCTTTCTTTGCATCACTAGTGCTTAGCACAGTGCCTTGCACATAGTCAGTATTTCAATGCTTATTGACTGACTGAAATGCCCCTTATTGATTACAATTTTATTCCATTAGATTAGTAAAATGTATATTTAATATTTTTTTATTTTATGTGTTTGTTTATGTGACTTTTATGCCCTAGCTGCTAGCACATGGCCAATTTTTGCCGTTATGCACGTCTGAGAAATATGTATATTCTTCTTTATTCTCAGTCAGAAATCATCACCAGAGATTTAACTACCATATCAACTTTTAAAAATTCTATTCAGATCTTTAGCTTTTTTTGTATTTATATTTTTGTTAGATTTATCTAGGTCTAAAAGGGGAATATTGAGGCCCCTAATTATTATAATTTTGCTGTCTATTTCTCCCTATAATTTTATTCACTTTTCTTTGAGTGTCAAGATGCTATGCCTTGGTGTGTACAATTAAGTATTAATAGTAATAATTAATTATTGATAGTAACTCATTACCTAGAGTGTTTTGAAGCGTGTTATTTCCCTGCTTATCTCATTTAACGATGTCTGTTTTTATTGTTGCCTTCTCTGGGAACATTACTGCTTTTTGAAATTTACCAAAACATAACAAATTCTGCTCCAGTTCCTCATTTTAACTGTGTGAATGTTTCAAGTATTTTCTTGTAAACAATATAGTCTAGTCTTGGATTCTGCTTCTTAATCCTTACAGCTATCCTTCTTCATTTTATAGGCGAGCTTATCCCATTCAAGTTCACTGTTATGATTGCCAACTGTGTGTTTCCCTCCATCATAATCTCTTAATTTTTTTTCCTGTTTTCTTCTCATCTCCCACTTTACAATAAAAAGGGGGGAAGAGGATGGGGAAAAAAAAGAAGGAACCTGATAAACATTAGTAATCCATGAGTGTGGTTTATTTCTACTCTTCTGTTCCTCCTCTCTTCACCAAGCCCATATTCTGAACTCTAGTTCTTATATCTTCTTTTTAATTATTCTTTATGATCATATCTCCAAAGTTAAAGTTTGCTTTTTTCTCACAAGATCTGTTCTCCATCTTTTACCCCTTTCCATCCAAACCCTTATTGATTTTAAAGATTTTCTATACCAAACTTTATTTATGTGTTCAACTCTCCTTTGTCTCCTTCTAATAGGAGTGGGATTCGTTAACTATTCACTTTTGCCATCCCTTACGTACTCTTCTTCTTATGTACCCTATTTATGTGAGATAGTAAATTCCTCCTTCTATGTAATTTCTTCTCTAGTATATTCCTTTTCCTCTCCCTTCTCTTTACACTCTTAAAGCCAACAGAGCAGAAAAGCACAACAAAATCCACAATCAGGGTCTTGTATTTGTCTTACTTAACTCTTGTGAACATTAGTATTAGATATTAATATTCTGAAAAGACATTTGCCTTCACTTTGCTTAGATGCCCCTTATTAGAAAGTAATTAATTCATCATCATTTAGCTCCTTCCAATTGGCCAAATACATTTACTTTTCCAAGTTGTTGTGGACTCCACTGTATTTCAAAATTCCTGCTCAGTTCTGATCTTTTTTTTTCTTTTTAATCAGGAATGCTTGAAAGTTCTCTGTTTTATTACAAATTCATTTTTCCCCGAAGGATTATACTCAATTTTTAAGGTAAATTATTCTTGGCATAAGCATTTATCTTTTGCCTTTTGGAATTTTGTATTCAATATTATCTTTTTTGTAGTAGTTGCTTGATGCCAAGTCTTATGTGATCATGTCTTTGACTTGTTACTACTTGAACTACTTGCGTTCTTTTTTTTCTGCTTGCAATATTTCTCCTTTGATTTGGTTGCTCTGGATTTTGGCTATGACATTCCTGGACGTTTCAGTTTGGATTTTATTTCAGGAGGTAATTGGTGGATTATTTCTATTTTTACTTTTTTCTTATGCTTTTGATAGATCTGAACAATTTTCTTTTATGATTTTTTTGAAAAATGGCATTTTAATTTTTTTGTTTGGTTATGAATTTTAGGAAGTCTGATGATTTTTAAGTTATCTCCCCTTGATCTATTTTCCAGGTCATTTTTAAAAAATACTAGCTATCTTACATTTACTTCTATATTTTTAGTCTTTCAAGTTTGTTCTAATATTTCTTGTGTTATGGAGTCACTGAATTCTGTTTGCTTCATTATAATTTTCACAGAGTCCACTACTTGGGTAAAGATTTCTGCTTTCTGTTCTATGATATTTATTTACCTTCAAAGTCTTTTTCCCAGAGCTCTTATTCCACCAATAATTTCATTTTTTATCTCTTGCTTCATTTATTATAGCCACTCAGAGTATTCGTATCAAAACCATTTTTCTACTTATAATTATTATAGAGTTACTTTCTTCCCTTGGGCATCTCTTGACTCATTGTATGTCTTTATTGTGTTTGGTGTTTGGTGTCCAGCCTCAGTTTCTGGTTGTGACCTTGGGCCAAAGCCAGGTTCTATTGGATTGGCTAGTTAGGCCCTGTTTGATCTTGTTGCTGGTTTCCTGCATCTCTGCTGCAGGTTTTCACCTCTCCTGGTATATCTGTTCTTAGAGTGTTGTCAGGTTTCACTGTATCTAGTCAGATCTATGTAGTCTTCTGGCTCCCTGGGGATCCGTGGCCAAGGTGCTATGATATTCTGATCCCCTGGAGGCATCTCTAGTCAGGATGTTAATATCTTCCAACTTCCTTGTAAGGGATGCAGCACTTCCAGGCCAGGGGCGCTAGAATTTTCTGGCCCTCTGTGGCTTCCCTGAGCAGAGCACTGTGACTTTCCAGGCCCCTGATTATAGTGTTGCTACATGTTTCAGGTCTGTTTACCTGTACTTATTCAGGCTTCTCAAACACCACCTCTCCGTCCACTTTCAGCACCCAGGGCTTCTGGCTGTTCTAGGCTACATGAAGAAGCTTGCTGCTATTTCTCTTTAGATGTCTTATTCAGTTCTTGATCTGATGCTCTTTATAGATCTTTACTGGCATTAATGTGGAAGAGCTGGACTCCTCGGTGACCTTTCACATCATCATATTGACTGGATGATGTTGCAATTACCTTTTCAGTTTTATGTCATATGATTACCTTTCATGAATTCTACCTTTTGTTCAGACTCCTGCTACTTGTTCCCTACATAGGCTACTGCCTTTCCTGACTCCATGCCTTTACATAATTGGTGTCCTCAAGGTTGTAATTTACTTTCCGCTTTTAACTCATAGAACAGCCCAATTCCTTCAAAGCACAGCTCAGGTGCCCCCTGCTACATGAGGCTTTTTTCTGATCTACCCTAGTTGTTAGTTTCCATCCTCTTGAAATTAATTTTTATTACTTTTTATATACTTTGTATTTACTTGTCATCTATGTATCTCTTGTATTCCCCCAAGAAAATGTAAGTTCCTTGAGGGTAGAGACTGTTTTGTCTGTATTTCTGTACCCACAATACCCTGAACATAGTGCTCAATAAATAGAAATTGAAATACTGTTCTTGAGGAGGGCTTGAACAACATTTATATTTCCTTTCCACCATGTTAAAGTTGAGTATAATGTGGAGACCCTTAGTGTGGTATGGGAGATTCCCAGTCCCTGAAATAAGTATTTTTAAAATGATCTTAAAGACATAACCTTTGCTGTCAAACTCCAGAGAGTAACTCTAATGGTGAGAATTCCAGGCTATTTTTAGAGATATTTTAGAATTGGCAAGACCTTGAATTACACTACACAGTTTGGCTCTAGTCACAGACTTTATTCTATCTTGATCTTCCCTAGTTGCTAGTGCCTCCTCTCAAACACACACACACACACACACACACACACACACACACACACACACACTTTATATAAATATATATATATCACACATGCATACTATTTTATATAAATATATATATCACATACACACACTATTATATATTTATATATGTGTGTGTGTGTATGTGTGTGTGTCATCTCTTCAAATGGAATATGAACATAAATTCCTTGGGAGGAGAAGCTGTTTCCTTGGTTTTTTTTTTTCAGTTTGTATCTTCATTATCTAGCACAATGCTTAACTTATAGTAGATGGATAATGAAATGCTTGTTGACTAGTTACAGTGGCTGATTAATTTTACTATGATATAGATTGAACATCTTTCTCTGGCCAGTCATCTTGCAATTACAAATCATTGCAAATCCATCACAACTATGGAAAAATAACAGTGTTATTACAATAAACAACAATAACACATCCTCAACTGATGATAAGACAATAGTATAATTCTTGCATATGAATGGGGGAACTTTTAAACATGTTGGTTTGGGTTGGTTATGATTTCATTGATGATTTTCTTGTTTTCCATTTAATTCTATGATTTGGCTTGCTTTCTTTTTCATTCTTATGTTGCTTTACACTCAGTTCTAATTTTGATTTAGATAAAAATTTTATAAGATGATATCTGATTAAAAGTAGTAAATTAAAACCAGGGGAAAGCCCAGGGTAACAGAAATGTCATATATCCCAAGTTAGTTCAACTAAATTTCCTTTCAAACTTAACAAGTACATTGGTGATTGGAGTGGAGAAGGACATTTTGTCTTTCCTCACCCCAGAGCATCTGGAGTTAATATCAACAAAAGCAAACATAATTTTAAAAAGTCTACTTTTTTTTTTATAAAGTTTTTAAAGTCAACACGAGAATGCTATTTCTGACTCTGGGTAACCACAAATGACACATAAACTTATGAGTCCCGAACTACTTTGCCCTGCCTTAAACTCACTCTGTAAAGCATTTGAAAGCTTCATAATTGTGCAAAGAGTGGCTTAAAAGCAATGGAAGTAGGACGGGAATGTCACATTTCAAACCCATTGCTGCTTGATATTATACTCAGCTCTTAAGATTTTATCATTTAAAAATGAGTTTTCCTTATAAGTCCTTCAGATTGTTTTCCATTTTGTACTGTATTAATGTGGGGTCTGGAAAGTAGAAACTGTTTCCTTCTAATGATTCTTGGAGGATTAAGTACTTCTCACTTGTGATACTATCAGTGTTCATTTCTGAAGAAGACCTACTGATAACACAGTTTTTCAGAGCTACAGAGATTAGTAAAGGGAGTTATAATAGAAGGAGTCAAATTGTGAAGGGTCCTCTGCTTTCTTGGCTGGCTGAATTCAACTTTTTTAAGTTGTGACAATTCCATAGGCATATAAGCCCTCTGTATAAATATATGTTTAAACCCATGAAGCATGTTGATTAGTGCTATCTAGGAAAGATTTTAACATTCTGAAAGATCCACACAAGAAATATATCACACACATATATAATCACTGTTTGTGTCATTCACCAATGGTTTTGAAATGTGCTGTCTTAGGTAGATAGCATACTAAAAGTATACATATTAAAATTAAATTGTGACATTGATGAAGTACCATAAAATTCTAGCCTGAAGCTTTTATGAAAGATACTAGCGGGGGCAGCTAGGTGGCACAGTGGATAGAGCACTGGCCCTGGATTCAGGAGGACCTGAGTTCAAATCCAGCCTCAGACACATAACACTTATTAGCTGTGTGACCCTGGGCAAGTCACTTAACACTATTGCCTAGCCAAAAAAAAAAAAAGATACTAGCAACGAAAGGTTTAATCAGACTAAATAAAGCAAAAAACTTGTAACTGTCCATTGAATTTGGAACTAGGAGTTCTAAGATGGCTATTTCTAACAAATTTAGTGCTCTTCCTTTTCCCAGGAAAATTTTGATTTGGAGAAGTTAATATTCCTTCAAAAGAGGAATGTTGCATGTCATTACACAACAAGACATAGCTACTACGCCGCTGCCATAGAAACTGCTTCTGGTGAGAAATTACAGGAAATTTTATATTTTGCTTAATTGCTTAATATATGTGTAAGAATGAGGACTCAGACATGACATGATCAGGTTTTAAGAGATTGTAAATAAGACTTCCTACTCCCTGTAATCAGTTCTTTTATGAGGTTTTAAACTCTTTGATAGCGTCAGGAAGAGAAAATGGTGATTTAGGTTAGCTAAATAAGCTAACCATGCCAATGGGGACTTTAAGTAACTAAAGAATTTCAGCAGTTACTTAGGTCAGTATTGGGGCAGTCAAGTGATGAAGAACTAACTGTAGGTTCAGGAATGCTTTGAGAAGGCACACCCTTGCACCTGCATCAGGCAGCGGGAAAGGAGGTAGAGAGTAAGCCCAGAGGGGGAGGAGATGATATGCTCCATCACTACTCTATTAACCATGCCATTGGAGAGACCAAACCAGTAGTAGATAATGCATTCGACAAGGAGTAGAGAAAGACACTCCGAGGACAAATGGGAACAGACACAAACACAGATCTATATAGAAAGACAGCCACACAAGGGAGGAAGTAGCTTTAAGGGATGTGACCCCTTGCATCAGAGAAGAATGCCAGCTAAGGAGTCAATGAAGGATTTTCCGGTAACCAGGAATTGTGTTACCCCTTTACCGCCCATATTCTCTACCCATGTATGTTACTACCATTGCATTTTAAGTTTGTGTCCACTGTCCTCACAGGTCCTGTGTGTATTTATGAGAAAGTGTGTCTTAGGCTCAAGGGGGAGAATGTTTTTATAACTACAGTTCTTACTATTCCATCTTAGTGAATCCCTATTCTTACAGCTAATGGTCCGGCTGACTAATTATTAATGGGAAGCACACTTTTAGGAGCACGTGAGCAACAGTACTAGAAAGCTAGTTCATTAGGGGGGTTAAGCTACATAGACATTTAAAACGATGACCACTAATCTTTTACACCATTACATATTTATACTGCAAAGATATTAACGTATTTTTCTCTTAATTTTTTCCTGAAATGTTGGTCTAATATCAGCATAAGCACAGATTTTATATTGTTATGTCAGGCAAGAGTATTACCACAGTGTCCATGATGCCTGACTAGAGGAAATGATATTCAGAAGACAGTGGCTAGGAGCCATGGAACAGGGAAAATTGGTGGTAGTAAAGTAATTATGTATATGGTCAGGAACGGTTAGGCCTTAATCCCCAGAATGCAGTTTGAAGGTGAGCAGATCATAGTGTAGTTTTCAACTTTGCTCATGCTTTGTAGCCTGGCCAGTTCTTGGCCAAGCAATAAAACAAACAAAGCATGTCTTTGGTATTGTCTTCTTTTCCCCCATAGAATTATAGATCATGGATTATACATTATCAGACCTATTTCACTTTTGGAGAATAGAAAATCATCTAATAAACACAATCACTATATAGCCATGGGGCAAGTTACTTCATTTCTCTGAGACTCAGTTTTCTCACATACAAATGAGAGGATTGTTCTAAGTGACCTCTAAATCTTCTTCTAATTCTAAATCTATGATTCTATGATCAAATTCTGGATCTAGTTCATTATTCAACCGTCATGCTTGTCTAAGATAAACATATTAACAGATCAATTCGATAGTCTGTCTGTCCTAGCTACTTGTCATAAGTGGTCAGTATGTTTTTCACGTATTTTATTTTTCCTTATTATTGTGTATTTAAGGAGGTTTTGTACTATTTTGAAAGGAGAAAGTTTAGTATATTGGAAAGAATTCTGAATTTGGAACCAAAGAACCTATGCCAGTTTCAGCTCAGCCCTGGTGCCAGTTTCCTTACCTGTAAAATGAAGGAATTGGAGTGTATATTCTCTAAGTTCCTTTCCAATTCTAAATTCTCTGATTGTAAGACTAATTTCCACTAAGGTGTTTATAACTTAAGGTGCCACCTCTCCTAGTAATATGGGCATTTTAAATGAGACTCTGAAAATAGGGATTGGTTGAACAGAAAAGAATTAATCAATAATGCTGGAATATCAAGCATTAGCCAATAGGGTAGAGTGTTTGACAGGATTTTTTCCTGAGTCTGTCTAAAATGTGGGTGTTGGGATACTTATTTTACCTGTAGGTAAGGTGCAACCTACAAAGCAAGTACTGAGTGGTTCTAATTGGAAAGTTTCATAGACTTGTTTTTTTTTTTCCAACACCTGGTTTAAAAGAAATTATGAAGAAGGAACTAAAGTCACTGCTAAGTGACAAAAGAAGAACACTCCAAACAAAAAGATGTAGACAAATAGCCGAAGAATTTAAGTAAGAAGTAAAAATCAAGAATTTGTGAAATGAAGGGAAAAAAGATAAAATTTGAAAATTTAAATCAATCACAATTTGTATGGACAGAAAATTTAAAGAAAGAAAAATCAAAGAATAAGAAGTCTCAGTACTTGATTTGGGGTGAATGCAACTTGTGAATAAGGTTTTTGACAAAAGGAAAAAGAATAACAATTAAATGAGAATTATGATAGCATAATAGAAATTTAAAGACCCATTTAAAGTTCATATACAAATACCAGAAGTCAAAGATTCAATTTAATATAGTTCTGAAATTATTTAGTTCTTTTTTAATTGATTTTTCACATGTATGAATATATACTAAACACAGGAACTGTCTTTTATTATGTTTTCTTAGAACCTGATTTCATCCTATTCATCATCAGACACTCAAGAATAAATGTGATATTCAAATAAGAAATAGAAAACACCATTTACAATGCCTGAAAAGAACAAGATAGTCAGTGTTACGTATCCTACATGCACACATGTTACTCTTGCTGATTACTAAACAGCAGTTCAGCAGACATGGGACATCAATACAGAGTAATCAGTTATATTTTGGTGTTTCTTGTAATCACCTCACCATTTCATTAGTCAATTAAAAACACATATAGTGATTTTTCATTCATGTTATCTTTTCTAATTCTTATTTTCTTATGGTTATGTTTTAACTTTGATCAAGTTGGACTTTTAATTTAATTTTATAAAATATCTCCCATTAATATCAAAATCATTTAAAATTCCTTGAAAGATAGTACAACAGAAATGACCTTGTTCTGTGACCCTCAGTCTGTGGGATGATAGATAGAAGGAGGAAAGGATGGGAAGGGAATAAGCACTCATATAGTTTCTACTAATGTACTAAGCACTGTGCTAAATGCTTTATAAACATTGCCTACTTTGGTCCTAACAACCATATGACATAGATGCTGCTACTATTACCATTTATAGCTAAGGAAACTGAGGCAGAGATTAAATGACTTGCCGAGGGTGATACAGCCAAGAAGTGTCTCAGGCCAGATATTGTAGATACCCAAATGTTACATTAGTGTCCTTGTGATTTAAAGAGGAATAGAAAAAGGAACCTTAACTGTTGAGTCTATTCCCTATGTCAAACTTAAAGGAGTAATGGGGTAATCCATGAGGATGGGCAGGAATGGATGGGTTTTGATCTTCATTGTTGGAGGGCATATTCAAGTTGATAAGGTAGATAAGTGACCCATTTATGTACTAAAATTATTTTCTTAGTAAATCAATAGGGCCACAAATCAGGAAACATCACCATCTCTGAAGAATCAAAATTGTAGTTGATTCAAATGGCCTTAGAAAGATTCATAGTGAGTAAAAGCCAGATATAGCATCACTTTTGTTTGAGAAGTCATATAAAAATATTATCCCAGGCCCCAAGGGGAGGTAGCTTGATTATGTATTGAGAGAGAGAATATAGATGAACAGATTAAATAGTATATTAGTACCTTTGAAATATTAAAAGAATCAGAGAAACATATCAAGTATGGGTTCTCTTTTTTATTTGCTTTTTAAAAAAATTAATTGATTTGTTTTTAGTTTTCAATATTCGCTTTTATAAGAGTTTGAGTTCTAAATTTTCCCCCTCTCCCTCCATTCACCCTTCCCCAAGATGGCATGCAATCTGATATAGGCTATACATGTATTATCATGTTAAACATACTTCCACATTAGTCATGTTGTGAAAGAAGAATCAGAACAAAAAGGAAAAACCATGAGAAAGAAAAAAAACCAAAAGAAATCAAAAGAAAGAAAAAATAGTGTGCTTTGATCTGATTCAGATTCCACAGTTCTTTTTCTGGATGTGGATAGCATTTTCCATCATGAATCTTTTGGAATTGTCTTGGATCATTGCATTGCTCAGAAGGGCTAAGTCTAAATAAAGTCAGTCATTGAAAAATGTTGCTGTTATTGTGTACAATGTGCTCCTGGTTTTGCTGAATTCACTCAGCATCAGCTCATGCAAGTTTTTCCAGGTTTTTCTGAAGTTTGTTCACCATTTCTTATGGAACAATAGTACTCCATTACATTCATATGCCACAACTTGTTCAGCCATTCTCCAATTGATAGGCATCCCCTCAATTTCCAATTTTTTGGCCACCACAAAAAGAGCTGCTATAAATATTTTTGTACATGTGAGCCTTCTTCCATTTTTTTTATGATCTTTTTGAGATATAGAGCTAATAGAGGTATTGCTACATCAAGACATATGCACATTTTTATAGCCCTTTGGGCATAGTTCCAAATTGCTCTCCAGAATGGTTGGATCAGTTCACAACTCCACTAACAATGCATTACTGTTCCAATTTTCCCACATCTTCTCCAACATTTATCACTTTCCTGTATTGTCATGGTAGCCAAACTGATAAGTGTGATGTGGTACCTCAGAGTTGCCTTAATTTGCATTTCTCTGATCAATAGTGATTGAGAGCATTTTTTTCATATGACTATAGATAGCTTTAATTTCTTCATCTGAAAACTGCCTGTTCATATCCTTTGTGATGGGGCCTTTTTAGAGAATTTAATGGAGGACATAGATGAAAACTGTAGAAGTTCACAATTTTTCATACAACCTTCTTTTTTGTTCTTCTTTGCATATTGAAATGTTTGTGTTTGTAAGTTAAACTCTTTTTAAAAAAGTGCTTAGAAAGAAAAAGATTTACACAGCATGACAAGGTAGGGAGGAATTTGAATTTGCACTGGGTGAGGGAGCACCCACACTGAAATAACAGATTTATCAAGCATCAAAATGGAATTGTGATCTGCATTGGTGGAGGGAACACTCACAATGATGAAACCTTTTATCAAATAGTAACAATATTATATACTAATCACCTTAATCATTGAAAGCTTCTCATTGGCATTGCATAGTTCAGTGGTTTAATAAATTCTAAAATACTAAAATCCCAAATCCTAATACTTGTGATAGGCACAAGTGCATACACATACATGCTGATGTAGTTCAAATTTTAGTTCTGAGGACAATCCTTCCTACCACATTACATTTTAACCATATATGTACTGGAAATGTGCATTTTTGATTTTCTAAAATATTTACAACTGGTCAATTACTTTATCAGAATTACCTATTTTAGGAGTGGGACTATTTTGGTTTAAATACAAGACACTGTACTTAATTCATAGCAGCTGTATTTGGTGCTACTTCCTAGATATTTCCATACTATGGTTGCCCAAACTTTATCCATATTCTTCTTCCTCAAACAGGAACTACCTCTGGGAATGTGGTTCTGATAGGTGAGACTTACCTTCTGGCACTTACAAAGCACTAGGACAAGATGGATAGGTAGTGTCCTGGAAACAACAGACATGAACCTGGACAGATGTTGAGAGATAGTGGAGTATAGAAGGGTCTGCCATGCTATATAGTCCATGAGGTCAGAAGGACTGGGATAGGACTAAATGACTGAATAACTGAACAACAAAGCACTAGGGAGATGGTGCAGATATTCAGATTCCTATATTATGAAGTGAAGAAATGAAATCTCATTGCAGAGGAATGACTTGATTATGTCATAGGTATTTCACATTAGGTATTTTATAATTTTCTGTGATCCAAAATTTTTAAGCTCATTTTTGTTTCTGCTTCTAACTTCCATAACTATAGAATCACAGAATACCAAAGCCAGAAGGGATCTTGGAAAAAATCAAGTCCAATACCTTCATTAAATATACAAAGAGGAGAAAATTGAGGCCAAGAAGGCAGTGTGGAACAGTGAAAAGAACGGTGGATTTTAGGTCAGAAGACTTGGATTCAAATGCCTGTGTAACAGTTGTGCAAATTTCTTAACTTCTTTGGGCATCCCTTTCTCATCATAAAATAAGGGACTTGGACTAGATCATCTCTGCAGTCCTCCTTTGGCTCTAAATGAATTCCCCAAGGTCACAAGGTAAGTGACACAGCCAGGACTCAAACTTAGGTACTCCCATTCGAAATTCAGTGTTCTTTCCACATGAACCTGGGTACCTACAGTAGAGTGTACAATTGTAGTAAGAAACAGAGGTTCACCCAGGACAATGCAAAGCTCCTCTTAAACTTCTGCTTAAATTCATCGCAGTGCTTCCTTCCTTGTCCTCCGTGGCTCAAGCGGTCCAAATGCAGAATCTTTTCAGCAGCTGGCCAGGTTTTGGCAGGTTTTGAAATGGGTTGGAGCAAAAAGGAACAGTATAAGTTTTTTGGAGGGCTTTTATTTCACTCCACTACTTCTGAGTAAAAGAAAACCACTTTGGAACACTCTGTTTTATTTCTCTCAGGGATTTGTTATTCCTTTTTTCCTTCTTGTGAGGTGAAAGGGTGGGGGTCAGGCAGTCATCTCCGTTAACATCCCTCCTTTCTCCAACCAAGCCCTACTTTTTGGCTAAAAATGTCGTTTCCCCCATTATAGTGGAGTCACAGAACTATGTCCAGAGGTTTCTACAGTTTCTAGCATGTTTGGGAAGGAGGAAAAAAAAGTGTTTTCACATTAATTTCTGACTTATTCTAAATTTTGTTAAAGTATACTTTTTAAAGCACTTGTTTTACTTCTTTTATTCAGCACTGTATATGTCTTCTGTATTTTTCCGTTACATATGTTTATATGTATGTCTTACTTGTCTCCCAGTTGTCTCCCCCCCCCATCATATTAGCAGTATATTTAAGGGAGGAATCATCTTCTACAACATTCACTTTGTAATTCTCCAATATCAGGTGCTCAGCTCACAGTAGACTGACTGAAGTTACTTCTCCTCCCCCCCCAACCTTTAGAGAGCTTTAGAATTTAGTTTCACACCTACAAATGAAATTAATCATTTAGCTTAGTGTATTCAATCAGCACACATGCTCCTCTAGATCCAGAAGCTGTGCTCTCATAAACAGAAATAGCCCTTGATAGAAAGTGGCCTTCAGGGCCAAAGAAGTAAGATAAGAAAAACAAGATTAAATATGTTAAAGAATAGGTTCTATATCCTCAGAAAATTTTTTTTGAGGGGGAAGATATAAAAAGACTGCTTTTGTGGTTGTCAGCCACCTTTCATCGCACCGCTTTCTTCCTAATGGAAAGCTGTTCCATCAAGGCAGGGACATCTTTGCCCAGTTTTCCATCCTGGGCTGGAGGGCTTTCTTTTCACATAAGAAGTGAACACAGCCAGCACAGAATTCTCTTTTCCAGAGGTGGCGGCTCACTTTTTTTTTTCCGCCCCAGATTTATGTCGCTGGTGTGGCCTTAGTGGGGCAGGGATTTCCATTATGTTTGTTTAGCGCGTCGGACCCGCTGTCAAGCACGTCCAGCGATTACAGGTGTTGTGCAAATAACAATAAATGAGCGCCAGGGAAGTGCTGAGAGATCCAGAAAGAGATAGAAAAAAGTGTGCCAGCGGGCTGGGGTGGCGGCTGGGCGAGGCGGGGCCGGGGGTGGGGCTGCGGGGAGGGAAAGGCAGGGCGAGAAGCGCGGCTGGACTGGCCTAAGGCGACGGGGAGGGAGAGGGAGCCTCAAGAACAAGAGCAAGAGGAAGGAAAAAGGAGAGAGACATCGGCAAGTGCTCCGCAGGGCACGGCGAGGCACATGCGACATAGGCAGGACCCGGTGCGCGGCTTCCCCACGCATGCGTTCCAGGTCCGTTTTCCCCCCTCCTGACCCCCCCCATCCCGCCTGGCACCCCACCAGCTTCGGTCCTGATCCGGGGTCGCTCGGACTGGAGCATCTCCAGCTTCCCCGGGGAGCCCCGCCCTCCCTCGGCCTTTATTGGCTGATGGCTCCGCTTGCGCGCAGTGATTTGAGAATTTTTTTTTTTTTGTCTCTGGTGTCGCCGGTTTTGCTCCGGGTGGTTTGGTCCGAGACTAAAGGGGTGGGAGAAGCTGAGGGCGGAGGTAGGGGAGAAGGGGGAGGAAGAGGAGGAGGGTGCGCCTCCAAAGGGCCGCGAAGGCTGCCCGTGGGCCCCACCCCTGGAGGCGTCCGAACCAGCATCAAGTGACCAATATCCCTTCCAGGGAAACACCGTCCTTCAGAGGAAAGCCAAGCTCCAGACCATCCCCCGGCGCCAAACCGCCGTCATCTCCTTCCTGTGCGGGGTGATCCGTCCCTTCACCCACCCGGAAAAATATAGTCCGTGCTTCACGTCCCAGTGGGATATTCCTTGATCCTAAAGCCACTGGCTAGCCTTCTGTCTAACTTCATTGTCGTCTTCTTCACCACCAGCCCCACTAGGTTCGAACGCAAGAGTGAGAGAGCCGCGAAAAGGAGGCTTATCCACTGGGGGGCGAGAGGGAAGGGAAAAGGGAGGAAAAGGAGGCGTAGGGACACTGAGGTATAAAAATCACACGGCGCACGCGCGCAGCGAGAGGAAGAAGTTCCGGTCTGGCTGGGGCCCTGTCTCCTAAAAATAGCCTCCGTGTTGGGATTCATCCGCTGATGTCCCAGTGAGTCCCAGCTGAAGGAGGAGGAGGCTTCGGGCACTGCTGTGTATGTGTGTGTGAGTGTGTGTGTGAGTGTGTGTGTATGTGTGCAAGGTAGCCCCGCGGGGGGATACGGTGAGTTCTGACCTGGCTTATATCCAGACTTGGGTAACGGGAGTGGAAGGGGGAAAGGGGTTAAGGGACAGCGTCTCTGTCTCCGTGAAGTGGCCGAGGAAGGAGGCTGGGTGTGGGTTTATTGGGGTCGGGGGGTGGCGGGGCCGTGTGATAAAGCGTGCTCGAGGGGCTGGGCACTCGACTGGAGGGAGTGGATCTGGGACCGCTGGGCATACGTTGGCATTGACCAGGTGGGAGGGGGTTGCTTGGTTGTGGGGTCACGCTAATGAGATCTCTGTGAGAGCGGGGTGGTGGTGGGGAGGTGTTAGGAGAGATGAGGAAGGGCGCCAGGGTTCGCTGTCTCGGAGGTGAGGGTCGTCGGGAGGAGAAGGAGGTACCCTGAGGAGGTGGGGTAGGAGGTGAGTGGTGTCACGGTGCTGGGAGGCTTGGAGAAGCGTGAGCCTAGTAAAAGGTGTAGAGCGGTGTGTGTGTGTGTGTGTGTGTGTGTGTGTGTGTGTGTGTGTGTGTGTGTGTGTGTGTGTGTGTGTGTGTGTGTGTGTGTGTGTGTGAGCGAGCGCGCGCTGGCGCGCGCGTGTGTATGTACTCTTTCGAGCTGTTATTTGGGGATGAAGTTAGGATGTTTGTATATATGGGGGGAGGCAGAATCCCTGAAATAAAAGGATAGTCACTTTTGGCCATGTTACTAGAAAGAACCATGAAAAATTTCTGAAGAACGCTTCGTATCCGTGCCCCCACCTATTTTTGGAGGTGGGAGATTGTTGGGAGGCAGTAGAGTATCAGTCCTGCTTTTGAAAGTTAAGGGAGCCATGGGGCTTCGCGAAATTCTCTGAGGCTGGGGTGCCTGAGGCTATTAGAGGATGTCCATAGTCTTAATTGGGCCACTGGAAGTTCCTGCTATTTCTGACCCTTGTAGCTGTGGTTAGCGATCGCTTTGGATATGTTGACCTGTAGTTAGTTGATAACGTTTCCCTTGATTGGATCTCTTAAGGTTTTCTTGCTTTGTGAAAAAGGCTGATTTAAATTTATGGGTTAGTCATGTTACTTTTTGGTTTAGGAAGTTCTTGTGTATTTGTGGAGAGGGGAAGTAGAATAGGACAATATGTATACAGTGAGACATTGCAAGTAATCTTTAAAATGTCCTGTGACAGTAAGTAATCAATCAGTGTAAGGTAGGAGAAATGTTTGGGGATGAGGGGGAAGAAGGAAAAATGTAGTGGGAGACACCTGCTAATGTGAAGCAGTACTATGTTAACAGAGTTTAGTAATGAAAGAGTAAGCTTTGCAAGAAGGCTGCTTTCTACTCCTTGTGGTTCAGTAAATCTCTGTCCTATGGATATATGGAGTATAGAAGCTTTTTTTTTTGTTCTTAATCTACCTGTGAATATAGGACTAGATGTGGCATTTCAACAGCAATTAAAACGGTTAGCTTTTTCAAAATTACGGAACTCTACATATAACAAGATTTAGTAGTGACAAATTGAGAAAATGTTGAAATGGAAAGTGCAGAGGTTTAAATTGTTTTCCCCTATTGTGTAGTAGTGGCTGATATGCTTTCGAAAGGTTCTAGGTATTTGCCTTTGTATCAGGATAAGGAAATGAAATGACATAGTAGTACCAAATAAGAATTAGAGCTGTGTTAGAAAAAGGACCTGCTTTTAAAACTTTGAGATTTTTATCAGTGATTAAAAAAATTTTTTTTGTATCTTTTATTACTGTGTAGCTGGAAAGTTTTCTGTCTCTACTTTGGTATACCTTGTGTAAAGATATCTACTTTCTCCTTAAGAATCCAGCTGTGTTGTTTTGTCATCTTAAATGTAGGATTGTCAGTTTTAAAATCTGTGTTCATCATGACAGGTACGTGAACAGTCTGTAGCAAGAGGCAATAACATTTTTTGAAGACGTACAAAATGCCATTTATCTTAATCAGAATTTAATTTGGGGCATGCAGGGTTAAAATAGCTATGAGAATACCATATTTTAAGAGACAGCTATCTTTACTCTTTCTAGGGGTGACAGTTTTGCTTTCAGCATTGTGAGAAATGGAATACATGTTCATAGCATCATAGTTCTAAGATTAGAATTGGTTTTATTTATTACCATACTTATAATTAACTTAAACATTGCATTTTTTACTGGAAATGGTAAAACAAGGAGTACTTTCATAAATGGTTGTGATAGTGATTAAAATACCCTCATTGCATAAACTAATGATTTAAAATATATCAATTTACTTAAACTTTAGGTTAAATTGATGCTTTCTACAAGATATTTGTGCTTTAGTAATTGTAGATACTGCTATTTATTTGCAATCACTAATTTTTTTGTTAGTAAAAGTTATGATAAAAGTACATTTTAAAAGATTTGTGGTTTTTCTTTTGCTTTTATTTTCATATTATATCTGTATTTAACTTAGGATTTTATTTGTAATGCCGAGGAAAGTTTAAATCACCACCTAGTAAGTACTTCATAAAATTAAATTATGAAGCTGAAAAATAGTGCCACAGGGCTTAGAAGTTTTAAGTTGAACAACACTGTGCTGGAAAAAGTAGTATTCCTGGCATCTAAATTGTAATTGTCTTATGACCCCATAGAGGTTTTGTAAACTAATTTGTTTGTATTGGTGGAGGTCAAGGTATAAAAGTCATATTTAAGGGAAGTTCAGGTGTTTTTAAGTTTTGCAGTTTTTTTCTTTTCCTTCTTTTTTTTTTTGCGTAAGATATTGAACTACTACTCTGAAGACCAAAAATGTATTGTCATGTAATAAATGCCTTCCACAATAATGAGCATCTGTTAAATACTTATGAGTAAGATGCCTGTGCTAGGTGCTAAAACTATCCTCATAGATGTCATAGCTTCAAAGGTGTAAAATAGCAGTTCCCACCTTTGAGTGGCCTACAGTTTAATAAAAAACACATACATATGATACAGAGTATAATGTGATATAGGTAGAAGAGTTTCAGACAAAAATGTAAGAAAATTTGAGGATAATTTAAATTTGAATTTTCCACTGTGGGAAAGAATCAAAGACTATTCATAGAGAAGGTAGTACTGAAACTAGTACTATGAAGAAAGGAATTCAGTAAGTGTAGATTTGCGCACTGAAAAGTACCATGTGAATGAGGGAATTAAGGCATTCTAGCTTGAAAGTACACGGAGGTAGAAAGATGGCAAGGCAAGATAGGAAAAAAAAATTTGTAGTAGAGTTGGAATGTATGTAGCTTGTATGAAAGGGAATTGTGTCAGGAAAGCTGAAAAGGTAGATTGGAGATTTTTCAGGCCTCAAATGCCAGGCTAAAATAGTTTGCCTTTTATCCTATAGGAATTGGGAAACCACTGAATATTTTTGAGTTTGAGAATATGTGCATTATGTGAAAGATAAACTGGTGTGCTGGTGAGATTGGAGGTAAAGAAAACAGGATGACATTGCTAAAAGGGCTCGAATTAGGTTGATGGCAATGTGAGTAAGAAGTAAACAGTGAATTTGAATGGGATTGTGGAGGTATAATTGACTGGATTTGATAGATGTCTGGAATTTGTAGTGGTGATGATGGAGAAGTTAGAGTTAAAGATGAGTGGAAGCTTTCGAGTTCAGGTTACTTGGAGGATGAGAGAGATCATCAGCAAATAAGGAAATGGAAAGAAAGAGAAAAGACTGCAGTTTTTGAGTGTGTTGAGTTTGAGAGATATTTATCAGGCCTGAATAGATTTAGAAGAAATCTGTGTAAGGTATTTCAGATGGTGGGAATGGATGATTGCTAGGTACCTTCAACAGGAATGTTGGTACTTCCTCCAACGTGATGGTCTTCCAGTTCTTCAGTTTCTTCAATTCTGTAACTTATTTCTTTACTCCACCTTAGACACACAAAAGGATGTAACATAAAATGTTTGGTCCTACCATCATTCACAAGTGCTGCACTTGGGTGATTAAGAATTTTTAAATTTTCTCTGACCAACTATACATTCTTGTATAGATGGAATCATCTTTTCCTGTATGCCTCCCTCTGGCTAAACCTATTCATCATCCTCACAGTGATCTCCAGTCCCTCTACCCAGACTCTCACCCTTAATTTGGCTTAATATTCCTCCCTTTTTACAGAGACACTATAGTTATCTAGTATATAGACACTATATTTATCTAGCAACATTTCATTGTCCTCAGCTCTTGGATTCCTTGTTTCCCATTGTCTTGGTCTTGCCAAATCTCAACCCTGTATTACTCCTCTTTATATGGTGCTGGAGGAAGCCCCCTAATTGTGCTAATCCCATTACAAATTGATAATATCTAATATCAACTGGGCCCTCATTTTAACAAGGCAATTCTTTTAGTATTCTGTAATTGATTTTTTTTATCCTATTCTCCAAAGCATCTTTTCCAAAATTCTGTCTTCAAATCTCCTATCCCTCCCTTATTAGCAGAATACTTCGCACTTTACTGAGAAAATAGGGGTCTTTTGCAGTGAGCTTCCCTCTTTTCTGTTTTTCTACAACTCAGAACCCCCTACCTCATTCTTCATTCTCTCAGTTCTTTTACTATAGTCTCTGATGAAGTGACCGTTCTTCTACTCACGAAGGCCAGCCTTCCTGTTTTTGTTCTTGATCCCATCCCCTATTATTTCCTCTAATAGATTTTTTTCTGGATCATCCTTTTTCTCTTTCATCTTCAGTGTTTTATCTACTGGCTCTTCCTGCTTCCTATACATATGCATTGGTCTTTACCTGTCCTTAAAAAAAAAAAAAGAATCTTTGCTGATTGTACCATTCATTGAAGTTGTTCTTTTATATGTCATCTACTTTTCACAGCTAACCTAGGGGAAAAAAATCTACACCTGTTGCCTCTACTTCCCTTCTTCATGTTTAACACCTTATAATCTGACTTCTGATCTCACCATTCAGCTGAAACTGTTGTTTCCAAAGTTACTAGTGATCTCTTAATTGCCAACATTTGACCTGATTAATCACTCTTTCTTCCAGGATACCTTCTTTTCATGACACTGCCCTGTTTCGGTTCTCCTTTTACCAAGCACCATACCTAGTACATACATCATAGGTACTTAATAAAGGCTGTTCGTTCTCCATCTCCTTTCCTGGATCATTCATTCCTGCTCCATAATTATGGGTTTACCCTGGTGCTCTGCTCTATCCAAGGTCCTTTTCTCTACGGCCTCTTTTTTAGTGCCCTCACCAGCTTCCCTGTGCTCAATTATTGTATCTGTACAGATCTATCTATATGCCAAGCCTTAGTTTTTTTTTCTTGAGTTCCACTTTCACTTCACCCACTGCCTATAGGATATTTCACATTGGTTATCCTATAGGCACATCAAATTCATCATATCTAAAACAGGACACAATATTTTTCCCCATACACACCCTTCCAAACATCCCTGTTGCTATTTAGGCCACCACTGTCCTTTCAGTTACATGTGTTTATAGACTATGAATGATTCTTGATTCTTCACTCTTTCCTTACCTCACATAGCCAGGCAGTTTCCAAATCTTGTCAATTCTACCTTTATATTTTTTGCATGTTCACTCTCCATTTATATGGCTACCACCCTGGTTCAGTTCTGCCTTATCAGTTGCCTCCTGATTGATTCCCTGCTTGAATCTGCCTGCACATCTGCCAAATAATATTTGTATGGTACCAGTTTAACTGTCTTCTCACTGACCCCAGTAGCTCTCTGTTGCCTCTAGGATCAAATACAAACTCTTTTGTTTTGCATTTAAAGTCCTTGAGACCCTGATTCCAAATTACTTTTCCAGATTTATTATATATTAATTATCTCCATGGCCATTGTGGTCCAGCTAAATTGGCCTTTTTGCTGTTCCTCACACAGGACATTTAAAAAACATATGGGTTTTTATTCCCCCCCAATTACATGCTAAAACAATTTTTAAACATTTTTAAAACTTTTAAAAAAATTTTGAGTTCCAAATTCTATCCCTCCCTCCCCTTTCTCCTCCCTTCTTGAGACGGTAAGCAATCAGATATAGGTTATACATGTGCAGTTATGTAAAACATTTCCATATTAGTCATTTTGTACAAGAAGACTTGAATGAAAGAAAAAGAATGAAAAAAATAAAGTGAAAAATAGCATGCTTCAGTCTGCATTCAAACAATACCAGTTCTTTCTCTGGAGGCAGATAGTATGCTTCGTCATTAGTCCTTTGGGATTGTCTTAGATCATTGCATTGCTCAGAATAGCTAAGTTATTCACAGTGCTTCATTAAACACTATTGCTGTTATTGTGTACAGTATTCTGGTTCTGTTCATTATGCATCAATTCATGTAAGTCTTTCCAGGTTTTTCTGAAATCATCTTGTTTGTCATTTCTTATAATATAATAATATTCCATTACAGTCATACACATGGTTTGTTTCGCCATTCTCCAATCTCTGGGCATCCCTTTGATTTCCGATTCTTAGCCACCATAAAGTGAGCTGCTATAAATATTTTTGTACAAATAGGTTCTTTTCCCTTTTTTGTATGTCTTTGGGATATAGACCTAGCAGTGATATTGCTGGATCAAAGGGTATGAACAATTTTATAGCCTTTTGGGCATAGTTCCAAATTGCTCTCACAGGGGACGTTTTACCACCTGTCTCTTTGTATTTGCACAGGCTGTCCCTCATTTCTGGAATGCACTCCCTGCTCACTTTTGCCTTTTATTTATTAAAACAAGTTTTTGTTGATATCTGTTTGTATATTACCTACACTTTCCAATATACCTCTCTCCCTAGAGAGCCATCCCTTATAATAAGAATAAAGAAGGAGAAAACTGGTTGAGCAAAGCTAATAGACAGTCAACCAACCATTGCCGTTATGTCCAATGTTTCACACTCATTATTAGTCCCCTATTTGTTCAGAAAAGTAGAGGAAGGTACCTTCTTATGTATCTCTTCTTTGGGGCCAAGTGTGGGCATTACAGTTTCACAGCATTCACTTTTGATTGTTCTGTTGTTGTTTCTTTTTAGATTGTGTGTATTGTTTTCCTGGTTCTGCTTACTTCACTCTTCATCAATCCACATAAATATTCCTATCCTTCCTATAGTCATCATATTCATTATTTCTTAAAATGTAGTAGTATTCTTTTATAGTCTAATACCACAATCTGTTTAAGCAGTCCACAATTGATGGGTGCTTTGTTTAGTTATTTGCTACCACAAAAAATGTTGTCATAAATGTTTTGGTATATGTGAGAACATTTTAAAAATAATTTCCTTTTTTGAGCTGTGTGCCTGGTAGTGGGATCTGTGTGTCAAAGGTTAAGAACATTTTAATGACTTTTTTTTTTAACCATGCTTATAAATCTTTTCAGGAAGGGTTGAACCAATTCGCAGCTCCACTGACAGTGTATTACTGAGTTCATTTCTACAGTTAAGTATTCCCAACTCTTCCAATTTGCTAGGTGTGAGGTGAAACTTCATAGTGATTTGATTTACATTCTCATTTATTAGTGATTCAGTGTCAGTCGCCTAATGTTTATTAACCATTTACTTTGTGCCAGGCACTGTACAAGGGTCCTGGGGTTACAAAGAAAAGCAAAGGACAGCCCCTTTTCTCAAGGAGCTCACAGTCTAATGCAGGAGACAACCTGTAAACAACTATGCATAAATAACGTAAAAACAGGATCTCATAGTACATGATGTGGGAAGTAGGATATATGAAGACTGGACAAATAAGAAGGGAGCAGATTATGAAGGGCTTTGAAAGCCAAACAAGATTTTATGTTACGAAGGTAAAATCAACAGACCTTGGCAATAGATTGGTTATGTGGGGATGAGAGTGAGGAATTGAGGATGACATCTAGTTTATGAACATGGATACTCAGAAAATGGTGGTGCCTTTGATGGTAATAGGGAAGTTTGGAAGGGGTGAAGATTTTTTTTTTGAGGAGATAATGAGTTTAATTTTGGACTTGTTGAGTTTACAATGTCTGTGAGACATCTAGTTGGAGATATCCCCATTTGTGAGACTGGAGATCGGGCTGGAAAAGTAGATTTGAGAATCATCAGCATGAAGATGATAATTGACTCTCTGGGAGCTGATGATATCATCAAGTAAAATAGAATAGAAGAAGAAGAGATGAGGATCTAGGACAAGAGCTCTGTGAGACACCTATAATTAATGGGTATGTCTTGGATCAAGAGAGACTGAAGAGTGGTCAGACAGGTAAGAGAACTAGGAGAAAACAGTGTTATGAAAACCTAGAGGAAAAACAGTATCAAGAAGAGAGTGATCAACAGTGTTAAAGGCTGCAAAGAGGTCAAGAAGGATGAGGTTTGAGACAAGGCCTTTAGATTTGGCAATTAAAAGATCATTAATAACTTTGGAGAGAGCAGTTTAGTTTGAATGATGAGGTTGGAAGCCAAGCTGTAAAGAGTGAGAGGAAAGAAGTGGAGGCACTGATTGTATACTCCCTTCTCACGAAGTTAGCCACAAAAGAAAGAAAACAGATATGGAATGTTAGCAAGTGAGTATTTTTTGAGGATGAAGACGACATGGACATTTTGGTAGGATGAAGAATAGAGTGAATTGACCTCAATTTTTCAATGCAATATGAGGCAGTCTTTCATAGTTTGTAATTCTCTTTTTGAGTACTGTCCATATCTTTGGACACTT
Source organism: Phascolarctos cinereus (assembly GCF_003287225.1). Lineage (NCBI taxonomy): Eukaryota > Metazoa > Chordata > Mammalia > Diprotodontia > Phascolarctidae > Phascolarctos > Phascolarctos cinereus. The sequence continues at coordinate 132,873,826 of NW_027555736.1, forward strand.
TTCCACTGTGTCTTTTGGTTGTGAAGAATTTGTGTGGTGTAATGGGTACTGTGCTTGATATGGAGTCAGGAAGGACCTGAGTCTGAATCCTGTCTTACATACTTACAAGCTATGTGACCCTTGGTAAGTCATCTAATTTCTCTGTGTCTCAGTTTACTTATTTATATCCTTATCTATAAAATGAGATAATGGTATCTAATTCACAGTAAGTAGTTGTAACACTCAAATAAGACAACATGTCAAATACATGTGAAAACACTGCGAATCTTCAAATGCCATGTAAATGTTAGCTAACATTATTACTGCATTTTTGTGTTACTTCTCAAAATATTGACTATCAGACCATTATTAGAGATCCTTGACATAAAGTTTTTTTCCCTTATCTCTTCACATATGCTAGTTGCATTGCTTACCTTCACCTTTTAGAATCCCAAGTTTCCTCCAGAGCTCAGTTTCAAGTGCTACCTCTTGTGTTGGGCCTTTCATGATTCTCATTTCATCATGTCTTCTGCGGCAGATTACATCCTCTCTCAGCCCTGCTTCTCTTAAATTTCTCCCTGTTTGCTGCCTATGAACATGCTCATATCTCCCCATTTCCAAAAAACTCTCATTTGATCCATCTCTGCCAGCTAGCATCCCACATCTTTTTTCCCTCTTTGGTGGCTGTCCTCTTTGAGAAGGGAATCTATAATAGGTCCCTCCATTTCCTTTCTTCTCACACTCTTCCTTAAATCTTTGCAGTTTGGCTTTCAACCTAAACTGCTCTCTCCAAAGTTGCTAATGGTCTCTTAATTTCCAAATCTAATAGGCCTTTTCTTAATGCTTATCCTTCTTGACCTCTCTGCAACCTTTGACATCATTCAACTTTTTCTCCTTGATTACTATAGATTGTCATGTTATTCTCTAGATTTTAGTGACAGTGTTCTTTTCCAGTTCTTCTTTTAACTTTTTCAGTCTCTTTTGCTGGCTCTTGATTCTTTCAGTCACTAACCAAGGATATGGCATAGGCCTCTCTCCTGGGTGTACTTCTCCCTTTATACTATTTCACTTGGTGATCCCATCAGCTCCCCTGATTTCAATGATCATCTCTATGTAGATGACTCTCAGATTTGTTTGACCAGCCCTAACCTCTCTCCAGTCTCACATCTTCAATAGCCTTTTTAAAAAAAAATATTTATTTTTAGTTTTCAGCATTCACTTCCATAAGATTTTGAGTTCCAAATTTTCTCCCCCTTTTTCTCCTCCCTCCACCACAAGACAGCATGAAGTCTGATATAGGTTCTACATATACATTCATATTAAACCTATTTTCACATTAGTCTTCTAATTAGAAGAATTAGAACCAGTGGGAGGAACCATGAGAAAGAAGAAACAAACAGTGTGTTTCAATCTGCATTCAGACTCCATAGGTTGTTTTTTTTTGGATGTGGATAGCATTTTCTATCATGAGTCTTTTGGAATTGTCTTAGATCCTTGCTTTGCTAAGAAGAGCTAAGTCTGTCAAAGTTAGTCATCGCACAGTGTTGCTGTTACTGTGTACAATATTCTCCTGGTTCTGCTCACTTCACTCAGCATCAGTTCATGTAAGTCTTTCCAGGTTTTTTTGAAGTCTGCCTGCTTGTCATTTCTCATGGAACAATAGTATTCTATTACATTCACGTACCACAACTTGTTCAGCCGTTCCCCTCAACTGATGGGCATTCCCTCAATTTCCAATTCTTGGCCACCGCGAAAAGAGCCATTATAAATATTTTTGTGCATGTGGGTCCTTTTCCCATTTGTATGATCTCTTTGGGGTACAGACCTAGAAGAGGTATTGCTGGGTAGCCCTTTGGGCATATCCAGCTACCTTTTTTAAAGTCACCATAGTTTCCCCTATATCCCTCTTTCACCTCCCAGAGAGCTGTCTGATATAACAAATAGTATTCTTTAAAGACAAAAAAAAAGGAATGAAAAAGAGAAGGAACAAAAATCAGCATAATAGTGCATTGAGAAAGTCTGAAAATATGTACAGTGTACAACAGTTGTGGACCTCTCACCTCTTCAAAGGGGTGATTTGGGAGTGTTTTCTCATATCTCTTTCAAGCCATGCTTAGTTTCTCTATAATTTTGCAACATTCACGTATTATTTCTGTATGTGTATGTATATTAGTGTATGATTGTTCTTTCCATTCACATTGTTGTAGTTATAATGTTTTCTTGGCTCTGTTTGCTTCAATCTATCAGTTCATGTATATCTTTCCATGCTTCTCTGTATTTATTATTTCTTACATCACAATAATCTTCCATTAAATTAATGGACCACAGTTTGTTTGCCATTCTTCAGTCTATGGGCAACTACTCTGTTTCCAATTCTTTGCTATCACAAAAAATGCTGCTACAGATATTTTGCTGTATATGAGGACTTTCTTCTTATGAGGAATTAGCCTAGCAATGGGATTTCTGGGTTGAATTTTAGTCACTTTTTTTTGGTATGATTCCAAATTGCTTTCTAAAAAAGGTTATACAGATTCATAGCCCCACCAGTAATCAATGCACCAGTTGGCCTATCTTCCAACTCCTTCTAAAGTGACTGTTGACATCTTTTGTCATCTTTGCCAATTTGTATTGTGTGAGGTGAAACCTCAGGATTATTTTGGTTTGCATTTTTCTTATTATTAGTGATTCAGAGTAGTCTTTCATGTGATTGTTAATTATTTGCAATTCTTTTAAGAACTTTGTTCATATCCTTTGACCACTTATCTTTTTGGAAATAGCTGTGTGTGTGTGTATGGTGTATATGTATGTATGTATTTTTTCCTGTTAATTGCTTACATATTTTGGATACTAGAATCTCATAAGAGAAATGTAATACAAATATTTCTTTTTCATTTGATTGCTTCCCTTATCCTAGGTGTGTCAATCTTATCTCTGCAGAAGCTTTTCATTTTCATGTAATCAAAGTTGTCTGTTTCATCTTCTGTAATTATCTCTATCCTTTGTTTGGTTAAGAATACATCTCCTTCCCATAGCTGTGAGAAGTATATGATTTGCTTCTTGTAGTCCTATACATTTGATTTATGCAATTGAAATAACATTCTTTTGAGAAGAGGTCCATAGCTTTCAGCAGCCTACCAAAGGTAGTCTGCACAAAAATGGTTAAGAACCCACGTAGCTTTGGAGCTGGAAGTGACTTTAGAGGCTATTAAATTAAATTCTCTTCATTCTATAGATGAGGAAACTGAGGTACAGAGAGGTGAAGTGACCTGCTTAAGGTCGTGTAATTAGTAAATGTCTGAGGTGACATTTGAACTGAGATCTTTCCAACTCATAAGTCCTTTCCCAGTCTAAATCCTATGATTTCTGAGACTCCTTCAAGCTCTAAGATTATACATTTAGAACTAGGTCACCATTGTTAAGACCCCAATAAAAGGGCTTGGGTTCTTTTTTTTTTTTTTAAATCTTTTTAAGGGCTTGGATTCTTTTACGATGAATGCAAGCACAATTTCCAGGATTGGCATCTTCCTTTCTCCATTGGTCTAGCAACTGGATTTTTTGAGACTTGCTTGGGGAGTATTTAATTTTTATTGTAAGTAATCTACTTTGCTTCTTTTCACATAAGGAATCTATTACCCTTCCTGAAATTCATGTAAAGACCCTTGCTGCCCTCCCCCAAAACAAACGAACAAACCCTCCCCTCTAAACCAGGGTGGGGAACCAGTGGCTATGCTGAATATTTTTTTTTAAATTAAGGAAAATTCAGCAATTTTCTAATTGTACTGTGAATAATTTCATTTTACTTTAATGCATGTTATGTACCTCCTTTGTCTTTTTGCATCCTAATTCATAAACCATGTAGTAGAGGTTAAAAAAAGTTATATCTATAATTCTTTATGGTCTAAGTTCTTGAAATGAATAATTATGTAAGAAAAGAAAAAAAATTCTTAAGTTTGAGTGTCCTGATACAGGATCTTAAAGTTAGTGGTGTTTGAGAAAATGTTCTGTAGTACTAAATTCATTGTCAGATTGCATATGAAGTGTTTAATTTAAAGCAGTTTTTGACTGTTAAAGACTATTTACATTAAAAAATGACAAAAACCCTATTATCTGTATAGAAAATAATTCTTAAAGCATTTTTACTAATTCATGAATAAAATATTTCTTTTAGGGAGTGACTATGAGAGTTGCAGCCAATGTGTGGAATTTAAGGTGGTATTTGGAATCCTAAAACAGTACCTACTAGGAATAAATGGAATTTTAAAATGTTTCCTGAAGTTAGCTTATGGTTTTCTGATTTTCATGTTACTTCAGGTATGAAAGAGAATGACTTTTAGTTCAGTAGCCTCAAATGTATCTTGCTATTCAGATGACAATTATAAAGGTAGAGACAGAAATCTAGGGCATTCTGTGTAGTATTTGTTGACACATGTGATCAATACACTTTTTACAAACTGATTTCTTTTGGTTTTTTGCTTGGGTTTTATAGTTGTGATATAATCTGAATCGTGGTTGTAATAAAAGTTCATATTATTAGTGTGTTAATCACAGAGATTTATTAGTGAGAAAATGTATGACAGGTAGTTAAACTAGACATTGGAAGGTGGCTTTATAATTATGAGCATGTCATTTCTGGTAGTAATAAAACTATTACTTCGACATTACAGTATAACCAAAGGAAATGGTTCTTGTTGAGAGACAAAAGACATTTATTGATCTTAATAATTGGCAAAGTCACTTAACCTCTATGGGCCTCAGTATCCTTCTCTGTAAAATGAGTAGAGTTGGGCTCCATTATATCTTAAGGTCCTTTCTATTTGTGAAAATCTGTGAAATAATATGAATTTAGAATGTCCTCTATTTATGAATGAATGCTAACCAGTGCCATTGTGGGGAAGGAGAGGAGTGCCTTCAGTCCTAGAGAACAGGAAACATTTCCTGAACTCCTGAATCCTTTTTCCTAGATGTTAAGTGGCTGTGGAATTTGGGAGAATGATTTCGATTTTTTCCCCCAATGACTGTAGTTGGGAAATGGAATAGGTAAACTTCCTGAACTTCAATTGAAATGCATTTTCTTAATAGGAATTAGATCTTGTGATTAGGTTCCTAGGCCAGCCTACAAAGATGTATTTAACCCAAAACTCAATATAAAGTATACCACTAATTAATTGTAGGTACTGTGGACTTTTGTGAATTGGCCTGGAAACTGAATCATTTATGGTACCATTGTTTCTATAGGAAAATCTAAGATTTAAAAAAAAAACCTCATTTAAAATGAACCTTTGGAATTCAACTGTAAATTAATGGCTGTCGGCATATAGGTGACATGTATCGTTTGATGTATTATTTTTATTATTCATTTGATGTATGAATGGGGCATTAATGAGTTTGACCAAATAGTTGGGTACATTATAATGCACTGAAAAGAAGGGGTGAATTTGGAGTCAGCTGACTTGGTTTCAATCCTGGCTTTGCCTCTTATAGGTAGACTTGGACCAGTCACTTCTTTGAGTTTCAGTTTTTCTATCTGTAATGAGGAGGTTGAGTTAGAAGATCTCTTAAAATACTAGCTATCAGTCTGTGGGATTATGAAGAAGTTGAAACTGAACACTTTTCCCACAATAATCATTATGCAAAAATAACTTTATGCTGTTGTGGCTGGAAGCTTCTTATGCAAACTTTGTTTCTTTAATTTCCTAAAATGTGAAGTTTACTGTTAGCTGAAAGTTTTAAATTTTTTGTAAGGCAGTATCACTTATACATAAAACTGTTTAGGAAAAGGCTTTTTTTTTTCCTTTTAGCAATGCAAACAATGTGTAAACATACTGTTTCTGGCTATCTTCTGTTTGAATACTGTGTTAATTTTAACAACCATTTATTAAATATTTACATGTGAGAGGAAATGTGCAGGGCCAGATAAAGATGCCTAAGACTTGAGTTCAAGTTCTAATATATTCTGGCTTTGTGACCCTTACAAAGACATTTAACTTTCCACATCTTTGGAGAGTCTAAGAATACTAGTTACCTAACAGTTGCTAATCCTAATTAGTAGGGGAGGTTCTCTCAGCAATAAGATTACAAGTCACATTCAGAAACATGCAGACCATAATGCTGGCTGCACTGCTAGCTTAGATTTTTATAGTGCTTTAAGGTTTGTAGAATGTTTTATATACATTTATATTTCAGTCAAACAGTCTAATGAAGTAGGTGTTACCATTATCCCCATTTTAGAGGTGAGGCCGTTTAATGTGAGAGGTTAAACATACCCAAGGTCACACAGCTAAGTGAGGTGGAATTTAGGTCTTACTGACTTCAAGGTCATTCTTCTAAGTGTCTTGTCTCCCTAGCTAGATTATTAAATCCTTGAAGGTAAAAACTCATGCTTCTTAGATATTGAGTGTGGTGCTTTGACTACAGTAAATGTATAATAAATATTTGGAATATGTACTTATGGAAAAGGGTCCAAGTTATGTTTTTAGTCCTATGTTTTCTTACATATAGGACCTGATGTTTGTATATGATTTAAAGCCTCTAAAAAAAAGTAATATTGGGAAAAAGCCATATATAACCTTTAAATATTTCATTAAAATGCATCAAACTTCACTAAAATATCATACATGAGGGCAGCTAGGTGGTGCAGTGGATAGAGCACCGACCTTGGAGTTAGGAGGACCTAAGTTCAAATGTGGCCTCAGACACATAACATATTTACTAACAGTGTGACTCTGGGCAAGTCACTTAACCCCAATTGCCTCCCCCCCCCAAAAAAAAAAGTATGGCAGAAAAAACATTGTATTAGGAAGATGAGATCTTGAGATCTAGTAGTCACGTCCTAACCACTGGGTAACATTGGACAATTTCTTTAACTTCCTTGGGCCTTAGTTTCTTTTGTAGAATGGAGATACCTTCCATAGACAGTGGGGTTTTGTTATTCTAAGTATTGTAGAATGTAAATGGAAAGTTTGAAACAAGACAGCAAGACTGTTGGCTTAATTTAAAAAATACATTTCCCAAGTTGGAGAGGAGGATGGGCAAGAAATTAGGCTACTCCATACAGATTAAAAAAAATTAATCTTTAATAGAGCATTGAAGTTTTGTTACTGTGCTAAAAGGAACTAGAACAGTCCAACAGCTAGAAAGTTATATTAACTGTGTACTAGATAATTTATTTTTTAATAGTTCTAGTACCTAAAGAGTGAACAAAATATAGTAACAGATTCTGTTACATTCTTTGAGCCATCAGCCAGTTTAAAACATACTTATGTTAATTTTTTCCAAAGCAATTACTAGGTATGCCTTTCGGTTAGAAGAGACTATTCTTCCCAGTTAAGAAATCTGCCCAGTTAAATTTGATTTTTGTATTGTGTGATTTTTTTTTTCTTTTTCTCATGAGGCTTGGGGTTACTTACCTGAGTCACGCAGCTAGTGAGTGTTATGTGTCTGGATTTGAACTCAAGTCCTCCTGACTCCAGGGTTAGTGCTGTATCCACTGTGCCACCTAGCTGCCCTCATGTATGATATTTTAGTGAAGTTAGTAAAACATCTTTGTTTACTTTCCTGATAACTTAGGTTTTACTAACTTTTTTTTGAGGGTAACTAAGCGTGTCATACCTCAAATTTTTAAGAATATGTGCTGCTGACACACAAGCAAAATTTTGCTGATCTGTAATTACATAATGAACTTAGAGTTGCTTTTCCATGTAGTGTTGATAGGTTTATGTGGATCCTTTCACTTTTATTTTCTCACCTGGTCCTTTTTGTGACTAATGGTGAAGGCAGATAGGACAGACCTGGGGGCCATGGGTGAGATAGGTTTGTGCAACATGTTCAATCTTACTGGTGTTATAGGTATTAAGTTCCAATTTTGACCTAGTTAGTACCATATTATAACATTTTCAGAGTAAATATATATATGTATATATCTTCATAACTCATCATTTAGAACTAAACAGGGCTTTTAATAAGCACCTGTATCAATCAGTAGTCATGCCAACTAAGTATCTGCCATTAGAATGTAAGCGAATTTAGAGTAGGGATTGTTTCATTCTTTGTACTCGTAACCCTAGCAGTAGCATAGAGTCTGGCACATAGTAATATTAATTACCAATTTAGTTTAAATATTTCATTTTGCTGGCATGCACATATTGTAGCTCAGTAAATACTTGTTTGATTCCTGGAAAAATTATAGAACTAAAAAAAATTTTTTTAATAAGTAAAAATCTTCCTTTTCTGTCTAAATTGCCTCCCTTCCTCCCACTTTAGAATTAAAAAAGAAAAAAACCCCTTTTTAAACAAACATACATAGTCAATCAAAACAATTTCCACATTGGCCATGTCCAAAAAAAAAATCTCACTCTTCACGTGTTTCACCATTAGTCCTTTGAAATTGTGGCTAGAGGGCAGCTAAGTGGCACAGTGATAGAGTCAGGCCCTGGAGTCAGGAGGACCTGAGTTCAAATCCAGCCTTAGACACATAATACTCACTAGCTGTGTGACTCTGGGCAAGTCATTTAACCCCAATTGCCTCCCCCCCCCAAAAAAAAAGAAATTATGGTTGATCAGTATGCTGCTAAGAGTTCATAATTCAAAAATTCTTTATTATATTGCTTTCCTTGCATAAATTCTTCTCTTGGTTCTGTTCACTTCACTTAGCATCAGATTATACAGGTTTTCCCAAGTTTCTCTGAACCTATCCCCTTCGCAATTTCTTTTTTTTTTCTTTTTTTCTTTGTTTTATTTGTGAGGCAATTGGGGTTAAGTGACTTGCTCAGAGTCACACAGCTAGTGAGTGTTATGTGTCTGAGGCTGTATTTGAACTCAGGTCCTCCTGACTCCAGGGCCAGTGCTCTATGCAATTTCCTTTTTTTTTTTTTAAATTTTTAGGCAGTTGGGGTTAAGGGACTTGTCCAAGGTCACAGAGCTAATAAGTGTCAAGTGTTTGGTCTGAGGCCGGATTTGAACTCAGGTCCTTCTGACTTCAGGGCTGGTGCTCTATCCACTGCGCCACCTAGGTGCCCCTCTACACAATTTCTTGTAACAGTAGCATTCAATTACATTTATATGTTCATATGAACATATATTCATGTTTTTATAACTTTTTTATTCATTTGGGAATATGCCCTCAGATTCCCTTTCTTTCCCAGTTCAAAAGAGTTATAAATATTTTTGTACATCTGGTGCTTATTTTGCTTAGGACTAATCCCTTCCTTGACCTACCTTCCCTCTAATTTCTCTTTATCCTTTTCCACTCCTATTTCCCTGTTGAATGAAATGTATTTCTGCACTTCACTCTGTGTGTGTATGTATGTGTGTATGTATTCTTCCATTAACAAGTTCAGACAAGAGTGAGGTTGAAATGTCAGCTATTCCTCCTACCCTTTCTTTGTATGAAGGTTTACTTATGTAGTATACATAATTATGCCTGGTGTTCCTGCCCTGGTTATTTCGCTGCAGGCAGGACTAGATGCTGGAAGTGAAATCTTGCTCTACTCATGGGATCTGAGTCAAAGTACTATTCCTTGTCTCTAAACTTGCTCGTTTCTTAGTACAACTAACACCCCACCCCCCATTCCCTATACAGGAATACTAGCGACAGGACTCTTGTGCCAGGTCCTTTTCTCATCCTGACCTAGATCTGTGACCGATGGCTGGGTAGAGAGTAACAAAGCTTCCAACTGACACGTCCCTGTTGCAGTGTTTGAGGATGGGTCTGGGACCTTTTGCCCTGGTATATAGCTTCTCCTTAGGTGCTGGATTGCACCGTGCCTGACCCCCTTCTTAATGTCAGCAAACCTCTCTGAGTCTCCCTAAGGATTCACTGTGACTTATAGATTTCCCTATCAGGATTCAATCTGGCTCATTTTCTAGGTCTTTCTGGAGGAGTTTTATGGGGAGGAGCTAGGCTGCATTGCTTCATTCTACTCTACCATCTTGACTCTGCCGCCTACAGAATATATCATTAAAGAGATGGTTAAATTGAACATCTAGAAAAGGAGGTAGTGGTCACATAGAATTAGCATGGATTCATTGCAGTCATGTCTTGTTGTCTTTTTTGATAGGGTTAATAGACTGTAGATTGGAGGAAATTCTGGAGATGTAGTTTACCTAGATTTGAGGAAAGCATTTGGCACACTATCTCGTCCTGTCCTTGTTGACAAAACAGAGATATAAGCTAGACAGAGATAGAATAAAGTGGATTCAGGAGTTGATTGAATAGTAGGGGGGAGGAGTAACTCAAAATAATCCTTGATGAATTGGTGTTAGCTTGGAGGGATCTCTAGTGGAGTATCCTAGGAATCTGTTCTTCGCAGTTTGCTCTTTAACGTATTAATAATTTGGACGTGAAGTATAGATGGCTTGCTTAACAAAGTTGCAGATGATGAAGTACTGAGATTAATAGCTAGCATATTGGATGATAGAGTCAGGATCCAAAACTCAATAAGTGGCTAGAGTGTTGGGCTAAGTCTAATGAAATAAAATTTAATAAGGAAAACTGTAAAATCTTATGTTAGAGTTGAACGAATCAACTTTGCAAGTAAAAGATGGGAAGAGGTCTGTCTAGGCAGCAGCTAATCTGAAGATCTGGGGAATTTAGTAGACTACAAGTTCAAAATTCATTCATTGCCCAAAAAGACTTCATTAAGAGAGGTGATGAGGTAACAGTTTGACTTTATTTTTCCCTGGTCAGATCACACCTAGATTAATGTGTTCATTTTTGTGCTTCACATTTTAGGGAGGAAATTGCTGGATGCTGGAGAGCTCCTGGGGTGTGTGTGTGTGTGTGTGTGTGTGTGTGTGTGTGTGTGTGTGTGTGTGTGTGTGTGTGTGCGTGCGCGCAGGCATGACCAGCAAGGTGATGTCATGAAAGATCAGTTAAAGGAATTGGAGATATTTAGCCCAGAGAATAGAAAACCAAGGGAAATGGGGGATATGTGGGGTAGAACAGGGCATAATAACTGTTTTCAGATATTTGAGATGCTGTCATATGGAAGATGGATTAGACTTAATCATATTCCCAGAAGTTGGAATCAGGAGTAATGGGTAGAAGAGGCATGTTTAGTCTTCCAGTAAGAAAAGCCTTCCTAATGATTTGGAGCTTTGCAAAAGTGGATCGAGAACAGCTACATGGTATAGTGAATAGGTCCTGAAGTCAGCAAGATTCATCTTTATGAGTTCAAATCTGGCCTCAGACACACTAGCTGTGTGACCCAGAGAAGTCAATTCCTCATCTGGAAAATGGGCTGGAGAAGGAAATGGCATACCACTCCAGTATCTTTGCCAAGAAGACCCCAAATGGAGTCATGAAGGGTGGGACATGACTGAAACAACTCAACAACAAAAAGTGGATGGGTTCTTTCTTATTCATTAAGCAAAGGCCACTTGTTGAGGATGTTGGGGATTCTTGTTTGGTTATGAGGTGGATGAGATGGCCTTCTAGGTCCTTTCTGATCCTAAGATTGTATAATTACATAATGTTGCCCTAGAGTTTGAAAAAAAAAACTTAATGTTTTTGCTTTTCAAATCAATAGATTGATTCATTGATTTTCTTAATTCTCATAGACACTTGTGAGTTGGAATTTTTTTGGGAGGGAACTTTGGGGTAAAAGATCTCCTTATCTGTCTTGTTCAGGCTAGAAGTGCAGTAGCCACTTCACAGGCTGCTCAGCAGGAGATCTTTGATCTGATCTCTTTCCAACTTGAGCCAATTTGCTTCTCCTTAGGCAGGCTGGGGGCCTCCTGTTCCAGACTCACCATATTGATGCTGGACTAGTGCAGATACCTGATTGGCTTTTAGCCCTACTGCAGCTTAGAACTCCTGAGCACAAGGGATCCACAAGCCTTATTCTCTCCCAGTAGTAGGTATTACAGATACTTAGCTCCCTATACCTGGCCTTGAGCTGAAATTTGAATTTAGTTTCTCCTTCTCCAAAGCTTTCTGGTTTTTCTTCCATTATACCTCATAGCTTGTGTAATTCTTTTGAAATATTTCCCCAAGGTCCTCAGTGTGGAAGAGGGATAATATCTTCTTGGCCCTGGAGAGCAGGATTAATAAGTGGTATAGTAGCTACAGGAAGGCAGTTTTCTTCTTCTTCATTTTGTTTTTTTAAAGGCAGTTGGGGTTAAGTGACTTGCCCAAGGTCACACAGCTAGTAAAGTATCAAGTGTTTGGTCTCAGGCCGGATTTGAACTCAGCTCTTCCTGACTTCAGGGCTGGTGCTCTATCCACTGTGCCACCTAGCCACCCCTCAGTTTTCTTCTTAATGTAAGGAAGAACTTCCTAATAATCAGAACTGTCCATAAATGGAATGATTTGCTTGAGGGGTAGTGAATTCTGCTTTACAGATTAGTGAAGTCTTTACATGGGAGTTAGATGACAACTTGTTGGAGATATTATCATAGATAGAATTAATGATTTGGACTAACTGATTTTTGAGGTTTCTTCCAACTCTAATGCTGTGAAAACATTATTAATACATGTCTATCATCTTTCAAATCATTATTTGACTTCCAAACTGATCTCTACACAAAGAGAAGAGGTATGGTAAACATTATTTCCTACTGTTCAGTGTAATATATTAACATTTTGAAAAATAAGGATTATGGTCCCCTGTGTTAGTGAATTCAGGCTCCTACATTTTTCTAGTCATCTACTTTTGCCATAGAGAGTACAATTTTTCAACTTGTTAAATGAAATGGTCTTTTGTCTCCTGATTTCTTTTGCATTTCTTTTCACCTCACAATTGACTGCCTCTTCCTTGTGATGGTCTTCCTACTTTGCTTTTGTCATACTACTACACTATTCTAGTTGTAGTGGGTTATAGCAAACTGTAGCCCAATTAAGCCTACAGCAGAAAATTCCTTTTTCTTCTGCTGTGCCAGTGCAGAAAACTCTAGTTATAAGGAAACTAGGATACCCCCTTCATTCACTAATGAGCTAAAGACACCTAGAAAGTAGACTAGAGGAGAACTGGACAAACTTAAGTGATATTACTTCATTCCTTTGGCGTGATTATGTGGCTTCTGAGATATACTGGGGAAGTCTCAGAAATGTTTTTCTTTAAAGCAGATTTATTAACATAAAGACTTAAATTCCAAAATGTACATTACTGTCTCTAAAAGTCTCTCAGTAACTGTGGCTTTTGAAGGCACAGGTTTGCTTGTTATGTGTCAAGCAGCTCAAGGTCTCTATTGTTCCTTCCAAATCTTTCCTATGGTTTCTAGAATATATGATAATAAAATATATGATTTTAAACTAGGGACTCAATTGGATATATATGTAAGGTTAATGAGGTACAGTGGAAAAGAGCCTTGGATTTGGAGCTGGGTAAGCTGGGTTCAAACCCTTGCTCTGGTATTTATTACTTTTGTGACCTCAGGCAACTCACTCAATTTCTCTGGCTTTAGTTTCTTCCTTTGTGAAGTGAGGATATTGGAATAGATTTAATATCTGTCTATGAAAGTCTAAAACTTTGAAATTAGTGTTTATGTAATCTTGAAGCATCTTTTTTTGGGGGGACTATTGTTAGCTTGTGGTTTTTTTTAAAATTTAAATTATATTAGGGGCAGCTAGGTGGCGCAGTGGATAGAGCTCTGGCCTTGAAGTCAGGAGGACATGAGTTCAAATCCAGTCTCAGACACACGACACTTACTAGCTGTGTGACCCTGGGCAAGTCACTTAACCCTGATTGCCTCCCCAAAAAGCAACAACAACAACAAAAAATTAAATTATATTCTTGGTATGTCTTCCGTGTTTTATTTAGTTCCTTTACTTTTGGTTGTATAAACTGTAAGAAATCAAGCAAACAGGTAATAAACTCATATAAGCTTCCAAAGCAGTGGTTCTAAGAATATAATCAACAGGCTATTGTGGAGGTCTTCATAATAAATGATCTCCAAACTTTTTGATCATATACCCATATCATACCCATAAAAAAGATTGTGCACATTCCTCAATAGATATGTTTGTTTATAAGTCATATACATGTATTATTGTATGAATAATTGTATTTATCATAAAACTTAGAAAATAGAAACTAAAAAAAATATAAAAATGAAATGATATTTGATCCCAGAGTCATAAAGGAGCCACTGGAGTTATTGAATTAGGGGAGTGATGAGTTCAGAACTGCATTTTAAGATAATTATTTTGGCAACAGTATGAAGGTTGAGTTAGAGAGGAAAGGGATTTGAGGCAGGCAAATTAGGTAGCTGTTTCAGTAGTCAAAGAGAGACGTAATGAGAGCCTGAACTAGAGTAATGACTGCATCAGCAAGAGAATGAGACTGATTACAGGCAGTGTTGTAGAGGTAAAAAAGACAAGATTTAGACATTGATTGCACATGTGGGGTAAGGCGATAGGAAGAAATTGAGGATAATTCTGAGATTGTGAACATGGGTGACTGGCAGTATGTTGTCATTGACAGTAATAAGGAAGTAAAAAAGTCTTTTTTTTGAATTTTATTAATTTATTTTGATTTATCAACAATCACTTCCATATTCTTTTGAGTTGAAAATTTTTCTCCCCCTTCCACCCACCCTCCCCAAGATGGTGCACAATCTGATATAGGCTTTACATTAAACATATTTTCACATTAGTGAAGTTGTAAGTGAAAATTAAAATTAAAACCAATAGGAGGAACCATCAGAAAGATGAAACAAAACTCCACAGAAGGTAAAAATAAGTGATAGCGATTCAACTTCCATAGTTCGTTCTTTGGACAGCATTTTCCATTCCGAGGCCTCTGGAGGTGTCTTAGATCCTCGTAATGCTGAGAAGGGTTCAGTTTAACAATCTTAGTCATTACATATATGGCCTCTTGGTTCTGCTCAGTTCACTCAGCATCAGACCATATAAGTCTTTCCAGGTTTTGCTGAAGTCAGCCTGTTCATCATTTCTTATAGCACAATAGTATTCCATTACATTCATATACCACAACTTGCTCAGCCATTCCCCAATTGATGGGCATCCTCTCAATTTCCAATTCTTTGCCACCACAAAAAGAGCTGCTATGAATATTTTTGGACATGTGAGTCCTTTTCCCATTTGTTTGATCTCTTTGGGATATAGCCCTAGAAGTGCTATTGCTGGATCAAAGGGTATGCACATTTTTGTAGCCCTTTGGGCATAGTTCCAAATTGTTCTCCAAAATGGTTGGCTCAGTTCACAACTCCACCAACAATGTATTAGTGTTCCAGTTTTCCCACATCTTCTCCAACATTTATCATTTTCCTGTTTTGTCATGTCCAATCTGATAGGTGTGATGTGGTACCTCAGAGTTGTTTTGATTTGCATTTCTCTAATCAGTAACGATTTAGAGCATTTTTTCATATGACTATAAATGGCTTTAATTTCTTCATCTGAGAACTGTCTGTTCATATCCTTTGACCATTTATCAATTAGGGAATGGCTTGTGTTCTTATAAATTTGTCCTAATTCTCTATATGTTTTAGAAATGAGGCCTCATCAGAGAAACTGGTTGTAAAAATTCTTTCCCAAATTTTCTACCTTCCTTCTAATCTTAGTTGCATTGGCTTTGTTTGTGCAAAACCTTTTCAATTTAATGTAATCAAAATTATCCATTTTGCTTTTCATAATGTTCTCTATCTCCTGTTTGGTCATGAATTCTTCTGTTCTCCACAGATCTGATAGGTAAACTATTCCTTGTTCTCCCAGTTTGGAAGTAAAAAAATCTTTGAAGATGACAGGGTATCTATTAATGTTCATCTTGTGTAACTTAACTCTGCCCCACCCAAAATGGAAATGGGGTAAGCAGGTCTCTTACCTGTCACTACTCTGGAGTACAGAGCTTGCTTGCCCTTTGAAGCATACCTTTTGTAGGGTTATTTGGGTGGTAAAGGTTGCATATGATAGGGCTTGGAGAATTTCACAACAATATTTTGGTAGCTGTTACTGTGGATGCCCAGATAACAAGTTGTAACTACACAGGGTTTGGTTCCTGGCAAAGAATGGGGAGTTGGGAACTTGGACAGTGGAGGCATGGCAGAGTAGGACTGGGCTATTTTTGTAGATCACCGATATTGGTAATTGGAGACCTCTTTGTATTATTGTTATTTATGGTATGATGTCATTTATACTATTTGTTTTTGGTAGGAATTAATTTACATTATCATTCATTGTTTTATTCATAATAGCACTATATTGTGCTGAAGATTCTCCGATTGGCAAATGTGGCTGGGTAAAGTGAGTGGTGGCAAGGGTTTTTTCTTTGCTGAAATAGTCTCTGGATAAAAGTTTGAGAGACACTGCTTTTGAAGAGTTATGAGGCATTTCAAAGCATTAAACTGATCCTCAGTTACTGACCTGAGTTACTGACCTTGTCATTACCTCCATATAGGTTAGATTGAATTACCTGATTTCAGAAGCTGAGTAAAGTAGTAAGAGAGAGGGAGATATTTTAACTGTTTTGATTGAAAAGCAAGGTGAGTGCATCTGGACTAGAGTGTAAAAGCTGATACATTTTTAAAACATGTACAGAATCTTTTAAAAAATATACTTATCCACAGTATGTACAATATATGATATATTCAACAATACATTATATATACATATATGTGTGTGTGTGTGTGTGTGTGTGTATATATAATATATATATATATATATATATATAGTCAATGAGAAAAACAGATTCAGCATATTCTGTGTTTTGGGATTTATTAGGCTTCTTTCAGACTTGGACAGTTTTGCTGATCAGAAGGGGTAAAAGACAAAGATGAATGTGAGACTTGTTTATAAACAAGAACAACAACAATAAAATAATAAGAAAACAGCCTGCAGTGGCACTGTATATAACCAGGGCAGAGATTGGCCATAGTGTCTTATTTTACATATGCTAATTTGTACATGAGCAACATGAGAACTTTAAAATTATGTGGAAACTCTGAATTTCCAAACTGTTTTATGGTTATTGGACAAATATACATTGCTTGGTCCAGTTGGCAGAGTTGAGGATTTGGTTACTTATCAAATAAGCCAAATAGATTCTTAACTTTTTATTGTGTGTGTGTCATGGACCAGTAAGGCAGTCTGATAAAGCCTATAGACCCCTTCTCAGAATATTTTTAAATGCATAATATAAAATACACAGGGTTATAAATTATATTGAAATGCAATTATCAAAAAAATTTTTTTTTAAAAGTCCACAACCTTCAGGTTAGGAACCCTTGAGCAAGAGGTCCTTACTGAGAGTATCCAGCCCAGAACCAGGAAGGGTTGATCCAATAAAATACTTCATTGTTATGTGGAAGAGAGGCTTTCTTCACTGCTACCTCCTTCTTAGAAGAGTTGATTGATAAAAGAGTGATACTTATGTGCTACAATCTGCTACCTCAGTAGTAGAAACACCTTGGAGGCTAGCCAAGGAAGCAGAACTAGAGAAGTTTTTTACAATCACAGGCTTTCTGAAACAGAATATCACTACCCTAGTAGAGAAGCAGCCTGGCCCAGCGTAGACCAGCCTTATAACAGAATAGTTAATCACAGCCAAGAACAGTCCAGCTTAGCAGAACAGCTGGCCCAATAGAGACTGTACTGTCAGTGAACTTTGTAAGGACAGTTCCTAAGAAAGAAAGGGCAATTGAGTCTTACAGTTTTATAGTTAAGCATTTTCCTGGCCACATGGTTTCCCCACATGAGGGCCTCACTACTGTGGTACTTTAAATGTGTATCCACTCTGCCATAGACATTGTATACATTAGTAGGAGAATGTAGGTTTATGTATAGGATGTGAATTTATTCTTGTTTTTCCTTTGTAAATGCCTTTGTTAAGAATTAATTTAGTCATCTGGCTGACTTATTAATGAGAGGCACACTTGCTGGAGGCTCAGGAGCTACAGTAGCTATAGTAGTTCTTCTTTGGGGAATCACAATCAATCAGCATGGGTACAGGTCAGGAGAAATAAATCCAAAGAGAATGTGGAGAAGGTTGGCCAACCAGCTACATGTTGTTGTTTTTCCAGCTTTGTTCATTCACAATATCAAAGGATACCAGTATTTGTATTTGCTAAGTGCCTAAATGGACTTATTCATTACAAGTGTAATTTGCTACTCAAATATCAACATTGTATATATGTTCATTAACATGAGTGAAAAATTTCTGGTTAATAACCCCCAGATGATATTAAACTAATCCAAACTTGTTGGACAGAGAAAATAATTTGACTTAAAATTTATTTTAGCTTTGATATTTTAATTATCTTATCTTTATTTCAATCCTTTGCCTCAGCTCTTTTGTAATGGTTGAATTTGAAGTGGTTAAAGAGATCATAATGAGGAATAATGGAAGGTGCCATGAGAAATATATATATTTCAGGGGAGTGTCCCTTGACAGTTCACTTCTTTGGGGCATAAATCTGCTTCAGTGTTCTGATATAACTGTTCTGATTTGCATATAACAATGTAATTACTAATTTGCATATGAATTGCTGATAAGAAAAAGCAAGAATGGAGGGAATATACTCCGTTGCCACTTCTTGTAATACCTGTGGGTATTACCACTTGTTGCTGAGAGATGGAGAAGAAGAGTTGGTATAGGCTTTTGCTAATTTGGGATAAAGCCATTGCCTTTTCCTAAAAATGGGACCTACATAACACGGCATCAGCTAAGCTTGAAGTTGGAAGTGATGGATACAATTGCTGTCAAGGAGCAAGCCCAGCTGAGCATTTTGACGACGTAGAATTAGAGCAGCACAGAAGTAGATCAGTGGATTGACTTGTGCAGCTGAAATGTCATGCCTAGTGAAGTGTTAGTCCAGCAAAGCATGGATAAGCTTAGCAGTGGAAACATTATTCACATAGTAGTTATACTTATCAAGGAGCTTTTATGGACAGCTCCTGATAAAGAAAGAGCATACTATTCCTACATTTGTATCTTACTACACCAATTAAAGTGTATACCATGAGGATACCTTGAGTATACCAAAATATTTACAATGTTTTGTAAATATGTGTTTGTTTTGCATTTTTAGTACATGTTTTATGTAATAATTGTTTAATTGAGTATTAGAGGCTGATTTATGAATGGGAAGTACATTAGTGAGGCTTCAAGAGCTATAGTATTATTAGGAATAGTCACCAACAAGGGTTAGGATCCTGAGAGTATTGAGTGTAGTAGTAGCTTCTATCTGTTTAAGGAAACCTCAGCTTTGCATCATGGATGTGGTGGGAGGAGAAATGACCCATAGAGATATATCTTGCAAGTATCCTTGGTGAAGGCTGGGGGGAAGGGGAAGGATAGGAAGAGGATAAAACCAGCCACTGCATTGTGCCTTGTATGGTATGCATATAAGCAGGTAAGCTGCTTATATTTACCTGAAACCACCACTGCCACCACCTCAGTTAGCACTTCCTCTTATATTTTGGTAGAGGCATTCCAGGACCATGTGCCTAAGAGTGGTAGGAGTGAATATTAACTTCCCCTCAGACCACTTGCCTATTTCCCTTAGAGAGGGTACTTTGGTACTCTTTGGGACTATCGAATGATTCATCATCAGAAAGAGATGTGGTTTTACTAGTGGAAATGACACTAAAGAAGATGCATATCATCTGTTTCACTGATGTACCCTAAGGACCATGGGCCTTTAGATCTGACTTGAAGCTGAAACCTACGTGTATTTTCTCCTTTAGAGTATGAGCTCTTTGAAAGCAGAGACTACCATACTTTTGTTTGTATCCCTAGTGCTTCACACATAGTGCTTGCTAGGTGGTTCAGTGGATGCATCCTTGGGCTTAGAATCAGGAAGACCTGAGTTCAACTGTAGCTTTAGACAATTACTAGCTTTGTGATCTTGTGCAAGTTACTGACCTCAGTTTCCTCATCTGTAAATTTTGAATAATATTAGCACTTACCTCACAAGGGGGTTATAAGGATCAAATGAGATAATATTTGCAAAGTTTCTTAGCATAGTCCCTGGCACATAGTGGGCACTACATAAAAACTAATAATAATGATAAATCCTTTTCCATTTATTAATAATAAAGTTATGATTTTAACTGAACTTAAGGCCTACAACTTGAAAAACAGGAATTGAGTAGTTGTCAAAATGAAAATTCACATTTTAAGAGAAACTTAATATTTAGGTATATGTATAGATTTTTAAAATTTCTTTGAAAAATAAGACTTTTTTTCAGCAAAGTGCTATTATCCTCACATAAAAAATTCTTTGAAGATTTTTAAGAACTCGGCACAAAAACTTATGATTATGACAAAAGGACATATTCAGATATAAGAAGAAAATAACTGACATTTATGTGGTACTTTAAAAAAATAAATTGTTATTGATATATTTTATTTTTATGCCTTTATTTCTCAAGTGCTATCTCATTTGATCCTTACCAAAGCCTTGTGATCTAGGTGCTACAGGTAATTTTATTGGTCTGGACTTGTGCTTTCATTGGTAGTGGGAACTGACCTTGCCAGGCTAAATGACTTCCCCATTTTCGTATAGCCAGTATGAATCATAAGCAGTAACTGAACCCAGATATCCTAACTCCAGGGCAGGTTATTTAATATATCACTATGCCTCTCACTTCTTTTTTTATTTAATTTATTTTTCGTTTTCAACAATCACTTCCATAAGCTTTTGAGTTTTGTATTTTCTCATATTCCCTCTCCAAGATGGTATGCAATCTGATATAGGCTCTACATATACATTCCTATTAAACATATTTTCATATTAGTCATATTGTAAAGAAGAATTAGAACCAATAGGAGGAAGCACAAGAAAGAAGAAACAAAACAAAACACAAGGAAAAAAAGAACAAGTAGTAAGCTTCGATCTGCATTCAAATTCCATAGTTCTTTCTCTGGATATGGATAGCATTTTCCATCATGAGACTTTTGGAGATGTCTTTGCTGAGAAGAGCTAAGTCTATCAAAGTTAATCATCGCACAACGTGGCTGTTACTGTGTACAATCTTTTCCTGTTTCTGCTCACTTCACTCAGCATCGGTCCATACAAGTCTTTCTAGGTTTTTCTGAATTCTGCCTGCTCATCATTTCTTATAACACAATAATATTTCATCACATTTATATATCACAGTTTGTTCAGCCATTCCCCAGTTGATGGGCATCCCCTCAATTTCCAATGTTTTGCCACCACAGAAAGAGCTGCTGTAAATGTTTTTGTATGTGTGAGTTGTACTTCTCACTTCTAACCCCATCCTGCAGAGAAGGAAATTGAGACTTAGCCAAGATACTGAGTTAGCAGACATAGCCTTCATTTCGACTAATACAAATAAAATTAACTTTCTCCATGTCTTGATGTCATTTATATTATTTATGTTTTTTCTTTTGGGGTTTCACATAACATTTAATTTACATTTGAAAGTTCTTGTTGCTTAGTTCCAATAGTTTAGCGGATTGAAAAGATGCCTTTAAATATTTAAAGTATTGTCAGGTAGTATAACAATATTTTATGCTGTTGAAATGTAATTTAAATTGAGTGAAAGAATAAAGCATTTATTAAGCACTTAGGGACAAATGTGCTAAGTACTGAGGATACACAAACAGAAAAGTAAGACAGTCCTTGTTTTCAAGGAGTTACATTCTGAGCTAGTCAAAAGAGGGAAGGATACAAAAGAGAAGACACCAATCATTGTTTCATTACTTATGACATGTTATCTTTCTTTACTTCAACTAGAAGTAAAACACATGTTGACTTTAAGCAACGAAAGTGTTTTAAAAAATTCTAAATTAAATAATAGTATATTTTTGGGATCCACATGGCTTTCTAGTGGTATACAAAAGCAGTACATATATCCTCCATTAACATTCCATTAACACTAAATGATTTTCATTGTTTTTTCATAGTTTTCATCTGCTTTGTACAGAATTCTGTCCTAGTTGTTAGGGGAAACACAAAGTTGAGATAATATCCTGTCCCTGCTGTCAAGGAGTTTACATTCCAATGGATAAGATACCCAAATTGATAATAATACGTAAGTACATTATTAGAAAGCTACAAAACAAAGGATCACGTGAGGTTTTGGGGGAAGATTGTTACTTACCAGAGGCATCGGGGATGTCTTCTAGGAAAAAAAGGCCACAGAAAATAGCTTCTATTTTCCTGAACAAAGTATGAGGTAAGGCTTTCTGTTTTGATAGTTGAGGGAGAGAGAGTTCTTTGGGAGGCTTGGAAGAGAGAAGAGGCTTGTTAGAATAATCCCTGCAGGGAATGAAATGAAAATGAACGGAGGAGGAATAAAGGATTTCCTTGCTATAGTGACGGCCCAATTAAGATTAGATAAAACAAACCTGTAGTGATGACTTCATCAGCTTTCTTTGAGTTTCATTAAGAGCTCTGTGTGAATGACTTCAAGATCCATATATGCAGCCCTAGTTTTATTCCTAAACATCACCAACTACCTGTTGCACATTTCAAACTGGATCTCTTGTTACCTTCAACTTAACATGTGCCCAAAAGATTTCATTATCTTCTGCCCTCCTCCCATTTGTCTTTATTTCAGACTTCCCTGTTTCTGTCTAGGATACCTCCATCCTTCCAGTCACATAGGTTCACAATTTGTTTTTAACTTCTCATTCTTTCATATTGTGTATATCCAAACTGTTGCCATGTCTTGTTGATTTTGCCACTACATCATTTCGAGTCCATCCCCTTCTCTTGACGCATATAGCAAATACCCTATTCAGTTCCTTGTTACTTGTCACCTGGAATATTGAAAAACCTTCCTAATTGGTCTTCCTAACTCAAGGCTCTTTCCAGTCCATCTTCCACATAGCTAAAAAAGTGATTTTCTTAAAGCATAAGTCTGACCATGGAGACTAACTTCACTGGCTCTCTGTTTCCTCTAAAATGAAACTAAAGCTTTTCTCTTTGGCATTTCAGGCCCTTCACAACCTAGTCCCAGCCTACCTTTTCAGCTTCCCCTTCATGTAGTCTTTGGTTTAGTTACACTGACATTCTTCCTGTTTTTCATATAGGACATTTCATTTCCCACCTCTCTACCTCTTTATACTGTGTGGGATTTGTGTCCGGAATGCATTCCTTCCTCACCTCCATCTCTTATGATCTTTAGTTTTCTTCGAAGCTTAGTTCATGTGCTACTTTCTACATGAGACTTTTTCTAATATCCTCAGTTACTGATACCTTTACCATCAAATTATCTTGCATTTATTTTGTATGATCTTAAGAGAATAATGTAAAGAGAGAGGAAGAGAAGTGGAGGGGATGAGGGAAGGAAAGGGAAGATTCACAGAGAAAAAGTGTGCAAATAGGAATCTCTACAAATGAGAAGGAGTGACTGGGAGGTGCTAACAATTGAACTTTATTCTTGTCTGAACTAGTCAAAAGAGGGAAGAATATAACCAAACAGTTGGGCACAGGAATACATTTCAGTTAACAGACTAATAAGAAAAGGGGAAAAAAGCAAAAGAGGGAGTTAGAGGGATGGTAGATTTAAGGAGGGATTGCTCTTGAGCAAAACAGACTCTAAGGAATATTCATAGTTCTTGAGGTGGCAAAGAATGGGAATTTGAGGGAGAACCCATAAATTGGGGAATGACTGAACAAGTTATATAAATGTGACGAAGTATTATTGTGCTACAAGAAATGATGAAGGGGGATGGTTTCAAAGAAACCTGGAAGACTTGTATGAATTGATGCAGAGTGAAGTGAACAGAACCAGGAGAACAGTTTATACAATGACAACAATATGGTTTGAGAAAGAATTCAGAACTCTGACCAACAATGAGTACAGAGGACTAATGATGGAATATGCTATCCATCTCCTGATGGAGAGTGAAAGACTCAGAATGTAGAATGAGGCATGGTTTGTGTCATGTTTCCCCTTGGTAATATGTAATCTAATTCTCATATAAGCACATACTCATCCTATGCACATATTCCACTCTCATATAATAAATGAAAGTCCTGGATCCTGAACACAGTAATACATAGACTCATTTCCCCTATTGGCACAAAATCCTGAGTCTGACTGCCAACAGACTGGGGTTCCCTTTAGTGTTACTCCTATAGACCAGAGCTGAGTCACACTGTATTCTTTCTCACATTCAGTTCCCCTGCCCTCAGGTTGATTCTTCAGCAAATGCTCTGACCCTGCTCTCTTATGCTAGGGAGTAAAGTCACTCTGGACCCTGAGCTTTATGACTTGTGTGAAGAGCTAGAAATGCCAGAAACCCAGGGTGGAGACTGTGACGTAAGAATGGGGAAAGACTGAAGTAGGAATGGATTTTGTCCCCCTTTTGTAGCCTTGTGACTATGGAAGGAGAAACGTTAGGTTTTGGTAGGAGGAAGCAGGATGTGTTTTTAGAATGATAAAAGATAGGGGGGAAAGAGTAAGGGCAGCCAACTAAATTTAAATTAGAATGGGGATTGTAAGTTGTTACTGAAAGCAGCTTTTGACCCATTTCTTTTTCAACAGCAATTTGAAATACATGTCCAGAAGCTGTACCTAGGGCAAGCTATGCCATTCTGCCTGGTATAGCAATAAGTACTTGGGATAGAAAGGCCATCCTTTCTAATTTCCTTTTCTCTACTGTATGTCTGTAAAAACCAGGTTTATTCATTAGTGGCTGGCCTTTTAAGTAGGCTTTAATTTGGGTAACTTTGTAAGTCCCCTTAACTACTTCCCTGAAGTATAATCAGAAGTGTAAATGATTGGTGTAAGGTTTTTTCTTATTAGGAAAATGGTGAAGAAAGCAAGTATGTCCTAGGTGTCTAAAAAGTTGGAAGAAGCTTAGAACAACAGAGACTCCTCATTGTTCTGCCATGTTTACCTTTAGCTATTGGAGATCAAATAGAAGCAGTGTGAAAAGCTATTTTTTCCCTGTGTGGGAACCTTGCTTGGGATCTACCAGTGGGCTACATAATATTTTTTTTTATACTTTATTCTCTGGGAGAAAATGGGACTTAAATAAAATAGGTAGCTTGGCACGTATGGTTCCTAAATGGTTTTCTCTCTCATCTCTTTAATCTCCTTTTTGAGGGTAGGATCTCTTTTTTCATTGGGTTTTGCTCATTATTTCTTTTTGGTTTTCTCTAGAAATTAGGGTTCTTGATAGGATGGGAAAGTATAGTCTCTCTCAGGTAAACCTTAAACTTCTTTCTCAGTGGGAGCCTAAATAATGCGGTAATCCATGAAGACAGTTGTCAGTCAAACTAAAGGTTTTATTATGATTTCATTTTAAATTCAAACATTGTGCCCTATTTTTTAAAGACTATGCAACTGTGTTTTGCTCACTTAACGCCTCATTTTGTCCTATACTCTACTTTACCCTTTTTCTCCTTTCCCAACTCAAATTTGTGTCATCTTTCTTAATAAGGAACAGGCTGTTAGAACTGAGATTTCTAAAATGGGGAAGGGGATGGTAGGAGGGGAGGGAGTGAAGCTATGTGAGAAAATTATTGGATATTTAAGAGCACACCTCTGCATAAATACGTTGAATTTTTTCAATAAGAACAAAAGATCAAATCCAAGTCAAGAAAAGTGAGGCTAAGAAAGCGAACCTCTTCCAAATGACAGACTACAATTCAGCAAATAAGTCATGCAAATAAGCCTGTGAGCATTTGTCTGGTCATGCAGATAAGCCCTTGAGTATTGAATCTGGATGAGATTGTGATCTATATTATCAGTTGATTCAGGCATATAACCATAAGTAAGTTTCCCTTTCCTTAGGCAACTTTGTGGCTCCTGGCTCAGTTCCATTAATGACAAATTTACTTTGGACACCCGCATCACCTTAACACTGCTTCAGGGGGCAGCTAGGTGGTGAAGTGGCTAGAGCACCGGCCCTGGATTTAGGAGGAGCTGAGTTCAAATCCAGCTTCAGACACATAACACTAGCTCTGTGACCCTGGGCAAGTCATTTAATCCCCATTGCCCAACCCAACCCAAAACAAACAAACAAACAAACAAACAACAACAAAAAAACCCACCACTTCAGCTCAAAAGTAAAACTAAAGAGATTATGGTCAAACCTTAGCCACCTTGGTAGTAGGGATTTTAGTTATTGGCCACTACACCTGGATAACTTGAATATTTCTTAAGAGTCTTCCTCAGTTTAACTTTTGCCAATTCTTTTAAGGCAATCTTCTCCTCATTGGCTTTTTGGACCTCTTTTATCATTTGGCCTAGTCTGTTTTAAGGTATTATTTTCTTCTGTATTTTTTTGTTTCTCCTTTACCAAGCTGTTGACTGTTTTTTCATGATTTTCTTGCATCACTCATTTCTTTTCCAAGTTTTTCCTCTTCCTCTCTTTTTGAAAATTAATTTACTTTTAGTTTTCAACAATCACTTCCATAAGCTTTTGAATTTTAAATTTTCTCCCCCCCCAACTCCAGACAGCATGCAATCTGATATAGGCTCTACATATACATTCCTATTAAACATATTTTCACATTAGTCATATAGTAAAGAAGAATTAGAACCAGTAGGAGGAACCACAAGAAAGAAGAAACAAAACGAAACAGAAGGAAAAAAGAGCAAATAATATGCTTTGATCTACATTCAAACTCCATAGTTCTTTCTCTGGATATGGGTAGCATTTTCCATCATGAGACTTTTGGAGATGTCTTAGATCATTGAATTGCTGAGAAGAGCTAAGTCTATCAAAGTTAATCATCGCACAACGTGGCTGTTACTGTGTACAATCTTTTCCTGTTTCTGCTCACTTCACTCAGCATCAGTCCATACAAGTCTTTCTAGGTTTTTCTGAATTCTGCCTGCTCATCATTTCTTATAACACAATAGCATTCCATTACATTCATAAACCACAACTTGTTCAGCCATTCCCCCCCCAAATTGATGAGCATCCCCTCAATTTCCAATTCTTTGCCAGCACAGACAGAGCTGCTATAAATATTTTTGTTGTCTTTTTTGTTTTGTTTTGGTGAGTCAGTTGGGGTTAAGTCACCTGCCCAGGATCACACAGCTAATGTCAAGTATCTGAGGCCGGATTTGAACTCAGGTCTTCCTGACTCCAGGGCCAGTGCTCTATCCACTGAGTCACCTATAAATATAAATATTTTTGTACAAGTGAGTCCTTTTTCCATTTTTAAGATCTCTTTGGGATGCAGCCCTGGAAGTTCTATTGCCAGGCCAAAGGGTATGCACATTTTATAGCCCTTTGGGCATAGTTCCAAATTGCTCTCTAAAATGGTTGGATCAATTCACAGTTCTACCAACAATGCATTAATGTTCCAGTTTTCCCACCTCTCCAACATTTATCATTTTCCTGTTTTGTCATGTTAGCCAATCTGATAGGTGTGAGGTGGTACCTCAGAGTTGTTTTTGATTTGCATTTTTCTAATCAATAGTGACTTAGAGCATTTTTTTATGACTATAGATTGCTTTAATTTCTTCATCTGAAAACTGCCTGTTCATATCCTTTGACCATTTATCATTTAGAGAATAACTGTATTCTTATAAATTTGACTTAGTTCTCTATATATTTTAGAAATGACTCCCTTATCCGAGATACAGGTTGTAAAAATTCTTTCCCAGTTTTCTGCTTCCCTCCTAATCTTGGTTGCATTGGCTTTGTTTGTGCAAAACCTTTTCAATTTAATGTAATCAAAATTATCCATTTTGCATTTCATAATGTTATCTATCTCTTGTTTGGTCATAAATTCTTCTGTTCTCTATAAATCTGACAGGTAAACTATTCCTTGCTCTCCTAGTTTGCTTATAGTATCAGCCTTTATATCTAAATCATGTACCTATTTTGACTTTATTTAAGATTTTCGTCTATGTCTAGTTTCTGCCATGCTCTTTTCCAGTTTTCCCAGTAGTTTTTGTCAAATAGTGAATTCTTATCCCAGAAGCTGATGTCTTTGGGTTTATCGAATGGTGGATTACTATAGTCATTGACTACTGTGTCTTGTGGGCCTAACCATTGATCCACCACTCTGTTTCTTAGCTAGTACCAAGTAGTTTTAATTGCTACTTTATAATACAATTTAAGATTTGGAATGGCCAGGCCACCTTCCCTACTAGCATTTCTTTTCATTAGTTCTTTTGATATTCTGGATGTTTTGTTCTTCCAGATGACTTATTATTTTTTCTAGCTCTCCAAAATAATTTTTGGTAGTTTGATTGATATGGCAGTGAATAAGTAAATTAGCTTAGGTAGAATTGTCATTTTTATTGTATTAGCCTACCCATGAGCAGTTGATGTTTTTCCAGTTATTTAGCTCTGACTTTATTTATGTGAAAAGTGTTTTGTAATTGTGTTCATATAGTTCCTAGGTTTGTTTCAGTAGGTAGACTCCTGAATATTTTATAATGTCTGCAGTAACTTTAAATGAAATTTCTTTCTATCTCTTGCTGTTGGGCTTTGTTGGTTATATATAGAAATGCTGATGATTTGTGTGGGTTTATTTTAATAGCCTTCTGCAACTTTGCCAAAGTTGTTTATTATTTCAAGTAGTTTTTTACTTGATTCTCTAGGATTCTGTAAGTATATCATCATATCATCTGCAAAGAGTGATAATTTTGCTTCTTCTTTGCGTATTCTAATACCTTCAGTTTCTTTTTTTTCTTTTATTGCTAAAGCTAACGTTTCTAGTACCATATTGAACAACAGTGGTAATGATAGACATCCTCGTTTCACCCCTGATCTTATTGGAAATGCTTCTAGCTTATCCCCATTATATATAATACTTGCTGAAGGTTTTAGGTAGGTGCTACTTATGATTTTAAGGAAGACACCATTGATTCCTATGCTCTCTAGTGTTCTCTACCTCTCTTACTTGATTTTCAGAATTTTTTTTTGAGCTCTTCCATGGCCTGAGACCAATTCATATTTTTCTTGGAAGCTTTGGATGTAAGAGCTTTGACTTTGTTGTCTTCTTCTCAGTGTGTGTTTTGAGCTTCCTTGTCAGTATAGTAACTTTCTATCGTCAGACTTTTTTTCCCCATTTGCTCATTTTCCCAGCCTATTGTTTGATTTTTAACTGTTTGTTAAAGTAGGGCTCTGCTTCCAGGTGGAGAGTACACTGGCCCAAGCTTCAGAGATTTTGTGTAGCTGTTTTCAGAGATACTTCTAGGGACCTGTAAGTTTTCAGTTCTTCCGAGGTGGTATGATCTAAGGAGATATGTTTACTACTGTCCTGTCCTGTGATCTGGTCTGTGAGTGACCACAAGCACTCTTTTCTGCCCTTGAACTGTGAGGAGGATCCCACCTCTACTTTGATGACAAGCTCTGCTATGCTAGTCTTCCTCCTCACCCTAGGACTGCCACCCAGGATTGCCATCCAGATCCTTGTATGGGTAAAACAAGAGTCTTGCCTCAGTGCTAGGAAAAAGACCCCTTTAATCTCCTTCTGACCAGTTGTTTGAACCTCTTACCCTCTGTGGGCTGAGAGCCTGGGAAGCAGCCACCTCTGATTCAGTCACTCCCAAGGCCTGCTCCTGGTTTGTTGGGACCGGGACTGTGCTGGCATGGCCTGCTCTGGACTGCACGCCACTCTCACCCAGGTGCAACAGACCTTTTCTGCTCACCTTCTGAGTTGTCTTTGGTGTCTGTGGGCTGTGAGGTCTGGAAACTGCCACTGTTGCTAGTGATTCAGTTGTCTGGAGGCCTGCTCCTGGTTTTCTGGGGGTGGCCTGTGCTGGCCTATGCTCCTCTCTCACCCTGGTGCAAAAGACTTTTCCTGCAAACCTTCCAAGTTGTCTTGGACTGGGAATTTGTTTCACTCCATCTTTTTGTGGGTTCTGCTGCTCTAGAATTTGTTTAGAGTCATTTTTAAAGCGATATGGAGGGGTTTAGGGGAAATCTTAGGTGAGCCCTTGCCTTTATTCTGCCATCTTGGCTCCATCTCCCTGATTTTTGCCATTTCTTAGAGGCTGACAGTTTCTTCTTATAAAAAATACTGCCATATTTGCTCAAACAGAACATTATAAACACTGTTCCACATGGCAGCCTTCAAAAACTGGAAGACTGACACCCCCCCCCCCCCCCCGCTCTACCAAGTATTCTTTTGTTTTTCTTGAGCTTAAGAATCTCTTGTTACTGATTTTCATGGCATGGACTTACTGTTCTTCACTACCCTGATTGCCCTCCTCTGATCATCTTCTAGTTTACCATTGTCCTTGAACTGTGATGCCCGGAACTAAACACAGTATGTGAGATTAGTTCTGGTGAGAGCAGAGTACGATAGGAATGTCTCCTCCTTATTCCTAGAAACTATGCATTTCAGTGAAGACCATGACTGCATGAGCTCCCCCTCCTTACTTCTCTTCCACTCCCCTCCATTGCAGGTTCAGTATCAGTCATTACTCTTCAGACCCAAATTGATATTGCAGTCCATTAAAATTCCTAAACTTTTTAAAAGAACAAGTGATTTTTAGCCCTGCTCCTTTATCTGGTATTTGTGAGGTTGATTTTTTTTTTTACTAAAATATAAGGCTACATTTATCCCTGCTCTGCTTATTTGTAATATCTCAGTTTTCAAATATATGGTTAATTTATTTTTTTGATTCAACAAGCATTTATTAGGTATCTCTAGTGTGATGAGTACTGCAGTTTCAAGATGAAACCAGTCTCATTTCCTCAAGGAGTTTACATTCTGTTTGGGAACACATATATAAATATTAAGCAAATACAAATAATCTGACAGGAAGAGCATTCTAACAAACCTGAGGATCAAATAACTAGTTTTTTGTAGTTTGGGGAAGAAATTCACAGTATTATTAATCTTGGTTTAAATTCACAAATAGTTCATTTGTTTCCGTCCCTACATTAGTTAGTTCATTCATCTACAGTCAGCATATTTGATCAATTTCCTGGGTTAGTAGTTCAGATTAGTTAAAGAACAAATCATGAGTTTGGCAGTCTCCCCTCTTGTGGTTCATCATTTGCCAATGAATCCCAATAAACACTAGGTGGCATAAAGATTGCTTTCACTGAAGAAGCCAAAGAGATAATGGATTGCATCACTCTCTGGTGACATGAATACTATGATCTGTCTCTGTGGTATAGCATTGGAATATCATTTTCCAAAATATATTGTTTCTCAGCAAATGAACACTGCCATTTTTTTTATTTGAAAATTTCCATTTACATGGTTAATTTTTATAAAACCTCCATTGGTGTTGAAAAGGTCAGTCAACAGTCAGTCCCTTTTTTCCTGAGAGACTATTTTCCCTTCCTTGTTAACCCTTCACTTGATTAGGGTACATCATATTCCCCTGTATCATCTTGTTCCCCATAATTCCTTTATATACCCTTTCATTCTGATCTTTAGTCCCACAATAACATTGATTGACCTATAGGTAGGGAGTTACGAGGTTTAGTGCATGATGTTTCAGGCCTGTTCTTCTGCCATCACTTGTTTCATTTCTACTTTTGCCTTGTCTCATTGTGTACTTTAAGAAAGAAATCTGTAATTGTATTGTTATTTATTGTTGTTAATCTCATAGATGCCTTTCTCTTTTTGGTTGTGTTTTTCCTTTTTTCCTGGAGTAAGTTATTTCATTACCCTCTCTTCCTTGGTTGCACATTTTGTTTAGTTTTCTTGTATTTCTGTGGTCTGGGGTGTTTGCAAAGCATGTAATAATATGCTCAAGTGTGGTTTTTGTTGTTCAAATGCTTCAAATATCTCTTTTATTGAACATTTCTTTTCATTGATGATTAGGTTTAGTTTTTCAGTGCATGTCATCTTAGCTTGTGTCTTGGCTTTTTTACTTATCAGAACACATTATTCCAGTTTCTCCTGGAGTTTCTGTTGGGTACAGATAATCTTGTGTTTCCATTCCTTTATATGTAATGATCTTTATTTTTGTTTCTTGCAGAATTTGTTATTTGTCATTGGAATTGTGAAATTTAACCACTATGTATCCTTGGAGTTTGTAGCATAAGGTTCCTTCTCCTACTTTCTACCTCCTAGGTACTCTGTAAATTCTTTAGACTGGCCCTTTGTTTTCTTTGTTAAGAAGTTCTGGGAAGTTTTCTTACATTTCTTTTGTTAATGTGTTAAGATTTTTTGACTTGTATTCTGGGACATCTGTTGTCTTTAAATTGTCTATGCATCCTGTCTAAGAGATCAATATGTTTTACTTCTGTGGAGATCATATTTTTTTAAACATTACTGCTTTTCCTTCTTTCTCTTTTTTTCAGTTTGTCTTTCACTTCTTTGTATTTATATTCCCTATCAGTTTTCTTGATTGTTTCTGTGGTGAAGGTTGCTCTCTCTGTTGTTTCTGTGGTTAAGTTGCAAGTTTTTCTGTTCTGCCATTTATTTTTTCTGCGCAAGCTAGGAGTTCTGCTTTCACAGAACTCCATTTGGGAACATCTTTTTTGTAGTTCTATGCTCTCTTGGGAATCTAGAGGGTCCTCTGCCTCAACAGCAGTTGATTTCATTTTCCCTTGTCTTGCAATGTTTATTCACAGATGTCTGGAGTTGTTTAGATGATTTGGAGGCCATATTCTATCATTGGTTTATATTCTTAGGCTCAGGATCTTTTAGTTTTCTTTTGAACTCTTTCATTATTATAGTCTTTTCCCTTATAGTCCCCTATTGATCACTTTTTTTACTCCTTCCTTCTTGAAGGTAGTTTTCTACTGGCTAGAACTCAAAGCTATCTCAGCTTCTTCCTGTCTTGGGGAATTCATATTTCATGACTCTCGTCTTTGCATCAAGTGATTTCTGGGACATTAGAACTGGCCACACTTGGA
The DNA here is from genome assembly GCF_003287225.1 of Phascolarctos cinereus. Lineage (NCBI taxonomy): Eukaryota > Metazoa > Chordata > Mammalia > Diprotodontia > Phascolarctidae > Phascolarctos > Phascolarctos cinereus. The sequence continues at coordinate 132,906,474 of NW_027555736.1, forward strand.
TTCCAGTCTCTTACCCCCCCCCCTTTTTCAGGACTGGTGGATCCACACACAGAAGCTGGCATTTTTAGTTTAGGTTTGATTTTGGGATGTAACAAGACATTCTTAAGTCACCTGTCATAAACAGTTAACAAAAGGTTTACTTGGCCCTAACTTAGCAAGAATATGCAATAAGGATACAGGGGCACTTGGCTTCTAAATATGTGGCTGCCTTGCATCTGTCTGGTCATCAGGGCAGAGAAGGGTTACTTGTGGGATCTTCAGGAATCCCCCAAGTAGGAAGGGGGAGGGCTGTCTGACTTCAAATGCATTGGATTTGTCATGCACTTAATTCACCAGGAAGCTTATTCAGGGGAGTCCGGAATGAATCATGGGGAGAGCTTTGTTGCCTTTTAAAGAAAACTAGTCACTGTTGCAGGAGGAGAAGGGAATCCTGGTAGATTTTCGTCTTATCGAACTCTCCTATTTTCCATGATTTTTCAGATATCATTGACAGTGATTCAGCAATAACATTTGCAAGTTTTCAGAATCAAAAGGATGTGTTTTATTTGAGCCAGGTGATTTGAATACATTTTACAACAGACCTTTTCTGATGCAGCTGCATGTGTCAGTGCTCTTCTCCCCATAGCTTCTGTTTGTGTGTGTGTGTGTGTGTGTGTCTCTATATATCTATATTTATATCTATGTCTATGTCTATGTCTATTTATCTATCACATGTATAAGTCTTCTCCAGTTTAGTGTAAGCTTTCCTCACTTTTTGTCATTTAGCACAGTGGTTGGCACATTATTAGGCTCTTAATAAATGCTTGTCAGTTGATTTTATTCTGAAATACTTTGCAGAAATTTTAAGTGCTGAAAGGAGAAATATTAGATCTATATTCCAATTAGCTTTAGTTCGTATTGAATTATAATCATAGGATCATAATTTTAGATCTGGAAGAAGAGTGTTTAGAAAAAGGAAAGTGAAGATCTGAGAGTAATGAATGTAACTTGGAATTGATAGACGTCAATTTCCTGGTAGTTTATGCTGGATATTGGAATGAAATGAGATTCCTGACAGTCTTTCAACAATTAACAAAAGGAAGTTTTACTTAGCCATAGTAGGAGAAGGACATACAACAAACATATATATTAAGGACACCATGAATTAGTGATACTCCTCTGAGTTGCCCATAGTAGTCTGCTAGCAAAGCATCCAAGAGCAGTGGAGCTCCTCATGGCTCTTTTGTACTCAAGTAATCAGGAAGCTCCTGTATACCTATATTTTTCGGTTAATTGTTTGATGTTGTTCACTGTAAAATATCACTTTTGAAACCATCCTTGTTCTCTACAAATACTGGCAACAAGTAGTCCCTTAGTAGACTATTCTCATCAAAAATTTTTTGTAACTGAAAAAGTAGGTATAGAGACTAATTGTTGATGTTCTTTTGGTTCTATTTTCAGTATTATTAGGCACCAAGTTTTTTTTTTTTAATTTCACTCCTCTGCTATTTTATCGCACTTTAGCACATCTTATTAATCAAGCCCAAAATGTCTTCATATTTTCACTGCTTCTAGCATAGGCATCCCTTATGTACACTTGATCTAATCTAGATTCTTTCCCTGCCTTTGTTCTCTTTAATGTCATTCCTACCTTTTCTATAAGCACATTTGGGACTGTTTCTATGTGGTGAGACTGCACTGTCCTTGAAAGTGATGTTGGTTTAAAACAAACTTTTTCTATGATTATTCTGTTGGTCTTCCCATTTTAGTCCTTCATTGTTCTCAGGATAGCTTTGCTTAGTCGGATCTCTCTCATCATAAGCTTCTTATAAACTGTTTTTGCCCTGTACTTTTTCTATTTTATGTTGATACTATTCATAATCTTTCAATATCCTTATTAATAAGTCTTTTGCAAATGAGTTTGTGTTCTAAACTGGTATTGTCCGTGGCTGCCATTTCTTTCCTCTTAGGCTCTTTTTTAGGCACTTTTAGTCCTTGTTTTAGTGGTTGATTTATAGCAGATAAAGTTCTGTATGAATTTAATATGGTTGAAGTTTGCCTTTTTTCCCATCTACTTTCTATTTTTTCTTTATCAATAACTTGTTTAAACAGGTCAGGATTGGACTGTTTTAATTGCATGCCTTATCTTTTCCTCATTTTTATTCTGTTAACATTGTATTAATTTTGAGCTGTGTCCTAAGAATTTGATGGTCTGATATTCATTAGTAACAAGTAATTTTTGTCAAAATGTAATCATTTTTTTCTTTTGTGATCTTGTAGATATTCCCCATGTCTACTGCCTTACCTGTGTTCTGTGCCAGTGGATACTTTTTTTTGGAGGCAATTGGGGGTGAGTGACTTGGCCAGGATCCCACCACTAATAAGTGTTTGAGGCTGGATTTGAATTTAAGTCTTCCTGACTCCAGGGCTGGTATTCTATCTACTGGGCCACCTGGCTACTCCCAGTGGATACTTTCTTGTTTTATTTCTAAAAGATTTGGGCAGCTTTATGATTTCTTGAAATATGTCTATGCCCCCTTTTTTTTTTGGTCATAGCTTCCTTAAAAACATGTTCAAAACTGAATTCTTTCTTTTCCCCCAAGGCCTTCCTTCTTGCTAACCTCCCTATTATTGTCAAGGGCACCACTGTACTCCCAGTCACCCAGACTCATAACCTAGGTATCATCCTTAACTCCTCACTCTTATCACACATTCTTTCCCCAGTTTGTTAGTGAGACTTTCAATTCACCTTTTGCAACATATCTTGTGTGGCCACTTCTCTCCTTTATTACTGCCACTACCCTAGTGTAGGCCATCATCATCAATCATGCATAGACACTGTTGCAAGAGCCTGGGGATTGGCCTCTCTGCTCATATCTTTTCCCCATTCCTACCACACAGATATCAAAGTGATCTTGCTAAAATACAGATTTGAACTTGTCACTTTCTCTATTCATTTAACTCCTGTGGCTCCTATCATCTCCAGGATCAAATATAAAATCCTCTTTTTGGCTTTTAAATCCCTTCATAATATGGCCCTTACTACCCTTCCAGTATTCTTATTTTCCTCCACATACTCTGTGATCACTGACGCTATTCTCCATGCTGTTCCTTGCACAAGACACTCCATTTTTAAAACTTGGGCATTCTTACTCTCTGTCCCCCATGCCTGGAATTCTGTCTCCTCATTTCCACCTCTTGGTTTCCTTTGAGTCTCAGCTAAAACTCTAGTTTCTGCAAGCAACCAGACCCCATCCCTCTTAATGCTAGTGCCTTCCTCCTGAGATTAGCTATAATTTGTTCTTTATGTAAGGGTAGCTAGGTGGTGAAGTGAATAGAGTGCTGGGCCTGGAGTCAGGAAGACTCATCTTCCTGAGTTCAAATCTGGCCTCAAACATTTATTAGCTGTGTTACCCTGGGCAAGTCACTTAATCCTGTTTGCCTTAGTTCCTCATCTGTAAAATGAATTAGAGAAGGAAATGGCAAACCACTCCAGTATCTGCCAAGAAAACCCCAAATGGGGTTTTGAAGAGTTGGATATGACTGAAAAACGACTCAACAACAATATGGTTATTTCAATTGCCTTTGAAGGAAAAGAAAGAAATTCAGTAATCAGCAATGTGAGGAACATAAACCAAGCCACAGGGGGTTGAGTATGTGGTGAGGAAAAAGAAGGCAACAAATGTAGAATATTCTTTCTGGAATTTTAGCAGTTAAAGGGAAGAGAGATAGAGAAAGATGTAACTTACCCCTTTTGCCTTTTCAGTCAGTGAGCATATTACTCAGTAAGCATCTATTAAGTGTTTACTGTGTGACAGACACTATGCTAGATGCTGAGGATACAAATATAGTAAATAATTGTGGCAAGTAGTTTATATTCACATGTCCTACATCCCTTCAAACTTGATTACTTCCCATCCTGTACCTGTGCTTAGTCTGTTCCCTATTCATGGAAGGTCTTCCAAATCTCTACAAGATCATTCTTATGGAGTCCTAGCTTAATGTCACTTTGTCTTTTCCTTATTTAGTGCTCACCTATCCTCAAGTTAGGAGTGATATTTATTTTAGTTAATCTCATCTCACACTAGCTAATTCTAATGTTAGTTGTATTTATTAGGGTATATATAGCTTTTCTGTCTCTTCTGTATTGAAATCTTTTAGTATCTTGAGCGTTGGTACCATGTCTTATCTTTTCATCTCCAGTGCTTTTTACATCTTATACACAGCAGACATTTAATGGGTGGTTGAATTAGGACCATTACTATAGAATCATTGCTTTTTTTAAAAAAAAACACTCAATTTTACTTGGGAGTAAATTTATTTTTTAAACGTAGGTGTCAGATCATTGTCATATTTTGTCTTTTTATTCCTAGTGCGTTCCTAGATCCATTAGATTGTGAGGTTTTTTTGAGTGAAGGAATTGTCTTTTGCCTCTTTTGGTTTTCCCAGCACTTAGCACAGTGTGTAATAGCACATAATAAGAGCTTAATAAGTTTATTGATTAATAGTATCTAGAACTGTTTCCTTCACAAGTAGATACCTGTTAAATATTTGAATTGATTGAAGATATATGTTTGTTGTCACAGATAATAAGAGCCTTTCTGGTTCTGACTTAAAGTGATTTTCTCAAGGTTATATTGATAATAAGTAGGAGAACCAAGATTTGAGCTTGAGTCCTGTACTCCAAATCCTGTACTCCTTTTCAGTCTTCTGTGTTTTCTTAAGAGAAATCCTGTATAAAATGCATTTTAGTCCTTTGTAGTGAAAGGGAACATAGTATATAATGCAAAGAGAATTGGTCTGGAAGTGAGAAGACCTGGGTTTTAGTCCCATATTTGACATTTAGTTGGCCATGTGATTTTAGGGCAGTCACTTCTTTCTGGGCTTCCGTTGCTTATGTGTAAAATAAAGGGTTTGGACTAGATCTTTATAGTGCCTTGAAAACTCTGACATGCAATAATTCTATGGAATTTTTAAAGGTTTGACATCACTTAAAGTAGTTTCCTGATCAGAATAATACATGCCAGTGGAAAAGTCTTTCTTAAATGAGTTATGACTCCACAAGAAACTCATGGAACAAATAGGCCTTTTTCCGTAGCACTCTGCATTGATTATTGTAGTCATTTTATGTGTTCTACCAACATCATTTTTTCTTATTTGTATGTCATATGCTTGGATTTCCTATAATTCCTCATTATTTAGTTATTACATTAAAATTTAGTTCTGTCTAGTGAGATTTTGCTAATCACCAAAGTTCAAGAGAGCCGGACTGCTGTACTCATTAACAAATTTCAAAGAAGTTAGGAACAGAGAGGGAGGAATATGCTAAGTGACTCTGGTTGAGTCATAAATTAGACCTAAAGTTAGAGAAGGTTGCAAACCACTCCAGTGTCTCTAGAGTTGGACACAACTGAAAAACGACTAAACAATAATGACTGGCAGTCAGGCTTACTTGAAAATTTGAAATTAGGGAATGTTGGTGATCTGTGAGCATTTCCTGATTTTTCTTCTGCTGTAGAATAGAATGGATTAAAAAATTTCAGGTTTGTAACTATATGTGAAAGGTAGCAAACAAGAATGTTGGATACCCTTCTGGAACTAATTTACTTTTTGGATTATCCAGGTCTCTTATGCTGCTTTTGGATCAGACCTGTGTTTAGTGTGTAGGAAATTCCCATTAAGGAACTCCCTCTACCAGTGTGCCACCTGTTCAGCAACTTCTCTTTGCAATCTTACTGCTATTGTTACTTTCTACTGGCTGCTTATAAACTCACTATACTGACTACAAAGTAGAAGGTGGTCAGAGAGACCAGAACAAGATACAGTTTGTCCCAATTACATATAAAAACAATTTAGAGTTTTTTTTTTCAAATTTTGAGTTCTAAATTCTCTTCCTTCTTTCCCTACCCACCTCATTGAGAAGGCAAGCAATTTGACATAAATTATACATGTGTAGTTGTATGAAACACATGTTAATGTAAAGAAAGTAAAGAAAAAGTGTCTTTGATCTGCATTCAGGCTCTACCAGTTCTTTCTCTGGAGATGGACAGAACCTTTCATGATAAATCCTACAGAATTGTCTTGGAATCGTTGTATTTCTGAGAGTAGCTAAGTTATTCGTAGTAGATCATCATACAGTATTGCTGTTACTGTGTACAGTGTTCTCCTGGTTCTGCTCATTTCACTTTGCAGTAGCTCGTGTAAATCTTTCTATGTTTTTCTGAGAGCATCCTGCTCATTATTTCTTAAAGCACAGTAGTATTCCATCACAATAATATACAACAACTTATTCAGACATTCCTCATTTGATCTACATCCCCTCAGTTTCCAGTTCTTTGCCACCACTAAAAGAGCTGCTACAAATATTTTTGTACACATAAGCCGTTTTCCTTTTTGTTTTGTTTTATCTCTTTGGGATGGTTTTATAATCCTTTGGGCATAGTTCTCAATTGCACTCCAGAATGGCTGAATCAGTATATAACTTCACTAGTAGTATATTGGTGTTTTAATTTTCCCATATCCCCTCCAACATTTATCATTTTTCTCTTCTGTCATATTAGCCAGTCTGACAGGTGTGAGGTAGTAGCTCAGAGTTGTTTGAATTTGCATTTCTCTCATCAATAGTGATTTAGAGCACTTTTTTTCATATGACTGTAAATAACTTTGATTACTTTGTATGAAAACTGCCTGTTCATATCCTTTGACCATTTAGCAGTTGAGGAATGGCTCTTATTTCTAGAAATTTGACTCAGTTTTCTGTGCTTGAGAAATGAAGTCTTTGTCAGAGAAACACACTGTAAATATTTTTTTCACAGTAATAATTACCAAGTATGTATTTTCTTCCATCCTATTTTCCTCCTGTTTATCCTACTTTCTCTCCCCTTGTACCCTGTCCCATTCTCAAAAGTGTTTTGCCTCTGACTTTTACTTCCCCCAAACTGCCCTCCCTTCTATCATCTCTCCCTCTCTCCCTTTCTCTTATCTTCCCCTCCTACTTTCCTATATGGTAAGCTAGATTTAAACACCCAACTGAGTGTATATATTATTCCTTCTTTGAGTCAATTCTGATGAGAGTAAGGTTCATGTGTGTCCCTCCCTGCTTCCCCCATTTTCCCTTCCACTGTAAAATCTCTTTCAGGCCTCTTTTATGTCAGATAATTTATCCAATTCTACCTCTCCCTTTCCCCTTCTCCCAGTGTGTTGTACTTTCTCATCCTTTAATTTTATTATTTTTTTTAGATAATCTTACCATCACATTTAACTCACACCTCTGCTTTCTGTCTATGTATATACTCCTTCTAATTGCCCTAATATGAGAAAGTTTTCAGGAATTATAAATACAATTTTCCCATGTAGGAATATAAACAGTTTAACCTTATCAAATCCCTGATGATTTCTCTTTCCTATTTGCCTTAAATTTTATACTTCTTTTGCATCTTATATTTGAAAGTCGTGTTTTCTATTCAGCTCTGGTCTTTTCATCAGGAATGCTTGAAACTCCTCTCTTTCATTGAATAGCCTTTTTTTCCCCCTGAAGGATTATACTCAGTTTTGCTGGTAGGTGATTCTTGCTTGTAATCTTAGCTCCTTTGCCCTCCAGAATATCATATTCCAGTCCCTCTGCTCCTTTAATGTAGAAGCTGCTAAATCTTGTGTTATCCCGACTGTGGCTCCACAATATTTGAATTGCTTCTTTGTGGCCACTTGTGGTATTTTCTTCTTGATCTGGGAGGTCTGGAATTTGGCTATACTATTCCAAGGATTTTTCATTTTGGGATCTCTTTCAGGAGGTGATTGGTGGATTCTTTCAGTTTCTATCTTACTTTCTGGTTCTAGAATATTAGGGCAGTTTTCCTTGATAATTTCTTGAAAGATGATGTCTAAGTTCTTATTTTTTATCATAATTTTCAGGTAGTCCAGTAATTCTTAAATTATCTCTCCTGGATCTATTTTTCTAATGAGATACTTTACATTTTCTTCTATTTTTTCATTCTTTTGATTTTGATTGTTTCTTGATGTGTCTCATAAAATCATTAGCTTCCACTTGCCCAATTCTAACTTTGAACGAATTATTTTCTTCAGTGAGCTTTTTTAAAAGAAATTAATTTGTTTATTTTTAGTTTTCAACGTTCTTCCATAAGATTTTGAGTTTGAAATTTTCTTCCTCTCCTTTCCTTCACTGCTCCCCAAAGCAGTCTCTACATATACATTAAATTAAGCATATTTTCACATTAGTCATGTTGTAAATTCACTGAGCTTTCGTACCTTCTTAATTTGGCCAATTCTGCTTTTTAAGGAGTTCTTTTCAATTATTTTTTTAATATTTTTTCCTTTTGGCCAGTTCTGCTGTTTAAAGCATTCTTCTTTTTGTTGGATTTTTGTACCTCTTTTACCGTTTGGCCTATTCTGTTTTCTAATATGTTATTTTCTTCAGTATTTTTTGTGCCCCCTTTTACCAAGCTGTTGACTCATTTTTCATGATTTTGTTGCCTCACTCTTATGGCGCTTCCCAATTTTTCCTCTACCTTTCTTACTTGATTTTTAAAATCCTTTTTGAGCTCTTCATGACCTGAGACCAATTCATATTTTTTTTGGAGGCTTTAGATGTAGGAGCTTTGACTTTGTTGACTTCTTCTGAGTGTGTGTTTTGATCATCTTTGCCACCATAGTAACTTTCTATGGTCAGAATTTTTTTTCTGTTGTTTGCTCCTTTTCCAGCCTATTTCTTGACTTTTAACTGTGTGCTAAAGTGTGGCTCTGCTTCCCAAGTAGAGGGTGCTCTGTTCCAAGCTTGAGGGTTGTTTTGTGGTGCAGCTGTTTTCAGAGGTAATTCTGGGGACCTGTAAGTTTTTGGCTCTTCCAAAGTGGTATGATCTAGAGAGATGTGTTTACTGCTCTCCTGCACAGTGCCCTGGTTTGTGAGGATCACAAGCGCTCTTTTCAACCCTGGAACTGTGACCGGGGCCCCCTGCTCCCCTGTGGCAGCTAGCTCTGCTGTGCTAGTGTTCTTCCTCACTCTGGGGCTGTGACCCAGATTCAAGTATAGACAATACCCTGGTGCAGCAAAGGGACCCCTTCTGATGCGCTGTCTCTAGTCCCCTTATGATCTGTGGGCCGAGAGGTCTGGAAACCACTACTGCTGCCACTGATTGATTTGGCTGCTGGCATGGCCTGTGCTGGACTGTGTTCCTACCTCACCTTGGTGCAACAGACCTTTGCTGCTGACCTTCTAAATTGTCTTGGGCTGGAAAATTGTTTCACTCTTTTTGTGGGTTCTGCTTCTCTAGGATTTGTTTAGAGTCGTTATTTAAAGGTTTTTGGAGTGTTTTGGGGGGAGAGCTAAGGCTAGTCCCTGCCTTTATTCTGCCATCTTAGCTCTACCTTCCGAACAAGATACAATTTAAACACAATTAAAATCTGCTTTTTTTTTTTTTGCCTCCCTGTCCCATTCCCTGCATAATTGAAAAAGTAAAAGTTCTTGTAGCAAATGTATGTAGTTAAGTGAAACAGATTCCCACTTTGGCTCTGTGTGTGTGTGTGTGTGTGTGTGTGTGTGTGTGTGTATTTAAGTATGTCTCATTCTGCTTTCTGAGTCCATCATCTTTTCAGGAAGTGTTTGTTATGTTTCAAAAGGAGTCCTAGGAAATTGTGATTGGTCATTGTGTTGATTAGAGTTCTTAAATCTTTCAAAAAATTTCAAACAATGTTTTTGTAATACTGTTGTTATTATATAATTTGTTTTCCTGGTTTTGCTAATTTTATTCTACATCAGTTCTTCATACAGGTCTTTCCACGTTTCTCTCAAGCTGTCCACTTCATTTTTTACAGCATAACATCATTCTATAACATTCACATACTAGAACCACTTCAGCCATTCCTTCAGTTAACCAATTGATATTCCTTCAATTTTCAGTTCTTTACTGCCACAAAAAAGTGCTACTATAAATATCATTGTACATATGAATCCTTTTCCTCCATTTGATTTCTTTGGGTGTATAGACTCCAAAGTAGTGGTATTGTTAAGTCAAAAGTAGCTTGGTAATTTTTTTTAGGTATAGTTTCAACTTGCTTTCCAGAATGGTTGGACAATGAATAAGAGAGAGTTGTCTGTTTTAGGAAATTTTTCTTTTGGTTTTTATACTTTATGTTGGAATCTTGATTGTTTTATAGTTCCCTACTTTAAAACTCTTCTGTGTATCGAGATGAAAAGTAATTTTTAACATAAAAGTGCTTCTTAGATACAATAATTTGGTAATGTAATTCATAGAGAAGCTCTAAAATTTTGCTTTTTTTTGTTTTTGTTTTATTTTAAATTGTAAAAAATTTTGCTTTTAAAAACACAAAAAGAAGACAGTGTAGAATTCTTAAAATGTGCATTAGGAAAAAGAAAGAACTTATTTTACTGACAGTAGAATTTTGGTAGACAATTGTATTCAACTGACATATTCATTTAAATAATGCTAACCCGTGAAGTTCAGGAAGTGTTTCAGATCTCATGTGCAAAACATAATAATCTTTTCCTGGAGTAAGACTATCAAATGTTACACATACTATCCATATTTAATTGGCTCAAATTTTTGTTTTTAATGTCATTTAAACAGGCCTTATTTTGAAAAGAAGAAAGTTAAGTTGACTATCATGAAAAAAAAAGAAACAGACAAATATTAACTCTTAATTCCCCCCCTTCTTTTAAGGTATTGCATTTTAAGAAAGAGTAACCAACAAGAACTTGCTTCAGGGGCTGAACTGAATATACTTATTGCTTACTTTTTTGCTGAGTTTTGTTTATGCAAAAGATTCAACACACCAGTTCTGGTAAGAATTTTTCTTGACTAAGTATTATAGAACAAATAGCAGTAAGCTGTTATAATATGTTTGAAAAGGAAGACGCCATAAATGTTTGTTATTTTGAGTGGTAGTTCATTTGAAGTCCATTTTAAGAAAAAGAATGCCTAATTCTATTAATTCCAGAAATTCAAAACTTAAAAAAATTATTTTTATTCATTTTAAACTTAAATACAAAATGAGAAAAGAAAAAAAAAAGTCCATGTACACGCAGAACATAAGAGAGAATTTGGGGGCAGCTAGATGGCGCAGTGGATACAGCACTGGCCCTGGATTCAGGAGGACCTGAGTTCAAATGCGGCCTCAGGCACATAACACATACTAGTTGTGTGACCCTGGGCAAGTCACTTAACCCCATTGCCTAGCCAAAAGAAACAAAACAAAACAAAAAAAAAGAATTCAATATAAAGCAATGAATTTCCATTTTACAGAAACCTGTGTAATAAATCCTATGCATTATTTTCAAAGTAACCCAACTTTTCTGTGCTTCCTTCTGGGTTTTCTTTTATTCTCTACTGTGTACTTTTAATTTTTTTATTATTATTTTTTTCTAACTCAGTAAAATAAATTTTTTTAATGACTAAATGGGATGGTATTGAATAAATAGATTAGTTAGGTAAAATTGTCTTTTTTTATTATTGCCTTTATCTACTCATGAACAATAAGTATTTCTCCAGTTATTAAGATTTGATATTATTTGTATAAAGAGTATTTTATGTTTATGTTTATGTAGTTCCTGTATATGTTTGGCTGGTATACTCTCAGGTATTTTATATTGTCTAGTTATTTTAGGTGGTCAAAAACAATATTGTTGCATAATATTGGTGACACATAGTGTAGTTTCCCTATTTTTCTCTTTTAATTAAATCTGTTTTAGCTTTAACTTTGAGATCATAATTACTACCTGTTTTTTTCACAATAAATTCTACTGTAGCCCTTTATTTTATCTCTGTGCATATCTCTCTTTTTAATTGTTGAATTCAGATTTTTAAGCCATTCTGCTATCCTGTTCTGTTTTATGGATAAATTCATCCTATTCACATTCTAAGTTATAATCACTTATTATGTATTTCCCTCCATCCTATATTTCCTCATTATCCTTCTTACTCTATTTACTTTATCCCTCCTCACTTTTCTAATTTACTTCTACCTGTTACCTTGCCCTCCTATTCCTTAATCTATGTACCCTTCTAACAGTCCCTTCCTTATTTTCTGTCCCCGCCCTCTACCTTCATCCACCTTTCTAGAAGTTTCTCCCTTATCCCCTCCCCTCCTAATTCTTAACCTCTACACTGTTCTAAATCCTCCCCTTTCCTATCCCTTTACCCTTTTATTTTTTTTCTAAATTTAAAAGACTTTTATACCCTTCTAGATGTATATGTTTAACCCATTTCCGATGAGATTAAGGCCCAGCACTACCAGCCCTCCCTCTCTCACTTGCTTTTTCTGTATCGGTTCTTCCTTTCATGCCTCATTTATATGAGATTATTCCTTTTTATTTCTCCCTTTATAGTTGTTTTTTAGAATCATCCCATCATACACAGCATAGCCCAACCCTTTCAAACTACCTAAATAATGATGACAGAAGAGTACTGATAACATTTTTACATGCGAGAAGTAAATAGTTTGTCCTTATTGTGTCCTTATAATTGGTCTTTAATGTTTACTTTATGTATCTCTTGGATCTTATATATTGAATTTTCCTTTGTCACAAAAACCTGAAAGTCTTTCAGTTCATTAAATGTCCATTTTTTTTTTCCATTCAGGATTATACTTGCTGGTTAAGTTACCCTTTGTTGTAACCCCAGCTCTTTTGTTGATACAGTGTTTCAAGACCTTCAGGCTGCTAAGTCTTGTGTAATCCTGATTGTAGCTCCACTATATTTAATTTGTTGTTGTTGTTTTTGCTTTTGCAATATTTTATCCTTAATGTGGGAGCCTTGAAACTTGGCTATGATATTCCTGTAGTTTTTCCTCCTGATATCTTTTTCAGGTGGTGATTGGTAGATTTTTTCTATTTCTGCTTTACCTTCTTGTTCTAGAGCTTCAGGGCAATTTTCCTTAATAATTTCTTGTTATGTATCAAGATTCTTTTTTTAAACTCTTAACTGTCAGGTAGTCTATCTTCTACTATCTTTCCTCTATCTCTTCTCCAGATCAGTTGTTTTTCTGATGAGATGTTTCACATTCTCTTTTATTTTTTTTCATTCTTTTGATTTTGTTTTATTATTTCTTGGTATCTTGTAATGTCATTAGCTTTTCCTTGCCCAATTCTAGTTTTCAAAGAATTATTTTTCTTAAGTTTTTGATTGTTTCTAGTTGGTTAATTTTCATGATTTTCTTGATTTTCTTGGATTGCTCTTAATTTTTTTTCCTGATTTTTCCTTGATCTTTCTTATTTGATCTTTAAAGTCCTTTTAAAGTTCTTCCAAGAACTTTTTTTGGGCTTGTGACAATTTGACATTTCTCATTGAAAAAGGAATGGCATTCTTAGCGGCACTATTTTCCTCTGAATGTGAACCCAGATCTTTCTGTCCCCATAGTAGCTATCTATAGTTAGATTCTTTCTCCTTTGCTTACTCATTTTTGTTTTTTTGTTTTTTAGCAGCTTATTATTATAATCAAGTTCAAATCCTGTAGGGAATGATGCCCTAAGTCTTAGGTCTTTTTTACTGTTACTTTCTGAACTCTGTCTTGGGGTCCAACCTTGGGCACTTCTGTGTACTCCTAATCCACAGCTAGGGCCTCCCGGCTACACTGTCCTGCAAATACTCTTGCTCCCTGTGGTCTCTCAGGTGGTTACAAACTTCTCTTGTCCTCTCTGCCCTGGAACTGAATGAAACCAGGGACTCTTCTCTCCTGCAAGTGCCCATAGCCAGCAGGATCCCTGCCTCTGCTACCTTACTCACCAAGTGTGTACCAGCTCCTTCTCCCTGGCAGCTGCAGCCCAGGACCAAGTCTAGTCAGCATAACTGTGCTTGGCATCCCTCTAAGCATCCCTCAACAGTAGAAGGTACTTCAGTTATTTCCTACTCAGACCCCCATCCCCATACTTTCCAAGAGGTGAAAGTTTCCGAGACTGAGACTGCCCCAGCTGCCCCCAGGGCTTGTTGTTTGTTGATTCCATAGGGTTGGCTGGAAGTGTTTGCATTTCACTCAGGCCAAATCTCCACCTCTGGAGGTCAGGCCTTTCCTGGAGTCTTCTCAAGTTGTCTTAGGAGGACAACAGCTGACTTTTATTTCTGCTGCTCTGAGTTCACTTTGAGGTGATCTCCTGTCTTTTTTTGTGGAGGAAATTTGAAGAGCCTAAAGCTTTTTGGTCTACTCTGCTGTCTTCTAGAATCCTCCCCTAACTTCAAAATTGATAAACCCAATTTACCTCAAATTTATTGTCATTTATATTTGTTAAAAATTGTCTCCCTAAACATCAGTTTCTTCATATAGGCTAACAATTTGTTTCCTAGTTTTTACCTTGAAACATTAAGCATTTTGGAAAGGCTATTTAATGGTTACTAGGGAAATCTAAAGGAACTGTTTTTTCCCCATTCCCATCCTAACTGAAGGTGGTACCTGTGTATGCATGGGAGAAATGGATAAATTTAGTTATATTCCTTATTTCTAGAGTTTGTAAGCTTGATTTTCTGTTTCTTATTTCTTTTTTTATTGATGTTTATTTTCCTTCTCTGTAATGGATTAATACATTAGCATTTGGTATAGCAGTTGTCTCAGATTGATTTCTGTTTAAAAGCTGAAGGAGAGTCTTAGCACTGAACTTATCTGTCATATGTGACAGACTAGGGGAAGGAATATTAAGAATGCATGACATCTTGGGGTGGGGGGGAGGGGTGAGATGGGGTGAAAATTTGGAACTCAAAATCTTGTGGAAGTAAATATTGAAAACTGAAAATAAATAAATTTATATTAAAAAAATTTAAAAAATGTGAGTATGACTATAAACGTGCATTTTTAGTGGTTTTCCAATGAAAGTTCATTGCCTATCTTTGAACAGAAATGTTCTCTAATATTTTGGGTTTGGTTTACTATTCCTTTGGGGTTCAGTGTGAATACAGTTGTGCTTTGAACATTTTACTAAAGATTTTTAGGTAATTAGGTATTCTTAATTAGTTCTTTTGAGAAGTGTTAGTCATGTATTTTATGTACAAAAAAGAAATGGGAATTTTTTTTGTTTTGAATGAAAAGGTAGTTTACTTGGATTGGCACAAATATTTTCAATATCTATTTACTAGTTATCCTACCCAGAGGTAGAAGAATGTATAATATCACTTTTGATACTGTTAAGTTTAGATTAGTTAACTATGGTGCTTTCTCATTTTTCTTAGAAATGACATTACCAGATCAATGAAGTGTTTTTAAGGTAAATGAGATCCTTTCAGACTACTGGCTTTTGGCCACACAGGGTTTAGACCAAGTATATGCTGGAGTCAGCTCTGATCCAGGGAGAACCTAACTGTTCATTTTTCTTTTCTTTTAAAAATATTGAATTTTTAACATTCTTTTCTTTGTAAATTTTGAGTTCTGGATTTTCTCCTTCACATCCCTTCCCCACCCACTGAGAAGGCAAACAATATGATATTAACTAATATACCTATTTTCCCTCATCCCTTTCAGTATTTGTCATTTCTGATATGTGTGGGGTGGTACCTCATGGTAGTTTTAGTTTGGCTTTCTGTCATCAATAGTGATTTATAGCATTTTTTAGAGCTATCTTTTTTTCTCCTTTTTTTCCCCTCAATTACTTGTAAAAATTTTTTAAGGTTTTAATTTTGTGTTCTATATTCTCTTCTTTTTTCTCTGTTCTAAATCCTCCTTGAGAAGACAAGCAATTTGACATAGATTATATATATGTAGTCATGCAAAACATATTTCCATATTAGTCATGATGTGAAAGAAAATACAGACCCAAAAGAAAATAAAGAAAGATAAAAAAGCATGCTTCAGTCTGCCTTTATTCAGACTCCATCAGTTCTTTCTCCAGAGATGGATAGTGTTTTTCATCAAAAGTCTTTTGGAATTGTCTTGGATCATTGTATTGCTGACAATAGCCAAGTCATTCCTAGTTGATCATTGCGCATTTTGCTGTTACTATGTGCTGTGTTCTCTTGGTTCTGTTCATTTCACTTTGCATCAGTTCATATAAGTCTTCCCAGGTCTCTCTGAAAGCATCCTGCTTGTCATTTCTTATTGTACAATAGTATTCCATCACAATAATATACAATCGTTTGTTCAGTTATTCCCCAATTGATGAACATCCTCTCAATTTCCATTTCTTTGCCACCACAAAAAGAGTTACAATCGATATTTTTGTGCAAATAAGTTCTTTTCCTTTTTCTTTGAAATCTTTGGAATACAGACCTAATTGTGGTATTGCTGGGTTAAAGAGTATGCACAATTCTATAGCCATTTGGGCATAGTTCCAAATTAATCTCCGAAATGGTTGAATCAATTCATAGCTCCACCAACAGGGCATTAGTGCCCCAATTTTCCCACATCCCTTCCAGCATTTATCATTTTCTTTTTCTGTCACATTAGCCAGTCTGATAGGTGTGAGGTGGTACCTTAGAGTTGTTTTAATTTTCTTTTGTCTTATCAATAGTGACTTAGAGCATTTTTTTGATATGTCTTAAGATAGCTTTGATTTCTTCTTCTGAAAACTGCCTGTTCATATCTCTTGACCATTTATCAATTGGAAAATGATTCTTATTTTTATAAATTTGACACAGTTTCCTTATATATCTGAGATACCAGAACTTTAACAGAAACTTGCTGTAAATTTTTTTTTTTTTAGTATTGCTTCATTGTCCTCTGGTACCTTTTAGTGAAATGTAGTATCCCAATTATCTCTTTCATTTGGGTCAAATTTTGCTTTTCTGTGGTCTGGGATCATGATTACTATCCCTATGCTCTTACCTTCAGCTGAAGCACAATAGACTCTGTTCCTGCCCTTCATTTCAACTCCATGTGTATGTTTCTGTCCCAAGTGTGTCCCTTGTGTACAAAATATTGTTGTATCCTGGTTTCCAATCCATTCTGCTTCTCACTTTCTCTCTATGCGTTAGTTCATCCCATATATTTACAGGTATGATCATTAATTTTGTATTTCCCTCCATCCCATTTTCCTTTGTATATCCTTCTCTCTCTTTTTTTTATCCTGTCCCTCCTCAAAAGTCTATCTTGCTTCCAACCACTGCCTCCTCCAATCTGTACTCCTTGTTACTACTACTCCCTTCCCCATATGTCTTATCCCCTTCTCCTCCTATCTTCCTGTTGGGTAAGATAGCTTTCTAAATCCATGTGAGTGTGTGTAGTTTTCCTTCTTTGAACCAGTTCCAACAAGGGTGAGGTTCAGGTAATGCCCTGCCACACCCTTCCATTTTCCTTTTCACTATAAAAGCTCTTCCTTGCATGCCTCCTTTATGTGAGAAAATTTGCCCCATTGTGTCTCTCCCTTCCCCCTTCTGCCAGTGCATTCCTTTTTCTCAATCCTCCATTCTTTTTTGGGAGGTAGTCCCAACATAGTTCACACTTGTGCCATCTGTCTGTGCAGACTCCTTCAGACTGCCCTAATAATGATAAAGTTCTTAGAGGGTACACATATCCTTTTCTCAGATAGGAATGTAAGCAGTTTAACTCATTGAGTCCCTTATGAATACTCTTTGATGTTTACCTTTTTGTACTTCTCTTGAGTCTTCTGTTTAAATGTCATATTTTCTGCTCAGTTCTATTCTTTCCATCAGGAATGCTTTCAAGTCCTCTATTTCATTAAATGTCCATTCCATGGTTTCCCTTTCCCTCTCCCCCCCGAAGGATTACACTCAGTTTTGCTGGGTAGGTTATTCTTGGTTGTAATCCTATCTCCTTTGCCTTCTGGAATATCATATTCCAAGCCCTCTGCTCCTTTAATGTGGAAGCATCTAAATCTTGTGTGATCCTGGCTGTAGCTTCACGATATTTGAGTTGTTTCTTTCTGAATGCTTACAGTGTTTTCTCTTTGACCTGGGAGCTCTGGAATTTAGCTATAATATTCCTGGGAGTTTTTGTTTTGGGATCTCTTTAAAGAGGTAATTGATGGATTCTTTCAATTTTTATTTTACCTTGTGGTTCTAGAATATCAGGGCAGTTTTCCTTGATAATTTCTTGAAATATGATGGCTAGGTCCTTTTTTGATCATTGCTTTCAGGTAGTTTGATAAAATTCTTAAATCATCTCTTCTTGATCTATTTTCCAGGTGAGTTCTTCCAATGAGGTATTTCACATTTTCTTCAATTTTTTTCCTTCTTTTGACTTTGTTTTATTGTTTCTTGAGGTCTCATGGAATTATTAGCTTCTGCTTGCTCAGTTCTAATTTTTGAGGAATCATTTTCTTCAGTGAGCTTTTGTCCCTTTTTTTCTATTTAGTCAATTCTGTTTTTTAAGGAATTTTTCCTTCAGTCAATTTTTGTACTCTTTTCACTTGGCCTATTCTATTTAAAGGAATTTTTTTCTTCAGAATTTAAGAAATTCTTCTTGAATTTTATGCCTTTTTTTTTTGTCACTAAGCCATTTTTGTTTTGAAGGTATTTTTTTCAGTGTTTTTTGTATCTCTTTTACCAAGCTGTTAATTCTCTTTTCACAATTTTTTTTTGAAACACCCATTTCTTTTCCCAGTTGTTTCTCTACTATGCTTCTCTCTCTCTTTAATTTTTCCAAGAGTTCTTGCTGGCCTTCTGTCCAGTTATCATTTTTCTTTGAGACTCTGCTTGTTGCTGTTCTCATGTTGTTGCCTTCTAGTTTATGTCTTGGTCTTCCCTGCCACCTTAATAACTTTTTATAGTCAAGCTGGTTTTTTTTTTTTTTGCTGTTTGCTCATTTTTCTAGCCTATTTCTTCATTTTGAACTTTGTGTTAAAGTTGGACTTTGCTCACTTGGGGGTGGGGAGGTATTGTGCCAAGCTCCAGGCTTTTTGTGCAGCTGCTTTTAGAACTGGTTCTGGGTATGTGCAAGTTTTGGGTGCTTCCAAAGTTGTGTTATCCTAGGAGAGGGATGGTCACTGTTCTTCTGGTCTGTGCTCTGGTGTTTGCCAAAGAAGGGCCCTACTTCCCCTGCAGCCTTAAGTACTAGTGCTCCTCTTAGTCCTAAAACTGTGAGAAGGGCTGCTGCTCCCTTGTGACCAATCATAAGTTCTACTCTCTGCCCTGGAAATGCATCCCAGAACTGTTCATGGGAAGTAAGGCTGCCAATCAGTGCTTGTTGTATCCAGTGCCAGCAAGAGGTTTCCTATAACTTCTTTATGACCATTTATCTCCCTTACTGTCTCTGAGTTGAGAGCTCCCCAAACTGCTGCTGTTGCTGCTGTCAGGGCTGCCTCCAAGACCTATTGTTGGTGCTCCTGTTGTGCTCTAGGACTACACTGACTTTAGTGTTACAGATCTCTCCTTTGGACATCTTAAGTTGTCTTAGGCTATAAAAATGTTTCCCTCTCACTTTTTTTTTTTGGTTCTGACACTCAAAAATTTTATTTGAGGCATTATTTTAAAGTTGTTTTGGAGGGGCATATTGGGAGAGCTCAGCTGGGTCCCAGCCTATACTCTGTCATCTTGTCTCTGCCTCGAAAGTTTATGTGCTTGAGGTATTTAATATTGTCAAGTTAAGATTTATTTTAATAATATCTCATCTTCATTGAGTTTTTTATGCTTCGCAAAATGTTCTTTATCTGTGGTTTTTTTTTTCCATTTTATCCTCAGGAAAACAATGTTAGAAAGCTGCCTCCTTGAAATCAGACCTTATGTAATAGAGGTAACGGAAAATTAATAGGGATTGCTAGAATGCAATATATTTAATTAATAATTTCTCCTTGCTATTTCTCAACAGTTCATGAATTATCTTTAAAAAATGTTTTGTTGTTGATGTTTTTTAAAAATCACTTTCACTTACTCTCCTCAGCTTCACTTTTAAAAATATTTAGAACAAAACTGAATTAAATTAAAACAAACTCATTGATCATGCCTGATAGCATATTCATCATTCTTTGCCTTGTAGTATACAACTGCTCTGATGAGAGAAAGCATATTTTATCATCAGATTTCTAGATTAAGGATTAGTCATTGCATGAATCTGAATTCTGATTTTTCTTAGTTTTGTGGTTACTGTGTATATAATCTCCTTGGTTCTGCATTCTTCACTTAGTATAACTTCATACAACTCTTTCTAGGTATCTCTGAATTTCTCATGGTTGTGGTTGCATGTGCTTATCAGACCTGTGATTTGATTGATATAGGGGACTCCCAATGAAAAAACCCTCTTTAGCAATGCAAGTCTCCATCTGCTTTGCACCTCAGAGACTTAGAATCGACTAGGGCAGTGAAAGGTTAGATGTTCCCCAGAAATCTGGCACACTGCCAGAACATGTCAGGAACACCAGGTCTTTTTGACTCCAAGCCTAGTTTTCTGTCACACCATGTTGCCTTTAACATTGTGTCTTACAGTGCTATAATTTTCTATTATAGCCACAGTTTGTTCAGTCATTCCCCAATTCTTGCTATCATTAAAAAAAAAAAAGTACTGCCGTGTCTATTTTGGGAAATTTTCTTTTTTCTTTGATGTTCTTAGTATTTCTGGGATAAATGATGGGAATAGTTTTATAACTTTGCTTACATAAATACAAATTGTTTTTATCGTGGCATTGTGGATAGTGATGTAGTTAGAGTCAGGAAGAGAACTTGGGTCATATTGCTGCTTGAATATCTAGTAGTTTATGACCGTATACAGCTTGCTGAACCTCTCTAAGCCTCATTTCCCTCATCTTTAGAAATGAAGGGGTTGGTCTATATTATGTGGCTCTAAATGTTTTAGTTTTATTGTAAATGAAATTATTTTATCTTCTGAATTATTTTATTTTTATCTCTGTTCCTTGTTTGGTTGAGAATTCTGTTCCCTCCCCTTCCCCACAACCATAGTTAAGAAAGTTTTTCTATTCTTTAAAATTTTTTATGGTGTTACCTTTTATATTTAGATCATATTTCCATTTGGAGCTTATTGTAGTATATAGCATATAACATGTTGGTCTAAATGAATTTTATGCAGTATTGCTTTCTATTTTTCCTAGTATCTTTTGTTGAATTAGAAGTCCTTTCCCTACTATTTTGCATTTTGGGGTCTATTAAACACAAAATGCAGTGTCTGGTTGCTTTTGGGTCTTGTTAATTCCATCTCTTTTCTTTTTCTATTTAGTATAGATAGCACGTAGTTTTGATTTGCTTTGTAGTAGTTTGATATCTGGTACTACTAGGCCTCATTGTTTATACTTTTCCCCCTTCTTTTTTCCATTGAGATTCTAGACCTTTTTTTCCCTCCAAATGAATTTTTTTGTTATTTTCCTATTTTTTTCCCACAGAATTTAGCCACTTTAACTAATGGTATGATTCCTTTAAAAATAAAATTAAGTTTCTTCCTCACCCCACCATTATCCTATAGAGATGCGTATGTACTATATGTGTGATAATTCTTATGTTACATTTTATTTTCCTCTGATTTGAAAATAATTTTATGACCTAATGAGTGATATTGAAACTCAATGTGATTGAAAAATGGCAGCATTTTAAAGTATTTTTTACTTTCTCTAAGATTAGGTAAACACTTAAAATTAATATGTAAAACTGAGATAGAAGTATAGTTCTTTTGGCATCACTAACTACTTTGTTCACAGGTTCAGGGTGAAGTTTATATTACTATTTGTCATTCAGATTGAACAGTTGAATTTCATGAAAGCTAATTAAAGCATGGCAGCTTCATTTAAATAGCTGATATTAATTCTAAAGACACAAATCATCCTAGGGAATAAATTAATCCCATGTCAGTAATGCACCCCTGAAAGAATCTAACTCTCAAGTTTGTAGGTTATTACTGCCCAGGACTAATTTTTTAAAATGGTGGCCAATTTAAAATTGACATATTTGTCCGAGAGTATGAGTAGGATAATCAATCAGTCAATAAACATTTATTAAGTGCCTGCTATTTTTCAAAGATTTGTGCTAAGCACTGAGGTTACAAAAAGAGTAAAAAAATAATCCATAATCTTAAGTAGCTTATAGTCTAATGGGGGAGATAGCATGCAGACAGATATATACAAAGCAAGCTTTGGAGGGTAAATGGGAAATAATTAACAGAAGGAAGGCACTAGAATTAAGAGGGATGGGGAAAGGCTTGCTGTAAAAGACAGGATTTTATTGGGTCTTAAAGGAATCCAGGAAGGTCAGCAGTTGGAGCAGAGAGGGAGAGCTTTCAAGGTCTGAGGGACAGCCAGAGAATGTCTGAATCTGAGAGATAGAGTGTCTTATTTAAGGAACAGTCATGAGGCTGCTGTCACTGGATCAAAGGGTATATGTTAGACAGTAAGGTGTAAGAAGATTAGAAAGTTAGTAAGAGGTTAGATTATGAAGGACTTCGAATGCCAAACAACACATTTTGTATGATTCTGGAGGCAATAGGGAACCACTGGAGTTTATTCAGTAGGGGAGTGACATGGTCATACTTGCACTTTAAGAAAATCACTGATGACTGAATGGAGGGTAGTTTGGAGTGGGGAGAGACTTGAGGCAGGCAGACTCAACAGCCAGTTATTTTAATAGTCCAGGTATTATGTGATGATCATAGTCAAACCTGTGTCCAGTAGCAGTATATGGCTGTGAGAATTGGACTACAAGGAAAGCTGAGTGATACATAATTCATGCCTTTTAATTGTGGTGCTGGAGAAGACTTTTGAGAGTCCCTTGGACAGCAAGGAGATCAGATCAATCAAAACTTAAATTAATTCAGGGTATTCACTGGAAGGTCAGATACTGAAGCTGAAGCTTATATACTTTGGCCACATAATGAAAAGACAGGACTCATTAGAAAAGACCTTGATGTTGAAAAAGATTGAAGACAAAAGGAAAAGGAGATGGCAGAGGATGAAGGGGATAGATAGCATCGTGGAAACAAGGAACATAACCTTGGACAGACTTCAACAGATAGTGGAAGATAGAAGGGCCTGGTGTGCTGTGGTCGTGAAGAGTTGGACATGTACGAACAACTGAACAACAATGTGATGAGTACATGTACTAGAGTGGTGACAGTGTCAGACGAAAGGATGTGTCGTATTCAAGAGATGCTGCAAAAGTAAAATGGTTAGGCCTTAGCAACAGATTGGATATTGGGAAGAGGTGTGAGAGACAATAAGAAATCAAGGATTTCTCCTAGGTTGTGAACTGAGGGAATAAGAGGATAGTGTTATCCTTTATGGTAATAGAAGAACATAAGAGTGTGGAAGGTCTAGGTGGAAAGATGAGTTCTTTTTTGGGCATAATGAGTTTTGAGATGTCTGCTGGACACCAAGTTGGACATGTTTGAAATGCAGTTGGAGATGTGAGATTTGAGGTCAGGGCGGAGTTTGGGTCAGGCCAGGTAGCTCTGAGAATCATCAGCATAAAGATATTGATTTAATCTGTGGGGGCTGATGAGCTTACCAAGTGAAGTATAGAGAAGAAGAGAAGAGGACCCAGAACCAAACCGTGAGGGATGCTACTTAGAGAGTGTGATGTGGGTGAAGATTCAGCAGACTGAGGAGTCAGATAAGTATGAGGAGAACCAGGAGAGGGGTGTCCAGAAAACATGAAGAGAAGAGAGGATCAAGGAGGAGGAAGTGATCAACGTTGTTAAAAGTTTGCAGAGAGGTCAAGAACAGTGAGGATTGAGAAAAGGCCATTGGATTTGGCAACTAAAATCATTGGCAACTTTGGAGAACATAGTTTTGGTGGAATGGTAAAGTTGGAAATCAGATTGTAAGGGGTTAAGAAGAAAGTGAGAGCAGAGAAAGTAGAGGCATCTATTTTAGATGGCTTTTTTCCCCCTTTTAATTAATTAAGTTTTAGTTTTCAACATTCACTTCCATAAGATTTTGAGTACTAAATTTTCTCCCCCTCCTTACCCTCTTGCCTTCCCAAGATGGCAAGCAATCTGATACAGGCTCTACATATACATTCATATTAAACATATTTTCACATTAGTCATGTTGTAAAGAAGAATTAGAACTAATGGGAGGAACCACAAGAAAAAAGAAACAAAAAAAAAAAACCAGAGAGCAGTTAGTATGCTTTGATCTGCATTCAGATTCCATAGTTCTTTTTCTGGATGTGGATAGTATTTTCCATTATGAGTCTTTTGGAGTTGTCTTAGATCATTGCATTGCTGAGAACAGCTAAGTCTATCAAACTTAGTCATCGAACAATGTCGCTGTTACTGTGTACAATGTTCTTCTGGTTCTGCTTACTTCACTTAGCATCAGTTTGTATAAGTCTTTCCAGGTTTTTCTGAAGTATGCTCATCATTTCTTATGGAACAGTAGTATTCCATTACATTCATATACCACAACTTGTTCAGCCATTCCCCAGTTGATGGGCGTCCCCTCGATTTCCAATTCTTGGCACCACAAAAAGAGCTATTATAAATGCTTTTTTACATGTGGATCCTTTTCCCTTTTTTAAATGATCTCTTTGGAATACAACCCTAGAAGTGGTATTGCTGCGTCAAAGGGTATTGCACATTTTTATAGCCCTTTGGGCATAATTCCAAATTGCTCTTCAGAATGGTTGGATCAGTTTACAACTCCATCAACAATGCTTTAGTGTTCCAATTTTCCTACATCTTCTCCAGCATTTATCATTTTCCTATTTTGACATGTTAGCCAATCTGATAGATGTGATGTCATACCTCAGAGTTGTTTTTATTTGTATTTCTCATCGGTAGTGATTTAGAGCATTTTTTCATGTGACTATAGATAGCTTTAATTTAGTCATTTGAAAACTGCTTGTTCATATCTTTTGACCATTTATCAATTGGGGAATGACTTGTATTCTTATAAATTTACTCAGTTCTTCATATAGTTTAGAAATGAGGCCTTTATCAGAGACACTGAGAGTAAAAATTATTTCCCAGCTTTCTGTTTCTTTTCTCATCTTGGTTTCATTGGCTTAGTTTGTGCAAAAACTTTTCAATTTAATGTAATCAAAATTATCCATTTTGCATTTCATAATGTTCTGTATTAGATGGCCTTTTCAAAGAGTTTAACTACTAGGGGTAGAAGAGATTTAGGAGGATATTATCAGGGATATTAGGACCAAATGAGGTTTTTGTTTTTGTTTGTTTTTGGTTTTGTTTTTCTTTTTGTTTTTTAGGATAGATGAGACATGGACTGTAGGGAATGAGCCAGTAGAAAGGGAGAGATTGAAAATAAATAAAAGAGTGGAGATGACTGGGGGGGCAGTCTGTTGGAGGAGATGGGATGTAATGGGATCGTTTGAACAAGTTGAGGGGTTAGCTTTGGTAAAGAGTAAGTCCACTTCATCATGTGAAAGAGACATGAAGAAGAAAGTGACAGAAGGCTCCATTGGTAGAAGATGAGGAAGAGGAGAGAAAAAGTTCATGGCAAATGGCCTCAGTTTTTTCTATAGAATATTTGATAGGTTAGCTGAGAAAGGGGTTGGGGGTGGGAAGGGAGACCATAGGAGGTTTGAGGAGGGATGAAAAGGTTTGGAAGAGCTGCTGTGGAGACTGGGATAGTGAGTTGATAAGGGAGGTATAGTAAGATTGTGTAGTAGCAGTGAGGGCGCCTTTGAGATAGTGTAACATAAATTTGTAGTGAACCCAGTCAGAATAGCTGTGATTTTTCTCCATCTTCCTTTAGTGGCATGTGCCTAGAAGCAAAGGCAGCAAGTAGTGGGAGTGATCCAAGGCTTAGTCTTGGTTGTATGTATTTGGCAATATAAGGGGCTACTAGAGAATCAAGAGAGAAGGACAGGTGGAGTTGAATTGCTTCACTGAAGGGTAAAGATGGGGGAATGGGAGAGCGTGGTTAGTACAGGAGTAGCCTGGAATAGAATTGAGGGGTTAAGGGGTTCTAGGTCACGATGTAGACAAAGAGTAAGGTTTTGTAAGGGAAGGCAGAGATAGAGTTGAAAAGCCAATAGATAATGGTCAGCTAAGGGGATTTCAGGCTTCTTGAACATACAGGTGTGATATGTGAGTGATGGCAAGATCAAAGTTGTGACCATCTTTGTGTGTGGCTAAAGTGGAGGGGATAAGCAGCTCAAGTAAGTTGAGGAACTGAATCTGAGGGAGTACCAGTATGTATGTTGAAGTCCTCCAGTCTGAAGAGTGGGTAGGTGAGAGAAATTGTCAAGCAGGTACTGAATTCATTGAGAAAGGAAGGGGAATGATCTGGGGCACTGTAGACCATAACTACAAGAATTTTGCTTGGATGGCTAGATATGAAAAGCATGAACCTCAAAGAAAGAGAGTTTACTGAGTGGTGGAGGCAGAGAGGATAAGGATTATTCCAGCTCCTTTGCCACAATCAGTGAGCTGAGGAGAATGAGTGACAGTATAGCCAGTACTGGAAAGAGAGGCCAGGGAAGCTGTGTCAGGGTGAAGCCGGATTTCAGTAAGAGCTAATAGATGGAAGTAGAGAGAAAGGAAAAGATTTAAGATGAAGGTAAACTCGTTGCCTAAGGAACAGGCATTCCAGAGGGCATAGTGGAAGGGCTGGATGGTATTTGGTTGAAACTTTGGTGTGCGAGGCTTGAGGTATCAGAATAAGAATGAGGGAATTGTGTGTTAGGGGGTGGGAAATGGGTTTGGATGATGTTCTACAGGAATTCATTCTCACTGAGATGTGAAGGGTATGACCAGATGTGAGAATGTTCATCGTTGAGTGGAGGGCACCATGTCTCTTCCCAGCTGAAACTGGAGATTGGTCTGGAGGCAAGTGTAATGTCAGTGGGAGGATACAGAGTCAGATAATGCATATTCTATGTACATTTTATTAAGATTTAGCTATGGCTCCTCATACTATTTCCTTATGTTCTCCCAATTCCATTGATTCTGAATGCCCCCAGCTACAGACAAGAAACAGTTGCCATTTGACTGCTCCTTTATTCCCATCCATCTCAATATTATACCTCCATTATGGGCAGTGAGGTGGCACAGTGGATAGAGCACTGGCCCTGAAGTCAGGAGGACCTGAGTTCAAATCCAGCCTCAGACCAAACACTTGACACTTACTAGCTTTGTGACCCTGGACAAGTCACTTAACCCCAATTGCCTTAAAAAAAATATTATGCTTCCATTGTATGGTTCCATATCTCCCTGACCCTTCTCTTTGCCCTCTGGAATTCTGATTCTGTACTGACTTGCTTTCATCATAATCTTCCGTTCTTATTACTTCAGCCTTTGGCTCTGAAACCTGGTTTCTTCCTTACGATATCACTTCCTTCGCTGCTGTTTGTAAACTGGTTATAGCTTCTCTCAAATCCCTTTTCCTCTCATGCCTGCCTGACCCCCTCATACTATTCCAGTCTTCTTTTACCTTACTCCTGTTGATGTATTCTGCATTCTGTAATACTGGCTTCCTTGCTGTATCTTAAACAAAGCACTTTATCTCCTGTTTCTTCGAATTTTGACTAGCTGTACCCTTTGCCTGGAATTCTCTTTCAGCTTCCTCATCCTTAAAATCTCAGATAAAATCCCATTTTCTACAAGGAGCCTTTCCCCAAACTCTCTTTATGCTAGTGCCTTCCCTCTGTTGATTATCTCCATTTTATCTTACATATTTCTTATTTGTACCAACTGGTTTGCCTTTTATCTCTCCCATTAGACTGTGATGTCTTCCAGAGCAGGGATTGTTTTTTGCCTTTCCTTATATCTCCAGTGCTTGGCACAGTACCTGGCACATGGTAGGTATTGAATAAATACTTTCTGACTTGACTTGATCTATTACAAAAGCTTTCTGGTTGGTCTTCCTGCCTCAAATATCTCCCTATTCCAGTTCATCCTTTACTTTGGTGCCAAAGTCCTTTTCCTAAATTGTAGATCTGACTATGTCACCCCTCTTAAACTCCAGAGGCTCTCTATTACCTTCAGGATCAAATATAAAGCCATCTGTTGAATCTGAGGATTGATAATCTTGCTCCTTTCCATCTTTCCAGTCTTCTTATAATATACTCCCTTCTATGAACTCTGTGATCCAGCTGCTCTGGGATACTCTTTGTTCTTCAAACAGGACATTCTTCTTTTCAACTCTGTTGATTTGTACTGGCAGTCCCCCATCTCATTCAAGCAATGTGAGCAGTCAAACAGCCCAGATGAGTTCTGGGTATTCAGAATATGGGGGAGGGGTGATAGTGGCTTCAAGTAAGGGTAATGATGTAACGTTAATGAATCCTTTTAAAATCTGACATTATTAATGGAGTCCAAAATTTACTATCACTAGATTTCCATTTACTGCAAATTGCCAAATAACTGTGCTGAATAAAGCAGTTTTTTTCATCTTTAGAGAGGGGGACCATGGAGTGAGTATTCTTTTCCATGTATCTTAAGCTCATGCAATATTTAGGAATTTAGTAGTCTGAGGTGCTATATAAAGAACTTTTTGCAAAAGAGTTCTTTCTTTTAACATGGATTGGTGGATTGACCACACTCACATGGACTCCATTGTTGGAAAGGCCTCTGGTTGAAAAGATCTTCATGATATAAAAAAGTAAAAAGTGAAAGACTTATTTTGTTGCTCTGTGCACATGGAGAATAGGTTTAGAGTTTAGTTGAGAGTGGCATTTATCTGGGTAGGGAAAAGGAAAAAGATAACCTAGAGGTGAGTTCTCATTGTGTGCCCAGTGAGAAGCAGATTTTAAAAAGATGACTCACGAGGGGTGGAAATATGGTGAGATAAAGTGCTGGGTATGAGTTTATGCCAGACTTGTAAATTTTCGTTTCATTGCTTTCTGTTCTACTCATCAACACAGTAATTGTCCAGTACATCTTAACACATCACTACTCATGATAATCACCTCTGAGATCTTAAGATCTGAAATTCCTTTCTCTGATTATAGCCTCATAATCTTCTATCTCTCCCTCCTCCTAATTCCTCCTAAATCTGTTCTTTGTACTCACTAGTACATCCTTTCCTCTTCCAGTTCAGCAACCCTGCTCTGTCCTTACTTTTCTTCTTTTTTTCTTGTCCCTGTGGTTGACTAGTTTAATTACACGCTGTTCTCTACCCTTGAATCTGTTGTTCTCAATTCTGTTGCTGCTTGCCATATTCTAATTCTAGGTTTCTTCATTAATCTACCTTCTCTCTGTTTTTGCTTCTTTGATGCTGAATGATAATAGAAAAAAATGATAACAGCAGTGTGAATTGAATTTTCTATTGATTTCTTACTTAACTTTTAAGAAAAAGATGGTATTGTTGCTGTTTATCTAATTACTTAATACCATACTGGGCCCATGCTGTTGCATGGGCAATCCTTTTTTTTCATCCTGGACTGATTTCCTAGTACATCTCTTGTCCTAAAAGCTCCTTTCATCAGCTTTCTCTGACCCTCACCTTTCTTCTCAGTAGAAGAGCTCACCTTCTGTTCTAGAAAATAGGTTCCATCCAATATTTACATCCTCCAATTCCCTACTCCACACCTCATATCCCCTCTACATTGTATCCCATACACATCATTTGCCCTCCACATTGTATCCGATTCTGTCTACTTTGTTGTGTTGTCTAAGGAAGAGGTGATGCTTCTCCTTCTTAAGGCCAACACTTGTGTACTTGAATCCTGTTCTTCCCAATTTCTTTGGGAGCTTGCCTATCCGTTTAATCTCATCTTCACTTTCTCCTTATCTACTGGCTTCTTTGCTAGTGCCTATAAACATATTTGGGTCTTTCTCAGCCTTTACCAACCAAACAGATAAACAACCTTCTACTTGACCTTGCCACCCCCTCAGACATTGTCTCACGTTATCATCAAACTCCTTAAAAAGTTCCTTGCCCTAACTGCTGCTGTTTGCTTTTCCACCCCTTGCAGTCTAGTTACTGATTGCACCACTTCACTTTTTTCAGTATTACCAATGTTCTTTTAACTGCAGATTCTGATGATTATCTCAGTCTGTAGCCTAATTAACTTCTCTTTAGCTTTTGACACTATTTGCCCTTCTGCCTCTCTTCAAAATATGTTCTCCTCTTTTGGCTTTGACCTCATGCTACATTTGACAACTTTGTTGTCAAACCTCCTCTTGGATAGTCTCTCATCTTTGGATTTTTGTGACACTATTCTGTTCTATTTCACCTCCAGCTTGTCTGACTGATCCATCTCAGTCTCCTAAGTTGGTTCATCATCCATATACTTCTCTTCCCTCTCTCCCAGCTGTGGATGTTCCCCAAGTTTCTGCCTTGGGCCGTCTTCTTTTTTTCTTCTGTACTTTCTTAGTAATTAGCTCCCATGGGTCTAACTGTCTTTATGTAGATGATTCCTAAATCTGTACATCCATCCCATTCTTTCTCTTGAGCTTTTGTGGGTCTCTAATTGCCTATTAGAAATGTGAAATTAGATTTCTCTGAGACATCATAAGCCCAGGATACTTTAAAATTGAATTCCCCCAAATCTTCTCTTCTTCCAGACTTTCCTATTTCACTTGAAGGCACCACCATCATTCCAGTGTTGCTTAGGTTTCCTGGAGTCTGCACTTTCCGCTTTCTTGCCATTTCTACCTTTATAACACCTTTTGCATCTGGCCCCTTCTCTCTACTCACAAAGCTACCACCTTAGTTCAGATCCTTGTCACATCTCTCTTGGATTGTTGTAAAAGCCTCCTAATTGGTCTCCATGCCTCAAGTTTCTCCCTACATCATTTCACCCCATGTACTGTTGCCAAAGTGATTTCTCCTTAAGGGAAGTTCTCACTATGTGATTCCCCTATTTAATTAATTCCAATGACTTCCTATTGCCTCTAGGACCAAACATAAACTCTGGGTTTTTTTTAGGTATTTAAAGCCCAGTACAGCTTGGCTCCAACCTTTCTTTACAGCTTCACTGGATATTCTTTTCTTTTGCAACCCTTTCTCTCTCCCCCCTTGCCCCAATGCACATTCTTTGATCCACCCAAATTGGATTTACCTCTATTCCTCATACAGGACACTCTGTCTCTGGTCTCAATACCTTTATACTAGCTATATCCTATCCTTGGAATTCATTCTCTTCTACTTTCTATATATTTGTATTTATTCACCTTATACGTATGCTGTATGTATGTTTATATTAATTTATTTTTCCTGTAGAAAGTATTTTAATTGTGATCAGGGATTGTTTCATTCTTTCTGCCTGTATCCCTGTTGCCTAATGCAGTGCCTGGAACATTAGTAGGCACTTAAGAATGCTTGTCGTTTACCTGTCTGACTGCTTCTCAGCTTTTTTTTTTTTAAAGTGTCCTGGATCATTATCCATCTCCTATCTACTAATTGTAGGTTCCTCTCAAGGCTCTGTCCTAGTCCCCTTTCTCTCATTTCTCTTTACATTTTCTTTTATAGTAGGTACTTAATAAGTACTTGTTGATTGATTAATGATCCCATCAGCTTTTTAGGTTAAATTATCTGCTGTTTAGTTCACTTCCAAATCTGTATTTCTTAGCTCAGATCTCTGTCTGGTGCTTCATTCTGATATTGCTGTCTAGTAGCCAGTTATTTATCAATGTGGCATATAGAGTGCCAGATTAATTTTGGAAGACCTAACATCTTCCTAACGTCAAATCCCTTCTGTGACATTTACTAGTTGTGAGACCATGGGCAAGTCACATAACTTTTTTGATAGTCAGTTTCCTCATCTATAAAAGGTGAATAATAAAACCTACAGTACCTATAGCCTCACAGAATGGTTCTTAGGCTCTAATGAGATAATCTATGTGAGGTGCCCTGCAAAATTTAGGATTTTTTTTCCCCTTTTTGTAGGCAGTGGGGTTAACTGACTTGCCTAGGGTCACACAGCTAGTAAGTGTCAAGTGGCCAAGGCCATATTTGAACTCAGGTCCTCCTGACTCCAAGGCTGGGGCTCTATCCACTGCGCCACCTACCTGCCCCACTGCCAAAATTTAAAGTACTACATATTATACAACTTTGTCTATTTTACTCTCACAATATCTCTTGCCCTTTGTCCTTTCTTTGCACTAATACAGCCATTACCTTAGTTCAGGCCCCTGTCACCTAGAATCAGTGTGTCCCTTCTCCAGTTTGCCTCCACATAGCTTCTAAATCAGTCTTCCTGAGATTTAGGTCTGATTGTGTTCCTCTCATGCTTACAGTATTACCTTTAGGTTAAAATACAAACAGTTTTCAAACCAAGCCACCTACGAACACTTCAGGCATCATTCTCAGCTCCCCTGCAAATAGAACTCTTGTGTATGAGCTTTCACTTGTTCTTGTCTGGAAACTAGGCCTCCATATCATGTCCTGGATTCCACTTCGAATTCCCTCCCTCCTTGCACACCTACTTTCCTACTTGTCCAGTTTTCTCCATCTGTTGTCTTCTGCATCTTTGAATAGAAGTTCCTTGAGAGCAGAAACTGTCTTGTTTACACATAATTGTATCCACTGCAATTAACACAATGCTTAATAAATAAGCACTTAATAAATAGGTTATTATCTAAAGAAAAAACAAGAAACCAAAACAACAAACTTCGGTATTAACCTTTAGAATAAAATACAACTCACCGTCTTGACCCTGAAAACCCTTCACAGTTTGGCTCCTGTCTACCATTATTAACTTATATTTGTATTAATCCTGTTCACATACTCTGTGTTATAGTCAGTCTGGCTTATAGGCTTTCTCCACACTTAACATTACCTTCTCCTTCTCATCCTTTGGCTAAATTGTCCCCCCAATAACTGGAATGTGTTTCTCCTCACCTCCACCTAGCTTATTTCAAGGCTCAGCTCAGGTGGTACCTTCAGTAAAAAGTCCTTCCTGCCCCATTTACAACCCTCCTCCCTGTCCCTATTGTTGGTGCTTTTTTCCTTCTCAGATTTTCTTGCATTTAAATTTTGTGTACATGTTAATATTTTTTCTGTCCCTTTCTTTCCCATTCCCACCCCAGACTAATTTCTTTGGATTGTAGGTTTGCTCTTTGTATCCCCATAATCTAATAGTATTTAACACAATGTCTGACACATAGATGTCATTTAATAAATGTGTATTGACTAACATAATGCTTTGTAGGTGCTTAATTTTTATTGCATTGAATTGACTTAAGAGGATTTTTAATAGTATCACAGTTTTTATGGATAGAGCAGAAATCCTATAAAGATTGTACATATAAATTAAGTAACTGACTGTGAAATTTAAAGTACAAAAACAAGCTGAAAATGTTTTAAATGGCTGATGATTCAGTTCCTGTATTTGATATGAAAAGAGATTATAATTATTTTTTTAAATGAGTTACATGAACTACAGCAATTTACAAATTCTGGGATCTTCCTCATCTGTTATACTGTAACCATTTGGTTGTACTTAACTGCAATACATCTTGAGTAAGCATTTCCTCCATTTCCTTGTCTCACTTTTATTGCTTCGCAGTTTTCTTATTTCTTGGTGAGCTTCAGTTTCTTCCCTTGTGTTTGTAGTTGTTGTTTAGTCATTTCATCATCTCTTTGTGACCCCCCCCTTTTTTTGGCAAAGATGCTGGAGTGGTTTGCCATTCCCTTCTCCAGCTCATTTTACAGGTGAAGAAACTGAGGCAGACAGGGTTAAGTGACTCGTCCAAACTCACAGCTAGTGTCTGAGGCTGGATTTGAATTTATGAAAATGATTTTTCTGACTTTAGGCCGGGCGCTCAGTCTTTGTGTTGTTGTGGCTCACCAACTGTATTACCCCGCTGTGATGGGAATACTCACTGTGATGTTGTGTTCCAGTACCCACCCCTCTAAGCCCACTCCTTTTCTGATCTTCCCTATTTTTGGAAGGCAACGTACAATTTTAATTAAGAGAGGAAAGGCACCAGGATTAAGAGGGATTGGGAAAGGAACTGTAGAAGATAGGATCTTATGACTTAGAGAAACTCAGGAAAGCCAGCAACCACATTTCTCCCTCCCCTTCCCTGCTTTTTTCCCCCCTCAGTTTTTGTTTTCTTTTTAAATCTTGAAGGAACACAAAGCAGACAGATTAAATGAAATGATTGAAGCCATCTTTGAACTCAGGTCTTCCTGACTTCAGGTGTAGCACTCTTTCTTCCAAGCCGTCTAATTGCTGATATAGGCTAGTTTGGTTGAAACACAGTGTAAAGAGAATTGTATGTATTAAGATCTGAACAGTGAGCAGAGACCAGATTTAAATGGCATATAAAGGAGATTGTGTTTAATCCTAGAGGCAATAGAAAGCCACTGGAACTTTGAGAACAAGGAAGTAATATAGTCAGACCTGTACTTTAGGAATATTGGCAGCTGTTGTAGAGGATGGATAATGAACAGGAGAGACTGGATGTAGGGAAGCCAAGAAGTTATTGCAATACCAGGTTAGAGAAAACAAGGCACAGAACTGGTGATGTCCATATGAGTGGAGAGAGTGGAAAAGATGCGAGAAATTTTGCTGAGATAGGATTGATAAGACTTAGCAACTGACTGGAAATATAAAAGGTGAATGAGAGAGTAAAGAATATATTCAGTTCTTCAAATTTTGGGGGTGAGGTGGGATGGGGAGTGAAAGGGATGGTGTGGTCCCAAACTGTGTTTGATGGGTGTAGGTAACTGCTAGTATGCCACTAATGTAGATAGAGAAGTCATCTTATAGTTTTAGAGATATACCAGGAAAACTAAGAGATTGTTATTTTCCCATGGTTTCAGAGGTAATATGTGTCAGAAGTAGGGCTTTAACCCAGGGAATCCTGAAAAGTTAAAAAAAAAATTTAAATGAGCCATTCAGTTAGTCAATACACATTTATTAAGCAACTGTTATGGGCCAGGCACAGTATGTGCTAATCACTGGGCATAAATTAAATTTGAAAGACAGTTCCTGCTCCCAGAGCCGACAGTCTAATAGTAATAATAAGAAAATAAGAAAAATAATATGTTAATAATAAGCAAACAAATGTGTACAATCGAGGATAAATAGGATATAATAAATAGGATATACTTAATAATAAATATAATAATATATGAGATATAATATATAAGATGTAATTAATAATATAATATATAATACATAATATATAATAAGATATAAGATATAATAATAAATAGGATATAATTAAGAGGAAAGGCACTAGAATTAAGAGGAGTTGGGAAAGACTGCTTGTGGAAGGTGGGATTTTAGTTGAAACTTGAAGGAAGTAGGGGAAGCCAGTAGGTAGCAATGAGGAGGATGAGTGTTGTAAGCATGGAGATTAGTGAGAGAAAGTGCCTGGAGCCAGAGATGAAGTATCTTGTTGGTGGAACAAGGCCAGTGTTAACTGGATTGAAGAGTAGTGGGGAGTGTGGGATAGTTGAAGAAGGAGTCTGATTCTGTCTGTGATCTTTGTTGATAGCATCTTACTAATTTTAGTCTCATTTAAAAAAATTTTTTTTTTGTGGAGCAGCTAGGTGGCGCAGTGGATAGAGCACCGGCCCTGGATTCAGGAGGACCTGAGTTCAGATGCGACCTCAGACACATAACATTTACTTGGCTGTGTGACCCTGGGCAAGTCACTTACCCTCATTGCCTAGCCAAAAAAAAAATAGTAATTTTTTTTTAATTTTTAAAAATTTATTTATTTTTAGTTTTCAACATTCACTTCCACCAGATTTTGAGTTCCAGATTTTCTCTCATTTCTCCCCTCCCCCCACCCCATGACAGCATGCGTTCTGATTACCTCTTCCCCCAATCTGCCCTCCTTTCTGTCACCTCCCCCTTCTCTTAACCCCTTCCCCTTCTGTTACCCTGTAGGGTAAGATAGATTTCTATGCCCCATTTCCTGTGTATCTTATTTCCTAGTTGCATGTAAAAACAATTTTTAACATTTGTTTTTAAAACTTTGAGTTCTAAATTCTCTCCCTTCTTCCCTTCCTACCCACCTTCATTGAGAAGGCAAGCAATTTTTGATATAGGTTATATGTGTGTAGTCATGCAAAACATTTCCATAGTAGTCATGTTGTGAAAGACTGATTATATTTCCCTCCATCCTATCCCTCCCCCCTTTTATTCTATTCCCTCCTTTGACCCTGTCCCTACTTAAGTGTTTGCTTCTGATTACCCCCTCCTCCAATCTGCTCTCTCTTCTATCACCCTTCTACACACACTTCTTATCCCCTTCCCTCCTACTTTCCTAGGATAAGATAAATTTCCATACCCAAATGAGTGTGTATGTTATTCCCTCCTTAAGCCAAATGTGATGAGAATAAGGTTCACTCATTCCCTGTTACCTTCCCCCTTTTCCCTTCCATTGTAAAAGCTTTTTCTTGCCTCTTTTATGTGAGATAATTTACCTCATTTTAAATCTTTCCCTTTCTCCTTCTCCTAATATATTCCTCTCTCTCACTCCTTAATTTTATTTTTTAGATATCAACCCTTCATATTCAACTTATCCTGTGCCCTCTGTCTATATATATTCCCTCCAACAACCCTAATATTGAGAAAGGTCTCATGAGTTACAAATATCATCTTTCCATGTAGTAATGTAAATAGTTTAATAAGTCCCTTATAATTTTTCTTTCCTGTTTACCTTTTCATGCTTCTCTTTAGTCTTGTATTTGAAAGTCAATTTTTCTGTTTACTTCTGGCTTCTCAAGTATGCTTTAAATTCCTCTACATCACTGAATGTCAGTTTTCCACCCTCATTGATTATTCAGTTTTGGGTAGGTGATTCTTGGTTTTAATGCCAGCTCCTTTGATCTCTGGAATATCATATTCCAAGCCCTCCAGCTCCTCAATATAGAAGTGGCTAGATCTTATGTTATCCTGATTGTGTTTCCACAGTACTTGAATTGTTTCTTTCTGGTTGCTTGCAATATTTTCTCGTTGACATGGGAACTCTGGAATTTGGTTATAATATTCCTGGGAGTTTTCCTTTGGAGATCTCCTTCAGGAGGTGATCAGTGGATTCTTTCAATTTCTATTTTACCCTCTGGTTCTAGAATATCAGAGCAGTTTTCCTTGATAATTTCTTAAAAGATGATGTCTAGGCTCTTTTTTTGATTATGGCTTTCAATAATTTTAAAATTATCTCTCCTGGATCCATTTTTCAGGTCAGTTGTTTTTCCAGTGAGATATTTCACATTGTCTTCTGTTTTTTCATTATTTTGGTTTTGTTTTATAATTTTTTGATTCCTCATAGAGTCATTAGCTTGCGTTTGCTCCATTCTAATTTTTAAGGAATTTTTTTTTCTTAATGAGCTTTTGGATCTCCTTTTTCATTTGGCCAGTTCTGCTTTTTAAGGCATTCTTCTCCTCATTGGCTTTTTGGACCTCTTTTGGTGTGTGGGTTAGTCTCTTTTTTAAGGTGTTATTTTCTCCAGTATTTTTGTGGGTGTTCTTTAGCAAGCTGTTGACTTGTTTTTCATGATTGTCTTGTATCCACTGTCATTTCTTTTCCCTATTTTTCTTTTAATTCTCTTACTTGATTTTTGAAATCCTTTTTGAGCTCTTCCATGGCCTGAGACCAATTCATATTTTTCTTGCAGGCTTTGGATGTAGGAGCTTAACTTTGTTTTCTTCTTCTGATTGTATGTTTTGATCTTCCTTGTCACCAAAGTAAAATTCTGTAGTCTCAGTTTTTTTCTTCTGTTTGCTCATTTCCCCAGCCAATTACTTGACTGTTTAACTCTTTGTTAAAGTAGTGCTCTGTTTACAGTGTAGACAATGTACTGTCCTAAACTTCAGGAGTTTTGTGTAGCTGTTTTCAGAGATACTTCCAGGGACCTGTAAGTTTTTCAGTTCTTCCAAGGTGGTATGATCTAAGAAGAGGTGTTTACTACTGTCC
Source organism: Phascolarctos cinereus (assembly GCF_003287225.1). NCBI lineage: Eukaryota > Metazoa > Chordata > Mammalia > Diprotodontia > Phascolarctidae > Phascolarctos > Phascolarctos cinereus. The sequence continues at coordinate 132,944,088 of NW_027555736.1, forward strand.
TAGCCTGTGCTCTGGTCTATGAGTGACCACAAGCACTCTTTTCTGCTCTGGAACTGTGAAGAGGGTTCCTTCTCAGCTGCAACAAGCTCTGCTTTGCTAGTGCTCCTCCTCACCCCAGGACTGCTACCCAGATCCAATTATGGTCAAAGCAACAGAGTGTAGCCCTCATGCCAGCAAAGAGATCCCTGTATTCTCCTTCTGATCAGTTGTTCATTCCCCTTACTGTCTGTGGGCTGATATCTACAGAAGCAGCTGCTGTCACTGCTGCTGCCCCAGGGCTGTGCTGGGGCCAAGGTGGCGTGCACTCCTCTCTCATGCAGGTCTGACCTTTCCTACTGATCTTCCAAGTTGTCTTTGGTGTTTGTGGGTTGAAAAGTCTGGAAACTGCCACAGCTGCCAGTGATTCAGTCCCTTGAGGCCTTCTCCAGGTTTGCTGGGGCCCAGTCTGTGCCTGCCCAGCCCATGCTAGACTGTACTCCTCTCCCAGCCTGGCACAACAGACCTTTCCTATTGACCATTCAGATTGTCTTCTGCTGGAAATTTGTTTCATTCTGTCTTTTTGTGGGTTCTGCTGCTCCAGAATTTGTTTAGAGTCATTTTTTACAGGTATTTAGAGAGGTTAGGGGAGAGCACAAGTGAGTCCCTGCTTTTATTCTACCGTCTTGGTTCCCCCACTCCCTCTCCTCCCCCCGTATGTTTTAAAGCTCCTTTATCAATGCGAATATTTGAGTAATTTGGTATAGAGAAAGGGATTCTAGGAGTCAGGGAGATCTTGCTTCATCTCAGCCTCTATCACTAATATGCTCTATGGCCTACTTTTTTTTTCTTCAAAACTATAGTCCATTTCTGTTACTGAGGAATAAAAATGATTTACTACCTACCTATCTTGTCTTGATGTTGTGAGGTTAAAATGAAATTATGTATATAAAATGTTTTCCACATTATAAAGGGCTATGTATGTGTGTGTGTATATATATATATGTGTGTGTGTGTGTGTGTGTGTATTGTTAATAACTTTATTAATTTCCATAGGTATTTAGCTTTTTAAAATACCTTAGAGAAAATGAAACATCACTGCTATTTGTACTTTGTAAGGTATTTGTAGTTCATAATTACTTCATATAAATCTCATCTTCTATAAATTTGGCGAAGTCAGCAGAACATACTTTATGTAAATGGGAATATGTAATCTAATTTGCCATTCATGATTAGGCATTCAAATCCAGTATGATTGAAATACTCATTGTATTTACCTAATAATTTTCCAGATGAACTTCTAAAAATCCATATTTGTAAATATGGAGGCAAAATATAAGTAGAAGGAAAATTATAGTTTTATGAAAAAAAGGCACGTTTCAGAAAAGATTTTAGGAAACATCTGATTGTTAAATTCCTGTTTAGTTTTTAGGCCTTTTCCATATGCTTTTTTTTCTATTCATATCTGCTTTTCTCCATATTTTTAAAGCCTTTCCTTCTCATATGAAGACTTACATTGTCTTCAGCCTGCTTTTAGTGTTTGTGGCTCATGCAAATTTTAAAATATGTTATTGCTCCATTATGTGTGGTTTAGAGCATTTGGACTTTTCTCAGTGTCTTAATGCCGTACTTTACACTATACTTGGTTTTTCATAATTTCCTTTAGTGTATAGGTTCCCAAAGTGAGTGATACTGCCCCCTGGGGGTCTCTAGAACAATCCAGGGGGGTAGTAGTAGTTTGAAATGATGCAAATTTAAAAATAAAAAGTTAAAGGGTTAAAGAAAGTAGATTGGGGGGGGCGTTGAGTTTTTTTTTTAAAGGGGGTAGTAGTCCAAATAAGTTTGGGAACCTCTGCTTGGTGGAACAGTATTTATCTTTCAAACACCATTTGGCTATTTATACTATTGGGAATGCTTATTAGTATTTGCTTTTGAAAAGTTAAGATGATGCCATAATATTATATCCCTTGATCATGTTTTTACTTTTTACTATGTCAAAGCTAATTTCATATTAAAAAAATCCCAATCTTTTGAAATGTATATGGAGAGAAAGTTGTTTCATAGTCATCAGAGGAGTAGTGGTGATGGTGGTAGTAGTAGTAGTAGTAATTACAACAATAATTAAAGCTGCCATATATAGTGCCTACTGTGTGTCAGGCACTGTGTTAAGTGTGTTATAAACATTATCTCATTGGATCCTCATAACAGCTCTGTGAGGTTGGTGCTATTTATTATATCTGTTTTATAGATGAGGACACTTAGGCAAACAAATTAAATGACTTGCCCAGGGTCACACAGGTAAGCGTGTGAGGCTGTATGTGAACTTGTGTCTTCCTGATTAGAAGTCTGGCGCTCTGTCTCACTGTACCACCTATCTGCCTTTAGATTTTGAAAAATAAGTAGTATTTGAATTGAGAACATATGCTCTTTTATTATTATTAAATTTACTTACTATTGAACATCAATGTAAGTAATTATACTCACATTTTCAATATTTTAAATTGATTTCTTCAGTTCATAAAATACTTTTTAGTCATTTCTCAGGCTCTGGTAAGATTCCATTCATTCTCATTCTCTTTTCTTTTTATGAGAAAGAGTATGTACTTTTTTCTGCTTCTCTTTTTATTTTTTTTGGCTTCATTTTATCAAGATCTTTCTGTATTTCTTTATATTCGTCATACTTGTCAATCTCAGTTAATAGTATTCCATTCCCTTATTGTTTTACATTTAGATTGTTTCTAATTTTTTGCCATTATGTATAATGTTGCTATTAAAATCTTGAAATATTTCTTTTTAAAATTTGTTTTTGATAGAAACTTTTGGATCATATTCCCAGTAATGGAATTATTGAAATGGTTGTACTTGTTTGGACAAGAACTACTACTGTATTGTTTTATTACTTTACTTTGTCCAGTTTGATGGTTATTTGGAGTAGTATTTCAAAGATATTTTGATATTTATCTCTTTAAATACTAATGACCTTGTATATTTTTTCAAGTAATTATTAGCAATTTGCATTTCCTTTCCCCAGAAATTGACTTCTTGATGTCCTTTGACCGTTGTGAATAAGGAAATAAATTTATGTAATTTTGATAGTTTCTTTTATATCTCAGTTGCCAAGTTTTATCATTCATAATTTACTGGCAAGTAATTTCCCCCATTCATTTATTTTTAAATTGCCTTTTTTCCCCATTTTAGTTCAGTCAAGCGAAACTATCTTTTCCCTAATAACGTCTTCGAGAGACTAAATGTTTCTCTGACAGTTGAGCTAAAGTACATACTTATATGTATGTAAGTATAAATTGAGCTAAAATGTGTTTTTAAAAAAGTGTTTCGAGGCAGCTAGATGGTGCAGTGGATAGAGCGCTTGCACTGGATTCAGGAGAACCTGAGTTCAAATTCGGCCTTAGACAAATAACACTTAACTAGCTTTGTGACCTGGGCAAGTCACTTAACCGCAGTGCCTAGCCAAAAAAAAAAAAAAGGTTCAATCTATCTAATATCTGAAATTCATTGAGGTAAATGGTGTAAGTTGTGAGTCTCAATCTCTTTCTAAATAAATCGACATCCAATTTCCTCAGGTATATAGTTTAAAATTCTTTTTCTTGTTTTTATTTTCTTTACTAATCTTTTCTTCTTTTCCTTTCCGTTTCAGTCTTTCAAATTGATCTACTTAAAGTGTAGGTCTGAACATGACCTTCCTGCTCAGTGAGCTTCATTGGCTCCCTATTAATTCTGGTATCAAATATAATACTGTTGCTACCAGTAGTACAACCATCATTACCACATTGTGAACATAAATCAGTCAGATATTGTGATGAAAATTTCATTTAATAAATACTTATTGATTAAATGATAAACATCACTGTCTTAACTTTGATACTTTAAGTCTATCTCTATTTGAAAAGAAAATGTTTCAGTCTTTATTCTGAGTCTAGCAGCTCTCTGTCTGGAGGTAGATGGTGTGTTTCATCCTAAATCCTTTGGAACTGTGGTTAGTCATTGTGCTGATCAATGTTCCTAATCTTTCAGAATTGATTATCTTTACAGTATTTCGTTGTTCTCTTGGTTTTGCTCCTTTCACTTTGCATCAGTTCATACAACTCTTCCCAGGGTTTTCTGAAACCATGCCCATCATCATTTCTAGTAACACAATCGTGTTCCATTGCATTCATATCCTTAAGTTGTTCAGATGTTCTCCAATTGTTGGGTATCCCTTTGGCTTTCAAGTTTTTGTTACTGCAAAAAGAAATATTTTGTATGTGGAGATGTGTGTGTGTGTGTGTGTGTGTACATGTACACCTAGTAATGGTATCATTGAGTTGAAGAGCATATATAGTTTAATAGCTTTTTTGAGATAGTTTCAAATTGCTTTCCAGCATGGCTAGACCAGTCTACAGCTGCATTAAAATACCTGTTTTTCCATAATCTCTCCAGCATTTGTCATTTTTCTTTTTTTGTCAGGTTATCCAATCTGATAGAAGTTGGAAGCTCACGGTTTTCATTTTCATTTCTTACTAGTGATTTAGAGCATTTCTTCGTATGACTATTGACAGCTTAGATTTCTTCCTCACAAAATTGCTTATTCATATCTTTTGACCATTTATCAATGAGAGTGGCTCTTATTCTTATAAATATGACTCGATTCTGTGTTTTTCTTAGAAATGAGATCTTTATCAGAGAAACTTGCTCCAAAGATTTTTCCTTAGTTTCTTTCTTCTCTTCTAATTTTAGCTGCATTGATTTTGTACAGGAAGTTTTAAAATTTTATGGAACCAAAATTTTCATCTTATCGCCTTTGAACCTTTCTATCTCTTGTTTCATCATTAACTCCAAGGAAGATTAATTTGACAACTGATGGGAGGATGGCCTGGAGTGGAAAGAGAAGGAGGTATATGCAAGAGGTGTTACAAAGGTAGAATTGACAAGACTTGGAAAGAGATTTGATATGGCGGGAGGTGGTTAAAAGAGAGGAGTCTAAGATGATGCCTGGGTTAGGAACCTGGGTAACCAAAAGGATATTAGTGCCTGACAGTCGTAGGAAACTTAAGAGAAGGGGAGGTCCTGGGGGAAAACATAATGAGTTGAGGAAATAGAAGATGTCTAATAGGCAATTGGAGATAGGAGTCTTGAGGTCATGAGAGTTTAGGCCTGCATAAATAGATTTGAGAGTCATCAGCATAAAAATGATAATTGAATGCATAGGCACTGATGAGATCACCACGTGAAGTTGTATAGAAGGGGGGAAGAAAAGAGGACTGAGAGTAGTTTGAGGAGACTCATGTTTAGTAGCTGTGACCTGCATGAAGATAATCAAAGACTGAGAAGGAATAATTAGACAAGTAGGAGAACCTGGAGGGAATAGTATCATGAAAACTAGAGAAAAAAATAACAAAGAGAAAAGGGTGATCAATAACATCAAAGGCTACAGAAAGATCAAGAAGGATGAGGATTGAGTTACTTTAGTAATTAAGAGATCATTGGTAACTTTGGAAGAGAGCATTTTTAGTTAAGTAATAAAATTGCAATCCAGACTGCAGAGTTAAGAGAGAAAAAAGAAACAGAGGCACCAGTTGGAAGTGGTCTTCTCAAGGAATTTAGCAACAAAAAGGAGGAAAGATATGCTAGCATATCTGTGCTTGTAGAAAAGGTTGCTAGCAGGGATGAATAGATCAAGTTATGGGTTTTGAATAAGAGGGAGATAAGGGCACGTTTGTAATGTTAGGGAAGCAAACAATAGACAGGGAGCAATTGAAGTTTAGTCAAAGAGTGGGTATGATAGAGGGTGAAGTCTGCTGGAGAAGATGTTGTGAAATGGGATCACATGTTGCATAAAGAAGCATTTGCCTTGGCAAGGAGAAGGGTTACCTCTTCAGGCATCTGTGTGATGTAAAATGAGGAGAAGGGTAGTAGCAGGGAACCCTCGGTGAATGACTTCTATTTTTTTCAGTAAAACATGAAGTGAAGATCTCAGCTTAGAGTGTAGGGGCAGGGAGTACAGTGCTATTAGTGCTATGATCAGGCCATGAACCTTTGGCCTGGGCTAGGGCTAAGTTCTTGATCAGTTTTAAGAATCCCGGTGCTGCAGGCTTAACTCACATCTCTGGGTGCTGAGTCCAATGCTCCTGTCTTTTCTGGGAGATCCCTCACTTTTTGCTCTGGTTGTCCCTGGCTCAGTTGGGAGTTCTGGGTAATGAGTCAGTGCTACTTCCCTGAGTTGTCAGCTTAGGCTAGGGGCTGGGTCTTCGATTCACTGTGGTCTGTCTTGAGTCCCTGGGTACTCCTTTGTGTAGTCCCTCACATAGTTCCATGGCTGAGTCTGAGATCAGCTCTGGGTGATCCTGTGCTATTGGCTTTGGTTTGAGCTCTGGGCACTGAATTCAGGATCCTGGCCCACTGATGTTCCACATTTCCTAACCTGGTCACTTACCTATAGGTTGAGTTTGTGATCTTTGATTGAAAAGATGATCCACTGAAGTTAATGCTTCATTTTCCTGTGTCCTCCTCAGTCTGGCATTCTTTTTAGATTATTGTTGGAGTAGTTACAGGGGGAGTTGGGTTGTACTATAACCTCCTATTCCACTATCTAAACTATCTCTCCCCTAGAATTAAAAAAGATGTAGTTTATTCTTTTTTCTCTCATTCAGTTCTGGATTCATTTTTCATCTGCATTATTTGTTCAGGGTATTTTGCTGATGAATAGTACGATAGAGTGCCTCTCTCACCAAATATATTCTAGACAATAGGTATGCCTCATCTATTTGATTTTTACTGTGTGGATAGTTACACTGAACTCATTTGAGTGATTATGGATCTCATTTTTGAGGCTTTTCAGTATCCCAGGGCTTTGTGCAATTAGCACTAGGTCATCTGCAAATATAGAAGTTTGTGAAGAACTTTACCATCTATAAGGAATCCTTCTTTCATTTGGACTCTGTGCTAACAGCCTCCATAACAGTAGAAAATGAATTTTTTGAAAATATATTTCCCTATCATGTGGCTCATTTGATGTTTTAGAACAAATTATTTGCTGTGGTATATTTTGGTAAGTTTTGCATGATCCATATATGCATGAGAAATAGCTTGTTGGAGGACAGCTTTTAGGTTTACATTATTCTACCCGTTATTTTATTGTCAACAAACATCATGGAAAGTGATATTTTACATTTTCTTCATTCAGTCACTTTACTTGATAAGTGGCGAGATGTGGATTGTCCAAGAAACCCTGATGTATAATATTTTGAAAAATATATTTCTATAGTTTTAGATAAGATTGTACTAAAAATACTTAGGTGTCACAATGAAATTGTTATGTCACCTTTTGCCTAGAAATTGTTAGGTCCAGCTGACATAGATGGGGGAAAAAGGAAATAATTCCAAGATTGGACTATGATAATCTGAGTACAAATTCATTATCCTTATGGGACAAATTTCATTATAATTAGCCCACTGAATTATACTGCACGCGTAATTGTCTCATTAAAAATCCCACCTTTTGTAAGAAGCCTTTTCTGATGCCCATTAATGCTAGTGCCTTCCCTATAAGATTATCTCCAATTTATCCTTTCTTTATGTTATTTGTACATATTTATGTATGTGTTGTTTCCCCCATTAGATTGTGGCCTTTTTGAGAGCAAGTACTGTTTTTTGACTTTCATTTTATCCTTAATACTCAGCATGGTGCCTGGCATGTAAGCTTGCTGGCTAGCGCTCTCTTCTCTCTCTCTCTCTCTCTCGCTTGCTCTTGCTCTCGCTCTCTCGCTCTTTCTCCCTTTCTCCGTCCCCCCTCCCTCCCCCTGGCAATCTTGGTTAAGTGACTTGCCCAGGGTTACATAGCCAGTAAGTGTCAAGTGTCAGAGGCCGAATTTGAATTCAGGTCCTCCTGACTCCAGGGCTGGTGCTCATAAGCTCTTAATAAATGTTTGTTGACTTGAGTTGTAATAAGATTTTGTGGCTGAACATCTATACTGTCTCCCACCAAAGCCTGATCACTTTACTCTCCTTGAGTGCTTTGAACAATTCCCGGTATCTTTTATACCACTGAAATTGCTTGTCTTCAGGGATTTCTACTAATCTTCACTTATATATTCCTAAACAAGGGATATCTGATGGCTACTCTGGTCTTTTTACTCTTCCAAGGACACGTTATGCTTATTTCTGCTTATATGCCTTGGCTCATTTTATTTCTTCTGCTTAGCTATTTTCCCTTCTCAGATTATGCTATCTGTCCTTTGAAAACTTTCCAGTTCAAATCCTGCTTCTTCCATGACATCATTCCTAACTATTCTAACCTAAGATAGAATTGTATTATAAACTCAACATTAGAGCTGGAAGAACCTTGGAGGTTCTGTAAACCAAGCTCTTATTTCAACAGACTCCCATTGTACTTGCTTGAATTTTATCATCATGTATTTTTATCTCACTTTTCATTTTATATTTTGGAGAAATAATAGGTCAGTTTTCTTTTGGAAAGTGTGTAAAGGTGTATGCTAGATGATAGTTCATTTAGGATGATTTGGAGCTGGTTAAATGGCCAGACTTAAAAAATATTCACAAATGATTTGATGTCATCTCTGAAAATTTTCAGTGGAATTCCCCAGAGAACTATACTTGGCTGTGTGCATCTTAATATTTTTATCAATTATTTGTATAAAGGGATTGGTGTTTGCTTATTAAATATGCAAATGACAAAACTGGGAGGGAAAGCTGACATGCTGCGTGACAGAATTAAGATGGCAAACAGATTTTGACAAGTTAGAACACTGAGCTGAATCTAATATGAAATCTAAAAGGAATATTTGCAAAGTTATACACTTGAGTTAAAAAAAAATCAGTTTCACAAATACAAGATTGGAGAGGCACAGATAGCAATATGTCTGAAAGAGGATCTTGGTGTTTTAGTGGACTGCAGACTCATCATGAAACAGTAGTGTTACGTGGCAGGCATGATAGCTAATGTGATGTTGGACTGTATTGAGAAGCATAGTGTTCAGGAATACATCTGGACTTTATGCTCAGCTCTTGGCACTACATTGTAGGAAGAACATTGAATAGAGTCCAGAGGAGGGCAGTCACAGTTGTGAAGGGTCTTGAATCCCTGCCACATGAGAATCTGTTGAGGATTTGGGCTTGTTTAGCTTAGAAAAGGAAATACTCAGGGGGTACATGATAGCTGTCTTAAAGTCTTTGGAGGATTGTTTTGTGGAAGAGAACCAAGAGCAACAGGTAAAAATAGCAAAGAGGCAAATTAAGATTTGATATCAGGAAATCTTTCTAAAAATTAGAACTGGCTGTAAGAACAGTGGACTGCTATAGGAGATAATGGATTTCTCCTCTTTGCAAGTCTTCAGACAGAAACTGGAGGACCATTTGTTGGGCATTTTATAATAGGCATTCTTTTTGGGGTGGTATAGATAATACTCTATGTCTGTCTCTTGAATTTTGTGATTCCATATCCTTTCTTTTCTTCATTTATTCCATTCTCTGTCATCTAGTTGGCCTGGAACAAATACTAATTTCTTATTTAAGAAGCCTTGTCTTCTAGCTTCCTCGCTGTTTGTATGTGTGTTGTCTTTTGAATTATTTTGTGAAGCTTACTGAGCAGAACCCTCATTATCTTGGTTCTGACATGGCACATATTGCTGATGTTCAGTAAAAAAAAACAACTTGATGTTGAAATTACATTAACTCTCCTTTAAATAATGTACACTTATACGCTGAATATGATTTCACCTTATATGTCTTTAGATGTTTTATTGTCCTTTAACGATATAGGAGAATAGTAGTTTCAAGACCCTTTAATATAAAGTACATGAAAAAACTTTATTAGAATTTGTCTAAATTTGACTTTGACCTGTACTTTTATTTTTGTCTTGTATGAGTTTTAATATTAGAAATTAAAGTTAATTTAAAACTCATATATATGTATATATGTGTATACACACATATGTGTATTGGGTATTGAACCAACAATTCATTGTTCTTTGCTTTGACTTGGTGTCATTCTTGACTCCTCACATTTATAGTCAGTGGCCAAATATAGGCAGCTCCAAAAGTCTTCATGCAGTCTACTCCTTTGTAAAGCTATTAAAGCTTAAAACTGCATGGAGACTTTTGGAAATCCTTTATTATTTCTATCTCTATGACATTTCTTGCTTATATTCCTTTCTCTGTATTCATAGCCCCCACTCTAGTTTAGGCCCTTATCACCTTCTCCTAGACTGTTAGAATATTCTCATGTTTGAACATCTTGCCTTTGTCAATCCCACATATAGCCACCAAATTGATTTTCCTAAAATATAGTTCTGATCATATCACCCATTCCTACTTAACATATTTCAGGGGTTTATTGTTTCCCCAAAGTATAAAACATAAACTCCCCAGTTGGATGTTCAAAACCTCTTTACAACATACCCCTTCTTACTTTCATAGCCTTCTTGCATTTTATTCCCGTCCTCGGATTCTGATTCAGTTCTTCTAGTTTGTTCTTTTTTCTGCACACAGAAGTCCAGTTCTCATCTCTGCATCTTTGCATTGGCTGACTGACTGGGACCATCTTTGGTTTTCAGAAAGATTCATCTTTCCTTCCTGGTCTCTTAGCTTGCTAGTACACTCCTTCTCAAAACTATCCTTTATTCATTTTGTATATATTTGTTATTCTCCACGTTGGAATATAAATTCCCTGTAGTCAGGGAACTGCTTCACTTCTATATCTTCATATATGCCAAGCTTACTTAGCATAGTGCATGCTTATTGATGGGTTGAATAATTATATGTGATTTTTTTTTATTATTTCTTTAAGCATCCAATGTGATTTTGTGAAAATTATAGTTCTTTTTTTTTGGTCATTTAAAATTCTTAACAAGAAAGATAACTTTGATTATAGAGAAATATAAAATTAAAATTTTTATGAGATTCTGCTACCTCTTTGTCTTTTTAAGCTGCATCAGCATCAGAATGACTTGGCTATATCTTTAGTACCGGTTGAATAGATTTATGAGATGTATTCTTTGCCTAATTGCCTCTTGCTGTCTGTCCTTATTAATTGTGAGGGAGGGGGTGTGTGATAGTTGCACTATTTTCTACATCTCACTCAAAGATGGTGATAGGCAGCTCAGAATATGCCAGAGTCAATTTCTTTTTTTGTTTGTTTTGTTTGTTTTTAGGCAATTGGGGTTAAGTGACTTGCCAGGGTCACACAGCTAGTAAGTGTCAAGTGTTTGGTCTGAGGCTGCATTTGAGCTCAGGTCCTCCTGATTTCAGGGCTGGTGCTCTATCCACTGCGCCACCTCGCTGCCCCTAGAGTCAATTTCAATCAGCCTGTTAAGTCTCTGTGTTAAGAAAATTTGCAAACCTTAATTTTTAGCAGTTTTATGGTATAGTAATACTTTTAGTTTTGTTAATTGAGTAATTCTCTAATGTTAGTACCTGTTATGTGAGTTCATATTTTGAATTTTTCTATAAATTGAAGGGTAAGAAATGGGGTAGGCTGTTACAGATTAAATGTTAAGTTTAGAATTTGTTGCCTAAGTTTATTTTTACAAGTAATAGAGATATGATATTTGAATGCTTTGAAAAACTTGCATAGGTAACTTTGTAAAAGACTATCTCTGATTTTCCTATAAAAATATAGATCTTTTTATTTATTTTTTTTATCCCTTCTTGTAAGTAGATAAAACATCCTTGAGAATACAGATTTACCAAACAGAGAGAAAAAAATAGTTTTTATAATTTGCTTGTGAGTGGATGTGTGAAAACTTGCAAGTGACTGTAGGGAGTAAGACCTTGAGAATTTCTCAGCAGTTCATTGGAGTAAGTATACTTGTGAAATGAAGGCCTTCTAGGAATATAATAAATTACTTTTCGGTGAGAGGGTATTGAAAATAGAATACTTGGATGAAAATACTGAAACTATTCTGTAATCATATCAAGGTTTTATTGTTTACAAAATGTTATCTTTTAAGGGAACATTCAGGTACCCATGTCCTTGGCATCTCATATGTGACATGAAATGTGCTTTTTTTTTTTTTGATTTGCAAAATTGAAATATGAGGTTCATAATATACATCAGAGCTACCGAAGTACTAGAAATAAGCAGAATACAAGATTATTCCTTTTCTTTTGCAAATATATATTTATAATATACTCCAGGAGTTTGTTGTGTTTTTGCAAATATATATTTATAATAATTTTATTTCTCCTTGATACAGAAAATTAAATATATTTACTAAATATGCTTGGTAATTTTAGAAGCTAACTTTTTTGAATGTCTGCAAATATATGAGTCATGGTGCTATGCTCTTAGAGACTAAAAACAACAAAGTTATAATATGATCGCTTTAGGTGATTACATTATAATTAGTACATTCTAGCCTCTGGCATTAACTTCTGGATAACTTTTTCCTCAGCCATTCAGCAAATATTTGCTGAATGATGCTACTGTGAACCAGGTACCATGCTAACACTAGTATTACAAAAGCAAAAATGTAATACTTCTTCTCAAGGAGATTAAATTCTGTTGAGAAGAAATAAAATGAACATAGATAAACAACTTCAAAATATATGTAAAGCAGATATCTGGTAGTAATAGTATAACAACTGAGGGACGAGTACAAGCTTTCTTTTGATGTCACCTGAACTGAGTCCTTCTGGGAAGGGTTTCTAAGAGGATGGGGTGAAGAGGGAGTAAATTCAAGGTATGGGAGATAGCCTGTTCAAAGACACAGAGATATAAGGTAGAATAGCAAGCATCTCAGTTTGAATGAATGTAATCTATACTAAGTCTGGAAATGTAGGCTGCAGTTGGATTTCAGAAGAGCGCTGATCCTGAAGTCAGGAAGACCTGAGCTCAAATCCGGCCTCAGACCAAACACTTGACACTTACTAGCTGTACGACCCTGGGCAAGCCACTTAACCTCAATTGCCAAAAAAAAAAAGAAAAAAAAAGGCCAGTCCTCTAGTAGAAGGTGGTATGTGAACTTAAGTCTTGAAGCAAGCTAGAGAAGCTAGGATGTAGAGATGAGGAGTGATATTACAGGCATGGGAGCAGCCAGGGCAACTGCGTGAAGTCTGGAAATTGAATGTTATTTGGAAGGATTGTCAAGTTGACCTGTGTAAGCTGGATTGTAGAGTGTATGGAGGAGGGATTAAAATGTAAGAAGTCTGAGAAAGGAAGGGGCCAAGTTGTGAAGCACCTTACGTGCTAGAAAAAGGACTTTATATTTGATTCTGTAAGTCATTGGGAGCCCCTGGAGTTCATTGAATAGGGTTTGACATGGTCAGACCAATGTTTTAGGAAAATCATAGTAGCAGTTGAGTGGTGGAAAGATTGGAGTGGGGAAAACACTTGAGGCTGGGAGACCAATTAGAAGGCTTTTGAAATGGCATAGACTAGAGATAAACAAGATTTGAACTAGGGTTGTAGCTGTTGGCATGGAAAAAAAAGGAAAGTTATGAAAGTAGAAATGACAACATTTGGCAGTGGATTAGATATGTGGGTTGACTATCAATAATGAGTCAAGAATGACATTAAGATATCAAACCTGAGTGACTGAATATGTCATTCTAGAAATCTGCATAAAGTTGATCTTTGAACATTTGTGAGCTGATGGGATCATTAAACACAATTGTACAAAGGAGAAAAGGGAAGAGGGCTTAGGTTACAGCTTTGGGGGACAAACAAAGTACCTGGGATTATGTAGTCAGGATTCTATAATCTATATCTTAAGAATTCTTTGGGTTGCTAGTTTTAAAAGTTTTCTTTTGATGATTTTGATTGTTATGTTTCTTTTTGGTTGTTTTTAGAATTCAAATGCATTATTGTTTCTACTATACCATGCTGCCTTGAGTCAGATTTGACCAAATTCCATGTGGCAAAACTTGTACTAGTTTAATTTTTGAATTTCTCCTGTCTTTTCTCAATTCTTTTGAAAATGAGCATTTTCCTATATCTGCTTAACATTATAAAGGGAGCAAAGTCAAGAAAATATAACTTTAATTTGCATTTCTGTAATCAGTAGTGATTTAGAACATGACTATAGATAGCTTTAGTTTCTTCCTTTGAAAACTGCCTGTTCTTATCCTTTAACCATTTATTAATTGGGGAATGACTTGTATTCTTTTTTTAAAATTTAATTTATTTTGAATTATCAACAGCCACTTCCATAAGCTTTTGAGTTTAAAATTTTTCTTTTCCTCCCTCCCCAAGACAGCACACAATCTGATATAGACTATACATATATGTTCCTATTCAACATATGTTCACATTAATGATGTTGTAAGGAAGAATTAGAACCAATAGGAGGAACCACCAGAAAGAGGAAACAAAACACAACAGAAGAAAAAAAATAGCAAATACTATTCTTCTATCTGCATTCAAACTCTATAGTTCTTTCTTTGGATGTGGATAACATTTTCTATCACGAGGCTTTTGGAGATATCTTAGATCCTTGTATTGCTGAGAAAGATTAAGTCTGTCAATATTAGTCATCACACAATGTGGCTGTTACTGTGTACAATGTTCTCCTGGTTCTGCTCACTTCACTCAGCATCAATCCATACAAGTCTTTCCAGGTTTTTCTGAAGTCAGCCTGTTCATCATTTCTTATAGCAATAGTATTCCATTACATTCCTATATCACAACTTGTTCAGCCATTCCCCAGCTGATGGGCAACCTCTCAACTTCCCATTCTTTGCCACCACAAATGAGCTGCTATAAATATTTTTTGTACATGTGGGGTCCTTTTCCCATTTGAATGATCTCTCTGGGATATAGCCCTAGAAGTGCTATTGCTGGGTCAAAGGGGATGCACAATTTTATAACCCTTTGGGCATAGTTCCAAATTGCTCTCCAAAATGGTTGGATCATTTCACAACTCCACCAACAATGCATTAGTGTTCCAATTTTCTCACATCTTCTCCAACATTTATCATTTCCCTGTTTTGTCATGTTGGTCAATCTGATAGGTGTGATGTGGTGCCTCAGAATTGTTTTGATTTGCATTTCTCTAATCAATAGTGATTTAGGGCATTTTTTCATATGACTATAGATGGCTTTAATTTCTTCATCTGAGAACTGCCTGTTCATGTCCTTTGACCATTTATCAATTGGGGAATGACTTGTATTCTTATAAATTTGACTTAATTCTCTCTACGTTTTAGAAATGAGGCCCTTATCAGAGACACTGGTTGTAAAAATTCTTTCTCAGTTTTCTGCTTCCCTCCTAATCTTGGATGCATTGGCTTTGTTTGTGCAAAACCTTTTCAATTTAATGTAATCAAAATTATCCATTTTGTATTTCATAATGTTCTCTCTATCTCTTGTTTGGTCATAAATTCTTCTCTTCATAAATCTGAAAGGTAAGCTATTCCTTGTTTGCTCTTCTAGTTTGCTTATAGTATCAGACTTTATATGTAAATTGTGTACCCATTTTGGATTTATCTTGGTATAGGGTATAAGATGTTGGTCTATGCCCAGTTTCTGCTATACCTTTTTCCAGTTTTCCAAGCAGTTTTTGTTAAATAGTGATTTCTAATCTCAGAAGCTAGAGTCTTTGGATTTATCAAATAGTATATTAGTATAGTCATTGACTTTTGTGTCTTGCATACCTAACCTATTCCACTGATCCACCACTCTATTTCTTAGCCAGTACCTAGTAGTTTTGATGATTGCTGCTTCATAATGCAGTTTAAGATCTGGTATGGCTAGGCCTTGTATTTCTTTTCATTAACTCCCTTGATATTCTGGACTTTTTGTTCTTCCAGATGAATTTTGTTACTGTTTTTTCTAGCTCTATAAAATAATTTTTGGTAGTTTGATTGTTATGGTGCTGAATAAGTAAATTAATTTAGGTAGAATTGTCATTTTTATTATATTAGTTTGGTCTACCCATGAGCAACTGACCATATCACACCTATCAGCTTGGCTAACATGACAAAATAGGACAATGATAAATGTTGGAGAAGATGTGAGAAAATTGGAACACTTATACATTGTTGGTAGAGTTGTGAAAGGATCCGACCATTTTGGAGAGCAATTTGGAACTATGCCCAAAGGACTATAAAATTGTGCATCCCCTTTGACCCAGCAATAGCGCTTCTAGGGCTATATCCCAGAGAGATCATACAAATGGGAAAAGGACCCACATGTACAAAAAATATTTATAGCAGCTCTTTTTGTGGTGGCCAAGAATTGGAAATTGAGAAGATGTCCATCAATTGGGGAATGGCTGAACAAGTTGTGATATATGAATGTAATGGAATACTGTTATGCTGTAAGAGATGATGAGCAGGCTGACTTCAAAAAACCTGAAAAGACTTACATGAACTGTTGCAGAGTGAAATGAGCAGAACCAGGAGAACATTTTACACAGTAACAGCCACATTATGTGATAACTGACTTTGGTAGACTAGGTTTTTTATAGCAATGCAAGAATCTTAAGAAAACTAAAACTAAGAAAACAATAGAAATTGCTGTCCACATCCAGAGAAAGAACTGTGGAGTCTGAATGCAGATGGAAGCAAACTATTTGCTTTCCTTTTCCTTTGTTGTTTTGTTTTATTGCTTCATTCTTATGGTTCTTCCCATTAGTTCTAATTGGTTTTTATGTCATGACTAATGGTACAGTATGTTTGATATGAATATAAATAGATCCTATATCAGGTTACACGCCCTCTGGGGCAGGACAAAGAAGTGGGAGGGAGAGCAAATTAAAAACTAAAAATATTATGGAAGTGAATGTTGCAAACTAAAAATAAAATATCAAGGCAAAAAAAGAAAATATAACTTTATTTTTCATAATATAAGTTAAGTGTTGCACTGTCTTTGCATCATTCATTTCTAAGGAATGGGGGGAAAAGTACCTTCCTTTCTTCCTCCTCCCCATTTAACAGATGCTATCACCACAACTTATGACTTATAGCATTCTTGTAGTAATTCCTCATCACTTCTGTATAATAAGGAGAGAGATATGTTTAATTATCTCTTTTTAAGTACTTTTCTTGGTTTTTTAACTTAAAGTTTGACTTTTTTTTAGTACTCTTTTCCTTCATATTGTTGTAGTTATGTATTTTATTTTTTGGTTCTGTTTATTTTGTTCTTTATCAGATCTTCACATGTTTATCTGAATTCCTCAGATAATTTCTAATTCCACAATAATGTCCCTATTACGTTCAAATAACTAGCTTTCTTTGTCCATTCTCCTATTGATGGGCACTTTTTTTTGTTACCACAAAATGTGGTGCTACAAATATTTTAGTGAATACTATATTTTTGTTTTTATTTTTGATGTTGTTGGGGTGCGTGATATAAGCCCACTAGTGGAATTGCTGGGCCAAAGAGTATAGACAGCTTAGTAAATTTTCTTGCATAATTACAAATTGGTATGTAACTGCAGTTGAACCAACTGCTATTTCATCATTGTATTAGAGTGTCTGTCTTTCACAGCCATTCTGTCTTAATAAAATCTTGGTGGGTCTTTCATGAAATCTTTACTTCTTATAAGCTGGCAAAATACAATACATATGTGTGTATGTAAGTCTAAATTATATTAAGGTAGAAAATGAGAAATATAAACACAGTGTCCTAGGAACATTTGTGAGAAGGAGCAATCATGTAATTTTCTTTAGAAAGTTAAGTCTAGTGAACACTTTGGATTTGTCATATTTTCAGGATAAACTATTTTCTGTTTCCATTAAAGATGGAATTAGAGTTACTGAATTTCCAAAATGGTAGAAGAGAGTTAAGTTTGACAAGAAAAATTTTCCCAGAATAAGATCATCTGGGAAGCCAAAGGATTTACTTCTAGAGGTCTATTCCATAATGTTGACTTACATTTTGGTAGTTATTATACAGTACCAACAACTTTAGAAGAACCAGTTATATGTATTGGTTACGTATTGCATAAAAAAACAATTTTGGAATTCCTGGAGACAGAAATTAATCTTGAAGTATTGTCTACTTTCTGTAATTTATGTCATAAATTCTATTTCTTTTAGATCTTAAAAAAATAGTTTCAGAAGCAGCCTTTGGACTGGAACCTGAGACAGGAGAAGCTGTGTACCATGCATTAGGATACTGAAGAGAAATAATTCTAGAATTAAATAGTTGTTTGGATTGTAAAGAAGAAAAGGAGAGTGCAAAAATGGGGCGGAAGAAAATACAGATTACTCGGATTATGGATGAAAGGAACAGACAGGTAAATAAGACGGTTGCTTAATTATTTAATTAAAAGCTTTTATTGTAACATAATTATTTTATCTTACATTAAAATTTTATTTTAGCTGTGAATTCTCGGGGATTTTTTCACCCACGTGTAAATTAAAAACTTCCCAAGTATTATGAATTTTTGAAAGTAAGACTGAATGTGTCTTTAACAATAAAAAAAAAACACCTTTTGCTTCTTTTTATTCTGTATTAGATGTTTTCAGTTTGAAGGTGTTACAGAGCTCAGTTTTATTTTGTCTTTTAAACAAATCGTCTATTAAAAGACTACCTTTTATATAAGTCCTTGCCCTGTAGTCTCTAATGCCTCTGCCCAGCTACCCTGTATTTATTTTATAATTACATATGTAATATACACATGATACATACATACGTCTCTTCTAATAGAATGTAAGCTCTTGAGGGCAAGGACTGTCCCATCCCCTATTCTTAGAGCATAGTAGATACTTAAAAACACCTACTTATGATTGATTGAAGAACTCACTTTTCAGTGGAAAAGCAAGTATATCTTTTTAGGCTTGCTCACATTAAATATGATGATGCTTGATTTATCTTCTATTATTATGCAATGAAGCTTTTTACATGTTAGTTTTCTAGATAATGTAAGTTTATCCTTCAAGCACCAAAACCGTTTTTAATTTGGATACCTGTCTTTATAAAATTATTCACTCTTTTGTCCTGTTAAAAAAACCAAAGTGCTGAAATTAATTTCCTCTTTTCTTGATGACTGTCACCATTACAAACATTAGTTTTTGTGCTTTATATGTCCTCAAGGGTAATATCAAGATGTTTAAGACTGATTGCCTTTATAAATAACCTCAAGTGATACCACCTTTTTTTTTTTTTGGTCACAGGCATTTTTATTAACAGACCATTAGAAAAATAATCGTGGTAGAGACCTTTAGTTCATTCTTCTAATAAGCCTGTTGATCTGGTCTTTCCTGTTACCAGCATCTCCACCTTTCACAAAATGTGTAACCTTCTTCTTCATTCCACCTCGTGGAGAACATAATTTGAAGGGCCACAGGAAGTTGTTGGCAGCTTTGAAGTGCTTGCCAACAGTGTAGATCTCATGGATCTAGTCCTCCATGCAGATAATTCCATATTTACCAAGAGATTTTGCAGTAAGGGCATTATCCGTCAGGGCAATTCTCTGTTTCTTGATCTTGCCATAACCACGTTTGTAAATCAGGTCATTCACAGACTTCAGGTTTGGGTAACCCCATGCAATGTATGGTTCCACAATCCGCAGCATGTTAATGGAAGCCTTGTTAAGCTTAACAAAAGTGCCATTGAAGATCTGGCAAAGATGAAGAAGCTGCAAAGCTTTTCGGACCTGGGCTAACACCATTGATACCTCTGATTCTGATCACAAAAGCTAACTTGGGTTCAGCAGGTACATAGTAGTTTCCAGTTCTGCGTGCCATTCTAGCCAGCCGGATTTCATTTTTGTACATCTGTCTGTACTCTTTATGGTAGGCTTTAGCTTTTTCATAGATAACTTTCCTTCGTATTTTACGAAGCTTTTTTACAGCCATCTTCTTCTTTAGGTGTTTGGCCTTCAGTATTGCAAAAGCCTTTCACTTTTTGAAAAGGGATTCTGGAACAGATGGTAGTTTCTTCTTTTCTTCTATGCCTGCCATGATTCCAGCTGGAAAAAGAGCTGATACCACCTTTTTTAAAGCTCACTTTTTAATTTCTTTTTTTTTTAATATTTTTTTAACCACTGGTAGCCATAATCTTTAATTTTTTGCTACAGTTGGTGTTGTTTCAATATTAGCAGGTCCTGCCTTCCAGTTTTGAGATAGCAATCTGCTATGAGCTGGGAAAACATAGCCAAATTTGTTAGTATCTAAAGTAAATAGGCCATAGGTAAGGATTTAAGTGAGTTAGACCTTTATTATTAACATGCATGAGCTTTAGTACTTGTACCTTATATTCTTTCTTTTGGATTTTTGTGTATTTTTTGGCTCTCCAACTATTTTTTTTGTATTTGAGGTTGCAAAGTAAATGACTTCTAAAAAGTCAAATGCTTTATTAAAATTACTAAGAAAGAATTCTCTGTTTATTGAATCACAATAGGGGTATTATAGCGTCATTACTTTTAGTTACACAACAGCTATACTTCGGGTAAATAAGAACAAAAGATCAGAAATTTTGCAGCAAAGGAACAGAGGTATTGGCAGTGCAGTGGCTAGAGTGCCAGCTCTAGAGTAGGAAAGATTCATTTTCCTGAATTCAAATCCAACTTCAGACATTTCTGAACTGTGTGACCCTGGACAAGTCACTTAACCCTATTTGCCTGAGTTGCTTCATCTGTAAAATGAGTTAGAGGAGAAAATGGTGAACCACACCAGTATCTTTGCCAAGAAAACCCTAACAGAGATCATAAAGAGTTGGACACGACTGAAAAATGACTAAACAACAACAGAAGCTATTACTGTTGACTAATAGTTATTCAGAACTGATGCCATCCAGCATTCTCTTACACGGTAATAGTTTCTAAGAATATAGTTGTGATAGAAGAGAAAGAAGAAATTTAGGGGTCATATAGGTTTTAGAACTGAAAAAGGAATCTGAAAGATCATCTAGTTAAAGGGTTCTTAACTCTGGTCTGTGAACTTTTAAAAAATATTTTGGTAACAGTTTCAATATCATTGGTTTCCTTTGTAATCCTACATATTTTATTTTATGAATTTAAAAACATTTTCCTAAGAAAGGGTCTATAGACTTTATCAGACTGTCAGAGGGGCCCATGATGCAAAAAAGGTTAAGAACCCTTGGTCTGGTCCACCTCTCTCATTTTATAGATGGAGAAAAAAAAACTTCAGAGAAGTAAGTTGACTGGTAGTAAATAGTAGAATTTAATGACCCTGTTTATATCCAAATCTAGTATTCTTTCTACTAAACTATGGTTCTCAAAGTATAATGTGTAGACCTTTGAGGGTCTCAGACCCTTTCAGGGGATCCACAAGCTCAAAACTATTTTTGTAATAATACTTAAGATATTATTGGCTACTAAAATTACTTTTCCTCTTTCCAACTACACATCTGTGAAAACTGTCTTCCTTTAAGCGAGACATTAAAGAGACTTGTATGAATTTTTTTTCTTTTGAAAAATATAGTAAGTTTTTATTAAAATGTTATTTATTAACGTGCAATGAATGGGTATATTATTGTTGTTTAAAGAAACTGTTTAAAATTTTTATCTGTTCTAATTTCCAACATGGTAAATATCTATAATCCACGTGAACAAAAGATCTTTGGAGTGCTCAATAATTTTTGAGTGGAAAGGGTTCTTGAGACCAAAAAGTTTGAGAACTGCTATACTTAAAAGACCACCACGCCTTAATCAATAGAACACTGGACTTAAACTCAGGAAGACCTGGATTCAAATCCTTCTACCAGATACTTAATAAATCTGTGATCCTGAACAAATTGTGTAATCTCTTTGCCTCAGTTTACACATCTGTTAAATGAGAAGGATGGACCTTTTGTAGTCCCTTCAAGTTCTAAATTTCTAATTCTTTTCCATTTCCAAATACTATCATCTTTCCTCCGTACTATACTTCTATAGTGGTCAAAATTTTTGAGGGGGGTATTGAGTGAATATGAGATATGACCTAATGTAATCTTTGAGGAAGATGTATCAGGCAGCAGAATGTAAGGGTTGATTGGAGTTAGGAAAAATTTGAAGCCACTCAGGAAACAATTTTAGTAGTCTGTGTTAAAAATATTTTTATTTTCAGTTTTTCAGAGACTGGTGTATTTTATTTCTCACAACCATACACCAGTAAAATATTGATGTTAAAAAGATGGGCTTTGGTTTCTGAAATTTGAGAATCATTAAAGGAGTTCTTCAGTTTTCTGAAAACTATCCAGCTCACTGTCTTCTTCCTATTTAACTCTGGCTCAGCTTGTTGACCATTTGTATTAACTGTGTCAGATATGAGTTCAAAATTATAAATATGTATGTTTGTATGTATATACATATATAAATGTATGTTCGTGTCTGTGTACATATATACATCTATGTATCTATCAATCAATATCTCTTTCTCTTTGTCAGTGGACAAAGGATGGGTTGTCTATCCAGCTGCCTGTCAGGCAATAAACAGTATAGGCAATAAACATTCTTTATTCATTTGAGCTTTTTTCTGTGGGTAATGGGGTCAGACTCTTGAGTCATCAGGGATTTCTTCTAAGGACCTTGAAGTATTCTAGTAGTATTGCTGTGTGGTCACAAGACATGAAAGATAAGTGTTTTTTGAACTGATAATAGGATGTGATAGTTTGTTTTCAAGTGCCAGCTATACTCTAGTGTGAGAATTACTTGGGAGAAGCACTAGTTTTGATAAGATTACATTTTGTGACAGCAGTGGTCATAACCTGTGTGCTTTTTCTGACACTTGGCTAACTCAAAATGCCTGACCTTTACCAGATGAAACTTGATTGAGCTGGTTTCCCCACTGTTAATTAGTTCTGTATCATATGAGTGCTGGATTTCATAACTTTTGTTGTGTTTTAAATTCTGTAATATTAAAGAGTACATCTTCCCAAAAAAGTACAAAAGTTAGAGCTCTTCAGGAGCACATTTCAACTGTATATATGGCAGCAGCTGTTTGTGTTAGGGAGTTCAAGCATTTCAAAGATCTTTTAAGCCCATAGTGAAAGATCTGTTAAACCACAGTGCAAAGGAGAGTGTGGTTCACCAGCAAGAACTGACAAGCTACATCCCGCAAAACAGCCTAATTAATCCTCAGAAAACAAACCTGGAAGCTTGAAAAGGGTGTTAGTGATTACAGTGCAGCATAGGCTTCTTGCAGTTGCAAGAGTATTGACAAGAATAGTCAATAAATAATTGCTTATTTGCTGTGAGAAAAAAATTGCTCATCATGAGCAAAACAAGACCAAATTAGAGTGGTAAAAGATGGTTAAAAGTAATATATGTTAACTGTAACTGTTTTCAGAGGAAGCTAAATTTGCCCTGTAAGATTTGACCATCTTCATGACACCATAAAACGTTGACTCCAAAAAATTCTTGGGGAGATATTTTTCTTTCTGATGGGTCTGGAAATCCTGTCTCCGTTGAAGAAGGATATAATCTAATGAATATATTGATGTACTGAGACACAGAATTGGTCTATAATTATAGAAGTTCTTAAATATAGATAGATTATTGCACTGTCATAAAATGTTAAAAATGTATCTGAGAAGTACATTACAGATTAATTAGTTCACCTCCTTATTTTATATATGAGGAAAGTGAGATCCAGAAAGTGAAGGTTCAAGCTTTCATGGAGAATAAGTGACAGAGTGAGGACTACAAATCCAGAGCTCTTTCCATTTTAGCGGATAATCAAAATCCTCTGTTTGTTGTAATTTTTTTTTTGGTTACGTTTTAAGTTCTAAACTGTTTTCCTTGCTTCCTCCTCACCCTGCACTAGAAAAGGCCAGCATTTGACACAGATGGGTAAATATATATAAAACCATACTATGCGTGCTTCTATTTATTCTTTCTCTGGAGGAGGATAGCACCTTCCTTTATAGGTTCTTTGTAGTTGATTTGAATATTTGTAATACTCAATAATTTGATTGTTCACAATTATTCTTCGAACAGTTACTATATACATTGTTCTCTTGTTTCTGCTCATTTCACTTTTCATTATTTCACCCAAGACTTTCTATGTTTTTATAAAATCAACTAGCTAATCATTTCTTATTCTTATAGTATTCCATCATAGTCATATAGTACGACTTGTTTATCTATTCCCCAGTTTATGGGCATCTTGTCAGCTTCCAGTTCACCACAAAGAGAGCTATTACAAATATTTTAGAATATATGGGTACTTTTCCTTTTTCCCTGATCACCTTGGGAACAAACCTAATGGTGGTATTGCTGGATCAAAGGGTATATACACAGTTTTATAACTCTTTGGGCGTAATTCCAGATTGCTCTCTAAAACAGTCAGATCAGTTCACAGTTCTACAGGCAGTGTATTAATGTCCCAATTTTCCACATTCCCTTCAACAGTTATCATTTCCGCCTTTTATCATTTTAGCCAATTTGATAGGTATGAGATACTATCTCAAAGTTGGTTTAATTTGCATCTCTAATCGACTTAGAGCATTTTTTATGACTATGTATAGTTTTGATTTCTTCATCCAAAAACTATTGAATGACTCATATTCTTATAAATTTGAGAAAGTTTTTTGTATATTTGAGATATGAGACCTTTATCCGAGAAACTGTCTATAAAATCCCCCCTTCCCAGTTTTCCACTTTTCTTCGAATTTTGGCTACATTAGTTTTATTTGTACAAAACCTCTTTAATGTAAGCAAAATTATTCACTTTACATCTCACAATGCTCTCTATCTCTTATTTATTCAGAAATTCTCCTATTCATAAGTCTGATGGGTAGTGTATTTCATGTTGTTCTTATGTGTGTATCCATTTTGACCATATCTTGGTAAATGGTGTAAGATATTAGTCTATGTCCAATTTCTGCCAGTCTACTTTCATTTTCCCAAACATTTTTACCTAATAGTGTATTCTTATTCCAAAAGCTTAAATTTTTGTTTGTCAAATACAAGGTTACGATAATCACTTACTACTCTGTATGGCATGTCTGCTCTGTTCCACTGATCCACTTTTTTATTTCTTAGCCAGTACCAGATAGTTTTGATAATTACTGCCTTAATACAGTTTAAAATCTGGTACTGCTAAACCTCCTTCCTTTATATTTTTTTATTACTTTTTTTGATATTCTTGACTTTTTGTTCTTCCAAGTGATTCTCATTATTTTTCCTAGCTCAATAAAAGAATTTTTGGCAATTTAATTGGGATGTCATTGAATAAGTAAATTAGTTTGGGTAGAAGTGTTGTCATTTTTATTATATTGGCTCTGTCCACCCATGAACAATTACTATTTTTCTAATTATTTAAATTTGACTTTATTTGCATAAAACTTATTTTATAATTATGTTCATGTAGTTCCTGGGTTTGTCTTGGCAGGCATACTCCAAGGTATTCTACAGTTATTTTAAATGGAGTCTCTCAAATGATTTCTTCTTACAGGGTTTTGTGGGTAATATATAGAAATGCTGATGATCTGTGTGGATTTGTTTTATATCCTGCTGCTCTACTAAAATTGTTTCAACTAGCTTTTTAGTTGAACCCCTAGGATTTTCCTAATATATCTTCATAGTGGCTGCAAAGAGACAATTTTATTACCTTATTGCCCATTCTGATTCCTTCGACTTCATCATCTTTTTCTTCTCTTATTGCTATTGCTAGCTGGTATTGAATAATTCTGGTGATAATGGCCATCTTATTGGGAAGGCTTCTAGTTTATCCCCATTACAAATGATGCTTATTGTGGTTTTAGACAGGTGCTTCTTGTCATTTTAAGGAAAAATCCATTTGTGTCTGGTTTCAAGGGTTTTTTAGTAGGAATGAGTGTTGTATTTTGTCAGAAGGTTTTTCTGCATCTATTGATATACTCATATGATTTTTGTTATTTTTTTTTATTGATGCAGTTAATTATGTTAATAGTTGGCCTTATATTTAACCATCCCTGCGTTTCTGGTATAAATACCACTTGGTTACCATGTATAATGTTTATGATGTATTATTATAGTCTCCTGAGTAATATTTTATTTAGGATTTTTGTATCCATATTCATTAATGAAATTGCTCTGTAGTTTTCTTTGTCTGTTTTTGCTCTTCCTGATTTAGGTGTCAATACCATATTGGTTTCATAAAAGGAGTTTGGTAAGATTCCTTTAATTCACTTGTAAATTCATCTGGTCCTGATACTTTTTCCTTAGAAAACTCATTTATGGCCTGTTCATTTTCTTTTTCTAAAATAAGTTTATTTAGATATTTTATTTCCTCTTCCATTAATCTAGGCAGTTTATATTTTTGTAAATATTCTTCCATTTTCATTTAAATTGTTAAATTTATTAGCATATAATTGGGCAAAATGAAGATTTCATCTTCATTAGTGATATAGTCACCCTTTTCATTTTTGACACTAGTAATTTAGTTTTCTTCTTTGTTTTTTCATATTAACCAATGGTTTATCTATTTTATTGTTTTTTTCATAAAATTTATTAAATTATTATTTAATAAATTATGTAATAAATATATATTAAATCAGTTTTTTTACATTCACTTGTATATTAATCTCACATTTAATTTTTAGGATTTCCAATTTGGTGTTTAATTGGGATTTTAAAATTTGTTCTTTTCTAGTGTTTTTTTTTAATTGCATTCTCAGTTCATTGGTCTGCTGTTTCTCTATTTTGTTGATGTAAGCATTTAGAAATATGAATTTTCCTCTGATTACAGCTTTTGCTGCCTTCCATGCGTTTTGATATATTGTTTCATTATCATTCTCTTTAGTAAAATTGTTTATTGTTTCTATGACTTACTCTTTAACCCAGTTATTCCTTAAGATTAGGTTATTTAGTCTCCAATTAATTTTTAATCTGTTTCCATGGTCCCTTATTAAATATAATTTTTATTGTATTATGATCTGAAAGGGATGAATTTAATATTCCTGCATTTCTGCATTTAACTGTAAAGTTTTTATGCTCTAATACATGCTCAGTTTTTGTTAAGGTATCATGTATTGCTGAGAAAAAGGTGTATTCTTTTCTATTTCCATTCAGTTCTCTCCATATATCTATCATATCTAGCTTATCTAAGATTCTGTTCATCTCTTTCACTTCTTTTTTATCTTTTTTTTGGGTTACATTTATCTTGTTTTGAGAGGGGAAGATTGAAGTCCCCCGCTATTATAGTTTTGCTATCTATTTATACCTTTAATTCTTGTAGCTTTTCTTTTTAAAATTTAGACGCTATAGCATTTGGTGGTTTAGTATTGATATTACTTTATTACCTCTGCTACTTTTTATTATAATGTAGTTTCCCTGTTTATCTCTTTTAATTAAATTTATTATATCTTTAACTTTGTCTGAGATCATAATAAATGATTAAAGCTGAAGCATAATAAATTCTCTTTATTTTTGCTTTATTTTTACTCTATGTATATCTCTCACTTTTAAATGTGTTTCTTGTAAACAGCATATTATTGGCTTCTGGTTTTTTATCCATTCTGCTCTCCATTTCCATTTTATGAGTAAGTTCATTCCATCCACATTTAAGGTTATAATTACTAGTTGTGTATTTCCCTCCATCTTATTTTTCATCACTGTTGATCCTTCTCTCCCTCTCTTTTTACTCTATCCCTTTTCAAATGTCTAATTGACTTCTAACTACTTCTTCCCTAATCTGCACCCCTTCTAAGAATCCTTCCCCTATCCTTTCCCCTTACCCTCCTATTCTTTAATCTACCCACTCTAGTAAGAGTACCTCCCTTATCCTCCTCCGTCCTTTAAGAATCCCTCCTTTACCCTCCTATTTCTTGGATCTGCACATGCATCTAAAAGTCCCTCCCTTATCCCATCCCCTCACCCTCTCTTTTCTCTGTTAGTTAAGAAGACTTTTATACCCTTTTAAATGTCTGCGTTATTCCCCTTTAATCTACTTCTGATGATAATGAGGTTCTAGCACTACCAGCCCTCTACCACCTCCTGCCTCCACTGTAACAGTTTTTTCACTTACACCACATTTGTATGAGATAATTGCTCCATTTTACCTCTCCTTATCCAATTTTATTTTTTTAGGACCATCCCATCATACTCAATGCCAAGCCTTCTGTCTATGCTTTTTCAAATTACCTGAGTAATGATGACATTCTTAAGAGTTACAGATAACATTTTCACATTTTGACCTTATTAAATTCTTCATAACTGGTCTTTAATGTTTACCTTCTTATGTTTCTCCTGAAGCTAGTAGGTCAAATTTTCCATTCAGTTTTTTTCTTCATAAATATTTGAAAGTCCTTTAGTTCATTAAATGTCTTTTTTTTTCCCATTCAGTATTACACTCATCTTTGCTTGGTAAGTTATACTTGGTTACAAACCCAGCTTCTTTGCTCTTTGGAGTATAATGTCCCATGCCCTTTAGTCTTTTAATGTAGAAGCTGTAACAGCTTGTATTACCGTGACTGTAGTTCCACAGTATTTAAATTTTTTTTCTAGTTGGTTGTAGTATTTTCTCCTTGACCCAGGAGCTTTGAAACTTAGCTATGAAGTTCTTGTGAGTTTTCATTTTATGGTCTCTTCCATTGATGATTGTTAGGTTTTTTTCCTGTTTTGATTTTACCCTCTCATTCTAAAACTTTAGGGCAATTTTCCTTCATAATTTCTTGAAGTATAGTGCCTAGGCTTATTTTTTATCTTAACTTTCAAGTTGTCCAACAGTTCGTATATTGTCTCTTCTCAATCTGTTTTCCAGGTCAGTTGTTGTTTCTGATGAGATGTTTGACATTCTTTTCTATTCATTCTTTTGATTTTGTTTTATTATTCCTTAGTATCTTGTGAAGTCATTAGCTTCCTCTTGTTCAGTTTTAATTTTTAAGGAGTTATTTTCTTCCATGAGTTTTTGGATATCTTTTCCCAAGTAGATGACTTTCCATAATTTTCTTGATTTTCTTGTATTACTCTTATTTTTTCTCTAATTTTTCTTCAGTTTTTCTCATTTGATTTATAAAGCTCTTCTTAAACTCTTCTAAAAACTCTTTTGTGACCTTTTTGCTTTTTTCTTTGAGATGGAAATAGCTGTTTTAACTTCATTATTTTCTTCTGAGTTTGAACCCAGATCTTCTCTATCACTATAGTAGCTATCCATGGTTGAGTTCTTTCTCTTTTGCTTTCTCTCTCTCTCTCTCTCTCTCTCTCTCTCTCTCTCTCTCTCTCTCTCTCTCTCTCTCTCTCTCTCTCTCTTTTTTTAAAAAAGCAGCTTGTTTCTTGTCTGTTAACTTTGTGTTAGAGTAGGACTCTAGTCCTGAGTTGTGGGGGATGTTATCTCAGGCTTCAGATGTTTTGTGCTGTTGTTTTCTGAACCCTATTTGGAGGCCTGGCCTCAGGTATTCCTCTCCACCCCTGAGCCATGATCAGGCTCCCCAGCAATGCTGTCATTGCAAATGTTCTTGCTCCTGACAGTCCTTCCCATAGCCGCAAGCTTTAGCTCACCCTTCTGCCCTAAAACCAAAACCAAGGTCTGCACTCCTCTATGAGTGCCCACAGCCAACAGGGCTCTGCCCTGCTGCTACCACACTCATTGGTATGTGCTCACTCCTCACCCAGAATCATAGCCTGGGACTATGTCTGGTTAGTGCACCTGGGCCCAGCATCCAGAGCCAGCAGAGCGCCCTTCAGTCCCCTGAGCAGCTGTCTGGTGCCCTTGAAGTGAAAGTTCCTGAAGCTGTAACCTCCACAGTGGCTCCCAGGGTTTGTTAGTTGATTTGGTGGTATCTTCCTGGAGCTATTTGCATTTCAGCCAGGCCAAGCCACCACCCAGGGAGCTCCAGTCTTTCCTAACTCATTCCCAAGTTGTCTTAGGAGGGCAACTGCTTTACCCTGACTTTTAATTATTTCTGCTGCTCAAAGTTTACTTTGAGACACTATTTTATATTGTTTGTGGGGGGATTTAGGAGAGCCAAGTAATTTGCTGCCTTATTCCACTGTCTTCTCTAGAAATTAATTCTGCCAGTTATCATATGGCTTTAAATAAAACTTCATACTAAGCCAAAGATAAACTAGCTTATGTGTGCATACACATAAATGTTTTTTTCTCTATCGTTGGTTGTTGGTTTTTTTTAATGTAATTTAAGTGTAGAAGTAGAGATACTTTTTACTTTTTAAACTTAGTGAAGTAAAGAGTAAATTGGTTATCATCCTTAACGGAGTTATTTTCCCCTTTTACTTACTACCATTTGCTCATTTTTTCGCTGTCATTTAAAAACAATTTTGTTATGCTTTTTGTGTGAATTAAGATTTAAAATTCTCCTAAGAAATGGTAAGCATAGAGAATTAAGAGGGAATGCTGCAGATGTATTGGGATTTATAAAAGGCAGGTGCAGAGAGAGAAAAGGTCATTGAAAGAGGTGCCTGTCTGAAGAGATTCAGGAACATCTGGGCTATTGGAATATTGGGAGCAGGAAAGCAATGGAACATGAGTTTCTACAAAGTTAGACATAAATGTTTGCCTGAAAATGCAAACAAAACTCTTTAAGTAAAGCGACAATTGAAGAAATAAGTAGGAGGGGTTAGGGTTGATAAATGAGGAAACAGATTTGTAATATAATTTCAGATACTCAAGGTCTTTTGGTAAAAGCAGTAGGCTCTGATAGTATGTAGAAGTGGTCTAATGGAAGCAATTATTCCCACCTCTTTCATCTCTCCTTTTTACAGAGGTATCAAAGACTATAAACAACGTATCACAAAATCTGAATATCATTTCTTACTTTATAAAATATGTACTATACTTGAAAGAAATAAAATTATATTTATCAGTATATTTTAAAATTTCTCCTTAGTATTTGAAATGTGAAAGAGAAGGATGTTAAAGGGGCAGCCCATATTTACCTTAACAGTCAGTATAATACAAAGGTAAAGTTGCAGACACATGGCAATTGAGCATAAAATAATGGGAGGGAGAGGGTGTATCAGTTTACTACTCATTGTATCAGCCGTATGCATCGTAAAAAGACCCTTTTACAAAACCTGTAGTTGTATAGATATTAGGGCTTAATGAAAACTCCAAGTTGGTATATATAAGCAGAATGAGTCTGTTTGAAAGGACTTGCTTACATTTATAAGAGGAATTAGAACCAGATCTTTCATTATAGGAAAATATTAATGTTTGTGTGCGTCAGCCTCGATTTCCAATTCTTTACCACTACAAAAGGAGCTGCTATAAATATTTTTGTATATATAGATCCTTTTCCTTTTGTGAAATTTCTTTGGGATATGGATCTAGTAGTGGTATTGCTATGTTAAAGGGTTTGCACAGTTTTATAGCCCTTTCAGCATAGTTCCAAACTGTTTTCCAGAATGGTTGGATCAATTCAGAACTCCACCAGCAACGTTTTAGTGTCCTAATTTTCCCATATCTCTTCCACCATTTGTCATTTTTATTTTCTGTCATATCAGCCAAGCTGAGGTGGTACCTCAGAGTTTTCTTTAATTTGTGTTTAATCTAATTGTAGTGATTTAGAGCTTTTTTTTATATTACTATAGATAGCTTTGATTTCTTTGTCTGAAAACTGCCTGTTCATATCCTCTGACTACTTATCAATTTTATCTGTCCCCAGGCTTTCCCTGGCACCCTGTCTCTCATCCTCTGCCCCTCAACTCTTACTTTAACAAGAAAATCTAGATCATTCACTTGGAGTTCCTAATTTTCATCTCATATACCTCGAAAATTATTCCCCACTATTTCTTCCTTTATTCCAGCCACTGCAGCAGCAGCCTTTTTCCTCATGAAATCCACTTCCTCTTTATATACTCTTGATCTCATTCCTTCATCTTTTCCAGCAGATTTCCCCTGCTATTATACTTCCTCATCTTTAATTTCTCCCTATCTACTGGTTACTTTCTTATTGCTTACAAATATATCTTTCTCTTTTGCCCTTAAAAAAGTGATTCATTTGATCCTGCCATCCCCACTTGGTGTCACCTAATATTTCCTCTTTTATTTTCTGCTAAACTCCTTAAAAAACTTTCCCATACTCATTATTTTCATTTTCTTTTCCTTTCACTGTCTTCTAAAAATCCTCTGCAATATGGTTTTTGACATCATTCAACTGAAATTACTCTCTACAAAATAAAACAACAATCTCTTTAATGCGAAATACTTTTTCTCAGTTCTCATCCTTGACCTCTCTGAAGCATTTGACACTGTTGGTCAACTCCTGACTGGATTTTTGTGACATTATTCTCTCTTAAGTCTCCTACCTGCCTGCTTCTTCTCCTTTCCCTTTGCTGGTTCTTCATATCACACACTCTTAGTCTGGGTATGCTCTAAGCTTTTGTTCTGGACTCTCCTCTCTTCACACTTTCACAATTGGTTATCTCCTTGGTTCCCATGGATTCACTTATAGAGAGAGCTCTCATATTTATATATCCGATTTTAATCATGTTCCTGAGCAATTCTCTCACGTGAAAACCACCATCAACTGGACCAAACCAGCCTCTTGCCTATGGATGGCTGGAGCTGAACAGAGCAGGTTAGAAACAGGAGAGTCAGAAATCAAGCAGAAGTTTAATTTCAAAGTGAGGGAAGCGGTTTGCAGGCAAGGTCACTTTCTGGGGTGCTCCCCTTCCATTGGGGGGGAACCTTTATTAGTGTGGCCAGATCTCGATACTTACACCATACCAATAGCTGTATAGTGAGCTGTAGCCCTGACCTTGAGGGGGAATAGCAACAATGTGACAAGTTTGATTCATAGCAGGTCTTCTTGACCAGAACAGGTGCTTGTCTAAGCTCAGAGGACACCTGGTGCTGCTAGTCAAAGCAATACAATAATTATATGAAACAGTTCTGGGATTTTGCTGTGGCTGAGATCATCCAGAGGGTGAATGCAAAGAATTATTGTTAGGCCAAGCTCAGGCCATAGTTCGTTTGCTGAGCCTTAGCTCTGGAAAACAGAGTGTCTTCTAGTATCTTGACACAACCTGTTGCACATTTCAAACTGATTATTCCATAGATATTTCTAATTCATTATTCTCAAAATAGACCTCTTTTCTCCCAAACACACTCTTCTTCCAAACATTTTTATTATCATCAAGGGTACCCCCATCCTTCTAGTAACTCATGTTTTCAACCTTTGTATCTATAGTTGGTGTTGAGTTTCAGTTTTTAGCAGGTCCTCCTTTCCAGTTTTGAGACAGCAGTCTGTTATGATCTGGGGAAACATAACCAAATTTGTTAGTATTGTATCCAAAGTAAATAAGCCATAGGTAAGGGTTTGAGTGAGTCAGACCTTTGTTATTAACATGCATGAGCTTTAGTACTTATACCTTATATTCTTTCTTTTGGACTTTTGCTTTTTGGCTCTTGAACTCTTTTTTGATATTTGATGTTACAAGGTAAATGACTTCTAAATAAGTCAAATACTTTACTGTATTAAAATTACTAAAATAGAAATCTCCGTTTATTGAATCATAGTAAGTACAAAAGATCAGAAATTTTGCAACTAAGGTACAGAAGGTATTGGTAGTACAGTGGAGGCCTGGAGTTGGGAAAACTCCTTTTCCTGAATTCAAATCCGACTTCAGACACTTCCCAGCTGTGTGATCCTGGGCAAGCCACTTAATCCTATTTGCCTTAGTTTCTTCATCTGTAAAATGAGCTGAAGAAGGAAATGGCAAACCACTCCAATATCTTTGCCAAGAAAACCTCAAAAGGGGTCACATAACCCCTTGTGCATGTCTCCACTTACTCAGTCATTATTCTAATTCAGATTCTTATCACCTCTTCCTCAGCTATTGCAATACCCTTCTGAATTGGTCTTCCTTTCTCAAATCTTTCCCTATTCCAATCCACTCATCATGCAGCTCTCAAAGTGATTTTCCTAAAATGGAGGACTGACCATGTCACTTTCTGCTCAATAAATTCCACTGATTTCGCATTAATTCTTGGAAGAAATACAAACTTTTCTCTTGATCATTTAAAATACTTCATAGCATGACCTTTTCCGGTTTTTGCAGTCTTCTTATACATTTATCCCCTTCATGTACTCTTAGTCTAGCCATATTGGCGTTCTTTTTGTTCCTCACGTATGTCTCTCTATCTTCTGTCACCATGCTTTTGTATTGTTTATACCCCAAGCTGAAACACGCTCCCTCCTTCCCTCTCTGGATGCTTCAAGGCTCTACTCAAAGGCCATTTTCTTCAAGAGGCTTTTCCTGGTCCCTGGCAACTGGCTAGTACCTTCCCTACTAAGTTTGCCTTACATGTATCTTGTCATTCTGGGCCAAGTATGCATTGGTCTCCAGTACAAGGTAAGGATTTGGTTATGTTGCCAGAAAAAAAAAAGATTCTTTCTAGATAACAGTTGCAAAGATACAAACACTTAACAGGCATGAACATTGACAGGCATAGCTCCCAAGGTTCAGTCCCTATGTTGTTAGGTTGCAGCAGCCTGCAGGAAAATGAAAAGTGCATCAGGTACAAATAGCTACTTCTCCTTGGTGCTGATTTAAGTGAGATTCCTCAAATCACCAGAAGTGGGCCTGAACCAAGAACCCTGTCTGTCACTGTTGGGAAGGGGGGAAATGAGCCCAAGGGTTGGAGTGGAATGGATATTCTGAGCTACTTCCTGAGGGTTGGGGAAGGGAATGGGTATGAGGATATTCTGAGTTAGACTAGTGCTATATAAGAAGCAGTAAGAGTCCATATAGAAGAGATGTTATTATACAGATAAATACATGTGCATGCATGTGCATGCATGTGCACACATACACGCAACACACAAAGTAATTTGAGAGAGAGAACACCAGCAACTGTGGGGAGCAGGGTTGCTTCAGGGAAGGTGGCTTCCTTCCCCACAACTCAGCCGAATCATTGATCTTTAACCTTCCAAACCAGGACCCCTTGTGCAGCAGTTTGGGAGTGCACCAACGATAAAGCAACTTGAGTTGTCTGTATAGTCTAGGACACTCAGAATCCAAAAGAAGACAACTGAGACTAGAAGGAAACCAGGAGGCAGAAGTAAGGAGGGAAAGGAGGGAAGTCCTGGAAAGACAGTCAAGAGATGCAGTGTCATATTCAAGGAAGAGCAAG
The DNA here is from genome assembly GCF_003287225.1 of Phascolarctos cinereus. Lineage (NCBI taxonomy): Eukaryota > Metazoa > Chordata > Mammalia > Diprotodontia > Phascolarctidae > Phascolarctos > Phascolarctos cinereus. Next base: position 132,978,984 of record NW_027555736.1, read on the forward strand.
GACAGGATTGCTATATCTTAGAGTACATGGATGAGAATAAGGTATAAGAAGGCTGGAAAGATAGGAGAGGTTTAGGTTATAAAGTCAAAGAGAAGATTTTATACTTGATCACTTAAGGATCATTTTGATAGCTGAATGGAATATAGATTGGAGTAAAAAAGACATTAGGCTGGGAGACCAACCAACAGGCTACTAGTATAGTCCAAGTGTGAGGTGATTATTACCTGCACCATAATTTCCAAAATATATCTTGGCTAGTAATTGGATTTTATATTTCAGTATGCTAAGTACTTCTAATTACTCAACATGAGTGCTATGTACCTCCTTCATCTTTCATGTCTTGTAGTCCAAAGATAACTGGATTCTTTGAATCATAATTAACTTTTTTTTTTTTTACTAGGCAGTGGGGTTAAGTGACTTGCCCAGGGTCACACAGCTAGTAAGTGTCATGTGTCTGAGGCCAGATTTGAACTCAGGTACTCCTGAATTCAGGGCTGGTGCTCTATCCACTGTGCCACCTAGCTGCCCCAAACTTCTTTTTTCTTTTAAACAAACAGGTCAAGTAATTAGTGGGAATCTCAAGATGTTTCTAAACGTAATAATAGGAGACTAAAACAATTCTGATATTTTGTCTATATATTGATAGAGTGTATAAAATCTTAATTTGGAAGTGACAGTCTTTATCTGTAACATGAATACAGTAGGAAAACTGAAATGTTTCCCCCCCAAATATTATCTAAATGGAAGGCATTGCTCAGTATATAATTGTAGGTTTTAAATGGTGCATAATTCATAGGGTCTGACAATTTTCAAAATAAGATTGATTTCAAAATGAATGTAAAACTGATACTTAAGTGATCTAATTCATGTAGCTACTCCCTCATTAGCACCAATCACAGTGCATCTACCCATTCTTCTATGTAAAAACTTGTCTATGCTCTGGAATAAATTTTTTTTGCAGGGAAGAGGTTCACCTAACATACTGGGGGCCTTTTAAGTATCTTAACGGAACATGGTCATGAATGGCCCATATGGGTTGTTCATCTGTTATCCATGATCTCACAATTTTATTTTGAAATGAAAATAAGACTGATATTTATTTTAAAATATATTAGACAGTTATTGAGTATGTTGCCTGGTATAAATTTTTGCCTGGTATAAATTTAGAGAATGTTGGTGTTCTTGGATCTGTAGTATGGGTAAAACTGAAGACTCAACCTAAATCTAGGGCAAACCTTTGCAATAATGATTTTGGCCTTTTATTTTAAAAAAGGCATTAGTGGTCCCAAAGTTATTATTTTCTGGGTTAAGTAACATTCAAGAGTCAAGAGTCTTTTATTGTATTGTTTCTCTGTCAACAGAAATGTTAAATTTCACTGTTGGAAAAGGAGCAGCAAAGTTAAATTACTGACACACATTTTATTTCAGAAAATTGTTTGGCTGAAATGAGTGTTGATGGATTGAATCTAATGCCTGCTATTTTCTTTATTTGTATTTTACTTTTCAAAAAATATGATTATGTACAAAGTGTAAATAATGAGACTGCTTTCTACCACCATAGGAAAAAAAGTTTCATTACTTTAGAATTGAATCTTGAATTTTTAAGAATATAACTATCAACCAGAGGGCTCAAGATTGTAAATAGTTCTGCTTAAACTAATATTAAGACCTTAGGAAAACTATAGGTTGAATCAGATATATTACCTAATTTCAGTTCAGTTCAACAAACATTAAGCGTTTGCTTTGTACAGGTCACCAACTTGGGCCATAGGTATTCTCTCAGTGTTTTTATTTTTAAAAAATAATTAGGTAGAATAAAATCAGTCTTACTAGTCAGCTAATATGTCAGAGTTCTTATTAAATACATTTTTTGCAGAAAACAATCCTTTTTATTCAGGCATGAAAGATTAGTAAAATTAGTTTCTGCCCTGTCTTTGATTAATCCCTATTTGGGGGGTGAGGATAAGTGGGAGAGATGGGGAAGAGGTGTCAAGTGTGACTCTTTTTGTGGTTTCCTTAAAAGTATAACAAATATAATGATGTTTACTCCTTCCTCCAGCAGTACAGACTTGAATTTGTCCTTTTTTTGTCTCATCCTATCTGAACATCCTGTCTGTCTCCTACTAGAAAATCTCTGTAAAGTATATACCCAAGCATCCTAAAGGACTTCTTTTAGGTATTTTGACATTCCATGAATACAAAACTTGAGCTGTCCATTTGTTATCCTTTACTCTAACTATATGACCCTCCCACTTCTTTTTCTAATTATACATTTTCTGAATGATTTCATTTTTTGCATGCAAGTCATTGTTGATGATACATAGTAACCTACTTAGACCTCTCCTGAATCTCTTCATTGTGATTTGGTTACCTGCAGTTTTGATTAATTGGTGATTATATACCATGATTTGAAGACACAACAACACAGGAAGAATGTCAGTGTTAAAAATATTTTTATCGGGGAGCTATCAAAGTTATTGAAAGCACAATAGTTTATAAAATGCAACCTAATCCTCTTCAACCCCCTCTATTCTGGACTTAGCTGTCCATTCAGTGGTGTGTTGTGGTTTGTACAAAAGACATTCTTGCTCCATTTGTTTTTTCACATGTGGGTTGTTAAGCTTATCTCTTTTGAATGTTTGTATAGTTAATTGAAGAAATCCTTTCATATCCTGAGACTTGATAGAATTAACAGGATTCCACTGTGAAATAGGAATATATGGAGGATCTCATGGTTACTATATGTAATACAGAAGTGCTTATTAATGTATAATAGTATTGTCATTATAACAAACAATAATAATTAAGGGTAATTTTTTTATTCACACCTGAGTTTTTGTTTAGCCCTTATTTCATAATTACTTTTGCAGGTAATCATTACCCACATTACCTGCAAATTCCTATTCTTTTGAAGCATTTTCTTTCCCTCTGAATTCTCATTGATTCTGAAATACATTTTAGTAAACACTAAGCTAAAACATGTGCATTAACTAGTGTACAGTTCTTGGCTTTGAAAAATCTATACGTGGCAGTATGACATGAAAATGGCTGGAGAACAGCACTGGATCAGAGTGGATGTGTGACAAGCCAGCTTGATGGTGAATTGAGAAGACCTGAATTTAAATCTCATATCTGACACTACATGTATGACCTTGGGCAAGTCAGTTAAACTATAGCCTCATTAATTTCATTTATAAAATGAGAGGGTTGGACTAGATGGCTTCTGAGATCTATGGGCCTGTGACCTTCCACTTCCATGCCTGTCTCTCCTGTGCTTTCCATACATGAAATACCTTTTCTAAGTCCAACAAATCCCTCTTGTTTCTATAACAAAGATTCTTAATAAAAATCCTGATCTCTAGCACCTTTCTCTTAATTTTGGCTTTTGTACTCTATGATTTACAGTCAAGCAGCCAAATATTTATTGAGTATCTATGATATATAAAACACTGTAATATGTTAGTCTGATTGGAGAGACAATATGTATTTGAAAATTTAACAACAAAAGGCATTATGTTATAAATGCCACATAAACATTTGGCATTTAAAATAGAAAGTTCTCTATTGTTAATAAATTCCCCTCTATCCTAGATATCTTCACTTGATAACTCTTTCCACCATTTTCGGTAATGGAAACCAGGCTGTCTCTAGAAGACATGACATCCCAGAGCACCCTCTTTAGTGGTTTTTTATTCCCCATATCATTCTTCACAATTGTTTTTCCAGAACTCTTTTTACTCCTTTTAAAGAATAGTGAGTTAAACTTGGGGTCAGAAGGACCTGGCTTCAAATCCTATCTCAGACACTTATTATATATATGACTGTGGGCAAGTTACTTTAACTTCTCAGTGGTTCAGCGTCCTCATTTGTAAAATGAGAAGTTTAGATTCAGTGGCCTCTAAAGTCCTTTCCAGCTTTAAAACTATGATCCTAAGAATTACTGCTGCCTTCATTATAGCAGTTGACTTTAATTCTTGCTTTACTGAGAATGTTAAGGGTATCAGAAATGAGTTTCATCAACTTCCTTCCACTTTTACAAAATTACTTTATTTTTCCTTTAAAAAACTTTTTTTCACTCAACAAAGATCCTCCTTCTTCCTCCTCCCTTGCCTTGCTTCAATTGAAAAGAAAAATAAAACCCTCGTTAGAAACAACATATACGCAAGCAAAACAAATTTTTGCATTTGCCATTCCTCCCCTCCTCAAATGTCTCATTATACACTCTTGAATCCATCACCTTTCTATCAGGTGGCAGATACATTCCCTCATTAACTCTCTGGAATTATGATCGGTCATTGTGCTGATCACAGTTCCTAAGTAGGGGTTGGGGAGGTTAGAGGAAATTGTGACCTTTATTTTTAACTTTTTATTTTAACTTGTTTTATAGTTCTTTATGTATAGCTTATATTCTCTATGAGACTGTCAACTTTCTTAAAAATTGGAAAGACTATATCATGTTTTTGTTTTCAGCACAATGCCTTGCCACATGAGAGGTACTTAATAAAATGTTTATTGAACTGCATTAGAGAATTGATCTATACTATGGGAAACTCCCTTTAAGACTTTAAATAATATTATTTTTAGAAATCAGTTAGAAACAAAATATAACAGGATTACAGCTAGGGAAAGAAAACTTACTCTCTTCCCTACTACTTGGTATTGGGGTATTTTCTTTTTCTTTTCTTTTTACATATGTATACACACATATATGATTTCCCCCAAAATTACAGGTTAAAACAATTTTTTAACTTTTTTTTAAAGTTTTGGGTTCTAAATTCTATCCTGTCCTCTCTCCCTCATCTCCATGGTCCCTGAGATGGTAAAGCTATTAGATATAAGTTGTACATGTGCAGTCATATAAAACATTTCTGTATTAGTCTTTTGTACAAGAAGACTTGAATAAAAGAAAAACAAGGAAAGAAGAAAAGTGAAAAATAGCATTCTTCAATCTGTATTCGAGCGATTAATATCAGTTATTTCTTTGGAAGCAGATAGTATGCTTCATCATTAGTCCTTTGGGGATTGTCTTAGATCATTATACTATTGAGAACAGTTAAGTCATTTACAATTCTTCATCATTTTTTTAAACAAATGCATATATTTTTGATGCCAGAAATTCTGATCTCTATCAGGTTATTTATTTTGAGATAATGTAAATAATGAGTTTTATAGGGAAGACTCAAAGCCTTTATTGAACATTCACACCAGGGTGGGATACACTTGGTTATAAAATCATGCTTGTGCTAAGTATGTATTGATTTTTTTAAGCATCACATAATCCATTGGTGAAATTATTATATGAAGTATAAGTTTTATTATTTTATTATCTGTTCTAGGGTAAAGTTTCTATCACTTAGGTAAATCATTAAGTTTTTAAGGAACTCTTATCTATTGCTAAGCGAATTAAAATTAATCTATCACTGAAACCCCCAGCTTGTATTTCCTTCCTGGTCTTAAATACTACTTCTTCCTGCTAGCCTAAGGATGAGTTAGTACACTGATCCATTCCTCGTAATGAAATATTCTCTTTCCTTGGTCTGTTTTTTTCCTTCCCCAAATTCCTTCTCTGTTTTGGATGGTTTGGTTTTAGCTAGAGCTACTGCTGCAGCTGTTGCTCTGTTTACATCCCTTCCTGTTCCCTGTCCCCCAACCAGATTTTATTTGTTTTAAACTCTAAAAGGGACTATGAATAGCTAGATAGAGGCAGAAAGGGATGTTAAACTTTGGAGCTAGTGCCTGTTTTTGATGATTTGATGTTATATTCCTTAGAAAACCACTGTGGAAGACAAATTGCCTTAATATCAATTTAAGACTATTTTCTGGGGTTTAGGGATGGGGTGTGGAAGAAACCATCAATGTCTGGGTTGATTCACCTAAAGTAAACTTTTTAAGTGATAACAAACTACAGGCACAGTGCCATACTGTCCTTTGAGCTATAATAATAAAGTCTTTTTGGTAACAGTAACAAAATTCTGCATGGAGGTTGGAGTGATTTCTTACGTTAATTGCAGCCCAAATACTATTATTTCAGAATTACAGGATCTTATTATTTGACTAAGATTTGTAGCAAAGTAACAGAATCATTTTGCTTTAAAACTTGGTATGTTGTATACTCAAGAGCTGCTATTTTTGAAGATTCTTCCTTGTTTCAAAAGCTTAAATAATATACTAAGTGAAACTTCATATAAAGATAAGAAACCTGTTCTTGTTAGTAGGATAATAAATAAGCAATTAACAAGAGACCAACTCTCCACAGAATAGTTTTATATGATGTGCTTCTTCATGGCTTTTACATTTTGACTAAAATAAGCCAACTTGTTAATTATATCACGTTCCATCTCCTGTTTCTGTGCCTTTGCATGGGCTGTCCTTCATGCCTGGAATGTACTCCTTCTGTACCTCCACCTTATAGCTTCCTTCAGAGATCAGTTCAAATGCTATTTATTACAGTAAGCTTATTTTGATCCTCTCACCCCAACTAGCCTCTGTCAAATGTTCATGCATTTATCATGGAAATTACTTTGTATATATTTTATATTTAAATTTTTGTTGTGCCTGTATAATGTCTCCTATAAATAACAGGAGCAGGGGCTATTTCATTTTTGTGCTTTCACCTCTTTGCCAAATTCCACACCCTAGATCCTCTAGTTTCCAGCACAGTGAAAGTCACATAATGGATGCTACCTAAATACTTGTATTGAATTGAATTCTGTTACTGACCACTCAGGTGACCTTGGGCAGATGATAGCCTCAATTTCCTGAGTTGTAATTAGATGAATTCCAAGGTCCTTTCTAGCCTTGCAATTTTATGATTATATTTTTCATGTAGCAATGTGTACTTTTTCATGTTTAATGCAAAATCTAGAAGGATTTGATCCTGGCATCTCATTTTACAGCTTAGAGGTTTTTGTGTTGTGTTTCAAGGAAAAGGATGATAAAAAAGGGTTTAAGACCTTTAAGGAAAAATTGAAGATACTAAGTTTTTCTGTGATGTAGTTGTTAGGTTGGTCTCCCTTTTGAACTTCATAGGCCTTATGCTCTTCCAGAGAAAATGAACGTAGTATTATCAGCTGAAGCCACAGTCAAATCCCATCTAACATAAGGTGAGAGCTTAGAGTAGACAGTCCTTTCCAATTTGAAGATTTTGTGATAATTTCATGAAGAAGCTTTCCTTGATTAGTTCATCAGATACTGAGTTCTTTTTTTTCCTGGACTCGTGTTTTTTGCCTTTACTGTATATCTTATTTATGAATTTTTCACATAACAATTTTTTGTCTCACTGTGATTGTGAATGGCAGCATAGCTTAATGGACAGAGAGCTGTCTTAGGAGCCAGAAAAACCTGATATCAGGTTCTGCCTCTGACAAGTATTAACTGCTTGATCCTGGGCAGATCGGTTAACCTGTCAGTGCTCTAGAGCCTAGAGTCTAGTAAACTGCAAAGTTGGTGTGCTGACTGATACTGGAAAGGGAGTTTCTTCATCTGGGAGTTCCCTGTATCAGTAAAATCACAGCTCTAGGCCTTATCCCAATTCAGTAAGATCAAATGTTCCTTAAGAAGAGAGTATTATTTCCACTAGCATCTAGCACATTTAAAAAAATAAATCTGCATTGGTTTAAAAAATTGAATAATTTAAAACAATTTCAGTCATAGATGTAAAGCCAGAAGGGACTTAAAGATCATATTGTCCAACTGTCTTTTTTTTTAACAGATGAGGAGACTGAAAAAGTTAAATGACTTATGTAATGTCACATAGGTAGTGATTGGCAGATCCTTTGACCAGAAATTTAGCTTCTTTCCATTGTAATCGCACTACCTCCCTTGGAATTAAACAATAGCAGCTTACCCTTGGGCCCAATAATGCTACTACTAGAAGTATTACATAAGGATATTTATTGATACTCGGGAAACACCTAGCTATACAAAATTATTTATAGTAGCATTTTTCATAATAGCAAAATTTTGGAAACAACCTACATGTCAAATGGTTTGGAATGATTGAAGACATAGGTGTATGAAGATAATGTCTCATGAAATGATAAATGCAAAAACCCCCCAAAGAAATGTGGAAAGACTTATACAGTGAATTGATTTAGGTTTTAAAAACCATACAAAAACAATAAAAGCAACAAAATCTACACACACACACACACAAAGATAAAAGTTCAGTAAGAAATCTATGAAGAAGTAGCATGATTTTCTTACTATTACATTAAAATTAATACAGCCATTAAAACCAAGGAAAGAAACCCCTAAATAGGGGCAGCTAGGTGGCCCAGTGGATAGAACACCGGCCCTGGAGTCAGGAGGACCTGAGTTCAAATCTGCCCTCAGACACATAACACTTACTAGCTGTGTGACTCTGAGCAGGTCACTTAACTTCACCGAAAAAACCGAACCAAAACAAAAAAACCCCCCAAAACCCTAAATAATGAAAGTCTAAGTTTTTTGATACAATCTTAGAGAGATTCTTATTGATTTTTGTTACATTTCCAATAAAAAAAACTTATTTAGTAGACTACAAGACTATAAAAAGTAACTTTATCCTATTTTTGCTCCAGACAGAATATTAAGAAATGTGTTTCAATTACAATATAAAGGAATTTGTTGGGCATAGAGAAAATTTTCCTGAAAGCAAGAACTGTTAGACATTAGAATGTGTTGCAGCATGTGGTTATCTTTTTCCAAATGCTTTTAAATCAAAATATATCAATTGATATACTTTAAGTGTGCTATCATTATCTATAGGTAGGAGAATAGGCAAATAAACCTCTGGAGTTGTTATTCTACCCTTTTGATGTGATTTGGAAAGATTTTTTAGGCTTTACCTCCTACTTTCATTTCAATAAGAAGAAAACAGTTTTCCTGTTACTTATTTCAGCATGCAGAGCATAAATATGTTGAATGCTAAAGTTTCCATGCATTAAAATTGATTCCTTTAATGAGGCATTAAAATGTCACACAAGGAGCAGCGAGGTGGCGCAGTGAATAGAGCACTAGACCTGGGTTCAGGAGGACCTGTAGTCAAATGTGACCTCAGACACAAAACACTTACTAGCTGTGTGACCCTGAGCAAGTCACTTAACCCCATTGCATAGACAAAAGAAAAAAAATAACAAAATATCACACAGGTACTTCAGTTAGGGAAAGGGTTGAGAATTTGGTTTTGGTATACTGTATGGCTGATCTGCATCTTCATTATTTATTAACTAGGCTTATTTTCTGTTTTGAAATCTTACAAGTATCTAGACCTTATAAGTGTCTAGTCCTCATAAGTGTCTAGACCAAGTATTTGTATCCTTTAAAACAGTTTTACTGTTTCAAGTCAAAGAAGTATTGGGAAAACAAAGGTAGATGTGATGGATTGACAGTAAAGCATATCCAGTTAAGACCTTTATCATGTGAGTCAAGACAAATGTAGTCATATATGACCTATGAGCATCTTAGGAAAGCAGCAGCGTACTCAGGGCTGCTTCAGTGTCTCATAATGTAATGCATTCCTTATTCTTGGAGGTCTTTGAGCAGAACCTAGGTTATCAGTTTATCTGTTATCATAGGAACTTAGAATGAGGTGTTCTATAGCAGGAGTAGAGCTGCTACAGATCCACTCTGAACAGTTCTTAGAAAAGTAGTCGTCCAAGGAACCATGTTGCACTGAGAGGTCTGTCTTGAGGGGGAGCTAAGAGAGGAGAGGAGCGATGTGTTTGCCAAGGGAAAATGCAGAGAACAAAGGTCAGGAATCAATTCCAGTAAGATTCAGGAATGGAGAAGGCAATTAGTGTAAAACAAAGAGCTAAATCAAAAGATCACACAAAAAAGAATCACTTAAAAATAGCATCTGGACACAGTCTCTGGTATTGCCTGGGATGGCCAGTTTGTATGCCTAATATCTTGTTGGGTTTGAACTGTTCTTACATGCAAAATCAGCTAATAGTGGGGGCCAGACCTAAGGAATTTCTAAGTTCTTTTAGTCCAAGCTCTACCAAAATGGTAAGTCCTGTTTACACTGAGTAAACAGTATCACTGAGAAACAGTGATTCAGCATATAATCAAATTCATTAAGAAAAGAACTCAATACTGAAGCAGTTTTTTACATTCTTGGACAGTTCTAATTTCTGTCTACCTGTAATTTCTATCCATTATTTTCATCTCTTTTATTTCCCGAATTTTGTCAGTTCTAACTGCACATCTGTTGAATCCACCCCCTTCTTTCCACCTATCTTTTCTATACTGTTGCCTTCTTAAAAAGATTTTTTAGAAGCATTTTTACATCATAGTCTTTGCCAGATACAGTGTCATAGACCTCTCCCGTATAACAAAGAAAAATATTTTAAGCACAAATAACAAATAGAGTACTTGAGTCTGACAGAGTATATACAGTAGTCTGTCCCTGTAGTCCGCAACATCAGCTGTTGGGCAGGGGATAAAGCACATGACTTAGAAACTGAAGCCCTAAGTTCAGTTCCTGCCTCAAACATTAACTTGTTGTGTGACCCTGGATGAGTCATTTAATCTCATTTTGCCCCAGTTTCCTCATCTGTAAAAGGAGGGTAAAATGAGATCATATTTATAAAGTATTTTGCAAACCAAAGCTCTATATAAATTCTAGCTAATATTATTATTGTTGCTATCATTATTCTTTCTTCTGAGAAGAGGTGGAGGGATGATTCATTGTCTGTTTCACAGGATTAAGATTAGTCATTAAGGGTTTGTTTTAGTGTTATTTTCATTTTCTTTGTTGTAGCCATGTATATTCTTTTGGTTCTGCTCATTTTATTCAGCATCAATTCGTATAAATCATCCCATGTTTCTCTGAGTTCTTCACATTAATCAGTTCTTACTATACAATAATATTCTATTACATTCATATATCGAAATTTGTTTAGCCAATTTCCAATTGGTGGGCATCCCTTTTGTTTCCTGTTCTCTGCTACTATAGAAAATTCTGCTTTCAAAAATAATTGCTACTGTTCATATAGGTGTTATTATTATTTGTACAAAGCATTTTACAAGTATTATTTCATTTGATACCTGAGAGGTAGGTGCTGTTATTAGCCCTATTTTACAGATGAGGAAACTAAGACAAGAGATTAAGTAACTTGCTCAGGGTCACATAGATTTGTGAGGCAAGATTTGAACTCAGGTCTTCCTAACTTCAGGTCCTTTTTTCTGCCTTTGTCTTCCTGGGTTTAGCAGTAGGCTGTCCATTATTCTCTTTGCTTCCAGTCTTTCTTCTCTCCAATCCGTTGTCCACAGAGCTACTAAATTAATCCTCCTAAATCACAAGTGTGACCATGGCTAAGACTGACCCTTACTCAAAAATTTGCAGTGATGTCTCATTGTTCGTAGGATAAAATAAAAACTCAGCCTGCTCTCTAAAGTCCTCAGCAATCTGGTTTCAGCCCACCTTTCCATATTTATTTCCTGTCGCTCTTTTTTAAGCACTCAGTGTTCTAGACAACCAGCCTACTGGTTGTTTGCCAAATTTGGCATTATATCTTCCATCTTCATACATTGGCATAGGATCTCTTCCATCTCAGAACTGAAGAACTTTCTCACCTCTACCTCTTAGAATTCCTAGCTTCTCTAATGGGAAAACTCTGGTTTCCACTAATAACACCTTATTATCTCTCCTCAAAATATCTTATATTTACTTATCAGTGTACAGAGTGTTTCATTTTTGTCATTGCATCCTCAATACCAAGCACAGTCATAGTTGGTGCTTAATAAATGTCATTTAAGTTGTTAGTAGTTCTGCCTTCAGTGACATTTGGGAGATTATTAGTGTACTTTCATGAGTTCCTTGTCTTCCCTGGGAAGGTTGTAGGTAGTTGGTGCTACTAACTGGAAGATAAGCTTAAGCATGGATTACTTGCAGACTATCTGCGCTTATGTCTCTGCAAGGAAATTCATTGTGTTGTAGCACACTCATGCTCCAAGCAGACCACACTGGAGTTGCATATGATTGGGATTGGTGCTATCCTAGGACTGGTCCAGGTTCACAGCTTCCTTATTTTCTTCATTAGTACTCTCAAACACCGGCTGCCCTTTGCTTTGAAGGAGCTGAATATAATGCTTAAGGGTAACCTGACTGAGCCTTTACTACTGCTACTAAAAAAAAAATAATAGCCAGCCTTGGAGCAATAGCAAACAACTTTATCCTGAAGCTATACATTTTCGGTCCTCTAGGCTGGGTTTTCTCTCCCTGTTTCTGTTGTCTTTCTGACTCACTCTCCTCTGCAATTTATCTATGTCCCAGGAACTGGAAAGAGATGAGCTATTCGTTATCTCTTGGAAGTATTGGGATTTACTCAGCTTTTTGCCACATGACTGAAAAAGAACACAGTTCATTTCTTTTTTCAGTCTTTGCATAGTCTTTTCTTTGGCTTCATTGAAATGCAGCAGCCTGGGTTGGCACTTTTAAGTTTGTGAGAATGTGGAAGATGGAAGGTCGCAGTGAGGAGAAGTGCCTATCCCGAGTTTTGAGTGACCATTTTATCAGTAGGAACTTCTCTGGCTTTTAGCTCCCTTGGTCAAGTTTATAACATTGATTTTTCTATCCCTGAATCTTTCATTTAAGAGGAGAGTTACCACTTTGGTTCAGACCCCATATCTAAGGGGCTTTTGGTTAATAAGGTTTGTTAGCATTTAAAGATACTCTTGGTTACATTGACATTTCACTGCTTGTTCTATTCCCTTGTCCACAGTGAGAGGAAAAGGAATCAAGATTTTAGTGGGATGTGGCTAGAATATTTTTGGGTTATTGCTCCTTTTTTTCCCTTAATTGTTTGGTTTTGTGGTCATGAAAAATGTGAATGAGATTTTAGAGTGACTTTTACCTTCTCACCTGTTTTGAAAGAACCTAGGTAATTTGCCCTTACTGGAGTTGAAGGGAATGAGATGGAGGTTGGGAAGTTGCTCTTTTCATTTACCAAAAAAAAAACAAAACCCAAAAAAGACAAAACACCTAGTAGGATGAAAAATGACTAGGGCTTAGATGTGTATGAACCTTTAGGTCTTTGAACAGAAAAGAGAAAAACAAAGAGAAAACAGAAATCTTACTACCTCCTGACTTAATCTTGGGTTTTAATTTCCATTTAATGATTTTTGTTTCATCTTTTGCCATTGAAGATAATCAGCAAACAGTTATTAAGTGTTTACTATGTACCAAGCACTATGCTGAACCCTGGGGGTACAAAGGCAAAACAGTCTACCCCCAACAAGCTTATATATTAACATATATAAGGAGATAAAACATATATAGGTACATACAAGACATACATAGCAGACCCAAGGCAACTTTAGTGGGACAGTATTAACATCTGGAGTGGAGGGTGGGCGGTGGGAAGGGGAGGAGGGAGAAAGGAAACGCCTTCTGCGTAGGATGTCACTAAGTCTTTTTTTGTTTGTTTATTTGTTTGCTAGGCAGTGGGGTTAAGTGACTTGTCCAGGGTCACACAGCTGGTAAGTGTCAAGTGTCTGGGTCCAGATTTGAACTCAGGTCCTCCTGACTTCAGGGCTGGTGCTCTATGCACTATGCCCCCTAGCGGTCCCCCCACTTAGCTAAGTCTTAAAGAAAACCAAGGATTGATTCTGAGAAGTGGAAGAGAGGAAGAGAATGCATTTCAGCCTGTGGAACAGCCAATACATGGGCATAGTGATGAGAGATGGAGAACTATATGTAAAGAATTCCAGGTAGACTACTACTGCAAAGTACCTGACAGGGCATAATGTGTAAGAAGACTGGAATGACAGAAAGGGATCATGTTGTGAAACCAATCTCTTTAATTATTTCTCTACAGCACAGTAGTATTCAATTACATTTGTATACCATGATGTATTTAGCTAGTCCCCAATTGATGAGTACCCCCTTGGTTTCCAGTTCTTTACCATAACAAAAATAATTGCTACACATTTTTTTTACATATGGGTCCTTTTCTTTTTTCATTCTCATTTATTACTTTCTACTATGTCTCTCGCCTTCAAGTTTGTGAGTTTTCATAGATAAATATCTTCTAGTGTAAAATGCTGCCCTAACTTCCATTCCACTCTAAGCTTTTTCTTTTTGAGCAAAGAGTAGTTTACTGCTGAACCTTGCTGTGAGGTGGAAAGAACACTTCACTCAGCTTTCTTTTTTAAGGCCTTAGTTTTTCTTATCTATAACATAAAAGAATCATACTAAATTATGTCTAAATTTCATCAAAATTTTTATGACCCCAGAGTCTGTGGATGAAGAGAGTTGTCTGATGGCTGGTAACTGACTATCTTTAATATGGAAGCTAGTTGCTTATTAGTATTATGTAGTGTAATATATTTCATTTTTAGTTTTGCTTTGGTAATCTTAGTCATGAGATTCATTTTGCTGAGTCTTTTTGGTATGAGTCATATTTAACACCTATGTTAAAATCTCTAGTTCACTTTAATTTTCACTTTTTGCGTAACATCTCCATTGAATGCATATATTATTATCCCTCTTTTGTAAAGGAGAAAACTAGTACTGAGAGTTTGCAACTTGCTCAAGATTCACTTGACTAATAAATGGTGAAGCCAAGACTTGAACCTAGGTTTCTGACTTAGTAGGACCTCTACTGCTGTTCTTTCTATGCCATGACTGTTATCCACTAGCATAACTGTTGTAGCAGCTATATCTAGGATACTTATTTCCCCTATTTCACTCCCCTCTCCTCCAGCCTTTCAATTCTCTATCTTATACCGTGGTGCATAAAGTCAAACTGCAGTTTTTGGTATCATTTTTTAGCCAGCTACTCCTAGTATCCTACTGTCTCTTCTGAAATCCATAGGTTTAATCAGTAATAGTGATGAAAACACCATCTGTGCCTCTAAGTCCTTCAATTTCCTGCTCTGGACTTAATTAGTCTTTAGAGTTTTTAAAGGTTATTTCTGAAAGTATCATTTATTACCCACGTGATTTGCTAGTATAGCAAGCAGTCCTTAAGTTTTTAATAAGTCTGTCGCATCTGGGAGGCTTTAGATACGGTAAACTTCATGATGGTACTAAGTTTATGTAAGTACCCTTACACATCTTTCAGCAGCTCTGCCACTACAACACATCTCTTCTTCCTGGGGCCAGTAATAGATGCCTTCTTTTTAAAAAAAATTTATTTAATTTATTTTGATTTATCAACAATCACTTTCATATTCTTTTGAGTTGAAAATTTTTCTCCCTCTTCCTCTCCCCCCACCCTCCCCAAGACGGCGTACAATCTGATATAGGCTTTACATTTACATTCCTATTAAACATATTTTCACATTAGTGAAGTTGTAAGTAACAATTAAAACCAATAGGAGGAACCATCAGAAAGATGAAACAAAACTCAACAGAAGGTAAAAATAAGTGATAGCAATTCAACTTCCATAGTTCTTTCTTTGGATGTGGACAGCATTTTCCATCACTAGGCCTCTGGAGATGTCTTAGATGCTTATAATGCTGAGAAGGGTTCAGTTTAACAATCTTAGTCATTGCATAATGTGGCTGTTATTGTGTACAAAGTCCTCTTGGTTCTGCTCACTTCACTCAGCATCAGACCATATAAGTCTTTCCAGGTTTTTCTGAAGTCAGCCTGTTCATCATTTCTTATAGCACAATAGTATTCCATTACATTCATATACCACAACTTGCTCAGCCATTCCTCAATTGATGGGCATCCTCTCAGTTTCCAATTCTTTGCCCCCACAAAAAGAGCTGCTATGAATATTTTTGTACATGTGGGTCCTTTTCCCATTTGTTTGATCTCTTTGGGATATAGCCCTAGAAGTGCTATTGCTGGATCAAAGGGTATGCACATTTTTGTAGCCCTTTGGGATGCCCTCTTTCTTAGTGGCATTTGTGAATCCCTCTTACCATTCTGTGTAACAGAAGAAGCTATTTCTAGTTGAAAAGGTTCAGTCCATCCTCTGTGACAAGTACTGCTTATGGATTACTTAGAAAAACATAGAACTATCCTTATTTCCCCACATTCTTCCATCTTTCAACTTCTTTATTCCTAGGTGTTTTCTTTCTTGCTAGAGAATGTGCCATCTTTTCCCATATGTATTAGAGAACAGAAAAGGGTTTCTCCATCCATTTTGCTTACTCCTTTAACAATGAGACTAATTTTCATTCAGTGCATCAAACTTGTTTGCTGCCTGTGAGAAACATCAGATTTGACACAATCTATGTAGGTCTCAAGAACAATTCTCTTTCCCACCCTATCTGCTGAAATTATTTGTTATTTATAGTTTTCTCTCAGTTACTTTCATCGTTAAATTCAGCAAACTGTTGACCATACCTTACATCTGTTGCTGCAAGTTCTGTTATCTCAGGCTCCTTTGGGATTTGTGAGCCTGTGCTTTTATGGACATTTTGTTTGCATAGAAAGTCCTTGGTTGCAGAGTCACTTAAGTTCAAATTCTGGCTCTGATACTTAAACTATGTGATTTTCTGCCTCATTTCACCTCTCTCACTAAATATTAGTTAAGGGACTGTCCATCTCTCTTCTAGTTTCTTCTCCAAGGTAATTACCACATCCTTGCCAATGCTATAATTGCCTGAAGTATAAATAGTATCATTAAGCAGAGGAAATCCTTGAGAAGCCTTGCCAATCCAATTGTTCTTTCTCTCAGAATCATGGAATCTCTGTGTTTAAGGAACATCAGAGACTACGGAGTCCAACTCATACTTGACTGAGAATCCCCTCTACAGCATCCCCAACAAGTGGACATTTAAGTATCCATTAAAGATGACACATCTGTTTTTGTGTCTGAGGAGAGAGAAATATCACATCTCCTCTGAAAAACTGAAATCTGAGTATCAACTACCCTTGCTTTCCTTACCTGTTTTTCTTTTAATTTCATAGACATTTGCAAAAATTATCCCTGCAGTGTGAAGTTGTTGAAAGCTAACTTTGTAGATAAACTATGAAAGCATTAGTGTTTATTGGTGAAAATTCTGATTGCTTTGGATTTTTATTTTAAAGTGTTGTGAAAGATAAAACTTGGATCACTTGGAGCTTTTGAATATTAGGGATTTGTGTTGTCATGATTCTAAAATGAGAGAACTAGAAATTCAATTAGTTATCTTAGACCAACCTGCATTTGTAAGGAAGACTTAAGTTATATTTAAAGTTATGCTTAGAGCTATTGAGAATTTTTAAAACAATTTTTTTCTTTTTCAGGTGACTTTTACAAAGAGGAAATTTGGTTTGATGAAGAAAGCCTATGAACTTAGTGTGCTTTGTGACTGTGAAATAGCACTCATCATTTTTAACAGCTCTAACAAACTATTTCAGTATGCCAGCACTGACATGGACAAAGTCCTCCTCAAGTACACAGAATATAATGAACCCCATGAGAGCAGAACCAATTCGGATATTGTTGAGGTAACACATATATCCAAAAATGACTAATTTACAAGTAATTAATAGTTTACATTTTCATTTTAATTTGAGTAACCAAATTAACCTTTGTCTATGCTTGAAATGTTAAAATGAAAAATTAAAAGTGAACGTTTGTATTCTGTTGCACAATGATGTGAAATAGTTACAGATAGAATTTACTTTCTCTTCAAGTATAATACCTACTTTCTAAAAATAATTTCTGAATCTTGTTGATTTAGTAATTTAAACATCATAAATTCCTTTAAGGAAACTTTGAAAATATATCAATAATATACTAAGCTAAATTAACTGCTTATCTATAGCTTTTTAGTTTGTGTTTATGTTAAAAAGTTAGAATTGTGTCATAGCATACTGTTCAAGGATATGATATAAAAATATTAACATATAGTTGTACAATTTTAATTGTTTTATTTTCATTAATAAATACCTTTGGCTTCAAAAATCTAATGACATGGAAAAAGATAGAAATCATCTTTTTGTATTATTAACAGAGCTCAGTGTAGGAAGAGTGGAGTAACAGGGCATAGTCCTTCCTCCCTGATTGTTCTTCTTAACATTTCCTCACCCTCAGTAGACCTATTGTTTTATCAGAGGGAAAAAAAAGGCAAAGTAGGTTTCCTACACTCGAAAACAATGTTCTAAAATAAACCCTCCCACCAAAAGAAATAAAACCTACTTTCCTTTCATCTTATGGAACCACAATATGTACTTATTTTCCTGTAGTCTGCAGGAATTCTGAGTACCCTTTCAAAATAGTAGAGGGTTTTTTTCCCCTTTAAACATTTAAAATTATTCTTTCTTTTGGGAAATTGGGCTTCTTCATTACCTGGGAAATAATAACATTTAGTGGACTTCTAGTATTTTTTTAATATTATGTAACCATGCATGTACATTAAAATTTCCCATTACCAAAAATCTTGCATAATGCTTAACAAAATTAATTTTACAAGAATTGAATAAAAACAAAATACAAATTGGTTTCCCTAAAAATTAATGAAAAGAAAGTTTAACGATTTCATTGCCTAGGGATTTTAATTTATTTGGCTTGCCAGATCATTTGTATTACATTAGAGTTCTAATATAAATACATAATATATTTTAAATGTATTTTTATATTTATACAGCATTCTTTTGGCTTCATGGTATATATATTATATACACATATATACATATGCTTTTATTTTTAAAAAAAATCACTAAACTACTTGAATTTTTCTAAGTGTTTCTGCTAATTTTAAGGAACAGTTGAATTTTTAAATGAGAAGAGGTAGCAAAATATAGCATAATTAGTGGGAATCATTGTCATGTTTATTTTTTGGCCACGGTTTGTTGGGTGCTGTCTGAGCTTCTCTGTTGAAATGCACATCAGTTAATTTTGTATCAGATAAAGATCATGTTAGTTGAACTAAGTAACTATGATTTTCTTCCTCATGTTCAGCTTAAACCTTATTTTAAAATTATGTGTAAATTTTGTTATCATTTAACACTTTTGAAGTAATACATGGAAAATACAGCCAACCTTGTTTGTTATATCCTGAACACTCCTCCCCTCCCGCTGCACATGACATCACACACTTTACCTTCAGACCTTTTCTTAATATAAGTCCTATAATTTACATTTAACCAAGGTTTCAATTTAATATTGATCCTTGTATTAAAAATACTAACATGTCGTTATTTATTTTACTTCTGATATTTCATTTTGCAGATGTTCTTATCTCCACCAGGAGGTTCTGAATACTTCTCAAATCTAAAAGTCTACTTCATTAAAAAATATGAAGTATATATTCTGATTTTTATCCTACAGCTTTTCTGTAACTAACTCTCCACCCTAGTTGTGGCAAACTGTCAAAATAAAAAGGATATTTTTGTACTCTTCTCAGAAATTAGTCTGCTCTAGTTATTTGTAGATTAGAAACCAGAATTGTAGATTAATCAATGAGATTTTGATGTATTCTTTTTTTAAATTGCAAGTGTGTGAATGGAGTTAATTATTCATATCACTTTTGTGAAGTTCTGAGGAGCTAAATATAAAGAGGAACCATATTGGATTATTGAAGAAGTAAAGAGTTGTAAATGTGTTTTGGTACTGAGGACTGAAAAACTTAGTTTTCTTTTTTGAGTATTAAATTTTTGCTTGACTAAACCATACTTTCTATTAGAAGACAGTATATATCACACTTTGTAGCTATTAATGTCTGCTGTCTTTTTCCTGTAACAATGACGCTACTAGCCCAGCATTGGTGTACACACTTTTTCTTTTAGTAATAGAAATGAATTGTACTGAGACAGCTATAAAGATTATTTATAAATTTATTCATAAGTTCTTAAGAAATATATTTTATTATAAGTCATTACCATCTTATTCCTACTTCTCTACATAAACTCTGAACAGATTTAAGCCTCAAGATTTTTTGTGGCATTCCAGTAATATTCATTTGACATTGCATTATAGATAGTCTTATTTCCCAAAACTTTGCACACAGTCACTTTTAATACATATTGTCAGCTGTGGAAAAATGTTCTCCATAAATTTTAACCAGTTGGCAGTGAATTTCTGCATTGACACTTTAGAATTTAAAATCAGTGCCTGTAATATGCCTAAGAACTGTGTTTGGGAAAGTAACCGTCTTTAAATTGAATGCAACAATTTAATTACAGCTAACCCATCACAGTATTATCCCCTTTCCTTAATAAAGTATTGTACTTATGAAAGAACTGTACAGTGTATACCGTATTGCTAATTAGCCTTATAGAGTAATTTTAAAATTAAATCATGCATTCTCTTACTTGGTTTTCTTCTGTGAATAGTAGCACATGTTTGCAAACTTTTTATTAGTAGGGTTTGGTTTTATTTCCCCTCGCGTGATGAAGGAAAATATTTATGTTAGAATTACTGTAAAAATAAAGATCCAAATAAGTACCAGTATAATAGCCAATGAAAATACTTTACTAATACTATTACTATAAACAATTAACTGTTAAGAACAATTTAAGGATTTTTGATAGAGATACTTTTAATTAAGAACAATGTTTTGGCTGTGTTCTGCAAATATGAACACTGCTACGTAAAGATCCCCATGTTTTGTCCGTAGCACCAAATAAAATTTGGATTTGGAGAATGGTATTCTAAGAACGTCAACAAAGAAGTTGTGACACTTAAATGATGGGTTATTAGCAGTGAGATGTAATGCTCACATTTACTTATCTTTCAATATCCTTTTTTTTTGGACACAAAATATATGTTGCATTCTCTTTTTATGTACCGTATAAATTACACACTTTTGAGAAATATAATTCCTTAAAAATGGTCTTAACTTTACAGATTCTGACCATTTATTTAAGGAAGTTGCCATGGTTTTAAGTTATTTGTTTAAACCAACAGTATTTTCTCACATTCAATTTCTACTTAAAAGCTTTAATAGTGCCAAAATCTGTTTGTGTAACATTGGTTATACTCTTATTTAAGCAAAATTTATGTTTGAAAATTAAAACTTATAAAAGAGATAAATTGGAAAGGCATGAAAACTTCCTTATGAAAGTATTCACAAGACTGTTTGTTTACATGGGGAGCACTGTTGCTCTGTTTAAAATGATTTATTTTAAAAGTTGATTTGTATATAATTTTTCAGGAATAAAGTTATTACATAGCATAAGATCATAAAGCTGAAAAGGACTTTAGAAAATCATCTAGTCCAATCCTCTCAATCCCATATTATACCATTATTATTGTGTCTTTTAAATACCAGAATTCATTTATGTTTTCTGATAACTGCAAAACTATTTTGAAGATTCATGTACTATATATTTTAATATTTCATACCTATGCTTTAATAGTCAAATTATAATTAAATTAAATTAAAAATAAGTGACAAAATTGTGTACTAGATTTCTAATCTGTTTTGAAAGCCAGTACTAAATAAGAGATTAAAACATAGGGAGATATAGGAGTTACAGTGTGAACTAAAAAAATTATTCTAAAGACCCACTGGATGAATATTTTTTTATATGCCGAGGAATGAAAACCTAGACCATAGATACTTCAGTGCCCACATTGTCTTCTCTCCAATTTAACAGAAAGTTGAAATAGTAAAATACACTGCTTTTTAAGAATTTCACATTGCAGTAACATAGTTCATTCAGCTTATCTGATGTGTCCTTATAACTGTTCAGCCACTATAATCTCTCTTGTGAGCAGGTCTTTATTTGGGGACTTTTCTTCACCTTCTGAAGAGACACTGTAGTATTTGTTGATTTTGCTATGCAAAGAAATCTATAGAATATATCCCTCTCAGCCCTTTAAAATGCAGAGGACTTCCTATATTGATTAATTTGTTTGCCAAAGTATCTACTTCACCAACAGAATATAGATTGTAATCTTTAGTAAACTTTTTTTTTTCACTTGCTGGTCCAAAAACACCAAACACCTGTTGGCCAACCTTTTTGGAATAAACTTTTTCAAACTTGACCTGGCTAAAGAGGAAAGAACTGTCCTGAGCTATGAACAGAAAAAAGAAAATGCAAAATTATAACATGCTCAACGCAATATAAATTGCATAATCTGGGAAATTTGCAAAAACAAAGAAATTAGACTTTGAAAAGTTAGTTGAAACAAGGATTTAGTGTTGCTTAGTGTAAATTAGATTTAGGAGAAAGAAAAATTGGTTTCTTGTTAGACTATAATCTTTACTCTTGCCTTCATGTTAGAATAGGGCTTCCTAACCTGGGACCCAGAGACTTATAAAGAGTCTGTGGATAAATTTCACGGGATTTGTGAATTTGGATGGTAAAAAGTTACATATTTATTTTTATTGACTTCTAACTGAAATGAGAATTTCCTTCAATTATTTAGAAACATTATTCCAAGAAGGGATCCCTAGACTTCACCAGATTGCCAAAAGGGGACCCTGTTACACAAAAAAAAGATTAAGAACCTCTTATATCCCAAAGATTAGTATTGACAGTGACCATCACAAGGAATTTGTATTTTCAGAAAAAGAAAACCCTATTTAGCTAAAAAGTACATTGAGCTTTAGATAATAAAATGGCAAAATTGGAAATAAGAATGTAACTCAAAAATTTTTTTTCCATAGACATGAGAAAAATTGTTTCATTGATGTGTTTCTTGCTTGGTAGTTTGTATTAATTTGTTGATTGTAATAAATATAGTAGACAAAATAGGAAATGAATGCCTTTAATAAGGTAGTGGTGATCATCCAGGCTGTTGTCTCTAAAAATGGTATTAGACACAACATAGGCAGTAAGCAAGTAAAAGATTTAATGACAAAAAATTAAAAGTGCAGCTGTTGATTATAAGGCAATTAATTCATAATGGTATGGCAGTTTGGGTTATACATAAATTGTAAAGCAGGGAATGAATTTCTAATACATTCTTACTTAATTTGCTTAACATAATTTTTGGTCCCTTGTAGACTCATGGTGGGGAAGGCCGTAGTGGGGAGTGGGATTGTGTCTGTCACAACCATGAGCCAGAAAGAAAAGCAAACTGCTAGCCTTTCTCCTTTGAAGGTCTGATGCTGATTTGACCAAACTAGGGACATTGTTATGTTTAGGCTTACTTACAGTATTGTAATAACTTTTTAAAAAGGCTTTTCAGCCAATAAACATTTTTTTCCCCATTTTACAGATAAGGAATGGAACAGACAGGGAACGGTTAAGAGGCTTGCCTAATGTTTTACAGGGCTGCAATGGAGCGGCAGGGAAAGGGGAAAAAAAATATTGTGACACCTGGAGACAAGACAAAGCTTCCCTCCACCTCCAGCCCCCTGCCCTGCTCCTTTATTGATAACAGAGCCTGAAGCAGCAAGATGATGATTCACAGGGTGAGGCATACAATCCTCATAGCCCTCCTTCTCCTTCCCACATTTTGCTGCACCACCACTTCACACAATGATCACCATAGTTTCTTGCAATTTCAGTTTTAGTATTTTTATTTTGCAATGTATTTTGAGTATTATTCATCATACAATTATCAGTTTTCTTTTATGTGCTTTTTAAGAAAGTATGCTGCATCTCCAAGTGTGATTTTGATTATTTTCAGGCCACGGTTTTTTTTTTAAAGGAATGTTATCTTTTATTTTTTAAATGGGAATCAGTGGGAGAAAATAAGGTTAAATCCATACAACATTGCTTCACAGCCTACTTTTCAGCAACAAATCTCTTTTGTGTTTTAAAGAATAACTTACTGCGTTCTGTATTGGTTTTCTTCCTCAAGGTACAGATGCAGTGTTCTTTTTTTTTAAAAATTAAATTGCTTGGTAGTCCTCGGAAGTATTGGTGAAATATGTTTGTGGATATCTAAACAGTTTTATAGGCAGATATGTTTTTTAAGCCTATCTGGTGTTATTATTTTGTATTTGAATAAATTTGGTTTTGGAGTTCTTTGTGTTACAAAACAGTACTAATGAAATTATGTTGAAAGGATGGGCTGTCATTCCAAAATCTTGCTTTAAGGTGGTAGGAAAGCATTATCTCAGGAGCCACATTGGGGCATGTACATGATCAGTAATTAACAAATATTTGTCTACATTTGATGAGCTAAGGAAGCATACAGAGGAAAATGGAGTTGTTTTGAAACTGACTCCTGTTGGCTTGAGATGTCCAAATAATTTGTTAACAATTTGTCTTTGATCTTACCACACTTCAGTTCTCTCAAGGACAAACATAATTAAGTGACTAAAAAAAACCTCTCTTGCTTTTTGGAATGAGAAATAATGTATTGAGGGAACATGTCTTATTTTGAAGAAGGAAACAACTTTTAATTTCCTTTTTTCTTTTCAGTCTTCAAACAAAATAATCATATCTTTTCAAGATCACTTTTGCTTAAAAAAAACCTTTTCTCCATCTTTTATTGAGTATTTACATTTACTGCAAGACAAAATGCTTGATAGAAAGCTTTACTTTAGTCTTCATATTGATGATTTTCACAATGAAAGAAGAGAAAAAAATTGAACTTTACTGCTTTTATACAACTTCTCAGGGGAATGAAATGGAAATTTCCAGTAAACAGAGTTTATTTTGAAGACTAACAAATGATCAGTATTTCTTAAGATTGTCATTTACAAATTCATGGGTGCATTGATTGTGTTTAAGAAGATTAAAATAATGAAAAAAAAATAATACTTTCTTGTCCTTAGGGCTGATTTGGGCAGCATCCTAAAGCATTGATTCATTCTGTAGAATAGCTCTATTCCATTCTTGTCTTTTTTTCCAAAGGGAGTGAATAATGTCCAGTTGTTACCTAAGTGAATTTGTAGTAAATGTAATCTTCAAAAATAAGTTTGAGCAGAATTATGAATACTGTGAAAATACAAAAGATTTTGGGAGAGTGAAGTAGTTAAAACTAAATAAAGTAGTAAATTTATATTTTGCAGGATAGTTTTGGTTATGTGTTATCTTATAGTTAATGGTATTCATTTGCCAGCCAAGAAATGTCATGGAAGTTTTTAGATGATAGTCTTGACAAATTATTTAAATATATATATCAGCTTTCTGCAATACACAAGGAAATAGGTGCAGAATATAGCACAAGAGTAACATTTCAGTACCCAGCACTTTCTCAGACTAATGTACCTCACAGTCAAGGTGGGAAGAATTTAGAAGATATACATCAATTTTAATTCCTCCCTAATAAACACAGAATTGGGGAGCTAAATCTGACCACAAGTATTATATGTTTGTGTGTATATATGTATATATATACATACATATTTTTCTAAAATTGACTAGAAATATCTTAAAGATTACCCATTTTTTGTTTACTCCAAACTTGAATTGAGAGTATTTATAAATATATTCAACCTTCATCTTGTGAAGTAGTTTAACCTTGAAAGTTGGTTAAACTAAAATATAGGAGAAGGTAAAGGACTTAAGGTAAAACCCAAATTAGTGACAAATCTAGAGAAAAACACAAATATTCAGCTTTATACCCAAAGTAAATTACCACTTTTATTTCCAATTAGTTTATAAACTATTAGAGCAGGTAAAGACCTTCAGAATCACATAGTCTAACTCTTCATTTTACATGTTGGGAAACTGACATCTAAGGTAGAGTGATTTCACTAGAGTCACACAGCTAGTTGGGGGTAGTCTCCCCACTCTCCCCCCAGTTCTCATTTTACTACACCATCCTTGTTTCATTGATCTTTATACATACTGTAGCAAAATAGACTGGGGCAACTTTAGAGTCAAGAAGTTGGGAGTTTGAGTTCTGCCTCCAACACATAACTGGTTATGTGACCCAAGGGCAAAGGAAAATTTCTCAGTGCCCCAGGAAACTGATTATAAGTATAAGTTGCTGATAAATATGCAGAAACTTTATAAGTTTCATTGATCTTTTTGATTACTTGATTCTATACATTGTCCACTCAGGCTGTGCAGAGCTCTGTAACACGCTATTTAACATTAAAAATCGCTTTAAATTACATAAGTACGGTAAACTTACCTCCTTTCCTCCTGCATTTTGCATTTATTAAGTAGTTTCATAAAACAAACCTCTAACATTAAAAAACTACTCTGTTATCTTGCTGGCAGAAGTTCTTTTCTTGGATACAGAACAGCACACATGGCCTCAAGATATTTTAAGTAGTAAGTATTAGGAAAACTAACTAGGAGCTAATTCACAGCTTATTGTGATATTTAATAGAGGTCTCTGTGGATATATACAGTAAAGTTGTTAAACAATACCTTCTAACACACATAAGTAAAGTCCAAGTTCACTTTTTGCATTTTTATTAAGTGAATATTTCAGCTTTGTTATATTGCATTCACAAATGTAGATTCAAAAGTTCTTCAGAACCTGGTGATTCATACTCATGTATGATCCTGGTAAGTTTTAGTTTTAATAGAGAAGCAATATTACAGATGACTTGGATTTTTTTAAAAAATTCTTCTGAGACAGAAATTTCAAAAAAACCTAAGATATAAAGATTCACCACTAGCTGTTTCTCTTTTGTATGATAATTTATTTTATTCTTCTAGACTTTATTAATTTCTGTCCTAAAAGACAGGATTATAGGACTTAAAGAGTAAAAGAGAATAACTTTCTTGGCATGTTTTTTTTTCTTCAGTTGGGGGGAAAAAGATCCAAATCTGTGATTTATTTGGTATGGAGAACTGCCAATGTGTAAAGTCCTTTCAGTAATACAGATAAGCAAGTTGTCAGCAACTTATACTCACAATCAGTTGCTTGGGGCACTGAGAGATTGTCCCTTGCCCATGATCATATAACCAGTTATATGTTGGAGGCAAAACTTGAACCCCTGTCTTCTTGACTCCAGAGTTTGCCCTGATCTATTTTGCTGCAGTGTTATTTAAAAGCCACAGTCTCATTTGAAGCTTTACATATTTATATTTTTACTCTTAAGGTAAAATCAATAGATGAAACCAAAATGTAATGTGAATACTTTTATATTTGGAGAATACTTTTAAAATTTCTAGTTATAATTTAAAATTTTTAAAAAATATATGCTTTAATGAGTTTCTGCCTGTTCTATCATTTGATTGTTTTAAAGTAACTTTAATCAAGGAAGGTTATAGTCCTCACTATAATCCAGTGATATTGATATCCAGAAGTTAGACAGACATGTAAGCCCTTTCATAATTATTATTATTAATTGTAAAAGTTAGCAAATTACTTTTGTAAATGAACCTTCATAGCAATTGCCAATAAATCAGTCTAAGTTCTGAATTCTTGATTAATGCATTAATACTTAGTTCATCATAATTTCAATATAATTATTTTTCTGTCACTCTGAAACTTTTAAAGTAAACTTTTTTCTTCTATTAACTTGTTCTTATTTTCTGGGAATTGCTTAGCTTATCTAATTCTTTGGGACTTAAGAAGTACTTGTGTTATGAAATTGAATTTTGTCTATATACAGAAAGTTTTTTCATTCGACAGCTTTTGAATGCCTCTTTTGTGTAGCACTTTACTATAATATTGTGTTATTTAATTTTTCATATCACTTTGAGTTGCTAAATTTTTAGTAGTGCTTCACAAAGTGGCACTACCACGGTGTAAATTCATATAGAATGATAAAGAAATAGTACTTAGTCACCTAATTAGCAGCAGATGATTGGTATCTGATAATAGAATATTTATAACTGGTATTTGATGTGTGTAGCTCATTAATAATGTAGAGTTAGTTTATAATAGTATGTCTAATCTTTCTATTTTCAGTGTCTGTTTCTTGCTGCTAGATTGTTCAAGTGATACAAAAGTGTCAGCTTTAATAGAGGATTGTTCTGATGATTTAAATGGGGTAATGCATATGAAAGTATTTTGAAAAGTACAAAACACAATATAGACTAAAAATGTTGCACTTCCACTTTTCTCCCAAGAGGAAATATTCATAGAGATGTGCATAAGCCCTTATTTTGCAGTTTGGGATATGTAGTCAGTTCCTTTGACACTCTTCTTGTACCATTTCTTGGATTATTGAACATCTAATCAGGTTAAATTTTTTAAAAGCTATTTTTGTTTGTAGAGGCTAGATGAGACAGTAGTAAAAGTAATGGACTTGTAGTCCTAAGAGCCCTGGTTTTTATCTTACCTTCCTAACCTCATATTAGCTATATGACTACTAGTAAGTTGCTTAACCCCTTGTTTTAAGCACGTACTATGTTCCAGGAATGGTACTAAACTCTGGGAATTCAAATACAAGCAGAAATGAGGACAATCCCTACTCTCAGTGTAATGGGAGAAGACTACACATAAAAGGAAGCTAAACAGAGGATGGGGAGGAAGACATACTTTTGTGACCTAGGGGAGAAGGTCTGGAGAGTCAGGAGTGGAACCTGGAGAGGAATGAACACATGAATGACCTAGGTGCTTTCCATAAAATGGGGTTCCTGGGAGGAATCAGCCAATATCTACAAGCAATAAAAGTCATCTAATAAAGGAAATTTTCGTCAATACATAGTGCCACAAGATTCATCATCTGTAGAATACACTTCACATAGTTAGAAAGGATCAAATGACATAATAAAAATAAAGCACTTTGCAACTGTTAAATGATCATTATTATCATAATGATCATTTTATTAGTGCAAGGACGGTAGTGGTAGAATAGATGGGGTAGAGGATAGAGGTAGGCTTATTTGTTCATCAGTGTCTAATGGATAGTCATAATAAAACATTAGAGTGAAAGTTAGAAGTCCTAGTTTGTTTGTTTCAGTCTTATCCTTCCACTTTCTAGTTATGTGACCTTGGGCAAGTTTAACATCTATGGTGCCAACTTCATTTGTAAAATGAAGGGATGGGACCAGAAGAACCCTAAAACAAGCATGTACTGTTGTGGTGAATATTGTAAGTGCAATTGAAATTCCATTCAATTCAATAAATGTTAATTAAGCACATATTATGTGTCAGGCAGCGTACTAAGTGCTGGGGTTACAAATAAGAAAAGTACAACCACTGCCCTCAAGGAGCTTCAGTGTAATAAGGAAAGACAACACAGAAGAGGAAGCTGGAAAGTGGAGGCAGGGGAAAGGGTCACAATGCCAGGATGGCACTTCTGTGGAGTTGAGACCAAGCAGAGCTGTAGATACACAGTGGAGCGAATTGGAAGCCCAATTTCTGCCCTCTTTTAAGGAAGGCTTTGGGTGGAGTTTAGTACTCTACTGTCCATCCCTCAAGTCAGTGGGGAGGGGAGGCTAAGGGAGTTGGAAAGGTGTTGAGCATACCCAAGGCTGAATTAAATAGCATTATGAGGTGATTTCTGGTGATTAGCTAAGTTCTGGTGATCGTTTCACTAAGAGAGAATATGTCCTCTTGTGATGGGAGAGGTGATTAAACTTCATTTCCCCTTCTGTCATGTGTGAGACAGATATGAGAAATTGGCTAGTTATATTTGTTGAGACTGAGCAGTCACTATTATTTGTTTGAAGCCTAATTCTGTCATTATCCAGGCAGTTACTCTTCCACCCATCTACCCCATTGTCATTCCCAAGACTTTGGTCATTTTAATTTTGTGAGTAAAGTATAACCAGTAATTGGAAGGTAGTTATTCTTTCCTTTCTCTCACTAGTTTACTTATGTTTGTTTTATAGGTACATTAGCACTGCTGTCATTACAATTTATTATAGTGTTTCTCCACCTCTAACTTCAGATTGAGTGAGGATTTCAGATAGAGAGAGGAAATAATATTCTTTGACTTAGGAAATACACTGAGTCTTTTATTGCAGTCTTGGATACTTCTAGATGAGTGTTCCTGTAGGTGATAATGATGTCAATACTTTTGTGTGTCAGTCCTTTTAATACTCATGTCTTAGATGAGCATAATTAATTTCTATTTTATGGATGAAGAAATTAAAGAACAAAGAGACCCAGGGTTTGATAGAGTCCTATAATAAACCAACAGAATAGCTGCGATAAAAGAACCACCTGTCTCCCAAAACTGTTGTTTAGTTCCCTAAATCATATTACCTATCAGACTTGAGCTCACTTAGAGTGGAAATCTGAAACATGTAAATTCCTTATATAAGCACTTTGTGTAGTTTGTCTCCATTTTGGTGCTGTTAAATAGAAATATATTTCCACGTGATACAAAAAGACACCATGATATTTTTCTTTCTGCTTGCATGACACTTCAGTAAAACATTCCAGTGTCAATCAGTATAACTAAGTAAAGGACATATATCCTTTAAAATGTAGAATGAGACTTGTTGAAATAGTTTATAATTTTACTGAGTGATACTTGTAAACATTTCACTTTTTGATTAGTAAGCTTCATTAACAAAATGCTATGCCAAAGAAATTTGAGATACATAGCCCTGACCCTCAGGTATTTTACATTCTAAATGGATAGAGATGTAGGTTAAAAAAAATACTACCATGTTATCTATCCATCTGTCTATCTATCTGTCTGTCTATCGTCTATCCATTTATCCATCCATCCATGTATCCATCATCTATCTAACAGCTCTCCCAAAGCCCAGCACAGAGTATGCACATCATATATTTTGAATGAGTAAATGAATGTTAAAACACTCAATAAGATCTATGATGTTAATGATTTGGAAATTCTGTACATTGATGCAGATCCTAATCCATCCATGTCTACCTGCACCATATGAATCTTATCTGTATACTCCTGTGAGTTCTCTACAGGAGTTCAATCATTGGGCTGGAGGCCTTCGTTGCTTTCTTCTGACAGTGCACAGCTGCCTGTGGAGCACTTTGGCTGTCCCTCACCATATTAGTCTCTTCCTATTATCTATTTCTTTTAAGACATCTTTTTATTCTTCTTCAAATTCCTCATTAGTTACAAGATGCAGCTTGATCACACTTGCTGTACACTTCTTCATTGCCTTTTCTATAATGATTATTTTTAATTCTTCAGAAGTTTTTATGTTTTTTGTTTAACTGCCAAAGAGCAATACCAATAAAATGTCGAACTTAAACAAATGGGCCTTTGGTTTTTTTAGGGGAAATTGAGGTCATTCTAAGAGTTTATAAATTTCCTAAAAATCTGTCTTGTTCTTCCAAGAGAGAAGGCCTAATTTCTTACCCATCTGTACCTTCTGTCTCAGGTATACACATTGATGGATGAACTATGTAGGTTGTCCTTCCCAATAAATGTCATAATCTGGACTGTAGAAATTCTTCATCCACTTGGTCTTTCCTGTATGCATGGTAAGGCTAAACTCTGTTTAGTGGTTAGAAACCTCTTCCATGAGACTCTACAGTCTCCAGGGGCTTGATGCAACCAGCCTAGTGCCATGCAAAAAGAAGCATCTGGAGGACTTCACCAACCTTAGAGAATCCCTCTTCAACTTGAACTCTGTGCTGAATCTCCTCCATCACAGTGGTAAACACCTTTGCTAAACGTCTCTTTGTTCTATAGTTCACCTCATATTTATGATTAGAAGGTTGTTGGTCAGAGTTATTTTTCTTGTTATATATACCTTTTGAGGAATCTTGAATGGTTTTGATATACAGATGGGAAACATTTTGTTCTGTTGAAACAAATGTTTTATTTTGTTTTGTTTTTATAATGCACAAACAATAAGCACAGTGAGATTTGTATTCTTTTTTTAAATTGTGAAATGGTAAAGATTGTTGACTGTTGCTTACAAATGCCTGTTTATTCCTTATTAATAACCTCATCAAGGATGTCCTTGATGTTAGATAAATGATTCTCCTAAAGATTTTGTATAAATGGGAGAGTAGGCATATATGTTAGTAGTAGTTGATACATTCTTGATTGTTTTATTTTGTTACTAATAAGGCCTTCATTTTTTCCCCTCCACACTTTTGGTATATTTTCTTCCTTAAAATGCCTTGCATTTTGTTCCTCAATACCCTCATATTTGTGTTGCCTCCAACATTGACCTGAGTACCCACTTGGTCCATCTGGCTACTGTACATCTGGAACTGTGTAGGTTTTAAGTATGATGATTCTGCTGTCCTTGATGATAAAAAACAATCTGCTGTAGTAATTTTGTAGATTTCTTCTTTTTATGTTTTTTTCTTTCCATTTTCATCCTTCAGTATTCTTGAGAGGGCTTTGCCTAGTTGGATCTCTTGCTAAACTTTTTTAAAAAATTGGTTTTCCTTCCACTACTTCTCTCTGCTATATGAGACAGTACTGTTCACTGTGTATTATTTTTCCTAGAATTTTTTTAAAAAAGCTTATATTCTATACTAATGTTGCCTTTGGCCTGTATATCTCTGTATAAGAAGAGGCACCTTTCCAGCCTTGGAGTCAGGAGGACCTGAGTTCAAATGTGGCCTCAGACACTTGACACTTAACTAGCTGTGTGACCCTGGGCAAGTCATTTAACTGCGATTGCCTCCCCCCCCCAAAAAAAAGGAGGTACCTTTCTTTAGTTGGTGCTATGAATTGGGTTAATGAGGGGTATTTTGTTCCCACAAGAGAATAGGGATTTCATACTCATACTGTCTTACCACTTGTTTATATATATTAGTCATTTTAAAGTTGAGTGTGAAGTGGGACTATGTGATATGGATAGTTATGGCACAAACTCCCCCATACATATATCATGTGCTGTTTCAATACCCTATTTCCTTCATAACCTTATTTTCTTCCAGTGAGGTATTTTATGGTTTTTTTTTTCATTCTTTTGATTTTGTTTAACTGATTCTTGATGTCTCATTGAGTCATTATTTTCTACTTGCCCAATTCTAGTTTTTAATGAATTGTTTTCTTCAGTGAGCTTTTGTACCTCCTTTTCCATTTTGCCAATTCTACTTTTTAAAAAGTTGTTTTCTTCGGTGTACTTTTTCCCCCCTATTTTGTAAATTATATTTTAAAAGAATTATTCAATTTTTCTTCTACTTATATTATTTGGCTTTAACATCTTTCTTGAACTCTTCCAAGAAGGCTTTTTGGGCTTGAGACTAATTCCTATTCCCCTTTGAGGTTTCTGTGGATAATGTTGTCCTCTTCTGAATTTGTGCTTTGATCTTCCCTGCCCCCATAGTAAGAATTTATGGTCTTTGTTTTTCTTTGTTGCTTTTTGCTCATGGTGTTTGCCTTTTACCTGGCTTTTAAAGTTGATCTCTGCTTTTGGGGCACAGGGCGTACTGTCCTACTTCTTGTGCTGGGGTCTGGGGGCCTGGTTACTTGCTTTGTATGCTGGGGCCTCAGGTACAGGCAGCTGGAGGGTATAGGAGTCTGGTAGCTTCCTTGGTGCTAAGCTGGAGCTGGTGGTAATGGCTGGTATATGCCAAGGCCAGGTGGGGGTTTTTTGCGTTTCCCCAGGGTTACACTGAAGCTCATCGGGTGGGGTGGGGATGGTCTGGCTGCTGGCAGTTGCCTCCTCTCCCAGGGTAGATTCAGTTGCTGGTAGCTGTCCACTGGCACACATAGTGGTTCTTCACACTGGCATCTGCCAGTTCCCCTGGCTGTGCCAAGGCACTGGGAGGGAGG
Source organism: Phascolarctos cinereus (assembly GCF_003287225.1). Taxonomy (NCBI): domain Eukaryota; kingdom Metazoa; phylum Chordata; class Mammalia; order Diprotodontia; family Phascolarctidae; genus Phascolarctos; species Phascolarctos cinereus. The sequence continues at coordinate 133,012,297 of NW_027555736.1, forward strand.
GAGAGGTCCTGGTTTTGTTGCTTGCCTGCTCCACCATTCTAGGGCTTAGGATCTCCCACTGGTTTCCTGAGGTGGGATTTGCCATTGATTTACCAGGACACCTCCCATCCTGTACTGGTCCCTTTGAGGCACAGCAAAGAGGGACCTTTCCTATTAATCCCTCTAGACTCACAAGATGAAAGACTGCTACACCCCATCTTTATGCTGGCTTCACTCTTCCAGGGTTTTTCCTGGGGCAGTATTTTCTGGGTTTTTCAAGGTCATTAAGAGAGGGTGCGAACTCCTCCATCTTGGCCTCTGGAACCTCATTTTCTTATAACATAATGTAGGCCTACCTTAATCACATTGTCTCTATGAGTCTCTAATATGCGTTTTCTGACTGTTTCTAATTCTGAAATTTAAAAAGCATAATACATGATATTTTCAGTAAAAGCTGATTATCCAAAATTCACTTTCCAATCTAACCACAGTTTTGTTTCAGGCTGCATAAAGGAGAGTGATTTTTTTTTAAGTTTTCCTGTTCCACTTAAGTGTAAGGAGAGCTATGGTATAACCAAGTTCTAGATTTGAAATCTGAAGACCTTTGTTCAAATTCTAGTTCTGTCACTAGTTCTTTGACCATGGACAGATAATTTAAACTCAGTAAACCTCAGCTATTTCATTCATAAAAATTGGAATAATAATACTTGCATTAGCAAGTTTTTGATTATTCATTAATTGTAAATATTAAGCACTTTATATTGCAAGAAGGTATAGTGGAGGCTATATTTTGAAGTCCCTGCCCTCAAGAACTTATTTTTTGATGGAGGTGACATAAATACAGACAAGGAACACTTCACAGAGGACATAGAACCTGTACTAATCTTTAAAGGAAGAAAAACATTCTGAAAGAGTAAATGGAGGAGGAGAGAATTTGTCCTAATGCTTAAAGGTAGAAGCCAGCATATAAAGTTCAGCAGTTAAATAATGGAATTCAGTTGTAATATAAAAGGTTTAAAAGAATAACATGAAATAAGCTTGTAAAGATAGGTTGCAATCATTTCATATGAAATGGATTTGCTTTTTAACCTATAGGCTTTGAGAGTCCCTGAAAGTTTTTGAGCAGGGGAGTGACGTGGGAAGACTTGTACTGTAAGATTATTTTGGTAGCTCTGTGAAGGATAGATTGCGGATTGGAGAAAGGAAAGAGTGATGACAAGGAGACAGGTTAATAGGCTAATATAATAGTTCAAACAAAAGGTCACAAGAAGACCTGAACAAGGGTGGTGGCTGTGTGAATTGAGAGAAATGGATCCTTTCAGAGTCATTTTGGATGGAGGATCAATACATCTTGGTAAATGATGAGATTAGTGAGTGTAATTGGGAGAGGAAGGAGTCAGGATAACTCCAAGGTTGTACCCTCAACAGGGATGGAAGTTTTGAGGAGAAAGCTTTTGGAGAAATAAGACAAGTTCAGTTATAGATCTGTTGTTTCAGGTGGCAGTAAGGCATCTAGGTAGAGATATCCAAGAGTAAGTTGAAAATGGGAGACTGGCATTCACTAGAGGTCAGGATTGGTTGGGTAGATTTGGGAGTGATTAGCACAGAGATGATAATAAAACCTATGGGAGCTGATGAAATCATCACAGGGAAAGAGCGTAGAGTGAGAAAAGAGTCCAAGACAGGGACTTGGAGATCCTTTGCTTAGATGGAAAATAGATGATGATCAAGCAATGGAGACTTAGAAGAAATGGTCAGACATAATGATAACCATGAGTGATATCCTGGAAGTCTTGGGAAAAGAGTATCTACTAGGAAGTTGTCAACAGTGTCAAAATCTGCAGAAAAATGTAGAGATGAGAATTGAGAAAAGGCTACTGGATTTTGAAGCAGTGTGGTGTAATGGATAGAGCACTGGACTCGGCTCTAGGATACTACTATTTGAGAGGGAAAGACCCTCAGGGTTTCTGGCTAAAACAGAAACAATCAATATTTACATTGATTCTGAACCAATCAGGACCCAAACAATGACCAAGTAGGGCTTGGCCTGGGTCCTATTGTTGGCCAATTAATGAGAGCCGGGTTAAGGCTGGATTTTGAGAAAGAAAAAAAAAGTTTCAGAGATTAAAATGTACATTCCCTTTGGGCAGAACACCTGCAGGTTAGGGTGTAATACCCTATGTGGACAAAGGGAGACAGACAGACAGACAGACATGTTGCCTATCTGGCCAGTTCCAGTTTGGTCCCCAATGGGCAGCTCCTTTTCTACTCACAGAGGTTGTTATTTGTCCTTTGTTCTAGAAGAGGGCCATGACATGCAAGTGAATTGGATTTAAGTGAGGGAGGGCTGTGCAAAGTCACCAGCCTCACTTTCTCCTCCAGAGCTTTCTGGTTGCAGTGGCCAGATATAGATCAGGACAACTGTAGATGGCCCAGGATGTAGTAGGGAACCTTGACCCTTTCAAGCTAAATTTTTTTAGCAAGTCTCATCCCGCTTCTGCATTTCCAGTCTTCTAACACATTACTCCATAACACATTCTCTTCAGGCCTGCTGATTTCACCTTTTCAGCATCTCAGATACACACTCTCCTCTCCTGATGTTGCCACCACTCTAGTATAGGCCCTCATCACCTCACGCCTGGATTACTGCAGTAGCCTGTTGCTGGTTCTTCCTGCCTCAAGCCTCTCCCCACTTCAGTCCGTCTTCTATTCAGCCACTAAATTGATTTTCCTAAAGCATAGGTCTGATTATGTCAGCCCCTATTGCCTCCAGGAGCAAATACAAAATGCTCTGTTTGGCATTTAAAGCCCTTCATAATCTAGCCTCCTCCAGTATTTGCAGTCTTTTTACACATTGCTCCTTGATACGTACTCTTCAGTCTGATGACATGGGCTTCCTGCCTGTTCCATCTATCCAGTGACACTGATCTCCTGGCTGGTCCATGAACAAGATACTCCATATCTAAGCATTCTCTCTGCTGTCCTCCCCATTCTTGGAATGCTGTCCCCCCTCTGCTCCAACTACTGACCTCCCTGGCTTCCTTTAAGTCCTGTCTAAAGTTCTGCTTTCTATAGGAAGCCTTCCCCAAACCTTCCTAATTCCATTGCCTTCTCTGTTATTATTTCCCATATATAATCATTCCTTATTTATTTTACCTGTGGCTTTCTTTGTATATATTTGTTTATATTTTGTCTCCCCCATTGGACTGTAAGCTCCTTGAGTTTAGGTGCTGTCTTTTGCCTCTTTTTGCATCACCAGTGCTTAGCATACTGCCTGACACATAGTAGGTGCTTAATAAATGTTAATGATTGATTGAGTAGCTTTTCACATAGGAAGGTTATACCTAGAAAGCATTAAGACAGAAAGATTGCTTGAATAATTGAAAATTGGGGGAAGAACATTCTAAAGATGAAGGAAAGATCATTTATTACAGTATCTCATGTATGGCTCTCCTTCTCTCCTTTCACAACCATAACACTGCTAATGGCCATTATCACCTAGGACCTGGACCATTTCTTTAGCCCTCAGGTTGGTCTCTCTGCCTTAAGTCTCTATCCACTCCAGTCCATTTCTCACTTAACTGCCAAAGTGATTTTCTTAAAGCACAAGTCTGACCACATCCCCCTCCTAAATCAGTAAACGGATAAATCCCTGCCGTCTTCAGGGTCAAGTATAAAATCCTCTGATTTTTAAAGCCCTTCACAATGTGGTCCTTTGCTAGTCTTCCCACACAAGGCAAGCACTTACATGGAGGTCAGAAGAAGACACTCTCAAGATCTCTCTGAGAACTTTTGTATCGATTGTGAGACATTGGAGATGCTGGCACAGGGCTGCCTAACATGGCATGCCCACGTCAAGGAAGGAGCTGTGCTATATGAGCAAATCAGAATCTTTGTAGCTCAAAAGAAATGTGAGATGTGCAAATCTAGAGACATCTCCATGCGCAGTGTTCAATTTGTGCCTGCCTTATGGTAGAGCCTTCCAAGCTTGTATTGGTCTGAACAGCCATAGTTAAACACACTGTACCTTGACCCCAACATCATGATGTCATTTTGGTCTTCTTTGAGTATAAGGGATGAACAGAAAGAACGCATGCCTGTACTGTCTGATCCAGCAACACTGGCCTTCTTATTCTTACTTCCATATGACACTCTATCTCTCAACTCTGTGTCTGGAATTCTCTCCCTCTTTACTTACCTCTGCCTCCTTACTCCCCTGCTTCTTTTAAGACTGATTCAGATCATGCCTTCTGCAATATTCGTTTCCCTGACCACTTTTCTGGTAGTGCCTTCTTTCTGAGGTTATTTGCCATTACAGTCTCTTATGTTTTGCATCTACATATTGTTTGCATATTAGCTAATTGATCTCAGGGAATATGTTTTTGCCTTTCTTTGTTCACTGACTGTTGACTCATTTAAAACTTAAAATTTAAATTTAAAATTCAAAACTGATTTAAAACTAAAATTTTTCTAGTAGTACAGAATTGAGCACATGTCTCTTTTTACTAATCTTATTGCCTTGGAACTTGTGTGATTTTTCTGAATATTTTTACAAGTATATAAATACTTGATAAAACTAGGATCTATTTTTTTTAAACTAACAAAATAGACCACCATTAGATTTGATTTTTTTTCTAGAAGAGAGGAAAATCAAATTACCAAAAAGGAAAATTTACAACACATAATGAATGAGTAAAAAATCTATTGTTAAACTATTTTACCCAATTATATACCATCAACACCAAAAACTTATAAAAATGTAAAACAACCAGATTAACAAAGGAAGAAATAGATAAATCCATAAATGAATTTTTAAAAAAATCCAGAGCCCAGATGGACTTGTGAATTCCATTGAACACTCAAAGAATAGTTTAATTCTAGTATCACATAAATTTGTTAAAAAAAGAAAAGAAAAGAAATAGGAGTTATCTTCACACTCTTCCTATGAGAAATATATGGTCCTTATACCCAAACCATGAATAGGTAATGAAACTATAGGCCAATATTGCTAATGAATATCGATGCAAAATTATTGGATAAAATATCAGCAAGGAGGCTACAGCCGAATATTCAGAAGTATTCACAGTGACCAGGTTGGATTTATGCCAGGAATGTAAGAATAAAACATTAAGAAAATCGTAAGTATAATATTCCATATTAATAGCAAAAACAAAAATCATATGATTGTATCAGTAGATACATAAAAGTCTTTATAAGAATATAGAATTTATTCTGCAAAAAAAAAATCAAAAAGTAAATAGACTACCCTTTAATATAATGAACAATATTTAAATCCTTAGGCTACATCCAGTTTCAATTTTCATTTTGTTCTTTTCATTTATAAGGTTATAGTCACTATATATATTGTTTTCTAATTGTGCTTACTTTGCTCTTCATCAATTTATGGTTATCTATATTCTTCACATTCATCGTTTCTTATAGCACATTTACAGTCATTGAGCATCTACGTGGCTTCCAATTCTGTGCTACTATAAAAAGCATGTACTAATGAATGTTATTCATTTTGGAAGCAAATTCAAAACTTACCAATAAGTTCAATGGTAAAGTAAGGATACCTATTGTCACCACTCTTATTTGACATTGTTATAAAACTACTGACTGTAGCAAAAGAGAGAAAACAAGAAAAAGGAATAAGCATAGGCAAAAAGGAGAGCATTTTCTTACTTTTAAGATATGATAATTTACTTAGAGATACTAGGATCTTAAAAATATGTTTTAGAGCTACAATTTTCTTTAGTGATTTGTGTTCATTCTTTCAACAAAGACAGTCAATCAGCATCTTTTGGGCACTACTGTGTTTATAGCTTTGCAAAATATTTCAGTACTTTATCAAATCTCTGATCTCATAGGTACATACCTCAACCATTTCATGCCTCTTCTCTTGCCATTCTTGTTCATGTTCTCCATAAATCCTTGATAAAGCATGCTAAGGCCTTTCTCTACATCGTGTGTGTGTGTGTGTGTGTGTGTGTGTGTGTGTGTGTGTGTGTGTGTGTGTGTGTACTCACATATATACATATATATATACATATGTAGTCAGTTACAGCATTTATATATGTAACTGTATATAAGCTGTAACTGACTATACATACATACATACATATATATACATATATATATATACATATATATGTATATATATATGTATATATATATGTATATATATACATATATATGTATATATATATATGTATATATATGTATGTATGTATGTATAGTCAGTTACAGCACTTGGCCTATCAGTTGTCTTTCTTATTCCATAAACAGGGCTGCTTATTTTTCTGACCAATAAATTTCTTTTATATTACTTTTTCTTAACTTACAGGTCATCTTTGTAAATATGGTGTAGCCTACTTTTGCCTTCCATACATCTTTCTGTTGCTGTCTCAGTTGCCTACAGTTTTGATTCTTAGCACAGTGCCTGTTATTTAGTGGGTGCTTAATAAATGTTTATTAATTTGTTGGTTGATTTTTGAGAGAGTGTGATCTTCAATATTTGAACCATATGACATAATTGAGGAACAATTATGTTGAATAGGTTGATTTTTATAGCAGAGAGCAGCTTGTGATCATCAAAAGCACTGCACAATTTCAAAAACATAATCTAGGTGTCTTTCTTATTCCTATTCAGTTCTAGAACCAAATTATTATCTATTGGTAATACTTGATTTACTAACTCAGTAGTCATATCATTGTCTGGATAATAATTATTTTATCATCCGTTAGAGATCTCATTGAGGAAGCCTTATAGCTTAGCTTTAAAGGTTCTCTTACAATATGTCTTTCATGGATATATTTATATCATACAAGATTATTTGGTAGATGCAGCCATAGAAACCTCTTAAAAAATCTCTGATAATAAATTTAAGCAAGACATACAAGAACACAAGGTATTCACCATTCTTGTAAAGAATGCCTTGCATAAGGTCACAGTGGAAAGAGAGGTTCCTTATAGTTGATGTGGCCCTGCACATGTTAATGTTTACAGATAATAGTATTTTACCAAAGTAAGGTAGTAAATTTGGTCATGAAAATGCTGATAACTAACCTGGGGGGAAAAAAAAACCTATTATGCTTTTTACTTGATAGTTTCACCCATAATTGTAGAAATCCTTAATATGTTTTAATGGAATGAGGGCTAACTTTAGACCTTAAACATAGTTATCAGAGATTCAGATTAAAACCAAATAGCTGTTGGAAACATTCCAACTTTTGTTTTACCCCAGGTCTTTTGTAAAATGGCGGTTTATATACTAAATACTCTTAATAAACATTCAGGTTTTCTTCCTCTTGGTTATGTCTATAACTGAGTAATTATATCTGAATTTAAGATAAACAGAACATTGTAGTAGTCTCTTGGGTTTATAAACATTTCGCCTTTTTAAAATATTTTTTGAAATATTTAAGTGAGCAGAAGAAACTTTAAGATTAATTGGTGTTAGTATATAATAAAATGGAATCTAGAGATATAGTAATTATAGTAACATATACATATATTATTCCCTCTTGCCTAACTTTTCTTCTCCAAATTAGAAATCCCTCTTTGTTTCAGATTTTAAACCATATGTCTGGGTGGACAGGAATAACAGAGGCAAGTGAATAGAAAAAAAATAAATGAAAAGAAAGATTAATAATTTAAGTAAATTTAATTTAGTACAGAGCAGTTAACTAGGAGTATGATGAGAGACTGTGAGAATAGACTCAATAGCATCAAGTTGGTATAAACAAAAGTAATCACAGGAACAAAGCACTGACTTAAAAGAAGGGTATAAAATTATCACAAAAAAAATAAAAGGAAGAAGACTTAAGTCTAACAATCGTAACTTTAAGGTTGAGTGGACTTAACATCCTATAAAAGGCAAGAGAGTGTGGCAGAATAGATAAGAAATGCATCTTGAAAATAAAGAAAATTAAAAGAGTAAGGTAAAGGAGAGACTGGCAAAATTTTAGTATGTATCAAGTGATTCCCCAGAACTGGAAATTGCATTCATGCCAAAGATAAAACAAAAACAAAAATTCTCAATGTCAAGAGAAAGAGTCAGGGAAAGTACCTTATACTTATAGATAGTGAAGTGCTATCAATGTAAAATGTCTGTGCACCAAGTTGATAAATCATTAATTTAGTTATGTATGTGTGTATATAGGTATTCTGTATGCAACAGACACTGTGCTGAGCACTGGGAATAAAAATGCAAGCAAACAGAAATACACTCTCTGACAACACTATAAGGGAGCTGAAAAACAGGTTGGGGTAGGGTTGCAAAGTGTCCTGAAAGTTGGGGTCAGGTTGAGAATGAGTGGGGCTAGCCTGGGCATTTCCTAAAATGGAAGCTGGAGAAGAAGGTAGAAGATGTGGAGGTGGTACCAGTATGAGAAGGCTGTTGGGGTAGAAGTTAGGAAATAGTCTAGGAATTCATGAAACCATCCAGGTTTGAAGAAATTATATTGGATCTAAATTCATAAAGAGAAATTTGACTGGAATTGTAAGACATAGATAATAACATTGTAATAGTAAAAGTATTACTCTCTACACCTAAAAAAATAAACAAAACAGGAAACATAGAACTGAATAAGCTGTTGGAAAAATTAAATATGGAAGCTCTAAGACATCTTTAAAAAATTATTATTGTGTTTTGTTTTTTACATTGCAGATTCTTATAGATTACTCCCGTTGTGTGAGAGGTCCCTTGTAACAAAGTAAATGCAATCACCCTAGCTGAAGTGTATGCAGCATTTCATATCTGTATTGACATCTGTATCACCCTGCTTCCACCCTGCTCTCTTCTAAATGAACAGATATCTATTTTCCTACCTCCCCAGTGAGAGGGGAAAAAATTCTTAAATCATAATCAAGCAAAACTTCCCTTTAATGACTACATCTATCTATCTATCTATCTATCTATCTATCTATCTATCTAATTACATATATTTTGTATATATGTACACACGCATGCATGCATATGGTTCTGCACACTAAATCCATCACCTGTCTTTTATAGATAGCATTTTATCATCAATCCTCTGGAATCATTGTCTTTAGTATCTTTCTGACAACTTTCAAAGTCATTTTTAGAGTGCTGTTATTCTTCATTTATAAAAATCCTCACAATTGTTCATTTTAAAAAATATTGATGTTATAGTATAAATTGTTCTTATGGTTCTACTTTATGCTTCACCAGTTCATGAATTCTGTGTCTTTTTGCATCATCTATTTCCATATTTCTTACAAGACAGTAGTATTCCATGACATTCATGAAGCATTCCTCAACTGTTGGCATCCCCTTAGTTTCCATTGGTTTTCCACAACAGAAAGCTGCTATAAATATTTTTGTACATAGAGGACCTTTTCCTCTTTCTTTGACCTCTTTTGGGTATAGTCCTTCTGGGTCAGTTGAGATTGTATAATTCCAAATTTCTTTCCATTATGGTTATATCTGTTCACAAGTCTACCAACATATCATTTTCTGTCTTTGTCATCTTTGCTATTCTAATGAATGTGAGGTGGAATTTCAGAATTGTTTTACTATGCATTTCTCTTATTCTTAGAGTATTTGCTAAGAATATCCTTAGAGTATTTGTCAGTGTGGGAACTTTTTTTTCTTGTAGGTTTGAATCAGTTCCTAATATCTTGGAAATGAGACCTTTGTGAGAGAAACTTGCCATAAAGATTTTTTTTGCAGTACTTTCTCTTTTAATTTTAACTTTATTAGGTTTGTGTAAAACCTTTTATATTTTATGTAATAAAAATTATCCATTTTATCTTCTGTAATCCTGTTTTTATCTGTAATTTTATGTTTTAATCAGTATTAAAGTGTTAAAATAATTACTGCTAGTGATATAGTTTAAAATCTGGCACTGATAGGTCCCCTTCATTTCCATTTCTTTTCGTTATTTTTCTTGAGGTTCTTTACCTTTTTTTCTCCATTTGAGTTATTTTATCACCTTTCTAGTTCTATAAAGCAATACTTTAAAGGTAGTTTTATTCGTTTGGAATTAGATAAGTAAAATAACTTAGGCAGCATTGTCATTTTTATTATTTTGACTTGGTATACTTGTGAAAAATTAATTTTTTCTGTCTTTATTTCTGTAAAAAGGGTTGTGGTTGTATTTATATCATTCTTGTGCGTATCTTGTTAAGGAATACTTCCAAGTATTTTATAGTAATTTTAATGGAATTTCTCTGTCTCTTCCTACTGGATTTTATTGGTATTAAATAGAAATGTTTGTGATTTATATAGATTTGATATCTAATAAGTTTGAAGTTATTGTTTCAGTTCATTTTTTTATTGACTCTTTAGAGTTCTTAAAATAGCAGGAGGCAGCTAGGTGGATAAAATGTTGGGCCTGGAGTCAGGAAGATCTACTTTTAGATCTGGACTCAGACACTTACTAGCTGTGTCACTGCACAAGTCACTTAGACTCTGTCTGCCTCAGTTTCCTAATTTTTAAAATGGGGGTAATAATAGCATTTACCTCTCAGAGTTGTTGTGAGAATCAAGTGAGATAATATTTAGTACTTAGTGCCTAGTGCCTGACACATGGTAGGTACTTAATAAATTCTTGTTTTTTTCTCTCCTGCACTGTTGTATCATGTGCAAAAAAGTAATGATTGTGTTTCTCCTTTATCTATGCCTGTTCCCTTAATTTATTTTTCTTGTCTTAATTACCATAACCAGTATTTCTAATACTGTTATCAAATGGAAATAGTGACAAAGGACATTTTTGTTTTACACCTGATCTTACTGGAAAAAATTCTGTCTTATTTACATTAAAATTAATAATAACTCTTGATTTTAGAGTTACATTATTTATCACTTTAAGGACAAGTCTATGTTTATTCCTCTGTTTTCCAGCATTTTTAACAGAAATAGATATTATATTTTGTCAAAAGTTTTTTCTGCATCTATTGATATAATCATGTTTTTCTTGATTTTGTTATTGATATGGTTTTTATTTAGTTTTTATTTAATATAGTTTTCCTGGTATTAAATTAGCCTATTATTAAATAATTTTATATAATCATATATAATCAACTTATTACTGATAGTGTAAGTCCAATCTTTTAATACTTAGTAATTTTCATGATATGTTGTTTTAGGCTCTTTGCTAATGTTTCTTTATAATTTCTGCATTAAGTTCATTAGTGATATTGGCTTATAGTTTTCTTTTTCTATTTTGATTCTCCTTGGCTCCTATATCAAGACCATAGAAGGAATTTGGTAGCATACCTTCTTTTGCTATTTTTTAGAATGATATATGTACTCAGAATTAATTATTCTTTGAATGTTTGATAAAATTCACTTGTGAATCCATCTGATTCTGGAGTTCTTTCATTTGGAAGTTCATTTGTGACTTTTCTAATTTATCCTCTGAAATTAGTTTGTTTAAATTCTCCACCTTTTGTTTTTTAATTTGGGTGCTTTACATTTTTTAAATATTCATTTATTTTACTGAAGTTGCTTTTGTTGGCCTGTATTTGGGCAAAATCACTTATAACATAACATTTTTATTCTTCATTTGTTACAAATTCGTCTGTTAAATAGAATGTATTTCTACACCATATTCTTTGTGATCGTATGTGTTCTACCCTTTTCTGACTACTTTAAATTGAAGTTCAAGTAACACCTGCTTCACTCACCCCTTCCATCTTTGCATGTAGTTCTACTTTCATAACTGAATTATGTGTCTTTACAAGGTCCCTCATCTCGTTTGCCATTTTCCTTTAACGTTTCCTCCCCCAACCCTTCCTTTTCTTTTTTTCTTATATCCTCAAAAGAACAAAACTTTAAATCTGTTTTAGATGACTACCTCTATGACCTTGTGTGGCATTAGGATTCTTTTAACATCTCCCCCTCTTCCCCTTTCCATTAAAGTGTAAACAATTCATCCTTACGAAGTCTCATCTGATTGTTCACTTGTAGTTACTTTTGTTTTTCCTTTTGATTGCCATATTCATATTTCAGAGTTACCTTTTCAGCTCTGGTTTTTTCATCAGGAATATTTGAAAATCCTATACTTTATTGAAGGACCACTTCTTTCCTTGTAGGATTATACTCAGTTTTGCTGGATAAGTTATTCTTGATTGTAGGCCTTTGTCTTTATGTTCTCTTTTTCTGCTAAATTTTGTGCAGGTATAATTGTAGTTCATCAATATTGATTTCTTTCTTTCTGGCTGCTTATAATATATATTTTTTAATCTGGACGCTCAAAATTTTAGCAATGACATTCCTAGGAATTTTCATTTTGGAGTGTTTTTTTTTAGGCAGTGATTAGTGAATTCTTTTATTGTCACAATGGCCTCTTGTTCTAATATATCTAGGCAGTTTTCTTTAGATTTCTTAAAATCTGGTATGTAGGCTCTTTTGATCATGTATTCTAGGTAATCTCATAATCTTAAGAGTATTAAGTTCTCTCTCCTTTATCTGTTTTCTAGTTTGGTTGTTTCTAATATAAGATATCTTAAATTTTCCTCTGTTTTATCAGTCTTTTGACTTTGTTTTAAGAATTCTTATTGTCTACTAGAGTCATTAGTTTTCATTTGCTCCATTTCTATTTTTTAGGTAGTTTATTACTACTATATTGATTTTATACCTTTTCTTTTAAGTTTTAGTGAAGCTCCTTTTTTCCATTTCTCTTTGATGTAGCTCATAACATCTTTTTAAAATTCTTGCTCTATTTTCTTCAAAGAATTCTAATTTTTTTGTGAGCAATCTGCTTTTTTCCTTAAGGTCTTGATTATAGGTGTTTTTCAGTTATATTTTTCTAGGCTTTTGTCTTAGTCATCCTTGTTACTATAAAAAGTCCTTTAATTAGTTATTTAGCTTATTCACTCTTGTTGGTGAAGTCTTGGACTGAATTCTAGTTCTCCCCTACTACAGGGATCAAATCAGGTTGAGGACTTCCCCCCCACCCCCACTCCTTTTCTTTAAGCCTTTTCTTTCACCGTGTACACTGAAGTTCTCTCCTATGATCAGCCTTAGTTGAAGTCTTTTTCTTTGGCTGAAGAAAGAGAGGAAGAAAAGGCCTTTTCTTTAATCTTCATTTTATCCTTAAATCCTCTTTAATCCTCAAATCTAAGATGAATTTAAATCTTCCTCTGGTGGGAGAGTCCTAGCTGAGGCCTTTTCCTTCCACAGTTTTTTTTTTTTAAATCAACCATCAGCCTGTGTAGAGGCTTTTATCCCTTCACACTAACATTTTTTTTCTTAGTTGAATAATTTTTTTTAAGCCTTAACTCCAAAGTCTGTCAGTTTCAGTACTCAGGTACCAGCCACTAAGCACTGGATTTACAAAAAGAAGCAAAAGACAGTTGCTGACCTCAGGAAGCTTACAATCTAATGGAGGAGACAACATGCAAACAAATCTATAAAGGAAATAATTAAAAGAGGGCAAGCACTTGAATTAAGAGGAGTTAGGAAAGGTTTCCTGTAGAAAGTGAGATTTTAATTGGAACTTTAAAAGAAGCTAGGGAGGCAGTAGTCAGAGTGGAAAAGAGAGAGCATTCCAGGTATGGGGGATGGCAAGAGAAAATGTCCAGAGCTGAGAGATGGAATAGCTTGTTCTGGAACATCCTGGAGGCCAGTGTCATTGAATCAGACATTTATATGGTGGGGAGCAGTGTGTAAGAAGAATGGAAAGATGTGGGGGTGAGGGATGCAGGTAGTCTTTTGAAGGGCTTTGAATACCAGACAGAACATTTTGTATTAGCTCCTACAAGCAGTAAGATTCACTGGAGTGTGTTGGGTGGGAAGGTGGGGTTGACATGATCAGACCTACATTTTAGAGAAGTCACTTTAGTAGCTGAATTGAGGATGGATTGGAGTAGGGAGAGACTTGAGGTAGGCAGATCCACCAACAGTACATTGCAGTAATCAAGGAGTGAGGTGATGAGAACCTTCACTAGAATAGTGGCAGTTATCAGAGAAGGGAGCAGCAACTTGGATATGGGGGTGCGGGAGAGATGGTAAGAAGTCCAGAATGACTCCTAGATTGGAAGCCTGAGAGACTGGTAGGATGGTGTTGCCCTCTGTATGCAAATCAGTCAATAAGTAATTATTACTTACTATATGCCACGCACTGTACCAAGTGCTGGGGATACAAAAGGAGCCAAAAAAACCAGTCCCTGCCCTCAAGCAGTTCACAATGTAATGAGGAAGACAACAAGTAAACATACAAAAGAAATAGGGAATAATTAAGAAAAGTAAGTCTCTTGTTCATTAAACAACATGGAGGCCAGTGTCACTGGATTGAAAAGTACATAGCAAGGAAGAAGATGTAAGAAGGCTGGAAATATAGGAGGAGGCTACATTATGAAGGGCTTTAAAAATCAAACAAGAGGATCTTGCATTTGATCTGGAGGCAGTAGAGAGCAACTGGAGTTTGTTGAGTAAGGGGGAAGGGTGGTGACATGATTGGGCTTGCACCCAGACCTGGCGCTACCACTTTGGACAATCATTTAACCTCTTCAGGCTTTGAATTTCTCATCTGTAAAATGAGAGAATTCAGTGAGCTATGAGATCCCCTCCAGTTCTAGTAGTCTCTGGTTCTATAATTGTTGTCCTTTAGCAGATGGATGCTGTGCTTTAGTGCCTTGAAGGACAGACAGCTCAAATACAAAGAGTACCTGTTTTGGATCAGAGCCTGGGTTTACTTCTCAGCTCTGCCACTTAGCACTTTCCACAAGTTACCTAACCTGTCTGGGACTTAGTTTCTTCAATTATAAATTGAAGGAGATGGAAGTTGACCTCCCAGCTCCCTTCTACTTCTAAAGTTATGATTCTGTGATAGATATGCCATAATAATGGTGTTTACTTAATGTTAAATACATCAAAATCACTGCTGTAATAATATCCAGCTTTTTTCATCATTGAAAATAAACTTAAAATTTTTTTTCTTGCATTTCTCAAAGTTTTCTGTTGTCCCAACAGTCATTAGTAGTGAGGTAGGTTTTTTGTTTTTTATTTACTCATGCCAGTGCTATTATTAATGAAGTGCCTATAATAATCTGTCTTTACAAATAAAAGAGGTGTATTCTCTAATTTTTTTTGAAAGTTACATTTTCTTTTGTGAACTATAGTAATAGACAAAGCACTTATATTGTCCAGAGATATGATGAGTAAGAGGAAAAGGAAGAAGTCACAAGGACAGAAAGGTATATAGTTGGATTTGGAGGATCAGAATATCGTGTTTAAGTCTTGATTCTACCACTTACTAGTTCTGTGACCTTTGGTAAGTGACTTCATCTCTGTGGTCAGCAGTTTCTTTATCTTTAGGGGGTTGGAATTAGATACTCTAAAATGTATTTTCTGAAATAGGAACTTAAACTATAGACATTTAATTTTTTTGTGTGAAAACTGAAATTTTTTCTTTGATAATGCTTGAGACCATTAGGAAATAAAAAAAATTGTCTATGATGTTTTTGTTGTTCAACAAGACATACTACTACATTGAATTTTTAAGACTTTTTATAAACAAAGTTGCAAATAAGAACATTAAAATATCTAAACATGGTGATTCCTTGTTAGTAGAGAAGTTTAAAATAACTATCAAGTCAGCTTAAATTGATTAATCATTTACTTGCTCATCAAAGTATGTCCCTTCAGCAATTTGTATTGTATATTTCATAATAGGTACAATTAAGAAAAATTGGAGTAAATAGTTCTAAATTGTAGAAACCTCTTAGTGTTTAAGTTATTTTGACCTGTTATGTAGCTTTTCCCCCAACTATGTCAAAATTTTTAAATATCATCTGTTAGCACAAATGGATTTTAGGAACAATGTTTACTGCATAATGAAAAACAAGTTACCATTATTAACTGTAGAGAAAGCATAGGTTGCTACTGGTTTGTTTTAATGGATATTTTCACCATTAAAAATCATTTATGTCATCATTGATTAGGAACATTCTCTGTTCTTGTTCTTCATTGAGCAAGGGCCCGTTTTTATGCTTAACTTCCTAGCCAGATTAAAAACTAACGCTGTCTTGTGTCCCGTAGGCCTCGCCTGGTCTTGTCAACAGATTACAGCATTCCACTTGTTAGGACCAGCCACACAGGAGAAACTTTTTACTATTATGCTGTTGGGTAATGATAAAGAAGACAGAAAAGGTCTTTTATGGTAGTTGGGTCCTCAAAGCAATAATCACAGTTTTGGTGATAAGGAAACAAGCTGGATATCAGACATCAGGACATTAACTTGTTATCTCCAGTAGTGAACCAACCTCTTAAGTTCTCTGGCAATGACAGGAACCCTTCCATCTGCAGTGAAGATTTCCAGAAACTTGAGCTGTAGCTACTACAATATTTTTCTTCCTCCTAAGTAAAAGCAGAGTTAACCCTACCATTGTTAGAATAAAAATCATGTGTATTCATTGAAGAAATGCTGTAATATTACTTATAATAGTGTAATATCACATAGAGGGTTTTTGCCAATTCAAAGACACTTTCTCAGTCATTAAGGTTTTTAGCTTATATGTTAAGATGTGAGATGTGGGATTCAGCTTTCACATTTTTTATTCACTTGTGATGATTTTTTTAATATTCTCAAAAAGAACAATAAATATAATTTGTAAATGAAGATCAGTGAAGAAAGAGCATCTAAAGAATTTAGACTACAGTAAAAAGCAAATCCCTTTTCATTGACATAAAACAAATAAACTAGAAAATAACAGTGTAATTTAAGCAAATGTTTTCTCCAGATTTAGATTTTTAATAATTTATTGTCTCTATGAGAATATATATTTTGGCATAGAATCTGTATCAAGTTGCTACTGACTTCTTGTGCTTTGTTTATAGGTCTATGTAAATTATAAGGTTTGATTGTGAACCAGTATATTAAGTGTTAACGTTTTTCTTGCTGATATCAGTATGCAGAGAACTGGCAAGCAGAACTTGCTGAGAAGAGTAGACAGGATAACTGTCTCCGACTTTCAGTGTCCTAAACAACAGGTCCTTTTATGGCAAACACCAAATAAATGTTCACATGATTGGTTAGACCAGGAGAGCTTAGTGTAATGACAGGTGTTGGAGAAACAGGTGTAGCATTTGCCATGTGCTGATTTAGTGATTATATTTTAGCTCTGTGTGGGGGATGATACATAGCATATGCCAAGTAATTTGAGAAGGAATTTTGTCTATACTGATGATGATCTATGATCTTTGAGGATTTTATATTATAGCCAGTGTTGCCATTATGAAATCAAATAAGCAGTTTAGTAGTAGAAATACTAAGTAAAAATTTCCAGAATTTAGTGCTCATGTTCTTGCCTCTCTCAGAACAAAAATTATCAAGGAAAGTATGATGATGATAATGTATTTAAGAGATGGATTCAACTACTTTCATTATTATAAACTGTTAAAAATCATGAGTAAAATAAATAATAATTTATTTAAAAGCTTATAGTTAAGTTAACTTGACCAAAAATTTATGCAGTGACAAAACAAATTCTACTAGACTTTTCTTCAAAAATCTTATATACTTCTGATTATGCCCTCAGTCAGTATAAGATGAAGTCTCAGAGCTACATAAATTATTTAACCAAGTAATTCTGCCAAAAAATAGACCCACTTGGGTTAGAAAATCAGAGAGACCTCTTGGAAGAGGAAGGTTTAAGAAAAAAGTGTGAGGAAAATATCCACTTTTTCTATCCCTTTAAAAAATTTAATAGGTCATTTAAAAGTATTTATTTTGAAGCCAGTATTTAGTGCTCCAAGGTGACAGTATGTCACTAGGGATACTGAGTTACATTCACTAAACAGGAATTACAGTCCACTGGGCAAGCCAGTAGCACTATCAAAGCATTGAAGAAGTTATGTAAAAAGAGCTACAAAAACAAATAGTTATGTTTTGAATAGTTGTTTTATTTACAAATTTTTGTGTAGTATTTTTTATCATTTGAGTATGAAGTTAGTTGATGTATTCGTACATTTTTATTCAGTGTCACTTTAAAAATACATTTTTAGAATTTAAAATTTAGAATGGAATTAATGGACTACCATGTTATATTGTTAGTTTTTGTCAGAGTAGAGAAGATTGAGTAATCTATGTTATTTTCATAGACAAGTCATCTGTATGGTCAATAAGCATATATTAAGAGCTTACTGTGTGTAAGGCACTGTGCTAAGTGCAGGGAATACTGAGAGAGGCAAAGATATGGCCTCAGATACTACCCTCGAGTTACATTTTAATGAGAAAGACATTATGCAAATAACTGTGTACACATACACAAACAATGTGAATGAGAGATTATATAATGTCTCTGTATATGTATGCATATACACCATGTAAATGGGAAGTAACATGAACAAAAGGAACAGGGAGGGGGACAACCTGGAAAGGCCACCTGAAATTGATAGGATTTAAATTAAGTCATTACGGAAGCAGTGGAGGTCAGGAGAAAAAGGATCCCAGGCATGAGGGACAACCAATTAACAATTACAGGTATAAGAGATGTAGTATCTTTTGTGGAAAGGCAAATAGGCTGATATAGCTTGATATTAGAGTATGTATAGGGGAGTAAATTATAAGAAGATTAGAAAGGCAGGATAATATATCACTGAAATGGTTATTTTATTATAGAAGTGCAATGGTTGAAACAACAACAACTATTTTCAAAGGACCATTTTTTACATTTCCATTTTGCTCTATAAATTCCTGTTCATCCAACTGTCATGATAATAAAGTTGATTAGGGTCTGTCATTTAGCAGTAGAAACTGCCAAAGCTATATGTGATTATAGTATTCACTAAGTAGTTAGAAAAGGGAGAAACTAATTTAACTATGATATTCTTTCAACTTTACTGTAAAAAAGCTTATCTTGAGTATTCACCATGATAGGTTATCTTGAGTATTCATAATGAATTTGTTCTTTTTTTGAAAATTAGAGTATGTTTAAAATCATTTCAGTGGCTCAATATAGTTCAGTTCAGTCTGTGCTCTCTTAATAAATAAACAAAAAATCATGGCAAGTTAGTATTATTTGTGTGTGAATTCTCCAATTGTATTTCAGACATTAAGAAAGAAAGGCCTTAATGGTTGTGAGAGCCCTGATGCTGACGATTACTTTGAGCACAGTCCACTCTCGGAGGACAGATTCAGCAAACTAAATGAAGATAGTGATTTTATTTTCAAGCGAGGCCCTGTAAGTACTTTCATTTACCTTTACTTTTTATTTGTTGATCCTTTTTATTAACTTCATTATTTAGGCTCTGAACAAGAAGGAACACAGAGGGTGCGACAGCCCAGACCCTGATACTTCATATGTGCTAACTCCACATACAGAAGAAAAATATAAAAAAATAAATGAGGAATTTGATAATATGATGCGGAATCATAAAATCGCAGTGAGTACTAAAGTATGGTTTGTGCTTTTATCTTGTGCATGAAGATATTCACAAATATAGTTTATATTTTAGTATTCAGTGCTACGCTCCAGAAGTGATAGTATGAAATCGTTCATTAAGGAGTAGAGATTCCTTTTTAATTTGTTAGTTCTATGTCAGCCCGTATCAGTGGGCCCTAGAGAATGAAAAGATAAATGACACACCTTAGCCCTCATGATGTCCCTGTTGAGGAGCAGGGTAAGGGAAGAATAGTTAAGTTCATGGGTATTTGTCTGTGATAGTGATTTCTAATATATTTTTTTTGGACAGAGGGTCCTAATTTTCATTTTGATTGATCGACTTTTTAATTTAAAAATTTTAGTTGTTGTAAAATGCTCTTTTGGTGGATAGAGCACCACCCCTGGAGTCAGGAGGACCTGAGTTCAAATCCATCCAGCCCCAGCCACTTGATACTTACTAGCTGTGTGACCTGATTGCCTCATTCTCCCCCCCCCCCAAATGCTTTTTTGGGCAGTACTTATCTAATATCTTAGAGTAGAAAAGGTAAAACTGAAATTCTTTCCTTTTCTGTTTCCTTAATGACTTCCTCCTTATTTCTCTCTGCCCTTAAATGGAGTTTGGCAACTTCAAATCTAGTGTCTGTATTTAGCCTAAAGTGTAACCTCTTTTGATTATTTAAAAGTAGCCTCAGCTGATTTAATAATATAGCTGTTTTCCTTTTTGGGGCTTTGTAAAAATTACCTGATCCTTACGTATATGATAACATTTTCCTACAACTTTTTAAAAAATACTGTCTAGTGCTGAATCTATAATCCTATGATATTATGTTGATGTGTTTAGAGCCTTATTGTAACTTATAAGAAATAGCCTTTTCCAGAATAGATTTTAAAGGAGTATTCTCTTTGGATTGGCCAAATGACTTCTGAGGCTTCTTCTAGTTCTAAATCTATGGTCCCATGATTTTATTAGGACTACTTATGTGCATGTATCCAGTGATAATGAAAAGTTATTTTCTTTTCTTTCTTCCTTTTTTTTTCTTTTGCTGAGGCAGTTGGGGTCTTATAAGTGACTTGCCCGGAGTCACACAGGTAGTAGACATTATGTGTCTGAGAGTGAATTTGAACTCGGGTCCTCCTGACTCCAGGGCCGGGTACTCTTTCCACTACACCACCTAGCTGGCCCAAGATATTTTCTTTAGATTCATGCTCCTGACAGAGCCTTACTTTTTGCCCCCCCATTAGGATTTTATCGGGATAGTTTTTCCAAGCCCAGTATCAGTGCTTTTTCTCTAAAGTACTTTCCATAGGCTCAATATCTAATTTCCCTTAAACACACACACAAACACCCATAAATAGGTATCATAACTAGCATTGTTTTGGTTAAAGTGATACCACTACAAGGATACATCTGTTCATTGTAACAGCAAATAAAAACTACCTACCTCACAGGGTTGTTGTGAGGATTAGTGAATTGATGTAGAGCTTCTGTAGTACTACAAAAATAAAGTTTTACTTATAAAAAAAATGATCAGATTATTGCTTTCTACTTATTGTTCTGTTAATATAATTCTACAGTAAACTGATTTATTTGGGTCTGTAAATTCTTTGCATTCTATTGGCTTTCTTCTGGATTGACCGTGATTTTCTGATAAGGGAAAGCAAAGTGGTTTATTCTCAAAATTGAGGTATAGGTAACTCTTACTTTGTGATAGTTAAAAAGAATTTTTATAGAATCTTTAGAGGTAAAATTCAAGAAATAAAGAGAAAAGACCTTTTCTCTAGCACACTAGTAATTACTACAAATATATATGACATGTCATAAAGGACACCATTTTTTACTGTATATGAATTTTCATGGAGTCATTTTCCTAAAGCTTTCTCCAAACAAATTTCTTTGTCCAAATATATTTATTTTAAAGACATCGGAACAGTAAAAGGAATTCTTTATTAATCTGATCTGCCATTGGTTACCTGTTATTTAAGTGTATTTTCTGTATATTATTTCATTTTTACTAGGATCTTGTAATGTTAAGTATGTAATTAATATGTTGATATATGTTTTTTGGTAGATTTTTTAAAAAATCAAATAAATTAGTAATTGGTACTTTTTTTGCTTTTGGTCTCATAACTGTGTTGAAAATAACACATACACTTTTGTGTTTTGTTCTATTTTGAATCACTAATAAACATATAACTAGCTATATTTAAAATAAATAGTTAAATCTAGGCTAATTTTTATTTCTAAGGTGATTGATTAGTAGCAAAAAGTTATGTTTCTTATTATTTTACCTATATTATTTCACAAAATCTTTCAACCTAGTTATTCTGGCTTCTGATTTTCAGTTGTGCCAATATTTGTTATAAAAATTAATGTTGTAATTAATAGCCATTTTCAAGGTGAACTTAAAAAAAACTTAAATTATTTATACATTAGGCTTTTGCAAAACTGTCAAACAGGGTTAATATCTGCCCTTTGCATTTAAATGTTATAAAGACATTGTGAAACAAAGTATGCTAAATAGTTTATTAGTTCTAAAATGTAAATGAAAACTAAAATTTGCCCTTTTTTCCTCCTTTATTTCCAGCCTGGTTTGCCACCTCAGAATTTCTCAATGTCAGTTACGGTTCCAGTTACCAGTCACAATGCTTTGACCTACACTAACCCAGGGAGTTCACTTGTATCCCCATCATTGGCAGCCAGTTCATCATTAACAGACACAAGCATGCTCTCTCCACCTACAATGCATAGAAATGTATCTCCTGGAGCTCCTCAGAGACCACCAAGTACTGGCAACACAGGTAATCTTTTCTTTTCATTTTTCCAGTCCTTTAATAGTCTTAGTATTGTAATAATAGAGCTGATTGGTAACAAATGGCAAGTACTGCATGACAACAGTCAAGTCATCTTCCACTCCCTTACTGGCTCAGAATAATTTAGAATCATTGCTCTTCAGTTTTTTCTTTGACTTTAATTTGAGAACTGTTCTTTGAGAAGTATTAATATGTCTAATATTGCGAAGAATAAAGCATAGTCTCTGCCTTTATTATTTCATTTATTATATCATTGGAATGATATGACATTTACAATTAGTTAATAACAACTTAAGGTAATATTTGGTTGCATGAGAACAAGGAGATGGTAAGAATGAGATAAATAGAAAAGATCAGTTTGGACTTGCTAAGTCAGAAAAACAGCTCTTAATGTGAACTTTGAGTGGGATAGCTGAGATTTTAAAGGACCTTCCAGATGGATGATGATGTTGTTCAGTCATTTCAGACCCATTGTGACCTCGTTTGGGGTTTTCTTGGCAAAGCTATTGGAGTGGTTTGCCATTTTGTTTTCCGGCTCATTTTACAAATGAGGAAACTGAGGCAAACAGGGTTAAGTGACTTGCCCAGGGTCATACAGCTAGTAAGTGTCTGAGGCTAGATTAGTCTTCCTGACCCTAGGCCCGGCACTGTATCACTGCATCACCTAGCTGCCCCAGGTGGATAGAATGCTGTAAACAAAAGCTTGACATTAAGGATTTAAAAAGTTGTATTCAGGGAACAGTAGTGAGACCTGCTTAACTGGATTGGTGGGATCACACTGAGGAAAAGTTCTGTTCATTTTGGAGGAGGATCTACTCATGAATGAACATTACTGGATTTTCCACTGTATTTCACTTCACTCATGTTAGTCCTTTTGCCTAGAATAAATCTCCTTGCTCTCCCCCCACCCAAATTTCTACACCTCTCTAAATCCTGACCATTCATCAAAGTCCAGCCTAAATTTCTCTTTTCCTGTAAATGCCATGTCACAGGTAACTTTTCTTTTCTCTAAATTCTACAATCATTTGATTGAATTATGTCTAGTTAATAATTCAAGAATATATGCTTTTTCCCCCCAACTATGTGGTGATGCCCTTAAGGAGAGGAACCATATTTCATATTTACCTCTATCTCCCATAGCACTTAAAACAGTGCCCTGCACAAAGTAGATACTCAAAAATTGATTCATTTAAGAAAATTATGGATAAGCATGATGGGATAATAAGATGTGGGCTTTTAAGTGACAAGATGTAAAATCTGGAATTGAACTTAGAGTAGGGGAATCGTTGTAAGTTTTTGGACAGGAGAATAAGATGATGAAATAATTGTCTTTTGTTTTCTTTGTCCTGCCCTTACTCTTCTCACTATAATTTTGTCTGATACATTTATCGGAGGGGTATAGGGATTATGTCCATGGCCAGGAAGGCATGTTCTCCAAAAAAGTTTATGTTGAAACATTTTAATGTTGATTCCTTATTAGATTGTTTTTTTTAATGTTCTGGTTGTGCTTAATACAAGTAGGAATAGCTAATCTTTCTGTCTTCATTTTAATATTAGGTGGAATGTTGAGCACTGCAGACCTCACAGTGCCAAATGGATCTGGAAATAGTCCAGTGGGTAAGTAAGTGATGTAATTCTTTGGTTCATATACTGTAGTCATCCATCCCTATGTTTGAGACATAAGAAACTTGATCTCAGATCACTGCCTCCTACTAAATTACAATTTAGAGAAGAAAAAAACTAGGAAAATGACGAGGCTGATGGGTTCTGATTATTTTTTTTTTTTTACAAAAAAAAGTTCACCTTTCCCTTTAGAAACTGTATTTGTTCCTTGAGCCTATTTTCACAAATGTCTTCTTTTTTATTTTGAAACCACATGTTAAAATTGTAAAAAAAAATTAGAAAAATAAGCATTTGCATCAAGGTATAATAACTTGAGAGAAGCATCCCAAATTTTCTGTCTCATATTATTCAGCGTTTGACTTTATAGAAGGTAGTCTTCTTCTAAAATTATAATATCTTTTCTCTAACACCATATAATAACCAAGAGCGTTCAGAGCATGAGGTTGGTTGGTTAGTTGATTGTTGTCTTCCATTCTCAGAGGGGACCAAAACGACATCACTATGCCAGAGTCAAGTTTCAGTGTGTCCAGCTGGCTGGTCAGACCAATATGAGCTTGGAATGCTGTACCACAGGTCTGGCACAAATAGTTCATGTGACCATTTGGGGTGGTTTCTCTAAATTTGCGCATCCTGCATTTCCTTTGAGCTCTTTCAATTCTACTTTGCTCATAGAGGACATCGTCTTCTCTAATGTGGGCATGCCATACTGAACAGTCCTGTGCCAATATCTCCCATGTCACACAATCAATTCCAAAGTTCTTGAGAGACCTTGAGAGTGTCTTTGTATCGCTTCTTCTGACTACCATGTGAACCCTTGTCCTGTGTGAGTTCTCCATAAAATAGTCTTTTTGGTAAGCATATGTTTTGCAGTCATACAACGTGGCCAGCCCATCGGAGTTGCACTCTCTGAAGCAGAGTATGAATGCTTGGTAGTTTAGTTTAAGAAAGCACCTCAGTGTCTGGTATCTTATCCTGCCAGGTGATCCTCAGAATCTTCCTAAGACAATTCAAATGGAAGCAATTCAGTTTCCTAGCATGGCGCTGGTATACTGTACAGGTTTCACAGGCATACAACAGTGAGGTCAGCACAACAGCTTTGTAGACTTTCTGTTTAACACCTCTTCTCTCTCATACTTTCCTTTGGAGCCTCCCAAACACTGAACTAACTCTGGCAATGCGTGAGTCAACCTCATTATCAATGTGTACATTCCTGGAAAGTACGCTACCAGGGTAAGTGAACTTATCCACAGCATTCAAAACTTCTCCATTTGCTGTAACCAGTAGTTCCACGTATGGATGGTATGGTGGTGGCCGATGGAGCACAAGCAGTGGAGAACTGATCCCTACTTTGCTGCATCTCAGCTTCAGAGGCTGCATGAGTACACAATCATCTGCGAACAGAAGATCATTCACCAACACTCCCTCTGCTTTGGTCTTGGCTTGTAGCCTTTTCAAGTTGAAGAATTTACCATCAGTATGGTAGCTGACCTGGATGCCATGGTCTTCCTCATTGAGAGCATTTGACAACATGGCTGAAAACATCATGCTAAAAAGCATGGGAGCAGGCACACAGCTTTGTTTCACTCCATTGGTGACTGGGAAAGCACAAGAGCATTGTCCATTATCCAGAACCCAGGTAAGTGTGCCATCATGAAATTGACAGACAATGCTGATGAACTCTGGGCAACATAATTTTCCATAAGCCCTCACTACTGACAGTTATCAAAGGTCTTGGTCAGATCTACAAATATTGTATACAGACCTCTGTTCTGCTCCTGGCATTTCTCCTGGAGTTGTCAGGTAGAAAACACCATATCAACCGTTCCTCAGCCCTTTCTGAAGCCACACTGGCTCCCAGGTAGATGACCATCTTCCAGGTGAACAATCAGCCTATTAAGGAGGACTCTGACAAGAATCTTGCCAGCAATGACTTGAGAGAGACCTTCCTGTGATTGTCACAGGACAATCTATTTGCTTTACCTTCCTCAAACTTCTGGAGGATAACCTCCTCTTGCCATATAGTGTGGAAAATTTCAGTCAGCTTTTGTATGAGCAATGGAACCCCCTACCTTGTAAATCTCAGCTGGAATAAAATCAGCACAGGGCTTTGCCACATAAAAGGAGCCTAATGGCATTCAAAACCTCTTCTTAAGTTGGAACTTCAGCTAGGGAGGGATTGACTTCAACCAGAGGTAAACAGTCATTGGCCTCAGCATTGATTGACGATGGTCTGTTGAGAACACTATGGAAGTGTTCAGCCCATCTCTTTAGGATCATTTCCTTATCGCTAATCAATGTGGCTCCATCAGCACTGAGTAGTTGAGATGTGCCGATGGTGAGTGGAATCATCTTTGCAGATGTTTTTGTACATTTTTTTGTGTTTTGACCAAAGAGTGGGATTTCCTGCCTGCCACAGTGATCGGGGCAGGGCTGGGTAAGCAGATAGGTTTTAGGGCACCTTTTCTAGCTCCTTCCTCACACCAGGAGGTGAGTAGTGCAGTCCTTAAAAGGCTGCTCAGACACCTAGGGGACTGCCAAATCCTGCTGCTGCTTCTGGAGAGAAGATGACCCTATGACCTAGGCTTCCTGTGTGCAGGATTGTGACTCCAGCTCTTAGGGTATCTGTACCTGCTGCTTCATCACTTGCCTGTCACCACAGGACTTTGAGATAGGTAAAATGGTAAAATAGTATGGGTGATTTCTTTTGATTCATGCATAAATTGAATTTAAGGGAGGCAGAGTTGCACGAAGTCATCGGCCTCACCCTCTCCTCAAGAGTCATCACAGTCCAGTGGCAGGACAGAATTAAGATGACTGGTGATGGCTCAAGATGCAGTGGATGATCTTGGTGTCTTTGATGTCTAACCAAGCTCTAAGCACTCTACAGCGCCTGCTTTAGCTGCCTTCGTGGCCATTGGAACAAACTGTTCTCATGTGCCCATTCCACTGGGAGAAGTCTTCATGTGCTTGGGGTAGACACCCCCTGACTTACTAATGGGTTTGAGACCCCTCAGTTACCCTCATCCTGGTTTAGCCCGTCTGCCAAAATGGCTTACTGAGGTGTGGCCACTGTGAATGCTACAGCTTCTTGGAGCCACAGGTGAGAGGTGGAACAGGTGGACACCAAAAGTGGAAAGCAGCCCTTTAAGGGCTGCTTGGCAGCCGTCACACAAGAGGTACTAGTCTTCCTTGAACACATCCTGTATCCCAAAAGCATGAGGTAGCAACCTTGTGTCTAGATGTATAGCATTGAAAGGTTTTATCTTCAAAGGATCAGCATTTCATTTGGAGAAAATTTAAATTATTGCTCATTGAGCGTTTTCATTTTGATTCTCCTACAGATTTGACAAGTATTTGAACATATTACATAAATATTGCTGTGAAAATTAGTTCCTACCAATTACAGAGAATGTTGAAGATAATTAATATCTTCATTCATACTTTCCTCAAAGCATTTCACGATAAGCTGGGCGAGGATACAAAGATATTTAAGAAGCTTCTGCTTCCCTCAGTGATATGTACACATAACAGCTACTCTGCAAAGCCATATATGATCATAGGCACCATATGAGTGATACGGCAGTACAGACAGTGGTATAGAAGTTTAGAGAGAAAATTATTTGATGGTGATTGCTTTAATCTATTTGGAGATCAGTGGAAACTTTCAAATCAGTAGGCGGGTAGGTGGTACAGCAAATAGAATACTGGACTTGTTGTTAAGAATTGAGTTCAAATCTGGCCTCTTATGTTTATTGACCCTGAGCCAAGTCCCTTAACCTTTATTTGCCGCCGTGTCTTCATTTGTAAAATGGGAATAAATAACAACACCTACCTTGGAGGGCTGTTGGGAAGATCAAATAAGATAATATTTGTAAAGTGCTTAGCACATTGTAGACACTATATAAATGCTTATTTACTTCTCTTCCTCTAAGTAAAGTTGGCAGAAATCAAATTTGAGTCTTGGTCAGCATTTTCTGAGTAAGATGGTGAATTGTAAAACAAAGAAAATTAGGGCTCCACTCTTCAATACTGTGATGGATATGTGTTCATATTGATATGGGTGGGTATTCCCTCCAGGGATATAGATTGCAGCCTATCTACACTCTCTTGGCTGTGTAGATCCTTTATAGGCAATCTGCTCATTGTGCTTGGAAACCTTTTTCTGGAACTCTTGACATTTGCATTGATAGAATGAAGTGATATGATTTAGAACAGTTTATACAGTGACAGCCACAATGTAGAAAAAATCAACAGTGAAGGATAAGAGCTATTATCAGTGCAGCAACCAACAGACAAGCAATGAATTATACTTCCCATGTTTTGGTAGAGAGGTGAGAGGATGTAGATTCAGAATGAGGTATACATTTTCAGACATAGTCAACATATATATTTATTCTGCTTGATTATATTTATTTGTTACGCAGGAGAGTTAATCTGTTTTTCCCCAAAGGAAAGGGGTAGATATAGAGAATCGGAGAGAGAGTAATATTGGTAGTCCCTTCCCCCACCTCCCAAAAAAGTGTTAATGAAACATTAAAATAGAAGAAAGCAGAAAGAAGTTTAGGTGGGGATACAGATAAGCAAGGCATTATTGGAACTGAGTTAAAATCAATATATATTATTTTCAAAAGGAAACTTTACATAATAGAGTTTTCAGTTCTTTGGATTAGAGAATGTCATGTTTATTGATAGCTGTCAAGTTCATAATACTAAAAAATATTTTAAATGACATTGCACGGGTCCTAGTGAAACACTTAAACTGCCCATCAGTTATCTGTTTTTCTTATGACAGAACTGGCCCACCTCCTTTTTCCATCATCCGCCTCTCTGATGATATCTTATATAACTTATCTTTTGCATTTCTTTGTTGGTAGTGTGCTGCAACTTATGTTCACTGTGCTTTTTCTTCATTGCCAGTTGTGTTACTGCACCTTCATTTTAGTGAGAAGTAGTGGAAGGAAAAATAAGGTTACAAAGCTTGGCAGGAGACCCAGTTGAGTCAGATTGTCCCTAAAACATTTAAACACACGATTGGAGGGAGGCCAACAGACACTAAATGGAAAAGATAGGTCAAGATGACTATAACAAATGTTTCTCTCCACATGTAATAGAGGAGCACCACATTTGAGCTCTGACATATGTAGCCACCAACAGAAATAAATGGAAATCACACTAAACAAAAAGAGAAGAATAGCTAACTTAGACACAAAGGTGGGCCACAGTGGAAGTGACACTATTTTGAAAACATTTAAAGAGTCATTTTTCGAAAGAGAGGTGAGAATACCAAACAGTTGGGAAAATAGTATATGTTATTAATACCTAAAAAAATCAATAAAATAATAATGAGTATTGAATCATGTACTTGCTTCCCCATTTCAACAAAATGTTTGTGAGAATAATCCCATAAAGACAGAAACAGCATAATAGAGTGGAAAGAGCTCTTTGGAATACTACACATGGTGTCCCTGGGTCCAAATTCAAATCTTGACTGTCACTTATTTACCTGGGTGACTTTAAGGCAGATCTCTTAATCTCTCTGCAATTCAGATTGCTCATCTGTAAAATGCAGGGGTGGGGCTAGATGAACTATAAATGTTACGTCTCTGCAATTAGGATCTATACCTGTATAAGAGCATTCTTGATGAAAGTATCAGGAAATGAAAGTTTTCACAAACAGAAACACGAAATTTCACAAATAGTGTTCTATTTGTCCGACTGCAAAAGAAATGGGACCATTACTCCATATATAAAGATCTCTTTGGACTGTATATTGACTTAAGTTTTACAATGTAATATTATCTATATTTTATCATATTTGTATTTTGTTAAATATTTCCTCATTACATTGTAATCTGGTTCAGTCCACACTCAGGAATGTTGCAAGCCATGTATTTGACACCTCTGCTGTAACACACCACATCTTTGCAGTGTTAAAGTTGACTTCAGGGTACAAAGAATACATGCTTTAAAAGCATTTAGGACTTACCTGTATTTAGTAAATATCTAATTACATATGTTACTCTACTGGGTCCTGTACAAAGAGAACAAAATAGTTATGATCACCTCTAAGAACCTGCAGATCAAGAAAGATGACTGTGATGGAGATAAGGATTTATTAAAACAGTGTGTGAATAGGCATGAAGTTATTTATATCTCAGTTATATTCTCTCTCCTTTACCATCAGCTCTGATCTTTCTATTCTTCAGACACGTGTCTTCATTTGTCCATATGACATCTCCACCTAGTTAGACTCAGATTGTCCAAAAACAAGCCTCTTTTTCCTTAAAACTGCTTATCCTCGTAATTTCTCTATTATATTTGGTGATACCCATTCTTTTGATTCTAGACTGTAGGGTGATATCTTTGACTCTTGTTACCTCTCCCTCACCTGGCATGTCTAGTCAATTATCAATTCCCAAAAGTGATTCTTCAGATTTATTCTAACTCCTTAACAATTCACATCCCTTATCTAATTTCTATTCCTACCCAAATACCAGCATAGTGCAGTATCAGCCTCCTCTTCTGCTATAATACCTTAACAGTTTTTCCTGCTTCCATGTTTTCTCTCTCCCAGTAACTCTACCAGATTAATCCTCCTTTTGTATAGGTCTAGTCATATCACTCTTGTGCTCAAAAATCATCAGTGTTAACCCATTTACCTACTGAGTAAAGTTCATACTGTTTTGACTGGTGTTAAAGGCACAACACAGTTCAGTTCCAGCTTCCCATTTCAGCTTTATCTCTTACTACATGTACTTGTTAGTGTAGTACCAATTATTTTTCAGAGTGGTTTGGACTAATTTGGAGTTCTGATCACTAGTTAAAAGGAATCCTTAGTTGCATAGATTTTGTTCGTGCAAAAGTTTTTCATTTCTATATAATTCAAATTATTTTATCTTTTATGATTATTTCTCTTCCTTTTGTTAAGAATTCTCTCCTGAGAGAATATATAGGGTAATATACTTTAATATATGAGGTAATATACTCATTTTGAACTTATTGTGGTATATGGTGTAAGATATTTGTCCAAACTTAATTTCTGCCAACTTCCTTCATTCTCAGGGATTCTTGTCAAATAGGGAGTTTTAAATTCTAGGTTATTCGAGTTTGGTTATTTCTCTTACAGTTTTCTAACTGCTTGTTATTCCTTCCCACTTCCCCTTTCACTCTTTACCCATTTTTCTCCCTGTTGCATTTCCAGTCTGCTTAGTTAGGTTATACCTAGGTACTGATGTACCTCTGCTTCATTTAAAATTATCTGAAATAATTTTCAACTTGATCTAGGTTTGGACTGCATTATTGTCATCCCATGGAGTTTAAGCACTCTGAAGTCTCACCCTGTATCAGTTTTTCTTATTTTCTGGAATTTTAAAAATACTATACAGTTGCCCTCTCTATTTGCTGGGATTGGGGTACAGGATCCTTACAAATGTGGAAAAACCATTAATAACTCTAGGCCCCACATCAAGCCTTTATTTTTAATAATTCTGATCCACACTTGTTTAACATACAAACAAGTAAAACAACACTCTGCACCCATAAAAAAGTTGCAGTTTCTACCTGAGAGAGATAAACATCTCATACACTATGCAGAGTCTTCTCATCTGCAACAACTGCTTCACAGATTTCCTTCTCTTTTGAAAAGCACTGGGGAAAAATCACATGACTGAGTCTTTACTTGGTAAATCTGTCTTTAATTAATGTTAGTTAGACTGAGAGCATTTATATTACATATAAATCATCCGGTTAAGATCTAAATAAAATAGCATTTAAATGCATGAAAATTATTTCTTTTACAATTGGTGTACATTCTGGGCTTAAGAAATCCCAGAACTGAATGTGTTTAAGTGAAGAATTTTAAAATATATTTTCTTAATAAAAAGTTTTGTAATTTTGGAAGTAAAAAAGAACTAAGATGTGGATTCTCATTAAGGAATGTGACTTTTGGCCATTTTAGCAAGTCTTATTTGTGTCTGTCACTTGGAGATATCGTTTTATAACTTTGGATGGGAAATTGCAAAGAGATCTCATTCCTAGTTTAAAAATTTTGATATTTGGGTTGTGGTTCAACAAAATTATTTTGTTTCCAAAAGCAACTTTTAGTTCTTTGTTTCAAGTTGTATTTTTAGGAATCCTGAATTTTGCAAGGAACATTTTTACTATGCATATAAATGCTTAGCATTTTGTTTGTTTGTTTGTTTTTTACTAAAACTTGCCAAGCACAGAATGACTCGGTCTCTGTGTTTGCAATGAAAGTTCAAGTTTCCTACACACACACACACACACACACACACACACACACACACACACACACACACACACACACACACACACACACGAGATACATTGTTTTCAGGTACCAAGACAAAATGTACATGGTGTGAGGTACAAAAAGTGAATTAAAACCCCTCACATGTGTTCTACTGCATTTTATAGTGTAATGGGAAGGTAAGCAGTGTATCTATAGTATAACATTGAAAAACTAATTGAACCAAAAGACAAGGCATATCTTCCCTTCTTGCAGGGATGGTGGACTATGGACATGAAAAAATGCATATAATATACTTTTTCAGTAAGTTTTTTAGTTTTGCTTAAATTCTTTTTTTTCCTTTTGTTTTTTGTTTCAAGGGATGGCCATCTGGGGTGGGAAGGGAATAGGGATACATTGGGAAACGTAGGTTATGTAAGATTTCCATAGAAAAAAGTTAAATAAAAATTTGTTTTACTGGCTGACATTTGTAAAATGTTTCAAAGTTAAAAACATACTTAAACATTCTCTTATTTGTTCCTTATAACAACCTTATATGTTGGTATTTTGGTATTTTTTTTCTCATTTTACAGATAAGAAAAACAAATATAGCATATAAGGTTGCTTGCCCAATACCATTAAGGTGGTTAAGTCAGAGATGGGATTTGAACCTAGATCTCCCTGGTCCAAATGTCTTTCTGCTATACCAGAGCTTTAGAAAGAAATACCAGCCTTAAGTGAGACAGAAATAAATAAGAAAGATCATATCAGGAGAACAAGATTCAGGGAATGTTCCATGGAGGAAAAGATATTTGATCTGGGCCTGAAAGGAAGGATTGGAAGGATCTTTGTCAGGAAGAAATGAGGAATATTTTAGATAGAAAAACCAGCCATAAGCAAAGGCATAGAAATAGAAAAAAGCAAAGAACTGATTAGGTTGGAGTGAAGCATAGGATATTATGAAAAAGATTTCTGGGAAATAAGGCCAAGAAGTAGACTGGGGCCAGATTGTGGGAGTCTTGAATACCATGCTGACTTAATTCTGTTATCAGTGAGCAACCATTAATGTTTTTTTAAGCAGGATAATGAAAAAGTCAGGGCTATACTTTTGGACAACTATTCTAACACAATACATTGGATTAATTGGAAGAAAGAGAAACTAGGCAGGGAACTAGTTACAAAGCTATTGTAGTAGTCCAGGAGAAAGTTAAGGAAAGACTGGACCAGAGTGGTGACAGTGAAAATGTAAAGAAAATGATGCATGAGAAAGATTTTATATACGAAGCATCTATGGGACTTGACAACTGATGAGATATGGGGGAATAGGGAAGAGTCAAAAATGACACCAAAGTTCCGAGCCTCAGTGCCTGGGAGGATAGTGATATGATGATCAGAAATATTGAAGTCAGGAGGAAGAGATACATAGAAAAGATGACGAGTTCATTTATATACATGTTGAATTACTATAGTAAGGATTATTGATTGACATGCTAATACATCATATTTGCAATGCAACTAGAACATATGTTTAAGTTGAAAGCAGAAGAACTGTTGGTTCTAGGCAAATTTAATAACAGAATTTGAGCTAGTAGCAATTAAGATTAATGTTAAGCCTTAAGGAAGAAAAATATAATGAATGTAAAGTTAAAGACAATAAATGAATATTCAGAAATCCTTTGTCACCTGTACTCCATAAACTTGCTGTGTAATTACTTAGCTTCTCTCTGATTACCTCTCCATCCCTGAAATAGAAATCTATCAGAATGTTATTTTCTAATATTATTATTAGTATTACACAAATAAATTGGGTCATTAGTATTTCTAAATCATTTTAGATTTCATTGAAGCTAAAAATTATGATGCACATAGTAATAA
The DNA here is from genome assembly GCF_003287225.1 of Phascolarctos cinereus. NCBI lineage: Eukaryota > Metazoa > Chordata > Mammalia > Diprotodontia > Phascolarctidae > Phascolarctos > Phascolarctos cinereus. Next base: position 133,046,193 of record NW_027555736.1, read on the forward strand.
CTGGCAAAATTTGCCAGCAAATTTATTTTGTCTCCTACTTACAAGATGTGTTAGGCAAACCAGCCCAACTGAAGTGCCAAGGGCACCCTAAGACAGAGACAAGAGGCAGCATTCACTAGGTGTATGAGATTAGTGGGACCACCTCCACTCTTATCCTAAAGGGAGATAGCCCAGGACACTGAGATCAGGAGCCCTGGAAATAGCAATGCCATCCAGACCACCAGCCCCACCTCCAGCTTGGCCCCCACAGTTATCATTTAGGGGAGCAATTCCTATGATGAAGGTTCACCTTCCTCCCCACCATTGCTTTCACCAGCACTGACTAATTGTTACTGACAGGTGAGACCAAGAGTCTCTATATGGTAGTGCTCCCTCTCTTTCTCCCTTCCCCCAGCTACCAGTCCATCATCCAGCCCATCCCTTATAGCCATCACTCCATGAAACAACCACTGTGGATCTGTGACCTAGCAACTGTTTCTCTAATTACTAAAACCAGGGGCCTCTTCAGCAACCAAAGCTACTGAAGACTTGGAAAAAAATTCTGGATACCAAAGTCCTTGGCATTGTCAGCTGGTTCAGCATCAAAAATAGATATGATTTTATCACTGGAAATGACAGTAAAGATACATGATTATCTGCTTTGCTGCTGAACCCTTAGGACCATTAGAGTCTTTCCATCTGACTTGGTGCTGAATCCTGTGTATGGTCTATCCCCTTATAATATGAGCTCTTTGAGATGAAAATCTCTCCACTTTTATGTTTGTATCTATAGCACTTAGTACAGTGCTTTGCACATAGCAGGTACTTATTAATTTTTTTTCATTCATACTAGCCACTGATGATACAAAGACAAAAACAGCACCTATTCTAAAGAAACACGCCTTCTACTGGGGGAGTACCACATGTACAAATTTAAATATAATGCAAGGTAAATTGAAGAGTGAAAGTCAACTTTTCAGGGGGGTTGGGGGGTGGAGGGGTGTTAGTAGAAGACTTCATGGAGGAATTTGTACTTGAGATGAACCTTGAAGACAGACAGAAATTTTGAGAAAAATGGGAACAGTATGTGCAAACAAGCCAATATATTATAAATGCCTAATTTACTAACATTGCTTAAGCACTTAACAATTGCTAGGCCTACAAGAAGAAAAATGAAACAGCCTTTTTCCTTAAGGTGATTACATTCAGTTGGGGAAACATGGGTACCTTCAATATGTACATACAAAATAAAAACCAAGCACTAGCAGCTGAAGAGATCATTAAAGGCCTTACATAGCAAGTGGTACTTAAGGTAAACTTTGAAGAAATCTAGAGATTCTAAGAGGCAAGTGGAAGGATCAAAGACTTTCCAGGCACGAGAAACAAAGACAATGTCATGTGTGAAGGAAGCAAAGCCAGTTCAGCTGGATCAAAGAACACATGATTGGGAAATAATGTGTACTACACCTGCAAATTAGGTTGGATCCAGCTTGTGAGGATTCAAAATATCAAACAGTAGAATTTGTATTTGAATCTAGAAGTGTTAGAGAGACACGAGTTTATTAAGCAGAGGAGTGACATTGTTAGACTTGTGTTTTAGGAAAATCATTTTGGCAATTGTGTGACAGAGAGATTAGGAAGAAGAGACTTGAGGAAGGACACCAATTAGGAGAGTATTGTGGGGGGGAGGGGCAGGAGTGGTAATGACAGCCTAAAGTATAAGGTGGTCCTGTGAGTAGAGAAGTATAGGTTGTCAGAGATGTGGAGGTAAAATTGATAAGTTTTGCTGACTGATTAGATATGTGGAGTGAGGGAGGGTAAGGTGTCAAGTATTATTACTCTGAGCTTATGAAGGGCTTTAAATGCTAAACAGAGCATTTTGTATTTGTTCCTGGAGGCAATAGGAAGCCACTAGAGTTTATTGGGGATGTCGGGGGTGGGGTTGTGACGTGACATGATTTGGCAAAAATCAGTTAGTGTCTGAATGGAGGATGGGTTGGACTGGGGAAAGATTTGAGGCAGACAGACCCACTATCAGGCAGTAATCAAGGTGTGAGGTGATGAGGGCCTGTACCAGAGTGGTAGCAGTATCAGAGGAGAGAAGGGGGCATATTCAAGAGATGTTGCAAAGGTGAAATCATGAGGCCTTTGCAACAGATTGGATGGGGTGGGGTGGGGGGGGAGGATGAAATGGTGAGGATTCAAGATGACTGTTAGGTTTCAAGCCTGAGGGACTGGTAGGATGGTAATGACCTTTGCAGTAATAGGGGAGATTGCTCTGGAGTGGGGGGGGGCGGTTATTGGGGAAGATAATAAGCTCTATTTTGGATGTCTAAGATGTCTGCTGGATATCTAGTTTGAGATGTCTGAAGGGCAATTGGAGATGTGAGATTGGAGCTCAGCAGAGAGACTGGGTAGGAAAGGGAGATTTGAGAATCATCAGCATAGAGGTGGTAATTAAGTCTATTGAAGCTGATGAGATCACTAAGTAAAGTAGTATGGAGGGAGAAGAGGGTACAGGACAGAATCCTGAGTACATCTACTGTTAGAGGACATGATCTGGAGGAAGAACCAGCAAAGGAGATAGAGAACAAGCAGTCAGGTAGGAAGAAAACCAGGAGAGAGTGCTATCCAAAAACCTAGAAAGAAGAGAGTATCTAGGAAGAGTGATCAACAGCATCCAAGACTGCAGAGAGGTCAAGGAGAATGAGAATTGAGAAAGGGCCATTGGATTTGGCAACTAAGTGATCATTAGTAATTTTGAAGAGAGCAGTTCTTTTGGTCCTAAGGAGTCTACATTCTGTTTGGTGAGTGCGGGGGGCAGGGGATTTTAAGCATATTAACTTTTATTATTAGTGACAATGATTAAAAGTAACAGAAATGGACAACTCAGGAGAAGGAAGTCTGTATGTATTTTGAGGGGGGCACAAATAATGAGTTCCTTTTTAGACACATTGAGTTTTTTAACAATCAGCAAGTAGCTGAGGATGTGTGATGAGAACTCAGAAAAGAGGTCAAAGATAGAGATACATAGGTTAGGTTTGAGCCGTGGGAACCTATAAAGGTCTCAGAGCAAAATAACAGTAATAGTAATGATGATGATGATGCCAGCTAACATTTATGTGGCACTTTAAGGGTTGCAAAAAAGTTTACATATATTGTTTGATCTTTACAACAATCCTATGAATTAGGTGCTCATCATATAAGAGTATTATATCACTATTTACAGATGAGGAAACTGAAAAATGTTGATTCACTTGTTCAAGGTGACACAACTAATAAGTTTTTGAGGAGAGACTACATTTACTATGCTGTGCTGTCTCTTTGAGGATCTGCCTGAGAAACTTGAGGACCATTGATGAATTCTTGGGGAACATTCATAGAAAGAATATTCATAACAGATATAGGGTAGTAAGAGTTAGGAAGTACTGTCTGTTCAAGAGAGGAAAGTTTCAAGGAGGAATTGCTTATCAGTTTTTTTAAAGCCTGTGCCCTGCCTAAATTTGGTATTTCTACAAGCTCTTTTAGATTCCTCTAATCTTTATTCCAATTATGAACTTACTCCTGCTTTCTTCCACAAATTGCATTTATCCCTGACACATATTTGATATTAATGCTTTACAATCTTAACCAAGTGTTGGTTTGTTGGTGTTGAGTAGAGATTGTTTTATTTTTTATATTTGTATCCCCATTGCCTACACAATGACTGGCACAGAGTAGGTTCCTAATAAATACTTGATTAATTGTATGCCATTCCTTTGTGTAATTGTTATTGGTATTTTTTATCTTGAGATTGTAAACTGTAAAAGGAGGCTTACACTGAATCTTTAGTGCTAATAAAAAAATCATCCAAACATTATTCTTTTTAATGTTTTTGTTATCAAGTATGGGCATTCTATATTGATTTATTTCAGAACTCCCAAATTATCAATAGTTTTACTTCAGAAGCCTAAACTATAATTTAGTTCTACAAATGAACGTACTTTTAAGATTATGCTTCTTAACTGTATTTTTGCTTTTTTTCCCAACAATACAGCATACAGATTTATTGGTAAAAATTTGACATATTAATGACAGAATGATTCCTTAACCTTAAATTGAATGAATTGCTTTTCAGAGTATCATTTAAAATCTGCACATCCATTCAGTTCCTAAAATGAAATCACAGAAAAGATTAATGACATCATTGACTACAAATTATTCTTAGAATAGTAGTAATAAGAACATAGAATATTTTCCAGCCACAAGAATGCATTGCCTCAATTGATGTGAACCTAAATATGAGCCAGACTGATTGAATGTTATTATGTCTTAGAGCTGTAGAACAATAAGTGAGATTAGCTACATTAGTTTTCTGAAGGCATTCATATGTAATTTGTTAAAGATGATTTTCATTTTTGTTACTATAATAAATGATCACAACTAAAAAACAATTTTACCCATGTAAAAATTGTTCATTTATTTTTAAAATATACCATTTTTTCCAAACATGTAAGATAGGAAAGTGTTGGACATCTTTGTTTTTACATTTGGAAATTAATTAAATACTAATTAAATTAATATAAAATCAAACTTATATTAGCAACCTACACAAATTATCTGCATTTCATTAATATCTTATTTTTTCTCACTTAAAGAAATTAGTTAGAATTTTTAAAGTTTGCCAGAAGGATCACTGCTCTGTGCTATACAAAATAACAAATGGTATTTCGAAGATGATTATAACTTGAGTATGTCAAGTTGTCAGACACTTACATCACCCTGAAATCATTATCTACTTCTAGTTCCTTACATTAAAAAAATGCAGTGCTTTTAGCTCCCCTTTCACTCTCTTTGTAACTTTATTTTCCTGAGCAAATCTGTCTGAGCAACATGTAGAAGAAGTGCAAAAGCCTCTTAGGCAGCAGTATTGTAAATGTAAATGTGTTTCTTTGCATTATCTTAAAATTCTTTTGGGTTTTAGAGAATGACAGACAGGTATATTGCTTTGTCCTTTTGATTTGAAAGCAAATTAAGTGAATAGTCTCCTATAGCAAATAGAATTACATAATTGTTGTCGTGAGAAAGTATGTCTTAGGCATGGATATGTCCTTGATATGTAATATTTAAGAGGAACAGTTATTCTTTTAAAGATTCTGATAGAATTATATAGGCATGTGATACTACAATTCTTAGTCCTTTTTTTTCTGGGTGGTGGAGGGGGAAGGTGGAGGGAGGATGATGGAGGAGGAGTGAACAGAGGTTTATTTTTTTTTTAATTTGTGTACTAAACATACTGTAGCATAATCCCTTGGCATGCAAATTATTTTGAATCCCTCTGTCTTGCTCTTGGATGAGATATTCTCCCAGGAGGTGCAATTGTGAGTAGGTTATTGTTTTACCGGCACTATTTAAAACATGAAATGTTTTCTCAAGGCTGTTGGTACGATCTAATAAGGGCTACGAGAAATGATTATGTATGTATGTGTAGGAAAGAGGATCAGGCCAGTCTTAACACAAAAACTACCCAAACACATGAAAAGAGAGTACAGGAAATTGTCTCAAAGTTAGTTTATTATGCCCCAGAGGAGAAAGTAATTGCTTAATGTGTTAAGATAGGTCATTCACAGTTGTATTATGAATTAGGAGGAGGAGGGATAAGAATTAAGGAGGAGCAAAGAAATATTCAGATCATGTATTCTCTCTAGAACTGGATAGCATTTTTCATCATGGATCCTTTGGAATTGTCTTGGATCATTGTCTTGATCAGAGTCACGAAGTCTTTCACAGTCGATCATCCTTACAATATTGTGTGTACAGTGTTCTCCTGGTTCTGCTCACTTTACTTTGCGTAAGTTCTTATCCGTCTTCCCAGGTTTCTCTGAAATCATCCTACTTGTCATTTCTTACAGCACAATAGTATTTCATCACATTTGTTCAGCCTTTCTGCAGTGGATGGGCATCCCCTTGTTTCCAGTTCTTTGCTATTACAAATATTTATCCTATAAGTCTTTTGGTACATGTTAGTTCTTTACCCTTTTCTTTCATCTCTTTGGGGTGTAGACCTAATAGAGGTATTGCTGGGTCAAATGGTATGCAGTTTCATAGCCCTTCAGGCATGGTTCCAAATTGTTCTCCAGAAGAGTCAGACCAGTTCCCAGATCTACCAACAGAGAGGATTCTGGGAAGATGGCAGAGTAGGTCAGAAAACTTTCTGTTCTCCAAATTTCCTCCACAAAAAAAGACAGAACATCACCTCACAGCAGCAGAAGTAAACACTGGGTAAAGCAGTTGCCTTCCTATGACAGTTTCAGAATATCCCAGGAAAGACCTAACCTCCAGGGATGGAGGTTTGGGCTGTGTGAAGTGCAAACACCTCCAGGCTGATTGCAGAATCAACAAACAAGGCCTGAGGGCAGCTGGGTTGGGAGGCAGCCTGAGCCTTAGAAACTTTTATTTGGCAGACAGTGTGAGAGGGTCTGTCCACTGAGAAGGCAGAAATTGAAGGACCTTCCAATGTCAAGGGACACCAAACACAGCTGTGCTGACCAGACACTTCCCAGGCTATGGCTGCAGGAAGGAGCTAGCACACACCTGGTGAGTCAACCAACTAGAAATAGAGATTCAGAAATTTAAGGAAGAAAATCATTCTTGAAAACTAGAATAGGGCAAGGGGAAGCTAATGATGTGCTAAGACACCAAGAAATCATTAAACAAAACCAAAAGAATGAAAAAATAGAAAAAGTGAAACATCTCATAAGAAAAACAATTGATCTGGAGAACAGATTGAGGGGAAATAATACAAGAATAGTTGGACTACCTGAGAATTACGATTAAAAAAAAAAGAATCTTGGTACAATATTACATGAAATTATCAAGAAAAATTGCCCTGAAGTTCTAGAATGAGAAGGCAAAGCAGAAATAGAAAAAAATCTTCCAATCACAACCTGAAAGAGATCCCAGGAGGAAAATTTACAGGAATATCATAGCCAAGCTTCAAAGCTCCCAGGTTAAGGAAAAAATATTGGAAGCAACAAGAAAAAAAAAGTTTAAATAATAGAGCTACAATAAGGATTACATAAGACTTAGCAACTACTGTGTTGAAGAACCAAAGGTCTTGAAATACTCTAGCAAAAGAGCTGGGTTACCACGAAGTGTAATTTACCCAGCAAAGTTAAGTGTAGTCCTAAGGGGGGGTGGGGGAGGGAGGGAGGGAGGGAGGGAGGGAGAGAGAGAGAGAGAGAGAGAGAGAGAGAGAGAGAGAGAGAGAGAGAGAGAGAGAGAGAGAGGAGATGGGGAGAGAGAGAGACAGAGAGACAGAGAGAGAGAGAGAGAGAGAGAGAGAGAGAGAAGGACATTTAACAAACTGAAAGACTTTCAGGTTTTTGTTTCAAAAACCTCAGAACTTAAGGGTATGATGGGGTGATTCCAAAAACTAAAACTGTGTAGGAAGAGATATTAAAAAAAAGGGAGTAATTATCTCATATAAATGAGGCATACAAGGAAGCTAGTTGGGGTGGGTAGTGCTGGAACCTAATTCTCATTAGGAATGGGTTAAATGGGAGGAGAAGATAAGGGAAGAACTGTTAGAGGGATGGGTAAGTTAAGGAATAGGAGAGCAAGGTAGCAGGTAGAAGAAAAGCAGAGGGGTGAGGAAAGATAGGTAAATAGGGTGAGAAGTATAGTGAGGAAAAATCGGAAGGAGGAAAATACACAACAAATTATTGTAGCTTAGAATGTGAATGAAACAAATTCACCCATAAACCAGAAATGGATAGCAAATTAAAATTTTAAATTCAACAATATGTTACTTTCAGGAAATATTATAAAAATGAGACATATACACAAAGACAAAATAAAGGGCAGGAGTAGAATTTATTATGTAAAAAAGTAGGGATAGTAATCATGATCTCAGACAAAGTTAAAAGTTAAACTAGATTTAATAAAAAGTGAAAAATAGAGAAACTATAGTATTCAGTATTGTTTTAGATTTTTTTAAATACCTAGAGAGTAAAATACCTGAGTGTATACCTGCTAAAACAGACACAGGAACTATATGAACATAAACATAAAAGACAAATAAGCTCAGATCTAAATAATAGAAGTAATATTTATTGTTCATGGGTAGGTAAAGGCAATATAATTTTTAAAATGACAATTTTACCCAACTAATCTATTTATTCAACATCATCCCAATTAAATTACTAAAAAATTATTTTACTGAGTTAGAAAAAATAATAACAAAGTTCGTTTGAAAGAGCAAAAGGTCAGAAATATCAAAGAAACCAGGGAAAAATATATAAAGGAAGTAGATTCAGCAGTATCAGACCTTAAACTATATGGGAGAGCATTGTTGAAATGTAAAAAAGGATAATTTCAATTATTTTAAATTAAAATTTTCTTGTATAAATAAAACCTATGTGACCAAGAATAGAAGGAATGTACAAAATTGGGAAAAAACTTTGATAGACAATCTCTCAGATAGGATGTGATTGGGTTGGAATATTGCTGTAGTATAGGAAATGATGAGTTAGTTGATTTAAGAAAACATGGAAAAACTTGGACCTGTGAAGGAGGATGCTATCTATCTACCTTCAGAGAAACAGATGACAGGTAGAGATAAACATAGTACAGTCTTACATATATGTGTGTGTGTTTATAGATATCTGTGTATATGTATGTATATTTGTGTGTGTTTGTACACATATGTGTGTATATATACCAACACTTAATTGTAGGCTTCTTGTGGGGGGAGGGGGTGGAGGTGGGGAATAAAGCAAAAAGTGAACAGCAGAGAACAAAAGAAGACCAATAAGGAAGCAAAGAAGAGCTGGGCAGCTTTGAAAATGGTGTGTTATATTTATTATATACGTTATCTTGAAATGGAAATTTACTGTTTTATATTGAATCCTCTCTTATGGTCTGCTGTGTACATGGCATTTTCTCATTTGTACTTAAGTTTAAAATTTTAAAAAATTTACAAAAAAAACCCCACAAAGAAATCTACCAATAGTACATTAATATACCTGTTTTTCCACATCCCCTCTAGCATTTATCATTTTCCTTTTCTGTCATGTTAGCTACTCTGATAGGTATAAATCCACAACACCTTTTCCCCATACTCTCTGCTGAGGTCCTTACCTCATACTTCACTGAAAAAAAGAAGAGTCCTCTCTTCTTCCTTCCTCTTCATTTCACATCATGTAGACATCATCTCCTACTATCTCCTCCTACACTCCTGTCTCAGATGAAGAGGTGCTTCTTTTCTTCATCAAGGGCAACCATTTGTACATGCACCCTTACTTGATCCCATCTCTTTCCATCTTCTCCAGCAGGTTGCCTCAACTGTTGTCCCAGTTCTGTCATCAGTCTCTCCTTACCTACTGACTCCTTCCCCTGATGCTTACAAACATGCCCCATTATATCTAGTATACTTAGAAAACCCTTACTTGATCTGGACATTTTTGTTACCTGTTGTCCCATATCTCTCCTTACCTCCAAGACTAAATAATAGCTCTCAGCTTTAAGCTTTAATAGCTTAAAATTTCATGAAGATTTTTGAGACACCCTGTATTAGAGCCAGGAGTTTGAAATTCAGACTTGACTGACTTCTTTCAGTATGGAAAGCAAAACAGTGTTTATAATAGGGATAAGCTAGAAGCATTTCCAGTAAGATCGGGGGTGAAACAAGGATGTCCATTATCACCACTGTTATTCTAGAATACTAGAAGTGTTACCTTTAGCAATAAGAGAAGAAAAAGAAATTGAAGGAATTAGAATAGGCAAAGAAGAAACAAAGGTATCACTCTTTGCAGATAATATGATGGTATACTTAGAGAATCCTAGGAATCAAATAAAAAATATTTGAAATAATAAATTTAGCAAAGTTGCAAGATATAAAATAAACCCACATAAATCATCTGCATTTCTATATATTACTAACAAAACCCAACAGCAAGAGATAGAGAAATTCCATTTAAAGTTACTGTAGACGTTATAAAATATTTGCGAGCCCACCTGCCAAAACAAATCCAGGAACTATAAGAACACAATTACAAAACACTTTTCACACAAATAGTCAGATCTAAATAATTGGAAAAATATCAGTTGCTCATGAGTAGGTCAAGCTAATATAATAATAAAAAGGCAATTATACCAAAATTAAGTTATTCAGTGCCATGCCAATCAAACTACCAAAAAATTATTTTATAAAACTAGAAAAAACAATAACAAAATTGATTTGGAAAAACAAAAGGTCCAGAATACCAAGGGAATTAATGAAAAGAAATGTACCAAATTTTAAATTGTATTATAAAGCAGCAATCATCAAGACTACTTGGTACTGACTAAGAAATAGAGTGATAGATCAGTGGAATAGGTTAGGTATGTAAGACACAATAGTCAGTGACTATAGCAATCTACTATTTGATAAATCCTAAGACTCCAGCTTCTGGGATAAGAACTCACTATTTAACAAAAACTGCTGGGAAAACTGGAAAAGAGTATGGCAGAAACTAGGCATAGACCAACATCTTATACCATATACCGAGATAAAGTTAAAATGGGTACACAATTTAGATATAAAGGCTGATATTATAAGTAGATTGGAGAGCAAGGAATAATTTACCTGCAAGATCTATGGAGAACGGAAGAATTTATGACCAAATGAGATAGAAAATATTATGAAATGCAAAGTGGATGATTTTGATTATATTAAATTGAAAATTTTTTGCACAAACAACGCCAGTGTAACCAAGATTAGGAGGAAAGTAGAAAACTGGGAAAGAATTTTTAGAACCAGTGTCATTGATAAAGGCCTCATTTCTAAAATATATAGAGAACTGAGTCCAATTTATAAGAATACAAGTTATCCCCCAATTGATAAATGGTCAAAGGATATGAAGTTTTCAGAGGAAGAAATTAAAGCAATCTATAGTCACGAAAAAATGCTCTAGATCAGTATTTATTAGAGAAATGCAAATCAAAGGTCTGAGGTACAACATCACACCTATCAGATTGGCTAACATGGCAAAACAGGAAAATGATGACTGTTGGAGAGGTGGCAAAATTGGAACACCGGTGTATTGTTGGTGAAGTTGTGAACTGATCCAACCATTCTGGAGAGCAATTTGGAACTATGCCCAAAGGGCTATAAAACTGTATACCCTTTGACCCAGCAGTACTCCTTCTAGGTCTGTATCCCAAAGAGATCATAAAAATGGGGAAAAGACCTACACTTTGGAAAAATCTGGAAAAACTTGCGTGAACTGATGCTGAGTGAAGTGAGCAGAACCAGGAGAACATTGTACACAATAACAGCAACATTGTGTAATGATTGACTTTGATAGACTTGGCTCTTCTCAGCAATGCAAGGATCTAAGACATCTCCAAAAGTCTCATGATGGAAAATGCTATCCACATCCAGAGAAAGAACCTTGGAATCTGAATATAGATGGGAGCATAATATTTGCTCTGTTTTTGTTTTGTTTCTTCTTTCTTGTGGTTCCTCCCATTATTTCTAATTCTTCTTTACAACATGACTAATGTGAAAATATGTTTAATATGAATGTATATGTATAGCCTATATCGGATTGCATGCTATTTTGGATAGGGGGAGGAGAAAATTTAAAACTCAAAATCTTATGGAAGTGAATGTTGAAAACTAAAAATAAATTAATTATAAAAACTTTATTAAATCTTAAAGCGGTGTTTAAATGTGAGCCATTACTGTTAATTTTTTGTGCATCTGTATTATTGCTTATAGATCCATAGGTTCTGTCCTGCATCATTAAGAAAATAGAAAAAGTAAACTGATGAGTATTACTAAATATATTAACTTCTTCCAACTTTCTTTCACTAATCTAATGGCTTATCTGTTCATCACCCCTCAACATGAAATCTCTGTCCCATCTGATCTAATCTGTTCAACTATCTTCCACTCATGATTTATTCATTCCTGCCCTTCATCATTTTTTATTAGAAAGCTCCCTTCCTTTGTATCAACCAATTTGTCCCTGCCTTCTCTTAGAACTCTGCACAGAAGTCATTTCTAGGAAGACTTCCTGCTAGGTTTTGATAATTGCCATATTTTATATTTCCTCAGCACTATGTTTGCTTTCTTTTGTTCATATATTGCTTTATAAACATGTTCTTTATTTTTATGTCTCTATCCTTTTTCCAAGTAGATGATAAACTCCTAGAGAAAAGGGTGCCTGTTTGTCTTATACATCTTGTCTTCCCCCTCTAATAATGTTCTGCAAATGGTACTTAAATGTTTACTAACTAATTATCCAAATTTTGTACTGCTAACCAGTTGGTAACTTATTGATTTGTTTAATATTTGTATGCTAAGCATTATTACTGGGAATTCAAGAAAGTCCACTAAGAGCTTACAGTTTGTTATGCACAATGATATATTCATTTTTGATAAACTTTGTTTATAAGCACCAAGCTTTTGCTTAAGCAAAATGAATTGTTAATACTGTAGCTTTGTTTTTTGTAATTTTCAGTTATTTTGAATTGACCTTTGCTTGCTGTAATAGAATTGGACGCAAGGGACTCTTCGGAATAGGATGATAGTATAATATTCATAGTAGAAAGGCGTTGTGAGTTATTAAAAGGAAATTTCACCCACAGTAAATTTTTAAGCACTACTACTACTAGCTAACATTTATATAGTGTCTACTATGTGCCAACACCTGTGCTAAGCATTATTTCATTTGATCTTTAGAGCAACCCTGGGAGGTAGGTACTATTATTATTCCCACTTTACAGAGAAGGAAACTGAGGCAAAAAAATGTTAAGTTGCTTGCTCAGGGTCACATAGCTAGTAAATGTCTGAGGCTGAATTTGAATCCAGGTCTTCAAAAACATGAACATTTCAACATAGGAAGAAGAACAAAAGAGTAGCGTATTTGGAACTCTGACCTTCTTTTAGGTACAGTAGTTATTTTCTCTTCTGTACCTTTGTAAATGCATGCCTTGAATTAAATTATTTTTCTTTTTTTGCCTACCACTTCCATACTCTCTCTTTCTTCCACACCCAAATAAGAGCCTTCCTTTATAATAAGTATAGTCAAACAAAACAAATCAACTCATTGACTGTGTCTGAAAATCTGTGTCACATTCCACAGCTCTAGTCTGTGCTAAGAGATAGGTTATAATATTGATCAGAGTTAGGAGGTTTTTTAGAGTTGTTTGCCTTTATGTTGTTGTAGTCATTATGTAAATTGTTCTCCTGTTTCTTCTGACTTGGTCTTCTTCAGTTTATATAAGTCTTCCCACATTGCTCTGAATCTGTCAGTTGACATTTCTTATAATGGAATATTATTACATTATATTCACATGCCATATCATAATTTGTTTAGCCATCCCTGACGTGATGAATCTACTTTGTTTCCACCTCTTTTCTACAACAAAAAGTAAACATTTTTATATATATATGCGCATCCTCTTTTCTTCCTTCTCCTGAGAGAAGATAAAAAAAAAATTTCTCCAAAGTAGGAGGACACTTCTAATAGTTACTGGCTGTGTTATCCTGAGCAAATCACTTAATATGTTAATATTCTAAGCCAATGTTTTCAAACTCAAATTGAACCAGATCCCTGCTGGCCACATATTGACTTAAAACCATAAAGTTAACATTATCTGTGTTGTATTTTGATTTATTTTGCTAAATTTTTCCCAGTTACATTTTAATCTGATTCCTGAGCATGAGAGTCCCACACCTCTGCTCTAGGCAACTCCCTAAGACTGTAAGTCATAGATAAGTTGCTGACCTGCTTTGGTACAGGGCATTTTCTCACACCAATCAAATCACAGGTCCAGTCTTTATCTCTGTCTTAGCAGCAGTCCACCCCAACCCGGGTTCAATTAACCTAGAAAGTAAGGAAAAAATTATGCATGTGTAAGAATGTGTTTAGGTACAGTAATAAAGAAAGAGCACGTTTCTTGAAAAGAGCATGTTTTAAGAGTTGAGAAATTCTTCTCAAACGTTTACAGAAAAACTATGTGGGCAAATCTTTTAAAATTGAGCTTTTCAAACAGGATCTTTAAAACTGTTACTGTTTATATGGTTTATTTTCACACTAAATCTTAAAAGTATTTCTTTATGTTGTTATGTAACTGTTTAATGTCTATATGCAGGGTGTCCCAAAAGTCTTAGTGCAATTAAACAGCCCTAAGATTTTTTTGGGACACCATATACTATTTGAACTAGGTTATAAGCGTAGGGGGCCCCCCCCCACACCCAGAGTTACTTACAAATAGGTTTGATACATATATTCCATGGTATGTCCATATTGAACATTTATGTGAAAGAAAATTGTGACTGTATTTCTGTGTAGCTGAGAAACATAAGTAATAGAAATGACTTTTCATTGTTTCACTTAAGTTAAAAAAAATACAAGATAGAAACAAGTAGTAAGAAAAAGGAGGATTATAAATACTGGGGCTTAGTGGACTTGATATATAGCCAAGTAGATCAGATCAGGGCAGGAGGAGGAGGGAAAGAACAAGCATTTACTAAGCATCTACTGTGGGCCAGTTAGTGTGATAAGCACTTTACAGATCTCTCATATAATCCTCACAACAACCGTATGATATAGATGCTATTATTATCCCTATTTTACAGATAAGAAAACTGAGAAAGGCAGAGTTAATTTATGTCTGAGTTGTGATTTGAACTTAGTTCTTACTGTTTCCAGGCACAGCACTCTATCAACTTGCTATCTACTTGCCTACAGATAATACAGATTGTCTCCACAGTGTGTAATAGGAGAAATTCTGGACAACTGGCCCAGACATTTATAAGAATTGAACTGGGTATCTATCAGGAAAGGGTCTTAAGCATTGGGAGAACTGGTGAGGAGAGGTAAGGGAACACTCAGCTGTCATTACCAAATTTTGGTTATCAGGTTCAGATAAACTATATCCCTGGATATTGAAAGATTGTGATTTCTGAATAGTATAGGTTTTTTTTTTTAATTATAGTGAATAGCACTCTGTAGAACAATTTGGAACTGTGCCCAAAGGGCTATAAAATTATACATACTCTTTGACCCAGCAATACCACTACTAGGTCTGTATCCCAAAGGGATAAAAAACAAAAAGGAGAAGGACCTATATGTACAAAAAAATATTTATAGCAGCTCCTTTCTGGTGGCAAAGAATTGGAAATTGAAGGGATGCCCATCAATTGGGGAATGGCTGAATAAGTTGTAGTATATGATTGTGATGGAATACTATTGTGCTATAAGAAATGATGAGCAGTATGCTCTTAGAAAAACCTGGAAAGACTTACATGAACTGATGCTAAGTGGAATGAGCAGGACCAGGAGAACATTGTACACAGTAACAGCAATATTGTATGATGAAGAACTGTGAATGACTTAGTTGTTCTCAGCAATACAATGATCCAGGATAATCCTAAATGACTCATGATGATAAATGCTGTCCATCTCCAGAGAAAAAACTGATGGAGTCTGAATATAGATCGAAAGCATACTTTTAAAAAAATTTTCTTTATTTTTATTGTGTTTTTTGTCTGTTTTCTTTCATAACATGACTAATATGGAAATTTGTTTTGTATGAGTACACATGTATAACCTATACCAAATTTTTTGCCTTCTCAATGAGGAGAGAATTTGAATCTTAAAATTAAAAAAAAAAAGGAATGTTAAAAATTATTTTATATGTAATCAGTGGAAAATAAATTACTAAATATTTTTAACTATGGTGGATAGGAAATGTACAGTAGGACAAAACATATTTAAATTGTGGGCTGATGAGCTATTCCTGGGAAAATTCTAGAATTTATTTTTTTACAGTGTCTTGATTTCTCATAAAGTCACTAGCTTCCAATTGCTCTATTCTAATTTTTAAGGAAGTATTTTCTTCAGTAGTCTTTTGGACTTCCTTTTCCATTTGGCCAATTTTTCTTTTTTAGGGCATTTTTCTCCTCATTGGCTTTTTGGACCTCTTTTGCCATTTGGGTTAGGCTATTTTTTAAGGTGTTAATTTTGTCAGTATTTTTTTGGGTCTCCTTTAGCAAGCTGTTGACTTGTTTTTCATGATTTTCTTGCATCACTCTCATTTCTCTTTCCAGTTTTTCCTCTACTTCCCTTACTTGCTTCTCAAAATCCCTTTTGAGCTCTTCCAAGGCCTGGGACTGATTCATATTTTTCTTGGAGGCTTTGGATGTAGGAGCTTTGACTTTGTTGTCTTCTTCTGGTTGTATATTTTGATCTTCTTTGTCACCAAAGTAAGATAATATAGTCTGACTCTTTTTGCGCTGCTTGCTCATAATCCCGGCCAGTTACTTGAGTTTTAAACTCTTTGTTAAGGTAAGAGTCTGCTTCCAATGTGGAGAATGTAGTGTCCCAAGTTTCAGGGGTTTGTACAGCTGTTTTCAGAGATACTTGTAGGTACCTGTAAGTTTTCAGTTCTTGCAAGGTGGTATGATAAGGGGTGAGATGTTTACTCCTTTCCTTGCCTGTGACCACAAGTATTCCTTTCTGTCCTGTAACTGTGAGGAGGGGTTCCTCTCTACAGCCACTACAAGCTCCACCACGCCAGCGTTCCTCCTCACCCCAGCACCGCCACCCAGAACTGTGACGCAGATCCACACACGGGCAAAGCAAGAGATTCCTGCTTCTGCACTGGCAAAGAGATCCCTGCAATCCCTCTCTGATCAGCCACTGGATTCCCCCTCAGTCTGTGGGCCAGAAGCTCGGGAAGCAGTTGCACCCCTTCCCCCCCCCCGATCACGCTCTTGGGGAATGAAGCTGAGACCCCACCTTCCTTTCTCAGCACCGACAGAAACAGACTTTTCCCACTGACCTTCTAAGTTGTCTTTGGCATTAGTGGGTTGAGGAGTCTGGAAACCTCCACAGCTGCCCGTGATTCACTCCTCTGAGGCCTGTTCCAGGTTCACTGTGGCCTACGCTCCCATGCTGCACTCCCAGCCCGGCGTGATACACCTTTCTGATCAATCATCCAGGTTGTCTTGGGCTGGAAATTTGTTTCACTCTGTCTTTTTGTGGGTTCTGCTGCTTCAGAATTTGTTTAGAGCCATTTTTATGAGTATTTGGAGGGGTTTTCTAGAACTTATTAATGGAGTGGTTTATGAGCACCTGGAAAAGAAAGCCAAAATAGGTACATTAAGAACAAATTGTGCCTAATTAATCTTACTTCATTTTTTTTTAGTAGGGTTACAAGGGTAGGATAACACATGGAAGGGAGTGGTAGCCAGGAAGTGGAGTTTGGTATGGGAAGTCATAGGGATGGTGAATAACACCATAGGCAAGTCAGTTGACAAGCTCATTCTAAAAGCAATGGTAGTATTGATTTGAATAATGTTTCAGAGCAAAAGGTCAGAATTGGAAGGGGGAACAGAAAGGATATATGCAGCAACAAGTTGAATGGGTGATTGTAAGGAATGAAAACCATATAAAATCTAGAGCCAGTTCCATATAGAGGATAACTTGCATTTTTACCGGCAAACTCACCAATTAGGGCATAGTGTGGTAGTTCCAAAGGTGAGTGAATTAAGTCACCCAATAGATTAAGATCTTCAGGAAATCTGGTGGTCCAGAGTGAGCAGAAATCAGCAGCAAAAGAGATGGCCAAGGGTGAGATAAATGTGAAGTCCTAATTTGGATTCGTAAGAAATCAGCTTCATAAAATGGATTAGGAGACTTGTCTAGAGAAGAATTCATGGGCAAAAGTGCTTGTAGGTTTCCATTTGAAATTTCTTATTTGAAATCAACTCAACAGCGTGACAGATAATGACAGCCACAAAAGTGAATAGGATTTGAAGGAGGAAGAGATTTTATAGATCATCAACTCTAATCCATCACTTTACAAATAAGAAAAGTGATTAAGGGAAATGATTTGCCTTAGATCACAAGTTCTTTTCATCTTAAATTGCTTTATATTATTGTATGTGCCGTATTTGAGGAAGGACATTGATAAGCTGAAACACATCCAGAGGAGTGGTGAGAAGGCTAAAGAGGAGACTTGAAATATAAAGTTGAATTAAAAAAAAAGCTGGAGATGTTTGACCTAGAATAATAACAGGGATGAGGGTGGGGCAGCTGGGGAGGAGAGTATAACTGTTTGGAGGGCTGTTGTGTGGAAAGATTTGCGTTGTTTTGTTTTTCCTAAGGACTGACTTAGAACAAATGAATAGATGTTGCAGAAAAGTAGATTTTACCTAATTAAAGGGAAAAACTTCCTAATAGAAAAAACTTTATAAAAGAGGAAAAGCTCCCTATCACTGTAGATGTTCAGGCAAAGGAGAATCATACGATCAAGAGTTGAAGTACCTACATGAGAAATTATCTAGTTCACCACTAGCAGGATTTCTTAACCTGAGGTCCATGGAAAAATTTTCAGGGGGTCTCTCTTTATCTCACTGTAATTGGTTTCCTATGTATTTAATTTTGGGCATTTAAAAACATCCTGAACTATATCAAAAGGGCTATAAAACTGTACAAACCCTTTGACCCAGCAGTACTACTTCTAGGTCTGTATCCCAAAGAATTCATAAAAATGGGAAAAGGCCCACATGTACAAAAATATTTATAGCAGCTCTTTTCTGGTGGCCAAGAATTGGAAATTGAGGGAATGCCCATCAGTTGGGGAATGGCTGAACAAGTTGTGGTATATGAATGTAATGGAATATTGCTTTTCCATAAGAAATGATGAGGAGATGGACTTCAGAAGATGGAAAATGCTATCTACATCCAGAGAAAGAACTATGGAGTCTGAATGCAGATCAAAGCATACTATTTACTCTCTCTGTCTCTGTCTCTCTTTCTCTCTCTCTGTTTTTGTTTCTTCTTTCTCTTGGTTTTCCCTTTGGTTCTAATTCATCTTTACAACATGACTAATGTGAAAACATGTTTAATATGATTGTATATGTATAGCCTATATCAGATTACATGCTGTCTTGGAGCAGAGGGAGGGGAAGAAAATTTAGAACTCAAAATCTTATAGAAATGAATGTTGAAAAGTAAAAACAAATAAAACTAAAAACATCCTGAGAAGTGGCCCATGAACCAGAGGGGTTCATGAAAAAAAATAAAAAGGTTAAAAATGCTTTGGGTTTAGAGAGATAAAAGTAGGTTTGCACAAGGTTACAAGTAGTAAGTGGCATATGCACGTCCACTGGGTTGTGGCTGGGTTTAAAATTTTTTAAAAGGATTATTTCAGACAAACTTAGCTGAATATAAAAGCTCCCTCTAAATACATGGATCTTTTGATTAGACCTTGGTGTTTTCTGCTTATTAAGGTTTCTAGGGAGGATTCTTGCTTTATATGTGGATTTGTACTCTATAAGTTGTGTGGCCTCTTTAAACTCTCATTCTTTACTTTTCTAAGATGGTCTTGTTGATTTTAAAGTGGAAAGTTGGGCCAATGAGCAGAATAGGATCCCAGTTACCAGAATCACAGCAGTGTTTGGACAGTGGCTCTCTTTTTTCCCTTGTATATCTGATGATAGCTAGTACTGTTATCCTCAACTAGTCTTTGAACTTTTAAAAATCTTTTTTTTTCTTGGTGAGGCAGTTGGGGTTAAGCGTCATGCCCATTGTCACACAGCTAGTAAGTGTTATATGTCTCAGTCCAGATTTGAACTCGAGTTCTCTACTCCAGGGCTGGTGCTCTGTGCACTGCACCACCTAGCTGCCCCATGAACTTTTAAAAATCTTGGTGTTAGCTTTTTTCCGGTGGTGAAGATCTCCCCGTGCCACCATGCCTCTCGCCAAAGACCTCCTGCACCCCTCTCCCGAGGAGAAGCGGAAACACAAGAAGCGCCTGGTGCAGAGTCCGAACTCGTATTTCATGGACATAAAGTGCCTGGGGTGCTATAAAATCACCACTGTCTTCAGCCATGCACAAACAGTGGTTTTCTGTGTGGGATGCTCCACTGTGCTCTGTCAGCCTACTGGAGGAAAGGCAAGACTTACAAAAGGATGCTCCTTCAGATGGAAGCAGCACTAATGACTGAATCAAGATGACTAAGAAACTGTAAAGAATAAAACAAATTTGATACAAAAAAAAATCTTGGCGTTATTTGGATCCATCTTTTCAATAAAAGAAAAAAATTCACTCAGATGATGAAATTGCTTCTGCCAGTTGTTTTGTTGTGAAACTTTTTGGTTTGACCTCAGGTTCCAAAGCTTCCCTTACTTCTGCAATCTTTGCAGCTAGCAGCTCAATCAGATCCTCATTCAAAATCCTGATTCAGATTTCTTTCAGAATTCTTTATGTAAAGTCAGATTTATGTAATGTGAATTTCTGTAAAAGGAGAGTTGTCTGTATTACCTCACAGCCCAATTATGAATATCAGTTAAGAACACAAATGAAGTACATTGTAACCTTTAAAGCTCTATGTGAATAACAACTGTTTTCATTATGTAGCAAGAAGAGGTATGGTCTATTAGTAACCACCACCTTCAAAGAGATTTTTTAACTGTGGAATACTTGAGGTCTAAACTCATCTACCCCTTCAGAACTTTTCTAAGATCTCGAGCCCACTAGATAAATATTGTTCACTACACACTATACTGAATTGTTTTGTGATTCAGACAGATAACTAGGTGATAAGGAGCACTAATCCTAAGCATCTACGAACTTATTAAAGTTATATGGACTCTTTTTTGCTGTTAATTTTTCTTCAGTTCTTCTAAATATCAAAAGATATGGTTTTTCTTTTATGAATTTTTTGTATCTTTGCCATTTTAATATCTATTTCTGCTCATTATAATGATTAATATTTTTATTTTCTAGGGAATGGCTTTGTAAACTCAAGATCATCTCCAAATCTGTTAGTATCTACTGGGGGCAGTAGTTTAGGCAAAGTAATGCCTACAAAATCTCCCCCTCCTCCTGGAGGTGGAAACCTTGGAATGAATAATCGAAAACCAGACCTTCGAGTAGTTATCCCCCCTTCTAGCAAGGGTATGATGCCTCCATTGGTAAGTTTAACAAATCTTCAACTCCATTCTTTAAAACGTATATTTTATGTAGATATAAATATGTATATGTAAAGCTGGTTCACAACTTCCTCCAGGGAAGAAGATAGCCCTCTTACTTATTTAATGAAGTATTATGATTAGGAAAACATTTGCACATAAATGTTTTACATTTAACACAGATCTATATAATGTTAGCCAACAGGTCAGGCCAATAGGTTAGGCAGAATATTATTGAAGTAAAAATGACTTGCCTCACAACAAAGAAGAATAGGTGATAAATTTATTTTGTAATGATACATAAAATACGAGCTAAATTTGTGAGAGATTTGTAGGGCAAGCCACCAGGTTGGCTTCTCTGTTCCATCCTATTCAGATCATTGAAGAGTGCTTAAAAACTAGAATGAAGAGTATCTAGCAACTTCACTTTTCCACTCTCCGTAGACAGCTGTCATTATAATGATTAGCAGAACTAAACTACACTTTCTTGTTTTCTTAGCACAACTTCCAATTATTTTTCAGGCCCTGATTTCATTTGTATGGAGAAGATAAAGCCGGGAATGTACTCTCATACTTAATTTGACTTTTGTAGTAGATAAAAATGTGGTTATTATGGGCAGCTTAGCAAGTTTGTGTTTTAAGATTATATCCTAATAATTTAAAGGCTCTCCACCCTTTATTACCTAACACACCATTCCATTCCTTCTGGCTAACTAAAAGCAATACTGGCAGATTTAAAAAAACACACCTAATTAAAGGGCCCTCTACTTTGAAATTAGTGTCATAGTACTTCTACCTGAAGGGCTGGGTGGAGAAACTTAAAGATTGAGTCTGTCCTTCTTATTTTATGAATGAAGAAACCTCAAACCATAAAAGTCAAGTGATTTGCCCAAAGACACACAGGTTAGGCTGTTCTAAGCCATCGTTAGAGGTAGGATTTAAATTTAGGCCTTCTAACTGTATCCTTTGTTGAGGGAATTTGGCATGAGCAATAGAGTAAAATGCTAAGAAACTAGACCTAAAAGCCACTGACTTTTTAATTTAAATGTTATAAAGTGATAACAGATAACATTTATGAAAGCAGTTGATAAGCTGGTAGGTAAAAAGGGGAAACTGTGTTTAATTATTTTTTTAAAAATGTTTGAAATGAGATTATCTTGTGTTTTTGGACAGATAAAAATCTTCCCTTTGAAGACTGAAATTCTCTCCATATAAAACATTTTGACACTTAATCCCATTAGATGTATATTCACTAAAGGAGAATAAAATATTCATGAATGTCATAAAAAAAATTTACAGGATTCTAGACAGGCATCTTTTAATTGAAATAGAATTAAATATATCTATAACCAAACAGTGAAGTTATTATAACCTTATGGAAAGTCCTATTATAAAATGAAATTTTGTACAAAGTAAAATAATCACCCATTTTGTTCATGTGAAAGAAAAGTGTGGGGTAATGGATAGAGAGCTGGCTTTGGAGACAGGAAGACCTGAGTTCAAGTGTTGCCTGACACTAGCTGTGTGACTTAAGGCACTTAACCTTTAGGTACTCCAAGCAACTCTTTAAGAAAGATGGATCAAGCCTGCTTTGATAAAGGGAGTTTCCTCATCCAAGAGTTTCCTGTGCTAATGACATCATAGGTCAAGTCCCTATCTCTTACTTGCCTTTGTTCATATGTATGAAAAAAACAGAACACTAATTATTTATTTTAAGTCCAGAGTTCATGGGGGTAAGGGGTTGGGGGTGGGGCTGCAAGTGTGGATACTCCCATTGACACAGATCAATAACTGGTTTGTAACTTAGTTGGAGTTTCCTAGAGAACTGAGAGGTTCAATGACCAGTAATAAGTGTCAGAGGCAGCTTGCCCTTGATTATACTGTGCAACTTTTCAAACAATAATTGATGTAAAAATTTAATTCTTGAATTAAAAAAGGAAATATTTCAGTACAGAGTAAAATAGCCTAGATAATTCCTTCACAGAATTAGCTAAATATTTTCAGCTATGTAAAAAATATTTTCTGGATGATTTAGGAAAAAAGAAATAAGTGTGTTCAATTTTATCTGATCTTTTAATTTAAATTTTCATATTCTTCCACTTTAATTTATGGCCTTTGCTTGTTTTTACACACTTAATTATTTTACTTATACAAACTTATGTGCAAGTGAGAAACCTGTGATAGAATTGTATGGCAACCTTTGCAATCTTTATGAATGAGCTTTAGGCTTGCATACAGTAAATAGTAGGTTAAGTATATAATCATATTGTTAAAACTTAAATGTTTTCTTTTTAAAAAAGTAGTGTAGAGCAATGACAGTCTTAGTAACTCTGTTATCCCTCTTGTTTGCTGAGTACAGTCGGAGGAAGATGAATTGGAGTTGGTGAGTGTGGGTTTCTGCTTGATAAGATAAAAGGGGTTCAGAAAGTCCTTGTTTCTATCAAATATTTTAAAAATAAACAATGTTCCCTTTAGCATATTTTTACTTACTTATTTTGGAAGTATTTAATAAGATGATAGTGTTATGAAATAAATTCTGACATTTCTTCTTAAAAACATAATTTGTGCAGTTTTATTTGTTAGAGGGAACATTGGGATGGAGCCTTTAAAAAAAAACCACCAAAAAAAAAACCCCAGTAGCTGTCCATGAGCAGAAGACACTAAGGATTTGGCTTAAAAAAAAAAAAAAACCCAAAACTGAAAGATACAGAATACTTTATATAGTTCCCCAAATTATTAAAATGTTTTTAGAAAGTGACTTCACCCCTTAAGTTCCTCAAATTGTAACACAAGGTCTTGTGTTGTTCTCCTTGTTTCAAAAAGATTACATCATTTTTTGGTGAGGTCACCTTTTCACAGAGTTGGAATTATTTCATCCTGTATGAGAAGATCAGAACCACAAGGGGGTTCCCTGTTTATTAAAAAGGATATATGTGTTTATAAATAAATTCTTTTACATTTCACCACTTTATTGGAAGATGTTCTATTTAAAAAGGAGCAATCCTTTTTTTCCAAAATGAGTGATTTTTATTGGCTTTCACTATGGAAAAATAAATGTGACTAAAAATAACTTGCAGTTGGTAAGAAATATTACTTGTCTGAAAATAAAATACAAATCTTTAGTTTCTGCACAAGAAAGACCTTATCATTTAAGTCCAAAACATGTTTGTAGTTTGCTTAGTAATTTAAGGGTGGAGAACTTTTAACTTGTCATCAACATGGACCTATTGCTGGTAAGAGGCTCAGATTGCATGAAAGCATGGGGAGGAGAAATGCACACTTTGAGTTTCCATTGATGGTTTCATGCTTATGCATGCTGGCATTTTTTGCCCAGGTTTTTTTTTTCCTTTCCAGAGATCTTTTTCTCCACACCATAGCAATGCTTTATCTTTAAAATAAAAGATTACTCTCCAGACACCTTTGTGGTTTCCTTTCTTATTCCCAGTGCAGTTTATGGTTTTCCTTTACCTATTTGGTAATTTTTTTAGGTTGTTATTAAGTGATCTGCTTAAATTACACTGTGATTCACAAATTAAAGTTTGCACTTGATCTATTCTAACTCACTAAAAGATAATTTATTTTCAATTTGTATGTATTTTTATTCCTTTTATTATGTGACTTCCCTATAGTTAAAAAATTTCAGATAGATTTCATTGTTGCTATCTTAGAAGTATGTTGCCCTCTAGTGGTTTTGAAAATTATTTATTTTTAAGGAGTCATTAACCAGAAATTTTGGTGGGTACAGTAATAAATAATACATCAGAACCCTTCCTTTAATTTTGAGTTTAAGCTTTGGTTAATGTGAGGCTACAGCATGGGTGGAAGCCCAAAGGGGTCTGCTTTATAATGAATTCTCCATATACTCCATAATAATTAGTATCTGGCCTATACTAGAGTATTTCAAAAAATCCAAATGCAGAAAGTCATTGAACTCCAAAGAATTAGCTGAATCAAAAATGTCATGGAATAATTTAACAAATTCAGCATATTGAGACAGAAATTGATTCATACTTACATTGCTTTATTCTCTAACATCCCTTGAATTCCACATCTTTTTATAAAAATAAATTGGAAAAAATTTCCAAGTATATAATGATTTTATAGATTATAGTAATGACAAGATAAAATATATTCCATGTAACTAAAAACATTGTACTTGGCTAAAATTGTAATGAGTCATCTTCAGAACTACCAAAGGCATATCCTTACACTTGGCAGTATTTTAAAACTTCAGAGAGGGTAACTGAGACTTTCAACTCAATTCAGTAGTAAGTACTAAGTACCTACTTTATGCAGGGCACAACAGATATAAGGACAGAAGTGAATAATAGCTCCTACCCTCAAGGACCTTACATTTTTGTTTTTTGTTTTTTTTTTAAATATATACAAGTATAAATAAAATACAAGATTAATATGGAGAGGGAAGCAGTGCTGCTGACAACTAGGGATGTTAACCTTGAAAAATAATTAATAATTTTAAAACTTTGTATATCTGAGAAACAGAATTATAATCATTATTTATAATAACTTGGATATTTTCCAAATGAGTAATGGTTGAAAGTGGAATTACACTCAAGAGTGGACTTATTCTACTCTAAGAAAAGGCAAGTAAGTGCCCTGAAACCTACATCTGGACTCTTCTGTTATGAAGTTTAAGAATTTCTATAGGAGCTTTGCAGTTCCATGAGAATCCCAACTTCTTTGATGTCCACTCTGATGCGAAAGTCACAATAAGAAGAGATAAATATTTATCCTCTCACCCTTTGTAATCTTGAATCACATTGTCATAAAGAAGAATAATATTTCGTATATTGCTTTTCAAAACACTTTCCTGTATATGGTCTTATTTTATTGTCACAGCAACTCTATTTAAGGGGCAAGACCATTGATGTTATCACTATTTTATAGTTGAGAAGAATGAGCCCCAGAAATGTTGAATTGAGCCAATAATAGAAATTCTTCTACTTCCTGATCCATTGTTCTTTCTACTGTACCTTAAATCCTTCCACTATTCATCCAGCTTATATTGGAATAGTAAAAACAAAGAAGAGAAAGAGTGGTGCTTTATTTGGAGACCATACCACAACTGTCCTTTATAATATTAATACTCTGTTGTCTAGTATTTTGCAGCATTGCAGAGGTTCTATTCAAATGTAATATAGAATTATCAGCAATTACAGCCTGCCTAATACCCATACTTTCTGAAAACAGTGATGAGAAAAATTGAATCACGTTAGTACAACTCTTCTGAAAAGGTTTTTGGTATTTGCATTACACTAAGGTCTTAGAGGCACAAATGTCAGGTGCCATATTCTATCATCTTAATATGCAAAAATGTCTGGATTTAAAATCTGGCTGTTAGGCATATCTTTGCCATTGCATGGGATGTGTTCTCCAATACTAATTCATTGTTAACAGAAAAAGGTAGCCTAAATCACTGAAAAGAGAAATGGGTCCCACAATATCATCATATGTAGATAATATAATTGATATAATACTTCTGTTTCTGAATAATTTTAAGGAAATAATCATATGGGTATAGGCATTATTATGTAAGTCACTAAACATAATTTCTTCCCCCTGGATTAAAAAAAACAATAAAGTTCACTGTAATATTCAGTAAATATGATAGGTCAGTGTCTAATTAAGGACTTTCGTTAGTATAACCAGTTTCATTTTTAAGAGAAAGTATAAATGTCATTGAACAAGAACTATAGAATTAAAATAAGACAGTTGAAGGGCATTTATTGAAAATTTACTATTGTGGAGGAAGGTTGATTTCTTGAGCCACTAATCTTAAGATGGACAAAGAATGTACATATAAAACAATTAGAAAACAAAATATAAAAATTGTTTTGTTAGGAGTAATCTTACATTATAATGCAAATTAAATTAAAATTGACTTCTCTTGTAATCTGTAAAATACCATTGTTTATAGCAATTATTAGTGTTGTAATTTTGTGCTTATATGATTAATTTCTAAATGACTTACTCTCTGTAGAAAGCATATTTAAAATATAAACATGTGTCCATTGATATCTCAGTAGTTGCAATAGTATCAACTTTTTATTCTATTTGATATCACATACATAGAAGTGTTATCACTTGCTGTAGAATCCCTTATATTTAATATGTTATTTCCATGGCATTGACAAGGTTGCATAAAAGAATATAAATAGGATTCATAGGATAGAGCTAGAAGGGACCTCAGAGCTTATGACTGAAATCCCTTGATTTTACAGATAGAAAACTGGAACCCAGAGAGATAGTCTCTCTGAGGCCTGAGGTCACCAAATACTAAATTAAAGGCCTGGTATTTGTACCCGAGTCGTCTACCTCTAAATCCAGTGTCCTTTCCACTGTACCACTTTAATGTAAATACTTTCCCCTTAAAAATAAGCCAGATGAAATATTTTGTAGTATTTCCTTTAGTAGTTAGTTAAAATTTTTCACATAATCTTTACTATATGAAATAAGATCTTCAATATATAAAAAGCATGAAAACTTTCATATTTTAATTGAATGTTGTTTTTAAAATATAGACTCTGTTCATTGTAATATCCACATGATACATCTTTCTTTGTTACAAATCACTTACAGAATTCCCAAAGGATAAGCAGTTCTCAGTCTACTCAGCCTCTTGCTACACCAGTGGTATCTGTGACAACTCCAAGCTTGCCTCCACAGGGACTTGTATATTCAGCCATGCCTACTGCTTACAACACTGGTAAGTCTTTATTTGTTGCCTTTCCTTGTCTGTTTTCTGTACTGTAAATATTTTACATTTCTCTACTCAGTAGTCAGCAAGTGTTTACAAAAGCTTATGAAAGGCCAAGATGGCTGAGTAAAAGCAGTGACTTGCTTGAGCTCTCCCCCAAACCCCTCCAAATACCTGTAAAAAATGGCTCTAAACAAATTCTAGAGCAGTAGAACCCACAGAAAAGACAGAATGAAAAAAATTTCCAACCCAAGACAACCTGGATGGGTGACTGGAAAGGTCTGTTGTGCCTGGCTGGGAGAAAAAAGCAGTTCAGCATGGACTGAGTGCACATGCAAAATAGGCCTCAGCAACTCTGGAGCAGGCCTCAGAGGACTGAATCATGGGCAGCTGTGGTGGTTTCCAGACTTCTCAACCCCCTAACACCAAAGAGAACTTAGAAGGTCAGTAGGAAAAGTCTGTGACCACAGTGAGAGAGGAGCTTGGTCCCAGCCCTAGTGCTGGCACAGCCCCAGGGCTCTTGGCCCATAGCCTGAGGGTGAATCAAGTGGCTGATCAGAGGGGGATTGCAGAGATCTCTTTGCTGGTGCTGAGGCAAGATTCTTTTGCTTTACCTGTGTTTGGATCTGGGTCACAATTCTGGGTGGTGATCCTGGGGCAAGGAGGAGCACTGGCATGATGGAGCTTGTAGAGGGAATTCTCCTCACAGTTCCAAGGCAGAAAAGAGTGCTTGACCAGAGCACAGGCCAGGAAAGGAATAAACACCTCACGCTTGATCGTACCACCTTGGAAGAACTGAAAATTTCCAGGTCCCTGGAAGTATCTCTGAAAACAGCTGCAGAAAACCCCCAAAGCTTGGGACAGTACATTCTCCACACTGGAAGCAGACCTCTACCTTAACAAAGAGTTTATAACTCAAGTAGTTGGCTAGAATCATGAGCAAACTGCGCCAAAAAAAAGACCATAGAATCTTTCTTTGGTGAGAAAGAAGATCAGAACCAGAAAAAGACAACAAAGTGAGAGCTCCTACACCCAAAACCTCCAAGAAAAACATGAATTGGTCCCAGGCCTTGGAAGAGCTCAAAAAGGATTTTGAGAAGCAAGTAAGAGAAGTAGAGGAAAAACTGGAAAAGAGAAATGAGAGTGATGCAAGAAAATCATGAAAAACAAGTCAACAGCTTGCTGAAGGAGACCCCCAAAAATACTGAAGAAAATAACACCTTAAAAAATAGCCTAATCCAAATGGCAGAAGAGGCCCAAAAAGCCAATGAGGAGAAGAATGCTCTAAAAAGCAAAATTGGCCAAATGGAAAAGGAAGCCCAAAAGTTTACTGAAGAAAATTCTTCCTTAAAAATTAGAATGGAGCAAATGGAAGCTAATAATTTTATGAGAAATCAGGAAACTGTAAAACAAATCAAAAAGAATGAAAAAAATAGAAGACAATGTGAAATATCTCGTTGGAAAAACAACTGACCTGGAAAATAGATCCAGGAGAGATAATTTAAAAATTATTGGACTACCTGACAGCCATGATTAAAAAAAGAGCTTAGACATCATCTTTCAAGAAATTATCAAGGAAAACTGCCCTGATATTCTAAAATCAGAGGGCAAAATAGAAATTGAAAGAATCCATGGATCACCTCCTGAAAGAGATCCTTAAAGAAAAACTCCTAGGAATACTGTAGCCAAATTCCAGAGTTCCCAGGTCAAGGAGAAAATATTGCAAGCAGCCAGAAAGAAATAATTCAAGTATTATAGAAACACAATCAAGATAACATAAAATTTAACAGCTTCTACATTAAGGGACTGGAGGGCTTGGAATATAATATTCTGGAGGTCAAAGGAAATTACAACCAAGAATCACCTACCCAGCAAAACTGAGTATAATCCTTCAAGGGAAAAAATGTGGACATTCAGTGAAATAGAGGACTTTTAAGCATTCTTGATGGAAAGACCAGAGCTGAATAGAAAATTTGACTTTCAAATACAAGACTCAAGAGAAGCATGAAAAGGTAAACAGGAAAGAGAAATCATAAGGGACTTACTAAAATTGAACTGTTTACATTCCTACATGGAAAGATGATATTTGTAACTCATGAGACCTTTGTCAATATTAGGGTAGTTGGAGGGGAAAAAATATATGTATGTATGTATGTATGGACGGATGGATAGATGGATAGATAGATAGAGGGCACATGGTGAGTTGAAGATGAAGGAGTGATATCTGGAGAATAAAATTAAGGAGTGAGAGAGGATTATGCTGGGAGGAGAAAGGGAGAGGTAGTATGGGGTAAATTATCTCACATAAAACAGACAAGAAAAAGCTTTTACAGTGGAGGGGAAGTAGAGGAAGGTAAGAGAGAATGAGTGAATCTTATTCTCATGGGATTTGACTTAAGGAGGAAATAACATACACACTCAGTTGGGTATGGAAATCTGTCTTACCCTACAGGAAAATAGGGGGAAGGGGATAAGGGAGGGAGGAGGGCTAATCAGAAGCAAACACTTCTGAGGCAGGACAGGGTCAAAAGAGAGAATAGAATAGGCGGTGGGGGATGGGGGGAAGTGGGTGGGGTGAGAGCTGGGATAGGATGAAGTGAAATATAGTTAGTTTTTCACAGCATGACTACTGTGGAAGAGTTTTTCGTGACTACACATATATAACCTGTATACAGTTGCTTGCTTTCTCAATGAGGGTGGGTGGGGAGGGAGGAAGGGAGAAAATTTGAAACCCAAAGTTTTAAAAACACATGTTAAAAATTGTTTTTACATGCAGCTGGGAAATAAGATCTATAGGCAATGGGGTATAGAAATCTGTCCTGCCCTACAGGAAAATAGAAGGGGAAGGGGATAGGAGAAGAGGGGGCAGTGATAGCAGGGAGGTCAGATTAGGGGAAGGGGTATTCAGAATGCATGCTGTCTTAGGGTGGGGGGAGGGGCAAGAAGGGGAGAAAATTTGGAACTCAAAGTCTTGTGGAAGTGAATGTTGAAAACTAAATTAAATACATCTCTTTTTTTTTTATTAATTTATTTTGATTTATCAACAATCACTTCCATAAGCTTTTGAGTTTTAAATTTTTCTCCCCGTCCCTCCCCACCTCCCTTCCCAAGATGGCATGCAATGTGATATAGGCTATACATATACATTCCTATTAAACATATTTTCACATTAGTGATGTTGTAAGTAAGAATTAGAACCAATAGGAGGAACCACCAGAAAGAGGAAACAAAACACAATAGAAGAAAAAAATAACAAATAGTATGCTTCAGTCTGCATTCAAACTCCATAGTTCTTTCTTTGGATGTGGATAGCATTTTCAGTTGTGAGGCCTAGATAAATACATCTTACTGAAAAGTGGATAACCTGATTTAAAACTAACTCACACACGCACACGCATTCTCTCTGAGCACGTGCGCAAGCCCCCGTGTGTGTGTGTGTGTGTGTGTGTGTGTGTGTGTGTGTGTGTGTGTGTGTGTCTAGTTAAAGTAGTTACTACCGGGGCAGCTAGGTGGTGCAGTAGATAGAGCAATGGCCCTGGATTAAGGAGGACCCGAGTTCAAATCCAGCCTCAGACACATAACACTACCTGTGTGACCCTGGGCAAGTCACTTAACCCCATTGCCTGGCTCAAAAAAAAAAAAGTAGTTACTGCCACAAAGGAACTTTGTAATTCAAAACATTCAACAAACATACCTACTGTAGTTAAGACAGGTTTTGGAGGAAATAAAAACAAAAGCTAAAATAGCTCCTGCCTTCAAGGAGCTTGGGAAAGGATACGAGAAGGGAGTACCCAGAAAGAGTAGCTATGACTTGTATATAGATAAGTAAATACTAGAGTTTAAGGTAAGAGAAAACATTAATATCTGGTGGAAGGAATCTGGGAAGCCTTCAGAGAGAAGTGTCCTTTTAGCTGAACCTTAAAGGAAGATAAGAATTCTCCAAGGCAGTTGAGGAGGGGGTGTATTTTCCAGACATGGGGGAAGGACTTGTGAAAATTCATCTGAGTGCCCCGGGAGGAGATGGAATGTTGGGTTTGGGGAACAACTTGTGGTAGAATGTTGAGTGGGTGAGGAGCAGTCATGTGAAATGAGGGAGGAAAAGTAGACTGGAGCTGAATTATGGAAAGCCTTAAATGGCATTCTGAGGAATTTTTATTTCACACCAAAGGAGCTAAGGGCCGTGACATGACCTGGGGCCTTCAGAAGGTTATTTTGGCGTTTGTGGAGAAGAGGAATTGGAGAGAAGAGAGATTAGAAGCAAGAAGACCAGTTAGGTGGCTATTGATTTACCAGTGGTTAATCATCTCATTTTCTAACCCTGCCCTCTCCACCTGTGGGAGTTTACCCTGTACTAAAGGGCATACATGAATTGTTATAATAATTACTATGGAACTATTATAAAAAATCTTCCAGAAAATACATCATATTAGATCCAGTGAGTCAGAACTACATTTATTCATACCTATTCTTGTAGCTTTACAAAGTGTAAAAGTGGGCTGTCATAATTGAAGTAATTCACTAATCTAATCTAATCTAATTAAGACAGTGAGGCAGTGGCCAAAAGGCCAAGTTTTAGAGTTAGCCTCCGAGTCTGGAAGACCTAGGTTTGAGTGTTGCCTCTGACACATCCTAGTGATGTGACTTTGACCTCTCCAAGTCCAGGCAACTGCAGAGCAAGCACCAATACACTTTCGTAGAAGGATTTCCTCACCTGGAGCTCATTCTAATGTGGTTACAAGATAGTCAAAAATAGGGTGGCAGCAAAATTTTCATCAAGTTTTTGGCAAGCTGGCCTTGAACATTTCTTCCTCTTACAACAGGGAAATTCATTCTGTCAACATTGTTAAGCACCTAAATGCCAGGCATTGTGTGTTAAGCTCAGAGGTTGACAGAGTCAAAAAACAGTGCCTGCTGTAGTGGAGTTTTCACTGATGGGGGAAACAACAAACAAACAAGGGTATATAAGTAAAGAAAAGAAAGTATTTGCCTGTTCGCTGTAGAATGAAACAGAAGAGGCGAGATTAATGGTGAACTGAAGGTGACCGTGAATGAGAGCTCTATAAATAATGAGTTCTGACGCAAAAAGCTGTTACTGAAATGTCCATACAAAACTGTTACGTGTGTACCACTTGTAGCTTTTTCCATGAACGTAAAGTTATTTTACAAACTGAAAATATCTCTAGTTGAAACATCTCTACTTCACAGTATGAGTATTATAAGTTGTCTAGATAAAGTCTCAGCAAATAGGGACTATTGTCTTCATATTCTGTCTGTAAAAGTAACAGCAATGTGCCAAATAACTGGTGGTTTTATGTCACTATATTTCAGTTTGAAAAAATAAGTTTCTCTTTGTACTATAAAAATATGGTGCTGCACAAGTCTTATATTTGCCTAAGGACGTCATTTTTTTCTGAAAGAATTAAATGAAAATCTAAAGCCCCATAGAAGAAAATTCATTGCATTTAAATTTTGTAATTATATTGAATAAAAATTGTTGCCCTGTGTTTGAGTTCATCTTCTTTGTCCTGATGTAACTTAAAGCTGTGAATTGAAAATACTTTATTTCACACAAAGTCGTTTAGAGAATTCAGGATGTCTTTTACTTTCCATGTGAGTAAAATTTTCTTCCCTTTTTCAGATTACTCACTTACTAGTGCAGACCTGTCAGCCCTGCAGGGATTTAATTCCCCAGGAATGCTGTCGTTAGGACAAGTATCTGCCTGGCAACAGCACCATTTAGGACAAGCAGCCCTCAGTTCTCTTGTGTAAGTAACTCTGCTAAACTGCTCACAGAATCTGTAATTCTGTTATGACACACTCATCTTTATATATTGGCTAAAATTTATATTTCTAAGATTGCACACCAAAATCAGGTAAGAATTGTTTATTAGGACATCGGTGTTTGGGGAGATTTTCCTTATATGGCATCATATTCTTCACAACTTTGAAATTCCATATCTGCTATAGTAAAACATAGATATGATAACTACTGAGCTAGTATTCCTCTAAGGAATTTGAGGACCAAAATTTTTTTTTTAAATGGAGACAAAATAAGCTGACCGAGGTTTCTCAAAAAGTCTGTGGTGGTAATAAGTCTGGAGTCCAGATTTTCTGACTCCTAGACCAAGACTCCATCTGGTCTAGTTCATATTAAAAGTTTAAAGTGACAGACGCACCAGACTTAAACTTTTTCCAAATCTGTACTATGATGGTTCTTGGCCACAACTAGAGACAAAATTCACATTTGAAAGTTCCAAACTAATTCAGATTAGAATTCATAAAAAGATCTACAATAACATAGGTAGTCTTAAATGCTAAAATTGCTTTGAGAGAAATTGTTTGCTTAGCATGAGAGTCCAGGCTACAGATGGGTTGTGTTCTAAAGGTTCATCTAAGTTACTTGTTTGGAACTTAGAACATATTTTCCCATAAGGATATGAATGGTGGTTAGAGACCAAGACTTCCTTATGAAATAAAGTACATATACAGCACAGAATAATAGAAAACAATGCTGTTACTGGTAATTAAGCAAAACTTAATATGAATTTCTTTATCTTGAGTGATAGTATTTAAGGATATGTGCATGGTTTCCCTCCCACCAAGTATGTTTAAAAAAAAAAAGGCAGCCTAAGGCAAACACTTTATTCTTCCTCTATACTCATCCCCTCTCCACCCTCTGAGGGTCAGTTAACCCATAGGAACTTCTGTTCCAGACCATTCTGTTCCATTGCTTTTGTGTTTAGGCTATATTAACATAGATTCTTTCCCCAACCACCCCAATTTTCATGTCTTTTCTGACCAAGTACATACCTTTCTTCTGTTTCCCCTGAGAGGAAAAATGTGTCACTTGATTCTTCTCATGTTAACCTTCCTCTCCTGGATGGAGGAGTGGAAAGGAACCTAGAAGGGAGGCCAAGGTTCCCCAGACCAGTATATGTATGCATACTTACAGCGGGTCTGGGAAGGGTATCAAGAGATTAAGATAACTGACCGCCTTTCCTCCAAACTCCCCCCACTCCCACCCCTCAGAAGCTGAGCTTTCTAAACTGTTGTCTCTCATCCTCTTAGTCTTACTTCCTTGACAGTGAGGAATTGGAGATGAGCTTCAGGGTCATTGGATTCATAGTTGACAGCAACCTTATATACGTCAGAGGAAGAGGAGGCTTATAAAATTTAAGTTACTTGCCCAGGGTCACATAGGTAAATCTTTAATAATAGCAGGGCTAGGATTCAACTCACATTCTCTAATTCCAAATCCAATTCCCTTTCCTTTGAGAAAAGAGCTGAGAGGCAGATCAGGGAAGACTAATTTTGGGTGTTCCTCAGTTTCACTGGACTCCCCAGTATGTATGTGATAGGTTAATTTTCATTGTTCAATTCAGATGTATCTTCACAGTGCTCATTACTTTTAAACATTACATGAGAGAAAGGTAATGAATATCTTAAATAGCTTTTTTCATATACATTGGTCTTCACTCTCACATGTCCAAATTACAGGGAAGGTTTATGTTTAAAACATGAACTGTTGAAGCCCTCCCTAGGATAACTAGTAACAGGAATTACAAATTAACTTGATCAAAATATGCATTAATAATTCTAGAGGACCCTTGATGAAGCACGTAGCCCACCTTCTGACAGAGAAGAGATGCACTCAAGATGCAGATCATACTTTTACAGTGGTTTTATTTTTGGTTTTGTTTTTCTTTTTAATGGGAAGAGGGTAAAAATAAATGCCTGGAAATTATTAATTCTAACAATGTATAAGTTTGAAATTAAATTTTTAAAAATTAATTTTTAAAATATAAGCACTAAAAATACTAATATGAGGTTATTTGCCCAAATCAGTTACCAAGAACTACTTTAAATAATATTTGAATGTAGATATTATATAAGTTAATTTTTCTTTAAATGAAGTTATCCAGATGTAATTTCTTAAGCCAAGGCAAAGGAGGAGAAAAGGCAAAAAACAGCCATCAGTCATATCTGATTCTGGTAACAATAAAATGAGACCCCTTTGCCATCATTTTCTTAATCAGTTGGCCAAGTTGCAACACTGGGCAATGGCTTTGTTCTGAATATTTTGTCTGCAGAGTTATTGTGATTTACTGAGTTCCAATTTAAAGGTGACAAGCTCAAATAAAGTGCTTTTATCCCCACCCTTGTCCAGAGTTTGTGACTTTAAAAAAAAAGTGGGATTCCATTTCTCTGTAGGCCCTGATTTAAGGAAATGACTCAAAAATTCAGATATTATTTCAGATGCCATGCTATTTTCAGTAAGTTTCTGGAATAATTTCATTAATGCAGATATTAGAGACTTGCTAACATATGTAACGTCTTTTCTTCTTTAGTACGGGAGGGCAGTTATCTCAGGGTTCAAATTTATCCATCAATACCAACCAAAACATCAACATCAAGTCAGAACCAATTTCACCTCCCAGGGATCGAATGACCCCTTCAGGCTTCTCTCAGCAACAGCAGCAGCAGCAGCAGCAGCAGCAGCAGCAGCAGCAGCAGCAGCAGCAGCAAGCTCGTCAGGAAATGGGTAGATCCCCTGTTGACAGTCTAAGTAGCTCCAGTAGTTCTTATGATGGGAGTGATCGAGAAGATCCCCGAAGCGACTTCCATTCACCCATTGGGCTTGGCAGACCCCCAAACACTGAAGAAAGAGAAAGCCCTTCAGTAAAGCGAATGAGGATGGACACATGGGTGACATAAAGCTATTGATGTTGCTGTTTTTATTTTGTGTTACTGCAACGAACTGCCCTACATATCTAAATTTATAAATAAGGACATGAGTTAAATATATTTATATCTATATACATACATATATCTCTTTACGTATATATGTATGTGTGTATGTGCGAATGTGTGTGTGTGTGTATGTGTGTGTGTGTTGTGTGTGTGTGTGTGTGTGTGTGTGTGTCTTGCATACACCGAACTAGGCACTTACTGCAAATTCCTTGTATATCTGCAAATGTCCAATGATAAACAAAAGAAACCCTGTAGGCAATGGTCTGGTCTGGCACTTTCTTAGAGTTTTTGTTTAATAATATAATCGAGTTTTTGAGGAGAAACATTGTATCCATATATAATCCTACCACACTGGCTTGCAGACACCTAGAGGGCTCACCCATAGTAACGTCCCCTATGTGTTTTATTCAGACTGTGTGGTTACTTGTAGTTCATTAAGGAAAAAATGCTTTGTAGCAGCAGGGCAGTAGAAAAGCAGGAAAAAAGAAAGCAATACTGTACATAAAGTGACATTTATATTACCCAACCCAGCATGGGTCTCTATTGCAAAGGGGTGCATGGGAAAGGGCTGATGCTATTTAAACAAAACAAGAAAACACCACACATACCTGTTTTGCACGTGCAAAATGTATTGGGTCAAAGAAGTGATCTTTAGTTAATAAAAAGAGAGAGAATAGAAAAAAACGCATGAGATATTCAGAAAAATATTAGCCTAGAAAAATAGAGCATTAACAAAATAAAATTAATATATTAAGTTATAATTGGAATATGTCAGAAGTTTCTTTTTACATTCATGACTATAAAAAAGAAAAGAAAGGAACTGATTTTAGCTCATGTATATTTTATATTAAAAAATACCCTTATGAATTGATGGCTATATATAAAGTTATATATAGTACTTTTGAACACATTCTGCTATGAATTATTTATATAAGCCAAAGCTGTATGTTGTAGCTTTTTTTTGGTAGAGTATAGTTTTATCTTGTTTTGACTTTTGAGTTTTACTTTCAGAGAGGAAAAAAAAACTTGCAGGCAGAACCTTGGAAACAAAAAGCCATGAACACTTATTATCTATATGTAAATTAAAATTTGAGCCAAACTCTTTTTTGTGTATATAGCATCTTAAATATATTATCACCTTTGGTGTAAGTACCTATCTATTGTACGGTCACCAGATTAAAAAGTATATTTTTGTGGATTGCCGCCAACTTGAAAAAAAAAAAGGCGAGGTCCTTATTAAGTAGAGTATTCACTGTTTAATATTTACTATTTTGTTAAATATACTGTACTTTCTTTGGATTTTAATTATTATTAATATCCCAATTTTTAGAGGGTTGTATAAAGGGGATTTTCCCCTCACTGGTGGTGAATGTGTGATGTTAAACTGTAATCTTTGTGCTGTATGGTTAAGCTTCATTATACATTATACATTTTATACATATGTATATAAATAGCAAAGTGGAAGAAAATCTGGTGTTAAAGTTCATCCTGCATAAATATAAAATGTGTTGTAATAGATTTTAAAAGGCATTAGTTAAAACTTTGCCTTTTGTGAGAAAAAATACAGTGGAAAAAGTTGACCTAATTTAATTCATGTTAAGATAAAATGATAACATATCAGGTGAGCACAAAAGGTTTTATAAGTGGTAGAAGCTTAGGGAAAAACACTTATTTTGGAAATAGATTTCCTTTTCTTCTAACCCTCCAGAAACAGAGGGATGCAGCTGGCCACAATTTAGCTTTTTTATTACTATTTTTAAAATACTTCATACTCAAGTGATAGTCATTCCATTTGGGGTGGGGTGGGGGGGACTTAAATTGATTATAGTGCAGCTTCCACTTACAGATCTTGATATTTAAATTGAGCAGTGGCAGCCCTCAGCTTGATTTTTTTGAACTCCCTACCTGAAGACTAATCCGTGGTAACAGTTTTCCTTTCCTGAGTTAAATCAGTTTTTATCAATAAGCTCGTGCCATATGAGCCAAAATTCTGCATCTTGCTGTATTTTGTATTTTCAGAATTAAAATTGCACCTCTCACGAGAAAAACTCAAAGTAGGGCTTTTAGAAATTGTTCCTTTTATACTGAATTTAAATGAACATATAGCAACTGTCATCTTTTACCTAAATTTCATTTTATCTCCTAAGTTAAGAGTTGTTGGGTCTTTTTTTTATTGGCAGTGTTTTGGTAAAGTTTTTTGGTTTGAAGGTTTTGTTTTATTTTGTTTCTGCCTTTTCACAATAAGCCATTTGAAACATGGACAGCCAAATATTCTGACACAGGTATTAAAAACACTTGTTGGAAGATGGAAATTTTTGGAGAAGGCTTATATATGACTAGTAAAGTCTGTTACCATAGCCAAAAACAGGAGGATTATTGTGTATTCTCTCCTTTAAATATGAGTATTTGGGTCTTATTCAAAGAGATGTTTTGTTTTTAAATTTGAAATGATTTTAGGTTTATTAAACTATCTACATGTTTTTCATAGGGTCATATACAATCTAAGCAGCAAAATAGTCTCCCAAACCAAATTTCCAAGATAATTCCACTTCCTTACCACTTTATAGACCATTTATAGCTTTGAAAGTGTTAAGTGATTCCTTCATTATTATTTATGCATGTTCATGAATTTTTGCTGTATATGTGAATAGGAGTTATGCATTCACATTTACTGTCTATTTTCTTGTGTGCCTTATGAGATGGCTTTGCTGACTGTATCTCAATAGTCTTTATTTCTATGCAGGTTTATATGCAGTACAATTACTGTTTTCTAAAATAATGTTACCCAAGGCTCAGAGTTTGTATTTAAATTGCTTTGACAGAGTAAAAATTTGTTCATTTTGCAGGAAGTAAGTATCTGACTGTTAACCTCTTTCCCATAAGCCCTATTTGTGAATTTAAATGAGTAGCTTTTATAGAAACATCCCCTTACACATACACACATACACATATGCATATACATTCATATAATGGAAAGTGATTGTTAATGAGGATAACATAACAGTGTAATTTTAGACCCTACTTTAAAAAAAATTAGACTAGTGTTATGTAACACCATAAAAGAAATAATTTAACCTATTCAAGTGTAGCATTTCTTTTTTCTAAAAAAATAAAAATAAAAAAAGCAAGTCTATGGTTAAAATTACACAGTTAATGTAAGTTTTCCCATAGAAAATATCCAGTCTGTACTCTTTAGCCAATCCATTTAAAGTCACCTATTGTATACATATGATCCCAATCAAAACTCCATCTTTGAGCTCCAATTAAAAACATAATGTTGCAGACTAAATCAGGGGTTTGTTATAGAAGAATAAAATGTTTTAGCATTTCCTTTTACTGTAAAGGACACTAATGCATCACATACTTTCTGGATTAACTGTCATGCGCACAAGAAATACATAGTAAATAAGGAACCTAAAAACTCCTGGCATTTGATCATGAAAAGAAGCTAGATAATTAGAATGTGAAAGAAAGATTTACAAATGTAAAATGTTTATTTCTCTGTAGAAACTTTCTTCACTTTGCTGTGCAAGAGGACACTGCTTTGCTATATTTAAAATGGCTTTTTTAAAAGAGATTTATGTATTTGGTAAATGTTTGTAGTCAATAGTTCACACAAGAAGCTGTTCACGGTTTGATAATGTAAAACCGTTTGGCGGCACAAGCTGGACTTTGTTGCCATCCTTGAGATGAACCTTTTAAGAAAAAATAAGTTAATCTCAATTTTTCCCTGAATGTGTTGTTTTTTCTTCATTATACAATAAATATTCTAGTGAACTTTTTATCAAATGGTTAAGAAAATGCTAGAGGTTGTTGTAAAATATTTGTATCCTGCATTCACTAAAGTAAAGATATACTGGCTTTTACTGTGTATTCCAGACTCTGTCATATTTGCCTAGGATTAAGTAATTTCTCTTTAGAGAAAGTTCATCAACAGTCCTTTCTGACATCTGTAATCCCCTTTCCTAAACAAACAACCTTCTCATTTCCTCTTAGTTTTGTGTTGCCCTGCAGCCCTCCTTTATGTGGACCTATCAACTTTCAAAATGTTCAAGAAGGAAAACAGACTTTTTCCAGGGCTGATTACCAGACTCAGTTCTTCATCCCTCTTTTTCTTCTGCAAACTTCTAGTGGTTTCATTCACAAGCAGGTATAGGAAAGCCTCTTTTTTAGCTTATTTGCCTTTTCCTACTACTAATTTTCTAGAAATTTTGTGCCTCCCCCCCCATTATTTTCTATGTCTTCACTGCTACAAGACTCGGGTTTTACATGCACATATATATATTTATATATGAAAGTGGATGAATTCCTTTGTAACATTTAACATCCCAAATGAGAACCAAGACTGGGAAGTTTTGTACCAAGGGCAAGTGGCATGAAAGATATCGGAGATGATAGACAATAGAATACCTTACCACCCATAAGGCTACCTCCAAAGAAGAAGCAGGCCATCTGGTAATGTCATAACCAATCTTGCTAACTAGATGCTAAATTCAGTTTTTTACATTTGGTATCCACTAGTCGGATTACTAGTGGGTTATGGGGAGAGAGTGGAAACTCCTATAAGAGATAGTTTGGGGGTAGGGAGTGGTTGAAGGAAAACTTGAAGCCGGTTCTTCCCCTCCCAGAAAAGAAAACCTTCAGAGTATTATTTAAAAAAAAAAGTTTGTTAGAATCAGCCCTATTCCATTTTGTAATGAAAGAAACCAAGGACCCAGAGAAAGGAAAGTGACTTGCTTTAGGTCACAGAAAAATGTTTGATGATGAATTGAGGTCGAGTCAAATAGAATCCATATCTGTTACTTTCACAGAAGGCACCTTATTTTACAGAGAAGGAAACACAAGCCCAGGATGAGTGTCAGAGCAGGCCCTGGAACCCAGATTCTCCAGACTGCCAGTACAATGCTTTTTTAGCCAAGTTGCTGAAATCTGAAAGGGTCTAGCCATCCTGAGCAGTAGTACCTGGGTCTCAAGACTTCAGCTGATGAAGGAGGGACTTTCAGTCTTGGTGTACCTTGGTTCTAAGTCTACCCATCCAGATTGCACTTGAGTGCCTGGTCCTTCACAGACATGGCCAGGTCCCCATTCCCTAACAGCCTGTGGAACTCTCCCAGCCAACATCCATTCCTGCTTCACAGCTATTGCTTTCTACGATGAAAGCACAATGTCCTTTAAAGTCAGCTAGATGATTTTTTTTTACCTGTTAGTAAGCTCCATGATAATACCTTTGTTTCTTCAATGTCTGGAAGAATTTTATTTGTAATTTATTGATAACTTTTTTTACATTGTCTTTATTTCAAAATAATCATTATCCCCAAACAGAGACTCATCCATTATGGCAAAGAATAAAAAGAGGGAGAAAACTCAGTTAAGCAAAACTAGCCAACATCCATCAATTCTGTATTGCACATAATTCTGTATTGTATGTCCAGTTATGGACAGTATATAAAATGCCCCATCTCCATAGACCTTTCTTCACAGAAATGAAGGTTCTTTAGAGATTGAGGGTGAGGGGTACATGTCACCACTCTTACTGGAGTCAAGCTTGGTCATCATAATCCCAGAATTTGGTTTTGATTTGTTGTTATTTCCATTTCCATTGCTATAGTCATTGTGTATTCTTAATTCTACTAAGGAAATGTTTATTTTTTAATCAACAAATCATATACATAAAACAGATACCTAAGAGTTTTTATGAGACTTTTTGTGTTTCTGGCAGTTTGCTTTTGCTTATAAAGTTGGTTGGTATGCTGGTTATGAATAATTTTTAAACTAGAAGACTCCTTGGTATTCACTTTTCATTTTATAGCTGAATTGTCTCACTGAAAAGTCTTTCTCCCTATCCTGTCTGCTTAGCTAAACAGGGTCTTCTTTATTCTCAAATAAAATTCAAAGTCAGATGTCATGTTATATATATTTATATATGTATATATATTTCCTGACTGCAAAAGGTCTTTTCTTAGCAATTTTTATAAGTTGCTTGAATCTCACAGCTAAAAATATTTATATCACAACTACAGCTACTTAAAATCAATTGATTGCTATTTCCTAGTTTGTTCTCATGAATACCTTGCTCTAGGCCTTAAATGTGTTTTTTAGATTCTGTGTCTGACTAGCACCAGCTGGTGGTGACCTGTGTCAATTTTATGGTTGTGTATGAGCCTTCCAGACAATTTATAGCCTTTGGAGAAAATGATGGAATATAGAGTGAATGTAATGAAGTAATAAGCAATGAAGAAAGTTAGGTTAAGACAGGATTGTTGACGGACATAACCTCTGACAGTTATTGGGCAGAGTTCAATGCTGAAGGTTATTGACCAGTGAAAAGAGGAAAGCAGTGGCTATTGAGTGTCAGGGTCTGACTCAAGTCATGCTGCTTGGTTTCTGATAATGAGGAAGGAGGTCAGTAAGTATGGATTAAAGTCTTTACTGTGTACTAGGTACTGTGTTAAGCTCTTAGGCTACAAAGAATGGTAAACATAGTCCCTGCTCTCGAGGAGCTCACATTATAATGGAGGAGACAAAGCGCAAACCACTC
This sequence comes from Phascolarctos cinereus, assembly GCF_003287225.1. Classification (NCBI taxonomy): domain Eukaryota; kingdom Metazoa; phylum Chordata; class Mammalia; order Diprotodontia; family Phascolarctidae; genus Phascolarctos; species Phascolarctos cinereus. Next base: position 133,089,136 of record NW_027555736.1, read on the forward strand.
TGTACATATGAAATACAGGGTAAACTGGAGGTAACCTCAGAGGGAAGGTACTAGCAATGGGGGACCAGGAGAGGTCTCTTAACAGACAGTAGGATTTGAACTGAATCTTGAAAGAAGCCAAGAGACAGATTAATAAGGTAAAGAGTTACTGGCATGAGGAAAAACTGGTGACAAGGCAAGAAATAGGGAGATACAGTATCATGTCCTAGGAACAGCAAGGTCAGTGTTACTGGGTCAGAGTACAAAGAGAGTAATATAAGACTGGAAAGGTAGGAAGGGTCCAGGTGGTGAAGGCTTAAAAGGGGAAACATTTATATTCATTTCTAGAGGTAATAGGGAGTCTCTAGAGTTTATTGAGTAGGGTAGTGAGTGATATGGTCAGATGTGTGTTTTAGGAAGACCACTTTGACAACTGAGCAGAGAATGGATTAGAGTGGGGAGAGATTTGAGGCAGGGAAATATCCTTTTAGGATTCAGAGGGGTGCTATGCCAGAAGGGTATAGGGGAATCCATTTTTTATAAATTACATTCCAAGCAAAAAGCTCTTAATTTGTGTGGCAGCTTACATTTGGGACAAATATTGAACCCCTCTGCTATACAAACCATAAAGTTCCCATGTCCTATTTTCCTCAGATAAATTGCTACCAGATGAGTAAAAACTTTGCCAAAGCAAAATAAAACAAACAAACAAAAAAAGTATCAGCAGTACACCTCGCTAACTGCATTTACTCATTTTCAGGCACATGTGTATGTGTTTAAGCTGTTCTGGGTTTAGTTTTTGAAGACTTGCAAAGTTGCAAACTTTAATGAATATTTACTAAATTTCAAAATTAATGTAAAAATATCTTTTTTCTCTCTCTTAGTTGTGTTAACAATCCCAGAAGAAAACGAAGGTGAGTTTCTTGGAATCTATGGTTATTGAGTATCTTGGGTCAATTTTTATTTGGCAGGGATTTGTATCTGACACATCGAAATTTTTCTCCAAGCCTCCCTTACTTAGGCATCTGGAGGGCTTCACCATCAAAGATAACCTCCCATTAAATCCTGGAAAGGTCACAGTTAGTCAGCACCACTCTGCATAAAGCTGGCTGCTTGCCTGCCACAAAGCCTTCAAGTTGCTGGAAATCCAGAGGGTGGCCGTGGCATCACCAAGGCCCTGCCACCTCCTGAAGATGATCCCTACTCACTGTTGATTGGCATGAACAAGTTAAAAGATAACCCTCACCATCTTGTGCTCTCTCTCCTCCAGCTGTCACCTGTTTGTGATGTGAGGAGCTAACGAAGACTGATAGCCCGGGTTCTTGAAAGAACAGATTAGGGAAATAATATTAAAGCCCTTATTCAGACAAGATAAAATCTTGTTTTACACTGTTGATAGATAAAGTAATAAAATAAGATTTGCAGCAGAAGGAGGTAAATTTAGCAATGCATTAGTAAAAAACGGGTCCCCTAGGATAGTTCTCAGAAAAGTTCCTCACACATGCCCCTTGTGCTAATCTTTTCTCCCAGCTGCTACAGACAAAAAATCTGAACCTATAGTTAGTTCATCTTGGGAATGATGGTACTGTCATGAGTCACAGTGCTAGCTCTAGGAAAAAGAGGGCAGAAAGATGATGTTTTAGGTAGTACCAGCACTCAACCTAGAGTCTGGAAAGCTGAGTTCAAATCCCAGTACTACCATTTGCCATGGGCAAGGCACAAAGTCTGTGAGATTATTTACTAATCTGTTTTTTTAAAAAATTAAAAGCCAGCATGCCATCAAGAGACTTCAAATACAGCATGTCAGAAAGACCGACAATACTGGCTTTGTGACCATGGATAAGTAACAACCTCTCAGTGCTCCAGGCAAAACTGTAACTTACAGAGAGTATCCAATCTGCATTTTGGAGGAGGTTTACATTGAGAGTTCCCTACATTAATAAAAATCATGGGTCTAAAATAAAAGAAACTTTTTAGTGAGGTCACTCTTAGATGCTCCCAAAGATCCCTTTGGGCTATAAGATACAAAGGGAAAACAGGAGATGAAAGCTTGAGACCCATCACGTTTTTTTCTGTCATTCACCACCACCTGTGTTGATATTTAACAGACACCCCTTCACCTTTGGTGGGGGTTTGTCATTTAAAAAACGAAATCCTTATTAACATTAGCTCACATTTATAAACAAATTTAAGACTTAAAATGTGTTCTTTACCTCAGGCAGGTAGGACAAGTATTGTTATCTATCATATATAGAAAAGAAACATGGGAAGGTTGCCTCAATGTGACACAACTGTATTGTTGGAACTGAGATTCACAACCATATCTCTTGATCCTAAGTGCTTTTTCCACAGCACCATGATGCCTAGACTAAAAGGATCACTATAGCCTGGTAAGACTATAATTTGCCTGGTAATGAAAACTATCCTGGAAGTCACATTGGATCAACAATTCCAGTGTGTCACTGATAGTGCAGGGTAAGTGGCTTGGAGTGTCAGGAAGAAAGCTCTATAGCAAAGTGTAAGTTGTAGAGAGCTGGTAGTGATCCTTCCTGGTCCCTACCTGCCAATTTGTACTACAGCTACAGGAGATGGCCCTAGTATCTGATGACCATGGGCAAGGGGCCAGCCCCAACCTGTGCCCTATATTTTCAAAGACTGCCACTCTCCATTGTAAAACGAAGAGGATCTTGTAAATAAACAGGATAAATACAGCAGTTACCTTTCCTTGTGGATTCCAAAACACCCTACTTGCTACCGAACAGACATTCTAACTCCAACTTCTCAAAACCTATAGGAAAATTTTCATTTCCCAGGGCTTAAACACTTGGAAAGGATAATTTACTGAACACACATCAGATGTTATTACTCACAAGTGAAGAGTCACACATTGCCCTAGGGGCTAAATAGTCTATTTTGCACCGCAACAGAACTGGCAGTTAAATGCTGATTTTAAAATAAGCATTAAGAAATTTGTATTTGCCTCTGCAGAACCTTCATACTGGTCATTAGGAATGGTAAAGCCTCACCTGGCTGATGGGATAATATACCATCTCTTTGCTTTATAACAGTAAGTATCCTAGCGTCACTAAGACCCAATGCATAATTCATGTATGCCAAACTGCTTATTCCTGTTTTGTTTTTAAATGCTCTGCAATCCACCAGCCAAATTTTATTCCTGTCTTATTGTTTCTTTTTTTTTTTTTAAACTATTGTACCCTTCTTTTTCCTTAATTCCTCAACTCTACTTCCCTTCATTCTCAGCAGGTGATCTGATATTGTAGAGGGAATACACAGAGTGCTGTATTTAAAGCCAGGTTGACCTAGGTTGTTATTTTTTTTTTTAAGACAGTTGGGGTTAAGAGACATGCCCAGATCATACAGCTATTAAGTGTCTGAGGCTGGATTTGCCAATTTGTACTAGAGCTACAGGAGATGGCCCTAGTAGCTGATGACCATGGGTAAGGGTCCTCCTAATTCCAGGGCCAGTGCTCTATTCACTGTGCCATCTACCTAGGTCTTAATTCCACCTCAGATGCTGGCTGTGGGCAAGTCACATAACGTCTCTGAGCCTCAGTCTCTTAATCAGTAAGAAGTAAAGTGATAAAGTGTATTGCAAACCTTGAAGAGCTCTGTATATGTGTGTACATATGTAGAAATAGATATATACATGTATATATGTTAGCTATTATTATTGCATCCCACTTTACTGAGAAGATCCACCTTATCTTCCCTACATTCTCATTTCCCCTATCTCAAAAGGTAAATTTTATCCTCCTCCTTGCCACAGCTAGCTTATTACTAATGCCCTTGGTCCCATTTTTTCCCAATCATCTCCTCATGCACTTTCAACCTTTTTCTTTCTACCTTGTTCCTTTCTCTGGTCTGCCTAGACTATGTACCCCATTTCACTTCCAAACTTCTAAAAAGAATAATCTAAACTCACTTGCTTCTACTGCTATGCTTCCTAATTCTTCAGTCCCTGTCAGTATGGTTTCTGTATCCACAACTCTATTGGAACTGACCTCTCAGTGGTCACTAATGATTTCCTTTTCATTAATTTCAAGCTCTTTTTAACCTGTCTGCCAGATCTTACAATACTGACCACTCTTCTAGATCCTCTCCTTTCTCCAAGGATTTTTTTTTCTCCAAAGCACCAAACTACCATGGTCCTCCTACCTCTAAGTCAGCTCCTTTTATCCACTAGTTCTACATCCTCCAAATGCAGACCTCTCCTAAGTCTCTCTTCTCTCTCTCCACTCATTCCCTTCTTATCTACTTCTGTGACTCTAAATATCAGGATTACTAATCTCCAACTCAACCTTTCTTCAGTCCCATATATTCATTTGACTATTATTTTCACCTCAATCTTTATCCTGTACCTCAAATTCAACACTTTCCCCAAACTTACCTTTCTCCACAACTCCTTTATTTTTACGGATGCTTCCAAGGCTTTCCTTGTGGATTCCAACATAATCCTACTTGCCAGTGGATGGGCATTCCAACTCCAACTTCTTGAAACCTATAGGAAATTTTTCCAACTTCAAAATAATAAAACTTCAAAATAAACTCTTCTTTGCCTCTCCTATCAGTTGACAAGGTTTGTGGATTCTATCATTTTACTTAGCCTGTTTTCCACTTCCACTGTAATGACCCTGTCACATCTTGTGTAGTTAAACAGCTTCCCTGACTTTCCTACTTTTTCCCTCTCCAATTCATCCTTCACACTGCCTTTAGAATAATCATTCTGCAGCATCACTCTGATCACATCACTCCTTCAAAAACCTCCAGTGGCTTGCCATTGTCTACTGAAGTGCATTCAGCACTTCCAAAATCTCACTTCAAACTACTTTTCCTTTTACTCACAGTTCTCTTGATACACCTTACCTTCTCGTGAAACTCCCCTATTTTGTTCTGCCTTCCTTGCTTCTTCATATCTTTGTAGGAGAGTGAGCTCAAAATCTTTTCAGGTATTGATGACCATATGTATCTGAAAGGTAAAGAATGTAGGTAGGGTAGAGCAGGTAGAGGAAATAATGACCAAACTACAGAAGGAAGGTAGATAGAATCACAAAAGCTAATATTGCAAGGATTCCTGGAAAATTGTCAGAACTAAACTTGGGGCAGCATAAAAACAGGCTTAGGTTTTGCTTATTACAGTAGAAATATTGAAAAGTTAATTTGCAACCATTTCAAATCTTCATTGCTCAAGATCTGGTCCCTGATTGGGTACCTTGACCCTGAGATGTTGAATAGAAGCCACTATGAAGATTGTGAAGGATCAGGTGAGGGACACCTAACTTCCCTAACTCCTCCAACCCACTCCCAAATTGATCCACTGTCCCCTTACCCTAACCTCAAGCACAGATGGGGCCAGATTGTGTGGGACCAGCCAGCATAAATGCAGAATGACAGAAACCATATCCATGATGATACAGGCAAAAACCTAGTGAGTACTTGGAAATATTAAGTCCCCAGGAATAGGTAAGTCAGATAAGGAAAGAGGCCTGACCAGGGACACCACCTATAACTCTTCTATTAAAGTTTTAAGAATAGAGACTCATAACCTCCTCTTCTGGTTATTTTCAGGACTTAGTGATGGCTAGAGGGAGCTGTTTGAGGATGCTTAGTGATTATGTCCTTTCCCCCTTCCTAGGCTCCTCGTGTATCAGTTCATTTTCCCCTTCCCTGTACTGGTGTGAAACATTGCATATGCATTCAAACCTGGTTGGAAATTTTTTTTTAATTGGTTTTTTATTGTTACAAGGAATGGCTTGCTAGATTGGGGAGTAAGAATGGGGTATAATATTCAGAATAGGGAGCTGTATTGATACAGACTTAAAATTTGAGATTAATCTATATTACGAAGGGCATTCTTGATGAAGGCATGAAAAAGGAACAGGAAGATTTTCATACAGACTACTGACCGATTTTCCTTAGGTCACACAGTTGACTGAAAGGTAAAGATTGTAAGATCCCACTGTTCTTGTTTGTTGACTTTTATGTATGGCAAAACACTAACAACTCAGTCCTCCAAGTTGTCTTTCATCCTCATCTCAAAAATCATACAAGAGTCCTTAATAAAAGATCTAATCCAACCCCTTCATTTTAGAAATGAGAAAACTCAAGTTTTGGAAGGTTAGCTAATTTGCCCAACATCACACAATTAGTAAGCATCAAAATCGATGCTTTTTCTTTCTTTTATTCCTTTTTTTTTGGCTAGGCAATGGGGTTAAGTGACTTGCCCAGGGTCACACAGCTTGTAAGTGTTCTGTGTCTGAGGTAGGATTTGAACTCAGGTCCTCCTGAATTCAGGGCTGGTGCTCTATCCACTGTGCCACCTAGCTGCCCCAAAATCGATGCTTTTTCCACTCTATCTTGTTGCCTTTGTCTAGTGTAGAATCCAGATGGAACAGGGATGTCTTGTAAGTACTTCAGGTGTTCCTGTTTACAGATAACATTGTACTGACCACATCAAGGCCTGGAACACTTTGGTCTCCTACATAAGATACATTATCACTCTAAGATTGGTTTAACTAACTGCACAGGGAAAATCTAGATGACAAATGTCTTTTTATCCAGATTATTTTATACAGTTGGACAGAAAGCCCATTAAGCTGGTCTATCAGTGTGTGTGTGTGTGTGTGTGTGTGTGTGTGTATACGTAGTAGACAGCCACTGCAGATGCTAGAATTGGAGTAATAAATAGTCTTGAATTGTAGGTAGACAAAAAAGTTCTTTTTTTTTTCTTACTCCAAGTAAGGGACACCTAACTTCCCTGACTGCTCCAAACCTGCCTCTCAGAAATAACTATTTAAACACTGGTCATTTTTGAAGAATTGCAGGTTACTCAAAGGGTAATGTAAGAGATTTATGGTGGCCTGTTACCAATAAAGAACTATGTACCTGAATTGGCATTTAAAGACATCAAAAAAGAGATAAAGGACCAGAAAACAAGGCAGACTGCTAATGTAGTGAGTACATGGCATAACAGCTAGACAAGTTTGTTTCTTCACTGATACACAGGTCAACAGATAAAGAGCAAGGGTTCTTAAAGTGGAGTTCATGGGCTGCCAAAGATGTGTGAAATGATGTGGCAGGGATGTCTGTGAATTTGGATGGGAAAAAAGATTTCAATATAGTTAGTTTCCTATATTATCTTATATTTTACCTTATACATTACAACCCACAGGGTCTAGGGCACAAAAAAACCACAAAACCCCCTGAAAATAGTAAATAGCAAACTGGGTGAATCTCCTATGAAGGATTTTAGGGGAAAGTATGAAAGCATTACAATCTGCACAGTTAGAAGGGAGTACTTGTTTCAAAGTTCTATCACCTATTTACAAAACTATTTCTCTACTTCTTGAAAATGGAAGAATGCTTAAAGTAGAACTTGGTATCTCCCTCAAGCAAATCCTGAAGTTTCAGAACTCAATTTATGATTCAATAGAATGTGGAACCATTTTGTAGTTTTTAGACTCTGTAATTTGATTATGTTTACTGGGAATGGGAACTGGGATGGGGAAAAAATATGAGGAGGGTTCACATTTATTTCTTTATGCCAGAAACAGCAGTTAAAAACTTTAGGTCTTTCAAGTATAGGAGTTATTCTGACATTTAGGTGAAAAAAGGACTATGATCAGAGTATCAACAAATAAACATTAATACTAGTCATTGATCAACATAGTCATATCAACATAACCTGAGAAGTGAAAAAAAATAAGATAGCAAAATGAGTAAAATGTTAAACACTCTTTAAAAGCAGCCATTTTGTTTCAAATTTTGTTTTATTCAAACAGGAGCCATCTTTACAACACAATAAAGTGCAAAATTATTTCAGAAAAATACGTTCTCTATGAGGTAGTATGGTTTCTGAATTGCGTGGTAACAGACCTAAGAATCAAGTCTTGATACTCAGCTTTGCTATAAGCTGCACAGTATGACCTTAGGGCAGTAACTTAGGCTTGTGCATGCTGCTGTTTCTCCATCTATTAAAGAAGAATAATGTCTTTCTGACAGGGCTGATGATTAATTAGTTTTACACAAAGTAGAGCGCTGGAATTCCTTAATCATAGATGCTATGAATTTTTTTTTAAATTACTCTAAAATGAAGTTAATGAAGGCACTGAAAATTAATATCACTAACACACAAATGTATTTTCTTGGGTAGAAAATGATCTATATTTCATACACTACTGGTACCCAATAAGAGAATTTTATACATACTTTGCAAGGTATTTACATACCCACTATAAACCACAACCAACTAGGAAAAGAAAACCTGTCCTGAAGGTTACCCTATTATTGCATTTAACATGCCAAACGTTTTCTCACATATGAAGTTTAAAGACAGCCCTAGAGATGCAACACCAAAATCTTAATCTTTTTCATCATTTTTTGTGTATTCTTTAAGTGGCTTTTTCAATTTGAAATTTCAACCTTTAAAAAATAAGGGTGGGGAGGGTGTGGTGAAGAGACTGAACCAACTTTCCCTCATAGAAGAAGTCACGGTATATCATTTGTTAAAATCAAAGCAAAGATCAGTCTTCACTTGGCAAAAGTGAATTCCTTGAAGGACTCCAAACCCTTCCTCATGTGCTTCATAAGGACAAGCATTATAGAAACCTAAAAAAAAAATTACATCTTATTGGTGTAGCATGCTAAAATATTTGGCTATATGGTTAAATAAAATAAAACCATTTATTATAGCAGTTCCATGTCTTCTCTTCACTTTACCTGAACAAAATTTTACCAAATGAAAGCACATTTAATTCTCAAATACAGTTTTAACTTGCTATAGGAAAAAGGGTTATCACTATATTCCCACAGGGATTCATCAAACAAAAAAGGATAAAGGGAATCTCAATCATTCTTATATTGAGTATGTCTCATCTAAGATAACAAGACCTTTGAAAAGGTCAGAAGAGCTATAATCTTTCTAAAGCTAGTAAACTAAAAAAAGATACACCAACATATTCAAAGATGGCAAACTAATACAAATAGTCAACATTTCAGGTTGTTGTCTTTACATAATATAGACTGAACTTTAAGATTTTTTTAAGTTCTACCAAATAGGGTCAATACATGTTGGGCATGGCAGTAATAATACTAACCACAACATCTACTACACCTGTGAAGTTCTCTTTTATATTCTCAACTGCTGCCCCAAACCTCTAGAGTCTCTGATTCAAAGCAATTAGTCTATTGTATTCAGTACCACCCATGGCACAAAGCAGGAAAAGTGAGACAGGGCCTGTTATCTGGACGGCAGCTGTTCCCCAAGCATCTAACACTAACAGTAGCAAGGATGGATGTGTGACAAGAAAAGGAAAGGGAAGGTAAAGTAAGTACAGGTCAAAATGTTAAGTTTTACAGGGAGAGAACAGAGATTGACTTTATCCATACATATACCTTAAATGACACTTTCTTTCCATGTCCTTTTAACAGCAGTGGTTATAGGGAAGGTTTGAATTTTTAATACTTAGGATTATACTAGCTTCATTTATTTGAAAACGTATCAGTCCAACTCAACATTTACAGGATTCCCTATAGAAATGCATGTTATAAAGGGGTAAATGAAAGGAGTTAAATTCTTTTACTCTCCCTTATTTGTATGGACAGCTGCCCTAAACAAGGTTAAAAGATCTTAGTATCTGATTCACTAGTTTGAAAAGCCACAGAAGAGGGGCAACACCAACTGTATCCTTGCTGGAACTTTACAAGGGAGATGTTTTTTTCAATACTCCCTATCCCCCAATCATTTAGACAGCAAAATGGTTTTTAAACTTAATTATGTAATTTTACCAAAAGAATGAAAACGTGTAAAAAGATGCTACACTTCAAATTCTAGAGCCAACTCTTGGAGGAAACTGAACAGCAGTTAACACAGAGGTATAATCCAGTGCTAGATAACACTATCAGTAAGAGAACTTGATTTCTAACATTGTGGTGGGGTTAGGAAAATGCTATTTTAAATATATTTGAATATACAAGTAAAAAAAGTCTTCATATATGAAAAAATAGGTTTAAAGAAGTTTAGATTTATAATTTAAAAATACATATATAAATGAGAATTGCCAGGACATGTGTCAAAAAACAAGTAATTAAGCAAGTGTGAAGTGAATGCCACAATTTTGGGAGTTTTTTCCTATCTTTAAAAGTGGATCAAATATTGGGGCTACTCTATGGTAGCTTCTTTGCCAAAGTATTAATATTATTAATTACAAACTCCCCCAAATGCCTGGCTCTTTACACGTTAAATCTACCATTATAAGTCACTGGATACCACAGACACAAATAACTAATCTTAAAGATTTTAACTACAACAGGGGCTTCATTACCATCAGACCCCCAAATACCAAATTGCAATCAGTTCTCAAGACACTGACGAACTAGATGGAATTGGTACAGTAATGAAATCAGCCATGGTTCTCAAAAGAAAAGCTACTAAATTTAGAATGAAAAGCCATATAACTCAAATGGATTAATTACTACCATAAACACTTCCATATTACTTATACCCACACAGATGGCATAAAGTTTTTGCTCTAGCAACATGCTGTTAAGTTACTCATTTGGTTATCAAGGATGACCAACACAAAAGGGACTTAATACTATCCAATATTAATAATTACTAGCATTTAACACTAAAAATACCCATTCTGAATAGAGGTAGAACTTGCAACTAGTTCCACTTCACTATATAATCCCCTTTAGTATTTGCCAAATTTTTTTTGCAATCAAGGGAGAAAAAACTTGGGGGGGGTGGGAGATACACATTCAGAAAGTATTTAAATACTACATACTAAAATGGCACTCCATATAGATAACTTCGATCCAATTTCTAAAAGAATTCATTACACTTAAGTTTTCTAAGGAATAAGGTGCCTGAAAAAGGTGGCTTCATATATATATATACTTGAGACAAAGATAAATGTGGCCAGATAATTTGTCTTGGTCTCTTTTACAAAACCCAAGTAAATGGCCATAATTCTCCATTATGAATCTGAAAGCTTATTTTGTTTACCTATAGAAAGTTATCAACACATGCCCAATGAGAACCCAATTACTAGAGTTGAGACCCAGATTCATTGCTTTCTAAAGAAGAGATACACTTAGCGTCCTGTTTGTCTGAAACTGTCTGAAGAAGTTGTGGTCTTCAATGGAATCTCCAGTTCTGGGGCTTTGCCTGGAATTGAATTGGTTGATATTGAGCCATTGGGGCCTACAGTTGTATTCAAGCTACTAGAGGTTTCTCCAGTGCCTTGTATTTTAAAATAAACCACATAAAACACTGGTAAAATAATTCCAATTAGAAGCATGATAAAAACAGCGTTCCACCACTGAATTCCACAGTCTGCACCATTCATTAGAGTCTTCTGACTAATTGGAAGCAAAGGCTGGTTTGGGGTTTCTATGCAATAATCTTGATTTGAATAGATTTCTGATTGTACTGCCCTCTCAATATCTTGATCAATCCCCTTAAAAAAATCTGTCAGTTGGTTGGATTTTGCACAATTACTCTCTTCAGCTGCATTATCTGAGTCTGGAAACTCAACAAATGTCAATCTAGACTCAGAAGATGTAGTTTGGAGGGGTTTTAATTCCTTGCTTGTCTCTGTTAAGATGCCATAATTCTTCACTGGAATCTTTATAGATTTTAAAGCATATAAGTCTTGTTCTCTGATAAAGTTGTTTACTTTCTTGATGTCTGCAACCTATGGAAAAAGAGAAAATAATCCATATTAAAATGAGTACATTAAAATTTCCTTCAAAAGTTACACAAATACCTAAAATTCTACAAGACAAGGCAAGTGCTCTTTTTAATTTAATTGAATAAACCTTTGCTTTAATGGACATTTTAGTTCTAAGATAATATACATTATCAAATGAGTTAACAAAGTAAGCACTATAAAAATATTAGCTATGATTACCTAGAAGTCTGAATAAGATGAAATTGTGAAAACAAAAAATATTTGGCTATTTAATGTCCAGTAACATAAAACAGAAAATAAAATCACTAAACTTAAAATGAAAAGTTTTCCATGGGTACTTTTCTTTATCTTTAGCGACAACAGTGCCCCCTTCTGGCATATTAACGTCATGGTAAATGGGCCCCAAGAATGTCACTAACACAATTTATTGACCTAACAAATTTTCATTAGCAAAAAACCAAAAGGAATGACCTGAGTATTGTACTGAAAGTATTATCTTCACCTAGAATTTCCTTTTGCCCTAAAAACATACAAAAATCAATGATTATCAAATTTGTTGATGGTAACACTACATTTTTGTTTAATTTCACCCTATTTGCCTATGCCCCTCCCCCAAACATGCTATGGAGGATATGTAGGTTTTAAATATAAAAGAACTAAAAAATTGATATGTTTTGGGAATTTAGAATTATTGAGATAAATGGAGGCATGGGACATCATACAACCAACAAAAAAAAGGGACTGTCAGGATAATTTTATTATGTAGTCCAAAATGTGCTGCTAATTAACCAGTAAAAACTATTTTCATCTCATTACTAAACAAACTTACTTCAACTTAAGATTTAAGATAAAGAAGTTTCTGACTCTAGACATATTCCTCCAGGCTAATTCCTGTTATAAATTTCACCCAAAGATCAGCATGTTCATTCAAATTCAGAAAACTAATATACATTTCCTTCTATATTTTGTGAAAAAAAGACACTATCTAGAGCAACCATATTATACAATCTATTTAAATTAAATTTTAAAGTAAATGCAATAGATGTTTGAATTGGGGTCTTATTTAACTAAGCTGCCCTACAGTTTTGTTTCCATACTACTTGATCATTTAACTTAATGGGCTGGGGGTGGGGGTGGGGTGGGGTCCAGGGAGGAGTAAAAGGAATGCAATATAAGTTTTTTTTATTTGTTTGTTTTAGGCAGTTGGGGTTAAATGATTTGCATAGGGTCACACAGCTAGTTAAAGACGAAAGTGTTTGGTCTGAAGCTGGATTTGAACCCAGGTACTCCTGACTTCAGGGCTGGTGCTCTATCCACTGTGCCACCTAGCTGCCCCAATATAACTCTTAATCATAAATACTAATTTATGTGTTAAATAAGATGTTTGAGATTACTTTGTCAACAAAATTTTCTTTCTAATAACCAGTAGCAATTTTGCTATTCCTATTTAGGAAATGTGACCATCTTATTTAGGCACGATCTAATTTAGTTGGACATCATTTTGTTTTTGACAAAGCTATTTTAAGTGGTAGTATAGTATAGTATAGTATAGTATAGTATAGTATAGTATAGTATAGTATAGTATAGTATAGTATAGTATAGTATAGTATAGTATAGTATAGTATAGTATAGTATAGTATAGTATGGTATGGTATGGTATGGTATGGTATGGTATAGTGTAATCAAAAGAGCATTGGATTGAGAGTCAAAAGACCTGAACTGTGTAATACTGGCTCTCCCATTCATTTACTAGCTATGTAAGCCCTTACTCAAGTTATTTAAGTTCTTTGAACCTCAGGTTCCTTGCATAAAAAATTGATATTTGATCTCCTACCTCACAAGGTTGTTGTGAGAATGTGATGAGAACATATGTGAAAGCACTACTATGTAGAGTTTATCTAAATGTAAGAGAATACATTTTATGGCTTTGGTAGTACAGTATTTAGAAAGTGATTACTCAGTCACTTTCTTTCCCACAAAGAAAAAAAGGAGTATACACATAGTAATTATGAATTGACAAACAAGCTATGTATGTCAGAAAGGGGTGTTAAAAGTCATCTAGACTGAGTGTTCTTAACCTGAGGTCCATGAGCTTTAGAATTTTTTTTTATAATTGTATTCCATATAATTTCCCTGATAATCTTCTATCTTGTTATATGCATTTAAAAATAGCATTCTGAAGTCCATAAACTTCACCAGACTGCCAAAGGAGTTCATGACACAAAAAAGGCTAAGAACCCTAATCTAGACCAATCTTTTCATCTTACAGATAATAGCCTATGTAGCAAACTAAAATCAAAATTCCAGAAATTGTACTTCCTACAAGGCAATAATCTACCTGACCACTGTCTTATTTATTCAGAGAAACATAAAACCTCCACACACTGAAAGAGGTACAGTGGGAAAAGCACTGGATGTAGAGTATACCTGCATTCAAATCCTACCTTTGACCTTACTATCTGTGTGATCTTGAGAAACTCACTTAAGCTCCTTGGACTGAAGTCACCTGTAAAATAGAGGGGTTGGACTAGATGACCTTTGAAGTTATCTTGCAGTCCTACATCTGTGATCCTATTTTCCTCAGGTATTTTGCATCATAGTACACACTCCACTTGGGTAGAAAAACTTAATGTAATTAGCTCATGTGTATAGTGAATCCATGCAACCAAGTCTGACACAATTTGAAGCACAGTACTAACAAAGTTAAATTAATAAGTAGCTTTGATCCGTGGAGAACATGCAAGAAATTCTATGAATGCTTTCCTACTTACTTCCCCACTGTTAATCGTTCTGTATGCTATAAAAAAATGCAATTAAAAAGAAAAACAGTATTACAAAGATGCCATAGCATAACAAAACAGCAGTTATAATAGACAGAAGCTATAATTCTACCTGTTTAGAACTACCACAAACCAACAACAGAAGTTGAGAAAGTAATAGCAAGCAAGTGAAGTACATAATCAAATCCAGGAAAAAGATTTCCCTCCCTAGCCCCATCACATTAAATATTATTTGCCTAAAGGAATGTCATAATTGTTGTTTCAGAATAGGGGAAATGTAGAAGCAGTTCCTAGAAAAAAAAGTCATTTAACAGGAACCTTGATTAAAACCCCTTATCCCTCCCTCCCATCACCAAACGGATACAACTAGAGGTTATAATCTATGATTAAGGCTAGTAGCAGAGTTCTTCATTGCCATGCTCCTGGATCTCTTTCTTCAAATGATAAAATGTAGTAAAACAAGTGTCCCAGAATCTTCAGTAAGCTTTATTAAATTTAACTGAAACAATTGACAAAATAAGGAAGCCAAGTCATCTCTATGACCAAAGTAGAATGGGTTCTTACTTTACAACCATACTGAAGAGCCAGTTTGTTAAGGTTATCATCTTCTGTGAGTTCTCGTTCTAGTAATACCACATCCCCTACTCTCTCTCTTCCAGCATTCTTTTGCTGTTCCTTTCCCCTTGGTCTCAATTCCACATTTAGTTCTTCTTCAGACAGTTCCTCTGAATCTGAATTGTTATTTTTAAACATGTAAATGTGACTATTTGAAGAACTACAAACAACGGCAGGGGCTTGGAAGGTTTTGGTTAATACTTCTTTCTGTCTCATCTTTAGCACCTGAAAACAAAATTGAAAGAGTTGAAAGAGTTGCATTTATTGGTCACTATACACTACTATTATCTCCTTTTAAGACTGGATAGAGAATGATTAAGAAATGAAGGCATTTTCCATCACAGTATAGTTACTGTGAGGCAGGTACTCTCTAGAACCTCTTAAGATGAAATAAACTAGCCATCTGTCACATGAGGTTATGGTTATTATAATGAAAAATTATTGGCCCAGAGTTCCTTTTCAAAGAACTACATTCCCATTTAATAATTTTACTGCATTAGACAATATCTTTTACTAGTAAAGATGTTTATTAACTGACAAACAGTAAGAAAACATGATGTCACTGTTTGGATAAGGTTGGAATTTAATAAACTGTATGGCAATTTGTTAGAAATTCACAACTATTTCTTTCTAGTTTCTGTACATTTCATTAAGCCATAATCTGTTTCACATTTCCCCCTTTTAGCCAAAAAGTAATATTCTATCATTTTCAAACACTATTCTAAGATTCCTACATAGAAAATGTTATTAGAGATTTGTGACCTCCAAAACTAATTTTTAAATATCTGCAATGATGAGGTACTAAAATGATGCCTTCAGAATTAAACAAAGACAGGCTGTTTTTAAGATGCCCAGGTAAGACCACATATGCAATGAAGGACTGAAGTGGAACTATGAGATTTGTCTAGAATGGTTGACCTTGATGTGCAAGTAGTACATATCTAGCTCACCTTATTTGCTGCTGCTACTGCTAAAGTTTCTGCCATAGTGCTGAATATGTTCTTAGTTAAATTATGGTCTTAAGGGAAATTAATTTCTTAAAAACCAAGTAACTTTTTCAATACTGTATTTGGCAATTAGGTAATCTGGGGAAGGGGAGGATATATATCGTTCATGCTATAATTATAACAATCCCAGTTTTAACTATAATAAAACCTAGCTTTCTTATACACAGAAAGATTTCTGGTAACTTCAATGTAAGTCTTGATTTTATTATTGCTTTGCTGCAATACTGGCAGTGGGGTGAGGCCAATTATTATATTCTGACTCACATGTTCTTTGTGACTCATATGTTACAACCTGTTGGATTTTAGTGTTCAGCCCCATGCAATCAAACTACCCGGGAGAGGGAAGCAAAAGGGCACTCTAACTTTAATCCAGACTGAATGCTGTTTCCCGCTCCCGATTAAAAACAAACCCTACCACTAGCTATGACAAACTGACCATTTGTTTGAGATGCCTACCAAAGTGAGAGGCGAGTCATAAAAGCCAATTAACTCGAACTAAGAAGAGAATACCAAATGGAGAGTCATTTGCTTTTCACTTTTTTCTTTTCAAATCGTACTCCTGTTTGGAAGCCTTGGCCAACTTCCTGTCTCCCAATGGTGAAGGGCAGCATCTTGTAGTAGACCCAGGAGGACCTGGGTTCTAGGTCTGGCTCCGACCTCGAACCAGGGGACTTAAGCTCACCAAGTCCTGGCCCAGATGCTAAATCAGCACCTGATTCCGATGCCCTGAGCCAGAATTCACTGCTGAATGGCACAAAATGCCATTAACTTCGAGGCATCGGAGCCACCCTTTCCCTTAGGTCTTTTAGCAGGATTACTGGCCTTTTTGTGCCGGGGCCCTGTAACCTGGGGTCCTCCAAAGGGACACTTGAGAGGCAGGGTCCGCATTTACCCCCAAAAATGGCTGAATAGCCTCGGTGGAAGTTTAAAGGCGGAAAAAAGTGCCCCGGCTCACTCTGGGGGATGCCATGTTTCGTTTTCACGCATCTTCATTTTCTTTATTAGTTATTACGGCTCTAGCCAAGGCGCTCCAGGGCCGGCAGGCGCCCGCCTACCGCCGCCCGCGCTTGGGCCCCGCGGCCGGCCCGCGCCCCGCATTCGCGTCCCCGACCCGGGTTTCGCCAACGGTGCCCGTTGCCACCGCCCCCCGCCTCCCCTTCCCAGGGCAAACACCGAAGGTCTCCTAGGAGACCCGGCGGGGCGGAAGGGGCCGACCTCGGACGCACGCACCCCCCCCGCCCTTGCCCGGAGAGGCCCCGGGAGGAGCAACCCCTCCGGCCCGAGTCCAGGGAACGGTTCCGCAGGGGATGGAGGGGGGCTACTCCCCCCATAACTCACCCTTTCAACGCCCCAGTACCGAGGCAAGTCTCGCGGAAGCCACTCACCCAACCGCGCTGGCACCGCCGCGCCTTCCCATTGGCTCAGCCGGTCAGCAGGTCCCGGGGAGGAAAAGGAAGTAGCCAATCATGGAGCGGGGGGTGGGAGGGTCGGCTGGGGATAGTGTGAGAGGTCAGCGCTGGAGCTGATGCTCCGGGGCGGCTACCCCTGGCGGAGCCCCCAGAGCGGCTGGGGGTATCGCGAGGGCGTGGGGTAGGGAAGAGCGAAGGAGCCTCCTGCACCTTTGTTCTCCTCCTCCCCTGAGTTGTCCGCAGGGAGAATTTGAGGTGGCGGTGGCTGTTGCTACTTCGTTGCTTACTCCCTGGCAATCCCTTCAACAACTTCTCTTTCCTCAATTCTTCTCCCCCTCCCGGTCTGGGACTCTGAACCTTGATCAGATGAGCTGTTCTTGGTGGAAGTGTGCTAATCTTCTTAGTGCTTATCCCTGGCTGCCACTGCCCTTTGGGTGTTGTCTCTCCCATTGCAATAAGCTCCTTAGGAACGGGACTATCTTCACTTTTGTAGGTGTTACCCCCTGTGCTTAGTAAAGACTTAACAAATGCTTATTGTTCATTCATTTCTTCTTTTATCTTTCTGATTCCGTGAACCCTCCCTAATAACAAAGGAAACCAGTTTAGAAAAACCAACCTGCAAAGCAAGCCCAGCTGACAACAAATGCAACATTCCACCCCTGTAGTATCCCAGTTCTCTCACGAGAGGACACATCCTCCCTTCTTGGGAAAAAAATCAAGTTTGTTCTTGGCAACTAATCTGTTTAGCTTTTAGTATTGGCTTTATTAGCGTTATTGTAAGTCATCACGGATGTGATGCGGTTTAGAGGTTCAGGGGTGCTGGGACCCCAAAATCACAAGTGGGTCCTGTCCGAAAGAATTCGACCCAAGCCTACTTTCAGCCAAAGATAATATTAATTAGAACATCTGTCATATTGGGCAGACTTAAGGAGCCTGAACATTAGTAAGCTATTGGCTAGATTATAGGAATCCCAGCAGTGGCTAGATTTTAGGAATCTGAGCATCTTAATGGAGACAAAAAATGGAGACAGAAAGCCTGTGGGAGGAATGTAGGAGTGGCCAGTGAGCTGGGGTGAACAGAACTCCGGGGACCTGGCCAAGGGAGAAAGGAGCCTTAAGGGTGGGAAATGGCTGGGGGCCATACATAGGGATAGCTGATGGAGGGAAGATTGGATATAGCCACAATGAAAGGCCAGTTGATGGGATTATAGCCTCAGGCTAATGCCAGAGATTTGGCCTTATGGGAAAGTCTAGGATTTTTCCTCTCTGGGGCCTAGATCCCAACCCCATCAGATGTTCCCTTGGTTTTGCTGTCTCATCCTTTCTACACGTTTTCCCACGCTTCTCTAAATTCGTCATATTTGTTGTTTCTTGTGGCTCGATACTATTCCGTATGGCACGATTTATATTCTGTTCACCAAGTGTGGTCCTGGTAGAGGAGATTCCCAGATCAAAACTACTATGTTTTTTTTTTTATAATACTACTATGTTTTAATTTGTAATAGGTGAATTTCAATAGATGTGACCCAACATAAGCAAAAGTTCTTTGGGACAGTTCTCAATTTTTAAGTGTACAAAGGGATCCTGAGAACAGAAAGTTTGAGAACCATTGCTTCAGTATGATGGGACACTTTGTTTCCAGTTTGGTTTTTTTTTTTACTCTCCTTAAGCTCCTTCATATTCTTCCCCTCTTCCAAATAATTATTTGTAGAGGAAGAATTACTGCTCCATGAATTTATTTAGATTGAGGCTGAGAGAGTTGGGGGAAACCAACTCTTTCTATAATGTATTCTTTGACCTACCCTTCTTCTGCAGTAAAATACTTAAACAAACAAAAGTGCTCTTATTGGTGTGATGAGTGCTTCTTCCCAACCTGCACATCTAATCACTCCTCCCTTTAGTTTCATCACCTGGTGGCCAAATTTCTAGTGGTGCTCCTCTCTCAGAACTTAGCTAGTTTGGTCCTTGGAAGACAGATCCTGGGTCCTACTAGAAGCCTTTCCAGCTTAGTAGGACCTGTCAGAACATGTCACTGGTCTAGCCTCCCATTCCAAGGCTTCATGCTATGAAGCATATGAATAGGACTTGTGGAGAGTGGCTCATCCTGGAGTAAGAAAAACAAATTCTGTAGAGGAACGATGACCCCTCAGTTTAGCCTAGTACCTACTTAGTAATGTATTAGGTTCTGTAAGAGATGTAAAATAAATATAAATAAGACTTATACTCTTCTTTCAGGGATCTTTCTGTCTTGTTTGGAAGCTGACTGAATCTTGAATCCCTTCTGTAACATCACCTATAAGTGTGACCACCTATAGTGTCAGTGCTACATACAGGACAGAGAACAGTCCTTAAAGCCAAGAAGACCTGAGTTCAAGTCTTGTCTCTGAATGAATGAATGAATGTATCTACTTTCTCTGAGCATTTCAACTCATTTACAGACTTATCTAATAAATCTTGTTAAATATTCACCTATCTTTACTCTTCATGTAGAGATGTGCCCTAATATCTAGTGGTACTTCTGGATAGGAAAGGAAGAACATAGCCTAGACCTTTAAGAGGTGACACTCAAGAATGTTACTGTCTGGGGGCAGCTAGGTGGCACAGTGGATAGAGCCCTGAAGTCAGGAGGACCTGAGTTCAAATTTGACCTCAGACCAAACACTTGACACTTACTAGCTGTATGACCCTGGGTAAGTCACTTAACCCCAATTGCCTAAAAACACACACACACACACACACACACACACACACACACACACACATACACACACACTCACACACACACACACACACACACACACACACACACACACACACACACACACACACACACACAAAAGAATGTTATTGTGTTCTGGAGGGAAATCATTCCAGAAAATAGATCCCTTTTTCCGTTGACCCAAAGAAGCCTTAATTTCCTGTGATTCCTATAGCTATGCTTAGACTTCAAGCTTAAATGAATGGGCTGAGCTGACTCCACCCTGCCCCCCACCCCCTACCCCAGGGCCTTGGATTCCCCCTTTCCCAGTCTTAAAGATTTATAGTTGTAGTAATAGCCTCTGAGCTCACACTCTTAAATTCTGCCTGCACCTCTTACCTCTGCAAGTATGGGTTAGGTTTCCAGAGCTCAGCTATTTCTCCCCTGGGGATTCTAGAGGTAACACCAAGGGTTTATGGGGGAGGGGGAGGAGAGTTTTATATTACTATTGCACACAAACCCTTCTCCAATGTGTTCCCCTCAATAGCATTCAACCAGTAAATTCTGCTCCAATATAATTTTGACCAACTGATCTCTCTTCAGTATCAATTAACATCACTTAGCTTCTTCAAAGGGATATTTACTAAGAAAGCACTGCAAAGACAGAAGTATAAGCACATTCCCCCCAAGCTGGAATATAGCGTCTCCTCTATACAGCCACACAGTCCTTGGGTGAGTGGGCTCAAACTTAAAAGTATTTGCTACACACATCCCCTATCTCCCCTCCAAAGTTCACTTTGGGGGATTGTGGCATAACTGATAAAAGAGTTGCTCTGTTGGTCACAGGACAGTGAGGATCACAGGCTGCTGGGTCATTCTGCTACTGGACTGGATCAAGTAGATCACTCCTCAACAGATTCCTCTGCTGAGGTTACCAACAGCCTCTGATATGGACTCCAATTGGCAGACCTCAGGTGGCTTTTCAGCCTTTTAAAACTTACAAGGTCATAACATGGATTGTTTCGTCTCTGATATTCTTTCACCTAAGAGGAAAAAAAAGAATTTGCGCAACAGAGACAGAAATAGGTGGCACCATACTTTCATCGCCATGACCATGTGGTGGCCAGATGGGGAGACAGGGCCCATGGCTGCACGTAGGAAGCCACAGTTACTTCGGTTGCATGTAACACTCCACCCACCTGGGGGTTTACAGCATTTCAACTTCCTCCTCACTCAAAAGTCTATTCAAGCTTTTGGAATGCAAATTCATTTCTAGCTCAGCAACCCAATAAAAGGCTTTTTTGTTACTATAAAGTAAGCTGACCGGAGCTAGTCTGAGGATACCTGTACATGCTTTGAAGCAGAGCTCCTCCATAACACATTTCTGAAAGCAGACTCACCAAGCTTCCGTGTGGATTGATACAAGGAAGAACATTTTTTGTATTTTATAAGGACTAGCCCTTCATTGGTCAGGTGGAACCTGCAAGACAAACTCGCAGAGAGAAGAGTGATACTGTTGGATATATGAAAAGGGGAGATAAGAATGAGGTGAAAAGGTTTTGAGAATCACTAAATTGTGTAACCCAAGGCCCCTGCCTTGGCCACTTTTGTCATTATTATTTTCTCATGAGCATGGGGCAATGATGATTCAGAGAGGGAGACTAGCAAATTGGTTTCTAATGACACCGATACCCAGGCACTCAGAAAGGTGATTGTCCCTTCCCTTCATAAGGGCTCTAAATCAATACCCAGTTGGAGTGGAAAAGAAATACCTAAATAGGATAGAAGAAGAGGTATAAGATCTGTCCAAGGCTGCTTTCTTTGCTTCCTCGGATTATGACTTCCAGGCCACCATGAAGATGAGTGCCATGTAGTTGTTATTATTGGATTCAGACGGACAGGATGTTGTGACATAAATGGGAAACATAAACGGGAAGCCCAGGGCTATGGCTGCAGGAGCTATTGCTTTCATAAGAGTTGGTAGTGTCAAGTGAGCAAAATTATCTGAGACTAGTACAATGGAAGCAGCTCTGATGCTGGAGCAGAAATGGGGACAGAAGACATGAGGAGAGGATCAGTCATTGAGCATTATTAAACTCTTAAGATGTGATTGTGATACAATGAAAGGGAAAAATAGTCTCTACCCTCAAGGAGCTTACATTTTAATACAGAGAAAATCTTCAGACTTCCATTTTTAAGAAATTGAATGGGCTAGTGAGCTGGAATGGAAAATTGAAGCCTATCACGACTTCCCCCGTTTTCTCTACTTTATAGCTTGTGATCTGGAGGTGAAATATGGATACCCTTTTCCCTTTTCTTTTCTCTGAATTGTAAGTGCAAGTGATTCAGGAATCCCTTCCCTACTGCTGAAAACTCGGGGGGGGGGTGTCATAAGTGGAATTTAACAAAGAGCAGAGTCTAGCCCCCTCTTCCAACCTATTAGCAGATGGGTCTTATGGTCTGCCTCCATTTGTGCCAAAATACTCAGAGTAAGGGCTGACAATCTTTTAAACCTAGGTGTGTCTTCCTTCTGATTGGCCTGACAATACATCACTTGGACCTCCCTTGGCAATCTCGATTTGTGGACATTTTAATGAGCTAAGTGTTCTCAGCTCTTCCTTATTATTTCGTTGTTGAGGGCTGGGCAGGACTAATCAGCAGCTGGGGAAAGTGGGCTGGCATTTAGACGTGGCAGTTTACACCCTATCTAATACTTAAGGAATGCTAGCAGGTTTATGAGACCCAGCTATTCTAACTATCTTGGAAAAAAATATCAGGAAAATGCCAGTGACTTGGATTTAAGTGAGGGAGGGCTGTGCAAAATCACCAGCTTCACTTTCTTCTCAGAGCCATCTGAGTCCAGTGGCAAGATATAAATCCAGAAGACTGGAGATGGCCCTCATTTCAGGGTAAACAGAATCAAAAGGCCCAGCCCAGGCTGGTAAGCCTTGGGGGCTGGGAGTAATCACCTTACTTGATCATACCCTTCAGAAACTGCCTGCCCTTAAGAAGTGGGGTCTGTCAAAATGAGGAAAAGGATGGATCATAGGGAAACATTTGTTAAAAATAATACCTCACAATATTAATTTTCCTCGGAGGGGATGTGAAGGGGTTTAGTAGATGACTAAAGGTAGATATATCCACATAAGGGCACTTGCTCTCTTTCCTTCATTTTATGCTATTGTTCTGGATTGTATCTGGCTCACACCAGTCCACCAATAGTTCAGGTTTAATACTGGAATACAGTAAGACAGGGGTGGATCTTTTCTCAGTTAATAAAAAGAGATTTACTTAGCCATAGAAGGAGAAGGATATTTAACAAGGCCAAGGTCTCCTACTGCATCCTGTGTAGTGATCAGTCATTTTAACTTTTGTCTTACTACTGGACTTTTATGACTTTGAAAGAGAGAGTGAAGCTGTTGACTTTAAGCATCTCTGCCTCACTTAAATCCAATTCTTGAGCAAGTCAAGACATTTCCCTGGTGACATCATTGGTCCCCTTCCAGAGACTGAAAGGACAACCACAATGAAAGTTCTAAGTGAGGTCTCTACACAGAGAGAAAGACTTCCAGAGCAGGTGTTGTGAATTAAGCCTTTGTCACATACTTCTTATACTTGTGCCTCACTACTATTAGGGTTTAGGTTTAAGCTTATTCTTTCCATAGATGCTGTATTTGTGGAAAGGAGTGAGCCAGGTTTTCAGGACAATGTTTTGTATTAATGATCTTTACCACGTTATCTGAGCAAAATTGTTCCAGAATTGTCAATGAGATCTACTGCCTTTGCTACTCAGGACCTACCGTAGGAAAAGCACAGCTTGAGAGTTATCTGTAGAACCCTAAGAATAGTAGTAGCTGTCCTTTGGGGACCAACCTGCCAATTAGAGGAGAAGTTGGGGAATGCTGCTATTTCTCCTCCTTCCTCTTCCCCTCCTTCTTCTCTTGCTTCTTCCTCACCCCTCCTTTCTCCTCTTCCCTCTCCCCTTTCCCCCCTCCACCTTATATCCCCCGAGTTAATCAAGACTAGAGGATGGTCTAGTTCTTAATTTTAAGGAGAAATTAACCTAATGCTTATGTGCAGAGGGGTTAGGATGTTGCTTCTACAAAAGCTATGTGCAATAAGCTATGTGATCATAGAAGCTAAAACTTAATCCATTAATGTGTGTGTGTGTGTGTGTGTGTGTGTGTGTGTGTGTGTGTGTGTCTGAGTTATGAGTTGAGGCAGAGAAACCTAGACAGATAAGGCAAGGGCTTATGAATAACACCTTAATATTTTAAAAAACATTTCTTTTCCTAGATTAATTATGGACCCCCTCCCTCATGGGAGTTAAATCAGAACATTTGATACTACCACTGAAAATATGGGTTAAATAGTAATAGCAGAAAAGGGTAGGTGCCTGCAGAATGAGTACCCTTTGGTGGCCAATGGGAATTCTGTGGCCTTTTAGGAAGACTATCTCAGCATGTTCCAGAGAAAATCTGAGGAGTCCACTAGATTGGCAATCTAAAAGGACACTTTTAAGTGGGAACTTTGAGTAGGAACTCATGTGTTGTACTCTAACTGAATAATTAATACACTGACTCTCTTCCTAAAAAGGAAAGTATTACTCAAGGCACACAAGCTGATTTGGACTGCTTGCTGTAAGTCACACATGGAATCATGAAATGTTGGAGCAGGATGAGAAGCTCTGAGGTTTAGATAACCTCATATCAAAAGCATGAAACTCCTCTGCAACATCCCTAACAAGGGGTCATCCAGACTCCACTTGAAGACTACAATGACAAGAAAACCACTGCCTTTTAAGGAAGTCCATCATATTTTTGGTTATCTATAATTGTTAGGAAGATTTTCCTTACATTGAGCTAAAACTAGTCTGCCTATAACTTCAACTCATTGGGCCTGCTACTATCTGGTTCAACTTTAGGTGTACCATACCTTAGGTGAAAACTGACCTGGCTAACTCTGCTATTTACTATCTATATAAAATCATCTAACCTCCCTGGGCCTGTTTCACCATCTGTAAAATGAAGGTGTAGACTAAATGAATTCTGCTGCTCCTTCCAGGTCTAAATCTATGATTCTAAGAGATTCTTTCAAATGTTTGTAGATAGACATTCTCAAGGGGGAAAAAAATTAATCAAGTCTGCAAGAAACAATTTTATTGATTCTGACATTAATTTATATCCAAACCATTTATTGTTTGGAGAGGAAAATATCCAAACTGGCACACTTCTCCACACTTTTTTGATATGACTCTCTGCACCAAGATCTGAAGTAACATTTATGGGAATCTTGAACAAGGAAAAGATCACAATATGTTAAAATACAGTTCTGGGGCAATGTTCCAAAATAGTCACCATTCAGTTCCCTCCCAGACCATTGTCCCTTAAAAATTTCCTTCCTGTGATCAGTATTTTAACTTTGAATTTCAAAAGAGAAAACTCCATCTTGCGTGGGTCTTGGCAATCATGTTAATGGGTGGGAAACACAATCATCCCATATAGAGATTTACCCTTATTCCATTTTAAGGCCTTAGCTTTTGTTCTTCTCTGAAGGGAAAAGCCTAAAACAGAATTTTAGTCTAAAGAAACAGTATTTCTTAATATTTCTAAAGAAACGGAAAATTAGGGTTTTAAAATTTTTTTTGCTTCCACAAAATAAGTACTACACACACACACACACACACACACACATATACACACATATATATGTACATATACACACATATATACACATAACACATATGATTATTTGGGGATTATAGAGTAAAAACTTTGTGGACAAATGCATTAGTAAAAACAACAGCCCTCACCTTAAAGAATATTCCTTCCTTCAAAAAGATTTTATTGAGAATTCTTTATGTAAGGTACAATACTATGCTAAGCACTGATAATACATTTATAAGGTTGTTTTTAAAGTGCCTTTACGTACATAATATCATTTGATTGTCATAGCAATCCTATGATTTAAGCATAGCAGGTATTATTATCCCCATTTTACAGATGATGAAACAGACTTAAGACAAGTTAAGCAACTTGGGTAACAAAATAGGTAACCTTGAAGTCTGAATACCTCTATTCCTTCTGATTCCTAGTTCAAGCCTCTACAGCCAATACAGCTGCCCTAGTGTTTATAAATTACTTGGTCTGGGAAAGGCTTACCTTTTCTGTCCACCCATCTTATTGAAATGAGTCAAAGTAGTAGCAAATGACACATTCCGCCACAGGTGTAGGGAATGTGAACTTTTGTAAATAGTATTGTCCTCAGGTAACTATCTTTGAAAGGAATTATTTCCCCTACATTGGAATTCTGAGGACCTACCTGGGCAATTTACTCCTTATTCCCTAGATAGATATCTGACAAAAATATTTTACAAGTCTGCGTTAAAATATCAGATCCCTTACCAGTAACAAAAACACACTGAGTCTCTCAGTAGAGCCAGGGTAATTACATAGTTAAGCAACTCTTCTATCAGTACTCAGTATCCAAAAACATAATACTTAGAAAGAAACAAATAAAGGGGTTGAGAGAGGAGGGAGAAAGATAAACTCTAATGATTCTTTTAAAAAACTTGCATAACAAAGCCTCTGCCAAATAAATGGAACAGGGTAATTCTTAACCTTTTAAAAATTATGAACCCTATTGACAGTCTGGTGAAGCCTATGGATACCTTCTTAGAATGTTTGTTGCCTATATTCATAATTGAAGGAAATGCTAATTTTAAGTTACATGTACTGAAAATAAAAATGCAATTTGTTCTTTTTAGTCCATGTGGTAGTTACTACTGCTAAATAAATCTATCACAATACAGAAATTATAAAAGGGAAAACCCAGGTTTTATTATGCTTACACACAGGTTCTAGAGGTAGAAAACCCTGAACCAAGATTGGGTTCCTCAGGAGGCTTTTTATAGACAAAAATTGTATCAGAGAGACAGAGAAATGATAATACATGGCAATCTAGAACATCTTCTTAGGCCACAAAAATTGAACAAACAGAATCATAATCTCATATATCCCCAAAGAAAACAAACTTAGTTAAACAGATTTTATAGGTAAACTAGGTCAAGTTACAGATTAAACTACATGTAGAGTGTTCATAATGGGCTGAGAGGAGAAGATTTATATGCTTCAAAAATAACTGCAGAATCAGAGCCGGTAGAGTCCCTGCACAAATAGTTAGCTAATCACCTTGGGAAGCTCAAAACTCCCATTTGACATCTTATCTGAAGAATATCAAAAGGTCTTCCCTTAGTATTATTATTCCACAAGTCAAGTTTTAGCCAGGTAATGTTAGTATTAACCAAAGACAGGTTTCAGTTAGCTAAAATGTTCCTGGAGAAATGGTATGATAAAAAGGAAATAAAAAATGAAAAATTATCACACAAGTTGACAGACCCCTCCCCCCAAATATATTCATGGATCCATTGGGGACTCTGGACCCTAGGTTCTGAACCTCTTAAATAGATGGTCCCCAGGTTCAACATGCATATCCAAGGTTGTCTAGTTCTGCATCTGGTATAACAGATTCCTTAAAGCCTAAAGATTCAAACAACAACTTCTTTAATAAATACATATTCTAATATCTCCTCCTCCCCCTTAAGCAATTTCCAAGGCAGTTAAAAGAAATCAAGGAGGGGGCAGCTAGGTGGCACAGTGAATAGAGCTCTGGCCTTGGAGTCAGGAGGACCTGAGTTCAAATTTGACCTAAGACACTTAACACTTCCTAGCTGTGTGACCCTGGGCAAGTCACTTAACCCTGATTGCCTCACCAAAAAGAAATCAAGGAAAATAAAAACAGATAAAGTCTCTAATAAAAAGGTTAAAAGCAATTAGTTAGGAAGTTCTGTGGTGTCTCAGGAGCTCCCCACCAAAGGGTTAAAAACTTTATATTCTTTTTGCCCAAAGGGCCTATAACAGGCCTATGACAATCCCTGGGGGCAAAGTTAACTCAAACCACCCCAGGTCTGAACCTTGACTTTCCTTGGCTGAAATAGTGCCACCTGGTATTGTGTTAATGCTGGGAGTTTACTGCCCCAATTCTATCAGTATCCTGTACCACAACTATGCACAATCTACTCTGATTGGTATCAATCCACCTGGAGATTTGGTGAGCCTGCTTATTGGGGGGGACTTTGCCTCTGATGTCAGTTTATTCTGTGATGATGGGAAGGCTTTTAATTAATTGCTGAGTGAGAACTGAGTATGCATACAAAAGGCACTGATCCATCTGTCCTTGGTAGTTTTTGAGTGAAAAGGGCTAAAGGGTGTAGAACTTTAAGTGGCTGTGGTGGGTGCTGCTATGACTGACTGCCTTATCTCCATGTCTGGGTGGCCATACATCTATGTTTCTTCTGTCCTGTGTTGTGTCTATTCTTTTTCTCTCTTTGGTGAATCACTGTCAGTGACAGAATGTTCCAGAGCATGATCTTGGTAAGCTAGTGAGATATTAGGA
The DNA here is from genome assembly GCF_003287225.1 of Phascolarctos cinereus. Lineage (NCBI taxonomy): Eukaryota > Metazoa > Chordata > Mammalia > Diprotodontia > Phascolarctidae > Phascolarctos > Phascolarctos cinereus. The sequence goes on from NW_027555736.1 coordinate 133,117,792, forward strand.
GAGCCACGAGGGATGAGGCAATAGGAGTCCAGAGTAGTGTCTGCCCAAAGCCTAAGTAGTTGAGTCCAGTTTGGGGTCAGCCCTGCTTGACCCAGCCCAACATTTAATTGACCCAGCAGTTGAGACATTTTGTCCCATAAACAAGGGAGCAACTCATTTATGGGCTACGCCACAACCACAAATGAACTTGATGTGAGCAATGCTTTTTATAGAATGGACTTGAACTTAAAGCAGTTGGCATCACACACCAAGTGTGATGCCAGTGTGATGTGACTTCTTGACAGGAGTGTCTATTGTGTTCACCCAACTGCTTCTTGCATGATGAGCTAGCTGCATCTGAGGAAGGCCAGGAGATCTGTGCCACGGACAGGACAATCAAGACCAAGAAAGGCCTCAGAATTCTCTGAGTGTACCCAGCTCCTAAATCTATTCCCCATGCCATGAATCCCAGGTCCAGGATATTTGCAGCAGCCTCTGTTCACCAGCTCTGCTGGATTTGTGAGTCTAAAATGGAATTTTAAACTATGTTTGTTGTTACATTTCTCTACCCACTCAAAGAACCTAGGATGCCTAGGTTGAAAGCAGCTCCTGTGTTTGGAATTTCTAGGGGCTAAGAGAACGGAAGACTTTGCAGCAGCTTTAGAGATGTTGTTATTGTTATTCATTGTTTTATTGTTATTGTAAACTGTTTGCTGATCATTTAAGTCATCAAGTCTTTGTTAAGAACATGCTAAATTCATGCTAAAAATCAAAATGACTATGTACAATGTCCGCATTGCAAGAGAATCATCTCTGTTAGGCTAAGGTCCTGCCACTAGGTCTCACTAAAATATAGTAAGGGCAGAGGGCAGGTAGGGTTTGCCAGTGTATGGCAGCTCAGAAGCCCAGTGATTTCTCATTGGGTAAATCCACACATCCCTTGACAATAAGCTGGCACTACTCCATAAGGAAAGGCAGAACTAAGAAATTGAAAGTCACTGTTTTTCTGAAAACCATAGAAAACCCGTCACTCAATCAGCAATTCTTCCTAGCAAAGGATACACAAATTGCCACGGTGAGCATAGGACTCCAAGGACCCACGTCTGTTGTTGGATAGAATCAGGTGAAGGCAATCTTTGCTGCCTGGTAGTTAAAGTAATAGCAGCAAAACAGGGCGACAGATGGTGTGGAAAGTTTAGAGCCACCACAGCCAAATCTCTTGTGGGGTTAGGTGTTAACTGATTTTATGGTTTTGATTGTTAGGCTAAAAGAGGGGTGAAAAAAGGGATTAAAAATTCAGTGATGCCCCAGGCTGAGGAAGGAATATAAAAAGTCCTCATATTTACTTCCCTCCATGAATTGGACACAAGTTGAAATTAAAGGGAAAAGCGTAGAGCAAGAGCGAAAGTAACAAAGTGATTGTAAGGACCTTAAGGACAGGGACTTAGTCTCCATGTATTTTTGTTTGTTTGTGTTTGGGTTTTTTTTGGTATGGCTCCCATAGTGCTGAGTGCAGTGCTTCTTCTTCCTCCTCTTTCCTTTCCTTCTTTCTTCTTCTTTTTGCTAAGCCACGGGGTTAAGTGACTTGCCCAGGGTCACACAGCTACTAAGTGTCAAGTGTCTGAGGCCGGATTTGAACTCAGGTCCTCCTGACTCCAGGGCTAGTGCTCTGCCCCTGACCATGCTTCTTCCTGCTGATTTCGTTTCACATTATTTTCCCAGATTAGAATGAGTTTGGATACTCTTCTGTTTATTTACATTTTTACCATCTCTTAAGACATGGTTCACAAAGCCTCCTCTGTGAAGCCTCTCTTAACTAGTGCAAGCCCACCGGCATCTCCCCCTTCTTTACACTCTTTTTGCACTTACAATGAGTACCATGGAATTGAGCCCTTAGTTATAGCATGCTTGATTCAAGTGTCTTGAATCCCCAGCCAGACTATAAACTCCTCAAGGTTAGGTAACATATTTCATTTCTCTTAGATATCTCCTAGGGCAGGACTTCTTAGGCTCTTTCCACTGGAGACCCCTTTTTTAGTGCAGTTCTTCACTGGTGGTGTGTGGCCTGAGGGCATTTGCAGTGCAAAGTGCTCATGCTTTGTGTTCAGAACGAAGGCTGTGGTGAAGTCGCAGGAAGCAACATGGTCACGCGTTCCAGAAATCCTCAGATTCATTACACATTTGATTTTTAATTAATTTTTGGTCATTGCGTGTTCAGAAACCTTTTACTGTTGCCAAATTTTTCATGACCTCGCATGGGGTTGTGACTCACAGTTTAAGAAGCGCTGCAGTAGGGCACCTAGAAAACAGCGAGGCACACAAGTAGAAGCTTGTCTTCTACTATTAGCTGTGTGACTTTAAGTAAATTATTTAACCTTTCTGAGCTTCAGATTGCTCACCTGTAACTTGAGGTGGTTTGAACAGATGGTCTCTACAATGCTTCCAGCTCTAAAATTCTTATGTGGTCCCCTAACATTCTCATTCCTTCTCTGCCCCTCTCTTTCTCTCATAACCTTTTGGTAAAGTCATTCCTGACCTCTGGGCTCTAAATTTAAGCAGTAACCCATTACCTCCCTGCCTCGGGCTCCTTGCCAGGGACAGTTGATGCAGAACAGTACAGTACAGTAGAATACAGCACAGCACAGTCTAGTTCAACTGGCCCAGTTGACAGGCAGTAAGGGGCCACTGGGAACAGGCAGCCGCTGAGTGCATAATAGGCCTGATTGTGGATTAACGGGGCTGGTGTTGTCCAGCAAATGAACTGGGCAGCTGCCCAGGTGCGGAAGGCTGGAAAGGAAGGAGTGAGGAAGGGGAGACATGGGTGACCACTCCCAAAGTGGCATTCAGTCGCCACAGGACCTTCTTTGTTCCTGGAAAAGGTTTGGCAGTCAGGGGTCTTAACCAGACAGCCCAGCAGATTGGTGTGTGTCACAATTGTTTTATTATATGTCAGACAGATGACTATGAACTTGGGGGCCAGGAGGAAATCAATCTAACAAGAAAACATGAATTTCTAAATGGAAATGATGCAATCTTTGACTGGATGATGCAATCTTTGGCTGGATGACCATGCAGAGAAAAGGGAAATAGGGAAATTTGTTTCTAAACATAGCAGCATCTCAGTTTTATTTTAATGATTAAAAAAAAACAGTAAGAAGGATTTGAAGTTTCCTTCACTTCCATAAGTGTTTGATTCCAAGAAAGGGTTGAGTAGGTATATTGAATCACAGAATCTTAGAGCTGGATGGAAAAGTCTGGCTCTACTGCAAATAGCTCACCCAACTTTTACTAATGAAGAACCTTTTTCAGTGGTTAGAGTTCTGCATGTAGAGTGAGAGGGCACAGATTCTGCCCCTATCTGGCCAAGTCAAGGTCCCTCATCTGTAAGATGAGAGGGTTAGACTAACCCATCTCTGAGGCCCCTTCCTGCTCTAACTCTATCATTCCACCCGGTTCCTGTGAATTTACAAAAACCGCCTTCGGATAGAGTGAGAAGGATTGTAAAGGTGAATTAGTCAAATCAATTAGTTTTACAGATGAGAGATCTGAAGCATAGAAAAGACATGCTGTTGCAACTTAGAATTAAGTTTCCATTTTTAAAAAAAAGGTCTTGAGGTGGGTGCAGGTCATGTGGGTAGCATGTTGCAGAGCCCGAGTTTGAACCCAGAACTTTTATCCTTAGATCAGCTACACTTTTCACATCACATTACATTATTATCTCTTTCCTTTTGTGTTCCCCATGCTCCTCTATACTCTATGCTGTCCTGGGGACAAAGGACCATGAGGATATAAGGTAATAAGGGGGAAGGGAACAAGCATTTATTAAATGCTCTGTGCTAAGCACTTTACAAATATTATCTCATTTGGTCTTTACAAGAAACCTGTGGGGTAGGTGCCAATACTGAAGCAGTCAGAGATTAAGTGACTTGCCCAGGGTCACTCTGCTAGTAAGAGTATGCAGTAAGATTTGAACTCAGGTCTTCACTACTCCAGGCTCAGCATTCTATCCTAGCTGTCTACCTCCTATCCTGAGGCCCTACTAAACTATTTCTTTGTTCTTTTTAAGCAACCTGACCTCTGGCTCTACCTTTTGCCACGTGCTCACTTCCTCTTCCCTATTCCCAGAACCTACCCTCTAACTAGAAAGAGTTGCTGAGTTGTGAAGTATGGAACAATATGTGTCATAAAAATTAGATATCTTAGTGATATGCAACATAGTTTTAGTTGAGAAACATTGTCCTAATCCAGCCTCCTTATCTAACAGAATTACTTATGAGCAAGTAAAGGAGGGTGGCTAACTTCAGAGAGATCTGAGTAATGCTAGGTAGAACTCCTTTCTCTTAAATACCTCCTTCTTTGCTAGTTACAGTACCTAAAATTTCACCATTAGAAAGTGATTCCTTTGGGTCTTGAAGGTTTTTCTGGTCTTCAAGAGTGTGCTGCTAACGAGTTTCAAGATGGTGGCATCTAGACTGCACAAGAATTAGCTCTTCAGTGGGTTCAAATCCCTTTCCTGAGAGTGAACCTATTCCTAAATCACCAGTTTTTGAAATTTTCGGCATCTAGGTTGTTCTGGCAGAGTAGCTGAGCCTTTGAAGAGACTCTACCATGATCATTTGGAGTCTTACTAAAAGAATGCAGCACCGCCATGGTGAACAATGCCTGGGAAATCTGGTCAGAAGTATCTTCAAAAGCATCAGGTCACTGACCTCACAGCCCATCACTTCAGAGCTTACTGCCAGTGGGACTTCAGGCAGGTCAGTGGAGGTGCTGGGCAAGTCCTATCCTATCCTCCTATCCATAGCAACATACCAGAAAAGATTCTTTCCAAGGTGGGGAAAGAATTTGCATAATAGGCTGGTCTTGGACAGAATGAAGCATCATTTTTATAAGCACTATATAGGTCCCTATGGGATTCCACTATTCTCTGTCTTTGATGACCTCTCTTCAGTTGTCACAACGTGGCAGAACTTTGACAGCCTCCTTGTGCCAGCTGATTACCCAAGCTGGAAGAAGTGAGACAACTATTACCTGAATCATAATTGTGTTATGGTCTCGCACTTCAGCTTACCAATGAAATTTGATTTGTGCTGGCCTCAATGCTTTCCTTGTGCTTGGAGATGTTTAGATGATCAGATTGACTCCCACTACTAGTGGGTCTTCCATCAGTTGGAAGCTGTTGGGCTCTTCAACAAGCATCAGTTGTTTGGTGACATAAAGGGCAGAGAACCCCTCCAGCTATTTGAACAAAGTAGCTGCTTTGCTCACAAGCAGGAGACCCACACCTTGGAGGCCATGAAGCTGGTGGAGTTTGACCTTAAGCAAACACTTACCAAGCTTGTGACACATCTTTTTGGAGATGGACTGAGGATTAGACGGGTGGACTGCTACTTCCCTTTCACTCATCCGTCTTTTGAGATGAAGATCAACTTTCAAGGAGAATGGATTGAGGTGTTGGGTTATTGGATCATAGAGCAACAGCTAGTCAATTCAGCTGGTGCTTGAAACAATATTGGATGGGCCTTTGGTCTGGGATTGGAGAGGTTGGCTATGATCCTGTATAATATCCCTGACATTTGCATATTTTGGAGAGAAGATGAGAGATTTTGAAATAGTTTAATGTGCCTAATATCGACCAGGATGTACAATTTCAGCCGCTTAGCAAGTATCCAGCTTTGGTGAATGACATTTCCTTCTGGCTACCCTCTCAGAATTACTCTGAGAATGGTTTCTATGACTTAGTCTGAACCACTGTAGGGGACCTGGTAGAGAAGGTTGATCTCATAGACAAGTTTGAACATCCAAAGACACAGAGAGTAAGCCATTGCTATCGAATTACTTATTGCCACATGGAGAAGACCCTCACCCATGAAGAGGTGATATATATCCATCAGTCTGTCCAAGATGGGGGCAGCTGCTGGGTGTGGAGGGCAGATTTTGACAGGCCTGCTCTGCTGAGGTGGGAGGTCTTCTCCCTGTTCACAGATTCACCTGAGGAGAAAGGATCACACTCCCATGCTTGAAGTGGGGGCATCAGCTATCTTTTGATGAATGAGTTAGTTTTAGAAATTGTGGAAAATAAAGAATAACTCTGGAGAAAAAAGAAGAGTGTGCTGTTAAATTATAAATGGCTCTGGGAGGGATGATGACTAAAAATTGTAGGGAATAGTGGAACAGAGCATCCAATTGGAAGTTAGAAGACCTGAGTTTGAATCTTGGCTCCACTGCTTAGAGTATTATATTTAGGGTCCTAGGATACGAGTTTGAATCCTGATGCTGCTACCTAGCGTCTGTGATGGTAGATAAGTCATAACCTCTCTGCCACACAGTTTCCTTTTATCCAGATTGAGCAAGTTGGACTAGACTCTTAAAGTCCCTTCAAATTATGTGCCAGGCACTATTGCTCAGTGTTTTACAAATACGATCTCATCTGATCATTACAACAACCCTGGGAAGTAGGTGCTCTGATTATCCCCATTTTTACATTTGAGGAAATTGAGGCATGCGGAGCTCAAATGACTTGCTCAGGGTCACACAGCCTCAAATCTGAAGCCAGATTTGAACTCGAGTCTTTCTGGACTAGCACTTAATATAATTCATTATTATAGGATTTAATTTTAGCATGAGAAACAAGTACGTAGCTTTGAAACTGAAGAGACCTGGGTTCAAATCCTGCCTCCAACATATCCTAGTTGTGTGACTTTTGGGCACATCGTTTAAGCTCTTAGTGCTATAGGCAATTCTCTAAAACCATAATTGCAGAGAAGCCTCCAACCTGCATTGCTGGGGAGAATTTCCTCACCCAGGAGTTCCTTATACTAATGAAATCATTGGTCCAATCTCTATCTCAAAATAATAATTCACATGAGTCTATCTCTTTGCTTGACCTGATGGCTACCTTTCTGTTTCTCGAAAGAAATAGTCTCAGAAAGGAGAAAGCTCAGTGATTTATGAAGGCTAGGAATTCAGTTGGATAAGGCCCGATGGAATGTGAGCAGAGATGCAAACTTCATGACTGGTTTCCAAATTGAGCTCTCAGCAAACTATGTATGAAGCATCTGCTGAGCAGCTTTGTGTGGGCTGTGAAGAAAGCATCCTTCTCTTGCCCTCACAGGGACTCAGCTCTCTCTGTAGCCAACTCTGTCAGAAACTAGTGTCAGACTTGAAAAAAATATGATACATCTTAATAGGAAACAACTGTCCATGGTCAAGGGCTGTGGCAGGTTTCAGGCCAACACACAGAGGAGAGATCAGATTTTTAAGCCACTTGGATGCAGCTGGCCTTGATTCAAGATAGGCCCCAGGCTCAGGACTAGCCCAAGTCATTGTTTATCCCCAAGAACAATGCTTTTTTGCTGCCCCTTCCCTGATTCATTTTTGTACTTCAAAATGCAAGCTAGCAGGAAGAGAAGTAGTAGTAAAGGCCAATTAAATGAGGTGGGGAACACTTTCTCTTTTGTCCTTGACTCCTTGAGTCTGGAGAATTGAGGAGCTGACACCAGTAGCTCATAACTTTGGTCTTTAGCTCAATACCCCTCAGTGAAGCAGACCCCTGGAAACTTCTACCTTTCCAAATAATTATTTGTCAGAGACAAGGATGATAACATCTCTTCTTACTGAAATAGCTCTCTGTTGTCAGGAAGATGGTCTTGATTACAACCACTTCCTTTTTTCAACCCCTTAAAATATATTTATTGGTTTTAATTTTTTACATGAGTATTACCCAAAAGAATCTCTTCTTGTAACAAAAAAGTAGTCAAATAAAAAAAAATTGATAATTTCTGAAAATGTATCCCTTATTTTCCATCTGTCTTTGCCAAGAGGTGGGAAGCCTACTTCAACATCAGTCCTCTGAGATAAGTTCTAGTCTTTTAATGTTTTCATTTAACTTATCGTGGCTATTGTATAATTTATTCTCTTGGTTCTCCTTACATTGTTCTTCATCAGTTCATACAAGTCTTCCCAAGTTTCTATGAATTCTTCATATTTAAAAGAAAATGTGTCATACGACACAATTTGTTCACTCCTCATTTGAGGGGCATCCATTTCCCTTTTATTCTTTGCTGCTACAAAAAGTGTTGGTACAGATTTTTTTTCAGCCACTTCTTAAGAAAGGGACAAGGGAGTCCTAAATCCAGCTTCCTTTCTTCTTTTTTCTCAACCCTAATGATTTTTTCTCACTCTCCTTAACTGTTATCTGCCTAAAGTAGTATTCCTTTCCAATAAATATTTATTAAGTACCTTATATACACTATACTAGTGTTGGAAATACAAAGAATGGTGAATAGTGTTTACTTTCAGGGAGCTTACATTCTACTGGAATGTTTGAGAACCAATGGGCTATAATGCAGTATGAATTAAATGAAGGTTTGGATTTAGTCCCAGGATAGGTCAATTGACTTTGCTCTGCCGTAGTTGGTACCTTTAAACATTCCCAGCTGTAATTTTTCATGTGCTTATTATCTTTCTGTAACCCACATTACCAAATACACTTGGAGCATTTTGCATGGAGCTCTCCTAATGATGGTGAGCATGCTGATGCCTTTTTCAGGGAGGCAAGCTGGAAATTAGAGACACATTGAAGAATGGGTTTTCCCCACATGTTCACCTTTTCTCTGTGTCTTTTCTGGAAGGAATGAAAGAAGAAAGGAAGAAAAGAAGGAAAGAAAGAAGAAGAAAGGCAAGAAGAAAGGAAGAGCCAGGCGAATTGCTGAGAACTTTACAAATGTTATCTCATGAATCTCACAACAACCTAGGGGAGAGGTGCTATTTTTATCTGCATTTTACAGATGAGGAAACTGAGGCAGACAAGGTTAAGTGTGGGCTTGCTGTGTGTGACAAAGTTATACAACCAGTATGGGTCTGAGGATGGATTTGAACTCAGGTCTTCCTGACTCCAAGCCCAGCTTTTTATCCACTACGTCAGTCTCTCTTAAAAAAATTTTCTCCTCTCTGAAGCTTTCCCACCATCTCCTCTCTTCAAGCAAGGACATAGCATTACATTAGCATTCTCTCCACCATTAGGAGAGTCTAATGCAAAATGCTTTGGGGAAAACCTGCGTTATACTCCTTAAACAGAGGTTGTTATTGTTTGTCCTTCATTCTCGAATTGGACCATGACATCAGGGAAGTGATGCCATGATATGCAAGTGAATTGGATTTAAATGAGAGAAGGCTGTGCAAAGTCACCAGACTTAGTTTTTAACTCCATAATCAGAAAAAATCCTTAAAAGAAAAACTGTGTTATACTACTTGTATCTTTCATAGCACCTATTACACAATGCTACCAAGCATAATTGGTGCTCAATAAGTATTTTTGTGTATTAATTACGTACGTGAAATTGATCTTGAGGGTAAAAGAGTATGGATGGATGAATGAACACAAATTTATCCATGCTATATACTAGTAGATCAACTAAGGGGCATAGTTTAGTGACAGTGGGTCAGTGACATTTTCTTTGATTACAAAAAGAAGTACTTTCACTTAGAATACCCATCATCACTATTAATAAAATGATGGTGATAACAACGCCCATTGTGTATCTGGATCATTGGCTGCTTCCCTCTTCAAATACATTGGCTATTGGGGATAGGTCATGAAGATCCCCAAATATCTTTCATTCCTTTGGCTTTTATGAACCTTGTCGTGATCCATTTCTTCAATTTTACTCTGCTTCTTTTGTTATAGTTCTCTTTAGTTTCTTTGTGTGATCTGTCAGGCTTGTTAATAAAAGCTTGTCACTTGGCTCATAAATCATTTGGTGACATTCTGGTCCTGTATTTGGGAAACCTAATGACTCACCTGCACCATATCTGCACCCATCTTCAATGTCTAATTATTCAAGTAAAGTGGGCTAACATGAAAGCATGCTAAGACACCTTACACTTCCACATGAAGTTTGTTCAGTGGTCCCTGAGTTAACTTTTTGGCTACAGCTGTTTTCTCTGGCACATGAAATAATACCCTTAGCCAGTCTAAGTGGAAATAAATATTGCAATCCCTAAATCATTCAGATTACAATGACTTGAGACTTGATCTGTGAGTTGGGATTAATAAAAGAAGAAGGCACAATAAAAAGGGTGACTTGTTTCCTGGTCTCAGTTGGCCAGATGGGTTATTAACAAGGCGAACTATAGAAGGTGAGCTATTGATAGAAAACAGAGCAAAAATGAACTCATAAAATTTGAATACATCAAGTATTTTTCTCAGAGAGATTAGGTGGCAGGTTTGTGAATTATTCTTTGGCTAGAGCTACGTGATGCTAAATATCTGGAAAAATGACTGACTTTTTCCATTTCTTATTTAGATTTGGAGTGTCAAGTAGATACAGATTTCATTTGCTTTGTAATATGAAAACCTAATCAATATCATATGGTCAACTGTTAGAGGGCTCTGAAAATTAGGACTTCCCATTTGAACTCAGGGGTAAAAAAGGAATAACTTAGATCCAAACTTTTTTTTTCTTCTGACTTTTATCCTTGTTTTATACCTAGACATTTGATATCTTTAATGGGAAATATGGAAATCTTGTCCCCACCTTTTTATTTTATTTTATTTTATTTTATTTTAGCAATCTGAAGCATAAGAACTCATATTTAGTTTTAATTTTTTTTTTTGGGGGGGAACTCTGTGCTAGAATCAGAAAAATCAGAGAATCTCAGAGTTGGAAGGAACCACAGGAATCTCCTCTATAAGATCCTTTGACAAGTGGTTATATAGCCTTTGCTTGAAGTCTTCCAGTCAGGTAACTCATTTCCTTCTGAGATGGTCTATTCTATTTTGGGGGCAATTCTATCTGTTCAGAAACTTCTTTATACGGAGCCAAAATCTTCCTCTCTGTACCTTCCACCTATTGTTCCTAATCTTGATGTTTGGGATCATGTAAAACAAACCTGAACTCTCTTCCATATAACAAAGTTCCTTGCATGGCACTATTTTGAGTTCCTTCCTTAGTCTCTGGATACGTTCCAACTTATCAACATCTTTTCTAAAATGTGCTGCCTGGAATGGCATCTTGGAATACAAGACCCCAGATATGTTCTGACTGGGGCAGAGTGAAGCTAGATTATCAACCAATAAATTAATTTATTATATATTTACTATTTATTATATGTTTACCATGTGCCAGGCACTGTGTCAAGGATACAAAGATAAAAATAAGTCACAGAACTAGAATCACAGAATTTGAGAGTTGGAAGGAATCTCAGCAGTGAGCTAGTTTAATGCTTATATGAAAGGAATTCTGACTATAACTTTCCAGAGGAATGGTTATTTAGCTTTGCTTGAAGATATCCACCACCTCTCAAGGCAGCTGATTCTTTTGTTGAATAGCTCTAGTTTTCCTTCTTTGAAATTGTTTCCCTTTATGTCTCCAAAATTCTATTCTTAAGTATCTTCTTTTCCTTCTGGGTTGACTTCCCTGGTAGCATTTTAGCTCATGGGATTCCATCAAGCTTTCTTCTGAACCCCTTGAAATTTGCTTTCTGAAATCCTAAGGTACATGTCAGACTATGTTTCAGTTGCAACTCTAGGAAGGGTGGTCACTTCCTGTCAGGATTCTTATCATTTCCACTACAGCAACCAGCTCCTTCATTAGAATCAGATCCAGAATGAAATGCCCCCATGCTGATTTCTCACTTTTGAAGGATGGAATTATGACTAAGAGAAGATAACTCAAGAAGTTATCAACTGTTGTGACTCTGAAACAGAGACATACAGAGAGAGATGGAGAGAACAGAGATGGAGAGAGACAGAGAAAGAGAACTTGGTATGTCTGGATAATTAAAGTTCCCCATAGTATATGATATCATTTCTCTGTGCCATGCTTGTGATCTGTTTCCAAACTCCTTATCAATTTCCTTTCTGTCCATGCTCCGATGTCCTTCACTTCAACATTCCTTGCTCTGGTTTCTAGATTTCCTCATATGAGGGCATTTTTTTAATATAAAATGCTCTTCCTCCCACCCTGTCCCTACTCTTCATCCTCCCTCCCCAACCACTATGTCAAATCTGTTTCTTTTGAAAGAAATATAGTCATCCAGAATCATAGTCCAATTATATCCCATAGTCCAGGGCTTTATCCTGCCAATCCTCAGTGATACCTAAGAAGTCAAATTTTCTTCCTTGTGTTAAGACCTCCAGTTCCTTCTGTTTGTTGTCTAAAGTTTGGGCATATATGTATATTCATTCAAAGCAATAGCTTTTATTTACTACTGGCTCCTTTCTTGGATTTTTGTCTCCTGTACCCTTCTAGGCAGACCAACTGCCACCCAGCACATAGGTGGCATACTGCATAGAGTATTTGGTCCTACAGCCAGGAAGATTTGAGTTCAAATCCTGCCTAGGTATGTGATACCAGGCAAGTTACTTAATCTCCATCGGCCTCATTTTCTCCCTCTGTAAAATGGGGATAATACTACTACCACCCTTCAGTTCTTGATCTGACATTTACCATATTATCTCTCCTGATACAGCTATTTGTGACTGTACTATATCATTCTTTGGAGGACAAGCAGTCCTCTTCTCCTCCACAGAGCATCCAGCTTCTTCCTCTTCATCTCAGATCCTTTCTTCTTCCAATAACTTTCCTTATGCTAGTACCATTCCTCTATTGATTATCTCCAGTTTAACCTGTGTATATCTTGTTGGTACATAATAGTTTGCATGTTGTTTCCTCCATGAGACTGCAAGTTCCTTGGGAAAAGACTCTCTTTTGCCTTTTTTTGTATCTCTAGCACTTAGCACAGTGCCAGGCACACAGTAGATGTTTAATAAACATTGATTGACTGACAATAAAACCTCAATTCTTTTTTGTTTAAGAACACTTTGTTTTCCTTAACAACCTAATGTGGAGAGGCATTCTTTGAATCCCTTTACCTTCTCCTCTAAGTAGGAAATCAGCCTACAATGGGGTCTCTTAACTGAGAGTCTGTTTGCGGATATGGGGGTGGGGAGGTCCATGAATTGGATGAGGAAAACAATCATAACTTTATTTTCACTAATCTCGAACAGAAATTTAATATTTCCTCCAGTTATGAATGTAGGCATTCTGTAGGGGTCCATAGATTTCACCAGACTATCCAAAGGGTCCATTATGCAAAAAATATTATGAACCTCTGGCATACGCTTATAACAGATAACAGTTACCAGGCTGGGGCAGAAATATAAACTTCGCACTTGATGCAAGTCATTGCACAGTTTCTGATGCTCTCCATTGTGGTTGATATTTTCAGCCTTGTTTCTTTGAACTACTTGTTAATGTTTATACTGCAATCTTAAATCCCTGGTAAAAACTTACAGCCAATTATAACCTCTTAATAACTTGAAAACTCTACAGAACTTCCTTAATTTCAACATTACGCTCATCTTCCCTTCAGTACTGTACAAACCGCCATCTGTCTCATGAATTCCCTTCCACAGATCCACTCTATTCATTTACTTTAATCCTGCAACTGTTCCATTTAGCTTTAAAAAATTTAACTCACCTCATCTTTATTTTTTCTTCTTCTGGAGTCTTCTTTAGGTTCTTCTTTGAGCCCCCTTAATCCTTTTATTGCAGCTGCCCAAAGCAGTGGATAGGGTTGGTTGGACTTGGACTCAGGAAGGAAACAAAAGATTCTAAGTGGTGGACGTGAAGTTGGAATGCATTATAGGCATGGGGGGATACCTGATGCAGAAGTACAGAGATAGGAAATGGAGTGTTGTGAGACAAGCAAAGACAGCTTGGCTGGACCATTAAGTGAAGGGGAGTAAATCATAATAAAGACTGTGAGGTAGGTTGGAGCTAGGTTAAGTGAAGGGCTTTAAAAGCCCAACAGAAGTTTATTTTTAATTCTAGAAATGAAGGGGTATCACTAGAGTTTATTGAGTAGGTAAGTGACATGATCAGACTTATGCTTTAGGAAAATCACTTTGGCAGCTACGTAGAGTATGCATTGGAGTAAGGAGCCTCTTGAGGCAAGGGCACCAAATAAAAGACCATTGCAATATTCCCTTTGAGGTGTGATGAAGGACTGACTTAGGGCATCGCCCATGTGAGAAGACAACAAATGCAAGAGTTGTGGTAGTAGAAATAACAAGATTTGGGAACTGAATAGATATGTGAAGTGAAGGAAAGTAGGTAATCAAAGAGAACATCAAGGTTGCAAACCGGGTCGGGGGTGGGGGGTGGTGGGGGGTGGGACGGGACTGGAAAGAATGGTGATGCCCTCAACAGAACTGGAGAAATTTGGATGAGGTAGGGGGCAAGTGGGCTTGGGGTTTCCTATTGTGTATGTGCTTCCAGCTGACTTTTTTTTCAGTTCTGAGATGGAAGAAGTCACACTGACATATCAAAGTTTAAACTTCTTGTCCACTAGAACCCCAGATCCTTTCCAGGTAAACTACTACTTATCCATACCTCCCTCTTCTTTTGAAGTTAAATTTTGGAACCCAAGTATAAGGCTTTACATTCATTCCTATTAAATTTCATCATAATAGCTTTGGCCCAGTGCTCTAAGCCCAGTGATGTCAAACTGAAATGAAAACAGGAGCCACTGAACTGTACATAACAATCCCCATGAACTGCATATTGACATAGTTTTAAAATGTAATATTATCTATGCTTTATTGTATTTTTATTTATTTTGTTAAACATTTCCCAATTACATGTTAATCTGGTTCAAGCTACACACTTGGAAATGTTGTAGACTGCCCTGTGTTTGACCCTCTGCTCTAGACTAAAAAGATCTTTTTGAATCCTGACTTTTTCATACATTAATAGGTTTAATATTTAAATAAGGAAGCCCTTATTTGGACTTAATTTTTCTTTTGATTGAATTATAGTGTTCAAGAGTGAAAAGTGACCTGAAAGGTAGCTTAACCCCATCCTCTTTCTATAATATGATACCACTTTCTAGGGGAAAAAAAGTTTGCTATTCTTCAAGATATCTCATAAGAGTAATTTATTAAGTGTCTAGACACAAAGGTACAACCAAAGAAAAGTATTAGTTTTAGCTACATAGAGACTCATAGGGGAAATTGGGGCATTGTCTAGCAATTTTTAATCTTATAGCAAGACTGTACTCCAGATCCCCATCCCTCAACTTACATCTCCTAATCCTAAGTTATGCTTTTTAAGCCAAGAACACCTTGTTTACTTAGCATCAGTGTAACTATTGACCTACAGTTGCTTGCTGGTTCATGAAATATATTTCTTCAGACTGTATTTCTATAACTTTTGGCAAATTAATTTTCCTTAACCAACCCTGATATTTAACCCTTGATGTATTCAGAGATGTTCTACCTGAAAACATTCTAGATCTGAATACCAGCTTTGCTCCAAGACTCTTTCCTACAAGGCCTTGAAAATATGTCCACAATGACATTTTAAAATGAAAGGGAAAAAACTTTATCTCCAAAATATTTGGCTTGGATTCCTAATTTAATTATTGTATTTTGTACATAGTATATGCTCAACAGGTGCTGTTGATTGATTAATAATAATGCCTTAGGATCAAGACCAAACTGACAAGTACAGATTAAACCTTTCTTTGAGGGGTTCAAAGGAAGTGGTTACTTCAAACATTACTTCACTCACTCTCCCTACTTGCCAGGGACTGCTATCATTTTTCCAAAGGTGCAGAAGCTAGAATAACTAATTTAAATGGCTTGCTTGAGGCCATTTTGTTTCTCTGAAGATTTTTCAATGGGATCTCCAACATATGTCCTCATGGTAACACATGACTGTAAAAATTGCCTGGTTAGCTTTTAAGTAAATAAGTAACTTTATGAATTCTATTGATACTGTGATTAAAAATAATATGCTCTTTGAAAGACCTAAAATGATATTATAGCACAGTGACACAGGAGGGTGTTCTAATGATAAAATCATGGAATTTCAGAATTGGATAGAACTTTTGAGATCATTTGGTGTTCTCACCACCTTTCATTTTATCCGCAAGGAAATGGAGGTCCAAATAGAAAAACCAAGCAACAATGAAAGAAATATTGTATTAAAATTCTTCAATATATATATGTACATATACATATGTGTATGTATAGATATGAATATATACATAAATATATGTATAGACACACAGACACATATACATATACACAGGTACATGCATATACATATATACACACTATATATAAATACATAAACATATATAAATATAAAATTATTGGTTTATCCAAGGGGAGGGAGATGTTATGGCCTGGGAATGTACTGAGAAGTGTAAGTATGGGAGATCATGGTGAGGACTAAGAAGAGGGCTGGACATTGAAAGGCATAGGAAGGATGGAATGATAAAAGATTATGATTGGTTAGAGGAATTTCAGCCTTCTTAATCATAGAAGTGGAACATTTGTGGGTGACGGTAAGTAAGATCAAGGGTATGACCATCCCTGTGTACAGGAAAGGTAGAGTGGAGGTAGAGATCATAGGAAATGGATCGGTTTAGGAACCAGGAAGTTGGATATTTGAGGGAACATTAATACATGTATTGAAGCCCTCTAGAATGAAAACAGGAATTAGGTTGGAGAGGGAGACTATGAGCCAGGCACTAGCCTCACTGAAAAAGGAGAAAGATTGTTTTGGGAGTCCATAGATAATAGTCACCAGTGAACTTCAAAGGAGGAGAGTTTGCTGAGTGATGGCAGTAGAGGGAGAGTCAAACAGGGGAAAAGAGGAGCCTGGAGTAGTCCAACTCCCTCACTGGGAGCACTGATTTGGAAGGTACATCAGGAGGGAACCAGATCTCAGTGCGTTCTAGAAGATGGAAGGATTCAGAGAGGAAGAGGTTTAAGATGAGGTGGTAGGTTATGGAGCAGATATTCCAGAGGGCAAGGCAGAAGGGGAGGGGAGACCCGGACTAGGACATCAGAACCCAGAAGACATCTACAACTATTACCCCAAATGGCTACCTTCTCACATGTATTGTAGGCATATTCGATGTGTTAATCAAAGGCATCTTTGATGAAAATGTAATAAAAGAATTGTCAAGTTCTTGCGGATGATTTCTACCACAGGCCACATCTTCGCTGTTACACAAATGATTAAGAGATTCAGAGCATGTAAGACCCTTCTGTGTCTATTGTTGATTACAAAAAAAGAAATGCAAAAAGCTATTTCACTTGTTGGAACAAAACTGCAGCTTTAAATCTTTGCTTGAGGTGTCTACCTTGTATATGGTACGATCATACAGAAGTCCATTATAGCTCTGGACACAGAGATAACCTTGTCCAACAATTCAGTGAGCTGCAACATCAAGTGAACTATAAAACAGGAATGCACATGCTCCTG
Organism: Phascolarctos cinereus; assembly: GCF_003287225.1. Taxonomy (NCBI): domain Eukaryota; kingdom Metazoa; phylum Chordata; class Mammalia; order Diprotodontia; family Phascolarctidae; genus Phascolarctos; species Phascolarctos cinereus. The sequence continues at coordinate 133,135,056 of NW_027555736.1, forward strand.
CAAGGTGTTTGCCAGTGTCAGGTAGGATAGCCTCCTCAAGCCCTAATAGAAAGTGAATTCTTCATCCCTTCTGAGGTTTACCAGATGCTCCTATTTGCAGATGAAGTTGTGCTGATTACATGAAAAACTGGATCCAATAAGGAGGGTGGAGTGACCAGGATGTTGAACTTTAGAGGATGCTTATTACAGTTGTACTCATCTGGTAGAAAGAACTGAGTTGATCACCTAGTTGGCAAGAGTAAGTCATTAATGAGAGGATTCTGGGAAGATGGCAGAGTAGGTCAGAAAAGTCCAAGCTTTCCAGATTTCCCCCACAAACAAGATAAAATAGTGCCTCAGGGTGAACCAACATAGAGTAAAGTTGGGGCAGAGCAGTGGTCCTCCTGGGACAATTGCAGAAGACCTGAAGAAAAATCCCAGGACTGAGGTTTGGTCCCTGTGAAAAGTAAATTCCTCCAGGGTAGTTCTGCTGAAATAGCCAGCAGGGAGCCCTGGGGCTAGCTGGTTTGGGCAGCTTCACTCAGACACTGGAACTTTTACCCCTTGGACAGCGAGGGGAGATGGTTTGAGCTGGGAAGATTGAGGGAACTTCTGCTAATAAGGAATGTCAGACCCAGCTATGCTGCCGAAAACATCCCTGGGTGAAAAAGAACCAGCACAACATATCTGGTGAGTGCAGAAGCAGCTGGCTGTGGGCACTTACAGGAGGGTGGAATTTTTGGTTTGGGTTCCAGATCAAAGGGGGGAACTGAAGGAGGATCTGAGGGCAGAGGCACTGTCCCCCATACCCTAGGACTAGAGGTAATTACAAAAAATAATCTGCTACAAATTTTTAGAAATGAGCAGGCAAAGGAGAAAGAATCCAACCATAGAAAGTTACTATGGGAATAGAGAAGAGCAGGGTTCATCTTCAGAGGAGGATACTGAAGCAAAAAAAAAAAATCTTTCCTACTGGAAAGAGTAATGTCAAGTAGTCACCTGCCCAGAAAGAATTCATAGAACTTAAAAAAGACTTTAAAAATTGAATGAGAGAGACTGAGGAAAAAAAAAGTAAGAACAATCCAATACAAACAAGAAGATTACGAAAAGAAAGTCAACCAATTAGAAAAGGAGATCCAGAATCTTAAGGAAGAAGATGACTCCTTGAAAATTAGAATTGGGCAAGGGGCAGCCAGTGAAATTATAAAAGAATAATAAAACAAAATATAAAGAATGATAAAAATAGAAGGGAATATGAAACATCTCATAAGAAAAACAACTGATCTGAAGAACAGATCAAGAAGAGAAAACACTAGAATAATCAAATTACCTGAAAGCTATGATCAAAAAAAGAATCTTGATACAAAATACTAGAAATAATTAAAGAAAATTGTCCTGAACTGTTAGAACAAGAGGGGAAATTAGTAATAGAAAAAACCCACTGATCACCACCTGAAAGAGATTCTACAAGGAAAACCTACAGAAATATTATAGTCAAATTTCAAGACTCCCAGTTTAAGTATAAAATATTATGAGCAACAAGGGAAAAAAAACAGTTTAAATATGGTGGTGCCACAATTAGAATCACACAAGACCTAGCAGTGGTGACACTAAAAGACCACTGGTCTTAGGACACTATGTATCGAAGAGCATAGCTGCGGCTGAAAGTATACCCAGCAAAGTTAAGCACGATCCTGAATGAAACAAACAAACAGATATTTAATGAATTGTCAGACTTTCAGGGTTTTGTTAAAGAAAAAAAATCCTGAACTTCACAGATTTGACATAAAAGATCCAAGAGAAATATAAGGTACATATCAAAGACTAATTACAAGGAACTCAATAAGGACAGACCATTTACCTTTTATATGAGGAAATGTAAAACATATATCTAAGATTGTTATTAGTAATGGGTAGTTCATAAGAAAGATTGGGGTAGACCTGAGGACGATATCATTTTAAAAAGTAAAACCATGTAGGAACAGGTAAAAAGGGTAATTATTTTATACAAATGAGGTAAAAGAAGAAGAACTGACACAGCAATTAGATGGGGGAGGAGGGCTGGCATTTCTGGAACCTTACTTTCATGGGGAATGGGTTTAAGAGGGAACAATGCATATGTATCTAGAAGTTATAAAAGTCTTCTAAATTCAGAAAGAAATAAAAGGCCAAGAGGATAGGGAGGGGGGACAGGATAAGGAAGGGATGTTTAGAGGGGAGGGTGACGGAATAGGATAAAGGGGGGTAGTAATAGAAGGATGTTTAAATTTATGGGAAAGGGAGGATAAAGGAGGGATACTTGGAGGGGTGTAGGTTAAGTAATAGGAGGTCAAGGTAGCGGCAGAAGTGGAGGAGTCAGGAGGAATAGGAAATAAGAGATACATACAAACATAAAATAAAGATCAGGAGTAGAATTTATCAGGAAAAAAAAGCAGGGGTAGTAATCATGATCTCAGACAAAGTTAAAGCTAAAATAGACCTAATCAAAAGAACAATAGGGAAACTACACTATATGTCAGCCATATTAATCAATATTGTTTTAGACTATTTAAAATAACTAGACAGCATAAAGTTGGAATATTGTTGTGGTGTGGGAAATGATGAGTTGGTGGACTTAGAAAAATAAAGAAAGACTCAGACTTATGAAGAAAGAGGTTATCTACCCTCAGAGAAATAGAGGACAAATAAATGTAGTATGGTCTTACATAGATGCATATGAATGTATATGTCTATCTAATGAGTAGGATTATAGATATCTAAGTATATGTATGTGTATACACATGTATATATCTTTGTGTGTATATATGTATGTATGTGTGTATATGTGAATGTATGTGTATATATAGGTATACATATATATGTGTATATATATACACATACATATGTATGTGTGTATATATATATATATACACATACATATGTATGTTTATATAAATATATCCATGATTAATGGGGGTGGTGGGGGGGGAGGAAGGTAGAAAAAAAGAACAAAATAAAAAGTACACAGCAGAGAACAAAAGAAAACTTACAAGGAAGCAAAGATGAACAGCTCTGAACACAATGTATAATATTTATTATATAGGCTTTCTTGAAATGGAATTCATTGCTGTATATTTTGAATCCTGTCTTAAGTTCTGCTGTGCACAAGGCAATGCTTTTTTTTCTTTTCTTATTTTGTATTTAAGTTTTAATATTTAAATTTGTACTTTTTTTTCTTATTGTGTATTTAAGTTTTAGAATTTTAGTTTAAATAAATTAACAAAAAAAAGAATGTCATTAAAATAGAATATCAGATGGAACTTGATATTCTAATGGCTCAACCCTACCCTACTCCCTCCTCCAGTGGAGGACTCCCCTGAGGTAGATCTATAGTGTTCTGCTCACAACCCAGTGTCTTGAAATCGCCATTTCCCCTCATTGGCAATGTTTCAGTGTCTTCGGCGTCTCTCTGCCGAGAAGACCCATCCTCTCCTCCACCAATTCCATTCCCTTTTGCCATTTCTTCTGGCTCCCTATCATCTTCAGAATCAAATGCAAAATCTTGTGTTTGGCATTCAAAACCCTTCACAGCCTACCTCAACCTTTCTAGTCTTTTTATACCTTACTCTTCACCACGTATTCTTTGTTCCAGTGGCTCTTCCACAAAAAAACTCCCAAAAAATTCCTTCATTCAGCTCCAAGCATTTTCTCTGGCTGTCTGCCGTGTCTGGAATGCTCTCTCTCCTCATCTACAGCTACTGGTTCCCTGGCTTCCTTTAAGTTCTAACTAAAATTCTACCTTTACAAGAAGCCTTTCCCAACCCCTCTTAATTCTAGTGCCCTCTCTCTTTCAATTGCCTCCTATTTATGCTACATATAGCTTGTTTGTGTATAAGTGTTTGCTTGTTTTCTCCCTCCATTAGATTGTGAGCTTCTTGAGGGCAGGGACTATCTTTTGCTTCTTTTTGTATCCTCAGTGCTTAGCACAAGGCCTGGAACATAGTATACACTTAATAAATGTTGATTGACTGATTGACTGACTTCTTAGCTCAGAGACCAGAATTGTTAAAGGTCCCTCAAGAATGATATAGGGCCTCCTCAATGAAATCCATGCTTTCATGGAAAATACAGTTTTAACCATCTACACTAGAAATACCAAATGGCTGAAGAATGCATACTGCCCAGATTGTGACAGCCCATTAAGGTAGTCCACCACCATATATACCTTGGATATACATTATAGATAGACAATGAGTTGGACCCAGAAATAAATTAGGAGGTCAGATAAGATCAAATTTGGGAAATTGTATAGTACTTACACTGTTTCCAAAACTACTACTCTTTGCTTCAGAAGTTTACCTTTTTAACCTCAATATTCTCCCAGCAACGTTATCTGACTGCAAATCCTAGAATACCATCATTCAATTTATTCAAAAGAATAAAACTTGCAGAAGACCTAGAAGACAATGGAAAGGTATGGGATGGGTGTGAGTAAGCCACAGCATGTTATCATCAATGACTTGCACAAGGGAAGAGGGATAAAAGAAGTAAGGGCCTTTGTGATTAGAAAAGAATATGGGCCAGTTATGTAGCAAAATGGACAGTTGGAGTAGACACTGGTAATATGAGATATTAAAAAAAAAACAGAGGAAGGCCTCCAAGATGCTAGATAGAAGCCCTGTGAAGGATTTATGGAATGACAAAGATAGTAGATGCACAAGACAAGCTGTGGATGGGCTATGATCTCATCAGTCACTGGAGTAGCTCTACCAATGAGGTCACGGGCCCACTCAAGTCTATAAGTATTAGAATTCCGTTATGTTATGACTTTAGATCATGGATCAAATCATGTCTCTGGAAATATGACAAGTATAAAACGCAAACATCTAAGAAAACATTGTTAGTGCTGCTTATGATTCCAGAACTTTAAATAAGCTTCATTGGCTATTTAGACAGGAACATATGCTATTCATTGGAATGACAGCTTTTTAAACATTAGCCTAGTACAATTATTAAAAAAATCGGGCAGATCTACCACGATAAAAGTGCTTTCAGCTCAATGGGAATGCTAGAAATCATTATTTTTTACTTGGAATTTAACCTTTGAAATTAAAATAAAATTATTTCTTGGATAGCTTATGTGTACCCTCACCACAGCAGTATTTCCTATTGGCTAAAGGAGACCTTTGGTAAGAAGGAGCCCTATAATACTATGCCTTTAATGTGATCTCTTTCCATTTAAAAAGAAAAACAAAACAAAACTCTGTTAAAAAATTCTTAGCACTTAGGGCTTTGTATGTAGTTGGCGTTTAGTAAATGTTTGTTGAATTAAAAAATCTTCAGTAGCTTTCTATTACCTTGAGGATAAAATTTCTCGGCCTAATATTTAAAGCCCTCCGTAATTTGGCTTCCAACTACCTTTGCAATCGTATTTCATATCGTTCCCTTTTCTATAGTCTCTTTTCCAAGCAGATTAGCCTACTATTCCCACTACATATAACATTCCATCTCTCATTGTTTTGTCTTTACCCAGCCTGTCCCCTATGACTGAAGGGCATTTCCCCCTCACCTCCAACTATTAGAACCCTGAGCTTCCTACAAAGCCCAGTTCAAGTGTACCACCTGCTGGAGACCTTTCCTGGCACTTCCCCCTAAGTTATTCGTGCCCTTTACCTCTCTAAATTACTTTGTGTTATTTTGTGTTTTCCTCTTTGTATACATGAAACATCCCCTCGCAGGATGTTTGAGAGAAGGGGCCATTTCATTTTTTTGTCTCTGTATCCCCAGTACCTAGCATAGCATCTGGCGTGTGGTAGATGCTTAATAAATTCTTGTTTAATTGAATTTAACAATAGCCCTGTTCAAATGGCCCACTTCCAGATCCGGTCAGCCACCCTAGTAACAACATTCACACACTTTCCCTAGCACAGTAAGTGGGATGAAGATACTGCTTGTTCCATGTTGCATTGAAAAAGGATACTTTTTGAAAAACGTATCTGCTCCAAACTTGTAATGAACCAGAACGGCCCAAAGCTACTGCACTAATCTTCCCTTAACAAGTGGTAATGCAGACAGCTGGTTGACCATAGAGACGTTAATAAAATATCTGTGAGCCAAAAGGCTCATACGGTTTTGCTTTAAAATAAGTCTCATAATAGCACAATTTTTCTCAGTTCCTGACATGAGGAATCAATATAGAAAAAATAAAAAAGGGGCCCCTTTCACAAATATTTGCCTAGGGTTCCTGTAAGTGATTGAAGCAACCCAGACCCTCATCACTGTCAGCAAGCCCACTGGCAAATGCAGTCTAAAACCAGGGATACTTAAAAAAATGTTTTATTGATTATTTTATTTATCTTTAAAAAAAAATCGCTATTCACTTCTAAATGACCACCCTACCCCAAACCCCGAATAGAGCCTTCCCTTATTACAAAGAAGTACAGGTGAGTCAAACAAAGGCACACACGTTTGTCATGACTGACACTATATGCCTCATTCCACGCTTGTGATTATAATCCTCCTCTTCACCTTCACCTGAGGTATGCTTCACCTTTAGTACCAGGGATTTTGCTAGCCATAAATGGCTAGCATGGTCACCAGCAGTGCCAGAGGCCTAGTATCCCTGTCAAGCTGGCTGGATTCTTTCTGGAGTGGGAATTACTAGGATACATCTAAACTCCTGTTGTTAAGACTTCAACAAAATCATTGACATCAGGAGTGGCCCAGTATAGTAAATTAAACTGGGATTAGAAATCTATTGAAGTGCATATTTTGCAGACTATAGACTGCTAGATCTAGAGGCAAAGGACCTGGGTTTAGGTTCGAGTTCTACTTCTGATATCCTAAATCAGGTCACTTAATCTCTCTGGGCCTTAGGGCCTTAGTTCCTTCACTGTAAATTGAGGAGATTAGACTAAATGGCTTGTAAAGTCCCTACAACTCTAGATTTAAGATCTTGTGAGCCTCTGAATCTGGCATTACCATATAACAAAGGAGCCAAATAGAGGAGGCCAAGGACCATAACAACCTCACAGGTTGCTTTTTCCCCCTCCTGTCTTCACTGGCATCTATAAATAAACTTCAGAGAGCCCTTGATCTGCCAGGTACCAAACAGAGCATTCTGAGGACAAACATCAACAAGGAGAACATGGAGAGAGACGTACAACTAGTCATTAAGACAGGCCAGATGGGAGCAGTTCTGCAGGTGAGAATATGCCCCCGAAGAATCATACCAGCCACATCAAACATGACATCCTCTGAGTCGGTGAAAGATGCTTTGTTGGAAGGCTCACTTATTTGTTTGAAAGCAGTTTCTCCCAGCACCCTTTTATCAACATTTTTTTATCGGCTTGTATATGGGCTGGTTCTCTCACTGGTTCTTGTCGCCTCTGCTTGAGGCTCACATCCAGCTGAAGATTCCAGCTGGAACAGAGATGTGGGTGGGAATGTGGGGACTGCCTGAACAAGGATTTCATCTCAGATGCTCCACTGGGAGGTCCTTCAGGCACACTTTGATCTCGGGCCGGTAGTTTGACATTGGGCAATTCTAGGAATAGAGCTTGGTTTCTGTTGATAATGTTTTGCCTTATGGACATGCCTATTAGTGGTACTTCTGTTCATCTGTCTAAACGTTCGAAGACTTTCCTATTTATGGGGCACAGGCTGTGACAGGTCTTGTACCTCACAAGTATTTGCTTCTCACAGACGTACTGTGGATTTAGAGATTGCATCTGTGAACTAAGGAGAGGTGATGAGACGATACCTAGAGCAGTTTCTAGCTACAACATGTGATGAGTCTGTTCCCTTATCCCCACCCCACCCTCTGACTCCTTCCAGCCACGAGCCCAGGCTCACAACTGCTACACACTTTGGGACACTTCCAAGACCTAGCTCCTTTGAGAATCTGCTACATGCGTGTGAGACCCAGACTACAGACAACAGAGGAACCACCGAGTTGATAAAAAGGAGAGATGAATGTGCTGCATCAATTCTGCCTAGAAGGATGGCCTTCTGTGAAACAGCTGGTTACATAGTATAATTTCAAGAATATCACCCCTCACTTCCCCAAAGTTTCCCATACCTGTTCAGTTATAACTAAAATTTCCTTCCTTACATAATTAGAGAATTCACAATAAGGCATACATGGCTAGGACCACAGGATTACAGAAGGGAACTTGGTGCCTATAAAAGGGAAGCAGAAGCAGAGAAAAGCTCCACCATTTTTCTTATCCCCTTAACCTCGTAGGCTTCATAGCTTTCCTTATAGAAAGCAGAAGTGTTAGAGAATGAGTAAGTAATGCCAAGACCATAGAGAGCTCTTCAGCTTTTGAGGGCACCAGTACCGTGATTCTCATCACCTATTTTTAACTCAATAATAATGGCCTTTTTCCTGCTATGAAGACAATTTTGTTTCAATTGTGCTATATGAATCTGACTTTTTATGAAATGTTATGCTAGTCCAAGGCAAAACTCAGGTTCTCCCACTGTAGCCTACCTAGGCTGGGTAGTAGAAAAACTTAGAATCTCTCTCTACATCCCTTTCCTCCTGTCATCACATCCTACCTATTGTGCCTCTTATTTTGCAAGGGCAAGCTCTCCTAGGCTGTAAGATTGGGAAAAGTCTGACAAATTATTGTTATTGACATTTAGAAAGAATTGAGAGACAGTAGCATTGTGGATGAATTTTCCTCAGAGTCAGGATGATCTGCATTTCAGTCCCAACTCTGATGCAGACTATTCGACCCTGACTGTGGTAGAAGCAATACCTATTTAATGCAGGCAGAGTTGGTCCTTTAAGAGGACCAAATGGAGGCAGCTAGATGGTGCAGTGGATGGAGCACCAGCCCTGGAGTCAGGAGGACCTGAATTCAAATCTGACCACAGACACTTACTAGCTGTGTGACCCTGGGCAAATCACTTAACCCCAATTGTCAAAAACAAAAAAAAGGACCAAATGGGGTTCCAAATGGAGCTAAATGGCTTCCTTATCAGCTGAGGGACAAAAGTCCTAGCCTAGATGGAGTTGGAGTCCAGAGTTTTACTGGGAGTTCTGGTAGTCCTGAGTGATATATTTCCTGACTTAGGTTGGATGGTTTCCATGGTAATTGTGGAGGTGGAAGGGAGGAACATTTTTAACTAAATCAGAATCTTTTTTAATTTCACAAATTATATTATTTTAATCTCTTATCATTAAATTTGTTCTTGTTGCATTTTATGGTTCTCTTCGCATTCTAATTCTTAGCCTGAATTATTGGGTTGTCCTAGGTTAGGTCTGGCCCAGAATAATGAGCAAGTCATTTAATGACTCAGTTTCCTAGTCAATTCTCTCAATTTAAAACTATGAATTGTAGAATAATTGTCAATCTATATTGCCAGAACTAATTTTCATACTGGAAGTTCCCTATACTAATGTATAATAAAGGTCTAGCTTTCCCTTCAGCCCCCCAAAAAGGCCTATCCTTCACAAAGGCAGCCAGGTGATGCAGTGAATAGAGTAGTAGGCATGGAGTCAGGAAGACCTGAGTTCAAATCCAGCCTCAGATACTTACTAGCTGAGTGATCCTGGGTAAGTCACTTAATGACAAACCATTCCAGTATCTTTGCCAAGAAAACCCCAAATGAGGTCACAAATATTTGGACATGACTGAACAACAACAAAAATCTTCACAAAGGACTGTGAATTTTTATGGAGATAATTCCTTAAAACGCAAAGGAATAAATCTCATAGTAGAATTTCACTTTTGAGGACAATAGGTGGATTTTTCCTGGTATTCCTTAAATAATATTATCTGCTGTAAAGGAAGTAAAGGAAAATTCAAGACTTATCTTTGGGAAGCTACTATTATTATTATTAATCTCCTGATAACAATAACAGTAATAATAATTAAAGCTAGCATTTATATAGCACTTTAAGGTTTTTCAATGCCCTTTACATGTTATCTTACTTGATGTTTTGCTGATTTTAAAGAAAAGTTAATATTTAAAGGAATGGCATGCTGAGGCAAAATTCCATTTTTATTTAATAGATTTTTTTTTTGGTGAGACAATCAGGGTTAAGTGACTTGCCCAAGGTCACACAGCTAGTGAGGGTCAAATGTCTGAGGCTAGATTTGAACTCAGGTCCTCCTGACTCCAGGGCCAAAGCTCTATGTGCTGCACCACCTAGCTGTCCCTACTTAATAGAATTTTAAGGAAAACTAATGACTGCATGGAAGGGAACTTCCTTTGCAGGCCCATAGTTTCACATTTGCCTGATGTCCCAGAACAGTAGCAACTTAGAATCAAAGACTTAGAGATTCTCAACAGTAGGAGGGACTTACAGGGCCACCTTTTACAATGGAAAAAGCGTTGGGTTTCAAATCAGAGGTCCCTGGTTCAACTCCCAGCTTGGCTACTTGCTAGCTGTGTAACCCAGGGCAAGACAGTTTCTCTGGACCTCAGTTTCCTCATCCAGAAAAAGAGATTTCTGGGCTAGGCAATCACTAAGAATCTAGCTCTAAGCCCATGACCCTAAGAAACACTACCTATAGAGAAATCTCCAACTACAACCTCCCAGACAAGTGGTCATTCAGCCTTTTCTTGAAGACTTCCAGTGATGGATATTCACTCCCTCCTGGTTCTGTCTACTTCACTTTTGGACAGCTCTAATTGTCAGGGAATATTTCTTTATATTGAGCCAAAATCCTCCCCACCCCACCTTGAAATTTAGGAACATAGGACTTTAGAGATCATTTTGGCCAATTCTTTACTTTTTAGATAAAGAGATGGAGTTCTAGGCATGTTAAGTAATTTGTCCAAGATTACATCAGTAGCAGAACCAACATTCAAATCCAGATTTTCCGACTTCTGACCAGGAGTGTGCTGGTAAATGTTTAGTAACTCTCTCTGGAAAAAAAAAGTACACATAGCATACTTTTAGTTTAATCTGCATTATTAACATTTTCTCCATCACTGTCTTAAGTCTACAAATCAATAAAATAAATCAAACCCTGATTTGTAGCATGTGCCAATGTCTAAGGTGCAAATACTCACATTGAAAATTCAACAATCAACTGAATTGGTTTGAACTGGCTTTAGTAGACCTCTGCTCCTAACCCATACTCCTTCAATAAGTATCTACCTGTTACACTGCTTGGCAGAAGGCAGAGCACAGCATGCATGCCCTGACCACTCATTCAGTTTCCTATCACATATAAAATGAAGGTGTTAAACTTGATGGCCTCTAAGGTCCCTTTTGCTTGTAAATATATGATCCTACATCCTTTGTTGTCTTCTCTATCTTTTTTTTTTTAGGCAATTGGGATTAAGTGACTTGCCCAGGGTCACACAGCTAGTAAGTGTCAAGTGTTTGGTCTGAGGCCCGATTTGAACTCGGGTCCTCCTGACTTTAGGGTCGGTGCTCTATCCACTGCGTCACCTAACTGCCCCTGTCTTCTCTATCTTAAAAACATTCACTGATCTTCATAGGGCATGATCTGGAGGTCCCTTAATCATCTTCCTAGAATCTCTACAATTTGTCAATGTCCTTCCTAAAATGTGATACTCCAAACTGAATTCAGTAATCCAGAAGTGGTCTTACCAGGACCAAACACAGGAAGAAAATCACCTTACTCATTTTGGACATTATGTCTCTTTTAATGCAGTCCAATGCAAGATATTTATTAAGCAGCTATGTAGAAGAGGGGTGCTTACGTTTTGTTGATTATATAGACTCTAGCCTTAAGAAATGATGGAGAATGCAGATCAAACTGGTGTTTTGTTGTGTTGTTCGTATATTCCTCTCCCCCCTAAAAAGGCCAGTTGTTAAACATTTATCAGCATAGCACTGTGTGCAAAGCTCTGTACTAAGTGAGTGAGATACAAAGACAAAGCAAAACAGCTTTGTCCCCCCTGTAATTTATATTTTCCTAGGGGGATATAATTTATACACAAATAAGTAGGAAGAAGATAGTGGGGGTTGAGGGAAGATGGAATGAGGGGAGACTACTTATTGGATGTGTCAGATGAGTGACAGCTTTGAAATAAAGATTCTGAGAGGCAGGGATGAAAAGGGCTTATATGAAGCAGCAAATAGAGCATAGAGTTCCAAGGAGGGCTAGCAGTCTCTTTGACCAAAATGTAGTTTGTGGAAGACACTAGCATGAAATAAATCTTGGAAGATAGTCCTTAAATACCAGGTAAAGGAGTTGGTATTTTATTCTATAGACAAAGGGGAGTTGCAGAAAGTTTATGAGCAGGGGAGTCACATGATCAGACTTATAATGAGATCATAGGATCACAGATTTAGAACTGGAAGGGACTTTCAAGGCGGTCTAGCCCAATCCCCATTTTACAAGTGAAGGATCAGGCCCAGAAAAGTTAAAGGACTTTTCTGAGGTTATTTAGGTAATAAGTGAAAAAAGGCAGGATTTGAACTCAGTTCTATCTGATTTCAAATGGAATACTCTTTCAATTGTACCACAGCAGATACATTCAGGATAGACTGGAAATAGGGAGGTCAGTTAGGAAGCTATTGTTACAATCCAGGTGAAGGTGATGAGAACTCAAACCAGAGTGGTGATTATGTGAGTGGAGAGAAAGGGACAGATTTGAGATCTTATAAAGGTAAAATGGATGACTTGGCAATTTCATAGACTTGGAGTAGAGGGTGAGGGAAAGGGAAAAGTCAAAGAAGACTCTAATATCATGAACCTGGGTGACTGAGAGAACAGTGGTATCCTCAATAGGAATAGGGAAGTTTAGAGCAAGGGCACATTTTGGGTGGGGAGGAACAATGAGTTATATTTTAGAGATTTTGAATTTGAGTTATCTAAGGGATGTGTAGGAAGAGAGATCCAGAAGGACACTGATGATACATGACTGGAGTTCAAGAAAGTGATTGGGGCTTGATGCATAATTTAGTAGCAATCTGTATAGAGATGAAAATTTGATTATGGTGCATGTAGGGAAAGAAGTGAAGAAGACCCAGGACAGAATCCATAGGAAACATTTCTGCTAAGGGGTAGTACAAGGAACAGGAGACAGCATTGTCATGGGGAACCAAGGAAGAAGATAGTGTCCTGAAGGAGGTATCCAAAAGCTTGATATCCAAAGCTATAGAGAGCTCAAGGAGAATGAAGACTGAGAAAAGACCATCAAATTTAGTGCCTGAGAGAACAGCAGTAAATGTCGGAGAGCTCGATTTCAGTCCAATGGGGGGGGTCTGAAGTCAGAATGCAAGCCAGATTAACAGGGAAGTGGTGAGAAAGTTAGAGACAACAGATACAGATGATACTTTCTAGGAGTTTGGAAATAAAAAAGGTTGAGAGATTTGGGAGATAGTTTGAGAGAATGACAGAATCAATTTAAGGGTTTTTTGTTTGTTTTTAAGGATGGGGTAGAACTGTGTGTGATTGTAGGCAGCAGGGAAAAGCTAGTAGAAAGCAACAGATTGATGAGAGAAAGGGTGAGAGGGAATGATTGATGGGGCAAGTTCCTGGAGAAGACAGGAGGAATGGGATTGATGGTACAGCTAGAGGGGATAACCTTGGCAAAGAGCAAGGTTGCCCATTCCTCAGAGACAGGAGTAAAGGATGAGTAGTTACAGAGGGGTTTTGAAGGTAGAAGGGAACTTTTCATAGCAGATGGTCTCTATTTTCTCAGTAAAATATGAATTGATGATATATCACAGATATGGGAAGAGGAGACTTTTGGGGCTTAGGAAGGCAAGAAAAGTTTGGATAGCTTTAGCTTTTGTGGGTCGCCATTTCACAATGCTGATTCATATTGAGTTTACATTCCACTAAATCCCCCAGGGTCTTTTTCACATGAAATGTGGTCAAGCCATATCTCCCCCATTCTGAATCTGTATAGTTGAAATTTTGAACCCAAGGGTAAAACTTGATATTTATCCCTATTAAGTTTCATCTTATTAGATCTGGCCAACTATTCTAGCCTGATGAGATATTTTTGGATCCCGATTCTGTTACTTAATGTCATTCTTCCTAGATTTGTGTCATCTGAAAATTTGATAAGTATACTTTTTAATGCTTTTATACAATTAATGGATAAAAATGTTGAATAGAATAGACACAAATATAGGTCCCTGGGGCATTCCCCAGGGATAAGAGAACAAAAGATTTGGAGCCAGAAGCATTATAGGATCAGAGTTAGAACTTGAAGAGATCTTAGGGATCATTGAAGATCAACTCCCTCATTTTCCAGACAAGAAAATTACAGCCCAGAGAGATTAAGGACTTGCCCAGGGTCATACAGTTATAGAACTGAAATTCAAATTCAAGTTCTCTTACTCATATCTCTTTTCCTACTGCACTACATGTGATGTTGAGATCACTCTATTAATTTTTATATACTAAATCCAAAATATTCATAACAGCACTTTCTGTGGTAGCAAAAACCTGGAAGTAATGGAGGTATGTCATGTATATAATGGAATATTACTATATTATGAGAAACAATAAGTAGTGAGTAATTTAGATAATTAAGAAGACTTGTATATATGCAGAGAGAAAAAGCAGGACAAGAACAATATACACACAATGACTATATTAATATAATGAAAACAACACTAAAAGGCTGCTGAACTAAGAGTGAAGGTGGTGATGACCAGTCTTGGTCCTGGAGAAGAGGTCAGAGATTGTGAGTATGCAATGTTGCATATGGTAACTCTTTCAGTAGGTTTTGCTTTAACTGTTTTTCTTGGTTGCAGGGAGGAATTTAAGGGTATCAGGAAATAACTAGAGTATTAAAAAACAAAAGCCATCAATAAACTTGAAAAGGAAATCCAGGTACAGGATATCTATTTCATTTACTTGTTTACCAGTCTAATATCTCTACCAAAAAAGGAAATGAGGTTGGTTTGTCATGACTTACTCCTGATGAACTTATACGGACTCTTAGTAAACACTACTTCCCCTTTTTTTTTTGGTGAGGCAATCAGGGTTAAGTGACTTGTCCAGGGTCACACAGCTAGTAAGTGTCAAGTGTCTGAGGTCGGATTTGAACTCAGGTCCTGCTGACTCCAAGCCCGGAGCTTTTATCCACTGCGCCATCTAGCTACCCCTACTACTTCCCTTTCTAAGTGCTAATAATAATAATAGTGGTGGTGGTAGTAGTAGTAGTTGTAGTAGTAGTAGTAGTAGTAGTAGTAGTAGTGGTAGTGATAATGGTGGTGGTAGTGGCATCAGTAATAGTAGTAGCCAGGTGGTACAGTAGATAGAGCATTGGGTGTGGAATCAGGAAGACCTGGATTCAAATTCAGCCTCAGATACTTACTAGCTGTTTGATCCTGGGCAAATCACTTAACTGTTATCTGTAAAATGAAAATAATAATGGCACCTACCTCCCAGGGTTGTTGTGAGGATAAAATGAGATAAAATTTGTAAGGTGTTTTGCAAACTTTAAAACATGCTATAAATTAATCAATAATGATCAATAATAATCTACAAAACAGTAATAATATTAATAATAATGTATTCTAGAATTTTAGCAGGAATTGAAGTCAAACTTACTTGCCTGTAATTGAAGGATTCACTTTTATTCTCTTTTTGAAAATTGGGGACAATATTTTAGTATTTCCAGCCCTGGAGCAAGTTCTGCTTTCTCCATGATTTTTCAGAAATCTCTCACAGTGGCTCAGCAATCATAGCCATAAGTCGTAATTCAGTGAGCTTGTTGACTAAGCTCTTGGATGGCAGCTAGATGTTTTCTGGGCCCAGACTGCTTGCACTGAACCACTCTGCTACAAGGCGCTTTCTCATTGTCTCCATGCTTATGTTAGGTTTCAGTTACATGTTAACTATTTTCCCCACCATACTTCGGAGTCTGAAGATCATTCACCCTGATAGAGAACAGAAAAAGAATTAAAGTAGTTCTTCCTTCTCTTCTTCCCTGATTATTATCCCATCCAGGCACAATACCATTTAAACATAGGTCTCTTCCTCTGTAACATAAGGAGGTTGGATTTGCAATCTTTAAGGTCACTTCCAACTCTAAAATTATGAGCCTATAATCTGTAAATTTTCTTATACTCAATCTATTCTTAGAGTGCTCTGTACTAGAGATGCAGAGTATTTTCTGTTTATTCTTTTGCATAATCAGCTTGTGAAAATAAATATTATAATTCTTATATTATCTACCTCATAGAGTGCTTGTGAGAAAATGTTTTTTCATTCTCACTTAGCTTGTTTCCATTTTCTGAACATGACTTTTAAAAATGTAAGTTGGGCCATGATTTCAATACATCAGGTTTTGTTTTTTTTTTTACACATCTCTCCCTCCCCTCCCACTAGGTGGCACAGTGGATAGAGGGTCAAGCTGAAATTAGGAAGACTCATCTTTGTGAGTTCAAATCTGGTCTCAGACATTTACTAGCTGTGTGACCCCAGGTAAGTCACTTAACCCTGTGTGCTTCAGTTTTCTTATCTGTCAAATGTACTGGAGAAGGAAATGGCAAACTACTCTAGTATCTTTGCCAAGAAAACCCCAAATGGGGTCATGAAGAATCAGACACAACTGAACATGAAAAACAACAACCTTCCCTTCTAACTGGAGTCCCATGCTGGAATTTTAATTCAACACCTATGCCAACCTATCCTTTCTCTGAACTCTTTGAAATCTACTCTCCCTAAATCTAGGGTGTGCGTTAGGCTATGCCTGACTTTGTCTTCCTTACTATTTATCTACCTGCCTAATGTGGCATGGTTTCTTCTGAGTTTATGTCAGATCAATTTCAATAATCAGTTCCTCTCTACTGGTAAGAATCAGGTCCAGAAGATCAGAGCCTAACCCTTCTTTCTCTCACCCCATCCCCAGCCATCATTTACATTCCCCCTGGAAGAATGAAATTATAATAATAGTTGAAATTTATAAATCGCTTTTAAAGTTTGGAAAGAATTAAATATACATTATCTATATAATCTCATTTGATATACACATATACGTGTATATATATGCATATATGTGTGTGGGGGTGTATACACACACATACACACATATAAAAACTCATTTGATCCTCACAACAACTTTGACAGGTACGCACTATGTTTATTAGTCATGGTCACAGCCTAAATGCCAGAGGCAAGATTCAGACTGAGGTCTTCCTAATTCCAAGTCTTAACACTTCATTCCCTGACCCATGCTGCTTCATAACTATTATTAAGATGGGCCAAGAATTTATTGGCTGCTCTGGTGTTATCAGAAGGAGAGATTCAACATATCCTCAGGCATCTGCATTGCCCCCTCACTCATTTATTTACGCTGGGTTTGTGATTTGCTTCTGGAATTTATCTTTCCTTTCTTTCTTCTGATTGGGTAGTAAGGAAATGGAGGCAGAGTATAGATTATTTTCTCCAAGAAATATACAGTGAAAGGGAGAAGAAATATAGGAAGAGAGCCTGAGAGGGGCTAGTTTTTTAAGAATGGTGAAAGAAGGAAGCAAACATTTATTAAGCAACTACTATATGCCAGGCATCAGCCTAAGAGCTTTACAAATATCAGTTCTTTTGATTCCTCACAATTCTTGGAGGTAGGTGGGTGCTATTATTGTTTCCATTTTACAGTTGATGAAACTAAGGCAGAGGTGAAGTGATTTGCTCAGAGTCACATAGCTAGCAGCTGAATAGCATATTTGAACTCAAGCTTTTCCAGCTCCTCATGCAGTGTTCTATCCATTGTGCCATCTAGCTCCCCCTAGTTTGAGGAGAAATGAAAATGTAGGTGGAAAGAAAAGAGTAATTTGAAGTGTCCAACAGATAGTTGGTGATACAGGATTGAAGCTCAGAGGAGAGCCTGGGTATGTAGATCTGTGAGTCATCTGCATGGAAATGCTCATTGAAGACATAGGGGCTGATGAAGTTACTATGATAAGACTGTAGAGTAAGGAGAGAAGAGGACCCAGAAAGAGCTTTGGGGAACACTGAAGCTTTTGGAGGATGAGATACAGATGGTGAGCCAGCAAAGGAGACTGAGGACAGGTCAGACAGGCAGGAGGAGAACCAGGAGAAAGAAGAGACACAAAAACCCAGAAAGAAAGCAGCTTCTATCATATTCTAGGTAAATGTCTTGGAATGTATTTTTCTTATGAGTTTTTTTTCCTTCTTCTTTTCCTCTTTCAAGTTATTTACTTGACTTCATAGAATTACAAACATTAGACCTGGTGATTACCACAGAAATCATTGTGATTACCACCACCATCAGCACTACCATATATCTATCTATCTATCTATCTATCTATCTATCTATCTATCTATCTATCTATCTATCTAGATATAGATAGATAGATAGATAGATAGATAGATACATATATATATTTTTTTTTTGGTGAGGCAATTGGGGTTAAGTAACTCGTCTAGGGTCACACAGCTAGTGAGCGTTATGAACTTAGGTCCTCCTGACTCCAGGGCTGGTGCTCTATCCTTTGCATCATTAGCTGCCCCCAGCACAAGGAAGAACCTCTTTCCAGAGAGAAATTGACTTGCCTAGAATCAGAGAGCTGTTAAGTGTCAGAGTTACAATTTGAACTGAGGTCTTCTGACCCTCAGTCCAATGTTACTACATCACAATTCTTTTTCTAGGACCAGCTCTTTCCTGACCACTCTCCTCTGTTACCTTGTGGCCAGTGTTTATTTCCTCCCCTCCCCCACAGAGGCTTGAATTTGTTCCACAGTGAAAATTTAGGCATCGTTGAGTTTCTTCCTGGCTCCTGCATTCTTTCTATGGTAGCTCGCCAATTTCCATTTTTAATGGAAAAACTTTTTTTTTTTAATGAATAACCCTAGCCCTGACCCAATTCTATAAAAGTAGGATTCTGATGTATTGGAACCATATACTGTGAGAGTTGGAAGGGCCTGAGAGATCATCTACTCTAAATCCCATATTTTACAAATGATGACATTGAGGCTTACAGTTACAGTAATGAATACAGCTGGATCACCAAATTCTATATACATTCTAGTTGTCATTATTATTCATAAATCTCAATGATAAAATGCACATCATCAAATTCCTGCAAAGGCTGCATATATAATATAATGAAGCACTGTTTGGGGAAGAATTAGCTGGTGACTGTGGTCAGGATTTGAAAGATCAGGCCTTAGGCCTTAGACTTTAATGGATGCAGTCAGATCACTGAGATACCTATTCTGCTACTTGGAGCTAATGTAGGAGAGGAGACTTACTTACCTTTGGCCCCCAGGCTTTCTCCTTTCACTGTTTTCTAAACCTTCACAGACCAAGGAAACCTTATTAAATCTGCCCACCATGACTCCTAATCTTTCGGGTTTCATGAACCAGTTTGCTTCCTTGAGTTCAAAGCTATGTTACACTTGGACCCTAATTATCTATCCCTGCTTCTTAGCTACTATCACCACAACTAGATTCCATAGTCTAGCATCTGCTTCCTCTTTCCCTTCTATTCCCCATCTTCGCACACTCCAGACTACCAAGGTGCATTTTTAAAAGTTTGTTCCAGAATGAAAGAGACTAGAATAAAGCAGCATAAAGTAAATAGAAATGTAGATAAGAGAGAACTCCCCATTTGCATATGAGGCATTACTTAATTTCTAAACCATTCTATCTGGCTATGCTTTGTCAAAACTAGCTTTGCCCGACCTGATTCTCTCTAGACCAGTTTTCCTTTGGGGAATTTGCTCATCTGGGCACCTGCAATTTCACAATTCCTTTGAAAGTCAAGAACCCTCTTCCTTAAAGGGTGGACTCCTTCCATATTACTAGGTTGCTATCAGGCAAATTACATGCCCCTCCTTTGGACCAAGGGACAAACAAGGAATAAGAAATGGATATTCTCATTTCCACAGGAGAGTTTCTATCATCTCAAAAATCAGAAGGATTCAATGTAACCCAAGCTGCCCACCAAATTCACAGAAAATAATCCCTTTATATATACATGAGCATTTGTTTTTAACGTGTGAACTGTCATACAAAACACTTCATAAAAATATTGGTTTCAGAATGTTTGCTTCAGTAGCAGACAATTTTCCATGGAAAAGAGTCCCCTATCAGCTATTAACAATCCACACATAGTTAGGGTCCCACTTGGCCTTTTTTTACCTTTTTTTTTTTTTAACTCTTCAGAGCAGAAAGTAGCAAGAGGTTTTATATATGTAAACAAATATGCAAGCATTATGGAAAAAGCATTCTCCCTGAACTCTGTGGCCTGTAAGTCTGAAATGCCGCCATTATCCCTGGATAAAATTTGGACCTCAGGAGAGGTCGTCATGTTTTCCCCTAGTATGCTGAGCCTGATGGGTTCCATAAACCATAGTTTCTAGTGGAACTAGGGGCAAGAAAAATGCTATCATTTAGGGAGATGTTGACAAGCACTCAAAGTGTGTTATTAGCTCTGTGTTTGCTCTGGCTCCAGCTTTTCCCCTTTCTCTTTCCCCAAAACAAACGTTGGCTGGACTCCTGGGCTCATTAAGCAGCCTTCACAGAATAACTTAGCATATAAATGCTCTGATATCTGTTAAGTGCACTGTTTATTTTACCTTGGGGTCCTTGTGTCAAATTAATTACACTTAGAAAATTTCCAGACCATTCTCTTTCCAAACTCATGTACTTGCCTCCTCGATATGTGCTGCAACCTCTCGCCTGAAAACTCTCTCTATGAAACCCAAGATATATTATAATCCCCCATACTATTTGGAACCCATGAAATCTTTGGGAATGCTGTTAATTTCAAGATTTAAAGTTTTTCCACACTCTTTGAGAGCCAACCTTAATTTAAAGTAGCCTAAGTGAATAAAGAAACCATAAGATCCACAGAGGAACTAATAATAAGAATCAAAAGGCTCATTTCAGCTGTGGTATGCTGGAAAGTCTAAACAGACATACCCTAGACATCAAGGCATATAAAGCCTTTTTTTTTTTCCTAATTCTATAAAAGTCTCTTTCCTTAATTGATGGCAATTTAGATCCCTCTCCCATTGCTACTATAAATGATTTTAGGGAAATTACAAAGATTTAAAATTCTGTCAAATATTACACAAGCCAGGCTAAACTTGAAGTTGAGACCATGACCCAATAAAGCATATGGTCTTAGGTTATATTTGGTGAACAATATATGTTCTTTCATCATCCGCTTAGAGGAAGCAAGAGCTAATCAGCAAAAAAATAAAATTAATAATAATAATAAAAACCAACTAGTTGTCCAGGCTTGCAATGTTTGCTATGGTATCAGCAAAAAGTCACCCTTAAATTTCAAAATTCCCAAATAACTGGAATAGGAACATTGTTGCAGGCTCCTTCAATAATCACTAGCAGCTAGGTGGCGCCATACTGCGTAAATTAGCACTGAGCCTGGAGTTGGGAAGACCAGCTCAAATTGGCCTCATGTGTTTGCTAGCTATGTGACCCCGAGGAACTCACTTAATGTTTGCCTCAGTTTCCTCATGTATAAAATGAGCTGGAGAAGGAAATGGCAAACTATTCTAGTATCTTTGCCAAGAAAATCCCAAATGGGGTCACAAAGAGTTGGACACAACTGAAATGACTGAACAATAGCATTTGTATAATGCTTTAAGTCTTGCAAAGTGTTTTCCAAATATTATCTCATTTGATGCTCGCAACAGCTCTGTGAGGTAGGCTGCTATTATTATGTCTACTTTACAGATAAGCAAACAAACTGAGAGAAGTTAAGTGGCTTCTCCAGCCGCAGACTAGTCCAGCCTCAGCTAGTAATTTACTAGCTCACGTAGCTAGTAAGTGTCTGACACTGGATTTGAATTCAGGTCTTCTTGACTCCACCTCCAGTGCTTTTCGCCACTATGACATCTAGCTGCCTCTTATTAAATTCACCTCTTTGGGGACACAATAAAATTCAATTCAATTAAACAAACATTTATTAAGCAGGTGCTATGTGTAGATCACCACAGTAGGCACTGGGGGATGGATACAAAGAGAGAAACACAAGTTTCTCCAAGCAAAAGTACTACATTCTACTGGGGGTTCAAGGCAGGGCTACATACAACATGAGCACAGATAAATAAGTAAAAGATAAGTTGAGGAAAAAGAGAACACTAACCACTGGTGATATCAGAAAAGATTACACATAGGATCTGATCTGAAACTTGAAGGAAGCTAGAGATTCTAAAAAGTGCAGGTGAGGGAGATAAAACATTACAGGAATAGGGACCACCTGCACAAGGAATATGACGAGGGAAGGTGGCATGTTAAGTGTGGGCATAGTAATAGGCCAGTTTGGCTGGCATGTGGAGTGTAGAGTGTGAGAAGGGGAATAAGACGAACTAAGTCTAGAAAAATAGGTTGGATCTAGATTTTGAAGGACTTTAAATCCCTGTATTTTATCCTAGAGCCAATAGGGACACTGAGATTTTAAAGGCATGGCTAGATCTCTCTGAGGAATACTAAATGGCAGCTTTGTGAAGGGTAGTTTGCAGAGCTAAGAAACTAGAGGCAAGGAGAGTAATTACTAAGTTATTGCAATAAGGCAAGAAGAGGTGATGAGATCCTGACGCAGAGCAATGACTATGCAAATTGAAGGAGATGGATGTGAGAGATGTTGTGGAGGCAGAATTAACAAACCATGACAGCTGATTGGATGTTAGGAGTGAGGGAGAGCAAAAAGTTACCTGTCCTCTGGGGTGTCATCATTAAACATGAGGAATACATCTCAAACCTACTATTATCCCACAATGTCATTATGGCTCTGGCTCAATCAGTAGCCATTGGCTGAGAGATTATGCTAAAACATGGTACTAAGTTCTGTGGGGCGTACAAAGAAATATAAGGTACTGTGACTGTCATCAAGAAGCTTCTGATCTAGTTGAGAAGACAGGATATATTTAAAAAGAGAACTAATAATCATGAATTTATAGTGAAAGATTCATTTTTTTAAGTGATAGGTGTTTTAAGTCACTATTGCTTTTTGGGGTAAACGGTTGACTAGGCTCACTATCTACTCAATAAAGTAGCATTTCTTGTATTTTCCCAAGTTTTTTCTTTTTCAAGCTTTTAGTGAATATCTTCCACTGAACCTTTCTCTCACCTGCTTTTCCTTTGTCAGATGGTTGATTGATTGGTGATGAAAGTAGAGGAATAGAATTTTGTTTGTGGTCAGGGTTAGGGGGTGTTCAGATCATAGAATCATAGCATTATATTACTAAGGTCTTTAAGAGATCTTAGAGATCACATAGTCCAACCTCTTCATTTTATAGGTGTAACCCTTTGCCCCTCCAGGGCTGCCAGTCTTGCAGAATGACTCAAGAGATTCAGGACAACAGAAATGCCTATTATCCAGAGGTCACAAGAGACTCAGAGAGGTGAAGAGAGTTGTCCAAAGTAGTACAAATAACTAGGTTAGTCTCATTATTCCCAGTCCAGCTCTCCATATCACCCCATGGGACCATTTTCCTCCACTCTTTCCCCATTCTCAGCGTGTCAGACTTGAAGGATATGACAATATTCTCGAATAATCCACGGAGATGAAAGTCTCCCTTGTGCCCCATTCCTGGGTCCTTTGAGGGGTCAGGGCTGATACGTGGCTATACCCCCTCCACATATCATGTCTGTATTCTCAGCTATGCAATGGTTGAAAAGAGGACTTAAGAGAAACCAAAAATTTGTGTTGAAAAGATGGCTTGGTGAAGGTGATGGTGGAGGTCACTAGAGTAATAGAAGAGTAATTTGTTCTCTGGCTCTGCCTTTTCCTGCCCCTTCCCAGCCCCAGGATGTGCCCTGAGACTGAGCTAGGAGGCCTGGGAAACAAATATGGGATGACCACACACAGCTGTTCCACACATGGGGGGTTGAGGGCAAAGGTAGAGAAGGAGGAGAGGGTAGGGAGGAGCAGATATTTTCCCTGCTCTATGAACTCACACAGGGACTCCCTCTTTAAGTTAATGACTGCTTTCTTTCCCCCTCCCCCTGCCCCTGCCACCTCTCCCACATCCTCTGACCTCCCACCTTTGAGAGAGACTTGGGCTCATTCATTTAGAATGTGGTCCAACCTCTCCTGAATGTCCAAATGTGAACCAAAGCATGTGTTTGTAATCTCTGGCCCTGCATCTTTAAAGTGTCGCCAACACATACCATTCTCCCTTCTGATGTACTCTTTAAAGCTGAATAGGTGTCTAGTGCATCCTGTGAAAACTAAGACATTTTCCGTTTGCTTCTGGCACATGAAGTTGAGCTGGATTCCCAGAAATCCCTTCCCCCTGCCCTAACCTCCATTGTTCCACTGGATGCTTTTTCCTATTAGCTTTTTCCTCAAAGAGCAGACCACCTATAGATGCCTGAATGCCATTACCACCACGGAGAACAAGGAAAATCAGAGTATTTCTCAGGAATATTTACAAACTGATGACCACATACGGCATTTAGCTGATTATCCAAAAGGCCATTCTGATTGGGGTGGGAAGGTAGGGATGGAAAATCAGTTTCTTACAGATTATACCTCTCTTTTGTCTAGATTGATCAACTTGAAAGACAGTTTACATCTAACAGTACCTTTCTCCTCTAGGACTCTTTTTAAAATAGGTAATTTAGAGTGCTAATGATGCCAGCCAATGGCATTATTGACCCACATTGAGGAAGGCAAAGGATTTAAGCTGTTTCTCAGTGTAGGGATACATTTGTGATTCTGAAGGTGAGGAGGTGGGGTCGTGTGTTGGAAGAAATCCTGGATTTGGCTTCAGGAGGATGAGGACTAGAGGCTTGGCTTTGATACAATACTGCCTGTAATTGAGTCTTATCAGGCCACCTAACTTCTCTGGTACTCAGTTTTCTCATTTATAAAATGCAAACAGTGTACCTCAAAGAATGTAGTGAAGATCCAGCTAGATACCACTCATGCAACACTTTTCAACACTTAAAGCACTATACAAATACTAGCTCTCATAGAGCAGCTAGGTGGTCTAACACATAGAGTGTCAGCTCTGGAGACCGGAAGACCTGAGTTCAAATGGGGTCATAGATACTTATTGGCTGTGTGACCCTAGCAAGTCATTTAACCTCTATTTGCTTCAGTTTCCTCAGCTGTAAAATGGGGATAAGAAAATCATCTACCTCACAGGCTCGTTCTGAGTATCAAATGTTTGCAATGTTCTTTGCAAGGTTTGTAGTGCTATAGAAATGTTAACGGTTATTACCCATGTTTTTCAGCTGGATGATTAAGGGGCCATAACTTTGGTCTGGGCTGCCTACTACTGTCTGTATTTATTGACAGAGTGAGAAAAGGTGTGTCTGGAGATCTTCAATCATGCTACTGACAGGTTACTTCTGATGGAAATGAGCCTCTGGAGCCTAAAGGGGTGCAGTACGAGTATAGATTGTGTTTCTCAGAAGCTGGATTTCTTCTTAGCTCAGTCGAGCTTCTCCTAAGCTTCAGACTTGTGGACCCATGATTATTCATACAACTGTTGTCTTTTTTTTTTCTCTTTGATGAAAGTGTTGGTTATACCAAATTCCCTTTCTTTATTCTTCCCTCTTTATAGCTTGCAGATGTTGGTAGGTAAGATTATTAGGAGATACTGTGAAGTATTTTCTTGGGGCTGTCAATCCCATTTGTAAAAGGTTGAATTCCCACATTGATGAAAAGGTGATCCAAATAAAACATGAAGTCCAAGCAGCACTGCTCCAGTGTTTCAGGCTGTCAGCCTAGAAGGGAAAGCACTACATTTAAGATGGAAATATTTCTCACCGGGCCACTTTTACTGAAAGAGACTTTGAAAATGTGGTCTCTTTTAGGGGCTGTTGTTTGTCCTTCATTTTCTAAGAGGACATGGGTGGGGGTGGGGTGGGGAGTGATGCCATGACATGCAACTGATTTGGATTTAAATGAGGGAGGGCTGTATAGCCCTCACTTTCTCCTCTAGAGCCATCTGTTTCCAGTGGCAAGGTATAGATCAGGATGACTGGAGATGGCCCTGGATACAGTGGGAGAAGAGATCACTGGTTACTTCGAAGACAGCCCACATATTTTAGGGCAGCTAGGTGGCCCAGTGGATAGAGTGGTGGGCCTGGAATGAGGAAGACTCATTTTCCTGAGTTCAAATCTGGCCTCAGACACTTACTAGCTGTGGGACCCTCAGCAAGTCACTTAACCCCATTTGCCTCAGTTTCTTCATCTGTAAAATGGGCTGGAGAAGGAAATGGAAACCACTCCAGTATCTTTGCCAAGAAAATCCCAAATGGGGTCACAAAAGGTTGGACACAACTGAACAATAACAACAACAAGGGTTGAGAAGTGAGCGAGGAGAGAAGACATGGAGGCAGCAAATATAAATAACTTTTGCTTGAAGTTCTGCTATGAAAGCAGAAGAGAGAGAAAATGGTAATTTGAGGGGATTATAGGGTCAAGTGAAGTTTTTATAAGGACCTGGACAAATTTGTAGTCAGGAGGGAAAGAAGAGGCAACGTGGTGAAGCCTATGGACCCTTCTCAGAATAATGATTTTAAATGCAGAAAATAAAATACATTGGATTACAAAAGAAATCAATCACATTAAAATAAAATTACAATTTTTTCCCCAACCAAGTTCATGTACTTCTTGAAGTCTATCCACAGACCCCTTAAGGGTCTGTTAACAGACTTATGAGAGTAGAGGAGGAACTCTGTGATCTTGACTGACACTGTGAATGAGGAGGGGAAACTAGAACTTTTGTATTTTGATCACTGTGTCTTTCATTTCCCCTTTTCCCTCCCCAGCACCATGGGGCAGCTAAGTGATATAGTAGAAAGCACCTAGATGATGTAGTGACTAGAGCCATGATTTAGCATCAGGAAAATCTGAGTTCGAATCCTGCTTCAGACATTTACTCACTGCATTACTCTGGACAAATCACTTACCCTCTTTCAGTCACAGTTTCTTCTACTGTAAAATGAAGATGATAATAATAGCATCTCCTTAATGAGATAATAATAGCACTTACCTAATAATAGCATAGGATTGCTGTGAGGAATGAATGAAATAATATATGCATCAATGTGCATTGTGTTTTGCAAATCTTCAAGTGCTATGTAAATGTTCACTCTGTTTACTATCCTAACAAAGGATGCTCAGTATAGAATAAATCATTTTGTGCGGGAAAAGCTTGGTGGTTCTCATCTGTTTTGTGCTAGGGTATTAGAACATGTACAAAAAGGAAATATGCAACAAGGGTTCATTTGCTGAAGAGGCTGAGTTTATATTTGTTTCTGAAAAGTCTCTTCCTGAGGCTGAAGCAATGAAATTTCAAGCACCCAAACGTAGGAACCTGAAGCTAGTGTCAGACTGTCTGAAATGAACTATGAGATTTTGCCAGATGGGGTCACTCTTACAATGCAATGCAGCACTGTCAGCTCCACTGAATGTTGACCTCACATGCTCCTTTTTCTGCCTTCCCCCCACATTTCTTTCATGGTTTCTTACCACCTTTCTCTTTCACATAGTCCTACTTCAACATCTCATTGTGGACCACTAGGTGATCCAGGGTTCCCAAAGGCTGTGCAAAGAGAACCCAGGTTGAAAAGGTTTTATTTAAGTACAGTCCTGCAATAGACTGAGTCTGCTTTCTGAGAACCAGCTCAGTGAAGTGCAAGACAGACCCAGGACCAGTAGGCTAGATACTTGGTCATGGATGTTTGGGGCATGGCAACCCATGAAATATAGAAAAATACACAATGTCCATCAGTCTGGTTTGGTTTCTCATGCTCCTGCTGTCACCAGGGTGCAAGGGTCCTTAACATTTTGTGATGTCTTAGACTTCTTTGGTAGTCTGGTGAAACCTATGGACCCCTTCTCAATATAATGTGTTGTTGCTTACATTCATAATTGAAGGAAATGTTAAATTTTAATTAAAAATTACTAAAATTTAAGATGCATTTTGTTTCCTATCCAAGTTCGTACTGCCTCTTAGATCTATCCATCCATGGATCCCAGGTTAAAAACACCTGCCTTAGAAGAAAAGAGAAAAAGTGGGCACAAGACACAAAAATTAGTGTTTCTCTAAACTCCGACTTAAGTATTGGTAATGCATATAAATCCTTGTCCAAGCAGTAGCTAGTGAGCAACCTCCCAGAAGTTCTGAATCCTTTCAATCTTGACATTCTTATGATAAATGAAATCAGAAGATACCATTTCAGTGAAACTACATTACAGATTAAATATTAAGGAGGAGAATGGCAGAAAAGATATCATCTGAGAAATATATGACCTGGAAAAACGTAACAACTAATGGACAGCCATGGGTCCCCAAAGCTATTCATGCAATTTCAAGAGGCTGAGGAAGTTTCTTCTTTTTCCCTTTGCATTGGGTGGATCCCTGGTGATACATTATGGTAGGATATGAATGACAGTTGCAAGGGATGGGTCAGCATAGCTAAGTTACAGTCTACATATTTAGAGGAAGTATTCACATTGATGAGATCTCCCTTTCCATCCATTTATATCCTCCAGGGAATGATTTTGCAAAACCTGAGGGGGGAAATTTGGCTCAAATTTGGGAGGTACCTTATATGTCTAGATTTCTTAAAATAGCATATTTCTACTCCCCATCCAGTGTTCTTTCCTTGTTGCTAAAGCATATAGGTAATCTACTCAACCCAGCAAGAAGGGAGGTCAGCTTTAATTTCTTTTTAGTGTAACAGGAATAAGGTCCGAAGGGCAGCAAAGTACCAGGCAAATTGAATTTAGCCTGAGAATTGGAAAAAACATTGACTATTTCCTTAGAGCTATATCTCAGTTGCCCCAGAGTGCAGAATGCTTCTTCTTTGTTGTCCTGAAAAGTTATTAAGATATAGTTCTTTAATTTAGAAAAGGATGGCAATTACATACCCTCCTCATGTCAGAGAGAAGAAGTCAACAGACAATCTCTACCCTCAGCAGCCTCACCTTCAGCCATTTAAAGAGGCTCTCTCAGGGTTTACCACTCCTTTCTCTGACATATAACCTAAGGGATCCCATTTTAAAACATAGCTGAAATTTCCTCACTACATGATAATGCCATTTTTTCTAGTCATTCTTCACTCTGATGACATCTTTTACATTGCTTCTCTTGCCCGAATCTGTGTTGGTAATGTATTGTAGCCCGCTTATGTCTACCATGCATTTCCCTATTATAGTACCATTGTGAAAATCTGATGAAACATAGATGCTAGACCATTACCCATTTATTATGAGACTATTTGAATTGCACTCTATGGCACTGTTTTGCCCAACATCATATGTTGCTAGTAGGGGTGATGGTGGTAGAGTGAAGCCTGTAAAGCATGAATATTCAGTCTTATTCACTTAATATTCACTTTTCAGAATTCAGTGTATCATAGCATCCTTAGTTGGGACAAGAAGGGTCAGGAATGAAAAGAAACACAGAGCTAGGGATTTTCCTTCTATGTTTTCAGGACCATTAGTTATTTAAAAAACTGACTATAGCTCAGAATTCCTTTGGTCTCTGTTATTCTCCTTTGGGGCTACATATGTAAGAAATAGTTTATTTACACATACATACATGTATATTTACGTGTATATATATATATATGTGTGTGTGTGTGTATATGTATATGTATGTGTATATATATATACATACACACATATTTTGTACACAAAAGATGTAGCTCATGAGTAGCATGGATAGACACGACCTGGGATATGGCCCACTTTTACAGAGAGTTGAAGGAGGACCATGCTAGTATCCTAGCTGAAGGGAGGGGCCATTAGCATCTAGGACAGTTAAGGCTGGGTGATCTTTCCTGTCTGCAAGAAGGATATCAGGCTAAGCTTACATCCATCTGCTACCCTTCCAACATCTCTTATCCAGACGTAAAATTCTAAGGGACTCAGGAAAAAACTGCTTTCCTGATCACTCTCAAAGAGGAGGGTAGTCCTTGGTTCACAGGCCTTTTCTACCAAAGGCTAGTTACACAAAAGACCATCATGAACATTTAGCAAGTCCCTTTATCAATGAAAGCAGCAAACAGAATCAGAGAAGTTATACATATTAGAATCCACCAAAGAATGCAAAAGAATGAACAAGCTTTTCAGCTGAGAATGAAATAAAATTTTAGCTCATACCAACAAAGGGAAAAAAATATTCTCTCTAAGGAGTCTGGTCTTAGCAGTTTCTAGGGCTGTAGGTTTTGGAGGTCAAGGAGTATGATGTGTTTACTTTTCTCTGCATATCCTCAGATATAGGACTCTATTCTGCCACTTTAAAAAGTCTATTCTTTGCTTTTCTTTCAACCTATTTCTCTTGAGGTCCTCTCTTGAAGTGTGTCCTCCAACAGTTTATCTTAAGCAAGTACATATGTGTTCAGCATTCTCTCAGGCAACTAAGAGTCATATCCCATACATGCATATACAGCATAGCACACTTCCAGTGCATAGTCTATTGAAAGGGAGAAGGCATTGGAAAAAAAAATGTGTCTAGCCGATGAAGAGAAAGTTTTCAGAAGAAATCAAAACT
This sequence comes from Phascolarctos cinereus, assembly GCF_003287225.1. Lineage (NCBI taxonomy): Eukaryota > Metazoa > Chordata > Mammalia > Diprotodontia > Phascolarctidae > Phascolarctos > Phascolarctos cinereus. The sequence continues at coordinate 133,165,430 of NW_027555736.1, forward strand.
ACATATAGTGATACGAAAAATGCTCTAAATCACTACTGATTAGAGAAATGCAAATTAAAACAATTCTGAGGTACCACCTCACACCTTTCAGATTGGCTAACCCAACAGAAAAGGAAAATGACAAGTGCTAGGAGTCGTGGAAAAATAGGTACACTAATTAATACATTAGTTTATGGTGGAGCTATGAACTGGTCCAATCATTCTGGAGAACAATTTAGAGCTATACCTGAAGAGCAACAAAACTGTGCATGCCCTTTGACCTAACAGTACCACTATGAGGCCTATCTCCCAAAAAGATCAAAGGAAAAGAAAAAGAATTGTGTGTACAAAAATATTTATAGCAGCTCTTTTTGGAGTGGCAAAGAACTGGAAATTGAGGGCATCAATTCCTATCAATTGGGAAATGGCTGAACAAATTGTGCTATATGATTATGATGGAGTACTGTTGTGCTATAAGAAATGAGTAGGGGGATGGTTTCAGAAAAACCTGGCAGGACCTATACGAATTGATGCAAAGTGAAGTGAGCAGAACCAGGAGATCATTGTATACAGTAACAGCAATAATATAAAGATGATCAATTTTAAAAGATTTCACTACTCTGATTAATACAATGATCCAAGACAGTTCCAAAGGACTCATGAGGAAAAATGTTATCCACCTCGAGGTAGAGAACTGATGAACTTTGAGTTCAAATTGAAGTACATTTTTTCCACTTTCTTTTTCTTTTCTTTTTTTTTTGCAACATGGCTAATATGGAAATATGTTTTGCATGATTTCACATGCATAATTGATATCATATTGCTTGCCTTCTTAATAGGTGGGAGAGGGGCTGGAGAGAGGAAGAGAATTTGGAACTCAAAATCAGTGCAACCCAATCTTTTCTTCTACCTCTCTTCTATGACTTTTAAGCTCCTTTTTGGAGCTCTTCCATGTGTTCTTTCTGGGCTTGAGACTGACAGAAGGGAGGGCAGATTAGGGGAGATGGTAGACAGAAGCAAAACACTGGTGAGGAGGGAAAGGTTGAAAGGAGAGAGAGGACACAATAGGATGGAGGAAGATACACAGGAGGCAATCATAATTGTAATGTGAATGGGATGAACTCTCCCATAAAATGGAAGCTGAGAGTAGAGTGGATCAAAAACCAGAAGCCTACAATATGTTGTTTATAGGAAACACAGTTGAAGCAGAGAGACACACAGAGAGTAAAGGTAAGGGGCTGGAGCAGAATCTATTCTGTTTCAGCTGAAGCAAAAAAATAAAAGGGGTAGCAATCCAGATCTCAGACAAAGTAAAAGCACAAATAGACCTAATTAAAAGAAATAAGGAAGGAAACTTCATCTTGCTAAAAGGTACCATAGACAATGAAGAAATATCCAGACTAAACATATATTCACCAAAGAGTATAGCATCCAAGTTAGTTAGCCTCTGTCTGCCTCAGTTTCCTCAACTATAAAATGGGGATAATAATGGCACCCCCCTATTGTTGTGAAGATCAAACAAGATATTTGTGAAGAGCTTAGTGCAGTGCCTGACACATAGTAGGTATTTAATAAATATTTGTCTACTTCCTTCCTCGATCCAAATTACTGATAAAAAATATTAAATTTAAAAAAGGATCAAGAAAGGATCCCCGAGGGGCAGCTAGGTGGTGCAGTGAATAGAGCATTGGCCCTGGATTCAGGAGGACCTGAGTTCAAATCCAGCCTCAGACACATAACACTTACTAGCTGTGTGACCCTGGGCAAGTCACTTAACCCCATTGCTTAGCCAAAAAATTAAAATTAAAATTAAAAAAAAAAAAAAGAAAGGATCCCCGAACGACTCTACCAGAAACTTCTTTTCAGGTAGGAACCAAAGCATTAATTAGGTCCAGCATTTAACCAGGTCCAAATCCACCTAACCCTTTTGTTATTTAGCCCATATTCTCAGAATAGGCTTTGTCTTTGGTAGATGGAGGCTATGAACTTCAGATTTCCTGGCCCTGGTCTTCCTGACATTACTGACATGTAAAGGGTTGGTGGTGAAGGCTCCCTGCCCCAGACCAGAGTTCAAAAAGTTATGCTGCTGAGAGATGTTTGAATGGTGCTAAAGTCTAATCCAGTCAGTAGAAATGATAGATAAACATTTAATTAGGAGGTAAAACACTCAAAGTACTCTCCCTAAATTAATGACATTTTTAAAAAAAGCATTAAAAACCAGATTTAAAAAATTCTGCTAAAACAATACCCCTTCTACTCCTTTCAAGCTACAGGAATGATTTCCTTTCCCAATGTGCGAGAGGTATCAAACGACCATGATTAATTAGTCAACCCAGGAGTCTGGGCTCCAAACATCCCTTGGCAGTTTCTTCATATTTGTACGCAAACAGCTGAACTGCCTCTTTCCACTTGGATCCAAAATGCTCTAGCCAAAAGCCTGGATTTAAATTTGAAACCTCTGTTGCGGCTCAGGCAAAATTGGGCTGAGAGCCAGGGAAACTGCAGACTTATGACATTGTGATTCTCCATGCAAGGGGAAGGAAAGACCTTGGGGGAGTAATTTAAGCCTTGCTAGTGGTGTACATAGTGATTGCAGATTCTGCCTGTGGTTTTCCCCCCCTCTTCTAAATGTTGCAGGGAGGGCAGGAGTTGGAAGAGGGGGAATGAACTGCAATGACTGGTTTTTGTTCTCAGTGAATCTTACAAATGGGCTGGTCCTACATGGACCTTGGGGGGGGGAGGGGGACAGGACACTGGATTGGAGTCAGAAGAGCTGCATTTGAATCTTGTCTCTGCGGGCTTGGTACCTGTGTGACCTTGGGCTGTCATTTAGTTTCCCTGGCCCTCATTTTCCTCATCTGTAAAACTAGGAGAGTGGACTAGTTGATTTGTAAGGTGTTTTTCTTAAAGATGAAGTGCACCTCTGCCCAGCGTACATTCAAGTAGGAGATTGTTAAACCACTGGCAACTTCCCACAGAGCTCAGCCAAAGAAACGTTCCTTTCCCCCTCAAATGTGCTTGTTGTTACTGCTGGAGAGAAGTCTCATTTGAAAAGATCATAGAATGATGCGGATGAGACTATGTCCAATATGAATACCTGCGCCTGTGCCCCAGCAGGACAGAATTAAATTCCCAACACTTAATCCAACAAGCATATATTAAGCATCTGCTATGTACTCATGCCTGTGTTAGGCGTGAGGGATACAAAATGGAAAACAGTCTCTGTCCTCAGAGAGCTTACATTCAAAATAACAGGTGTTTCCTGGACTGAGAAGGGGTATTACACCAGTTAGGCAGGAGCTCAGACCAAAGGCTGAGGGCTGACCTTCACTGGAAAACAGACAGTAACAAAAGTCAGTCATCATCCTCGGATACAGAAAGACAGTCCTAAATATAGGATTCACCATAGGTGGCAGGTGGGAGGATTGGCAATTTCAATCTATCAACGCTATAGAAATGAATTTCAAAATGTGATTAAATGATAACCACAAAGAAGAGACAATTAATATTTATTTACATGTAGTTTATCAGTCCAAGGGAAAGCGTGACTTTGTAGGAAATCTGTTTTTTAAATAGCTAAATGGCTCAGCAAGCACTAGGGTCTAGAGTCAGGAAGACATGAGTTCTTCTCAGACACTTAGTAGCTGTGTGACCCCACCCAAGTCATTTAATCTTGCTTTGCCTTAGTTTTCTCATCTTTAAAATGGGGATATGGCATTTACCTCCCAGGGTTGTTATGAGGACCAAATGAGATACTAATTGTAAAGCACTTAGCATGGTGCTTGTCACATAATTAAGCACTACATAAATGTTAGCTATTATTGATTATTATTAACTTCTTTCCTTTCTCTCTCAATTTGATTACAATATGATAATTCTGAAAACTCTTAGTATCATGGGAACTTAAATTTAGAGCTGAAAAGGACCTCATGGATTGTCTAGTTTGATCCTCCTCATTTTACAGATGAAGAAATTGAGGCCTAGAGAAGTTATCATAACTAACATTTACATAGTTGGTTTGTTTTTTAAAGTTTACAATCTTTTTTTTTTTTTACAGATATCTAATTTTGTCCTTACCTCAACCCTGTGAAATAGGTGTTATTAATTATTCTGATTTTGTAGGTAAAGAAACTGATACTCAGAAATGCTGAGACTTCCCCATATAGCATAGATGTTGGAACTCAAGACTTCTTGACTCCAAATTTGGTGCTCTAGATAAGATGGGAGTGGGTGGAGACAGGGTCAGGATTTGCTGCAATTACTGTCTCTGAAATTTGGTTCTGATCCAGGTACCAAAAATACCTTTATTTTTCCCAAGACAAAACCTGGAACCTCCAAGTCAAAAAGGGGACAGAGTCATGACTTTAGTGTATCATTCTGTTTATGACATTTCCCCCCTTTCCCTGCCCCCACCAGAAGCTTTCAAGTTACTATGCTATCTCCCCCATATTCCTAGAAGGATTTATATTAATGTATCAAGGAACAACTATTGTTGGAGGATCTGTCATTTACTGTGTATGGTGTTAGGTGCTGTAGGGAATGTAGGGAATATGAAAGAAGTGCAAATGTGGTCCCTGCCCTCATAGAGCTTAGAGGCTAGTTGGAGAGACAAGACTAATGTGAAATAATAAAGAACTGCACAGAAAACAAGTTGCTAAATCATATAGGACATGCAATTAATTTTATGGGAGTTTGAAGAGAGAAGGAACCATGGGCTGGATTTTCATGGAATCACTGAATGTTAGAGTGGAAAGGGATTTTAGAGATTGGTTAGCCTGTGATCCTCATTGTAAGAATGAGAATCTGGAGATCTAGAGATTTATCCTCTGATCCTAATTAGTAAAGCCTGCTTTTAAAACTAAATCCAGGGCTCTTTCCAGTACCCCCTACTTTGGAAAAGGCTCCATAGAGGAGGTGGGACTAAAAATTGAACATTAAGGGATGGGTAGAATTTGTATAGGAGGCAAGGAAGCAGAAGGGCATTCTAGGTGGGAGGAACAGCAGTAACAAAGGTACAGAGGAAGAAGAGAGGGCAGGAATGATTTCATATCTTGATTGTGTCAAAAACATTTCATTCTGCACCAGTGGTATCCTATCCCTACCCTAGCTTAGAGCAATAATAGATGGTTGCCTAGGAAACATGCAGATACAACAGAAGAAGAGGTAAGGGACTGATTCTCTGTTATTAGCATCTCTGTCCAAGAAGTTATGTGTACTCAGGAGGCAGACTCATAAAAAGACCAAGTGAGGCAGAGTGGTGGTCACCAGTCCAGGGAAATTCTGTCACAATTTTTGGTGGTAAGTGATGCTAAAGACAGTTAAATCTTGCTGAGACTATAAACTGTGCCTGATTTTTAAGCAAACAAGCCAGAACTTACATATCCATCCAACAGAATGGTTGTACCCTTCAAAGTCTCATCTCACGTGGCTAATGGTGCTGCTTCTTCTCCAAGTGAGTCGCCTCTAACTTGAGGCTCTTCCCAATCCCCCCTCTTGTTATTACTATCCCTCCTCCCTTAAATAACTTTGTATTTGTTTTGTAAATATTTTTTCTTTTTTTATCCGTGTCCTTGTTGTTTCGCCCAGGAGATCATAAGCTCCTTGAAGGCAGGGTTATTCTTTTTTATTTACTTGTTTGTTTTTTTCCTCAGCTCCTAACACAGTGCACATAGTAAGTTCATAATCAATGCTTGTTGCCTTGAACTGGATTTAGGTCCTCTAGAAGATTTTTAAAAAAGTATTATTAGTGTCTTTAAAAAAATTTTTTTTTAACACCATAGTCATTTCCTGATTCACCCTCTCCCAATGGAATCCCAAAGTTCTAACAGTATATGTAGTGTTCTGTACCTATAATTCCTCACCTCTCTCTTAAGTGGGGGGAAGTAGTTTTATCATTTTCCTTTTGGCACATCCTTTTGAATATCCTCTATGGTGGCAAATTTAATTCTATGGTGAGCACAGATTTAATGTTTAGAAACAGGCAGAAATCAGTGAGAGTAAAACTCAGTGAATTAGGTGACCTGATCAAAATGGGCATAAAATTTTATTAAAAAAACCCAAAGAAACAAAGGAGGGATGACTGCAAAAAAAAATGAGACTAAGGGTATGTTTGTGTGTGTAGTTCATAAAACTTGACTCTGCAGGTAATTTCCAAAAATCTGAAGCGTATTAAGAATAAAGGTAGCACTATTGGAAAAATACTGACCAGTTTGTAGAATAAGCCTCATTTGCATTATTTTCAAGGGCAGGTGGGTCTAACAGCCCCAAGAGGGGGTAGGTTTCCTACTTGTCTCACTCCATTGTGGTATAATCTCATACTCTATAGCCTCATAGATCTAGAGCTGGAAGGGACCTTAGAGGCCATCTAATTTCACCCCCTCATTTTACAGATGAGGAAAGAGACCCAGAGCAGGGAAGTGACTTGCATAAGGTGACACTGTAGTGTTAGAGACAGTTCTACTGATTCCAGAACCAATGCTCTTTCCTCCTCGGTAGGCTGGCTTGTATATATACAGTCAGAGTAAACGTACAACATGTCAGGTTCTTTAATAACTGAGGCTGCCTGTTCCTGTGATGGACTGCTCATGACTATTCTAAAAGCCTTTGGGTAATTTCAGCCGCATTCATTTAAATGACTTTTTTCCAAAAAAGAGCACTCCCCCTGCCCCCTGGCTGTAAAGTTGAGCCTCTGTTTTGCTTTCATCATAAACCTTTGTTGAGAGCCTCCTACATTTGCTGTGTAGGTTCAGAGCCCAGCCCACAGGCACTGGTGATGATCACTGGCATTTCGGCATCTGTAGCCCTTCATGTCAGTCCCTGGGGGCTGTCGCCTTTGTAGGGGGCAGGTGTCTTTTTGTGCTGCAATAAGAAATCAGCCCAGAGCAGAACTGAATTTTCTAATGAAAGGAAAGCTGCAAAAACTTGTAGTTAACAGGATTGAGAGAAAGAAAATGGAATGGGAAGGGGATTGATCTCATTAAACTGACGCTGCCTTGTGTGTTTTAAGCTTGGAGAAATGTCATTAGCCAGAAACCAGGAGAGAAAAGTTCTCAGTTCTTATACAAAAGTTTAGATTACAAAACTTCATCCCTGGGGCACTCCTACCAGGAGAGGAACATTTGACAGGGAGCTAAGCAACTGAAGGAGTTCCAAATGATAGCACTGATGAGAAGTCAGAACAAGGGGACTGTGTCAAGGTCATAGAATCTAAGTTAAGCCCTTTGAAGCAAAGGGAAAAAAAGACTCATTTGTAGATCCAGAGGGATACTGCTTTACCTATGAAGTGATCCGTATCTGAAACAGCAGATTAGTTGGAGAGAGTTCATTTTTGAGGGGGCAAAAATTCAGAAATCTGGATTTTCTGTGAAAAAAAAAGCATTTCTTTTAAATCACAAGAGCTCAGGATGAGGAGTAAGACAAATTATCAGAAGTTCAAACTTGTCCTTGGACACAAATGAGGCAGGCAGTATAAAGTAGTGGAAAATTCATGGGTTTGGAAATTGGAACACCTTGGTTCTAGTATCCTCTGCCCTAACTAGCCCTGTGATTTCATGCTATTTTCTTTACCTCTCTGACCTTCAGTTTCCTTGTCTTTCCAAAGAGGTGTTAGAAGAGCTACTTCTCTACCTTGATGTCCCCTTGGCTTGTCAAACCCAGTATGTTCAAAATGGAATTCATTATATTCCTCCCTATACCCACCTGTCTTCCAGGTTTCTTTATTTCTATTGAGGGCTTTGCTATCCTTAAAGTCACAAATTCAGGGTCATCTTTGACTCTTCCCTCTCCCCTTCCCATATCCAATAATATGCCAAATCTTTTGTAATGGTACTAGACAATGGGAGCCCCATCCTCAGAGAATGTGCATCATGCTCTGCTTGCTGCCAAGGAGGGGGTGTTGGTTTGGTAAGTCTGCATAAAGGCAAAAGCCCTGTTCCACAATTCAGAGCTTGTAGAGGTATGCTGTTGCTGTTTACTGTCCACTTCCTCTGTGTGTGTGTGTGTGTGTGTGTGTGTGTGTGTGTGTGTGCGTGCATGAGCATGCAAGTCTTTTTGACTGGCTACTGAACTGAAACTGTATACCAAAGGCTCTCCTTACCTTCCAATGAAGACAACCATTGCCTATGCGTAGGGGAGGGACCTTTTTCACCCCAGAGCCACCATGAAGCTGAACACATGGCTTTTTAGGCAAGACTGTTTATGGGATGGAGTCATTTCCTTATTTGTGTTTTCTTTCCTTTTGATACAAGACCTTGTGAGATCACAAAAGGCCCAGGAACTGCAGTCCATACTAGAGTTTGCTGACAGCTGAGCCCAGTGAGTTGTGCACCTCAGAGGAAAGAATTGTGGGATCTAGCCTAATACTGAATAAACTGTAGCAAGGGAGCAACTTATTAAGTGTTTAGGCCACATTTGGAAGTTAATTAGTGGCTATGTAATAACCACTCTCTCCAGAGAAAGAATTGATAAATTGCCCCTGGCAAGGAAGAAAATGCTTTGTAACTTCTGTACTTGCTGTATCTTTTTATGAATATCCCTTTGTAAAAGCTAATTGATAATAGTTGATTAAATCATATTGGCTATTAATCACTGGGGCTATCAATGATAATGGGGAAATGTTGACTATAACTGACAATCGATATTGGGGAGAATATATCCTAATGGGGCACTTGAGCTACTAGCATTAGAAAGATACCCCTGCTTCCCATCAGTTGGGGAATGGCTGAATAAATTGTGGTATATGATTGTAATGGAATAATACTGTGCTATAAGAAATGATGAACAGGATGATTTCAGAAAAACCTGGAAAGATTTACATAAATGGATGCAAAGTGAAGAGAGCAGAACCAAAAGAACACTGTACACAGTAACAGCAATATTGTAGCAAGATCGAATGTAACTAACTTAGCTATTCTCAGTAATACAGTGATCCAAGAAAATTACAAAGGACTTCTGATGAAAAATGCCATCCGCCTCCAGAGAAAGAACTGATGGACTCTGAATGCAGATTGAAGCATACTATTTTTCACTTCCTGTATTTTTTCATGTTTTTTTTTCTTCTTTTCTGTGTCTTCTTTCACAATATGACTAATACAGAAAGAAAGAAAGACACCCCTGGAACCTTGAGGGACAGATGAGCTAGCTGCCCTTTTGGGATCCAACTTAATATGTAAATATGAGTTGGCATAAGGGTCCTCCAAAGGCTACTATCTTCACAACATTTTCCACTTCTGTCTCTCTCATATTTACATGATCACTATTCTAGTTCAAGCCCTTATCATCTTTTACCTGGGCTGCTGATATAGCTTCTTAACTGGTTTCTTTGCTTCTGCTCTCTTCTGTCACTAATTCATCCTCTGAACAGTTGCCAAGTGAAAATCAACAAGACACAGTTCTGACTCTTTCTCTATCTCGCTCAAAATCTTCACTGGCTCCTTGCTGACTTCTAGGATAAAAAACAAACTTCTCAGAAAGCCTTCCACAATCTGGCTCTCACCCACCTTCCCAGCCTTATTTCATATTATTCTCCTTCACGTACTCAGCATTTCTAGCAAACTGACCTATTAGATGTCTACTGAACTTGACATTCTATCTTCAGTCTCTTTGCCTAGTCATAAAAGCTGTGTCCCATACCTGAAAAGCCCTCTTTTTTCATTTTTGCCACTTAGAATCCTTGATTTCCTTCAAGGCTCAACTCAGGCACAACCTATTATGGGAGCCTTTCCTCATTCCCTTCAGTAATTAGTGCTTGTTTCCTCTTGAAATCACTTTTTATTTATTTATGTTTACTTATCTATTAAACAAACTTTCTGGAGGGCAGAAACTGTTCCATTTTTTGTCTTTGCATCCCCTGGCACCTAGCATAGTGCCCAGTACAAAGTAGGCATTTGATAAAATGAATTAAAATTGAATTAATTTGGGTCTGTTCTTTTATCTTGCTCATTGACTAGAGATTGAAATGAGTGAAATACTACTAGGAGCCCAGGGCCAAATATTTGTGAGATCACAGAAGGCCCAGGAACTGCAGTCCATTCTAGAGTTTGCTGCCAGCTGAGCCCAGTGAGGAGCACAGCTTAGAGGAGAGAATTGTTTTTATTGTTTTTAGTGAAGTGATAGGGAGAGCTTAATGACATTGTGGTTGAGAGGAATGGTTAACTTTTATTCTCATAACAGTGAAGGGAAAACAGGGAAATTCAGTGACTCTCTGACCTTTGGATATATCCAATGCTAAATTTTGTTTGAAAAGATCCCTAGTATTGCATTTGCTATTTTTTCCCAGTAGAGGGCATAATATCTTTAAAAAGACTTGATTGTGGAGAGAAGTTATTCAAAACTCAAATTTAGAAAATCAGAAGATATGCCAAGGCACTTGCTATGTAAGGGCAAAGCTGAAAATGTTTAAGCTATTTAGCTATGCAGAGGAATTTGGTTTCCCCCAAGTCTTGGAATAAATTTAGTTGATAAATTTAAGGTATTTTCAAGGACAAAGTGGACTTTGCAAAGTTGTTTATACTTGTGTAGCTATAATTTGGGGGGGTTGGGTGTATAGTCTTTGAAGAAAGAGAAGGAAATGGAGATGAGCACCGAATGATCATAGCTGGCATTTATGGATCACCTTAAGGTTTGCAAAACATTTTAGATACATTATCTCATTCGAGCTTCATAATAATGCTTTGAAGTATTTTTTTAATTTAAAAATGTTTATTTTTAAATTAATAGGCATTTCTTTTCTCTCTTTCCAATCTCCCTTCCCCCACTGGGAAAAAAGAAAGAAAGAAAAACAAAACCCTTGTAACAAGCATGCATAGTTTAGCAAAACAAATCCCTGTATTGTCTGGGTTTAGAAATATATGTCCTCATTCTGCATTTTGAGTCTGTCATTTCTCTGTCAGGAGGTGAGTAGTCTATGTGAAGTAGTTTCCATGGGTAGCTAGTATCTTCATTTTCCTGATGAGAGAACTGACCAGTTAGTATCACAGGCAGGGTTTGAATCCAAGTTTATCCAAACTCCAAATGTAAAACTTGTCCCAGTCTGCCATGTTACCTCTCTCAAATCAAAGGAAGCACTGAAATATTATCAGGATACTGAAAGCAACCATCTTGTATGGGGATAGAACTAGACTCTCTTCTCATATGGAGGAACAGAACATTATATAACTATTACTAAAGAATGTTCAGATGTGTGTACAGATAGTAAAAATAACATCTGAACGAATGAAGGCCAAGATTGTGAAAGAAGCAGATTCTGTTTGGAATTGATACCATTCTCATTCTTTTCTATGTTCTCTGTAATCCGGCTTCCAACATTACCACTCAACTGAAACTGCTCTCTTCAGTGTTACCAGTCGTCTCCTAATGGCCAAATCAAATGACCTTTTCTCAATCTTCATCTGGCCTGACTGTTCTGTAGTATCTGACATCTTCTCTTCCTGGATACTCTCTCCTCTCTAAATCTTTGTGACTCTTGTTTCTTGGTTTTGTTCCTCCCTATCGTTCTACTTCTCAGTCTCCTTTACTAGCTATTCATCAATGCCATGCCCTCTAAATGCTGCTGTTCCCCAAAGATCTGTTCTAGCTCACTCTTTTCTCTCTATGTTCTCTCACATCAATTTTTATGAGCTCAATTATCATTTGAGATGATATTTGTAAAGTGCTATACAAAGCTTAAATTTCTATATAAATACTCATTATTTTTATTATTACTATTAATAATAACATTATTTTTTGTAAGATGATTACTGGATTGTTATACCTAGTCCCAGTTTCTCCCCTGAGCTTCAGTCTAACATCAGCTGCTGTCCTATAGGTATCTCAAATTCAACATGTCTAAATGAAAACACTACTTTTTGAATTTCCCTAATACTGTCAAGGGCACCAGTATCCTTCTGGACACCTACATTAGTAACCTTTAGTGCCATCCTCACCTCCTAATTCTTACTAACATCAACTGCCTATGAAATATTTTGAATTGCATGCCCTATAGGTACCTCAAATTCAACATGTCTAAATGAAAACATTATATTTAAAATTTTCCTAATACTGTCAAAGGCACCACTATCCTTCTAGACACCTACACTGTTAACCTTAGTGCCATCCTCACCTCTTAATTCTTACTAACTCCATGTATCCAATCTCTTGGCAAATCTGGGTTGTTTCTACCTGTACAACATGTTCCTTATATTCCTTTCCCCTCAGCTCACAGGGACATTATCCTAGTTCAGGCCTGCAATAACTTTCTATGAGGTCTCCTTGCCTCAAATTTCCCCTCACTCCAATTCATCTTCCACAACACTGCCAAAGAGATTTTCTTAAGTTCAGATCTGACCATGTTACTCACTCCCTCTACTCAATAAACTCTAATAGCACCTTATTAACTCTGGGATCAAATATGAAGTCCTCTTTTTTTGCCATTTGAAGTCCAGCCATACTGGTCTGCTTGCCTTTCCTTACATATGATAATCCATGTCCTGTCTCTTGCCTTTCATTGGCTATCCTTCATTACCAGAATGCTCTTGGTTCCCACTGTTACCTCTTAGAATTCCTGGAATTCTTTAAGACACAGCTCAAGTATTACTTCATGCATGAGGCCTTTTCAGGTTCCCCTTACTGCTAGTGCTTTTTCCTCTAAGGCTACCTTTTCATCTATTCTGTGTGTTTTGTATGGTTATATGACATGTGCATGTCCCTCCTTTGTCTTTGCTATTTTGTTGTGTACCTAGCACTTACCATAGTACCTAACACATCATAAGCACTTAATAAATGGTTGTTGATTGTTTGATTGGTGGTCCAGGGCACTGAGGTCCAGGTCTACTGCTGGAGGTTGCTGGTCCATGTCGGGTGCTGCAGGGTAGCAAAGGAAAGTGACTACAACTATTCTTTAATGCCAAAGTATGGGGGTATTTAGAAAAGAATAGGACCCAGATTTCTTTGAATGATAAAAAGAGGGGTAAGAGCCATTCTTGGAATATGGATGGAGAAATATATGTCATGTTAAAAAGAAACAGAATAGGTAAAGGTGAGGGGGGAGTGAGACCTAAGTAGTGGTTGTATATTGAGAAAATATACCGATGTGAGGAAATCCAGGAGCTGTATCATAGAAGCACAGCAAACACCATTTCTATAAAGATCAGTGGAAGCAGAAGTGGGAGAGATATTGTCATAGGAATACCACATATACTCTTGATAGAAACAAGAAAGAGATAAGGAATTTGGGAATCATACAGCAATTCTGACAGAAATGAATGAAAGAATAGTAAGGAGTGAGTTCAATTAGCCACATGTGTTAGAGTTCTCCACCAAAAGCAGAGCAGCTAATGTTTTCTTAGCTCATCTTAATCTTTCAAAAGTTAGAGAAACCTCCAGGGAACATTTTATCCTGGATCTGATTCTCTTCAACAAGGAGAAACTGGCCGGTGATAGTGTAGAAATGGCAGAAACACTGCAAAGAAGTGTTCATCCTGCCTTAGAATTTTTGATAAAGGAGAGGCAGGCCAGAAGTACCCTGACTTATACCTGAGATATGGTAAGAGCAGATTTCAAAGGGTTTAGAGAAGGGAGAGTTAGGATCCCAAGTACTACTAAAATTATAAAGGAGAAGTTAATAAAGAAGAGGTGGGAAACACCCAAGAATGTAATTCTGTGTTTTTTTTTTCTTCAGCCAAAGACAAGGTTTATTAGAACATCCATCACATTGGGCAGACTCTTAAGGAGTCTGAATATTAGTGAGCTATTGGCTACATTGTAAGAATCAGAGCAGTGTCTAGATTTTAAGAACCTGAGCATCTTAATGGAGACAAGATGGACCTTATAAACAGAAAGACTATGGGAGGGATCTAGGAATGGCCATGTAGTCTATGAGGTAATAGAACTCCAGGGACCTGGACCATGTGGCCAAAGGAGAATGGCACCTAGATAGGATTAAAGGTGGGAAATGGCCTGGGGCCATGGGGAGGTAAGACAGTTGAGGGCTAGGCTAAATTAAGGGTAACAGAATTGGGAGATTGCTTTGAAAGGTCAGTTGGTGGGATTATAGCCTCAGGCAAAATCCAGAGATTTGGCCATGTGGGAAAGTCCAGGACTTTTCCTTTTTTGGGTTTAGATCCCATCCTTATCATTCCCCCCTCAAATGGCACCCAAATTCTTTTGGGGTAAGGGGCAAAGGTCTTGGCTTCTGAAACTGCTTCCTGCTGGCAAAGGGTGTAGGGCTGTCCCTACTTCAAGGGGGTCCCAAAGAGGAGGTTGACTGGAACCAAGCACAGGCTGCATCCAGGGAATGATGGGGGGACATTGACTGGTACCCACTGTTTGTTACCAACAGCAAATGAATGGCCTGTAGTATGGAAGACACAAATCTGACAGAAAAGACTGAAGGGCCCAGATATGACAAGATAAAATATCCTTAGCTCTGTTTGGATTCAGATAATTCAGTTTTCCAACCATGCAATATCAAATCCACCTCATAGTCAGGAGTAGCCAGGTGGGTAACATTCCTTTTCAAAGGAACATAATGGGGAAACTAAGCCAGAAGGATCCCATCTTAGACTGACGCTAACATTGTCCTCTCAGCTTTTCCCAATGCTGACTTCCCACCAGTATCACACTCTCTGAGAAGCTTGTGGCATTTCTCTCAGATGGTGGATTGATGATGGTGATGGATGGATGGATTATGATATATCAGACAACTCAAAATAAAATCCTAGGAGCTTTTATCTCAAACAGCAAGTTTCACTAATCACAGCTTAGGAAAAACTTTTCTGGGATTTACATCTCAAACTTAAATTTGTCCTAGTATAAAAAGCCAATCATTAGAGATTTCTATACACTTGCAAATTCTCAGCAAGCCATAACCCAAACAAGCTTTTTGGCTACTTTACACATTAAAACAATAACCAACAATAGCCAAATTATTTTAGCAGTAACCAAATTATGAAAAGTTGCTTGACATACCTAATACAAAAAGTTCACCAATTTGAAACTTGAAATAAACCCATTACCAATCAGGTGACTTCAATTTTGTTAAATTCATTTCCAAATTACTTTACACAGAGAATCAACATCTCATCATTAGCAATTAAAACTACAAATTTAAAAGAGTGTGCTTACCCAAGTTCAGAGGCTAGCTTCTTTTCCTTGAGCAGGAGGTGCTGAACCTGAGTGATGCTTCCATGAAGTTGCCCTAGGGACCAAGGCCATTGCCAGGGGGGCCCACAATGTAGCTGCTGTCCCTCCTCCCTTCTTCCTTTTCCAGGTGGGGGATGGCAAAATCCAAGATGAGGGGTAAAGGGTGAAACTCTCTTCTCCTATGAGAGGGGTTTACAGATACCCTCTTGACTCAAGGGAAGGGAGTGGGAGAAAGTAGTGACCAGGGATGTAAGAAAAAGTTTCAAAACTACTTAATGCTCAATCACAAAACCTCTTGAATCTGCCAAGATATTTTTAGCTATTCTAACTTTTCCCTGTAACCTCCATGAAGGAGGATTCAGGGGTGTAGAGGGAAGTGAGTAAATAAGCCTCAGGGAACCAAAAAGCAACTGCAGTTTTCCCCAATTTCCTAGCACCAAGAGAATTGACAGAATTGGGCATACACTTCCAGATAGGGCATCTGTCCTTGCCCTCTATGCTGTGGAAGGTGTACCGAGGTCCATGGCCTTGAACTGATGCAGTGAACCAAGAGCCTGAGAGCATCAGGTTGAGTGTGAGACAGCCTCGTAACTGTCTGCCCTAAAAGCACCTCCAACCCTTGACGCTTTGAGAGCAATCCCAATTGCAGAGCAATAAAGCGGGATGGAGGGGTGGGGAGGCTTATATACCTTCCAGTCTTGGCTGGAGAAGAACTTGGGGTTAGGCAGTTTCCCCATACCAGCCACCAAAATGTTGAGGTTTAGGAGTTCAGGGGTACTGGGACCCCAAAATCACAATACGTGGATCCTGTCCGAAAGAATTCGACCCATGTCTTATTTCAACCAAAGACAAGGTTTATTAGAACATCTGTCATATTGGGCAGACTCTTAAGGAGTCTGAACATTAGTGAGCTATTGGCTAGATTGTAAGAATCAGAGCAGTGGCTAGATTTTAAGAATCTGAGCCCCAAGATTGTAATTCTGAAGACAAAAAGAAATAATTCCAAGGAGAAGGGAAAAGGGAAATTGCTTAAAGTGACTGATGAGGATGCATAGGGAATTCACCAACCAATTTAGAATTTAAAAAGACGTGTACAGAAAGTGGAAGCAAAGGAGGGAAATGGAGGATGAATACAGAAGTGTGACATGCTCATGTGAGAATGATGTCAATTGTATTGAAATTCAGAATAAGCAAAGGCTATCAAGGAAAGTTCAAGATAATTAAAAACTTTTTTTTAGCTCCATTAGATAAAAGAAGAGAATTAGAGAACAGATGGGACCATTGCTAAGGGTGAATCAGAGAGCTGATGACATCAAGAAACTCAAGTTGCTTAACATTTGTTTTGCTTCTGTTTTCTTTGCCAAAGAGAATGAGCTTTGTACCAGAATGGACAGAATAAATATGACTAATGGAGAGTTGATACCCGAGATAATAAGTTGATAGGTAGGAATTGAGCATCTAACTGTCCTTGATGAATTCAAGTTACCTAGACCATTCAACTGATGACCTAGACTACTGAAAGAAGGGGAGTCTCTTCTCTTCCCAGGCTGGAAAGAAATACAACTTCCAGGGTCTTTAGCAAGTAGCCCTACCCCCTTTCAAGGCATCAGTGTTCAAACCTTGCCAAAAGGAATGTTACAATCCAGAGTCAAATTTAGACTTGAAATGAATAAAAATTTACTAATAATTAGAGACTTAGGCAGGGGCCAAATTCCAGCAAATATTTATTACCTATGTTTATATGTATTTTATTGTTTCTACATACTTTTTTGATAGGAAAAACATAATAAGTGGCTAGAGTGCATACTTTATCATTTCTCTCTGTTATTTATAACTGAGATAAATATTTTTAAATATTAATTAATTTTTAGTTTTCAAAATTCACTTCCATAAGATTTTGAGTTCCAAATTTTCTCTTCCTCTGTCCCCTCCCCTCACCCCAAGATGACATGCAATCTGATGTAAGTTCTACATATACATTCATATTAAACATATTTTCACATTAGTCATGTTGTAAAGAAGAATTAGAACCAATGGGAGAAGCCATGAGAAAGAAGAAACAATAAAAAAAAGAGAGCAAATAGTATGCTTCGATCTGCATTCAGACTCCATAGTTCTTTCTCTGGATGGAGACAGCATTTCCATCATGAGTCTTTTGGAATTGTCTTAGATTGTTGTATTGCTGAGAAGAGTGAAGTCTATCAAAGTTAGTCATTGAGCAATGTTGCTGTCACTGTGTATAATGTTCTCTTGGTTCTGCTCACTTCACTCAGATCAGTTCATGTTAAGTCTTTCCAGGTTTTTCTGAAGTCTGCCTGTTCATCATTTCTTATGGAACAATAGTATTCCATTACATTCATATACCACAACTTATTCAGTCATTCCTCATTTGATGGGCATTCCCTCAATTTCCAATTCTTGGCCACCACAAAAAGAGCATAACTGAGATAAATCTAACCATTGCTCTTATGCTACCATATATAGGCATGACTGATGGTAGCTGCTAGAATTGCAGGCATAATGCCTAATATTAGAAGACTATGTAAATCTGGTTTTGCATATACGCACTAGTTTATAGTAATAGCTAAAACTTAGAAATATACATGAATATATATTCTATTCCTTACAACAATCCTATGAAGCAGGTACTATTATTATCTCTACTTTACAGATGAGGAAACTGAGGCTGAAACAGATTAAGTTACATGCCCAGGGCCACACAGCCAGCAAGTGTCAAAGCCAGGATTTGAACTTGGGTCTTTCCAATTCTTAAACCAGCAATTTATCTACCACACAGTCTAGTTAAGTGATGGAGAATGTCATAATGTCGTTCATTGGAATCTATAATAGACCTGAGTTAGCTCATCAATTTAGCCAGTAGCCAACAGGGCCCCAGAGGACTAAGGGCAGAGGGTGAGTTTTGAGTGGGGAAACAGAGAAAGAAAAAATTCAGAAATAGAAGTTCAGGTATGTATGTTCAAAGGGGCGTTCCCAGAGGGAGATTTAGGTAGCAGGGTATATAATAAGAAGGCAGGATTAGGATTCCATACTAAAGGGAAGAAAAAAAGGATGAAAGAAGATGGAATGATCCACAAATAAATTGCATTAATTTTGTCATTTGGCCTGGGGCATGGCTTATCTAGTAGGAACCTCCCAGGAAACAGTACAAATGGGTTGAAGTATTGGCAAGACAACTGAGGTCAAAGGCTTTCTCATATCCCTTTTAAAAAAGAAATGTCTTGCAACAGATACCATGTACCATTTTGATAGAAACATGAAAGAAAGGAGGACTTTGGGAATCATACAGCAATTCTGGCAGAAAAGAATGAAAGAATAGTGAGGAGTGAATTCAATTATTCACATATCTGTTAGAGTTCTCCACCAAAAGCAGAGCAGCTAATGTTTTCTTAGCTCATCTTCATCCTTCAAAAGTTAGAGAAACCTACAAGGGAAAATTTTGTCCTGGATCTGATTTTCATCAACAAGGAGAAACTTGCTGAGAATAGGGTAGAGATGGTGGAAGCATTCATCCTGCTTTAGAATTTGTGATAAAGGAGGGGCAGGCCAGAAGTACTCTGACTCATAACTGAGATATGGTGATCCCAGTTTGGAAATACCAGTTATTTCCAAAGGACCTTGGTGCTCAGAAATTTCCTTCAAGTTTCTTCTTCTGCTTACTATGTGCAGTCCTAGGTATAATTCTTGTAAGAAGTAGTGTGTCAGTAAACTTATATGGAGGAGGTGAAAGGAAAGAAACCAAAGAATGTTCTTAGTATAGGGGTATACTCAAATGACTTTCTAAGAGCTTTTATGAGGATTTGATCCAGTATGGTTCCCACCTTCTTCCTTTCCTTCCCCTCCCTCACTTTAGGGTAGTTTTAATTGGAAAGGAAGGGGAAGGAAAAAAGTGTTGAAGTAAAATAAGACCTAACATTGGATTATTTCCCAAAGAGAAAGATCACTAGGGGAATAGAGAAAAATGTGAAAACTGCATCCCTGCTCCAGTGGGAAGTTGTAACAATGCACTTATTCCCCTGGACTATTATAATAGTCTCCAAATTGGTCTCCCTTCCTCCATTCTCTCCTGTACCCAATTCATTCTCCTCCACACAACTGCCAAAGGGATATTCCTAAAGCACAAGTCTAGCCTGCTCAATAAACTCCATTGGTTCCTTATTACCTCTAGGATCAAATACAAACCCTTCTATTTGGCATTTAAAGCTCTTCACAAGCTGGCTCCAATCTTCCTTTCCAAATTTACTATATGTTATGCCCTTTTCTTTAATCTAGCCAAATTAGTCCATTCGTTGTTGTTGGCACAAGACGTTCCATCCCTACAGAGAGTACAAACTCCCTGAGGGGCTGGCACTATATCCTATTCTCCCTCATTGCTTAGTACTGGATGTTTTCTCTAGTATTTCAAAGACCTAAGATTTTGTCAGTCTATCTGATACCTATTCAGATCACAACTTCACTTAGTTGGGCTTAGTTGCTGTGGCTTAAAAATTCGTGGCTCTGAATGAACCTAGGGATGAGTCTTTTTATATTTAGACTGGTTTTTAGATGATAGACATAAAATTCATCCCTAGTTTCCTCCTTCAAACTTTTCCAGCTTCATAGAATGTACCAGAGGCTATGTTGTGCTGGCATGGTCTTTGAGAATTTAGGGTCTGTACCACAGCGAAGCAGCTTTTTAGAACTTTAGTTGAGGCCATGAACAGAGTAGATGCTTAATCAGTGTTTGATGGATGAAAAAAACCTGTATCATATTTAAGTGTATCCACACATTGACTAGCTTCTAATCTTTTGCTGAGTTTTTAAAATAACAAAACAATTTGGCATAAGCTTTACAAAAGGATTTTTCTATGCTGAAATAGATTGGAAAGAACATTGGCTTTCTTGGATTCAGATCCTGACTCTGACCTTGAATCTTGCCTATGTGATCCTGAGGCAAATCACTTCATCTCCCCAAGTCTCATTTTCCTCATCTATAAAATGAAGGGGTTTGACTAGATATGGCCTTTGAGGTCCCTTTCAGCTCTAAATCTATCATCCTTTTCTCATTAGATTCCCAAAGGGGTCTTGAGAAAAGTCTTGTGATCCTGATTGGATCTAAGGTGTGGCATGTAGAAAGAACTCATTTTCGATGTGCCATTTGGAATAAAAGTATTAGTAATGAGATAGAACTGAAAGTTGGCAAAAATTGAATAGTGTACCATATGAAAAGCTTGCTAGATTTGGGCTTGTCTTTCAGCCCTAGTTCTTCCTTTATAGAAAGAGAGGTTGGACCAGATGCCTTCAATGTCTTTGTTCATGGCACTCCTCCAGCTTAACTCTTTGTCCCTTCCTCATTTACCTGCCATCCTTCAAGGCTCAGCTCACCTTTATGAAACTTTCCCAACTATTTCAGCATGCTTATCTATATAGCCCTAGCCTAGCACACTTGTTGCTCTTCTAACGAATGTCATGACACTTAAAATTTTATTAGAATTTAAATAAACATCTTGTATATTCCAATTGTTTCATATGTATTATTCTTGTTGACCTAATAATTTGTGAACTCATTAAGGGCAAGAGACTTGTCTTACACTTGCTTTGTTTCCCTTATCCATACAGCATGATATGGGGCATAAAGCAGGCACTCAGAAGTTACTTGTGGATCAACCAGAGTGCTCAAAATCACAGGGCAGCATGACATCGTACATTACATGTAACTGAGAGACTGTTCAATTACCCCGGAAAGGTTAAGAAATGGATCAGAATTACATTGAGCCCTAATGAATCAAATACAGGTTTTAAATCAAATTGGCTTTTAACTTTTGAGCTGAATTCAAGAAAAGTATGGTAGAGTAGAAAGAGGCCTGGAAGACCTGGGTTCAAGACTTTTTTCTGTTACCATCGGTGAGCAAGTCAGGTTACCTTTTTTGGAAGTCAGTTTTCTCATCTGTAAAATGGAAGGTTTGGACTAGCTGACTTCTGAGGTGCTTTTCTTTCCTACATCTAAGTTATCATGAGAAATAAGTCTTTGAACAGAGCCGAACTTTAAAAGTATCATACAATATTTATTTTCCCTTACATCTTGCATCTTCTTGTACTGCCAATTCTGAGGAAGAAAGGAAAAATATTTTTCTCCCCATAATTACTTTTGTAAACACTTTAAAATTCCTAAACTTAGTGATTAACAACAAAAATAAACATTCAAATTCACAAACAAAATAAAACAATCTTACATAGATTTCTAAACTACATGAATTACAATTCATTTGAAAAAGTGTTTATATCAGCTTTAACAAAATAAAATTTCTACTTCCCCCTTTGATCTTTTGGTTTTTTTTATGTATGTTTCAGATGTAATTGTTATTTTTTACTTAGTTGTAATTAGGGATGACTATTACATACTTTCATTCCTCTGTGTTACTTCACATGCCTTTCCATATTTTTAAAAATTATTTTTGTTATTTATGACCATGAAACAGAACATTTTTGGATATATACCCCTATATACCCAAATAACAAACACATATTACTGCTGAGTTAATACCATTTCCTGAAAGGAGAAAATCCTTGTGTAGGTGTTGAGGTGTCAGAAAAGAAACAGAATGAATCAGACTGTTGCCAAAATTAAAGTAGAATTTGAAGGTGAGGGTAAGGTGGACCCAACAATTCATCATGTTAATTTAACAGAACCATTCAAAAGAATGTCTACAGAGCTGCCCTTCCTGTTTCCAAACCACATCTTGGACCCAGCTGTGGATCTTATCCTTAATTTACATATTGCAATTTGCTTGAAATCTTTGGTTACTAGCTGTTTTTCCCCTTTTAGTTTAGTTATCACGGATAAAAATTCTAGGAGGTTTTTGTTGTTGTTGTTTTTTATCATCAATGCATCCCTGGAGAATAGCTGTGACCCTGGATCACTGTTTACCGATGGTTTTGCTGCTCTTTTGTACCCTGCTTTACACTTACCCCTTACTTTAGGTCCACTGGCTCTAATGGATAATAGTCATTTATGCCTCTTTCACAGGATCTTAGATTTAGAGATGAGAGGGCCATAGTGTCCATCTGATTTTGCAGATGAGGAAGTTGAGATTAAGTGACTTGTCTACCACCACAAGACTAGTATTTGAGGTAGGATTCGAGGCCAGATCTTACTGATTCCAAATCCAGTGTCCTATCCCTTACATAATTCTGTCTTCATGCTCCCTCTCCCCACATTGGACCACTCTTTATCCATACGAACAGATTCCTCCCAAAAGTGGGTCACACAGATTCACTTAAGCCAATTACCCAGTCTGGGCCTCTTGCTAATTGGTTCAGCTGATACCTTTGACTCAGAGGCTCCCTGGAGTTAACTTTGGTTGTTAACTTACCTTTTTTTTTTTTGTGCATAAATGGACATAAATGGCTGCGGGGCCAAAATTTTAAATAAATGAAGTCTAATTTAGCGTCTGGAGATATTTATGTTAAAACCCCCAGGAAAGAAAACCTATACCTTTTGAGTGTGTGCAACTAGAAGTGTGAACCGTGATGGTAGAGGTTCAGAAAAGCAAAGCCTCTGTCTCAGGCCTCCTCGGGAGCACTTACTTTCCCTTTGACCTTCATAAAATAATCAGTAGCTGTTCCCCTAAGCAAATCTTCTAAGTAGAGGAGACAGATGAGACCAGCCTTTTGGGGGACGAGAATGTGGACGGGTCTTTGTATTGACAAGAAGAACAACAAATATAAATAAAAAGCTCACGCTCACAAGGTTTCTAAGGACAGCTTTACTCTAACGCTCAGATGACTTACACCTGGCGCTCCCTCTTGACTGCTATTGCTGTGAAGGGATCAAAGAAAGTCTTGCAGGTGTTTGGCTCTGGTGTTATCCGCGGAATCTTCACGTTGTGCTTCCACCTAGGACTCGCAGGCCGACTCGCTCCATCTCTCTCTTTCCACTTCTATCTGAGACCACTTGCGTGCTCCATTCAGTAACCAGTTGTTTCGATGTTTAATTTTATTTGTGCAAGCTTGGGGGAACAAGGGGTGAATTTGGTGGCGGGAATTCCAAGACCACTCGATTGCTTTTCCCACATTTTTTTTCCTGCCTGCTCCCCGGTTCTGACTACTGACCTCCCTGCTTTTTAAAGTCCCAACTAAAAGATCCCGCCTTCTACAGACAGCCTTTCCCAGCCCCTTTTAATTGTTAATTATTTCCTTTTTGTACGCTATGTAGCTTGCTTTGTGTGTATCTGTTTGTATATTACCTCTCCCATTAGATTATAGATTCTTCAAGGCAGGAGCTCTCTTGCCTCTTTTTGTATTGCCAGCCACTTGCACATAGTAGGTGCACAATGAATATTGACTGAGGTGCATTCGTTATCAGGCCATCAGGCGAATGGGGCATTTCTACATTTGTAGAAATGAATGTGTTTCCTGTTTTCTTCCCACAGAGTCAATATCTTTACCTTTTTTTTTATTTCTTTTTTTCAGAATGAACAACTTGTTTGAATAGGTCTGGCTGACGCTGTTGTAATCGCAGGTAATATCTCGTCTTTAATCCCACCCCCTCCAATTTGTTGGTTATTTCGAGCTTTGCCTTAACTAGATGACAGTCTATACACAGACAGTCTATCCGGAAATACCTTTGGTTATAGTGGTCACTTTCTGCTGATTAGAGCTTAACAGTTTCACTGTTTTCGTGTGGCTTCACGCTCATCATATTCTGTACCTTCAAATTTTCCTCTCGAGTAATGTGCTCATGACCTTTGGCATTGTCTACAAAGTGTTTTCCCCTTTCGTTTCTTAGCATTAAACCATTTTTCCCCAACATTTTTCATTTCCCTTTTGCACAGAAGTGATCAATTATCAATATATATGTTGAATTGGTTTTCAGGAACTTGTTGACTTCTGTACAGGATTACTCTACCTTCTTGTCCTCTGAAACAGATACCGGTACATAAAATGCAATTATTTTTGTGGTGGTCTGTTTGTTTGCGTTCATCATACGCACTGCAAGATTATATGACTGTGTATCCCAGGAAATGCTGTTTCTTATTGCCTTTAGGTACTTGAAAAAAAAACCAAACTCTGCCTACTTCTTTATTGCCTCTCTAAGAAGAATCTGTGAGTCATTCTTGCATTTAAATGCAACTTCCTTATGCTTTCTGGAGTATCCATACTGATAGAGCTGAGTTCCTCCGCTGGTATGTTTATTCATTGGTCATTGGACAAAGAGTTCACATTTAGAGTATAAACAGTTCAATTAATATCTCTAGACATTCTTAAAAATAGTGAGACTTAGTATTTCTGCCTCCTTTTGCACCACTTTGCTACCATGACTGAAGAATGAAAAGGATTGCAAAAGAAACTGGGGGCTACTTTGTATTTTTGTGGGTTGTTATGGTCAAGGAATGTACCATCTGGTGGCTAGCATACTGGTGATGAGCTTCTTAGTATTTAGCTAAGCTGGATTTTGAACAGCAGACACACGAGATGTTTGCCAGTAATGTACTTGAAGTCTTTCTAGCTTGGTAGAATTTGCTAGAGCTTGTACTTCTCTGGTATCATCCGTAAGTACCTAGGGTCACCTATATCCAGGATGTCCCTGGAGGATAGGGACAATCTCTTGCGTATTCTGTGCATCTCTTGTCAATCAAAGTTATTGAGTATGTATTTCAGTTAGCAATTGTCTGTCTAATATTAGGTCTGATGAAAAAGATTTGATTGAAAATTTTTAAGAGTCAACATTACTAGCAGGTTTCTGTATGAAAATGAACCCCCAGGAAATGCCCCTTAGCACTGCATCATTCAGTACAATCATTAAGAAGTTTGTAAATCAGGAGTTACTAATATGGCATTCGTGAACTATTTTAAAAAAAATAATTCATTTTAAATTTATGGAATGAAATAACCATGTCCATAACATAGTACAATAAAAAAAGATTGCACATGAAACTGCAAATCTACCACGCACAACTTGCTATTCCCTTTAAGCATGCAACAAAATTATCATGTAAATTTCTTTTTTTCCCTTCCTTTCCCTGTACCCCCCACCTTAGAGATAGCCACCATTAGACACAAATATATATATATATATGTAAAATTATTCTATAGACACTTCTACTTATCAGTTCTTTCTCTGGATATAGATAGCATCTTTCTTCATATGTCCTTTATAGTTAATTTAGGTGTTTATAATGGTCAAAACAACTTATTCACTCAAAGTTATTCTTAAAACAATATTGCTATTACTGTATACAGTATCTTCTAAGTTCTGTTCATTTTGCTCTTCGTTATTTCATGGAAGTCTTTCCATATTTTTCTAAAAATATTGAGCGCATCATTTCTTATAGCATAGTAGTATTCCATCACAATCATACAACATGTTCAGCCACTCCCCATTTGATGAGCATC
The DNA here is from genome assembly GCF_003287225.1 of Phascolarctos cinereus. NCBI lineage: Eukaryota > Metazoa > Chordata > Mammalia > Diprotodontia > Phascolarctidae > Phascolarctos > Phascolarctos cinereus. Next base: position 133,190,918 of record NW_027555736.1, read on the forward strand.
CTTACAATGTCCACTTCTTTGTTACGACAAAGAGAGCTGCCAAAAACATTTTAGAACATATAGGTTCTTTTCCTTTTTCCCTAATTATCTTCAGAAATAGACCTAGTGGTAGTATTACTGGGTCAAAGGGTACAGGTAGATTAATATCTTGGGCATAATTCCAGATTTCTCTCCAAAATGGTTAGATCAGTTCACAATTCCACCAACAATGAATTAGCATCCCAATTTTTCCATATCCCCTCCAACATTTGTCATTTCCCCCTTCTATCATTTTAGCCAATCTGGTAAGTGTAAAATGATATCCCAAGGTTGTTTTAATTTGCATTTCTCTAATCTATAATGATATAGAACATTTTTCACATGACTATAAATTGTTTTGATTTCATCAGAAAACTCCCTAAACGTCTTAATTTTTTTTATTAACCATCTCACTATAATTCACTACCTTTGCAATACTAGGTATTTTATTTTAGACATTTAAAAACATTATTCTGAGAAGAGAATACTTCACCATCTTGCCAAGGGAGTCTAAAACACAAGAAAGGTCAAGAACTTCTGCTTTAAATGACAAATTAAAATTTTAAGCCACACAGTAGTTGTATTCTTGATTTAGTGTCACAATTAATTGGATTCCAAAGTGTGGGGAAGGGAGTGAAGTGAGCTATGAGGTAAAGGTTTAAAGTTTCTTTTAAACAAATCTGATTTAAAGACATTCACAAGAAGATGATGTATTGGTAGTAAGCAGTCCTTGGTATTAGTCCAATTCAAATGATGATCCAAGAGTCTAAATGTTCCCAGAAATGCTGTGTTTTCTGAAACAAAGATGGTTAGTATTCAGCACATGTAGTAGGAATACTATGTGTGCAATGTATCTTGTATCTTCCAGGGCTCCAAATGGAGATCAAACAAGAATGGAAGGTTTAAGATTTCTGTATAGCATTCAAAGGGTTATATATCAGACAAAGATGAAGGGCAAAGTTCTCTTATGGGAAGATGGCAGAGTGTGGAAATGGAGAGATTTCCATAGTATAATAAAGAATTAGAATCCAAAGATTTAAAAAAATAAAAAAAGAATTAGAATCCAACAGAATAGCCAGGCAATCAAATCTAAGATTTATACCAAATCTTGGAGGGATATTTGGATGCTTAAAATAATCCGTCTGCTCTCTTCCCTTCCCCTCCCCTCTTGTGTTAGAAGAGGAGGGGGTGGCCTAAAGGGACCCTGCAAAGGTAGCTGCGAGGTGTATGCTGAGGAAGGGGAACCATAGCAATAGGACCCTGTGGGTGGGACCCAGGGACTGTGCCCTACCAGCAGCATGGACCTAAGAGGTCCTGCAAGGTTAGGAAGTACTCCCCTTCCTTCACGTTATGGGACATAGTCTTGTTTGCCCTATGATAGTTACGGTTCTGATGGGAATTATTTGGTAGTTTAAGTAGCCCTCAAATCACAATTCTGTTTTGCTGGTCTTCAAGGTCTGTAGGCGTCATGGTAAGTACTTCTCTCAGTTCCTGCACATGGAATGCATAAACTATTTGAAGGCAATTAGTGTAAGGGTACATTATTTTGGCCCAGTACAATTGAATTCAGTGAGCATTTATTAAGCACCTGCTGCATGTATAGGACACTATGCTAGGGAGGATGAATGACATTAGTGCATTCTAAAGGGGGGAGATATAGCATGTAAGCTATGTATGTGATAATTTGAGGGAGAGGGAATAAACACTAACAACCAAAGGCATCAGGAAAGGCTTCTTTCAGTATCAAAATCAAATAAAAATGGATCTCTGTGGGCATCATATTTAGAAAACCACAAATTAGCATTATCTATAGGATTTTGTGGTCTTATTTATTTTGCTGGACATTTCCCAACTACGTTTCAATCTGGTTTGGGTGGCTGTGGTTTTGCTCCAGGAGTTTTGACAATTCTGCACGTATACTAAACCTTGAAGGAATCAAGAAAGTCTGAGAGGTGGAGATGAGAAGGGGGAGGGACACCACATTCTAGGCCAGGGTTGAGGAACCTGTGGTCTTGAGGCCACATATGGCTCTCTAGGTCCTCAAGTGTGGCCCTTTGACTGAATCAAACTTCACAGAACAAATCTCCTTAATTTGTTCTGTAAAACTTGGACTCAGTCAAAAGGCCTCAGCCAAGGACCTAGAAGGCCACGTCCTCAGGCTGTAGGTTCCCCAGCCCTGCAGAGACTTGAAGGTAGAGATACAGTGTCCAGTCTGTGGGACAGTTTAATTGGAAAAGTTTTTCCTGAGCAATAATCATGCATTACCAATTTCCACTGGATGTCTTGAACTGGGTGTCCTGTATATACCTCACATTCGACACGTCCAAAACAGAACTCATTATCTTTCCATCTAAACCTTCTCTTCCAAACTTATAATTGTCAATGGCAACCCCATTCTCCTACCCACTCTGGCTTGAAAACTTGGTGTCATCCTTGACCATTCATTCTCATCCAAAGTGTGCAGTCCTTTGCTAAATCTTGCTATTTCTGCAGCCAGGATATCTCTTGTTTATGTCCCTTTCTCTCTCCTCACACAGCCATCATCTTGGCTCAGGACCTTATCACCTCTTCTGAGATTATTACAATTTTCTTATGATGAATCTCCAGGCCTCTAGTCTCTCTCCAAGTATAATTCTGCCATGCCATGCCCCCTGCTCAGTGGCTACATTTTCCCTGTAGGATTAAATCTGAAGTCTTTTGTGTAATATTTAAGGCTCTTTATAACTTGACACCTTCCTACTTTTCTAGTGTTCTTGTACTTTACTGTCCTTCTCTGACTCCATAATGTACCTATACTGCCCCAGTGTACTTGAAATTCCTTTAACCAACACCATTTCCTCTCTATGCTCCTTTGCACTGTCAAGACATCACCCTCCTGATGTCATTGGTCCTCTTTGAGAAGGAAGGACGACAACCTTTGCACTGGCTGCCCCCATCTTGTGGAATGCTTTGCTGCCTTACCTTTCCTCTTTGTTTCCCAGGACTCCTTCAAGTCAATTCATGTTCCACCTTCTGCAGGAAGCACTTGGAAGTCCCTTAGCTGCTTTCTGGGGCGGTGGTCTAGTGAATAGAGTGACCAGTCTGAAGTCAGAAAGACTCATCTTCGTGAGTTCAAATCTGGCCTCAGACACTTGCTAGCTGGGTGACCCTGGGCAACTCACTTAACCCTGTTTGCCTCAGTTTCCTCATCTATAAAATAAGCTGGGGAAGGATATGGCAAACCACTCCAGTGTCTTTGCCAAGGAAACCCCAAATGGGGTCACAAAGAGTTAGACGTGACTGAATAACAAGAAAGAAGTGTTTCCAAGTGTCTTCACCTCTCAGATTATTTTTCTTTAATAATATATCTTACATGTATCTAGTTTTTGCATGTTAGAAGGTATGTTCCTTGAGGTTAGGGACTATTTCTGCCTTAATTTGTATCCTCGTAACACCATAATACCTGGCAAATGGCAAGTGTTCAATAAATGCTTGTTGATTGATTGGGAAGGGGAGTAGTGAGCTGGAGTCAGCTTGTGAAGGGCTCACAGTTGTGAGGAATTGTATTTTATATTAGACAGTTAGGATGGTTCAGTGGTTAGAGTACTGGACTTGGCCCCAGAAAGATTTGAGTTTGCGTCTGCCTTAGATGTGAACTTACTAGTTGTGTGACCCTGGGCAAGTCACTTACCCTCTGTCTGCCTCAATTTCCTAATGTGTAAAATAGGAACAATAATAGCATTTACCTCCAGGGTGGTTGTGAAGATAAACTGAGACAATATTTTGTAAAGCTCTTTGCAAACCTTAAAATGCTATCTAAAAGCTAGCTATTATCCTAGAAGCAGTAGGGAGCTATGGAGATTTTCTGAGCAAGTGTTCAGACCTGTGCTTTAGGCCCTTACAAGTGTACATTATTCATGTCCTGCTACACCCCGAGAAGAAAGGGAGACTGTAGTATTCAGTCTGAACCACTGATCTAAAGAAGTGCTACAGCCTTTTAGAAACAAGCTCCACATCACCAGGGATGAAATGGAGTCCTTTTTCTCCAAATGAAATTTTCACAGTACAACACAGATACTAGTTTGCATATTTAGTTGACTGCTGGAAGCAGACTTAATGACTGTAGTAAGGAAGATGAAACAATAATTATGCATTAAATCTAATCTTTTAAGGCAGTGGAACAAGAGGCTACAATTAAAGATAAATATTTCTTTAAGCTAGTTGTAGATTAGTTTGGGCAAGCTGGTCTCTGAGTTAGTTTGGACAGAAGGGACCTAGGTCAGGCGATGAGGTGTTTCAGCTGTGGTATTTTGCAAGACCCTTTTGCACTGGGTCCAGATGTTAGATTGGGAACTCAGATAATTGGTTAAATCTGTTCCACTGATTGGAAAGAGTTATACTAGGGCTGACTTATTAGAGCTGGGGACTAAGTTTATTCAGCTCTCGTGTACTCAACTGGCTTGATGTATATGACCTTGGGGGGTGCAGTGGGGAATCTTTAATTTCCCTGGGTCTTGATTTTTCCATCTTAAAAAAAAAGAACACTTGATAATGTTTTTCATATGTACATCACAAGCTGTAATGGAACAATCTCCATAAAATATACTTATTCTGGGGGTGGGGTGAGGGGAAAGTTATATTATTGGGAGAGTCAGTATAACCAATTTAATGAATGAGGGCCTAAGTCTACTTTGGCAAGATATCTGCAGAAGCAACATTCTGATTAATTAGGTGTTTTTTTTTAAAATACATAGTGGAACTTTACAGAAACACTATTACTATAGAACACAATTCTATAAAAGATTGGCTTATTTTGGTCTCCATTCAAGGAGGTTTAGTTATTGAAGTACCAATAGGACCTAACTTAAAAGTGCCTTTAACTATAAAGTTCCAGGACATGTTAAGGATGGCATTACAGAAAGGCTCAAAGGTAATATAGGTTTGGTTAACACTATGTAATTCCTATACTGTGTATTCTTATAGTGTGTTAATACATAAACCTGTCTTCCATAGGGGAGGGGTGTTGAACTCCAAGAACTTTTGGAACTCAAAAACTTTTTAAAGATATAATCATAGCTTGTACTTATAGAATACTTCATAATTTTCTTTTCTTTCTTTCTTTCTTTCTTTCTTTCTTTCTTTCTTTCTTTCTTTCTTTCTTTCTTTCTTTCTTTCTTTCTTTCTTTCTTTCTTTCTTTCTTTCTTCTCCTCCTTCCTTCCTTCCTTCCTTCCTTCCTCCTTCCTTCCTTCTTCCTTCCTTCCTTCCTTCCTTCCTTCCTTCCTTCCTTCCTTCCTTCCTTCCTTCCTTCCTTCCTTCCTTCCTTTCTTTCTTGTTGCAGTTTGGTGAGGCAATTGGATAAGTGACTTGCCCAGGGTCACACAGCTAGTAAGTATCAAGTGTCTGAGTTCATATTTGAACTCAGGTCCTCCTGACTTCAAGGCTGGTGCTCTATCCACTTCGCCACCTAGCTGCCCCAAAATGTATCATTTTTGAATTATCTATCTACCTAATATATCAATAGCATGTTTGCTTTTTAGGTGTTATGAGTCCAGAAGCTGTGGATGCCTTCTTGTCTAAGATATTACATCTATATCTACAGAACAGAGATGTCAAACTCTGGGGAGAAACTCCCTGAGCCTGAAGCAGATTTAAAATGTAATTTGGAAATGTTTAGCAAAATAAATAAAAATATAGTACATTGTAGATAAGGTTAATTTATGGTTTTCTAAGTCAGTATAAGGCCCAGGGCATCTTTTTTCTATTTGAATTTGATGCTATTGTTCTAGAAGGGATTTTAATGAACTCTTCTTGGTCTTCATCTTTCTTGATATCGTTGACTGTTTTTCTCTCTTGGTTCTCTTCCTGTCCCCCTGATTCCCCCTTCTCAGTCTCCTTTGCTGGATGTTTATCCATGTCATACTGTCTAACTGTTCGTGCACACTAAGGTACACCCTTTTCCTCTCCCTCCTCTAGTGACTTCATCAACTCCCATTGGTTCATCTACTGTATGTGTGCAGATGACTCCCATATCTTTTTATCCAACCCTAATCTCTCTCCTGATTTACAGTCTCATACCACTAGCTACCTATTGAACTTTGCAAGCTGGATGTTCCAAAGGCATCTCATCTGGATTCAAAAAGTTCAAAACAGACCTCTCCTTCCCTAATACTTGAAGGACCATGACCCTTCAAGTTCCTAGGACACAATTTGATATCCTCAACTTCTCACTCTCATTTACCCCATGTATACAATCATTTACCAAATCTTGTAATTTCTACCTCCACAATGTCTTTTGTATCCACTTCTTCTTCTTCTGAGGGAACTACTTTATTTCAGGACCTTAGCACCTCTTGCCTGGACTAATGTAGTGAGCTCTTATTTGGTCTCCTTGCCTCAAGTTTCTCCCTCATTAAATTCCTCCTTATAGATCTGATGACTTCTGTATCACTCAATACATTCTAGTAGCTCTCTCTGCAATTTAAAGTTCTTCGCCACTTGGACCCCTCCCTACTTTTCCAGGCCTTTTATACAGTATTTTTACCCCATATACTCTACAGGTCAGCCATATTAGATTACTTTATGTTTCTCACACATGATACTCAATTTCCCATTTCTCATGACTTTGTGCTGGTTATTCTACATACTTGGAATGATCTTCCTCTTTACCTTGGCCTCTTGGATTCCCTGTTTGCCTTCAAGATCCAGTGTAAAACATCACCTTCTAGATCAAGCTTTTTTTATTTCCCTTTCCCCAAATGCTAGTGCCCTTCCTCTCAAAGTTATCTTGTTTTCATTTTATATGTACTTAAATGTTTTTTAAAATTTAATTTTCTTATTAAAAAAAATCTGTTTAATCTCCCTCTAATTTCCCCCTATTGGGGAAAAAACGCCCAAAACTCTTGTAAAAATATGCATAGTCAAACAAAAATTCCCACATTGGCCATATCCAAAAAAAACATATGTCTCTACCCTCACAGTCCATCACCTCTTTGTCAGGAAGTAGGTAGCATATTTCATCATTCATCCTCTGGAATTGTAGTTGGGAATTTTGTTTATTCTTAAGTTTTTCAAAGTTGTTTGTCTAGCGAGGTAGTGTAGTGAATGGAGTTCTGGAATTAGAGGTGAAATTAGGAAAACTTGAGTTCAAATCTTGCCTCAGACATTTATCAGCTTTGTGATATTGAGGTTCTCATAGCCTCAGTTTCCTCATCTATAAAGTGAATATTAAAAATGGTACCTGCCTCTGAGGAAAGTCAGAATAAAATGAGATAATATGCTTAAATTAACTTTATAAATTTTAAAGTACAATATAAAATGTTAATTATCATCATCATCATTGTTGTTGAATAGATTAGATTTTTCTCCTTGTTCTGCTCACTTTATTCTGCATCAGGCAATACAAATTTTCTCAGGTTTATCTGAAACCATCCCCTTCATCACTGCTTATAGCACAATGATATGCCATTATATTGAAATACCATAATTTATTTAGTCATTATCCAATTGATGGGCTTCCCTTTAATTTCCAGTTTTTACCTCAGCAAAAAAGAGCTGCTTTGAATACCTTTTGGACATATGGATCTTTTTTTCTTTCTTTGAGCTTTTTGGGGGTATAGGCCTAGTAGTAGTAGTAGTATGGCTGGGTTAAATGCACAGTTTTTGTAACTTTTGGTGAATAGCTCCAAATTGCTTTGCAGAATGGCTAGCACAAGTCACAATTCCAATAACAATGCATTCAAGTGACTACTTTCCCAAAGCTCCTCTGACATTTGTCATTTTCCTTGTTTATCACTTTTGCTAACCTGATGTGTATATGTGAAGTAGAATCTCAGAACTGCTTTAATTTGCATTTCTATAGTTATTAGTGATTTAGATCATTTTTTATATGACTATTGATAGCTTGAATTTCTTCCTCTGAAAACAGCACTGTCATATCCTTTGACCATTTATCAATTAGAGAATTTTTTTTCTTATAAATTGTAATCAGTTCTCTGTATGTATTAGAAATAAGACCCTTATCAGAGAAACTTGCTATGAAGATTTTTTTCTCAGTTATCTGTTTCCTTTCTAATTTTAGCTACATTGGTTTTGTGAAAAAAATTTTGTGTAATGAATATTATCCATTTTATCTTCTTTGATCCTCTTTATCTCTTGTTTGGTCATGAGCTCTTCCCCTATTCAAAGATTTGGAAGATTGTTTATTGTTTGCTCTTCTAATATGTGTATGATGTTACCCTTTATATCTTTGTATAACTTTTATCCATTTTGAACTTTTCTTGTGATATACAGCATCAGTTTTTACCAAGTTTCTACCAGATTGCTTTCCAGTTTTCCCAGCAGTTTTTGTTAAAAAGCAAGTTTTTACCTAAGTTGTTGGAGCCTTTAGGTTTATCACGGTAGGCTACTGGGTTTTGGATTGTTTTTGCACCTAACCTGTTCCATTAATTGACCTGTCTCTTAACCAGTACCAAATTGTTTTCTAGAATATTTTGAGAACTAGTACTACTAGACCCCTTTCCTTCCCAACATTTAAAATCATTTCCCCTGAGATCTTTGATCTTTTTGCTTTCAGATTAATTGTGTATATGTCTGTCTATCTATCTATCTATCTATCTATCTATCTATCTATCTATCTATCTATCTATCTATCTATCTATGTTGTCTTCCATTATAATTGAAACTCTTTGAAGGCAAAGACTGTTTTACTTTTGTCTTTGTATCTTTGGCATTTATTACAATGCCTGGAACATAATGCAGTAGGTGCATAATGATTTGTAACTTCTCAAGTTCCTCCCAACTCTTGAGATTTTGTTGTCTCCATTTGACAGAAGAGGAAACTGAATCTCCAAAAGAGGAAAGGACTTACCTAAATGGCAGAGCCAAAATTTGAATTAAGGTCTCAACCTCAAACCTAGTGATTTTTCCCCACTATATTATTTTGCCTTTCAAAAAAAAAGGTTATCTTTCAAGATGCAGGAAAAGTAAACAATTTGTCTCTAGGCTGTTGTGTTTTGTTGTTTTTCAAGGAGCAGCTAAAGTTAAAGAAATAGCTAAAGTAAACTTTTCCCTTATACTTCTTGTGTTGAGCAGAGAGAAAGGGCAGAACATGGGTAAATAAGGCCAGGGTTCATGGATATGTATCTTTGCCTATATATTATCAAAAAGAATTTTTAGGGGATGTGAGATTTAGTACAGTTTTGGATAATGGTTGGCAGTCGTCACAGCCCCCATGATATAGGAAATGCCGTTAGACTATTGCAATGGAATAGAAGCAAGGGAACAGATTTAAGGGAGTGGAGGGAAGGTCCTGCTAGATAGAAAGTTATGACGGTTGAGAATAACGATTTAAGTCAGAGGTGTCAAATTGGGGAGGATTCCACCAAATTCCTGATTGCATGCAAAACTAGATTAAAATGTAATTGGGAAATGTTCAACAAAATAAATAAAATACAACACAACATAGATACTGTTCATTTGTGATTTTCATGTTGTATGTTTAATATTTTATTTTTTCCCCAATTTCATGTACAATAATTTTAAACATTTTAAAAAATTTTGATTTCTAAATTTGTTCCCTCCATTCCACCCCTCCCCCCTTAAGAAGGTAAGCAATTTGACGTAGGTTATACATGTGCAGTCATGCAAAACATATTTCCACATTAGTCATGTTGTAAAAGAAAACACAGGCCAAAGAAACTCCAAGAAAAATGAAGAAAGTTAAAAAAGTATTCTTCGATCTGTATTCAGACTCTATCAGTTGTTTCTCTGGAGGTGAATAGCGTTTTTCATCATAAGGTCTTCAGAATTGTGTTGGATCATTGTATTGCTGAATATAGCAAAGTCATTCACAGCTGATCATCATACAGTATTGATTTTCCTGTATATTATGCTCTCCTGGTTCTGCTCATTTCACTTTGTATCAGTTTTTCTATTTTTTTTTCTGAGAGCATCTTGCTCATAATATCTTATGGCACAATAGTATTCCACTGCAATCATATACCACAACTTGTTCAGCCATTCCCCAAATGATGGGCACCCCTCAATTTCCAATTCTTTGCCACCACAAAAAGAGCTGCTATGAATATTTTTGTACATGTGGGTCCTTTTGTACATGTGGGATACAGACCTAGGAGTGGTATTACTTGATCAAAGGGTGTGCATGATCTTATTATAGCCCTTTGGGTATAGTTCCAGATTGCTCTCTGGAATGGCTGAATCAGATCACAACTCCACCAACAGTGTATTAGTGTCCTAATTTTCCCCTTTCACATTTGTCATTTTCCTTTTTTGTCATATTAGCCAATTTAATAGGTGTGGGGTGGTACCTCAGAGTTGTTTTAATTTGTATTTCTCTAGTCAATAGAGGTTTAGAGCATTTTTATATGAATATAGGTAGCTTTGATTTCTTTGTTCATATCCTTTGACCATATATCAATTGGTGAATAGCTCTTATATTTATAAATTTGATTCAGTTCTCTATATATTTGAGAAATATATCTTTATCAGAGAAACTTGCTATAAAATTTTTGTCAGTTATGATTACTAATTATTTCCCTCCATCCTATTTCCCCCATTTATTATATGCTCTCTCTTTCTCCTTTCACCCTGTCCAACATCAAAAGTGTTTTGCTTCTAATACCTCCCCCAATCTGCCTTCCCTTCTCTCAGCCCCCACTTTCTCCACCATTCTCTTCCCCTCCTTTGTTCCTGCAGAGTAAGATAGATTCCTGTATCCAAATGAGTGTGTATGTTATTCCCTCTTTGAGTCAGTTCTGATGAGAGTAATGTTCAAGTATTCCTCCCGACCTCCCTACCTTTCCCTCCACTGTAAAAGTTCTATCATGCCTCTTTTATGCAATATAATTTATCCCATTCTACCTCTTCCTTTCCCCTTCTCCCAGTGCATTCCTCTTTTTCATCTCTTAATTTTATTTTTTAAGATATCATCCCATTATATTCAATTCACACCTGTGCCCTCTGTCTAGGCATATTCCTTGTAACTGCCCTAGTAATGATAAAGTTCTTAGGAGTTACATGTATCATCTTCCCATTTGCATGGGAATTATTGAATCCCTTGTGATTTCTCTTTCCTGTTTACCTTACCATGCTTCTCTTTAGTCTTGTACTTGAAAGTCAAACGTTCTATTCAGCTCTGCTCTTTTCATCAAGAATGCTTGAAATCCCTCTATTTAACTGAATGACCATTTTTTTCCCCTGAAGTATTATACTCAGTTTTGCTGGGTAGAGGATTCTTGGTTGTAATTCTAGCTCCTTTGCCCTCTGGAATATCATATTTCATTCCCTCTAATCATTTAATGTAGAAGTTGCTAAATCTTGTGTTATCCTGGCTGTGGCTCCACGATATTGGAATTATTTCTTTCTGGCTGCTTGCAATAGTTTCTCCTTGACCTGGGAGCTCTGGAATTTAGCTGTAATATTCCTGGGAATTTTTATTTTGGGATCTCTTTAGGAGGAGTTTGGTATATTTTTTTCAATTTCTATTTATCCTCTAGTTCTAGAATATCAGATCAGTTTTCCTTAAGAATTTCTTGAAAAATGATGTCCAGGTTCTTTCTTTGATCATGTCTTTCAGGTGTTCCAATAATTCTTAAATTATCTGTCCTCAATCCATTTTCTAAGTTAGTTGTTTGTCCAGTGAGATATTTCTAATTTTGTTCTATTTTTTTCATTTTTTTGATTTTGTTTTTATCATTTCTTGATGTCTCCTGGAGCCATTAGCTTCCATTTGCCCAATTCTAATCTTTTAAGGAATTATTTTCTTCAGTGAGTTTTGTACCCCCTTTCCCATTTGGCCAATTCTTCTTTTAAAATTTTTCTTTTCAGTATTTTTTGTGCCTCTTTTACCAAGCTTTTGACTGTTTTTCATGATTTTCTTGCATCACTCCCATTTCTTTTCCTCTGTCTCTCTTATTCAATTTTTAAAATCTTTTTTTAAGCTCTTTCAGGAATTCTTTTTGGGCCTGATACCAATTCACATTTTTCTTTGAGGCTTTGAGTATAGCAGTTCAGACTTTTTTGTCTTCTTCTGAGTTTGTGTTTTGATTTTCCTTGCCACTATAGTAACTTTCTATAATCAGGGTTTTTTTTTTTTTGGTTATTGTTTGCTCATTTTCCCATCCTATTTCTTGACTTTTAACTTTATGTTAAAATTGTGCTCTACCCCCAGGGTGGAAGGGACACTGCCCCAAGCTTCAGAATTTTCATGCTGCTGTTTTCAAAGCTAGTTCTGGGAGCCTGTAAGTTTTCAGTGCTTCCAAGGTGATATGACCTAAGGAGAGGTATGGTTGCTGTTCTTCTGGCCTGTGCTATGATCTATGAACAACCACAAACATTCACTATAATGCAACAGAACCCTGTACCCAGTGTCAGCAAAGGGATCCCTGTAATCTCCTCCTGACAATTTTTCCAACCACTTTATGCTCTGTGGGCTGGCAGCTCCAGAAGCCACTGCTGCTGATACAGTTGCCCTCAAAGCCTGCTGCTGGCTTGCCAAGGGTCAGCATTACCGCTTTCTGGGGCATTAAAAAACAGAATGGTCCAAATGGTAAAAAAAGGCACAAAAATTCACTGAAAAGAAGAACTTCTTAAAAAGCAGAATTGGCCACATGGAAATGTGCCTATGTTGGCACAGCCTGTGCTTCACACTCACCTTGGTGTGACAGTTTTTTCCTTCTAAGTTGTCTTGTGCTGGAAAATTGTTTCACTCTGGCTTTTTATGGGTCCTGCCACTGCAGAATTCATTTTGAGCCATTATTTAGAGTTGTTTGGAGGGGAATTTGAGAGGGCTCAGGTGAGTCCCTGCCTTGACTCTGCCATCTTGGCTCCAATCCCTGCCCCCTCCCATTTGTGGTTTTCTAAGTCAATATGTGGCCTTGAGGGATCCATTTCAATATGAGTAGAGTTCTAGGTGGCCATATCTTAGAGTCAGAAAACATGGATCCAAGTCCAGACACTACCATTGTTCATAATTATTACAGTTTCATGGATTCATGAACATTTGATTTTGATGAATCATACCCAAGGAGTTTTTATGTCTCTGACTAGATGGTAAGCAGGCATTGTTTTATTTATCTCTGTACCTTCCATAAAGCCTAGCTCAAGATCTCATACATCTTCATGGAATGAGTAAATGAATAAATGGTATATGAAACTCTTAATTTTGGGTGGGATAGGCTGAAAATGAGAGAAAGTTTTATACTTACTCACTTACGGATTCTTTGCCAGACACCAAAGTATAGTCATGGCAATGTAAAAGAAAGTGGCAGAATAGGTAGAATTAGGAGAATATAAGAGAATCTATGTCAGTTGGTACTAAATTACCCCAGGTCAATAGATCATGATTCTCTCCCCTCTCCCCACTATTTAGTAAACTTCCTATTTCTATTCAGAATAAAGATCATTGTATTTATGGACTTAAGTCAGTAAGCACCAGCTGCTACTGGGGTGGGGGAACAAAAGATGAGCCAGAAAAGCAATTAGTGATACTAGAGTATATACTTCCAAGCTCAGAAAACCTCCCTTGTATGGCATTTGAGAAAGCACAAGACTGATTCCTGGCTTGATATCCTAAAAGGAAAAGAACCCAGGGAAAGAATATCCAATGTTTCAGCCAAGTGCCCTACTAAGGATACTTCCATTGCTCGGCTCTGAGATCTCATGGGTGATAACCACAGACAAAGGCTTCAGTATCTCTCTGAAGGGAAGTATAGGAAAAGCAGACAGTATTTGGTATAAGACTTCTGTTGTCTGTCTTGCAGAACATGACAAACCAGTCTTGTCAGTTGACTACAGACTCTGCAGAAAGAGAGGATTAAGCCTCATATGGGACCCTTCTTTCCTGTTTCAGACATGAGGTACTACCAACATGAATAAGTTTGAAACCTTTCCAACTTTTGGGCTGAGTTGGAAACTAGTGGTAAATACAGTAAATTTGGCTTGATGTAAATGAAAAAAAAAATCCTTACAGTTAGAGCTACTCAAAATTGGAATGGGTTAGCTTGGGAGTTAGTGAGTCTACCTTTTCTAGAGGTCTTAAAAGAAAGGTTGGACGACCACTAGTCAGGTGTTAGAGTGGATTCTTGTTCAGGTGTAGGTTGGACTATGTAGCCTCTGAGCACTCTTTCAAATCTAAGATTGTTTACCAAGACTTATCATTTCTGTCTTCAAAATGTAGTCTATATGTCCCACCCATCCTTTCCATTACTTTTGTCACCATCATGATCTGCTTTCCTTCTAATCTTGGTCACATTGGTTTTATTTGTGCAAAAACTTTGAAATTTAATATAATCAAAATTATCCATTTTACATCTCGTAATACTTCCTCCCTTTTTTGGTCCTAAATTCTTCCCTTCTCCATAGATATGACAGATAAACTATTCCTTTTGCTTATGGTATCACCCTTTATGTATAAATTATATACCCATTTTGACCCAATCTTGGTATTTTACAGTAGTTGGTGCTGGGCTTTGTTGGTAATATATAGAAATGGTGATGATTTATGTGAACTCATGTTATACTACTGTTTGGGCTGCATCCCACAAATTTTGGTTTGTGGCCTCATTCTCATTCTCTTAAATGAACTTGATTGTTTCTATGATTTGTTGTTTGGCTTGTGTGTTCTAGAGGGTTATATTATTTAGTTTCCAATTAATAGTTAATCTACACTTCCATGCCTTTTACTGAATGAAATTTTTATTATGTAATGGTTTAAAAAGGGTATATTTAATATTTCTGCTTTTCTGCATTTGGTCATGAGGTTTTTATGCCCTAATAGATGGTCAATTTTTGTAAAGGTGCAGAAATATACAGGTGAGAAAAAGGTTTACTCCCTTCTATTCCCATTCAGTTTTCCCCAGAGGTCTATCATATCTACCTTTTCTAAGATTCTATTCCTCTTCTTGACTTCTTTCTTATTTATTTTATGCTTAGATTTATCTAGCTCTGAAAGTGGAGATTTGAGGTCCTCCACTAGTATGGTTTTATTGTCTATTTCCTCTTGTAATTCATTTAACTTATCCTTTAAGAATTTGGGTACTATGCCACTTGATACATATATGTTTAGAATTGATATCACTTCATTGTCTATGGTGCCATTTAGCAAGATGTAGTTTCTCTGCTTCGCTCTTTTAATTAGATCTATTTTTGTTTTGGCTTTGTTTGAGATCAAGATTGTTTCTCCCCCCCCCTCCTTTGTTTTTTAACTTCTAGATTCTGCTCCAGTGTCTTATTTTAACATTGTGGTTGTCTTTCTGTTTCAAGTTTTCTTTGTAAACAGCATCATGTTGGATTTTGGTTTCTAATTCATTCTGTTTTGTGCTTCCATTTTATGGGCAACTTTATCCCATTCATGTTTACAGTTATGATTAATAACTATGCATTTCCATCCATCCTATTTTCTTCTGTTTATCTCCCCTCCCCTCCCCTCCCCTCCCCTCCCCTCCCCTCCCCCCCTCCCCTCTCCTCCCTCTCCTCCCCCTCCCTCCCTCCCTCCCTCTCCTCTCCTCTCCTCTCTCTCTCTCTTTCTCTCTCTCTCTCTCCCTCCCTCCCTCCCTCCCCCCCTCCCCCCTCTCATTATCCTGTCCCTCCACAAAAGTCTATTTTGTTTCTGACCACTGTTTCCCTTAATCCAACCTCCCCCTTTCCTTATCTCTTTCCCCTCCTACTTCCTTGTTTATGCAAGATAGATTTCTATACTCAACTGAGAGTGTTTATATATTTCCCTCTTTGAACTCCACGCTCATTTGGTTCAAAGAGGAGTGGTGTGTGGCGGCACTGTCTCAAGCTTTAGATTCTCATGCTACAATTTTCAGAGTTAATTCTGGGGATTTTGAAATTTTTAGTACTTCTAAGGTGGTGTGATCCGGGGAGAGATGTGGTTACTGCTCTCCTGGTTTTCACTCTTGTTTTTATCCAGGAAGGATCCTTGATCCTTTGCAGCTACAAGTGCTATGGCTCTTCTGGGACCCTGCTCCCTAAAGCTCTCTACCCTAGAACTGTGATCTGCAGTGGGTATTTGGCAACAGTTGTCAAACAGTGCCTTGTCCTATGCCTAATGCTTGCACAGGGATCCCCTGTAATCTCTTTCTGACCAGTTACCAGCTCCCCTTACCATCTGTGGCTTGAAAGCTGCTGAAACTGTTGTTGCTGTTGCTTCTGCCAAGTCCCGTAGCTGGTGTTGTCACCAAATGCACTTGAGGCCAACCCCCATTATAATTTCGCTGTCCTCTCCTCCAACCTTCTAAGTTGACTTGGAACGGAAAAATGTCAGTTCTTACCTTCACCTGCTTAGTGCCTCCCTCCCAAAACTACCTTGTATATATTTTCACTATGCATATGTGTATGCATGCTGTCTCCTCTAATAAGAATGTAAATTACTTTGAGGGTGAAAATATTTGTTTTTTCTTTGTATTCTCACTACTTGGTACAAATTTGATTGATAGACCCAGTTTTCCAGGATTACAATTAGGTTTAGCTTCTTTTCCTAGAACCATACTAAAACTGGAACCCATTATGTCTGTTAGGCAGAAACCCATGTCTCCTTCTATCATATTGTTTGTGCGTGTTCTACTGGAGATTTGTAAGCCATTATCAAATATTGTATTTAGTAATCTATCTAGTAATTAGTAAAGTATTTAGTAATTTAACTACAGTGTTTAATAATGGCATTCAGATCTCCAGTGGAATACTAGAACATCTATAATTAGATGGGAATGGTCCTGTTTCTGCTCCCTGAAATTGAGACCCACTCCTTAATTTTGAGTAAAGATATAATATTTAGTTCAGTGTAACTAGTTATATGGGTCATATCTATAGATATGACAGCTAACAGTTGGAAACCAGCCTGCGGTTGGTAGGTGAATTTGTTTTGTTTCTGACCACTGCTTCGCTTAATCCACCCTCCCCCTTTCCTGTTTGAAAATAGGCCAATTTGTCAAAATGCAGAAAAACACAAAAGCACCAACTGAAATATCGATCATTTGAAAGATATTAATTCAGGTGAAGTCACCCGCAATTGCCAAGAGCACAAAATGTAAAACAATGAAATTCATATGTTAAGAACTTAGATTTGAGAGGTTAGAATGCCCAAGAAGACAAAAGAATTAGTTCTCACTTGAACAGGGCCTGTTTACTCTCCTTACCTGAGCAAACAGACCAAATGGCCTAAAGTCATCTTAAACGTTTCTCCGCATTTAAGCAAGACATCCACATAAACAGGTATCTTTCTGAAGATGAGTAATTTAATACCTGTCTGTTAAGCAATGTGACTGATTTGTCAATAGGCTTAGAAGTTATACATCAGAATGACCACTGTCTGTTTAGAGTATGCAACTTTGAAAACTGTATATATACATTCTGCCTGACAATTCTGCCATTTTATAGGACACTAATGGAACTCTTTTTTGGAGGGAATTGCCTTCAAAGCCCGTGGCACATTCCTTTGCATTTCCTCAATGATAGAAAATCTTTGTACTTGGAGGGTGACTTTTTAGAAGCAGCCAAAAGTCCCTTGGCTTCCAGTCTGTTGAATAAGATGGATTATCACCCATGTAACCCTGCTTCCCCCTAAGTATACCGTTAACCTGTTAAGAAAATAAACTGTATTGTGACTAAAAAGTAGGAAGAACAATTTTCTTGCATACTTTGTAAACTGACTAAGAAGGCATTTTCAAAAGAGGAGTTCTAAAGATGCTTTGCGCAATAGTAGTATTGCTGAAATGAAAGTGACTAATTTGAAATAAAACCCTTATTTGGATGCATAACTTTGGTTATACTTATTCCAAAGATGTTCTTCACTTTATAGTCTCATGCATATATGCACATTATGCATCTATCAATTTACATATATTATCTATCTATCTATCTATCTATCTATCTATCTATCTATCTATCTATCTATCTATCTATTATATAGACCTATACATACATTTGAAACTTGTGTGGAAGATATTGGCAAAAACCATTAACACACCAAGCCAAAACCATTACAACATTTGCAACACTTCCCACTCTTTACTATATCCCAATTTAATAAAATGCCTTTTGGCTTCCATTTGGGTTTCAACAACCTTTCAGTATTTAATAGATCAACAATTGTAATCATATGTTGATTTCGCAATATACAACTTAATGATGTGTTAGTATATAGTGACCCTTGGATAGGACATACAAAGGTGTTGTTTCATAACTGTCAACTGGCATGTTCAAACTAACTTCAGAGAATAGGAAGCTAAAAGCTTGAGATACAGCGTTACTAGAGGAATTGTGAAGGACATGATTGGCGCTTGTGTTGTGAAGAAGTAAGGGAGCATCTAGAACTCTTTAAAACTTCTCATGATGAACAGTAAGTTTAGACACATTGGCACAACACTTTTAAAGTGATTTTTAAAACATATGTGTTGATTTATAAACTCAGGAGGAGCTTGATCCTGGAGACAGGTTCACAGTATAACTCTAGAGGAAATGGGATATAGGTAAATACTATAAAGACCTAGAGGCCAAGGAAGTAAAAGCCATGTTTTACATCTTTACCTGTAGAAGTGTTCATGTTGGAAGAGACCAAAGTGAAGGTATGAAATGGAGTGAAAAATGACATTTCAGGAAAGGGGAGGGAAAATTTTGGAAAAAAAAAGTAAGCAGAGAAACATTGGAGAAATTAGGTTCTCTTCACTTGTTGAAGTCAGAAATTATACCTGTGTGTGCCTCAGTGAGATAGGTTGGACTTTATGTAACTTTAAAGCTTTGTGAAATATCATGGGAATTGTCTGTTGGTCGTTTCTGATTTTTGACTCGGGGAGGCTGTCATGGTCCAATTCAGTTATCTTTGTCTTTAAGTTCTGATGCAAGTAAAATAAAAATAAATTTAAGTAATTTTTGACCCTTCTGGGCCATTTAAATTCTACCCTCAGAAAGAACACTAGCCATGGAAGTAATGGGCTTTTTTTTCTGTCTGAGACAAACATACTTTTCTAAGAAAGTCTCCATTGTTTGCTGGATATTTTGAATAGTATCCCCATGATATACTATATTTTTTGAGGTGGTTTTCAAAACTGAGGCTGCTGCCAAATTCTTAATGCAGTGGGGGTGTTTTGAGAGTGATTTGTGGTAAACCTAAGTCCTATAATTGCCACCTACTGTTTCTTGGAAAACAGGAATGAAGCATCCTTTGTAAAAGATGTACCAAGCTAGAACATGTATTTTCATCTTCATTTGTGCTTTTGCTTTGGCATCCTTGCCTTAAAAAAAAAAAAAGAGAAATATTTCAGAAAGGGTGGTATCTTATAGACAGAATTTTTATTCTGGAAACACATTCCTAAGAGCAAATCCCATGGGCACCATGATGGGTTTTAAGAGTCTCCTTAAACCACAAACATTTCTCCATCTCTGGAATCAGGCATTCCCTTGTACCAGAAATGAAAGCAGATGATGAGTGAACAGACACTAAGTTCTTGTGGCAACTCTTCAAGAAACACCTGCCTCTATTAGCATGGGTCCACTCCAGTTAGGAGTTTGGAAAGCAATAAACAGATGTATTTTTCATTATAATAAAGTGGGCCTCAAAAGCTAGTTGACCAAATATGTGTCAAATAAAGAAGAATAAAATTGCTGAATAAAGAATGCATGTTATATATAGTGCAAACATCTTTTAGCAGAAACTTTAACTACCCTGAAAAAAAACTTTAAATAGTATAAATTTTTAATGGAAAACTGATATACTAATCACAGTCTAAATATATTCAAGGCAAACTAATTTTTAAGACATCTTGTATTTCACTTATGTAACCCACCCCTGGAGCTCCACCATAAGGTTTGGAATGGAGTGAAGGGAGCTTGTTGCTGGCAGATTATCTTCCCAGATCTCAGATTATTTTCCCTAAACTCTTGAGGGGTTTGGGGATCTTGACCTGAAGACAAAATACCAAGACTGTAGGTGCATTGACCTTGAATTCCAAGCTTGCTCCCACCTTTGGAAAAAGGGGCTGGTGGGTAAGAGAGGAAGGCGGCCAGCTATTAAAATATATCCATCTTTTGCTTGTAGTGTTCCTGGAAATCTTGACTCTGTTGAGAGAATGATGAGCTCTGACAAATAAACTGATGTCTCAAGAAGCAAAATTTTCCTGGGATTAGAGGAATTTTCAAGTGGAAATGGAATGTTGCAGTGACCCATACACCATGCCATACATTATGAAAGGTTAAGAAATTTATCCTTAAGGTTGTGAGGTTGTGATAGATATGCTTTAAAGGTCTGGGAACTTGCCTGGTTTAAACACCATTGAAAACCTGTGGAATATAATCCAAGCTTAACTTGGAAAAAAATAACTGCTTATCAAAATAACTAATGAGGTGAAAGTGTGGTTTTGTAATGAATTAAAGAGTGTGCTAAATAAAATCTTGTGAACTCAGGGACAAGTCATGTAAAATAAATGAACACAGGAAAAGGGTGACATGTGCCTGTTAGAGTTTTAAAATATGTTAAAAGTTATGAGATTAGTTTTTAAGTCAGCAAATTTACTTATTTTACTTTATTCTAGTTAATTTTCACATCACCCTATCTGTTGCATTTACCTTGCTGCTCCATTCCTTAATGGAGATATGGACCCTACTGTACCTCAACTGAGAAGATAGATCTTCTAGAATAGAAGTGTAATAGTAAGAAGGTTGGACTTGGAGTCAGGACCCCAGGCTCATATCTTGGCTCTGCCACTTACTAGATAGGTGACCTTGAGGAGGCCTTCTAACTTTGCTTCTCTTTTCTATGGTTTCCTCATTTGTCAAATTGAGGGGCTTGGACTAGATTCAATTCAACTAAGCAAAAGCCCCAGAAGGGGCTTACATTTTGCTAGAGGATACAACATTTAAACAAATAAATACAATTGAGAAATCAGGAAAGACTTCCCATAGGAGGTGGCGTGTGAGTTGAGTTGAATCTCAAAGGAAGGAAGCTAAGGATTCCAAGAATTGGAGGTAAGGAGAGAAAGCATTCATTATAGCCTGTACAAAGGCAGGAATTTGGGAACAGCAAATAGATAAGAATGACTGGAATGTAGAGTGCTAGAGTAATATGAAACAAATCTGAAAAGAGAAGGCAGAAGCCAGATTGTGAAGGGCTTTACATATAAAGTGGAGGAGTAATATATATATGTATATATATATACATATATATATATATATATATACATGCACATATACATATATACATACACACACATGTATAATCCCAGAGGCAATAGGGAAAGACTGAAGTTTCTTGAAAAGGGAAGTAATATGATCAGTTCTGTGTTTTAGGAATATAAAATTAGCAGTTGGAGGATGGATTAGAGAGGAGAGGAGACTGTAAGCTAAGAGTCCATTTAGAAGGCTACTGTAATAGCCTAAGTAGGAGATGGTGGAAACACTAATGAACATGGTGTACTTGTGACAGGTGAGAAGGGAGAAGACAAAAAAGATGAGGAGGCTGAATTGACAAGACTAGGTGACTGGCTGGGATGGGAGATTGAAGGAATAAAGGATGACTTAGAGATTGTGAATGAACATGAGTGACAAAGTATGGTGGTAGGCCAAATGGACAATGAAATGCCCAAATGGACCTATGGACAATAATGAAAGCCTACCTGAACTCATTTTTCAATGCTCAACATACTCCTCCATTCCCATATACTTCCTGTAGCAGTGATTCAGAACACCTGGCTGTTATTCAAACCACATTCTTTGTCTCCCCACTGTTCAATCTCTTATTCCCTATCCCCTCAACTGAACTCCCCACACTGTTTCTGCCTGTACGCTTAAGTCATCTACCCCTTTCACCATGCTCTGTGAAATGCTTACTTCATAAACCACAAATTTGCTTTCATCTTAAATCTTTTTTAAAATTCTTATTTAATTTAAATTTACAGACTAAAACAAGCTTTTCAATAACATAGAATAGTAAAAAAGATGATAATACATGAAACTGCAAACATATTATGTGCAACTTGCTATTCCTTTTAAATATATAATAAAGTTATCATGTGCATTTCTTTTTCCCCCTTTTTTTTCTTCCCCCACCCTAGTGATGGCTACCATTAGGTACAAATATGTGTGTGGGTATGTAAAATCATCCGATACATGCTTCTATTTATTAGTTCTTTCTCTAGATACAGAGAAATCTTTTTCTTTCCCATTCCCTACATCTTCTGGCTCTCGTGGAGACCTGGCTCTCTTCTTATGACACAGATTCCCATGCCTCACTTTCCAGCATAGTCTATGCTTTCACTCCTTCCTCCCAGACTGACTAGTTGAGGTGTTGGAGTTGGAATACTCCTTGATCTGCATTGTCACTTCTAGGTTCTCCCTTAGCCATCATCATTTAGTAACTTTTCTTCCTTTGAGGTTCACTCATTCCATATCCACCATCCATTCCAAAGTCAGGTAGCCGTTGTCTGTTGATATCCAAGATGCTCCCCTTCTTTCATCAATGAGTTCAGTGCCTGGCTCACAGACTTCCCTCCTCATCTCTTGCCCTCATACTAGGGGACTTCAATATATGTATTGATGCTTCCTTAAACACCACAACCTCACAGATCCTCAACTTATTCATTTCTTCCACCCCACCTTAGCCACACACAAAGATGGTCATACCCTTGATCTTGCCATGATCTACAATTACATAACCTATATGTTCATGAACTTTGAAATTCCCTTATCTGATCACAATCTATTGTCATTTTACCACTCCCTCTGCCTTAGGACCTTGTTCTTCATCTAAGACATGATCTCTAATCCCTCCCCCTCTCAGTTCTTTTGCAGGCCATCATCCCTGACCTAGACATACACTCCTTCTTTCCTCATTTTTACACCCTTGGTAAGGCAGTTCAATTTTATACTGTCATCTTCTTTTGAGACCCTTGTGTCCTTATCTTCTTACCATTTCTCCCCTACCAAGCAACAGCGTTGCATCAGTCCTACCATCAACTGCCTTTACTACTACACAAGTGCTGCTGATAAAACGGGTATAAGTCATCCAAAACAACTTTGTTATGTAACTTTAACTGGGCATTAACTGCTACAAGGCAATCTTTTTACACCTTCATAATTAACTCATATCATTTATCACAGTGGCTCTTTCAAACCTTTTCATCTACCCTCAAACTTTCTTTTTTTTTTTTTAAGGCAATTGGGATTAAGTGAGTTGCCCAGGGTCACACAGCTAGTAAGTGTAAGTGTTTGGTCTGAGGCTGGATTTGACCTCAGGTCCTCCTGACTTCAGGGCCGGCGGTCTATCCACTGCGCCACCTAGCTGCCCCCACCACCTCAAACTTTCAATGGCTCCCCTTGCTTCCAGTATCTCAGCAGAGAGCTTTGTCTCCTGTTTTACTGAAAAAAAAAGAGGCCATTTGCCAAGAATTCCCTCTTCTCTCTTCTTCATCTTACAACACCTAGATACCTTCTGATACTATCTCCTCCTTTACCCCTATCTCATAAAATGAGGTTACTCATTTTCTTGCCAAGATAAACCCTACTGCATGCACAAATGATCTGATTTATCCCATCTTCTCCAGCAAGTTGCCCTCTCTGTCATCCCTACTCAATAATTTATGTTCAATATCTTCCTGTCTACCGGCTGCTTCCATCCTGCCTACAAACATGCCTATCGTCAAAAACCCCTTACTTCATCCATTTTTCCCTCCTGAAAATCATCCCTCATTTCTCTTCTCTTTTGTAGCTAAACTCCCTGAGAAAGCTATCTGTAAGACTTTTTGGACACCCTGTATAGGTTTGGGTGTTATTCACAAAGAGATGATAATTGAACCCATAGGATCTGATGAGATAACCAAGAGAAAAGAAGGCCCAATTTAGAATCTTAGGGCACACTCAAGCCTTGTAAGGAGGAGATGGCTGAAAATCCCATTAAAGGAGATTGAGGAGTAGTCAGGCAGTTAGAGGGAGAATGAGGAAAGAGCAGTGTCATGAAAGTCCAGGGAGGGAAGTGTATGCAGGAAAAGGGGGTGGTGAATGAAAAAAGCATTTATTAAATGCTTACTCTGGACAAAATACCATGCTAAATGTTGGAGATATGGTTACAAAATCAAGATAATTCCTGTCCTTAAGAGCTTACATTCTAATAGGGAGAGACATACAGATATCAAAGGTGGCAAAGAGATCAAGAGTGAAAATTGGAAAAGACTTTTAAAGAGATCATCAGTAACCTTGGAGAGAAGAGTTTCACTTGAGTGGTAGGTTTGGAAGCCAATGGGTTAAGAAGTGAGTGGTAGGTAAAGAAGTGGAAGCAATTAATGTAAATTGCTGTGGAAGACTTTTTTTTTTTTTAAAGATAATCTCTAGGCTTTCTTCTAGCTCTGCCATTGTATGAATCTAATGTGAATCATTTAGATTTGTGAAAAAATTATGATAATAATAGTTGATGCTTATTTATGCCTTATAGTTTTGCAAAATGAAGAAGGTAGCACAAGTATTGTTACACTGATTTTATAAGTGAAGAAATAGTCTTAAAGAAATTGAGTGATTTGCCCACAGGCACAAAGCTATTAAGTGGAAAGGTTAATGCTTAGTCCCAGGTCTTTGATTCCAAATTCTGTGATCTTGACATTCCAATCATGCTACCTCTCCACTTGTGATGCCAGGGATTTTCTAAAAATTACAAGTAATCAAAAGCATATTGGGATAGGGTGATTTTTATGTTATCAAGGCTCCTGTTATTCTGTAAATAATGGTTTATTGATAGTTTTAAAAATACCACTGTCCCTTACCTATGTCCCTCCTCTCTTTGACCCATAGTGTCATCTTTATAACAAAGAGACAGTTAAGCAAAATAGAAAATCCCAGATGACCATACCTGACAGTGTATGTAGTGTTTTATATCTATAATCTCCCACCCTTTCTCAGGGCAGGGAAGTGTGTTTCACCATCAGTCCTCTGAAACCAAGGTCAGTCATTATATTTAATTCTAATGTCTTTTAGTGTTGTTTTAATTTATTATAGTCATTGTGCGTGTTCTCTTGATCCTAATGCCTGTTATTTTTACATATACAATTAAGTCACTATTTTAGGAACTATTGAAAGCAAGAGATGATTTTACTTATGAGTCTCTGGTCAGAACTGAAACCACTCAGAAAGATAACGGTATACTTAAAAAAACCCCAAACAGCTTGAGACAGGAAAGCTTAAATTGCCTCTAATAATGCCTGTGATATTATTGGTACTCTTTGAAAACAAAGGATGAACAACAATATTGCATTTCACCACAGTAGCTTTTTATGGTCAAGTTCTTTTTGTTGTTGTTTGCTCATTTTCCTAGCCTATTTCTTGACTTTGAACTTTATGTTAAAGTTGAGTTCTGTTTCTGTCACTTGGCAGGGGAGGAGGGAGACTGTCCCAAGCTTCAGGCTTTTTTTGCACTGCTGATTTCAGAGCTAATTCTGGGGTTTTGGAAGTTTTCAGTGTTTCCAGGGTGGTGTGATCTAGGGAGAGATTTGTTTACTTCTGGGCTATGCTCTGGTCTGTGAGTGACTGCTGTCCTGATCTGTTCTCTGGTTCATACCCAGAAAAGGCCCCTGATCCCTTGGGATTGCAATGAATACTGATCCTGAGGGTCCCTGTTCCCTTGGAACCAGAAGTGATATTGTCCTCAGGGTCTTTGCTCCCCCATAACTGAAATTACTCCTCTATGCCTTTGAACAGTATTTCACAGGTAAACATACAGATACCACCATTTGTTTGGCAGGAGAGCACAGGAGGGCTCCTAACACTAACAGGTTCACTCTAGCACAGATTCATTTTTGATCTGAGACAGCTTTGGAGGGGTTAAATAAGGTTACTTCACTCTAGTCCAGTCTTTTCAAAAGGATTGCTGATAATGGGAGCACCAACTCTTATAACATTCCCTGATCACACTTTTCTCAGGAGTGGGTGAGAATAGGAGTACAACCCCTCATCTCCCAAGCCTTAATGGGGTCTGGCTGAGGCAAACACAGATTTTCCCCAAGCCTCAATGGGGGCCAATCAAGGCAGGCACATGCATTCCTCTATGCATTACCCAAATCCCAAATGGGTTCCTCACTTACTGACCAGTGTCCACTTGATTTATAGGGCAACAGACAAAGAAGGCATCTTGCCAACATTAAGCTCACAGGTTAACTTTAGCAATATCATCATGACCTAGCATAGCGGATGCATAGTAACCATTACATTATGTCACCCCTATAACTCTACTGTGACTGTGCAATAGAAGTTGTTTCCAACCATAATTCATGGGAAATATTATCTAGGATCCAGGAACTATCTAAAAAGAATAACAAAAATCCTCCTTACACCACTAAAATCCTTCTTACTTACAAACAGTGACCCTGAAGTGAGTATTAGAAATAGAGTTGCCAAACAGCGTGCAGTCCTGGGTCCAGCGCTAGTACTAGGGTCCCTTGTAATCTCTTTCTGACAGTTGCCAGGTCCCCTTACCATCTCTGGCTTGAGAGGTCCTTAAGCTATGGCTGCTTCTGTTGCCACCACCTCATCTCAGCACTGGTGTTTCATCTGTGTGGGCTCTAGGCCATCTCTGCCCCTGTCACACAGATCTCTCCAACCTTCTAAGTTATCTTGGGCTGGAAGAATGTCTCACCTCGAGTTTTTGTCAGATCTGCTGCTCCAGAGTTCAATTTGAGGCATTATTTTAAAGTTGTTTAGAGGGGAATGTTGGGAGAGCTCAGCTGAGTATTTCCTCTACTTGGCCATTTTGGCTCAGCCCCTGGAAGTCCTCCAAAGTTGTTTTTTTTCTTTTTTGTCTTCACACTATTGTTGTTACACAAATTATTCTCCTTGTCCTGCTTACTCACTACACATCAAGGGATGAATGTCTTCCCAAGTTTCTCTGACGCTATCCCCTTTGTCATTTCTAACAGCAAAATAGTTTTCCATTACATTTATATAACCTCACTTATTCGGCTAGACTTCAGCCTACCCCTTCTCCCAGTTTCCAATTCTTTGCTACTTCAAAAAGAATTATAAATATTTTTGTCCACCCTTAGGACTAATCCCTCCCTTAATCTGTCCTCTCTCTAATATCTTCTTCTTTTCCCATTTTCCCTCCTATTTCCCTGGTGAGTGGAGTGTATTTATGTACCAAACAGGGTGTCTATATTACTTCCTTTAATCATTTCAGGTGGGAATGAGTTTCAACTGTCAGCTACTTCCTTTATACCTTCATCCTTGTTCTGTATAGACATGTGATTTATAATTTCCCCTAACCTTTCTCATCTTCCCCTATTACCTCCTCTCATTGTATGCCTCTTCCTCTCCTTTTCTGTTCTTCTTTTAAGATCACCAAGGCATGACAGAGCCACTTCTAGGCCTTCTGTCTAATTATTCTCCCTTTGTCACCTATGATGGTAATAATAGTGTTTAGAGGGGACACACACATCATCTCCCCATGTTAGAATATAAGCCGTTTATCATTGCTTAGCCCCTTACGATCATTTATGTTTGTCCTTTTATTTTCCCCTGGACTCCTGTGTTGGCAGCTCTGGTTTTTGAAAGTTCTCTATTTCACTGAAAGTTCATTTTTTTCCCCCTGTAGGATTATAGTCAGTTTTACTGGAGAAGATTGTTCTTGATTGTAAGCCTGTATCCTTTGACTTCCGGAGTGATGTATTCCAAACTCCGCTTTGGTTAGTCTTGGCTGCTAAATCATGCGTGATTCTGACTTCCAGCTCCTCAGTACTTGAATTTTTTTCTTTATGGCTCCTTGCTCTATTATTTTCTTAAACCTGGAAGCTCTGGATTTTGTCTGCAATGTTCCTGGAAGTGTTCGTTTTGGGATTTCTTTCAGGAAGTGTCCATTGAATTCATGTCCACTTTCTATGTCCACGTTGCCCTCTGGTTCTCAGAGATCTGGACAGTTTTCTCTTAAGATTTCTTGAAATAGTATGTCTACACTCTTTTTTTGGTTTTGGCGTTCAGGTAGTCTAATGATTCTTAAGCTTTTTCTCCTAGATCTCTTTTCTAGGTCAGTTGTTTTTTGCTATGAGATGCCTTGCATTGTAGTCTGTTTTTTCAATTTCTTGATTTTGTTTTAATATTTCTTTTTGCCTCTTAAAGTCATTGACTTCTATTTGATTTATTCTAATTTTCAGGGATTTTGTTGCTTGGACAAACTTTTATATAGTATTATAAAACTGTTAGATTATAATATATAATATAACTGTTAATTTCCTTTGCATTTCTTCTATAACTCTTATTTCTTTTCTAATGTTTTCCTCTAGCACTCTCATTTCATTTATGAAAACATTTCAAAACTCTTTTTAAACTTTTGCTTCATTTCTTGCACTAATTCTAGTTGAATTTTGCTCCAGCTCTGTTTTAGTTTGAGGCTGGTTTATAGATATTTTGAAATCATTTTTGTCTTCTGGCTTTGTGTCTTAAGCATCTCTGTCATCATATAATAGCTTTTTATTGTAGGGCCATTTATTTATTTAGCTTATTCTTCCAGCCTACTTCCTGACCTTTAGCGTGATGTTAGAGCTGGGCTCTGTGGCACTTCTGGGGAGAATGTCTTGGTTAATCTTGCTGCTGCTTTGGGTATTGAATATTGTGTTATTAATCCAAGATCCCTGGCACAGTTTAGGTTTGGCACCTGAAAGATTTCAGTGTTTCCAAAGTGATCTGATCAAAGGCAAAGTCTGATCATCTCCCCCTTGGTCTGAGCCTAAGCTGTGTTGGGTTCTGAGCAATAGGTCTGTGGGCTTGCTCCATTAGGAGTTTCTTTAGACAGCTACTGCACTTACTCATTGTCTGCTAGCTTGTAAACTTCTGCTGAGTCAGAATGATAGAGCTGTATGGTTCCCTCTGGTCGTTCTAGATTGGACTAGAAGCTGGAAATGAGTCTCATTCTGTTCTGGGGGGGGGGCGGGCGGTCTGAGTCACACAGCTGCTGCTTATGTCTGAATTTTTTCTTAATATGTACATAGCCTAGTGTTTATGCCTACTCCTTACCCTGGAATGCCACTCCTATGTACAGATCTCTTCCTCATTCTGCGCTGGATCTATAACCTGGAAGTGGGGAGTGAGTGACACATGCCATTTGGCACCTGCCCCTGCACCCTTCCCAAGTTTAGTCCCCTCTGTGTATATCTGGGGCCTCCTCTTGCCCTGGAGTATTCTGTGTGGTGCACTTTGGCCATTGTCCATAGACCTCTCTGTGTCCCCATGCCAATCTGAGCTAGGAAAAATGACTCACTGTGATATTTTTTCTTGGATTTCCTAATCAGGATCTACATGTATTTGGAGGATTTTTTTTGAGGGTAAGGAGAATAGGGAAGGAGCTCACTGTACTTCTTCCTGCAACTCTGCCATTTTGGGTCTCCCTTCTTAGATTATAAATTTTTGTGGGCAGGGGCCATGCTTTATGTTTATTTTATAATAGGTACACTATAGTATTTGGTACTTGATAAATAACATATGAAGATACCACTTAATACTTTCACTAAAATCCTTCTCTGATGCTTATGTTGATTAAATGAGACGCTATTTGTAAAAGAGCTTAGCACAGTGCTTAGAAGATAGTAGGCACTGTACAAATGCTTTTTTCCCTTCCTTCTCGATTGTGGTGGGGAGGTGAGTTCAGGTTTGTGGTGGCTATACCAGTGGAATGAAAACTCTGGAAGTTTTTATAAAACTGGGAAGGCTTTAAGTATGGGCCTGGACTATGTAGACTGAGAATGTAATTTCTTTTCCAGGTGATTTTTTTTTTGGGGGGTGGCTATGGAAACTCTTGAGATGGATTAAAAATGCACCCCTGAGTACTGCCTGGCCCTCTTTCACTTCCATATAATGGTGGCTGATGTTTAAAAATTAAAGTTTTAAGGCCATCTACTATATTAATTGAATTATTTGTGTTCCTAATGTGTGAAAGATGTCTACCGTTTTAATGCACGTTAGTCATGGAAGAAATCAAACATTTCCATCAGAAGTTTAACCTAAGTAAGAGAGTCATCATTCATGAAGGGGCTGAAAAGACAGCAAACATTTAATCTCCTTGATCAGTAGAGATATAGTAATTAAGAGTGATAAGAGTTTAGAGTAAAAGCTCATTTACAAAACACTTTTTTCCCTTTTTTGTCAATTAGTCATTCCCAGCTCTTTGTGACTGTATTTGGGGTTTTCTCGGCAAAGGTACTGGGGTGGTTTGCTATTTCCTCCAGCTCATTTTACAGATGAGGAAACTGAGGCAAATGGGGTTAAATGGATTGCCTAGGTTCACACAGCTGGTAAGCATCTGAGGCCAGATTTGAACTTATGTCCTGATTCAAGGGCCAGCACACTACCTACTGTGCCACCTAGCTGCCTCAACAAAGCACTGTACAGGATGAAAAAGCTTTACAACCAAGATTGCAGTCATAAACCGGCAAAAAATATTTGAGGAGAGGATGAGTTTATGGAGAACTGGTTATAAATTATACAGCTAACCTAGGTCTTTTGGGGAGCACTTGTAGATAAAATTAGGGGCAGTATTACAAACAGATATGAAATAAAACAGAACTGCAACCTTTTGTTTTTAAACAGAGAGCTATTCTTATTGGCAGCAAGTGTAGGAACCACCATATTTGGAGCTTACAGCCTTTGATTCACATGTAAAGAAATAGTATTTAAGATGATAAGTCAAGAAGAACATGGACTGATAGAAGGAAATGGGTTTTTAGCTTGGAAAACAGATACTTTTGGGGTGGGGCATGTTAGTGTTCTTCAGGTATTTGTCATATAGAAGAGAGATTGGACCTGGAAATCAAGAGAAAGAGGACTAATGAGTAGAAATTGTAGAGAGGTAGAGTTAGGTACAGAAAAAGGTAAAAATTAGAGTTGTGCAAAAATGGAACTGGTTGCTCAGCAGGTAGCAAGTGTGAGAACTAGAATTCAAAGCTAGATCAATTGCCTTGGCCAGTGAGGTGTGCTTTCTACAAAAGTGTGATACCTTTATACACAGGTCAGTTTTCTTGTGTGTGTGTGTGTGTGTGTGTGTGTGTGTATTTTTTTCTTTTGCTATTGTCAGTGCATCCATATAGGAATGGGAGTTTGAGTCAGTAGCATTAGGAAACAACCACAGTCCTCCTCTGGGATACATCTAGAACACAGAAGAAGTGATGTGTCTGGGTTTGCTTGTCAGAATGAATGGGAATTGGGATAAAGACCATGTTACATGTAGGGTATTGTCTGGGATAAATATTAAGTCCTTCACATTTGTGGGGACTCACTCCAGAGATTCTTCTGCATTTTCATTCTTAGATTCTCTATTTTCAGGATCCACTAGAGAGAAAATGATAAAATCTCTCTCTCAGACTGTGACTGGCAGTCATTTTTCTCTTAGTATGTTTCCTTATTCCAGTTTTTTTGAGATAATTTTTGCAAAGTTGAATGGTTAAGTACAAATACTTGCTGTATTACCAAATCCTTTATCAGTATGTATAGTGTTCCTGAAATTTTGTGCCTAGCTGATAAACGTTCATATTTCTTTACTGATTTAAACACACTTAGACCACTTGCCTTATTGTGAGATCTTCTGGACTATGGGTCCTTAGGATAAAGTTTGACTGTTAGTCTAGAATCTGCATCATGATGATGTGAAATGGGGGCGGAGTCCCACCACTTGAGAGCGTGCATAGTTATTCTGTGTTTATGTGGACTACCATATATATTGCCCAGATTGTGACACGTATTTTGATGGGAAGTCCCCAGAAAGAGTTCATCAGTATATGTATCTTTGACAAGTACTGCAGATGGTTAATGAACTATGTCTAGAAATGAGTGTGAAGAGGCTAGATTGTATTTGGGAAATTGAATAGTTCTTCTTCTTCTTCACCGCCGCTGCTGCCTGCTGCCGCCGCCGCCGCTTAGGCAATTGGGGTTAAGTGGCTTGCCCAGAGTTACACAGTTAATGAGTGTTGTGTGTCTGAGGCTGGATTTGAACTCAAGTCCTCCTGACTCCAGGGCTGGTGCTCTATTCACTGCATCACCTGGCTGCCCCAAAAGTCCAATTTTTAACATCAGTATTCTCCTAGTGATCCCCTGTCACTGCACACTAAAATCCCAGAAGAATAAAATTTACAAATAATAACATAAAGCAATTAAAAGATGAATGATGGGTGTAGTCAGGCTGCAGCATACTACCAATGATGATTGAAATGCAAAAAGTGATATAAAAGATATTATTGATGACACAGACACCTAGAAAAAAAGGTAGGGTGATCATGCGGTAACAACGAGAGAGATACCTTGACTCATTTATTGATACTTCTGAGATACTAATAGAACAAGAAAGTGGCCTCATCTTTTAAGGACTTTTGGGAAAACATGGGCAAGGCCCCTATTCTATATTAATGGAAGCAGTACTCACACCATTGAAATGATGGTTCTATCAAAGTGGCCAAGTACCACCAAAAACCAATCACTTTAGGGGCAGCTAGGTGAAACAGTGGATAGACCATTGGTCCTGGAGTCAGGAGGACCTGAGTCCAAATCTGCTCTCAGACACTTGACATTTACTAGCTGTGTGACCCTGGGCAAGTCACTTAACCTTGATGGCCTCCACAAAAAGAAACAACCAAGAAAACAACAACCCCCCCCCCCATCACTATGGTATACTGAGCATTGAGATAACTGGGATAAAACAAGTATGCCTTTATTGTGGGTTTTATTCTGTGATATTTCCACATAGACTACTACTTTTAAGGCTATATTAAAAAAAAAAAAACAACACCGGAGGGTAATGTTCTCTGAGCTCAGCGTATACTAGTACCTCAAATAATTACAGATATACCAGAGTAATGTCAGGCCAAGGGTATGCGGTCCAAAGTGGAAATGGTACAATAATCATAATAATAGTATATCTCCTGAGTTGACTTTGACTCTCCCTTCCTTGAGTAGGGACCATTGGTGGAGGAAACTGCTTTGGTTGCTGTTGAAAGGAGCCCAAAGTATGATTGCTATATGAAATGACTGCCCTGGAATGGGACTACCTTGTTCTGATGGTGTACCAGGCACCGTTGATAACATCACTTTGTTCTGAAGACAACTTTCTTAGGAGTGGTCTATGCTCTCCAACTTTACGAAGGATAGTTTCATAAGTTTGGTTTCTGCTGTTGTGTCAGAAACACAGAACCTCGCTTGGCAGCTGTCAGATATTAACATTCCCTGTACTCTTTTGCAACCACATAGGGATGAGACCCAGGATTTAATGATTTGTTAGCACTTGGGGAACTATAGCCTGCCAGGATTTCATTTACCAATGACCTTTTACACCTACCACAGCTGTCATCAACAAGCTGTGGACTTATTTTAGGCCAAGTCCAAGTCAAGTATCAAACCAAGGGAGAATGGATTATAGCTTTCTTGTGCCTTTTCGTAGAGAGCTTGTGGGAATTTTTTTTTTTTTTTTGGCTCTCAAGTTCACAAATCTTATTAAAATTGTTATGGAAAAAAAATTTTATTGAACATTCAGTCTGCTTCAAAATGGAAGGATTTTTTAAATTTACAATTGTTTCCAATCTGTTTGACTTATGTGTTTTCAAAACCAGCACCAAAAAAGCAAAATAAAAATACCACTGATACAGTACATAATGTAAGTTAACTAATGAAAAAAATATACATTTGACTCTGTAATGAATAATTAAATGATATTATTGCCATTGAGGATATATCCCTGTATTATAATAAAATATCAAGCAATAACCAACTGCTAGGATTTCTTTTTCACCAAAAAAAATAGCACCATATGTAAGATAGTGAGACTCTATACTCAGTACACATCTGTGCAACTAAAAATGTACAGTACTTTAGTAACAGTACGGTGTATTGTTTACAATATGGAAATAGCACTGTTGTAATCACAGAACATCAGTTTCTAAGGAAGAAAGCAAAACCCCAAAGTATCAGAATAGCTACAATGAAATTATCTTTTCTGAATTGCCATGAAGTAAAATGAAGAGAGGGCAAATTGGGAAAGTTCATGATGACATTTTTTGGTTTCGTTAAAACTCCTAGGAAACGATAAGGCAAAAATAGTGGAGAATTTAATAAAATTAGACATTTGCATTGACAGTTTGTTGGTCTTTTGTAGAGTGGCATGGAGTTGACATTGGCAGGGCAGCTATGAAAAAAAAATTAGAAGCAAATTTTCAGAGTGTTGCTTAAGTGGTTTTCCTGCTTTTCTACATGGGCACATCAGTGGCACTGCCTTGCTTTTGTTGGCCGAAGCTGAATGTTTAGGTCAACCAGAAATACTTCTGGGTTCAGATTTTAGTAACTCTCTTTGAAAACTTGGCTTCATTGAGTAAGATTTCTGCCTCTCACCTTCAGGTAGTTAATTTAGTGTTATTGCTTAGTTGTGAAATGAAACAAAGCCTCTACATTTATTTTTTATGTGAACAAATGGAACACCAGTGAAGAGCAAGGGATAAAAATCAAGGCCCAGCTTTTTTCAGGATTTAATTGGATATTTTGTGAAAACAAGGGCCTGGAAGTAGGGGTAGGCAGAAGTCAATAAAAATATTATAGCTTTACCCCGAACAGTGAAAGAACAAAATGTTTTCAAAGCGGTGGTCAAGGCAAATGTTGGCATTTTATACCAAAGATTACACTACATCACGTCCTGACATATTCCCTAATTAATTTTTTTTCCATAGAGCATCTATAGTGGATGCAAAACATCTTGTTTATACAAGTGGAAATGAATTCATTCTCAGACTTCTCTAGTACTTTTCCATATCTGTGGTATTAAAAAAAAAAGACACAACACCCAACCCTTGCAAAAAACAAAAACCCGCAAACACACTCATTCACACACAAAACAAAAATACCCCACAAGCGGTGGGAGAAGGTAGAGAGGTTTTTTTTTCCCCTTCTGATGTACAATAGCACATTTTAAAAAAACCTTAAAGTTGTTGCATCAGAAAGAAAAAAACAAATGGAGCACCATTAAATCAGTAATAATTCATGTGGTAGAATCACTGTGATGACTACTTACTAATTAGGCCTAAGTGAGATCATCTGTCTGAAATAAGGTAGGAGAAGGTTGCTTTCTCATGGTAATATTTTCAAATATAAGCACCAATAAAATGCCCACGGAATCTGTGGGCAAAATATGCCTTGTTTCTAGGACAGCTACAGATACCAAGGACCACCTGCATTACAACCAGTAACTAGCATTGCCTTATTGAGGCAGGACTGGAAAATGGTTTCCAGTTTGTGTGCACAGACTGATTTCACAGGTGCCTTAAAGTAAGTGTTAACTAGTGATTTCCCTGTCCTTCTGCATATTGGTAGGCTCTAACTCAGGAAGGAAAAAAAGTCTTATTTTTTTTTTCTTTTGCAATTAAGAGCCTCTCACCAATGTCACATATAAATAGCAAAAACAACAAAAAAAAATAAGCTGATAACATAAGGCCCAGATCAGAGTAAAGGTTTGAAATCCACTCTAAAAGCTTTGCTATGTGTCATAAATGACTTAACTCTATTTATTGCATTGTGCATTGTAGATCATATGTAAAGGAGATTAGCAAAATCCATAGTGAAAAGGGCCAGAATTATGGATCTGGGCATATGCTGCAAGTCCTATAGACTGAGCTTAAGTTTCTATTTTCAGACATACAAAGGTACAATGTTGTTCAAAAAGCAGTTTTTGATGACTCTGAAAATAGCTGTGTTCTGTCACTACTGAGTAATGTGAAATATTCAAATATAGACTAAATGTGATGTGATGTATTTGCTTTGGAAAAACATTTATGAAGGACAGGCTTGCAGAAATCAGAGAAGGAAAAGACCTGATGGGTCAACAATTCATCTTTACACCTCTGCCAAAGCTGTTCCAAGCTCACTTGCGTGATATGTACCAATTACATTAATTTCACAGTACCCTGAAGAAATATTGTTCTGTTTTTGCTACAGTATTTTTCAGCCCTTAAGAGGTGGCAAGGTAAAGATCAGAACAACTAAAACATCTTAGAACCCGTCACCTCCCTGGGCATTCTTTCCCAAAGAAAGTGGTTTTACTGAATGAATGTTCTCTTGCTGTTATTTATCAGGTTACATGAACTCAAGCTCTTGCAGAGGCAAGAAAGCAAAGATGAAATCTAAATTTTAAAAAAGAGATTATGGTTTTAGATGTGGTCAGTACAGCAAAGTCCTGAATCTTCTGTTTTTAAGAATTTAAATTAAAAGGAAGGGTAAGATTCTGTTGTAATACTCTTTCTTACATATCCTCTGCCATCAATTTTCACAGGTTTTCTTTTTTTTAATAGTAAGACTCCTTTTTAAATTAAGCATTTCATTTACACGATTCCTTCTTCTTCCACCCACCTCCTGGTATATTAACCCCTGGGAGTTCAAAATACCAGAGGACAGCCAAGACTCAACTGCTAAATAACGTCTCTACCTTTATAAAGTAGTTGGCCAGAGGTTTTCCCCTTAGAGGTACATACAACCTTAGAGACTATAATTACTTTGTGACTTTTTGTCCTTGTTTTTCCTACTGTAAAAAGCCATCCAGTGGCTATTAATAATATATTAAGTAAAAAGCTTAATGACAAATGTGATGATGCCAAATCCATAACTAAATTTTATGTGATAATTCTTGAGATGACCTTGTCATGTGTGTGAGGGATGGATAGCTTTGGTACATCCAATCTATGGAGTTACTTTCACCTTAATTGTACATACTTTGGAATCCACCCCTCCCTCTGTCATTATTAAGTTCCAGTACTCAGACCTACAAGTCCTTGAATTCCATAATTGGGTGGCATTGTTCAGTCTAGGCAGGAGAGAAGTGTCATTAACTCTTCTGCTGCAGCTTGTTGGCATAAAAGTCTCTGCATGTCTGGCAGCAGCGCTGGTACCACCTCATGTCCTGGCAGAGGTTCTTCTCCCGGATCACCCTGCAGTATACTGTCCACTGGTCCCCTGTGCACTTGTATGTCAGAGCAGCTTTGGATAAGAACAGGGAGAGAGAAATTCAGGACATTTAGAAAGGCATGGAAAGTAAAGAAAGGTGCATTGTGTTTAACTCAAGTATTGTAGCAATGATTCAGGAGATCATCCCTTCCCCACCCCTCTCTGCCATGTTTGGAAGTTTAACCACCTTCATTCAATTGGTTTTGGGTTTATCTCTCATCAGGGCAGAGAACATTAGCCCTATTCATCATACATTTGGAAACTCTTCAAAACCTTTAGGGGACAGACAGCCTGGGGATTCTATCTCATTTTACTGGTAGCTGAATTCAAACATAATAATGTGAAGCCTGGAGAAAGAATTAGTTCATCGACAGCATCATTACATGTTTTTAGCATGACAGGATTTAGAGCTCAACAAAATCTTAGTAATCACCTGGTTGAATCCCTTCAGTTGACAGATAAGGAAACCAAGCCCCAGACAGATTAAATGACTTGCCTAAGATCAAATAAGTAATAAGGATCAGAGAAGAAATTTGGACCTAAATCTTCAGTCTTCAAAGCCACTTGTCTTGCCCCTACACCAAACTACCTTCTTTCCTGAATCTCTAGTGTATAACTGGCACTTAATGCAATTTTATGCCCAAGAATATCACCACCATCATTATTAGAATTTATTAAATTTAGTACATGTAGCTGTTTAATGCAGAATCTTTGAAAAAAAAATTACCACCTGGGCTTTATTTAAGAGATCCTGAAGTCCTGATTCAATCCACTTTTTGTGTAATAGAAAGAAGATACATGATCAATCACAATGAGCTAAACAAATCAGATTTTATTTGGAGTACTAGGTTCAGTTCTGAATATAAAGTTTCAAGATGGAAATTGACAAGCTAGAGGGTATCTTATCTTATGTTGGGAATGGTCAGTTAGTACCATGTGGTGCCATAAAACAGAACTGGGGAGAAGTAACTAGGAGGTGTATTTTGGCTCAATGTAAGGAAGAACTTAAAAGAAAGATGTATGAAAATGGAATGGTTGGCCTCAAGAGGTAGTAAGTTCTTTCATTACTTGAAATTCTCAAGTTCTCTCAAAAGCTAGAAAATCATTTGTTGGGTATATTTTGTTGAGGGGACTCATGTTTCAGGTGAGGATTGGATCAGATGACCTTTGGGGTCCCTTCCAGGTCCAGGATTCTGAGATTGGTGGCTCAGATCGAGATATAAAACTTACTAGTAGTTAATGTCTTTGTGGCTTAGGCTTAAAAACCAGTTGCAGTTTAAATTTTAATGGAAAGGGACTTTGGCCAAAAAAATCTTTCTGAGGGGCTGCTACTTTGGAAAGCAGAAACTTTTAAAAAGAGCAATAATAAGATAAGTTCAATTTCTTTTCCCCTTTCCCTTCACATATGGGACGATGATTACTACACAATATTGATCCTGCTGGCATGGACAGGTTTAAAACACAGTCAAATTACTTATAGAAAAAACTCCCTGATGACTTTAAATGTTCCATTCTACTAAACATTTCTTACCATTTTCTTCTAGAACATCATGCTGAAATGAATTTCATACGCATCTTAATAGTTTCATGAATGATGTCCAAAAAAGCCTTATTCTTCAAATGAAGCATTTCCCATCTCCTCCTTCCCCACTTACAGGAATACTAACATGTTAGAGAAACATTTGCATGTGTTCTTCATTTGTTAACAAAGAGGTCTGCTGGGATGCAGTTGCTGAAGGTATTGTGTTTGAGTCGGCAGTTATTAAATAAATGTCTTTTCCAGTATGTGGAATGAGAATCCCATCTTTTAAACTCCTATCCAGTTCTGTACAGATCTCTAGAGGTGGATGAGATGAGCTGGGGTCGAACCTCTCAAATATGGCGTAATCAGTAGTTTTCAGACCTTCAAAACTTGTTCCCAGTGACCAAACACCAATGACAGTACAAAATGGCTTTTGCTCTGCTCCATTGACCCAGCACCCACTAGGTCTACTCACCAAGTCTTGGGGATGTGATGGTGTTGACATTGATCTTCTCATTACAAGCCTCCTGGTGGCATTGTCGATAGGCTGCTGGCTTAGAGAGGATGGGGCACTCGTTGCCATGGCGCCCAGTAACTTTGTGCATGCACTGCACTACCCGAGACTGTAGGCCTTTTCCACATGTGGAGGAACACTGTCAGAAATGGGGACAATCTGATGAGATTTAACATTGTAAAGATAGGACCAAGACCTCATAACAGTAATACTCACTAGGTTTTTCTCCTACAATCCATGTCAAGATGTATGAAATAACTGGAGAGTAAGGGATGGATGGTTAGTTCCTAAGTATGTTTGCATGACACTTGTTGTGGCCAACCTGAATGGAGCCAGTTCTTAGGCAGATCTTTAACGTTGATTTTTTTTTTCCTCAAGAAAAACACCTTATATCGCTTTTTCTTCTTTTTTACTCTGTATTAAAGTAATAGAGACTCTCTATGACAAAATATACAACATTCTGTCCTATGCTGGGAGGGAGGAGGTTTGTTGAATTGTTAATTCTTTGAGATCTTCATTGGCTTCTCAGTTATTTGGAGTTAGACTTCCTTTTAGTGATCTTTGCATTTACATTGTTGGAGTCATTTTGCATGCTGTTCTTTTGGTTCTGTTCTATCTCTCTTGACATCAATTTTCCCATATTTTTTCAATTTCCTCATTCACTATTTCTTATAGAACAATAGATCATACATTTAGGGCTCCAAGAGACCTCACATGCTATCTAGTCTGTCCTCTTTATTTTACAGATGAAGAAACTGAGGCCCAGATGGAGGAGGTGACTTGCTCAAGGCTATACAAAGAGTGTCAAAGTAAGGATTTGAACCCAGATTCTTTGATGCCAAATTCAACATTATTTCCACTGTAGCTTTTTTTTTTGGGGGGGTAGCTAGGTGAAGCTGGGTCTGGAGTCCGGAAGACCCAAGTTCAAATCTGGCCTCAGACACTTACTAGGAATGTGACCCTGGGCAAGCCCCTTAACCCTATTTTGCCTCAGTTCTTCGGTAAAATGAGCTGGAAAAGGAAATGGAAAATCACTCCAGTGTCTTTACCAAGAAAACCCCACAAAATCACAAAGAGTTGGACCCAACTGAAATGAAAAGAGTTGTTTTCAGCTGATCTTCAATTGTCAGATACTGACATTGCTTAGAGTTTTTACTATCACAGAAAGTCCTGCCCTGAATATTTTGGTATCCATTGGATCTTTTTGCTGTCTTTTATTTCCTTTGTGTATATACATAGTAGTGTTATTGCTAGGTCCAAGGTTATGGACATTTTGGTCATTTGTATAATTCCAATTTTAAATATAGAATGTTTGGACCACTTCACAGTCCCACTGATGGTACATTAGTGTCCCTGTCTTTCCATAGCCTTTCCAGCACTGATGATTCCCATATTTTGTCATCTTTGCCAATTTGAGTGATGTAGAGAAGAACCTTGAAGTTGTTTTAATTTGCATTTTTTAATAATTTGAAGCATGAATTCATTTGCCAAGTATAGTTTGCAATTCTTTTTTTGAAAAAATTTTTTTGATCTCACTGGGGAATGGTCCTTGGTGGTGTTATACATTTGTTTCAATTACTTGCTTATTTTGGATAACAGACTTACAGTGATTTTTTAATGCAAATATTTTTCTCATGTTTTCTCTGTTTTTCTCCTAATTTTGTCTTTCTTGACTTTGTAGAAAACCTTTTAAATTTTATCTAGTAAAAATTGTCTTTTATCTTTTATGATTTTCTGTACTCCTTGTTTGATTAGGAATTTTTCCCCAGTTATATTTGTGCAAAGGACCTGTTCTTGTTCAATTAATAAAATTTTTTTT
Organism: Phascolarctos cinereus; assembly: GCF_003287225.1. NCBI lineage: Eukaryota > Metazoa > Chordata > Mammalia > Diprotodontia > Phascolarctidae > Phascolarctos > Phascolarctos cinereus. The sequence goes on from NW_027555736.1 coordinate 133,231,713, forward strand.
ATGGTATGAATTTTTATATTCAGGTAACATATACATTTTGAACTTATTGTGGTATGTGGCATAAGATGTTGATCTTTATTTAGTTTCAGTCAAATTGGTTTCTACTTATCCTCAAAATTTTTTTTTCAGAAAGGGAGGCCTTCTTCCAGTAAGATATGTTCTATAGTTTTGCAACTGTTTTGGATTACTTCTGTTTCTCATTTTTCTAGTTTATTTTTGTTGATGCACTTTTTTTTTAACAAGTACTGAATAGTTTTTTGTCTATTGTTTTATACTGGAGTTTGAGATCTGGTAATAATATGATCCCTTAATTTTTTTCTGGTAATTTCCCTCGAGATTCTAGGTAAAATTAATTTTGTTATTTTGTCTAAAAAGTATCCCTTAGGCAGTTTGAGTGGTATAGAACTAAGGATATTGTCCTTTTTATGGTAGTGTTACAGCCCAAACACAAGCAGTGTATCTGCATTTAAGTCTGTCTTTTTTTTCCGTAAAGACTTTTATTGTTCAGTTGTATTTGACTCTTCATGATCCCATGGACCATATCATGCCAAACAGTCCATGGGGTTTTCTTGGCAAAGATATTGGAGAGGTTTGCTATTTCCTACTTCAGTGGATTAAGGCAAACAGAGAGGTTAAGTGGCTTGCTCACATAGTTAGTAAGGTCTGAGGCCCAATTTTAACTTAGGTCTTTCTGATTCCAGGTCCAGTATTATATCCACTGAGCCACCTAGCTGCCTCTTAAAGATTTTTATAGTTGTATTTATATAAATCTTGTATATGGCTTGGTAGGTTAAAGATCAGAAATATTATCTATTTCATTTGTTTTAATGGAATTTTTACTACCTATATTATTATTATTTTTTCCTAGTTTTAATTAGGGTTGTATTGGAATGTTGACTTTTGTAGATTTATTTTGTATCTTACTACATTTATGGATTATCTGGTATTTTTAAAGTATATCATCATGCCATCTGCGTGCAAATAGGAATAATTTTATCTCTTGTTTGACTTCATAACTGATTTTGTTCTCATCTCGTAGCTGTGGATAGCATTTCTAGAACACTGTCAAATAATAGTGGGGGAGAGGGGAATAATAGTTTTACCTTGTTTGTACTGGAAAAACTTCAAGTGTTCCCTCTGTTGCAAACAATGCTACATCTTGGTTTTAGTTATTTGTTTTTGATCATGTTAAAGAAGGATCATTTTATACCTATGCTATTTAAAATTTTTTTTAAACACATGAATGCTGTATTTTGTCTAAGGCTTTTTATGCATCCATTAAAATAATCATATTATTTTTGTTAATTGTATGATTAATGGTGCTAATTGTTTCCTACTGTTAAATGTTCTTATATCATTGGTATGAATCTAACTTCGTCATAGTAATTATTTTCTTTTAAATTTACTTCTGTAGTATCTTAGGTGGCATAGTAGATATAGCAATGGCTTTGGATTCAGGAAGACCCGAATTAAAATCTAACCTCAGAACCTTACTAATGTTGTAACCCTGGACAAGGCACTTCTTCTTCTGTGCTTCAATTTCTTCATCTGAAATATGGAGGTAATATTTGCCTAGATATGGTAGTTATGAGGAGCAAATTAAATAATAAATGGGAGGCACTTTACAAACCTTGAAGTGCTGCGTAAGGTTTTAGCCTTGTTATTATGTCAGCCATTATTATCATTATTTTATTTAAAATGTCACCATCAATACTCATCAAGAATGGTCTAAAAGTTCTCTTTCTCAGCTTTATCTCTTCCTTTTTTTGGGGGGATCAGAGCCATATTTGTCCCATAAAAAGTATGGTTGAGTGCCTTCTATCTATTTTTGAGAGTAATTTTTGTAGCATAGGTTTTGATTATTCTTTGAATTTTGATAGAATTTAAAATCCATCAAGCTTCATTATTTTGTTAATTTTGACATTTTATGTCTTTGTAGATATTTAGAGAGGGATATTAAAACATTATATAGTGAAATATTAAAATATTCAACTATTATTTTATTATTATTTTTTGCCCAACTTTGCTTTCAATAACTTAGGTGCTATGTCATTTAGTCCATATGAATTCAATCATTTTATTTTTCATTGATTATGCTGCCTTTAAGCATTTAGTTTCTTAATTTGCAGCTCTTGAAATTTCTCCATTTTTTAGTGTTGTCTTATCAGATATCATGATGTTAATTCTTGCTTTTATTGTCCCATGAAGCAAAATATTCTATATATTTTCACTGTTTCTTGCATGTGGCAAATCATTGGGGCTTGTTTTCTTCTTCATTATTCTATTCATTTTAGAATTTAATGTATTCCTATTTATAGTTAAAATTGTTAATATTCTTCAAGCAACCACATATACATATACATGTGTGTATGTTTCTGCCATTTGTTTGGCTTACATTAGTCTGAAACCATTCCATTTCCCCCACTTTCTTCTTCTTCCAGTTACCGTGACTCATGTCTAAGCTTACATGGGTTTACTTTTTTTATTATTCTCTCTGTCCTTCTCTTTCCTCTCCTCCCAGCTAACGTAACCTAATACTTTTTGCCCCGCTTTGCTCTCCTACCTTCCCACCATCCATTCTCCTATTTCGCTGACATTAATTTTTCATGCCCTTTCTGAGAAGTATTGTACCTTCCAGCCCCTTCAGGAAGATTTCAAATGAAAAATTTATTATTTCTGCCTCCAAGGTTATCTTTTAAAAATCTTTCCCTTTTGTTCCACAAGACTGTAGTTTAGAGCTGGAAGAGGTTGTAGAGGCCATTATGTCTAATCCCTCATTTTACAAATGAAGGAATTGAGGTTGGGGATCATACAGCTAATAACTGGCTGAAACAGGATTTGAACTCAGGTATTCCTGCATCCATGCTTAGTGTTCTCCACTGTTTTGTAACTTAGCTGCCTTAGTTTCCTTCAATTCAATTTAATTAAAGAAATATTTATTAAACACTTATGTGGAAGGCACTGTGGTATACAAAAATGACTAAGATGGGATTCCTCCACAAAAGGAGTCTACAATCTAGTAGAAAATATGAAACTTATATACAAAAACTAGGGCAAGAGAGAATTTACAATGAGAGGCTACTTCTAACTAGAGGGGTAAAAAAAGTTTTACTTAAAAGATGGCATTCCAGTTGGTCCTTACAGGGTGGATAGAATTTCAATAGGCAGAGGTGGGAATAGAGTACATTTGAGGTGTAAGGAACAGTTACAGCAAATACATGGTGCTTGGAAAAAGGAAATTCATTCAACAAACACTAAGCAATGTTCAAAGCATTTTGTGCTAAGTGCTAGGAATACAGTGACAAAAAAGAAACAATCTTCGGCCTCAAGTAACTTCAGGAAATAGTGAGCAGTTCAGTGTAGTAGGATCATGGATCATATGAAGGTGGGGGGGTATGAATCTGGAAAGGTAGGGTGGAGCCAGGTGATGAATGGCTTTGAATACTAAAGTTAAGAAGTTTAGATTTCATTCAGTAGGCAATGGGAGGTGATGGCAGGTTTTTGAGAGTGAGTGACGTGGTCAGAGCAGCACATCAGTAGATTTACACGGGAAATGGTGTATGGAGTAGAGTGGAATGGGTAAAGACTCATGGCAGGGAGACCATTAGGAGGCTATTAAAATAGTCCAAGTGAGATGTAATAAAGGCCTGAATTTAGGCAGTGATAGTGGAAAGAGAAGGTAGAGGGCATAAATAGTGGTGGAATGAACATAAGAGAGATCATAGAAGTAAAATCAACAGGACTCCAGAAGGATAATGGTCCATCCTTTTGTTTAATCGTGTGCAAACTCAGTCAACTAACCATTATAGATAACTGGGCAATCATCTTTAACAAATAAACCATATTATTCTTCAAGCACTTTTTCTTCCTTATAGCCTAATGACCTAAAGCAGATGGTCTAATGTAAAGGTATCATAGTAAAAACCTTAGTCTTTAGGGCTAATAGGGTTGAAAGGGCTGTTTGAATTAGTGAAAAGTTTAAATTAAAAGAAATAAAAATGAAAATTCTATAAGTAATTAAGAAAGAACACTTAAGTAGAACACTGGGTTAGGAATCAAGACACCTGGTGGATTCTAGGACCAGGTGTGCTGCTAATGTTGCAATTTGGGATAAATTAAACTCTCTAGACTTCAGTTTTCTTCACCTAAAAATGAAGACACTAGATTAGATAGTCTTTAAGGGCCCTGACAGTTCTAAGACTTTGATTTCAAGTGTATGCAGCCATAAAAAAATGTTGCCTATCAGAGATACTTTAGACTTCTCCTTTAATGAGTATTTAAGAATGATCTATAATAGGCATTTCAGTTGTTTGTGTGTGCATGGGTGACTCTAAGTGTTTGAAACATTTCCTTCTTTTAAGAAACATAAACATTTGCTGTCTTTCTTGTTGTTGCTATTAATTAGCTCTCATTTAATAGACATTGTTTGCTAAGTCAAGGATAATTTCCATTCAGTTCAGGTCTAATCCTGATGATTCCAAATTGCAAATTAGTGGAACCAGACTCTTTGAGATTTTATTATGTAGTTTCCTTCTTCCTCTCATTCCTTTTCATGTATTTCATATTGATGAACACACCAGGTATCCAAGTACTTTGACTGTGATTGAGTTCTATGAGCTCTTCTGGTCCTTTCCTTTTCTCCAGAGTGCTATTGCAAATGCCTCTCCATTAAGTTTGTCTTTCCTGGCTAGGTAGGCTAGCTCTGTGTATGTACTTTCTTTGCCTGTTCTGCCCTTGCAGTTCTCTATAAGACCTGTGATTTACAGTGTCCGGTATGTATTCTGCAAAATTTTAATAAAGCAAATGCCCTGAATGGAGCAGTGTTGCAGCTGGAATTAATAAAAGGGTAGTGTACTAAAAAGAAGGAAATAATGCGTTGAGAGATTTTGGCAAGGTTCCTGCCTGCCCGGATGCCACACACACACAGACACACGCACCCTGTCATATACACAGAGATAAAAGAAGGTGCTGTTGTAAAATACGTTACTTGTCCTACTCTCCTTTCTCTTTGCCAACATTGGGGCAAATATTGAGGGTTGCATAGTAGCATCCATTGATCAGGATAACATCTGATTGACTGGTATGCACAGTCATAGACCAATAAAGTTCCCAAAGGATCATGTTTCAAAATGGTGGCAGTGATTATGTGGCACTGTCTACCTTCAAAGTACTTTATGAGTTTCAGGTGATCCCAGTATCTCAGGGTTGCAAGCAACCTCAGGGATTCCATAACTGACCAGGAATATATAATATACTTTTCAAGTGGTCACCCACCCATCCTTTGCTTGTCCACCTCTAGTAATGCACCCCAGTGATGTCCACTTATGATGTTTAAGAGGCAGGATCACTAAGAACTCTATTTTTTAATGGAGAACCTGGAATATAGGAGGTTAGGGTGATTTTCTCAAGATCTTTCACCAAATTAAAGGTAAAGTAGGATCATGGGGACCTACTTGCTTATATATATTCCTTTGGAATTCTGAAAAGGGTACCTTTGGGTACATCCATAGTGGACAGAGCATTTTGATCCCTCAAAGACTCTTGCCATTGTCTCTGTTCCTCATTCCTTTACCCACTTCTTAAGCAGGACTATTAGAATGCTGATTACTTTTACTAAAGTAATCCAGGTGCAAAACAGAACTCTTTAATTGCTTTGGCAGTGATATGGGGAACTGCTAAAATCTCAACCAATTTGTTTCTGGAAGAGTAACTTAAACTCTGTGGTGACTAGTTCATTGAGGAGTGCTGGCACAAACTCTACAGGGATGAGTAAAGAATATCCTCAGCAAATGTTTCCTTGGGTTGGAGACCATTTAACATGGTATAGGTCTACATTGAAATATAAGATCTGTGACTTGGTGGATGGTATTCATGTCATATTAAGGGGATCCTGGCCGACCTCACTATGAGAACAGGAGAATTTATTTTCTCTTGGACTGTAAATTTTTCAGTTTTTTAAATGTGAATACAAAGTTCCCTTTTATTCTTGCTTGATTTGCATCTTTGTTATGATCTGCATTATTGGAGGAAATATCCCTCATGGATGACATCACAGATCCAGTTGGGGATTTTATTTTTTTAAAAACTGGATCCTCTCCGTCATGCTTAAACTGAAAGTGCAGTGGCCATTCATGGAGACTTGATTCTAGTACTGATTGGCACAGAAGTTTTAAGATGCTCCATTTTCTAACCTGTACTGGGTTGCCCCCTTTCAGGCAGCCTGTTGTCTCTCTGCTACTGAGGCCCACCATATTGGTTCTAGACTTAGTCCAGATACCCATTTAGCTTGAGCCTTATGTACTGCAGCTCAGAACTCCAAAACTCAAGAGATCCCCCAGCCTCAGCCTCCCCCAATAGCCCAGCATTTGGGTATTTTCTTGATATTTTAACATAAGGAGAGAACATCAGATTGCAGTGTCGGTTACTGATTTATTTCCAGCATCTAAGAGGTACTTTGCAAAATTCTAATGAAGCAAATCATCATTAAAGAGAGTTTGTTTGCTATGCCAACAATAATGCTTAGCCAAAATACCTGGCATGGCCTCACACCATGTCTTTTGAAAACAAACCAAATCAAATATTGAAATGGTAAAACACTACCTTCACCTACAGGAAAGAATATGTTTAGCTTTATAATTTATGCATTATCTAGTATTGCAAGAACATCAGGAGAAGGTTTCAATTTTCTTGCCCAGGTGTGCTTACTGTTCCTGTGAAAATCAGGACATAGGATAAGCCCTAGGGGGGACTTTTAATTAAAGCACATGTGCGAACTCACAGATTCTTTTACCAGTGTAGGAAATTACCACTGGGCAATATGAAATGTAGAATTTGCTGTGTCCCTTAAAACAAATCTTTGTTTCATAGTTCCTGGTCTTGTTTAACATGATAGGGTGAGGAATGACATCTTCTAGGAATTGAAGAAGAGTGGTCTCTGGTGGGCAGCACATGGAGGAAGATTGGAGGTTGGAATATTTGTGTTCTTTTTTCATCTGTCACTTTATTTTGAGCCAGTCATTTGCCATTTAATTTCCCCATCTAAACAGTTGAAATAAATTAGAGGGTTTTTATTTTAGCTATCTGTTTGAACTAATCTGTAATCTTGATGTGGAAAAAAACATGTGATAGTCTCAATTCTTGCCTTCAGATCAGTACTTACATAAAAAACAGTATAATCAGAAAGCTACAATGAATTTTAAAAGGTCTGATGTGGCAGTTTTGCTTCAAGTTTAGAGGTCTGGTGATAAGGTGATTGGATCTAACATGACCTTAATCAAAGGTGACCTGTTGTTTTGGCTGGTGTGTGTTCCATGTGAATACTTTCTGCACGTGGGGATTGAGTTCTTACTACTATTTTTGTTAAATTCTAGCTGGAGGCCTTCATGGTAGCTATTCAGGACAACTACTCTGTGAGATTGCTTGAGTGCACGTGAAGGAACTTTCTAGAATATGCTCCCGTATTCTTAACTTACTTAAATTCTTCGTATACACAACACCAACATAACCTATTGGAAAAAAGTGTAGCTAACTAACCAGTGGCTAAATAACATCTAGCTACTCTTTTCATTGTTTACTTTTCATTGTATTCATTGTTTCATCAGTTCAAAGAAGGTCAAAGTCATTGCACACACGGATATGATTGAACTGCCCAGTGGTCTTCAGATCATGTACTTTATGTAGGCTAAACTCCCAGTGAATGCAGTGGCAAATATTATTTCTAACAAGTGTCAGGTGTGGGATAGTGACTACAGTATCAAAGAGAATGGGAGCTAAGCACAACAGAACTCTACTTGTTGTAAAATTGTGAGCTCCTTGAGGGTAGAGACTGTAGTTTGCCTCTTATTGTATCCGCAATGCTTAGCACAGTGCCTGGTACATAGTAGGCACTTAATAAATATCTATTGACTGGCTGAAGATACTTACTTGAGTTTTACTTTAATGATTCCCTTTGCTGTCCCTCAACTGGACACAAAAGCTCACAAATGCCCACAAAGCTTAGAGTATTTGTGTTGGTAGTAAGGCAGAATCCATGTATGCACAACTAGAGGCTGCTGTCTCACATTTAGCCCAGTTGAACAAATGTAGTTCCAAATGAGATACAAGGGGTGTGTGTGTGTGTGTGTGTGTGTGTGTATGTTAATGACATTCTGATTTTAAAATTTAAGACTATGACTAATCTGAGCATTTTGGTGCTAGCAATAACTCAGGGGTATACAAAGTCTTATCTCTGTGAGATTCAATTGCTTGTTGAATCATTAAATAGGGAAGAATGAGACTCCTCACTTCTGATAGGATCTACTTAGCCTACAGCATCCTTGTTAAACTCTTTTCCAGGTTTTCAAAATCCAAGAAAGCAGACCAATAAAAACATATCTAGTCTTGTTTAAAGCAAGCTTTTATCCATGGGCATATTTTCAAATGAATTTTTACAAAAATGTAACGTGTGTCTTCAGCCTCATTTTACTGAAAGTAAAATGGAAATAGAAAAAATTATAGAAAATGTTGATGCATGTATTAGTTTCAATATCTCAAGTATACAACCTCTTTCCCCTCTTCTCAAACACCTGCAACTATGCTTTAAAAATAAATATAGCATGAATTGAACAAGGCAAAGATGGAATTTCTAACATGCCTTGTTACAGAATTCTACATAGCAATTAGCTTAAAAGGATCTGTTATCTAAGAAATGAGAGGATTTATGAAATTGAAGGTTTTTTTTAACTGCAGGGATACTTTGGGACAGCAAAATCACTAAATAATAATTGTACAAAAAGGGCAAAAAGTTCAGAGTGAAAAAGGAGATATAAGTCTATTTAGATTTTTGATATTTAAAAATTTGTTAAGGTACTATTGCAAAGGGTATACACATTTTTATGGCCCTTTGGGCATAGTTCCAAATTGCTCTGCAAATCTGCAAGTGGCTCTGCAACTCCATCAACAATGCATTAGTGTTCCAATTTTCCCACATCTTCTCCAACATTTATTATTTTTCTGTTTTGTCATGTTGGCTAATCTGATAGGTCTGACGTGGTACCTCAGAGTTGTTTTAATTTACATTTCTCTAATCAATAGTGATTTAGAGCATTTTTTTATATGACTATAGTTGGCTTTAATTTCTTCATCTGCAAACTACCTATTCATATTCTTTGACCATTTATCAATTGGGGAATGACGTGTTCTTATAAATTTGACTTAATTCTCTATGTATTTTAGAAATAAGGCCCTTATCAGAGACTCTGGTTTTGAAAATTCTTTCCCAATTTTCTACTTTCCTTCTAATCTTGATTGTGTTGGCTTGTGCAAAAATGTAATCAAAATGATCCATTTTGCCTTTCATAATGTACTCTATCTCCTGTTTGGTCATGGGTTCTTCTGTTCTCCATAAATCTGACAGATGAACTATTCCTTGCTCTCCCATTTTGCTTATGTCAGCCTTTATATCTAAATCATGAGCCCATTTTGACTTTATTTTGGTACATGCCGTACGATTTTAGTCTATGCCTAGTTTCTGCCATACTCTTTTCTAGTTTTCCCAGAAGTTTTTGTCAAATAGTGAGTTCTTATCCTATTCCACTGATCCACCACTCTATTTCTTAGCCAGTACCAAGTAGTTTTGATGATTGTTGCTTCATAATACAATTTAAGATTTGGAACAGCTAGGCTACCTTCCTTTGCATTTCTTTTCATTAGTTACCTGGATATTCTGGACATTTTGTTATTCCAAATGAATCTTGTTATTATTTTTTCTACTTCTATAAAATAATTTTTTGGTAATTTGATAACTGGATAAATAAATTAGCTTAGGTAGAATTGTTATTTTTATTATATTAGCTTGGCCCATCCTGAGCAACTGATATTTTTCCAATTATTTAGATCTGACTTTATTTGTGTGAAAAGTGTTTTGTAATTGTGTCCATATAGTTCCTGGGTTTGTTTTGGTAGGTAGACTCCTGAATATTTTATAATGTCTACAGTAAATTTAAATGGAATTTCTTTATCTCTTGCTGTTGGGCTTTGTTGGTAATGTATAGAAATGCTGAAGATTTATGTGGCTTTATTTTATAGCCTGAAACTTTGCTAAAGTTGTTTATTATTTCAAGTAGTTTTTCACTTGAATCTCTAGGATTCTCTAAGTAATAACACTTCTAGGGCTGTATCCCAAAGATACAAATGGGAAAAGGACCCACATATACAAAAATATAGCAGCTGTTTTTGTGGTGGCAAAGAATTGGAAATTGAGGGAATGTCTATAATTGGGGAATGGCTGAACAAATTGTGAAATATGAATGTAATGGAGTACTATTGTGCTATAAGAAATGATGAGAGCAGGAAGACTTCAGAAAAGCCTGGAAAGACTTGTATGGACTGATGCTGAGTGAAGTAAGCAGAACCAGGAGAAAGTTGTACACAGCAACAGCCACGTCATGTGATGACTAATTTTGATGGACTTAGTCCTTCTCAGCAATGAAAGGATCTAAGACATCTCCAAAGGTCTCATGATGGAAAATGCTATCCACATCCAAAGAAAGAACTAGAGAGTTTGAATGCACATCAAAGCATCCTATTTGCTATCTTTTTCTTCTCTTTTGTTTTGTTTCCTCTTTCTGGTGGATCCTCCTATTGGTTCTAATTCTTTCTTACAACATCACCAATGTGAAAATATGTTTAATAGGAATGTATATGTATATGTAGCCTATATCAGATTTTGAGCTGTCTTGGGGAGGGGGGGAGAAGGGGGAAGGGGAGGAAAATTTAAAACTCAAAAGCTTATGGAAGTGATTGTTGATAAATCAAAATAAATTAATAAAAATTTGTCACGGTAAATTTAAAATATTATTGTGTCCCAAGAAATGGCAAAAAGAGTAGTTTCAGAGGAAACTGGAAAGACCTCTATGAACTGATGTAGAGTAAATTGAATAGAATTAAAATATCCAAATACTCCATTACAATGAAAAATAACTTTGAAAGGCTTTAGAACTCTGATCAATTCAATGAAAGTCCATGATTGGTAGGAAAATACGTCAGAGAGGTGATGGACTCAAAGTGCAGAGTGAGGCATACATTTTTGGTTATTACCAATGGGAAAATTTTCTTTGCTTGATTATGTATATGGTATATCTTTTTTTTTTTTGTACTTGTTCATTTGGGGTAGGAGAATGGGAAGGGAGAAAATAGATGCTTCTTAATAAAAAAAATAAAATTTATAAATGAACACCTGAGAGAAACTATGGCAGGGAAGGCTTGGCCTAGGAAGATTAAAAAAGGTACCTGGTTCATTTTGCCTTACCATTGGGCAAGGCTGTTACATGTTGTTAGTAACCTGATGTAGGCACTTAAACCCCCCATATTCTATACATGCTACCCTAAGGTATAAATCATTTCTAGGCCCATAAAAATCAATAGGCCCCTGATGAGAAAGTGAGGAACGCTGTCTATTTCTGAATGATAGACCACTATATCCCCTTCATCTCAAAACCCCTTGACATCACCTAGGTTCTGACAATGAGGTGTCCCTTTTCCTTGCCAAGGCCAGTATCTCTACATGTGCCCTTGATCACACTCTTTTTTGTTTTCTTCAGCAGACTTAAACCTTAATTATCTTCCTTCCTTTCCCCACCTCCATTTTATAGTCCAACCACAAATTATAATGGAAAAGCACTAGACTGGAAGTTATGAACTTATATTCTAACTTTGGCTTTGTCACTAACTTGCTTTGTGATATTGGACTAATCACTTTATCTCAGTGTGTTCCAGTCTCCCCAGTATAAAATGAAATTCTTCTAAGGACTCTTCCAGCCCTAAACCTATGACTTCCAGCTCAGCACTGTAAACCTGAAATTAAAATCTGCCTAAAATGGGCCTTAAAATAGCAGAGGCTAGAAAATGCAAACACTTTTTAGGCTTTATCCAATAAGATTCTATTTCACCTGAAAGTTGGAATTTAAAGTATGTGGGAGGTGGAGTAGCTGTAAGAAGGAACTAGGATGGTTCTTATCTCAAGCCTGATCCAATTTCATTTCCTCTTCTCTCCTTCCCAGTTCACCTACCATATTAATCTTTGGGGTGGGTAGGTATGGAGGTAGAAGAAAGAGAGGAAAAGGTCTGGAGAGAAAATTTGGAAAAGAGTAAGTGTAGGAGAGGACAGAATGAATGTACAGGAACATGCCCATTCCTCAGTAGACAAAGTATGTAACAGGTAGTTTTTAAAGGAAGAAATCCAAGCTATCAATAGCCACATGAAGAAAATGCTATGATTATTAATAATTAGAGAAGTGTAAATCAAAGCAATTCTGAGGTTCTACCTCACTCTCACCAGATGGCAAACCTGATGGAAAAGGAAAATGACATTTATTGGAGGGACTGCTGGAAAACAGGCACTGCTAATGTACCGTGGATGGTGCCACCAATTGTTCCAGTCATTCTGGAAAGCAGTTTGGATCTGTACCCCCACCCCCCCAAAGCTATTAAATTGAGCAAAGCATTTTGCCCAGTGATTCTACTACTAGCCCAAAAGATAAAAGAAAGAGGAAAATTACTGATAACGTACAAAAGTCTTTAGAGCAGTTCTTTTGGTTGTGGCAAAGAACTGCAAACTAAGGGGGTGCTCATCTGCTGGAGGATGGCTGAACCAATAGTGGCATACGGATGTATGGGAATTTTATTGCATCACTAGAAATGACAAAAGTGACCATTTCAGAGAAGCCTGGCAACACTGTTATAAACTGATACAAAGTAAAGTGAGCAGAACCAGAGATAGGTACAATTTATACAGCAATAATAATATTAGAAAGAAAAAGAAATTTGAAAAATCCTAAGAACTCTGATCAATGCAATGACCAACTATGATTCTAGAGGACTGATAATGTAAGATGCTTCCCACTTCCTGACAGGTAATGGACTCAATATGCTGAATAAGACATATGTTTTTGGATGTAGCCAGTGTGGTGGAAGTTCTTTTCCTTGACTATGTATAGCTTTTCTTTTCTTTCTTTCTTTTTTAACCAGGGCTTACTTTGTTTTTCTTTGTTTTTCTCTCTTTTCTATTGGACGTAGGGTAGGAAAGTGAGGAGACTAGAAATTTTGTTTAGTTGTTTTATGAACCATTTGGGATTTTCTAGGCAAGGATACTGGAGTGGTTTGCCATTTCCTTCTCTAGCTCATTTTACAGATGAGGAGCTGAGGCAAGTAGTATTAAGTGACTTGCCCAGGAGTCTCACAACTAGTAAGTGTCTGAGGCCAAATTTGAACTCAGGAAGATGAGTCTTCTGATCTTCAGGCCTGGCACTCCATCTACAATGCCACCTAGCTGCCTATAGACTAGAAATAGAGCAGCAAAAAAAGAAAAGAATTAAAAGAGGAGTCATTGAGGCATATTTTTAAAATTCAGAGAAGAGAGCCAAATGAAGGCCAGAAAGAAGTACAAACAAGACAGTTTTGAAAGGTATAAGTTAAATTTTTATTATATAGTTAAGAAGAAAAGCAAGCTGTAGGAAATAGAGACCCGAAGTTTCACGTACAATCTTCTTTTTCTATCAGCCTATGTATGCAAATGTTCATTTTATTTGGCATTTGAGTTTACAATAAAAATATGCTCTGAGACAGTTGGCACCATCACAGAAATAGGGGGTGCAAGATGAAAACCACTTAAAGAAACTGAGCAGCTATTTCCTCTCTTGACATCTCCACCCCTTTCCTTAAAGCACCATTTGAAAATATATAACAAGTCAATTTAATAGCTTATAGACTTTTCTGAGATAATGCCAAGCACTGAAGTAAGAAATAACAGTTCCACAAGGGGTCATGACTGGCCTAAAGATGAAGAGGAGTTTTATAGTCATGGAAGATATAGAGAAGAACAGCAAAGCAAGGGACAACAGGTGAAAGCAACTATGGTATGAGATTGGGTATGTGATGCTTTGGATCACATGTCTATGGCATCAGTATTCCCAGTTTTGTTCCATGCCAGGGTGATGGGGGTCATCACTCCTGTTGGAACTGCTGCCTGAGGGAAATTCTACCTGGTCACTGCATTTCCCCAATTTGGAGGGACTTCAAATGCAGCTAAATAGAAAGGTTTTGGAATCATTACTTTAGGGTGGCCCACTTCAGAACTTCAAAAATAGTTTGGGTTATTTGGAAGCAAAGGGAGCTCCTTTGGGTCCAGTAGGAGTGCTTTCTTATGATATCAATAATTAGCCATGTCTTGTGTATGAAGGAGGAATCTTTTGCCTCAGTCCTACCACCTCACTTAAAGTAACTACCTTAATCAGGAATACCACCGTTGAATCCACCACTCAGTTCTTTAAACTAGATGTGAAAATACTTCAATAATTTTAGGAGTGAAAACTATTGGATGAAATGAAGTGATGCTGTATAGAAAGTATATTGGTATTGGCTGAGGATATTCAATTATGCCTTGTGGGTTTTACATAAAATAACAGTTCAGTTCAGAACTGGAGCATTCCAATGTTTGGCCAGCCCAGTGGTAGAAACAGTTCCAGCCAAGGCCATGAAAAGGAATTACTTGTGGGTAGAGGTGGAGGTAAAGAGAGAGCTTGTGACCACCTCCCCCAGCTCAGCAATCCTCTTGAACATAAAATGATCTTGAAAGGTTGGGTGATTTTAGACTTCCCATGGATATCCTAGCAGTGTCCCTGGGACAGCAGTGGTACCTAGGCAGCCAAAGAAAGGCAGCTTCAGGACTCCTCAAGGAGCCTAAAAGAAAGCTACACCATGTCTAAGGAGAACTGTATTCGTGTCCCACAAAAGGGAAAAAGGGACTTCCAGGAGCTGCGAGTTACACTCTGCCACATGTGCTGTAAGTGTGATACCATTTTCTCCTGGACTCTGTATATATTTGTGGGAGTGTGCCCTCAGTTGGAGTTGGGGTTGTTTTGTACTAACTGTTATTACTATATTAACTTAGTAAATGTCATTTCTCAAAGCTAATGATCTGGCTAGCTAATTGATATCAATTGATAATGAAATGGGGAGCACACTGCTTGGTGTTTGTGAACTCAATCTTATCACCTCATTTAAAGTAACACATAAGAGAATTAACCAGCCACTTTTTGTGGTCCTAACCTATCAATATGAGTGTGGATTGGGAGAGTGAGCTCCAGAACAGTACTGTATTGGAGTTTTATAACAACCAGACAACAGAGATAATCAGGGAAATGCAAAAGAGGGGATAAGTCCTAAGTTAGGTGCTTGGGCATTTAAATTGGGCTCTTCAATTTTAGATGTCATCAATTTCTAATTCTTAATAATAAGATCCTGATTCACTGTTATTGATACATCCGCATCTGAGAGGAAGTATAGGACTTAGCATAGTGCTTTGAACATGGCTGGGACTTCATTAACATTTGATGAATAAATCAATAAGCAAATGGATGAATTTGGCAAAGACCTCAATAGATCAAACTGAGTGCAGTATTTTCTAGGAACCAGGAAGTGGATATTTTGTTCTTTACATTCAAAGGAAGCAGTGGTTCTTCAAGCATTACTTTTTTTTCTTTAAAAATTCATTTCAGGCAGTTTTCAGAGGAAGAAATTAAGGCTATCTATAGACATATGAAAAATTAGAGAAATGTAAATCAAAACAACTCTGAGGTACCACATCAGACCTATCAGATTAGCCAACATGACAAAACAGGAAAATGACAAATGTTGGAGGAGATGTAGGAAAATTGGAACACTAATACATTGTTGGTGGAGTTGTGAACTGATCCAACCGTTCTGGAGAGCAATTTGGAACTATGCCGAAAGGGCTATAAAATTGTGCATCCCTTTTGACCCAGCAATACCACTTCTAGGTCTGTATGCCAAAGAGATCATAAAAAATGGGAAAAGGACCTACACTTCAGAAAAACCTGGAAAGATTTATATGAACTGATGCTGAGTGAAGTGAGCAGAACCAGGAGAACAATGTACACAGTAATAGCCACACTGTGCGATGATTGACTTTGATAGACTTGGCTCTTCTCAGTAGTGCAAGGATCTAAGACAACTCCAAAAGACTCATGTTGGAAGATGCTATCCACATGCAGAGAAAGAACTATGGAGTCTGAATGCAGATGGAAGCATACTATTTACTCTGTTTCTATTGTTTTGTTTTCTTTCTTTTTTCTCATGGTTCCTCCCATTGGTTCTAATTTTTCTTTCCATCATGACTAATGTGAAAATATGCTTCATATGAATGTATAAGTGGAGCCTATATCAGACTACATGCTGTCTTGTGGGGGGGGAGGAGAGGCAGGGGGAGAAAATTTAAAACTCAACATCTTATGGAAGTGAATGTTGAAAACTAAAAATAAATAAATAAATAGTTAAAAAAAAAATTTCATTTTCATTGTAATCCCTCCAGAGCAATTTGTTTTCAGTTAGAAGGATCCTACTACCTCAAAAAGAGATTAATGATCATTGGTTTTGAATATAAAACATTTCAAAGTTTGAAACTGATGTAATGTGATTCAAATAGAAAATTAGACATTTTTTCCTTTCCATCTTAAGTTTCCCATTGGGATGAATACCTGGATCTAGTATTTCATAGGCTAAGAAAATGATTGTGAAGAACTTGGCAATAGCTGATGCTCATGGAGGACAGACAGGTGGCTGTAGATAATTTTTCAAATGCTCACGATTGAGAAAGACACACTTGGCAGCCACAGGCTGCCTGAATCTTATATTTGGCCAAGTCATTTTTTTCTTAGTAGGGCTTTGCTTCGGTCATTGAGTAGGACTTTATATTTTTCCAGATGTACACTTTAGCCAGGTGTCTGAAGCTCAAAGTGGGATGATCCAGCTGTGATTGTCACAGGGCATGTTCTTCCCACCTCTTAAGACACTTTCGTTCTTCTACAGGGAAAAGATATGTCATCTCCATGCTGGGATATTTTGAGTATCCCAGGCTAAAAGTAGTGTTTCAAGATCTCTGCCTTATAACATAAAAAGTGAAAAATGTGAACATGATCGAGCTTGGCATTTACATCTTTCCATAAAATATCATGCAGTCCAGTGAAATGGTTTGCTTGGATATCAGGCATTAGATTAAACTTAGAATTCCCGGCCCTAATATTTTTTCCTTGGCTAACTGAAGCTCATTGAAGAAGAGCTTCCTCTAGAAAGAGTAATTTTTGGATATTCCCCAGTCTTCTGTCTAGTTTTCTTCCAGGAACTAAATGTTTACTGACTTCAAAAGGCAGAGATGTGCGGGGATTGCAAGGAGAAATGAGAATCCACAGGAGAGGAAACAGAATAATTTTTCAAAAGCCTCTTGATCCCTAAGTTGTTAGCAAAGACACAATTTACAAGACAGAAATAGAAAACATTAAGTAAATCAAAAAGAAAAATCAATCTAACAAGCAAACAAACAAAAACTTAAGTATCCAGGAGGAGAGGCAAGCCCACAGTGTTAAATGTTGCCAAGAAGAACATGGTCTGAGAAAAGGCTAGCAGATTTGGCAACTGAGAGAGATCCTTGGTGACTTTGAAGAGAGAGCAGTTTTAGCCAAGTGAGGAGTTCAGGATAAGGAAGAGGTTACGAATTTGGGAGACAAGAAGGATGGTGGTGCCCTTAATGGAAGCAGTGAAGTTTGGAAGAGGGAAAGGAAGTCCAAACCATGTCATATAGTATCCATCCCTTCCTGCCCCAACCCCCCAAGTTTCCCTTTATGTGTTGTCTTCCTTTATTACAATGTCAACTCCTGGAGGGCAGGGCTTATCTTGCTTCCTTCTTTTTGTATTCCCAGCACTTAGCACAATGTCTGGCACACAGTAAGTGCTTAATAAATGCTCTCTCTAATCATAACCTATCCACACCTGTTCATCATGTGCAACTCTCTCTTTCCCCCCCCAAAATGCAGTGTGTGTGGGTGTATGGAAGCCTTACTAAGTATTGTCTTGAGGGCAGAGTATGTTTCCTACAGCAGCCATGATCGGGTAAAGGAGGGTGAGGATGCCAAGAAATTATCCCCTTGAAGTTATTTCATAACATTCGTTTGGGAAACCACTGCTGTAGAGATAGAGTGTTTCACTCTACCATATACCAGAAACTCTGCCTCTGGAATCACCACCTAGAGGTGGGATTTTGTTCAACCTGTGATTAGGAAGTGGAAGGAGCTTTAGAGCGTCTCTAGTACAACTCTCATTTCACAGTTGAGGAAACTGAGGTCTAAAAATGGGATGTTTGACTCTTCCTTCTCGGTCTTCTTTGCTGGAACTTCATATCACACTTATTACATCCCTGAAGTCTCTGTGTCTTTCTCTTTTCTTTCTATACTCTCTTGGTCAGTTCACCAGCTCCCATAGGTTCAGTTGTCTCTATGCAAGTTATGCATAGATCTATCTATCTGGTCTTAGAGTCTCTCCTGAGCTCTAGTCTCACATCACCAGCTGCGTTTTGTACATCTTGAATTGGACTTCCTATAAGCATTTCAAACTCAACGTGTCCATGACAGAAATAATCTTTCTTCATCTTTTCCAGACCTACCTATTACTGTCAAGGTAACCACCATCTTACTAGTCACTCAAGGTCACTATCATGGTTTCAGACTTGATTCCTCATTCTCACCCCTCATATCCAAACCATTACCGAGTCTTGTTTCTACCTTTACAACATCTCTCAGGTCCTTTTTACACCCACACTGCCATCTCCTTCATCCAGCCTGCCATCACTTCTTGGACTTTGAAAAGAGAGCAGTTTTAGCCAAGTGAGGAGTCCAGAATAAGGAAGAGGTTACAAATTTGGGAGAAAAGAAGGACGGTGGTGCCCTTAATGGAAGTAGTGAAGTTTGGAAGAGGGAAAAGGAAGTCCAAACCATATCATAGAGTATACATCCCTTCCTGCCCTTCTAATGAATTTCCATGAATCTACTCTCTCCAAACTGGATGTCCCATAGACATCTTAAACTCAATATGTTCAAAACTAAACTCATTATCTCTGCCCCACCCCCGAACCCTCCTCCTTCCTAACCATCCTATGACTGTTGAAGGTACCACCATCTTCCCAGTCAATCAAGCTCACAACTTAGATGTCATACTTGATTTCTTTCACTTATCTTCACCCCACTTCCACCCCAGATATTTCCAATCTGCTGCCACAGCCTGTCAATTTTACCTTTGTAACATGTCTTGCAAATAAATACCTCCTTTCTCCTCTGACGCTGCTACTACCCTGGTGCAGTTCCCTAATCACTTTATGCCTAGACTATGGCAAAAGCACGCTGATTGGTCTGGAAGTCTCTCTCCACTTTAGTTCATCCTCCACTCAGCTGTCAAAGTGATATTCCTAAAGCACAAGTCTGACCATGTGGACCCTCCCCCCCCCCCCAATTAGCTTCAGTAGCTCCCTATCATCTCCAGGATAAAATACAAAATCCTCTGTTTGGCATTCAAAGCCCTACATACTGCTCCCACCCCATTTCCCATACCTTACACCCTAGTAGGTACTTTGTTACTCAATGACACTGGCTTCCTTGCTTATCCTCAAACAAGGTGTTGCATTGTTGGACGCCAAGCATTTTCACTGGCTATCTCCCATGCCTGGAATGCTCTCCCTTCTTATCTGTACCTCAAAGCTTCCTTCAATTCTAAGGTAAAATCCCACCTTTGATAGGAAGCCTTTAACTGATTCCTCTTAAATTCAATTTATCCTGTATAAGCCTTGTTCACACATAATTGTTTGCAGCATGTCATCTCCCTTATTAGACCGTTAGCTTGTTGAGAGTAGGGACTGTCTGCTTTGCTTTGAATTCTCAGCATATAGCAGAGTGCCTGACATACAGTAAGTGGTGCTTAATAAATGTTTGTTGACTGACTTTGGCTGTAGCTTATCTAAAGAATATGTCAACCATGTCACTCTGGCAGCTCCCACTTATCTCCAAGATGAAATATACCATTTACTGTTTGACATGTAAAACTCTTCATGCTTGGTACCTTTGCATCTTCTTATGTAATGCTGCTCCCCTTCATGCAATCTATGGTCCAGATACATGCTAGCCTACCTTTTTTTGCTGTTTCTTGTGTATGATACATCTCCTAATGATTAAGTTTTACAAGTTTTACAGAACAAATCCTTTTATTAGGGGAATTTGTTCTGTGAAATTTGGATTCAGTCAAAGGGCCACAGTTGAGGACCTAGTGGGCCACATGTGACCTTGAGGCTGTGGGTTCCTCACCCCTGAATCCTTTGCCCTTTCACAGGTTGTTCTGCATACCTGGAATGCTCCTCTTCCTCCTCATTTCCTCTTTTGTCTTTCCTTGGCTTTCTTTAAGACTCACTTGAAGGGGCAACTAGGTGGTGCAGTGGATCCGGCCCTGGAGTCAGGAGGACCTGAGTTCCAATCAGGCCTCAGACACTCGACACTTACTAGCTGTGTGACCCTGGGCAAGTCACTTAACCCCAATTGTCTCACCAAAAAGCGACAAATAGAAAAAAAAGACAGCTGAATTCCCCCTTTCTGCTTTCCACTGGTAAAGAAGGCCTTTTCTAGTCCCCACTGCTAGTGCTTGCTTCTCTGAGATTAATTTGCATTGTCTCTTTCTCCATATATGTGGGCATCCTAGTCATTTACATGTGATCTTTCCCATTCGAATAGAGGTGTCTTGAGGGCAGGGGCTATTTTTGCCTGCACGGTAAGCACTTAATAAATGCTATTTGAATGGGTAATAATGATACAAATGGCGTTTTAATACTTTACATTTATTGGCGGTCAGTTTTTGAATACATCACTGCAATATGTAATGAAGTACTCCAGCAAAACATTTTTTAGTGTGGGGTTGTTTCTGGGGTGCTGATAGTCAATGAGAGGTGTATGAGTGAGATGATCAGCTGTTATGCCTTCTCAATTAGCATGTAAGGTCCTTGAGGGCAAGGACTATGGTATTGCCTTTCTTTGTACCCCTAGTATTCAGCACAGTCCCTGGCACACAGTATATGCTTAATAAAAGCTTGTTGATTGGCTAGATAAAGCCTTTTTTTTTTTTTTTGGTGAGGGAAGTTGGAGTTAAGTGACTTGCCTAGTGAATACTATGTGTCTGAGTCTGGATTTGAACTCGGGTCCTCCCGACTCAAGGGCCAGTGCTCTATCCACTGCACCACCTAGCTGCCCTGATAAAGCTTTTTAATGCTCAAAGTAGAGACCCATGTCCTTCTTAAGAGGAAATGATGGTCCACTGATGTGAGAAATTTGATAGCTACTACTAATTTATAACTACTTACAAGATTTATTCTATATGTGGATTTGCTTTTAGTAGAATCAGGCTTTTTTTTTTCCACCTATGTATCTATAGATATTAATATGTATGTATACATATACACATAAATTATATATGTATGTGCATACAAACCCAAGACCTCTATCTCTATAACTACTTATTCTATTACATTATCATTATACCTTCTCCTCAGTAAGTCAGAGAGCAGAATGTATTGTGTCAATTTTATAGCTGAGTAAACCAAGACACAGAGAAGAAAACGGGACAGTTCAGTTTTCTTGCAACATCCTTTATATAATCTTGAATTTGACATTCTTTCCATTCCCTTAATGCTCTTCTCTCTTGTCCCAAGTGATTATAATGGTAATTGGGGATACCTTTTGGTCTCATGGCCACTGGCCTGGCTATAGGGTATTGTAGCAGAGAGGATGCTGGCCAGACATGATGATGCTATCCTTCCTCTCCATGTCTACTACCAACAAGAGCAGAGGAGGCTAAAGTCAGACTTGGAGTTGTATCCTCAGCTTGTCATCAGCTCTTCTCATTTACATTTATTTGGTGAGCAAACTCCTTATTAATTTAGAATCTTACTGGGCAATATTCAATGTTGAACATTTATAATAGGTAAATTGACTTCTTCCTTTCTTATGCCTGATCAGTACATGCTGTTCTATTAAAATTCATACTTGGAAAATAGTAAGATTCTAAAAGACGTTATTTCACCCATTAGGTTTGTTTTGGCCATATCTCTGGGAAGTGCAGTCATGTAATGACCAATGCTTTAAAAAATTCTATGATATAAATTCTTGGCTCCAAATAAACATATACATACTCCATGTGGGTGTCTCCTAATGCATTTTCTTATATCAGTATCACCAGCTTTAGAAACATTTGCTAAGGGAAGATAATCACAATTTTTTTTTTTACTAATTAAAATCTAAATGATTTAAGAAAATGCTCCAGTTTTTACTAGATTATAATCAGTAATGATAACTTTAGCTGAATTTGGCAAAGTCATATTATGGGTCTGTATCAAGTCGGTTTAGAGTACATGATGAGATTCTTGGGTACAAGGAAGCTTTGTTTATAGGCTGGCACAGCTCTACTGATAAGATTAAACACATTTGGATAAGAATATTCCTGAGAAATGTTAGTCTTTTCTGCTACCACAAAGTCAATAGTGTAAAAGGTAAAATGGTATGGCTTTTAGGTCACTTTTTCAGTTGTATCTGACTCTTTGTGACCCTACTTTTGGCAGGACAAAGATACTGGAGTGGTTTGACATTTCCTTCTCCAGCTTATTTTACAGATGAGGAAACTGAGACAAACAGGGTTAAGTGACTTGCCCAGGGACATGTAGCCAGTGATAATACTACCAGTACTTTCCTACCAATCCCACTAGTTAACATTTTATTTACCACTCAGATAGACTCTTCTGATCCCTTCAGCTGGAAATGTTTTCTCCCTCATCTGATCTTATAACTTTGAAATGTGGTATAATGGAAAGAACAATGGTTTGTATTTACAAGATTTGGATTTGAATATTGGCTCTGCTACTAAATATGTGCATGACATTGAGAAAATAATTTTGTTTTCCATTTTGAGCCTCAGTTTTATCATTTTGTAAATGAGGGATTTAGGTCAGATTATCTCTAAGGTTCCTTCCTGTTATAATTTCTGTTATTTATCATATTCTAATTTGTATGTCTCCCCCTTTTCCTTCCATTAGATTATAAGCTTTCTGAGGGATCTCAAAATAACCCTGTGAATGGGTAAAAGTTATCATCCATCATAGTTTTTTTACACATGAGTAAAATGAGGCTCAGAGACTTGTCTGAAGTCTTACAGGTAACAAGTGGTAGGGCCAGGACCAGAACTATTTTCTTTTTACTAGTCCAGCATTCCTCTTACTATACCGCTTTGCTTGTTATGTGGCAAGAATATCTGTTATTCATAAGATACATTTTTCTTGGGAGAGACCTAAGAATGAAGTTTTTGTTCACAATATTATAACTATTATTAATATTAAAACTAACTTTTTTTTTTTGCAATTAAGTACAGGCTAAACTTGATTTAAACCATAAGTAGGTCTTAACTACTCAGGAAATCTTTTTTGGTTTGTACTTGTTTTCCAATGGGTTAGGATTGCTTTGCTCAGAATTACTGCTGCGATAATCAATGAAATGGAATTGCTATTGTTAATGGTATAATTTTGTCTTATTAGTGCAATGTTAAATAAAAGCTCCATTTTAGTAAGGATGAACAAAACACAAGCAGAAAAATGGAAATCTTTTTGAGTAAAATTAAACAAAATGAGTCTATGTGCTTTGGCTGTTATTAGACATATATTTTGATAAGGTCTCAAAAGTAATCAAATAGGCCTACTCTTGTGAAATTATGGGCACAGTTATTAAACTGAACAGTCTAAGGACTTTAGAAAAGATCTTGTCTTGACTGAGACCAAGATCTTTTTTTTTTCTTACTCCCTACTTTCCAACACACAAAACACCTCTTATCCTCCTTTTTCTGTTACAAAGGATGGTACTGCTGGTGATAGTAGCAAGTAAACACAATCCATTCTTGTTCTGTGACTTCTGATTTTGGGAAAACTAACCACTACCCTGGGTTGTTCTTATAGGCTGTATATGCCTTCCTCCTGGTTTCTTGATATGAATTAATGTCACATCTGATAACAAGGATGATGAAATCCTTTCTTTCCCATAGAGGCCTATGACTGTTCTACCTTGGAAGGAAAAAGGATTATATGGCTCCTATTTTATAATAGCACTTTTTCCCTCCCTATAACCCCACTCTCATCATTACAACTTCAACTACTCCCCTCCTTCCTTCCATTTTCTTGGCATTGACCTGTGGCATTCTAAGCAGTGAATAGGTTTGATTCATGTCCTAAAGATTTCTTTACATGTCTAACTCAGCCAATTTTCACACACATTTATTAGGCTCTAGTGATGGCTTAGAAATTTAAGCCCACCTCTGTATGCATCATGGCTTATAGCCGCTATTGTGCATGGGATGGCCAAATTGGCATTCTCAAATGTCCAACTTCATGTTTTGGGTTGTATTAAGTTTCCTTTCTAATTCACATAAAGTGAAATTCTTTTAGGGAGACTCACATCATGTTAAGCACAGCTCTGTGGGAGAGGCAAGCAATGCACTGTAGTAGTGGTAGGGTCAATGGCAGGTGCTAAGTTTGGAAAGAAATGCATTTTACTGGTTCGATGGAATTGCTTCATGGAATTAGGAGCCCATTAAACAAGCTGAGTTCTTGACCTCCAATTCCCTCATGCCGCTGTAGAGGGATTGGATGTTACCTTAGACCAGTCCCCTGTTTTCCACTCATAGCAGCCTGTGTAGTCTTCACACTCCTCCTCTGCTTTTGGCCTGGTGGTTCGATCACATTTTCCTTGGGAGTTGGTGCATGTCACTGTTCTCCTCTGTGTTCCTACTCCACAGTCAGCAGAACACTGAAAAACACCATTTGGATGATCACCGTTATCATCCACATTTTCTCGGCAAATAGTCAGCACACTCAACTCTCAGTGTTCAAGGACACATTTTTCAGTCTGTACATTATCCTCTCCCTTTAGTATTTCTTTCCTGACTCATTCAGCTCTCCAGAACTTTTACCAGAATATAATGAAAACAGATCCAATCCAAACGGTTCAATTCTGATGCTTGGGAGCCACTCTGGTGAAAAGATATGCTGGGAAAAGAGGGTGTATATAATGACTGAGGAAGAAGTTTGTTTGGAAATTAGCTGAGTATTTTTTTCCATTACCATGAAGACATAAGGAGAGGGGACATGCAGAATGTGAATATTTGAGAATTTAAGATAATTCTAAATATTCTTTATTCATTGTCTTTAACTTTGTAACTCCTTGTAGAAAACTCTTTGTAAAAGTTACTAAAGGGCAGAGAAAATGATTGGTTTGAAATCCTTTTCCTTCTATTTCATGATATAAGAATTAATAAGCAGTGAAATGGTCATCAGGCAGGCAGCAGGTACTAGGAAGAAATACAGGGTGCTGGCAGTATATAGGTTAGTACAGAATCCTAGAAATACATTGTGTTGGGACTGAAAGAAATTTCCAGGGATCATCTAATCCATTTTTATAGACTCTTTGTAGGACTTCATCAATTCCATCTCATGCAACTATCACATTTAAAGGTAATTGATATGCGATATATATAGGAAACATTAGGAAAGCTATGAGCACTGATTAGCTGTTATTTCCCATATTAAGTCAGTTAACTTGGAATCTATGGTATTAAGGCAGAGTTGGGATCAGTAAAATTAAGATAGTTCTCCAAAGAAACTGAAGCAATTAAATGATAGAACTTGAAATAATACTAGTAGAGTTGTAAAATTACAAATTTGTAGAATCTTAGAATTGGAAGAGACCTTCCAATACTCAGATAGTCATTTCTGCTGAAAATCTTTTCAATAGATGGCTATCCAACATCTGTTTGAATTCTCATAGTAATGAAGAATTCATTAATTTGCAAGGCAACCCTATTACATTGTTGAATAATTCTAATTGTGCTGAAGCTGTTCCTTATATTGAGTTCAGATCTGACCCACTGTCACCTCTAACCGGTGGTTACAGTTTTCCTCTCTGGAGCAATATATGGAAGCCTTCATCCATATGAAAGGTCTTTATGCTTCTACCAAGTTTTTCTTTTTTCTGGGTTAAAAAGTCTCCTATTTCCTCAATTGTTTCTTATTTATTTATTCAACAGATATCTTCTGAGTGCTTTTAGACCTATCATGTGATCTGATTTTCAGATTCATAACTATCCCCTCTACTTTGGACACTTTAGAGTTTTATATTTGGAAAGCTACTTATTTGTCTATATTCTCTTGATAAGTTTCCTAATACTGTTACCTCAGCAAAGACACATTAGGAATTCTAAGGCTAATTTCCCCTGAGAAAGTATACCACTTTTAAGAATACCAACAGCTCAGCACCAAATATATTTTTTTGGTGAAACCCAAATGGTTTCTTAAAGAGTTGATGGAAACAGAAGAGAGGCCATATGACCCAATGTTATATAAAACTATTCTCAGTAAGATGGAATACAGCATAAAGTGGACCCTTCGTAAATTAGTCATTGAAATGCCAAAATTATCATCGTTGCGTGATGGTTTTAACACGAATCCCAAGGACAGCATTACAATGAAGCTCCAGGGCAAATTTTTTTCTGTCTAGTATATTGTTCACTTATGGGTTTATAGGGATATTTCTTAACAAAGAGGTAGGTGAGGTTGGAGTAGAATTTGAAATGATACATAAACTATCAAAGTACAAGATTCAATGTCTCTAGTGTCAAGTTCTTACCTTAAAATAGCAAAAGAAAAACTGACAGTGTAATACCTTATAAAAAGTGAAGATATTCTATGGTGTTTTCTGAGCCTACTGTCAGAAAGCATTCCATCAGAGTGGAGGTGGGGAGGGATAAGAACGACACTAGGATGAGACATGACACACTAACTGGACAAGACTCTGCTTGCTTGTTTAACTACCTTAAAAAAATAAAACCCCGACAGTGCTGACCTGGTAACCTTGTTAAGAACATGACTGACAAGTGCTTATGAGTTGGCAAGCAAACGGAGAAGCTTTTAAATACCTAACAGGAAACATGGTCTAGTAAAACTGGGAAGATTTCCATTTGATTTGCTGTGTGTTGATGATTACTGTGACCTCCTCAAGGAAGTCATGCCTCTGTATTTGACAGAAACCTATAACTCCTGGATATGATGGATCAGACTCCCTTCATGGGTCAAGAGGCTAGATTCTTCCATGTAGGCCTTTATAGAATAATCGTACCTTAGAAAATCTCAGAGGATTCTGGGAGGAATTTTTTCAAACTACCCAAAGTTCCATCAGATAACATAGGGAATTTTTTAAATATGCTATATTAGCTCAGAATGGAACTAAAACTGAATTTTTATTCCATTTTCTAACCTTGACCAACTTACTGAAACATACTGGGGACTCTAATATTAATTTTCTTGAACTATGGTGAGTGTTTTTGAAAAAAAAAATCTATACAGAGAGTGGAGTCAAGATGATAGAGTAAAGGCAGGAATACAACTGTATTCTACCATGTTCCCCTCCAAACAACTTTAAAATAATCCCTCAAATCAAATTTTGGAGCAGTTGAATCAACAAAAGGTTAGGGTGAAACAATTTCCTAGCCCAAGACAACTTAGGGGGTGATAAGGAAAAGTCTCTCACACTGGAGTGATGGTTGGGCCTGGAACACAGCACAAGCCTTGTGGTAACAAAGCCAGCAATTTGGAGGTGGCTGCATCAGAAGCAGCAGCAACGTTGGGAGTCAGCCCACATATGGTAACTAATCAAAAAGAGATCACAAGGGACTCTTTGTTGGTGCCGGGTTCAGGACCCGGTTTCATTGCCAGTATGGAGTTCTGTTTCAAAGTACCAGGACAGTGAAGAGTGCTTGTGGTTGTTCACAGGGGAGCAGGGACCCAGGTTTCACTTCCGACACAAAAAGAAGCACTAGTCCTTGTAGCTGCAGGAGAGGAGGGGACCTGGTCACAGTTGCAAGGCCAAGAGGAGTGCTAGTACTTGTGTCTAACAAGGTGCCTTCCTGGGTAAAGACCAGAAGACAGGCCAGGAGAACAGTGACCACACCTCTCTTTACAGCATACTGCCTTGGAAGCACAGAAAACTTACAGACCCCCAGAAATAGCTCTGCAAACAACTGCATGAACAACCTGAAGCTTGGAACAATGCCCTCTTAACCCTGGGGGCAAAATCCATCATATATGGAATAACATACACACTCAGTTGGGTATAGAAATCTATCTTACTCTACAAAGAAGTAGGAGGAGAAGGTGAAAAAGAAGGTGGTGAGGCTGATAGAAGGGAGGGTGAATTAAGGAAGGCAGTGGTCAGAAGCAAAAAACTTTTAAGAAGGGACAGGGTAAAAAGACAGAGAGGAAGAGTGATGAACTAGGAAAAAATAGGATGGAGGGAAATGCACAGTAATCATAACTCTTAATATGAATAGGATAAACTCATCCATAAAACAGAAACAGATAGAATGGATTAAAAAATAGAATTCAGCAATATGTTGTTTATAAGAAACATACTTGAAACAGAAAGATACACAGTCTAAAAATAAGGAGCAGGAGCAGAATTTATTATGCTGAGGTAAAAAAGAAAAAAAAAAACAGTAGCAATCATGATCTCAGATAAACCAAAAACAAAAATAGACCTAATAAAAAGAGATAAGCAGGTAAACTACATTTTGCTAAAAGGTAACATAGACAATGAACTAATATCAATACTAAACATATAGATACCAAAGTGACATAGCATCCAAATTCTTAAGGAAAAGTTAAATGAATTACAGGAGGAAATGAATCGAAGTGTACTAGGGAGGGACCTTAACTTTCCCCTCTCAGAACTAGATAAATCTAATCATAAAATAAATAAGAAAGGAGTTAAGGACGTGAATAGAATTTTAGGAAAGTTATTTATGACAGAACTGTGGAGCAAACTGGTCATGAATATAAAAGAGTATAACTTTTTCTGAGGTGTACATGACATCTCATAAAAATCGACCACATATTAGGGCATAAAACCCTTTTAAACAAAGGCAAAAAAGAAATGTGAAGTGTACCCCTTTCAGACCATAATGCAATAAAAATTATATTCAATAAAGGGCCATGGAAGCATAGATTAAAAATTAATTGGAAACTAATCTAATCTTAATGAATGTGTGGGTCAAAGAACAAATCACAGAAACAATCAATAATTTCATTAAAGAGAATGAAAACGAGACAACAAACCAAAATTTGTGAGATATAGCTAAAGCAGTACTCAGGGGGAAATTATTTCTCTTAATACGTACTTCATTAAAAAAAGGGGGAGAGAGCAGATCAATGACTTGGGCATGTAACTAAAAAATTCAGAAAAAAAAACCAAATAAAAAATCTCCAATTAAACAACAAAATGGAAATCCTGAAAATCAAAGGAGAGATTAATAAAATTCAAAGTTAAAAAACCATTGAACTAATCAATAAAACTAGGATCTAGTTTTATGGAAAAAAACAATAAAATAGATGAACCATTGGTTGATTTGATTTTAAAAAAAAGAAGAAAATCAAATTACCAGCATCAAAAATAAAAGGGTGAATGAACCACCAATTAAGATGAAATTAAAGCAATTATTAGGAGTTATTTTGCCTAATCACTGATGATCTAAGGCAGGGGTGGGGAGCCTACCATATTGTGGCCACATGTGGCCTTCTAAGTCCTTGGGTATGGCTTTTTGATTGAGTCCAAGTTTTACAAAACTAATCCTTTTATTAAGGGGATTTATTCTGTGAAGTTTGGATTCAGTCAAAAGGGCTGCACTTGAGGGCCTAGAGGGCCACATCCCTGACCTAAGGGAAATGGATGAATATTTACAAAGAATATAAACTGCTGAGATTAACAAAAGAGGAAATAGGTTACTTAAATAACGACCAGAAAAAGAAATTGAATAAGCCATAAATGAGTACCCTAAGAAAAACTCTAGGACCAGATGGGTTTACAAGTGAATTTTATCAAACTTAAGGAAGAATTAATCCCAATACTATATAAACTATTTCAGAAAATAATCAAAGAAGAATTTCTATATCAAATTCCTTTTTACAACACAAATATGGGGCTGATGCATAAACCAGGAAGAGCAAAAACAGAGAAAGAAAACTATAGGTCAATTTCCCTAACGAATTATTGAGGCTAAAATTTTAAATAAAATATTAGCAAGGCTATTACAGCAATATATCATAAGATCAAACCCTATGAGCAGTGGGATTTATATCAGAAATGAAGGGCTGGGTTAATATTAGGGAAACTTAGCATAATTGACTATATCAATAACAAAAACGAAACTCATGTATCTTAAAAAATGCAGAAAAAACTTTTGACAAAATTGAACACTCATTCCTATTAACACTAGAAAGTATAGAATAAATGGAACTTTCCCTAAAATAATTAGTATCTATCTAAAACCATCAGTAAGTTTGATAAATAATGGGGATAAACTAGAAGCCTTCCCAATAAGATCAGAGATGAAGCAAGGATGCCCATAATCACCATTATTATTCAATATTATTCTAGAAATATTAGCTATAGCAATAAGAGAAGAAAAAGAAATTGAAGGAATTGGAATTGGCAATGAGGAAACAAAACCATCAGTCTTTACAATTCAAATGATAGTATACTTAGAGAATCAACTAAAAACTAGTTGACATAATTTACAACTTCAGTAAAGTTGCAGGATTAAAAATACACTCTCATAAATCATCAGCATTTGTACATATTACTGATAAAGTCCAGCAGGAAGAGATAGAAAGAAAACTTCCATTTAAAATAACTGCAGATAATATAAAATACTTGGGAATCTACCTCCAAGACAAACCCAGGAACTATGTGAATACAATTATAAAACACTTTTCACATAAAGTCAGATCTAAACAATTGGAAAAATATTAATTGCTCATGTGTAGGCTGAGGCATTATAATAAAAATGATAATTCTAACTAAATTAATTTACACATTCAGTGCCATGCACACCAAACTATCAGAAATGTATTTTATAGAGCTAGAAAAAATAAAACAAAATTCCTCTGGAAGAACAAAAGGTCATGAATATCAAGGGAATCAATGAAAAAATGTGAAGGAAGTTGGCCTAGCAGTACCAGATTTCAAACCATATTACAACGCTGTAATCACCAAAACAATCTGATACTGGTTAAGGAACAGTGTGGTGGCTCAGTGGAATAGATTAGGTACATAAGACACAGTAGCAAATGACCATAATAAGTTAGTGTTTGATAAACCTAAAGATCCAAGCTTTTGTGGTAATAACTCACCATTTGATGAAAATTGCTGGGAAACTGGAAAGCAGTTTAGCAGAAACTAAGCATAGACTAGCATCTCACGCTGTATATCAAGATCAGGTCAAAATGGGTACATGATTTAGACAAAAAGGGTGATGAAAGCATGGAAAATTTTACCTCTCATCTAAGGATAAGGAAAGAATGTATGACCAAACAAGAGACAGAGAGCATTATGGGATGTAATATGAATAATTTTGATTATATTATATTAAAAAGTTTTTGCACAAACAAAACCAATGAAACCAATATTAGAAGGAAAGAAGGAAACTGGAGAAAACATTTTTTTTTACAGCAAGTTTCCCTGATAAAGTCCTCATTTCTCAAATATGTAGGGAACTGAGTTAAATTTATAAGAATATGAGTTATTCCTCATTTGTAAAGGGTCAAAGGATATGACTAGGCAATTTTCAGACAAAGAAATCAACTTTACCTATAGTTATATAAAAATGCTGTAAATCACTACTGATTAGAAAAATGCAAACTAAAATAACTCTGAGATACCACCACACAGCTATCAGATTGGTTAATATGACAGAAAAGGAAAATGACAAATTCTATTGGGTATGTGGAAAAATTGGGACACTCACGCACTGTTGGAGTTGTGAACTGATCCACCTATTCTGGAGAGCAATTTGGAACTATGTCCAGAGGGCTATAAAAGTGTGCATACCTACTGAACCAGAAATATCATTACTAGATCTGTATCCCAAAGAGATCAAAGTAAAAGGAACTATATGTACAAAAATATTTATAGCAACTCTTTTTGTGGTGGGAAAGAACTGGAAATTTAGGGGATATCCATCAACTGGGAAATCGATGAACAAGTTGTGGCATATGATTATGATGAATTCTATTATGCTTTAAGAAATCATGAGTGGGAGGCTTTCAGAAATACCTAGGAAGACTTATATGAACTGATGCAAAGTGAAGTGAGCAGGAGAATATTGTACATAGTAACAGCAATATTGTAAGGATGATCAGCTGTGAATGACTTAGCTATTTTCAGCAATACAATGATCCAAGGCAATTTTACAAAGGACTTATGATGAAAAATGCTATCCACCTCCAGAGAAAGAACTTACGGAGTCTGCAGATCAAAGCATACCTTTTTTTAACTTTGTTTTTATTTATTTATTTTTGGTCTGTGTTTTCTCTTGCAACATGGCTAATATAGAAATATGTTTTGCATGACTACGAATATATAATTCATATCAAATTGCTTGCCTTCTCAAAGTGGGAGGAAGGGAAAGAAATTGGAACTTACAATTTAACAAAAATGAATTAAAAATTTTTTACATATAAATGAGGAAAAAAATAAAACAAGAGCAAAAATCTATAAAACTGCTATATTTACTGGGAAATTTATATGGAAGCTAGGCTCCAGGTATATAGAACAATTCCATAGGAAGTAGGAGCTTTTTTGTAATCAAAATTTTACCTGCAGACTTATTTGGGTTTTTAAAAATTGTTTTCTGGAGAAATCATCTTCTGCCTCTGTTTTGAAAGTGCAGTTGTTTCTTCTAAATTAATCAGTGGGTATTTCTGTGCTATACAGTGTGCTAGTTGATGGGATACAGAATTAAAAGTGAAACAGCTGTTTTCCTTTCTGGAGCTTATATTCTATTAGGTGGAGCCATGGAAACAACATCTATAAGCATGCCATATCCAAAATATGTACAAAATAAATATATTGTTTTGTTGGGTAGGGTACCAGCAATGAGAAGGATCAATACAGATTTTATATAGAAGGTCTTTGAAGTGAGTTTTGAAGGAAAAAAAGCAATTCTAAGAAGCACAGAGGAGATGAGAATACATTTAAGGTACATAAGGCAGAGAGGAAAGAGGTGGCATGTCACGTGTGGGGAACAGCAGGAAGATTACATATGATTCAGCCACAGAGTACAAGAAAGGGAGTTCTATTATAAGGCGGGAGTCAGGTTGGGAGGGCTTTAAAAGCTAAACAAAGGTACTTATAGTTGATCCTTAAAGGCAATAGGGATCCATTAGAGTCTATTAAATAGGGAGGGACGTGATCAGATCTTCACTTTAGCAAGTATAAGAAGGATGGATTGGAGTGGGGTGAGCTTTGAGGCAAGGAGATCAATTAAGAGAGACTGTTGTAGTTCAGGCAAGAGATGATAAGGACTTGGATTATGGTAGTAGTCACAGAGAGCTGCTGTGGACGTAAAAATGACAAAACTTAGCAACCTGTTGGATATGGGAGGAAAAGAATGGAGCAGGTGTGGGGAACCTGTGACCTTGAGGCCGCATGTGGCCCTCTAGATCCTCAACTGTAGCCCTTTGACTGAATCCAAACTTCACAGAACCAAATCCCATTAATAAAATGATTTGTTCTTTAAAACTTGGATTCAGTGAAAAATCCACACCCAAGGACCCAGAAGGCCACAGGTGGCCTTGAGGCTGCAGGTTCCCCACCCCTGATAGAGATTATAGGATAATACTGAGGTTGCAAGTCTAAGTAATAAGAGGGATGGTTGGGCAAAGAATAGAAATAAAAATAGGGAAGTTTGGTAGAAGGCTGGGTTTGAGGGGAAAGATAATGAGTTCTAATTTGGACATGGTGAGTTTGAAATGCCTGTGGGACATTGTTTAGAATGTCTAATAGGCAGTTGGCGCTACACAGCTATATAGGAGAAATACTAGGGATCTGTCTCTATATCTATTTCCATATATCAGAGTCATTTATATAGTGATGATTAGATTCATGGGAGCTAGTGAAATCACTAAGTGAAGAGAAGAGAGTACAGGACTGAGTCTTGGGGTACATTCACAATTAGGGGGCGTGATATAGATGGTGAACCAGCAAGAGACTGAGAAATGGTCAGAGATGTGGGAGGAGGAGGAGGAAGAAGAGAAGAGAGAAGGGGGGGGAGAGACATCGTGAAAATGCAGAAGAGGGAGAGTAGCCAGGAGCAGAAGGCAGTTTGGTGTCAAATACTGCAGAGAGCACAAAGATGTTGAAGACTGAGAAAAGGTCATCAGATTTGGCAATTAAGAAACCATTAGCAACTTTGAAGAGAATATATTCAATTGAATGATGAGGTCAAAAGCCAGATTCCAGAGAATTGAGGAGTGAGTAAGAGAAGAGGAAATGGAGGCAAGGAGTATAGATAGCTTTTTCTAGTAGTTTGGTTGTGAAACTGAGCAAAGATATTGGATGATAGCTTGAGGGGATTGTATGGTCTAGTGAGGAATTTTAATGCATCATAGAAGGAACTAATAGAAAGGGAGAGGCTGAATTAATATTGGAGAGAGGGGATCATTGTGGGAGTAACCTTCAAGAGAAGAGAGGAGAGGACAGGATCAAGGTTAAAACGCAGGAGCTTGGCAAGAGCAAGGGAGATCTCTTCATCAGAGATTGAAATAAAGGAGGGGAAAATATCTATCAAGGGATATCAAAAGCTATCAAGAGATGTTGAGATGTAGAAAAGGGTGAGAAAATGAGCTCATGAAGAACGGTCTGTATTTTCTCATTAAATAATGAGTTGCAGTTCTCAGCCGAAAGGGTGGGGAAAGGGGTGATGTGGTAGGCTTGAGAAGAGAAGGTTTGGAACCTCTGTGGTGAGTGACAGAGATTGATTAGGTAGTAGTAGAAGAATTGGCTTGCCATGATGAATGCCCAGTTGAGATGGTGCATATAAATTTATAGAGGATCCTTCAGTTTGATGACATGACATCCCCTAGTTCTATTCAGCAGCTGGTGAGTAGGAGCAATGTTTCTGGATGATTGGAGTGATTCAGGGTTCCAGTTTGTCAAAGTGCAAACACTGACCAAAGGGGGGGGGCAAGTGTTTTGAGAATAGAGGACAGTGTAGAGTTAAACTGGTTAACCAGAGGGTGAAGGCTAGGAAGAAAAGAATATGAACTGGAGAAAGGTGATGTACTGGGAGAGTACTGAGGGATTGGAGGTACAGGTGAAGATGAAAAATAGGCTGAGAAGGGTTAAGACGGAGAGAGGCAGAGTGATGTGATAGGTAACAATGTTGATTAAAGATGGCTTGTTCTGACATTCCAGCATTTTTAGAAAAGTTTCTGTAATAAGCTGAGACGCTCGTAAAGACAAACGTGTCAGACGTCAGGTGTGTGCTTGATTTGGTACCTGTGCCGGTGGTTAAAAAGACCACAGAATGAAAATTACTAGCTCTCCCTAGACTGAGCTAAAGAAGGTGTAATCAAAAAGGTATGAGAAGGGCGGAGAATCTTAGACCAGTTAGATTCAATAAATCCCCACTCTGACATTTATGGGCTGTGTGACTGTGGACAGTTTTTCAGCTGTGAAATGAGGGTACTTGTACCACCACCCTCCCTGGGCTATGAGGGAAGAGCTTTGTAAACCTTTAAAGTGCTTTTTAACTGTGGGCTTTTAATAAGTAAAAAATACCATAAAGAGGCAGTCAGAGGCTTCTTCTGATAGGCCATCACGCAGGATTACACCGCTTATAAACAGAAACACTATGATTATTTTTCTTCTGTTTTCTTATACCTTATGAATAGGACACTAGAGAGGAATTATTGTCTCTTCTCTTTTTTTTTCTTGTATGGGCTTAGAGAAAGAGAGAGATTGGGAAAGTGAAGTAGAAAGAAAGCTAAGCATCATCAGCTCAGGTCTACTAAAAATCAACCTGACACTGTCGGTAGGAGAGAGTTAAAGCCACTGGCTGCGAAAAGGCCTCGTGAAGTAAAAATCTATGTTTTTTGTCCAAAAGTGAAGGGGGAGTTAGAAGAAAGAATTCACAACAAACTTTTATGTAAGCAGGGTTAGACCAAACTGTGAATGAAATAAACATTAGTGAGAGAGGCACCAAATTGCACCTAAATGCTGATTTAAATCAACTGTAATTGTTAACTATTTTCAAATGTAGTGTTCTTTATGTATGCTTGCATATATCTACCTTTTTTTTTGATGATGAGCAGCTAGATTTTCAGTAAAAAAAAAAAGAGACATAAGTAGACTGTTTGGACTACAGACTTAGCTGATGATGGCACAACTTATATTTCAGAATAATGTTCTCCTAGATTCTAGGAGGATATTGAGTTTGCAAAACCAAACATATAAAGCAACAGAACCAAATGTTCTACTTCATTCCTTTTCCTAAAATATCATGATGAGTTACATTTAACTTAAACGGTAACTCAGGAATATATTCATGCAACAGAATAAGAATATCGCACACTGGAAAAGTTTTGCTTTAGCCTCAAACTCATCCCCTGAACAGTCAGAAAAGGGTCACCTTTTGCAAGTTCTTCTCTGTCCTTTCGTTCATTAAAAATGGGCTGAGTACTTTTTTTATCCAAAATAATTCCAACTGTTTGGCAAAAAACAAAAAGGAACCTTAAAAATATTTTCCACACTAAAGACTGTCTTGGATTTAGCTTTTTTTGAAAAAAAAAGTGCTTTTGATGGAGAAGTAGAGTTTGCACTTTATTCAACTATTTTTTTGTTTGGTAGCCAAAAAATCAAAATCATTAATGTAAAGTGTGGCTTTTGAATACAATATAACCAATGATAAAATGGCATTTCCAGAATCAGTATTCAGGGCTTAAATTTAAGACATAATTGATCTCTTTCCAGGATTTTTTTTTATAGCCATACAATTTGTAGTTCTGACTTACACACTGAAAAGCTGACCCTTCTAACTTCAACTTGCTGCAATATAAAAATAGTACCATAGGACATAAGCAAAATCTCCTAAACCAATTTTCTCAGAGTGATTCTCTACAAGAGTTTATATACATAAGGAAAACAGGAATCAAACATAAATTTTCCTAATATCTCAGATATCAAAAGCAAGGGTCAAACCTTTTGCAATAAAAAAAAATAGTCTCAGATATCTGAGCTAGAAGGGCCTTGAGAGAACCTCTTCAGAGTTTCTTTCATGAACTCTTTCAGTGAACTGATGAAACCTCTTTTCAGAAAAATGTCTTTAAATGCATAAAAGAAAATAAGTTTAAACAGAAACCAATTATATTAAAAACCAGCTTCACAGACCCCCCTTCTTTCCCCCCAGGTCAAGAGCCTTTATTTCAGTTCAGCACTTTCATTTTATACATGAGGAAACTGAGCCCCAAACAGACTACAGTAATTTTCCCAAGGTTCCAGAAGCTGGACTAAAACTCCAAATTTTTAATTCACAGGCTCCTTCCTTTTTAATCAGTCAATAACCACTTATTAAGCACTTAATATTTCCCAGGCATGGTGCTAATCATGGGGGAGACAAGGTACAAACAACTATGTAGCATAATACATAATAATATCATTACTATATAATAATATAGTACCAGCACTATGGGCACCAGATTATTTTAAAGCCTACTTGATAGCAGTAAAGATGATGAAGGAAGAGAAGGATGAAGAATTAAGTAGATTTAAAATAATAAAAAGAAACCTGCTATCCTGGAAAAAAAAGTTTCTTTTAATATTATTACATACAAGTTAGAATAGTTTTCTGGACATTCAGGCTACATTTATTGAGTTCGCAGAAAGTACATAGAATGCAGTATTAGATTCTTTAGTTTGTATCTTGACGTCACTCCTCTCCATTGACTCAAGGAATGGGACTTTGGAGAGTATCTTTAGACTTGGATGGTACTCTTGGGATGCTACTCTTGGGTTGCTTACGAATCGCTTTCAGAAACTGATAATGTCTTTCAAGTTCCTTACCACATTGTCTTCAATAGTGAGATGGCAGATTTTAAAGCACTGTCATGAGGGATGAAGCCTGAGGAAAGTTTTAAGTTGAATTGGCATAATTTTCAGCATTTAAGACTTGCCTAAGATTCTTTACACAGTTCCTTGTTCCTAAAACCATTTGTTTTAAGTTTGTATAAAGAAACAGTCTATAAAGTTAAATTAAAGATCCTCTTCCAATGGCAAAGGAGTAATTATTCATTTAGTCTGGAAAATCTCTACTTTATTGATTCTGTGTATGATACAGGGACACATCCAGGTGGTGTAGTGGACAGAGTGCCAGACCAGGAGTCAGGAAGACCAGAGTTCAAATCCAGCCTCAGATATGTGCTAGCAGTAGTCACTGAACCCTGTTTGCCTCAGTTTTCTCTCCTATAAAATGAGCTGGTGAAGGAAATGGCAAAACCACTCCACTATCTTTGCCAAGAAAACCCCAAATGAAGTCTCTAAGAGTTGGACACAGTTGAAATGACTGAACAGTAACAGCAATTACATGACATGGGGTGAAGAACAAGGAGAATAAAGGGTGATGGGATTTATATATTGGGTATAGGCTAGACTGCCAAATAGCAGATTAAGATCTGTCCAGATTTATGCCCACTTTTTAATTCAATCAGGACATCTTGTTTACAAGACATAGCTAGCTAGGTTTGTTACTTTAAATAAGGAGTCAAGGACCTACCTTTGACCACTCTGATGCCTCCCAGATAGAAAGACAGTCACGGCCTTCACAACTTTGAACTGCTGTTGGTTTGTGGCTGAGGCAGTAGAGGTCTCGGGTGTTAACATAGGTACCATTCTGCAACTGATAAACACAAGTCACCTCCCGGTGCTGAATTCCTTTCTCACAGGTTGCTGAGCAGGTACTCCAATGCCCTGTCATCCACCTGCACAGAGAAAAAGATAACATGAGAGATTGCAGACTGTAAAGTTTGCTCCGGGGTCCTTCCAAATGGTATTGAAAGAAGCATGGGAGAGTGGATATAGTAAATGCAGATCAACCTTTAGAGTCATCTTTGGATGCAGGCCTTGGTGAGGCTGAATTATCAGATCTTTAATCTAGAATTTTATTAATTTTCTCACTTCGCTAACATTCCCACAAGCTAAGTTTTGTTATCATCTCTTATAAATTTTGGAGGATGTGGAAGGATGGAGGTGGATGAGGAGAACTAGGAATATGCAACTTGGTGAGGCAAACACACTGAATTTAGCGTGTTTATATAGGCCTTCTAGTCCAAAGCTCCTGACTAATGCAGGAATCCCCTTCCTAACTTCTTGACAGATGGCCATGTGCTTCAATATTTCTGATGAAGAGGAACTCCGTAGTTTGCAAGGCAACCCATTTTATGCTTGGACAGTTCTAACTATAATCACATTTTCTTCAAATTGAGCCAAAATCTGCTGTCCTATAACTTCCACCTATTTCTGTCTTAGATCATGTGGGAGAAGAAATGGACCTGTGTTTGGATTATTTCAGGGAATGAATGCATGTGGATCTCCCCTCTACTAATAATATAGGTTGGCATCTTCAAATGACTTGACCATGGTCACATGGCCAGTAGGTGTCAGAGGGAGAATTTGAACCTAGAACTTCCTGGCTTTGAGGATGCCACATTGCTTCTCCTCTTGGTCAGTACAGAATAAATTTACTCTCTGCTTCATATGACAGCCCTTGAATAGACAGACATTAAGTGCTTTCCCTTCCCCAGGTTTTCTATTTTTTGGTATTGCCCATAGTTCCTTTGTCTGCAGATCCCAAAATATGGATTAGAAGGGGCCTCACAGGCTTTCTAGTCAAATCCATTCCTACAGAGGAATGCCCTCCACAATATACCTAAAAAGCAATCATCTCACCTTTGTGTGAAGACTTGAGCAAGGAGGGCCCAGGCAATTCAGTCTACTTCTAGACATCTCTACAAGTCAGCAAGTTTATAACTGCCTCTCTGTAACTTCTCCCCAGTGTTCCTTGTTCTGTCCTCTTCCAAAAGAAGATAGCTAACACCTCTTCCATATGATAATCCTTCAAATATTTGATTGCTATGAAATCAATAATTTCATAGCAGAAATTATATGCCTCCCCACCCTACTAGATTATTTTAAAAAAAATATTTTTCTCTAGGCTAAACATTTGAGTTCCTTCAACTGAACCTTGGGAGGTGTGGTGACAAGGTTCTTCACCATCCTAGTGATCCTTTCCATAATAGTCTTTAGCTTATCAATGTCCTTCCTTAAAAAATGGCACCTAGAACTGAACACAGTACTCTAGATATGTTCTTAGTAGAGCAGAGTATAGCAGAATTATCATTTTCTTTATTCTGTACTTTTTTGCTTCTCTTAATACAGCTCTCCAGAGCATTAGTTTTTTTTGGCTATCATGTCTTATATTGAGCTTGCAGTCCACTAAACCCTCCAGATATTTATATTTCAAATTACTTTAAATTACATAAAGTCTAATCCACTTGTGGAAAATGGAAAACTATGCCTAGTAACGTGCCTTGCCAAAAAATGAGGCACTGAGTAAATGAAAACTCTTGAAGAAGTCAAAGGATGATAAGTCAGATACTTTGTGCTTAAATTGTACAAAGCAAAGCATTTTGGAAGTAGATAAAAACAGCATGGTGAGCAATAATGGAGGGCAAAGAAAAAAGAAAGCATCTAATACAGGTTAATATGCAAGACATTGAAAGGGAAACAGTAAGACAGCACTGTATAGTATCAAGAGACCTTCAGAGCCTGGAGCTGCTAAAGCAATAAACAAAGCTCTTAGAATAGCCAAGAAGTGAAAAGAAGAATGTTTCTTGAAACAAAAATTGAAAAAAAAAAGTACTTAGAATCATAGAATTTTAGAGCTCTAAGTCATCTTAGAGGCTGTCTAGTCTAGTTCCTTCATTTTACAGGGAAGGAAACTAAGGCCCTTCCCAAGGAGGTGATATGACTTGCCTAATTAAGCTCATATAGAAATGAGAACCTGAAAGATAAATTGAAAAGTGAAGATCCATCACTTTGAAGACTTTCTGGAGCCATATTATCTTTCTTTCTTTCTTTCTTTTTTTTAAGGCAATTGGGGTTAAGTGACTTGCCCAGGATCACACAGCTAGTGGGTGTCAAGTGTTTGATCTGAGGCCGGATTTGAACTCAGGTCCTCCTGACTTCAAGGCCGGTGCTCTACCCACTGTGCCACCTAGATGCCCCCATATTATCTTTCTCTAAGACTATATATTCATAAAAGCTTATTTTCCCTAATTTTCAAATTCTGGAATTTTTTGAAAAACCCTAACATTTTACATTGTAGAAGAAATGTATTTTGGTTCCAAATCCAATGCTTTATTAGTCATAGCAGAAATAATATCAATTCTTTCTTTCTTTTTTTTTTTTGGGTGAGGCAATTGGGGTTAAGTGACTTGCCCAGAGTCACACAGTTAGTGAGTGCTATGTGTCTGAGGCTGGATTTGAACTCAGGTCCTCCTGACTCCAGGGCCGGTACTCCATCCACTATACCACCTAGCTGTCCCCTCAGTTGTTTCTTATATGACATAATTGCTAAGTTCCTCTTAAACTTTGGTACCCAGAGTAGAGTACAGTATTATATCTATGATGTGATCAGTATATAGTATGACAGTATTACCTTTAATATTGCAGATATACTTCTATTAATATAGTCTAAGATTACATTTTGTTTAGCAGCCATTACCAGACATTTACAATTTTGTGGTTAACTAAGATATCTGCAGATTTATTTCCTCTACGTGACTTGTGGTCAAGATGTATCCTCTATGTTCTGTATTTGTACAGTTGACTTTTTGAATCTATGTGACAAGAACTTATATTTATAACCATTAAATTTAATCTTGTTCTGTTTTGTAAATAATTTCAGGCTGTTGAGACAAATTTTAAAAATATGAATTTAAGAGGCAGCTAGGTGGCGCAGTGGATAGAGTACTGGCCCTGGATTCAGGAGGACCTGAGTTCAAATCCGGCCTCTGACACATAACACTTACTAGCTGTGTGACCCTGGGCAAGTCATTTAACCCCATTGCC
The DNA here is from genome assembly GCF_003287225.1 of Phascolarctos cinereus. Classification (NCBI taxonomy): domain Eukaryota; kingdom Metazoa; phylum Chordata; class Mammalia; order Diprotodontia; family Phascolarctidae; genus Phascolarctos; species Phascolarctos cinereus. The sequence goes on from NW_027555736.1 coordinate 133,273,619, forward strand.
TAGCCAAATATATATGTGTGTGTATGTGTGTGTGTGTGTGTGTGTGTATGCATGTATATGAATTTAATTAACTAGAACTTTGGATACAAAAGGCAGCATTCAGGAAGGTGAATAGGAAGAGAAATTTATTTCTACTCATACTACAGATTTGGAGAACCAGAGAGTTGGTATTTTGTAATCTGTTACAATAGCAAATCTGTCCCAAAGCATGAAAAATTAGATTTCTTGGATGAGGATATGTGTAAAATGGGGCATTGGAAGACAGAAAATTTAATTTTATGGCTCTGCATGTTATAGTCTCTTCTATAAAAATAATTTAAAAATTTTAGGAGTTAAATTTATCCCCTTGAGATAGTTTTATTTTCCATAACCACCATTTACTCAGTACCTTCCTAGAAAAAAAATCTCCTTGGCCTTTCAGATATCAGGTTATCATCATCATCATTAATAATAATAAGTATTGTCATTTCACAGTTATGTAGTGAAGTGCCTTTACTCTTGTGAAGAGGAGGGGTTTTACATAGTATGACATGATGGAAAGGAATCCTCCCATCGCTGCTTCCTGACTTCCAGTAAAGGAACTTTTAATCCTTTATAATTTCCCTCATCCTTGCTGCCCATAACCTCATAAAGGATAGGACATAGCCAAAAACATTTGTAGATATATGTTAAACCTATTTATGGCTGTGCTCACTAACTGGGCTAATCTCTGCCAATTCTTCTCTAATATACCCTACTGGAACTATGAATAGGAACTATTTCTGCACTCCTCTCTTTGAGCTCCAGAAAAGTAAGTCCTTTTTGAGATTGACCCTATGCAATTGTTTCACAATAGCCACAGACATTTAACAAACAGTATTAGATTGATTTTCATATGATTGTCAGGCACTTTACCCGTACCTCATGATTCTAACTTTATAAATACGCCTTAGCACTATCAGTTCAGTCCTATATGACTGGCATCTGACAGATGTTATTTGCATTTACCCTAGAGAACAGTCACAGCTGTTTGTACTTTCCACTCTAGATCTACCACTTGTACAGCCGGAATATGAAGACAATTAAAAGGTACCCCAAACAGCCAGATGTGATATTTTGGTTGAGAACGACCTAGATGAGACTTTTTTGTATAAGTGAAACTCAAGTAACGTCTGTCAAGGTGTTTCCTGCAGTTGGTCAGTGTGTTATAGTCTTACTAATGATATGAATTCCTGGATAAAGAGAAGAGAGGAATAACGTGTTTGTGTGAACCTATGCCATTCTGCCCTGCTAGCAGAATGGACCTCTTCATTGGCATTTGTGAGAGTGATCATCTAAATAACAGCAACTACTCATATTTCTACAGTGCTTTACAAGAGGCTTTCTGCTCAACACTCATGTGATGCAAGCTGATGCACATTTTATAGATGAGAAAACCAAAGTTCAATGACTTATTCAATTTCACACAGCTAATAAATGTGAGAGCCAGGACTGGAACCTGCTTCTCCTAAGGTGATATGTGTACGATGTAACAAAAGCCATATGCTAGCAAGGTATTCCCTAACACCTGAGTTTACTAAATATTTTAATTAAGATTAATTTAGTAAAATGACTAAAATGTCCATACCCTTTGACCCAGAGAGTCCACTGCTGGGCATACACTCCCTTGACATTGACAAAAAGACATGCTCTATATGTATGCCAAAATATTGCACCATCCTTTTGTGAGAGCAAAGAAGATAAATAAAGTGGGGAATGGCTAAATGACTTGTGGCACATGGCTGGAATGCAATATTAGTATGCTGTAATAAATGATGAACTCAAACATGAAGAGATTTACATGAACTGATATAGGATTAAGTGAGTAAAACAAGGAAAACAATATAAATCATGATTACAACAATATAAATAGAAAGAACAACCACAAAACAATAGAAATAAATGTTGCAAAGTTATAAAGAAACAAGCTTGGTTCTGAAGGAGACATGAAAAAACACTGCCACATGTTCATTTGCAGAGGTCTATGGATGTAGAATATAACAGTCTTAAACCAGCTTAAATTATGAGGATCATTTGTACAAGGGCTGAAATGAAGCTTACTTTTCACTCAACATACTCTGTCCTCATGGCCAATATAAGTTTACCAACACCTGTGACTGTAGAAGGAAAGCAATCCCCACTTCCTCATTCTGTACAACTCTTTTTCATGTCCTTTATAGATCCTCCATAGGGAGTCGACCTAATATCGTTTCTCCTAATTCTTCTAACAATATGAGGGTACCAATGTTGCACTTATCTCAGATCTACATACCCCTTCTAAGCCAATCATCCCCAGAGCTATAGTCATTTATCACAAACTGCCTAACGAACATTTCTAACTGGATTTCCCAGGGGTATCTCAAACTCACGATGTCCAAAACAATTCATGATTTTTACTCCGAGGCCCAGTCCTCTCTGAAATTCCTTTATGTGTGTTTAAGGCACCACCATTCTTCTGGTTACCCATATATGCTCCCTTGGTGTTGTCCATGGCTCCTCAATCTCGAGTCACCTGGCTTATCAAACAAGTTGCTAAATCTTGTTTCTGCCTCCCCAATGCCTCTCACCATTCACATGGCCACTACTTCCTATTCTCCTCTTCTTCATGTATACAATCACCAGCCCCTCACCACCTCTTGTGTGGGATTGGGAAGAAAGGGCTATGACAACCAGCTGGTGTTATATATGAAAAACATTATGTTTGGTGAATGTGTGGGAAGGGGAGGGCATAGAAAGAGAAGATAAAACTGTCATTGGCTTCATTTATATTTCTACTTGGAGGGAAATGAGGGTATATAGAAGCAGTTGAGATTGTCCTGATAGCTAAAGGATGGATTGAAACAGTTGATGCTTTTGATCACTTAATAGGATTAACATTTTCCAAGAAGGATCAAATATCACTAACTTGCACTTACAAGGCTTCTAAAGTTAGTGCTGGTTTCCTTTCCCCTCGAGAAGGTAATGAAGAAAGTGCTTCATATAAGATTGTAAGTTCACTTAAAAATGTGAAAATAAGTAGTGACTTGGAAGCCATGGATTTGGAAATCATTCTACTGAGAAGAAAATCATTGACGTAGAGGCTAGTCTAAATTGGATTTGTTGCCAAAATAACATGATAACAAAGGAATGGTAGAAACAGCAAATTTGTGAGCCAACAGTTAACACCTCCTCCCCTTCTCCAGATGTTGCCTGCCATATGGCAGCACCTAGGAATCTTGGATTGACCTTACTTGAAAATGCATAAATAGACCATTGGTAAACTGTCTTCATTTCGTGTGGGATTAGTGTGGAAGATGGTGGCTCAGAAGGCCCAAATCCTGTATTGACTCTCTTTACCTTTTGCATGGTAGACCCATGTTGCAGGTCTTAAATTTTGCTTCTGTAGTTACATTTTTGTTTCTCTGGAATCCATTTCTCCTTACCCTTGCTTCTCCTCTCCTCAACCCAAACTTTTTCTTTTTTTTTTTTTTTTGCAGAAACCTTGTGCTTTCATCTTGAAAGAGTGAAAGTAAGTTCCTAAAAAGGACCAAAGGCTCATCTGTATTCTTCTATCTTATGGGAATAAGCCTTAATGAAAACTCTAATGTAAATATTTTTCTAGTTAGCCCTGATGGGTATAAAAACCTTTTCCCTAGGAAAAATACTTTGAATTCATTCAAGGAAAGGGTAGGATACCCCAGAGTTAGGAAACCTATGATGAACTATGGGAATCTTGAGGCTAAAATAAAATGTGCAGTGTTAATACTCCTTAGCTCCCTAGCTAAGGATGGCTGATTGCCACCTGTTTCTGAACATCTTTGAAATAAACTTTGTTTTATTCTGCAACCACAAGTTAGTCTTGTGTTAATAGTTATTTCCTAAACCCTGTGATTGATACCCAAACATGGATCAGCTTGCCTGGTCAAGTTAATAGAACTGGTAACCATTATGTCAAAATGGCGGAGTAATGTAGCTTCCTATGTGATGATGCCAAGAAAAAACAGGGGCAAAGTAATTAAAGTGAAGTGCAAAAAACGTTTAAGGACCCCATTCATCCCCTGCCTTTTTTGGGCAAGAACCATATTGCATACTTTTCATTTAGGTGGGGTGACAGACATCTAGTCAGCTTTACCCCATGGATCCTTAAGCAAGAAGATGAAATCAATTTCCATTATTTTTTCTCTTTGCTTCTTCACTCTATTTTGTAACATGTTTTATAGGTTTAAAGAACATCACACTTGGGACAGCTAGGTGGCACAGTGGATAGAATACTTCCCTTGGAGTCAGAAGGACCTGAGTTCAAATCTGGTCCCAGACCAGAAACTAGCTGTGTGACCCTGGGCAAGTCACTTAACTCCAACTGCCTCATCCCCCCCCCCAAAAAAAAATTATACTCATTGAAAAATGGAAAAGGAAAATGACAGAATATAGGCAGCAACCATGCTGAAATATCTTAACATTATCCTCCAAACAACATTAAAATAACTCCTCAAATCAAATTTTGGAGGGGTAGAGTCAACAAAAGGTCAGAGTGAGAATTTTTTTCCAGCCTAAGACAATCTTAGGAAGTCAGAAAGAGAGAATTTTGACACCAGGATGAGAGCCAGCCTGGAGCATGCCAGGAGCATCAGCCTTGGGCATTGGAAGCAGCCACAACAGCAGCAGAAGCAGAAGATTCAGCAACTCTCAGCCCAGACATGGTAAGGGGGTCAGACAACTGGTCAGAGAGATTATAGGGGCCCTTTCACTGGTACTCACTGCAGCTGGCAGTAATTGGCAACTCTATTACTCATACACAATTCTGGGTCATAGTTCCAGGGCAGAGAGGAACACAGGTGATTGACCACAAGGGAGCAGGTGTTCCCATTGCAGTTCCAAGGCAAAGAGAAACACTAGTGCTTATGGCTTCAGGAGAGCAAGGGACCTGGTCACAGTTCCAGGGTCAAGAGGAGTACTAGCACTTGCAGCTGCAGGGAAGCAGAGGCCCCTCCTGAGTGAAGACCAGAGCACAGACCAGGAGAAAAGTGACCACACCTTTTCCAGGATAATACCACATTGGAGGCACTAAAAATTTGCAGAACCCATGAAATAGCTCTGAAAAGAGCAGCTCAAAAAGCCTGATGCTTGGGACAGTGCTTTCCTACCACCAGGTGAGCAGAACCCAATTTTAACAAAGTTCAGAGTTAAGAAATATTCTGAAAAAGAACAAACAACAAAAAAAGAACTTGACCATTAAAAAGCTACTACTATGGCAAGGAAGATCGAGAACAAACTCAGAAGAAGACAACAATGTGAAAACAGCTATAAACAAAGCCTCAAAAAATGCTAATTGGACTCAAGGCCAACAAGAATTCCTGAAAGAGTTAAAGAAAGAGATTAAAAGAAAGAGGAAAAATTGGGGAAAGTAATGAGAGTGATGCAAGAACATTATGAAAAGAGAATTATCAGCTTGGTTAAAATAACTACAGAAATACTGAAAACCAGAATTGGCCAAATGGAGAAAGAAGTACAAAAGCTTGCTGAAGAAAATAATTCCTTAAAAATTAGAACTGGGCAAATGGAAGCTAATGATTCCATGAGACATCAAGAAACAATAAAACAAAGTCAAAAGAATGAAAAAAAAAGAAGAAAATGTGAACTATCTCACTGGAAAAACAATTGACCTGGAAAATAGATTGAGGAGAGATAATTTAAGAATTATTGGGCTACCTGAAAGCTATAATCAAAGACAAAGCCTAAACATCATATTTCAAGAAAAATGGTACTAATATCCTGGATCCAGAAGGAAAAAAAGAAATAGAAAGAATCCACCAATCACCTAAAAGAGATCCCAAAATAAAAACACCCAGGAATATCAGAGCCAAATTCTAGAGTTCCTAGGTCAAGGAGAAAATACTACAAGTAGCCAGAAAGAAACAATTCAAATGCTGTGGTGCCACAGTCAGAATCACACAAGATTTAACACCATCCATATTAAAGGGGCAGAGGGCTTGGAATATGATGTTCCAGAGGGCAAAGGAGATAGGGTTACAACCAATATTAATTTACCCAGCAAAATGGAATATAATCACTTAGGGGGGAGATGGATATTTAATGAAATAGAGGACTTTCAAGTATTTTTGATGAAAAGGTCAGAGATGAATAGAAAATTTAAACATTCAAACACAAGACTCAAGAGAAGCATAAAAAGGTAAACATGAAAGAGTACTCATGAGACTAGATAAAGTTAAACTGTTTACATTCCTACATGGGAAGATAATACATGTAACACCTAAGAATTTTATTATCTTTATTAAGGCAGTTAGAAGTCTACATAGATAGAGGGCATAAGTTTAAGTTGATTATATTGAGATGATCTAAAAAAATGAAGGGATGAGAAAGAAGGATGCACTGGGAGAAGGGGGAAGGGAGAGCTGGAATGGGTAAAATTTTCTCATATAAAAGAGGCTTGAAAGGAAGACCTTTTGGATAAAAGGGGAAAATGGGAGGGGGTGGTGGGAAATGCTTGAACCTTACTTTCATCAGAATTGGCTCAAAGAGGGAAGAATATATACACACACACACACACACACACACACACACACACATATAATCAATTAGGTATAGAAATGTATTTTACCCAATAGAGAAGGAAGAGAAGGGATTAAGAGATATAGGGGAAGGGGATGACAAAAGGGAAGGCAGATCAAAAGATGTAGTGGTCAGGATCTTTTTTTGAGGAGGGATAGGATAAAAAAAGGAGAGAGAGAAGAACAAAAAGAAGAAAATAGAATGGAGAAAAAAACCACAGTAACATGAATGGACTGAGCTCACTCACAAAGCAGAAGTGGATAGCTGAATGGATTAGAAACCAGAATCCAGCTAGCTCTCTCTCTCTGTCTCCCTCTCCCTCTCTGTTTTACAGGAGTTATACTCAAAACAGAAAAACATACACACAGTTAAAATAAAGGGTTAGAGCAGAATCTATTATGTTTCAGGTGAAACAAACAAACAAAAAAGAGGCAGTAGTTGCAGTCATGATTTCAAACAAAGAAAAAGCAAAAATATACCTAACTAAAAGAGGTAATCAGGGAAAATGTTTTGCTAAAAGGTAGAGAATGGAGTAATATAAAAAGGTTTTACAGCAAGTTTCTCTAGAAAGGCCTGAATTCTCAAATCTATAGAGAACTGAGACTAAAAATAAGAGCCATTCCCCAATTTCTAAATGGTCAAAGGATATGAACAGGCAGCTTTCAGAAGTCAAAGCCTTCCACAGTCATTTGAAAAGTGCTCTAAATCACTATGGTAGAGAAATGCAAATTAAAACAACTCTGAGGTACTACCTCAAACCTATCATAAATGACAAATGCTGGAGGGGATGAGGAAAAATAGGTACACTAATAAACTTTTGGTACAGTTGTGAATTGGTCCAACCATTTCTGGAGAAAAATTTGAAACTATACAGAAAGGGCTAGAAAACTATGCATACCCTTTGACTTGGTAATACCACTATTTGGTCTCTGTCCCAAAGAGATAAAAGAAAAGGGAAAATAAAAATATTTAAAACAGCTCTTTTTGTTGTGGTAAAGAATTGGAAACTGAAGGGATGCCCATCAATTGGAGGATAGTTGAATAAGTTACAGCATATGATTGTGATGAAGTTTGTGCTATAAGCAATGATGAGGGGGATAGTTTAAAAAAATGGCAAGACTTACATGAACTGATAGAAAGTGAAGTTGAAAAAAACTGGAACATCATTGTACACAGCAACAGTAATGTTATAATAATGATTAACTGTGACAGACTTAGCTATTCTGATCTATATAATGATCTGAGATAATTTCAAGTGAATCATGATGAAAAAATTCTATCCATCTTTAGAGAGAGAACTGATAAAACTGCAAATTGAAGTATAATTTTCTCACTTAATTTTTTTATTGTGATATAACTAATATGGAAATATGTTTTGCATGATTTCACATGTACAATTAATTGATATTTTGTTTGCCTTTTTAGTGGGTTGTAGAGGCTGGGAGGGAGGGATAGAATTTTGAATTCAAAATAAAAAAAAAATCAGTAAACACTACTAAAAAACCCACAACAAACCCAAACCATCACACTCATTTCTGGGAAACACCCTTTCAGCCCTCCATCCAGATTTAACTTTTCCTTGCAAAAGAAAAATAATTAGACAAAAACATCTGACAATGTATACAATATTCTGACACTGTATAAAGTTCCCTGCCTCACTACTGTGAGAAAAAAAATAACGTTTCATTATCTGAGTTGCAGGACCATTCTTCATTTTTTTTTTAGTTACTAAATCTGGCTTCTTTTTCGCTTACATTTTTGTAGTCAGATATTGTTCTTTTGTAGTCATATTGTAGTCATTACATATTGTTCTCTGTTAATTTACAGTATTCATTTTTTATTTTGGTAATTTAATTTTTAACTCTCTTCTTCTCCTTATTTTACTGGGCCTCCATTCATGTTTTCCTGAATTTCTTAGCTTTTGTTAGTACTATACAGAAATATTAATGATTTCTGTACATCCATTTTAGAATCATAGACCATAGATTTCACTCTTGAAGGGAACTTAGAAGCCATTTATTCAATAATCTCGTTTTCCAGATAAGGTAAGTGATTTGCCTAAGTCGTACAGAGAGAAGGTACAACTTTCCTGAAACTGTTGTTTTAATTAATTTCTTCCCTGATTCTCTGGGTTTTTTACATATACCATAATGTAATCTGTATATAGTGATTATTTTGTTTCTTTTCGGAAGATGCTTATGCCTTTAATTTTTAAGTTCTTATCCTATGGCTTTCACTAGCATTCTCAGAACTATGTCAAATAGCAGGAAGTGGGTGACATTCTGACCTTATCCACTGTTTGTTAACAATATTTCTGCTTTGCAAAAAATTCTAGCTCTTGCTTTTAGATATATGCTTTTACTCATATTAAGGAAGGGCCCTTTTATACTTATGTTTTTATTTTTTAATTTTTCTTAAGTTATCAAAATAAATTTTTTTTTCATTTTTAAAATATGTTTTTAAAACTTTGGGTTACAAATTTTCTCCCTTCCTCCCTCCCCACCCACCCTCATTGAAAAGGCAAGCATCTCAATACAGGTTATATATGTGTAGTAATGCAAAACACTTCCATAGTAGTCCTGTAAGTGTATTTCCCTTCATCCTATCCTACCCCCCATTTATTCTATTCTCTCTTTTGACCCTGTCCCTCCTCAGCAGTGTTTGCTTTTGATTATCCCCTCCCCCAATCTGCCCTCCCCTGTATCAACCCCCTGCTCTCTTGTCCCCTTCCCCCCTTATTTTCCTCTAGGATAAGATAGGTTTCCATACCCCATCGTGTATGTTATTCCCTCCTTAAGCCAAATCCTATGACAATAAGATTCACTCATTCCCTCTCACCTTCCTCCATTTCCCCTCCAGTGTAAAAGCCTTTTCTTGTCTGTTTCATGTGAGATAATTTACCCCATTCTACTTCTCCCTTTCTCCTTCTCCCAGTATAATCCTTCCTCACCCCTTCATTTTCTTTTCCAGATAATCACCCCTTAATCTTCAACTCACCCTGTGCCCTCTATCTATGTATACGTACATATAATTTTTTCCCCTCCTACTACCCTAATACTGACAAAGGACTCATGAGTTACAAATATCATCTTTCTCTGCAGGAATGTAAACAGTTCAACCATAATAAGTCTCTTATGATTTATCTTTCTTGTTTACCTCTTCCATGTTTCACTTGAATCTTGTATTTGAAAGTTCCCTATTTCATTGAATTACCATTTTTTTACCCTGAAGAATTATACTTAGTTTTGCTGGGTAGGTGATTCTTGGTTGTAGTCCTAGCTCCTTTGCTCTCTGGAATATCATACTCCATGCCCTGTGGTCCCTTAACGTAGAAGCTGATAAATCCTGTGTTATCCTGATTGTGTTTCCACAGTACTTGAATTGTTTCTTTCTGGCTGCTTGCAATATTTTCTCCTTGACCTGGGAATTCTGGAATTTGGCTACAATATTTCTAGGAGTTTTCCCTTGGGGATCTTTTTCAGGAGGTGATCAGTGGATTCTTTCAATTTCTATTTTTGCCCTCTGGTTCTAAAATATCAGGACAATTTTCCTTGATAATTTCTTGAAAGATGATGTCTAGGCTCTTTTTTTGATCATGGCTTTCAGATAGTTCAATAATTTTTAAGTTCTCTCTCCTGGATCTATTTTCCAGGTCAGTTGTTTTTCCAATGAGATATTTCACATTCTCTTCTATTTTTTCATTCTTTTGGATTAGTGTTACAGAGCCTTTGTTTCTTAAATTGTCACTAGCTTCCAGTTTCTCCATTCTAATTTTTAAGGAAGTATTTTATTCAGTTAGCTTTCAGACTTCCTTTTCCATTTGGCCAATTTTTCTTTTTTAGGGCATTCTTCTCATTGACTTTTTGGACCTCTTTTGCCATTTGGGTTAGGCTATTTTTTAAGGTGTTGTTTTCTTCAGTATTTGTTTGGATCTCCTTTAGCATCACTCTCAATTTTTCCTCTACTTCTCTTACTTACTTCTCAAAATCCTTTTTGAACTCTTCCAAGGGCTGGGACTGATTCATATTTTTCTTGGAGGCTTTGGATGTAGGAGCTTTGACTTTGTTTTCTTGTTCTGGTTGTATATTTTGTTCTTCTTTGTCACCAAAGTAAAATAATATAGTCTGATTCTTGAGCTGCTTGCTCATGATTCCAGCCAATTACTTGAGTTATAAACCCTTTGTTAAGGTAGGAGTCTCTCTCCAGTATGGAGCATGTACTGTCCCAAGCTTCAGGGGTTTTATGCAGCTGTTTTCAGAGATACTTGTAGGGACCTGTAAACTTTTAGTTCTTGCAAGGTGGTATGATAAGGGGCGAGGTGTTTACTCATTTCCTGGCCTGTGTTCTGGTCTATGAGTGCCCACTAGCACTTTTTTCTGTCTTGGAACTGTGAGGATTTTTTCTTCACTGCCACTACAAGCTCCACCATGCCAGTGCTCCTCCTCCTCGCCCCAGGATTGCCACCCAGATGACGAGATCCAAGCACAGGCAAAGCAAGAGAATTCTGCTCCAGCAGAGAGATCCCTACAATATCCCTCTGATCAGCCACTGATTCCCCCTCAGTCTGTGGGCTGGAAGCTCAGGAGGCAGCCACTGCCCTGGGGCCAAGCTCCAGAACTGGAGCTGAGACCACCTCACTTCTCTCTCTCTGTCAATGCAGACACAGACTTTTCACACTGACCTTCTAAGCTGTCTTTGGCATTCGTGGGTTGAGAAGTCTGGAAACCAAAACAGTTGTCCACGATTCTGTCCTGTGAGGCCTGCTCCAGGTTTGCTGTGGCCTGTGCGGCCATGCCAAGCTATGTTCCTCTCCCTGCCTGGTGTGATATACTTTTTTGATCAAACATCCAGGCTGTCTTTGGCTGGAAATTTGTTTTACTCTGTCTTTTTGTGAGTTCTACTGCTTTAGAATTTGTTTAGAGCCATTTGGAGGGGTTTGGGGGAGAGCTCAAGCAAGTCACTGCTTTTACTGTGCCACCTTCCTTAAAAATTAGAATGGAGCAATTGGAAGCTAGTGACTTTATGAGAAATCAAGACACTGTAAAACAAATCCAAAAGATGAAAAAAAATAGAAGACAATGTGAAATATCTCATTGGAAAAACAACTGACCTGGAAAATAGATCCAGGAGAGAGAACTTAAAAATTATTGGACTATGTGAAAGCCATGATCAAAAAAAGAGCCTAGACATCATCTTTCAAGGAAAACAGCCCTGATATTTTAGAATCAGAGAGCAAAATAGAAATTGAAAGAATCCACTGATCTCTTTCTGAAAGAGATCCCCAAAGGAAAACTCCTAGGAACATTATAGCCAAATTCCAGAGTTCCCAGGTCAAGGAGAAAATATTACAAGCTGCCAGAAAGAAACAATTCAAGTATTGTAGAAACACAATCAGGATAACACAAAATTTAGCAACTTCTACATTAAAGGACCACAAGGCATGAAATATAATATTCCGGAGGGCAAAGGAGATAGGATTACAACCAAGAATCACCTACCCAGTAAAACTGAGTATAATCCTTCAAGGGAAAAATGGTCATTCAATGAAATGGAGAACTTTTAAGCATTCTTGATGAAAAGACCAGAGCTGAATAGAAAATTTGACTTTCAAACACAGGACTCCAGTGGAACATGAAGAGGTAAACAGGAAAGAGAAATCATAAGAGACTTATTATGATTGAACTGTTTACATTCCTGCATGGAAAGATGATATTTGTAACTCATGAGAACTTTGTCAGTATTAGGGTAGTTGAAGGAAAAAAAATATATGTATGTATGTATATATAGATAGATAGATAGAGGGCACAGGGTGAATTGAAGATTAAGGGGTCATATCTGGAGAATAAAATTAAGGGATGAGAGAGGATGATACTCAGAGAAGAAAGGGAGAGGTAGAATGGGGTAAATTATCTCACAAAAAAACCCAGAAAAGACAAGTCTCTCACAGTGGAGGGGAAACAGGGGAAGGTGAGAGGGAATGAGGGAATCTTATTCTCATAGGATTTGGCTTAAGGAGAGAATAACATCCACATTCACTTGGGTATGGAAATCTGTCTTACCCTACAGGAAAATAGGGGGAGAAGGGGACAAGAGAGCAGGGGGATGATAGAGAGGAGGGCAGATTGGGAAAGAGGGTAATCAGAAGCAAATACTTCTGAGGAAGGACAGGGTCAAAAGAAAGAACAGAATAAATGGGAGGGCAGGATAGGATTAAGGGAAATAGAGTTAGTTTTTCACAACATGTCTACTATGAAAGTGTTTTGCATAACTGCACATGTATAACCCTATACTGAGTTGCTTGCCTTTTCAATGAGGGTGAATGGGGAGGGAGGAAGGGAAAAAATTTGAAACTCAAAGTTTTAAAAACACATGTTTTAAAAAAAATGTTTTCACATGCAACTGGGAAATAAGAAATACAGGAAATGGGGTACAAAAGTCTATCCTGCCCTACAGGAAAATAGAAGGGGAAGCGGGGAGAGAAATAGAAGAGAGGGCAGACTAGGGGAAGGGATATTCAGAATGCATGCCATCTTGAGGTAGGGGTAGGGGCAAAATGCCGTGAAAATTTGAAACTCAAAATCTTGTGGAATTAAATGTTGAAAAGTGAAAATAAATAAATTTATATTTTTAGAAAAAGAAATCAGTCTAGAGTTCTCTCTCTGATTTGTCTCTCCCTGGTTTGGATATCAGGACTATCTTGGTCCCATAAAATGACTTTGGTAAAGTGTTTTGTGTCTATATTTGAGAATAATTTTTAGCATACATTTTATGTTCTTCAGATTATTTGATAGAATTCACTTTTAAATCCATTAAGCTCAACATGTTTATTTCTTTGGCAGTTAACTTATAGCTTGCTAGATATCTCTTTTCCCTGAAATTGGATTAAGAAGACCCTTATTGCTTGTTTTGTTAGTTTGGGCATTTTGTGTTTTGGTAAATAATTATCCATTTTGAATTCTTAGTTTTTCTGGCATATAATTGGATACAGTGGTTTCTGATAATTTTATTTCTTTTCTGTTGTTTGTCAATTTACACTATTCCCTTTTTTTAATTTGGTAATTTAATTTTCTTTTGTCTTCATAAATATTTCTTACCTTAGTCTGGGAGAGTGGGTCCTGTTCTTTGCCTTTTCCCTCGTTACTTGTCTCATTTGATATCATGCTATCTTCATTAAGTATCCAATATCTTCTCCCTATCACTGAGGCAGAGTTCATTGCTGAGAGCCCCTAAATAACCTTTTTCTCCTGGTTTTCATTTGTAATTCTTCTAGTATGCCTTTTCTTCTAGTGGCACCCACCTCCTTTTGTGATCTGCTCTGTGCCCTATAATAGTCTGTTCTTCCCCTCTGAGCTTTTCACAGGCAGAAGGAAAATGAGAAACAGCTTCCTCCACTTTCCCCTAGTACTAACCCATTTTTTTCCTGCATTCCCTTGTTTCACTTTTGTTTCCCAACCCCACTTTAGTTATTCTGCATTATCCTTTCACCTATAGTATCGATTTACTAGTAAAGGAATTAGGTTTTCCAAAAATTTCTAATATTTGGGGGGGTGTGTATGTGTGGTAATTGTCCTGTATGATTCTTCAAAAGTATAGTAACCAGCTTTTCTTTTTCATGATGTTTTTCCTGTAAGACCTGCGACTCTTAGAACCCTTTGAATTCTGTCTTGTTTTATAGAGTTCTTTTGTGTTCTTCCAATCTTCTTGGCTTTTGATTTTGTCAGTTTTTTCTGCTTTTACATTTTTGTGTTCCAACTCTGGTTCTCTTTTTCATGGAATCTACAGTTTTTTCCACTCTTGTTAGACTTGTTGATTTCTTAATTGATTACTCTTCTGAACCATTCTGCGGGTTCTCATAGTTGGCTCCATTTTCATCTCAGGGGGGCTTGAATAAATTCCTGTAAAACTTCTTCAGGGTCTCTTAGCTTAATTTCTTTGTTGTGAAATGCTTTTTTAATGAAATGGCTCTTTTAGTTTCTATGGTTTTCTTTCTGGTAACATTCTTTTTACTAGCACTTTTCCTTACTTAGCTAAGACCTATCTTGTTTCCTTCCTATAGTTTTTACTGTTTGTTCTTTGTTTTCTTGGAGCAAGTAGGGTAGGTGAGTTCTGTGGATCTTAAGGCATGAGAGGTCAGGTGACCCATTGGGATACTACCTGAGAGAGACTTAGATAGTCCCAAGTACCATTCTTATAGGCTCCACACCCTGCTCTCAGATTCATTTTTTTTAACCACTCCCGAGGCATACTCAGGGGCCTGGTCAAGAAGGGGATGGTCATTTCACACTGCTAAGAGGAAATTCCTTTGAAGAAACCTTTTCAGTTGGGTCTCTTCTCCATTTTCTCTATTTCTCTTATCTAACAGTTTACTTTAAATACTTAAGCAGTTCTAGATACTCTTCCTCCTTCAAAGTCTCCTTTGGGCTTCACACTCTTCTACTGATGCCCTCTTTTCTTCCTCTCGTCTTGAGCATAAGGTTGGCTTCATTCTTCGGCCTCACTATGACCACAGAATAGTGTTCCCTGTCACTCCTTAGGCACAGTCAAAGATTTAACTTCAAAAGGTATTAAGATGCCTAAAACTGCAGAAGCCTCAAGGATTTGGAGGCTTCCCTGGACAAGCAAAGACTCTGGTTATGGGAGAGAAGAAATGGTGAGCAGTTCTTAAGTTACTTTTCTATAAGAATTTCCTTGTGATTGGTTCTATTGATTTTCCTCCATATTTTTTGCTGCACTTGAGATTTTTTTTTTCTAGTTTATTTGGGGAGGTGAGGGGCAGCTGCATTTTGTGATTGTGACAATTTAGAAAACTTCATTGTAATTCCACTCCCCCCAAATAGAAGTACTTTTCAAACCTAATACTCCTAAATTTTCTAAAAAGACCAGTATTTTTTATTCAATACTAAATATAATATTTGAGTTACCCTGGATC
Source organism: Phascolarctos cinereus (assembly GCF_003287225.1). Lineage (NCBI taxonomy): Eukaryota > Metazoa > Chordata > Mammalia > Diprotodontia > Phascolarctidae > Phascolarctos > Phascolarctos cinereus. Next base: position 133,289,115 of record NW_027555736.1, read on the forward strand.
AGTATTTGCTTGAAAGGTAAAAGTTTAGAACTGGCCACAGAGTATTAGTCCATTAAACTCAATTATCAAAAATTCTGTGGAGGAGAATAGTAGTTCTGAACCCAAACTGAACTTGCCAAATTTGGCCTTTTTTTGGTCAATTTCTAGGAAATGTGGAGATCATCTTTCTCCAGGGGTACAGGTTTGTTTGTCCTGGTTATGAATGTCCTCCAAAGGAAAAGCAGACGTTTTACCCTGCTTTTACTATGGACAATGCTGCCTTTCACATAGTACCTATAGTGACATTTTATTGCTTCATATTTTAAGGATAAAGTGCAAGGAAAAACAACAGAGGAGTGCTGGTCACCCAGTGTTCAAAACTATGTTTTTAAACTTCTTTTCATCCAAAATAGCATGGAGGATGTTGGACAGTAGCTTGCTTTTTTTCCCCTATAAGCTAGAGACTAAGTCACACTTGTAGTTCTTCTCCGATTCAGGGATACTGTTAGAGAATCAAAATACAACTTTAACATATGACATAGTCTCTCAAGATAAATTTCGGCTTTTATTAAACAGATGTCTGAAAACCTCTGAACATTATAAGGTACAAGAGAGATTCAAAGAGTCTAATTTTGATGTCCTCCCAAAGGAATAAGTACAAAGTTTTACAACAGCATGTTAAGTTTCAACTCATCATTTCTCTATTAAAAAACCTGGGAAGTTATGAGTTCCTATATACATTTCCCTTAAGGTAATATTATTCACATATTTATTTTTCAAAAGAGGAAATGAAAATCTGGAGTTTATCTTAATAATCAGACCAGCTAACAGATTGGGTTATGAGTATGAAGCCGGAACAAGCAACAAGGAGTTGTTTTATTTCTGTTCTGAAAAACATTAAATTAGGACTGCTCACATAAATGGGACTTTTAGGCTTGAATCCTGCCTGGTAAACATCACCTTTTCCCCCTTGATGTTACAGGTTAGTAATATAGTCTTATGAATCAAGATCAGAGAATGCTTTTAAATAAGAGGGTTTTCTATATGTCAGTGAAAACGTCCAAATTCTGTATTTTTTTTTTGCTGAGTCCTTAACAGTCACAGGGATGTAAATTATTTTTCCAGGTAAAAGAATAAGTAACCTGTTACTGTGTTTACTTTCTAAGATTCAGCTGTAATTACCAGAGAACCAGATGGAGAAGATAAATATGTCCAATTCTCATTGCTGTAAAAGAAACCCTATAACTTTGCCAAAATTTCATTAAACACACACTAATAATTTCAGTGCAAACTCTGGTAAGGTCTTGTTAGGATAAAATATTTTATCTGACTATTAAGAGGAACATTACATGTAGGAAGGAAAAGCTGAGAAAATTTGGTTTCTATTTTTGTGCTATTTTCCAAATGGAGTAGTTGAAAGGGGGGTGGAGTGTGTGGAACTCACTTTTGTGCCCACACAAGTGCTGCTCAATTTTACACTTATGGAAACCAGTTACAGCTAATTGGGAATACAATATTTAACGGTACTCTGCAATGTGGTTAAAAAAGGGCTTTTGTCACAAAAGAGCTTGCTTCCTGAGGTGCAAATAAAAGCCCTTAGAGAATCCAAAGGGATTACAGTATGGAAATATAATTAAATAATACCTAACATAACACAAAATATGGTGGAAAGTGTAAAATACACATCAGGGAGTCCTGAGACAGGGAAAGTGGCTAAGGTTAGGTGGGCAATCGGGAAGGGCAGGACTCAATACCTACGTTGCTGCTAATGAATCAAAGACAGCTCTACAAATCTCTGGTAAAGACCACCCACAGAGCATAACAGATAAACATCAAGGAGGATGGGAAGTCAATTCTGCCTTTCTGTAAAACTTAGATTCAGTACTTGACCGTTCAACTCAGGATAGCACTGCTAGAACCCATAGATGGGTCATATCTATAGCTGGTCATTGCCTTATAGTATCTGCCCCAGGTTGCTAAGGTATCCCATACCCCTAACAATATTATCATTCCACAAGATGATGGGCTTCCCCCCCATTGGCTGAGTTATATGTACCCAGAGTTGAACACTTCAGTGTTGGCTCTTTTTAGAGTTATCTTAAAATCTGTGTTCTTCTGAATAGGGAATTGTGCTAGCAGACATCAGTTATCTTCCCTACTGCCTTCTTGTCACTGGAAAAGTCACTTCATCTTCTGGGTACCAGTTTCTTCCGTGAAATGGGATTGAAGGCCCTTTCCATGTCTAAATCCCATGATGCACTGGCCAGCAGCTCAGGCTAGAATGGACTGCTTGTGGCTCAATGACTTTTGCTTGGGGTGGAGGAATCTTAGATTTGAACTCAGAAAGAGGTGAGAGGAAAACAAGGGAACCAGCTAGTTGTTTCAGTGATCCAGGTCCTGATGTTCCAGTGGTCCTAACATTTGCTAAGAATCAACCATCTAGCCACTATCTTCCTCCCCCTTACCCCATACCGAGGGAAACTATATGATAGGAAGGACATGGTCATTGTTTATGATTATTTTGTCATCCCAAATAACTAGAATCATAGATTGAAAGCTGGACTGGTCTTCAGAGACCCTTTAGTCCAACCCTTTCTTTTATTTAAGAGATGAGGAAACTGAGACTTATAGAGATGAAGTTGACTTGCCCAAAGTCACATAGCTAGAAAGACAATATTTTAACTCATCTTCCTGAATCCAAGGCCAGTCTCCATGCCACTCTGCCTTTAAATTAACCATCTTATGATCAGAGACTTTGAGTTAGAAAGGATCTCAGAGTTCATGTAGTCCAACTGCTCACATTTTACAGAGATTTAAAGAATCCCCTTGCCACCCCTCTGCCAAATTTCTCTCTATTTCTTTGCCTTTATCCCTCAAATTTCTTCATACATGCTTGACTGATGCCTGAAATTTCTTTAACAGATGATAAACCCTTTCATTCCACAATAAGAGATAAAAGCTTACATTCAGATGCATTAGTGGGGTATAACACAAAGAAACTGATTCATGATGAAATATAATGTCAGTCCATCAAAAATTCTTTCCATTTTTGATGAGCACAGGGGTTGGTGGTGATGGTGAAGATGGGGGGTGTGATTGAGCAGGGGAAGGATGAAGTAAAGGGGGACTAGAGAGAACCTTTTTAGACTCTACCACTTCACCTGTTCATGGACAAAAAGAAGCTGTGAGTGAACACCTGCATACATTTACAGCTTAGCCATTGAGTCAGTGCTATGGCACATGGCCATATTATTTCACATGTGATTTATGAAGAATTTTTTTCCTAGCATGGCTGACTTTATATAGGGGGAGTTTGTTTATAGAGGATTAGTTAATCAAGTAAGACTATATTTTAGTTGGAGAAGAGGAGGCTAGCTGCCCTTCTAGCTGAGGTTTCTAGTAGAAATCAGGGAAACTCAGAAATAAAGATGACGTGGGTCTCTGGCCTCAAGGAACTGTAACCTTGACATATTTGACATTTCATGGAGGATGCTGGGGAAAGCCTTCTATTTCACTTCCTGTTGGATTTTTGATGTGTAACATTTTTGGGACCAATTTTGGCCTCTTTAATCATTTGTGTGGTAGACTGTCAGGGAGTTTGATTACCCTTCTAACACATAATGGTTTTGTGACCCTAGACACGCCACTTAAACTCTAAGTTGCAGAAGAGGAGGCACCCTGAATTTGTAGAGAGAGTTTTGGCTTGCCCAGGAATGTACTGCTACCTTTATCCTCTGTAGAAGGCCCCCTAAGCTACCGCACCTTCTGTTTAAGTTCACACTCCTAGGAAAGAGTTAGACCTCTGGCCAGGAGACCAGTCACTTAAAAGTTCTAATGAGACACTGAGGGCTGATCTTGGACCTGCCTTTATTACCAGATCTCTCTCCATCTGATACTCTGCCTGGATTTGTTCCCTAATATCTTAAAACATTCCTACCCCCTTTCAATCTCTCTCCAGCCCCATGATATTGTAGCCCATACTGCCAAAGAACAAACTTCTCTTAACAACCCTTGCTGGGCACTCCCTTATTCCCCTCACCCCAACATCCCTGTGTTTTTCTTTCCAGATCTTCTTGCTCCCTTCCAGTTCACGCTTTGGAACTTCCAGACCATAATTAATAAACCTCTTCTCATTTTAAACTTTTTACTCCTTTAATGCATCCTTTGTTATCTTTTCCAGTACTGGTTGCCCTTTCTCTCATACTCATGACAAGTCACAGTGTTGGAACACTCCTTGCTCTGCATTGCTCCTTCCAGTCTTTCCCTCTACTACCAGCATTCACTAACCTGGCTTCCTTTGAGATTCATGTGATCTAAATTCATCTATCCCCAAATCCAGATCCTGGGTGGTTGTTATCTGCTAATTCCCAAAAGAGTCTCTTTTCTCAATGAGTTCAATGCCTGGCCCACAGTCTTCCTCTCTTCTCCAAGTCCTGCCCTCATAACCTGTTGGTGTTTCCTTAATCCATTCAGCTCTCACGATCTACTCCTCTACTCTGCCTGAGCATCCCTTGATCTTGAAGTGCTCAGTTTTCATGCTCAAAAACTTCAAAATTCCTTTGTTGGATCAGAATCTTTTATCAGGGAAGGGAATAAACTTTTGTTGTTGTGTTGTTCAGTTATTTATCAATCATGACTTCATGACCCCATTTGGGATTTTCTTGGTAAAGATACTAGAGGGGTTTGAATGCCTACTATGTGCCAGGAACTGTGCTAAACACTTTATAAATATTATAGTATTTGATCCTCACAACAACCCTGTGAAGTAGGTGCTGTTATTATCCCCATTTTACATTTGAGGAAACTGAGGCAAACAAAGGATAAGTGACTTGTCCAGGGTCACACAGCTAGTAAGTGTCTGATTCCAGATTTAAGTTTGAGTCTTCCTCTCTAGCCACTGTCACCTAGCTGGCTTTTAGTCTCCTTATGCCTTACTACTCCTAACCTTATTCTTCATAATCAGAGTAACCTCTAATCTTTTTACCCCATAGTATTTTCCCTAAGCTATTCCTCCCTGCTCCTCCCTTCCCCAAACCCAACCATGGACTACTTAAATAATACATCTCTTTTATGCCTACTCACTCGCTGCTGAATGGAATTAGGAAACGTTAAACAAATGCACAAAAAAACCTGCTAAATAGGTCAATGACAAATTTATGGGATATAATATCAAGCAATCCAGCACTACAGCAAAGCAATCCTCCTGCTACTTCCTAGTCAATTCTCCATCCAGCTCAAGTCACTGTGCATTTATGCAGTGGACCACGTGTGTTGTGCTGTGGATACAAAGAAAGGCCCTCCTCTCGTGGTCGTGTTCTAATGGGGGGATATACAGGCAAACAACTATGTACAAAGAATACACATACAAGATAAATCATAGATAATCTCAAAAGGAAGTATTAAGATTAGGGCAACTGAGAATTGCTTCTTGCAGAAGGTAGAGTTTTAGTTGAGACTTGGAGAAAGCCAAGAAAGCTAGGAGGTAGAGATGAGGAGTGAGAATGTTCTAGGAATAGGGGACAGCCAGTGAAAATGGTGATCAGGGTCAGAAGATGGAGTGATTTTTGTGAGAGACAGCAAGGAGGCCACTCTCGCTGGATCTTAGTGTGCATTGAATAGAGTAAGGTATAAGAAAACTGAAAAGGCAGGAAGGAATTAGGTTATAAAGGGCTTTAAAAGCTGAATGGAGGATTTTATATTCAATGCTGTGGTAATAGGGAGCTATTGGATTTTATTGAATGGTGGTAATTTGCGGGGAGGAGTGGCATGATCAGATTTGTGTTTTAGCAACATCAATTTGACAGCTGAGTTGAGGATGGACAGGAATGGGGAAAGATTTGTGTCAGGGAGTCCAACCAGTAGGTTCTTGCAATAGTTTGGACACAAGGTCAAGAGGACTTGCATCAGGATAGTAGCAGTGTCAGAGGAGAGAAGGGGGCATATGCAACAGATATTAAAAAGGTAGAAACACCAGAATTTGGCAATAAATTGGATATGGGGGGGGAGATAGAGAGTAAAGAGTTGAGGATAATACCCAGGTTATGAGCCTAGGAGGATGATAGTACCCTCAGTATAGGGTACCAATAAGGAAGTTAGAAAAAAGGGGATGATTTTTGGGGAAAGATAATGAATTCATTAGAGCTTACATCAGAACAAATAACGATCAAGAAATCCAATGAAACATTATCGTAATGATATATTACACTCCAGAGCTACACACACATACACACATTGTCTAGAAGTTTAGAGGCAATAGGAAAGGGGCCCCTAAAGCAAAGCTAGTGCCAAAATGACCAGAGTAAGGACATCTGAAGTTTACAAGGCTCTTTCTCTGGAGACAAAAAGAGTGGAAGGTTCCTTTGAAAAAGCCCCAAAGAGCTACAGTGGGTAGTGACTGGTGAGTTGCTAAAGTATTCAGACCAGGACAGCCTAGGCTCAGGGGTCTATTGCTCTTTCCAAAGACATCAGAGAGGGCCCTGAAGATCTAGCCTTCTGAACCTCAAAGATCCAGAGGGGCCTAGGAGGCAGAGGTCAGTGAAGGAACCCAAGGATCCAGGGTGAGACAAAGCAGGGCCTACCACCCCAACCATATGAAATGAACCAAGAGATAAAAAAGAAATAAAAACTTGTGAGGAAAGAATTTAAAAGAGAATGAGAAATGGATTTCCTGAGAACTAGACTAGACCAAACAAATCAATGAATCCATGAGACAGCAAGAAATACTAGAACAAAGCCAAAAGATTGAAGCTATCAAACATAAAACTGACTTTGAAAACAGGTCATGGAAAGATAGTACTGGTGAGGGAATAGTTCCAACCAAAACAAAACAAATTCCATTTTGTGAGGATTAAATGTGTGTGTGTGTGTGTAAGTAAATGAAAATAAAAGAATCTAGAATCTAAAAGAATGCCATAGCTTTCCTTTTAGACAGTTGGGTGAACAAATTAAAGGCAGGTAAATGTAATAGAATATTATTGCATCATAGGAAATGATAAAAGAGGTGATTTCAGAGAACCTTGAACAGTACAAACTGATTCAGAGTGAAATGAACTGATTTATATACAAGCAACAAAGATTTGATAACTATGATTAATGCTGTCACCAACATCATCTCCAGAGGACCGATGAGGGACCTAGACAAGAGGCAGGAGTCATACACATATTTTGGACAGGGCTTTTATTTTCCTTTATTATGCTTATTTCCCCTCCCCCTTTTTTCTTCTCTCTCAGTTAATGGGGGTGGGCAAGAGAGGGAGGTAGATTAATAATAGTGATGCCAAAAAAAGTGGGCCCCTGAAAAAAAATTAATGCGTATAAGAGAAAAGAAATTCAGAAGAAAGCATGAACAAGCAGAACAGTTTTGAAAGTAGCATAGAATTTATTATACAAGTTCTTTTACATGTGCAATAGAAATCATGGTTTTATAGAGAATTTTCTTTTTGTGTTTTGATGTGTGTGGAAATGCTCTTTCCTTCAATGTTCAGAATTTTAAAAAAATAAAACATATAAGCTCCTTGAGAGCAGGGATAGTTTTCTGTTTTTTTTTTTCCTTTGTATCCCCAGGAGTAAAGGTAGAATATCTTAGGATTTTATGGTCATAGAGTTAGAGCTTCCAGGGACCTTCGAGGTCATCTAGTTCAACTCAATTAATTTATAGATGAGGCAAGGGAGGCCCAGTGAGGTTCAATTACTTGCTCAATGTTACATGGGTAGTAAATAGTAGAGCCAAGATTCAAACTTAGCTCCTCTGATTTTCAAAACCAGCTTTGCTTCTACTGTCACATAATTGGCATTTGGTACTGCTTATTGTTTGATTGTTTTTCCGGCAGGTAATTCCCTAGATCAATAAAATCATGGTTGTGATCCAATCACTTATATAAGACTCTACAAATATCTGATTCTCATGAGCCATCATGGCTTGGAAGTTTTTTTTTTTTAAAGGCATGGCTATGTAATGTAAGCTATCATAGATTATAACAAGTTGGAATGGCTTCCAATAAAGACCTGGTGACAAAATCCTATCACCAGAAAGTTTCCCATGAGGTAATGTTATTTTTGGCTGTGGTGACAACTGAATCAGATATAAAGAGAATATAGGCTTCTTCAGTCCTGTACAAAAGCCTCTGTTGTTTCCTCAGTGAAAGCATAAAAAAGGGGAAGAAAGAGTGAGAATTATACTTTTTAGATCATTTGCAAATATTGATTTAATTGCTGATATGTTTAACATGAAATTTTTGCCTGACTGCAAATAATTTAAGCTGATATACTGGGATAAAAGAAATATATCCATATTGAAATTCTTAATATAAAGGAATTTAGAAGACTGGAAGTTGAAGCTTCATGAAATCAGGGTTCAGGATGTCTTCTTAAAGAGGTGAGTACAAGAATTAGAGTGGATTTCATCGTATGTTAAAAGATAGCAAGAAATGGCATTTCATGGTATATTTGGTCATCTAGTCTCATAATGCTCATAATCAGCACAAACAAACCACGATGAGGAAAACTCCAGCTTAGGAGCCAAAATCTGTTGCCTAAGACGGAAAAGAAATTCCATGAAGGATTTGATAAAATTCTTTGAATTATGCCAACATACTAAATTAGTGCAATGGTGTCACAATGTGAAAGTGGGCATGAGAGGACAGTATGTTGGAAAATATGGTTTATATTAAAGAAATAAGAGGTTGAGGGCTTATAGATAATTTAGAAGCCTTATATCTATATTGCAAACATTTTCTTTTTTTTCAAGTCAAGAAGAATTTATTTTTTTAATATAAATTTATTTATTTTTAGTTTTCAACATTTACTTCCACAAGATTTTGAGTTCCAAATTTTCACCCCATCTCACCCCTCCCCCCACCCCGAGATGGCATGCATTCTGAATGCCCCTTCCCCTAGTCTGCTCTCTCCTCTATCTCTGCCCCTCCTTCTTTTATCCCCTTCCCCTTCTATTTTCCTGTAGTGCAGGATAGACTTCTGTACCCCATTTCCTGTATTTCTTATTTCCCAGTTGCATGTGAAAACATTTTTTTTAAACATGTGTTTTTAAAACTTTGGTTCAAATTTTCTCCCTTCCTCCCTCCCACCCACCCTCATTGAAAAGGCAATCAACTCAATATAGGTTATACATGTGCAGTTATGCAAAACACTTCCATAGTAGACATGTGTGAAAACTAACTCTATTTCCCTTAATCCTTTCCTGCCCATTTATTCTATTCTTTCTTTTGACCCTGTCCCTCCTCAGAAGTATTGCTTCTGATTACCCCTTTCCCAATCTGCCCTCCTCTCTATCATCCCCCTGCTCTCTTGTCCCTCCCCCCCCCATTTTCCTGTAGGGTAAGACAGATTTCCATACCCAATTGAATGTGTGTTATTCCCTCCTTAAGCCAAATCCTATGAGAATAAGATTCACTCATTCCCTCTCACTTCCCCTTTCCCCTCCACTGTAAGAGCTTTTCTTTTCTGTTTTTTTTTGTGAGATAATTTACCCATTCTACCTCTCCCTTTCTTCTTCTCCTAGTATAATCCTCTCTCATCCCTTAATTTTATTCTCCAGATATGACCCCTTAATCTTCAACTCACCCTGTGCCTCTATCTATCTATCTATCTATACATAAATAAATTTTTTCCTCCAACTACCCTAATACTGACAAAGGTCTCATGAGTTATAAATATCATTTCCATGCAGGAATGTAAACAGTTCAATCATAATAAGTCTCTTATGATTTCTCTTTCCTGTTTACCTCTTCATGTTCCCCTTGAGTCCTGTATTTGAAAGTCAAATTTTCTATTCAGCTCTGGTCTTTTCATCAAGAATGCTTGAAAGTCCTCTATTTCACTGAATGACCATTTTTTCCCCTGAAGGATTATACTCAGTTTTGCTGGGTAGGTGATTCTTGGTTGTAATCCTATCTCCTTTGCCCTCTGGAATATTATATTCCATGCCCTGTGGTCCTTTAATGTAGAAGCTGCTAAATCTTGTGTTATCCTGATTGTGTTTCCACAGTACTTGAATTGTTTCTTTGGCAGCTTGTAATATTTTCTCCTTGACCTGGGAACTCTGGAATTTGGCTACAATATTCCTAAGAATTTTCCTTTGGGAATCTCTCTCAGGAGGAGATTGGTAGATTCTTTCAATTTCTGTTTTGCCCTCTGGTTCCAATATATCAGGGCAGTTTTCCTTGATAATTTCTTGAAAGATGATGTCTAGGCTCTTTTTTTTGATCATGGCTTTCAGATAGTCCAATAATTTTTAAATTCTCTCTCCTGGATCTATTTTCCAGGTCAGTTGTTTTTCCAACGAGATATTTCACATTCTCTTCTATTTTTTCATTCTTTTGGATTTGTTTTACAGTGTCTTGATTTCTCATAAAGTCACTAGCTTCCAATTGCTCTATTCTAATTTTTAAGGAAGTATTTTCTTCAGTAATCTTTTGGACTTCCTTTTCCATTTGGCCAATTTTTCTTTTTAGGGCATTCTTCTCCTCATTGGCTTTTTGGACCTCTTTTGCCATTAGGGTTAGACTATTTTTTAAGGTGTTATTTTCTTCAGTTTTTTTTTTGGTCTCAGTTAGCAAGCTGCTGACTTGTCTTTCATGATTTTCTTGCATCACTCTCATTTCTCTTCCCAGTTTTTCCTCTACTTCTCTTACTTGCTTCTCAAAATCCTTTTTGAGCTCTTCCAAGGCCTGGGACTAATTCATATTTTTCTTGGAGGCTTTGGATGTAGGAGCTTTGACTTTGTTGTCTTGTTCTGGTTGTATGTTTTGATCTTCTTTGTCACCAAAGTAAAAGAATATAGTCTGATTCTTTTTGAGCTGCTTGCTCATGATCCCAGCCAATTACTTGAGTTTTAAACTGTTTGTTTAGGTAAGAGTCTGCTTCCAATGTGGAGAATGTACTGTCCCAACCTTCAGGGGTTTTATGCAGCTGTTTTCAGAGATATTTGTAGGGACCTGTAAATTTTCAGTTCTTGCAAGGTATGATAAGGGGTGAGGTATTTACTCCTTTCCTGGCCTGTGCTCTGGTCTATTAGTGACCACAAGCACTCCTTTCTGTCCTGGAACTGTGAGGAGGGTTTTCTCTTCACAACCACTACAAGCTCTCCCACGCCAGTGCTCCTCTTCACCCCAGAACCACCACGCAGAACTGTGAGCCAGATCCAAGCAAGGGCAAAGCAAGAGATTCCTGCCTCAGCACTGGCAAAGAGATCCCTGCAATCCCCCTGTGATCAGCTACTAGATTCCCCCTCAGTCTGTGGGCAGGAAGCTCAGGACGCAACTATCTACCTGGTGCCCGTGCTCTCAGCACTGCAGAAACAGACTTTTCCTGCTGACCTTGTAAGTTGTCTTTGGTGTTTGGGGTTGAAAAGTCTGGAAACCAGCACAGCTGCCCAAGATTCAGTCTTCTGAGGCCTACTCCAGGTTTCCTGCAGCCCCAGGTGCCCACGCTGCACTGTGCTCCACTCCCAGCCCGGTGAGATATACCTTTCCAATCAATCATTCAGGTTGTCTTGGGCTGGAAATTTGGTTTACTCTGTATTTTTGTGGGTTCTGCTGCTTTAGAATTTGTTTAGAGCCATTTTTATAGGTATTTGGAGGGGTTTGGGGGAGAGCTGAAGCAAGTCACTGCTTTCACTCAGACATCTTGGCTCCACCCTCCTATTGCAAACATTTTCAAAAAGAGAGTTGTAAGGTACTGGAAATGATGACTAGAGAGCAATATGCATAGTATCTTGCAAATAGTAGGCATAGCAGACCTTAGACTGGAATCTCAACTGGCTCTCATTGCTGAAAGGCAGTGCTTTTCTACCTCTCTAACTCATTATCCCCCTCACCACTGTGGCTCTTCTGAACCTTTCCATCTCTCCTCTTTCCTCCTATGGCTCTCCCTCTGAACTAGCACTTCAGCTGAGAATTTTGCCTCATATTTTACTGAAAAAAAAAAACCAACCCAAACAAATGAGGGCATTCATCAAAAACTCTCCTCCACTCCTCCTCATCTCACAATGATCAGATGCTTTCTGCTACTATCTCCTCCTTCAATTTTAGCTCACATAATGAGGTGGCCCTTCTCCTTGCCAAGGCAAATTCCTTCACATGCACAAGTGATCCCATTCCATTCCTTCTTCTTCAACATATTGTCCCTTCTATCAATCACTTGTCTTCAGTTTCTCCATGTCTACTGGTTTCTTCCTTACTGCACATAATCAGGCTCATGTCTCCTCAAAAACTCCAAACCAAACCCTCACTTGATCTATTTGCCCCTGCTAGCTGTCTTCCCTCATAAAACTGTCTATTCCAGGGACCTTCACTTGTCTTTCCTCTCCCTTCTTAATTCTCTGAATTCTGGCTTCCAACCCCATCATCCAACTAAAACTGCTCTCTACAAAATTACCAATGCTTTATCAGTTACCAAATCTAATGACCTTTTCTCCTTCATCATCCTTCTTGACCTTTCTGTAGTCTTTGATACTGTTGATCAATCTTTTCTCCTTGATATTCTCTTTGATGAAATTTACTGGTATGTTCTTCTCTCTTGGTTCTCTTCCTAACTATCTTACTGTTCCTTCTCAGTCTTCCTTCTTGGATTGTCATCCAGGTCACAGCAGTTAACTATGAGTGCCCCCCAGGGTTCTATCTTGGGTTCTTCTTCTGTTCTCCCTTTCACTTGGTGATTTCACTTGATGATCTCATCAGCTCCCACTGACTCAGTCATCTTTGCTGATGATTACCAGGTTAACTTATTGAGTCCTAATTTCTCTCCTGTCCTCCAATTTCACATCTCCAGCTGCCTATTGGATATCTTGAACCAATTGTTTGATAAACATCCTAAACTCAACATACCCCAATCTGAAACTCATCTTTTTCCTCAAACCCTTTTTCATTCCTAGCTTCCCTATTGAAGTTGAGGGTACCATTATCCTCCCAGTCATCTCAGCTTACAACTTAGGTGTCATCCTTAACTTCTTACTTTCACCCCACTCCCCATACCCAATCTATTGCCAAGTCCTGTTAATTTTACCTTCTCAATATCTTGTGTATTTGTTCCTATTTTTCCCTGACAATTGTCACCGCTGTGGTACAATTCCTTATCACATTACATCTGGACTATTGCAATAGCCTGCTGGTTGGTCTGTGTGTCACAAGTCTCTCCAACTTGAGTGTATCTTCTACTCAGCTGTTAAAGCTACTTTCCTAAAGCACAAGTCTGACCATGTAACCTTTCCACACCCATTCTTTAAATTCAACGACTCCCTAACATTAAAGATGATCAAATACAGAATCCTCTGTCATTCAGAGCCCTTCATAACCTGCCCCTTTACCTTTTCAGTCTTCTATATCCTACAGCTTCCTCCCATTCCCCAATCCCACTCTGAAATAAGTGTGACAGTAGTCTTATCACTGTTCTCTGAATAAGACACTGTCTTCTTCCCAGAGATTTTCACTGTTGTCCCCCCTGTCTAGAAATGTTCTCCCTCCTTATTGCCACCTCTTGTGTTCCTTGGCTTCCTTCAGTCCCCAGCTAAAATCCTATCTTCTATAGAAGCCTTTCCTGATCCTCCTTAATTTTAGTGCCTTCTATTGATTATCTCCAGTTTACCCTGTATATATCTTGTTTTTAATGGTTTTTTTTGAAAAATATCATCTCCCCCATTAGATTGTGAGCTTCTTGAGAGCAGGGACTATCTTTTGCCTGTCTATGTAACCCGAACAATTAGCTTGGTGCCTGGCACACAGCAGGTGCTTTATACATATTTATTGACTGAGTGAATGAAACCCGGGCCTTCTGAATCCAGGTCAGACTGGATTACAATTGAGAATTTTCACAATGTATGTTCCATGATCCCCAAGTTGGCAAAATCACATCTTAATTTTTTTTTATTACTACCTTTGTTTCTTCCATTACAATTATTTTCCTGTATACTTTACCTCCATCATAATCCTCCCTTGCAACAGAGAAAAGCAGTCAAGGAGAACTGATCAATAAAACAACTCTGTCCACAGTGCCTGGAGTATAGTAGGCACTTAATGGATATTGACTGAAATTTGCCACACTGGCATCCACAGTCATCTGACTTCCGGATCCATTATTGGTCATTACATTTATTTTGAGTTCAATTTCCTATTTTCATTGCTTTTATTTACATTGTTTGAATCATTGTGCATAATGTCCTCCTGGTTTTGCTTACTTTGCTCTGAACCACTTTATATGAGTAAAAAAAGACATCTTTTAATACTAACCTTTCCCCACTGTTGCTTTATGGCTCCAAATCATAGGTTACCATAATTTCAGAATAAAAATTGAAGGTGATCCAAAGGGTAATGGAATGATGCAAAATGGGAATAAGTAGATTGCATCATGTTTCCAACAATGACTTACAAGCAAGAAATGGAATAAAGAAACAATATAGGACACATATGACCAGAAAGGAAATGAGCCAGTCACATAACAAAAGTTACAGATATAAAAGCTAGATAGCTCAAGTACTGCACTTACTTTGATAGTGTGATAGATCTGCGATCCATATGAATACTCTTTACAATGGTATTGCTCTCAATTATTCCCTAACTATTTCTACTCTATGACTTTTGTGCATGTCCTCCCATAAATCCTTCCTAAGTGACCAATCACCAATGTGTTAGGAATCTTCTAGTTCTCCTTACCATGTGTAGATACCATGTGGATTCTCCAGTAGTTATTCCTTACTCTTGTGACCTGACTGTCCTACATAATTTTCCATTCATACACTGCTCTAACGATACCCTCATGCTGTTTTTCTTGTACAGTTCTTTCTTAATGGATTGCAACCCACAGAAACCCATCACATGCCTCTCTCCATGGCTCTTTGGGTGACTCACAGCTTTCATTCTTTAAGGACTATGGTATTGCATTATTTGCATCCATATAATATTGCTGGAAGAATGCTAATGTAGAAAAAGGCACCCTTTGTTTCAGGGAGAAGCCTGAGGTCATCAAAATTAATCTCTCCAAAACTGGAGCAGAGCCAAAATAGTGGAGTAGCAGGAAGCAGTGCATCTCAGCTTTTTTTTTTTTTTAAAAACTTCTCCAAATAGATCTAAAAATGTACTACATCATATCTTGATACGGAAAAGCAAGAAAATGTTACAGGGAGTTATTTTTCCAGCTTAGGTCAGCTCAGGGAGATAGATAGGTCTGCCCCAGATATGGAGGATGGCATCAGGCCAGTAGCACACCTCATGGAGTACTCCACTGCCCAGAGAGAGACTATGCACCAGGGCAAGAGTAGGTCCTAGACCTAGACACACACAGGGCAAAAAGATAGAAACAGGTGCCAAATGGTAACTTTGTTGCTTGCTTCCCAGTTTTGCATCACAGATCCACTGTAGACTGAGGAAGTGGCCTGTGCCTGGGGATGGTGTTTCTGAGTAAAGTTCTGAAGCAAACAATAGCTATGTAACTCAGAATCCAGGAGCAGAGCAGGATCTTGGTTCCAGCTTCCAGTACAATCTGAAGCCTACAGAAGAATAACTACAACAAGAATTCCAGACCAAAGTGGAGTCTACAACTCCTTTATTCTGACCTAGGAGAGATTCCTAGCTGACTGGCAGTAGCTGAGACAAGCAGCAATTTGCTATTATATTTGGCTGAGATCAAAACCCAGGTGAGGAACTTACAGAGCTCAGACCGGCATAAGAGAGCAGTCTTTAAGACTTTATACCCTGGAGCAGATGACTCTGAGAGCACTGAAGACCTGTACGTCCTGAGCTTGAGATGTCTCTAGGATTTTGGAAAAGTATAATACTCGATCCCCTGAGAGAACAGTGTAAGGACCAATCTAGATTTTTTCCTCCAGAAGTATGTAGAATCTAACCCTTACATCAAGTCCAAAGTCAGGAAGTAGGCTGGAAGAATGAGCAAGCCCAAAACCAAAACAATCAAAAAAAGAATCTGAGAAACCTGGGAAGACTTATATGAACTATGTAGAATGAAGCTAATAGAACCAGGAGAACAATTTATATAATGACAACAATATGGTAAAGATAAACAACTTGGAAAGAATTAGGAGCTCTGATTAGTGTAATCACCAGTCAGGATTCCAGAGGTTCCATGCTAGATAGAGAGATAAGGGACTCAGAGTGTAGAATGAAATATGACTTTTTTTGGACACTGTGGACATTTATTTTGCTTGACTATACATGTTTGTAACAGAGATTTTGTTTGTTTTTTCATTCCCAATTGTAGGAAGTGAGTTAGGGTAGAAGGGAGGAGAATTTTTGTTGATTAAAAAAATAGAATGTCATTTAGAAGAATTACTACAGAATTAATGAAAAGCAACCTAGCCCATTTTACTCCTATTCATTTTTGGGTATTTGTAGATGACACTGTGCTGGCTGTATTAAATCCAAGAACAGTGTAGAACTCTTAAATTAGATCCATTATCACTCAAGAGAGTGTCTCCCAACTATCCATACAGGAAAATCCAAGTAGCTGAATAATCCCTATTGTCCAGTATCTAACATTCATTTGGCTGGACAACCCATAGAGTTACTCCACCAATATATATATTTTAGACACTATGGATAGATGTGTACTGTGCTAATATCTACAAAGTGTTTAAAAATCTAGAGGAAATCTTCTAGTACATGGATAAATTCTTTGTGGAACAGTTATGGAAGGACATGGAAAAGAAAAGCACAAATCAGAGTGTGACTTGTGTAGAATATAGGAAAGTGTCAATAATACAGATGCAACTTAAAATATGTACTAAGTATATTTTTCCCCCTAAAGAGAGCCTCTTATTCAAAATTTATCAACATATCCCTTCCTTAAACCAAATTCCTCATATCAAGCTCCAAAAAGTGAGAATTTTTGATGTTGATTTGATATCTAGAAAAAATATATATATGCCCCACGTGACCTCTGGTAAAGTTTTAGAGTGAGTTTGAAAGAAGTGTTTTACTTAATCATTACACAGGAAGGGAAGCAAAGGCTTGACAGACTGGGTTAACTTATGTATCTCGAGGCTTAATATAATTTAAGAATTGGTATATAAAATATCCAATGTAATAATTTTTGTAGCTTGGAGTGTCATTTTAATAAGTATGATGACTTCTTACAATATTTAATTTTTATGTTCAGGTGCTAGGAACTGACTTTTTGAGTGACTGGTCTATGAAGATTAGTCAAATTATGTTTACGCTATGTTTATACTTTTAGTAAAAGGAGCTTTAGTAAAGTTGTATTTTTGATATAGTTATATAAAATATATGTTTTTTGACAAAGAGCACAACTAAGAAAAAAGCATGTTAAAATACTTCTTCCAGTTCAAACACACCCCTGAAAAGTGTTAGATGACACAAGGTCTTAACTAAGGCATACCAACCAATAAATGGGGGGGGGGGGGGAAGGAAACTCTTACTGCCTGGTCTTTATGAAAGTAAACCTATCAAGTGAGAGGAAAAGTCTTGGGAATTTTAGTCCTTTATACCCAGCTACCCAAAGTACTATGCAGTAGGCAAAATTATGTAACAAATTCTTATCCTAAACTGGAACCTTGAGGGCAGGTGGCATGTCATATTCATCTTTTTATCTCTTCTAAGGTCTTGAACATTGAAAGCACTTAATCCATGCTTATTGGGAAAATGAAATGGTCATATTTGGAATTTTTGCTAATTTCAAGAGAAGTTGAAAGGTTGTAACTTTTATTGCTTTCTTCATGGCCACTATCTTTGATTCTGTCCGTATTATCTTTGATCCATATGTACACGTTTTAATTAGATGTTATTTTTTTCCTCATTGTTGCCCTAAAATGTTATAGTTGTTATTCATTTGGTCCAGTTGAGTCTGACTCTTTGTGACCCCATTTGGGGTTTTCTTGGCAAAGACAATGGAGTGGTTTGCCATTCCCTACTCCAGTTCATTTTACAGATGAGGAAACGGAGGCAAACAGGTTTAAATGTCTTGCCCAGGGTCACACAGCTAGAAAGTCTGAGGCCAATTTGAACTCAGGAAGATGAGTCTTCCTGACTCTAGGCCTAGCACTCTATCCACTGTGCCACCTAACTACCCCTGAAATGTCAATCCATAGCATTTTATCCTGAAGGATTTTCCTAAAAGACTTCCTCAGATAAATCATATGATGTAGCTTCACAAGATGCTAAATGTTCAATGTTATTAGTGTTTAAAAAAAAACAACTTTACTGGATGAATTAGTACTTGGGGATATTAATACCACCACAGGAAAATGAAAGACTTAATAAGAACACAGTACAGGGAGTGCTTGGCCAAGTTTTCCAGCTACACCATTATTTAACATGTCAGTGTACCCATGAAAATATTTGATCTGACTTTCCTGAGCATTCCATCCCATTACCCTTCTTTGAACCTGAAAACACTTGTATTTCAAAATGATTTTAAAAATGTTCATATAAGGAATTAATGAAAGTTTGAGGAAAGCACATTCATTTAGCCATTGCCATATGTGGTGTCGAAGGAATCAGTGCGACACTGGCCCAGAAATTTGATGAAGGAGGTGGAGGATACAGAGCAGAGAGAATGATCCCCATGAACTGTACTATTCAGTGAGAGAGAGAGAGGCAGATTCCCTCAACAACCAGTCTGAAATTCTATGGGCATGAAAAGGAAAACTCGCCTTGTCTAAGTTCAAAGCTTGCACAGAGAGTGCTGGCACAAGGCTTTATGAGTAAGGGAATTTAAAACTCTGTAAGATTTCCTCATCCCCAACTACTTTCCTTTAATTATGACTCTTAACTTCACACTCCACATTTCTCTTGCAAGAATCCTGTCCAGCTTCCCCCAGATATAGGCAGGTACAACCCAGGATCAAAATGGAGGCCAATGTGTTTCATTCCACTCAAAACTTTCATATTCCTGGGCTGTGTCCTGGATTTTTACAGTTTCAAACCCTAGTGTTTCCCATTTAAAACAAACAAGTAAAAAATGAGTTGCTAGCAATGCCCCTTTGGCATCTACAGCAGAATTAGAGTGGTAGCCATAGCTAACTTGAGAAGAAATTATTCAGGGATGAAAAGTAGGCTTAGGGAACTACGAGCAACACAAGATCTTTTATTCTGATTCTGTTGCTAAACTGTTTTAAATTTTGGCAAGTTGCTCCTATTATCCATGCAAATTAAAATGTCTGAAGAACACATTAAAAATATAAAAAGTCAGATAAATCCAAGACCATAACTTAAAAATCTTTCTCCTTGGCATCTCCAAAGTCCTCCACATACTCTGAATGGTACTAACTCCGCTTACTACTAGAATTTTTAATGTCAATTATTCATGTGGGGGATCCATTAATACATGCCCTAACCACGCTAACAGATGTTAGCTATTAAAAATAGCTGACATTGCCTAGTTATAGAACATTGGCCTATAAGGCAAGAGACCTGTGTTTTAGTTCCAGCTCTGTTGACTTAACCTTTACTAAATCACTTAACCTTGAACTTTAGTTTTTCCATTTATGGAAGGATTGATAGTATCTACTTTTTCATATCTTACAGAGATGTGGTGATGATCAATAATGAATATTTAAGTGTTTTTGCTTCTTAGGAAGAAAGGTATTGTACAAATCAAATATTATCCATTACTTCCTTATACTGAATTTAATTGAGGTCTTCCATGCAATTTACAGAATGAATAATGGTGCAGACTTAACAAACTACTTTTTTCTGGACTTTTGTGTTTCCTCAAACTTGCCTACCTCATAGGCAGTGGTGGAGCTCATGTATACAACATGTTCTAAGGACACTCATAAAACCTAGGATCCAGCATGTCACAGAGACATGGCGTGTATTTAATGCTGTTAGCTAATGAAGTAGGTAGCCATTTTCCTATAAAAATTACATTGGGATATCTACAATAAAACCCTCAAATCCTTTATTTCACTTTGTAGAAAGATTAAAACATCACAATAAAATGAAGCCAAAACAGATGCCAGGCAGCTGTTCTTGAGGCAGACCCATGAGAAACAATAATTAGTCTTAATTAGTTTCTCAGTAAATTATGTAAGGAAGACCTGTAGACACTCAGCTCAAAGATGCTTGCTGTGCCAAAGTCAGTGAACCTTGTTAAAAAATGTTGATAGATTTAGAAACTTTGGATTCCTCCAAATAGCCTGCATTCTAAATGTAATTGTACACACTTTTGGCACAAAAAGGATTGATGGATTCTGTAGCTACTTTCTATTGCAAACAATTAGCTACTAAAAAAACACAGAGCAGCAGAAAAATATTAATTTCAATGTTAGCTTTGACTTTCTAAGATGAGACATGAATTTAACTTTTAGTTTTTTTCAGACTCTTCTTCACAATATGCCACGCCTAAGTTATTAGTTTTGAAGCTTTCTACTACAGTATGAGTGATTTACCTGACATAGCTGTACTGGCGGGCATTCATCCTAATAGTTTTAGATTAATACCCAAAGCCCCTGCCATTCTATTCTCAGCAAGCCTCTAGAGGCAGTGACTCCAGCCTGTTCTCAGTTTGATATTAATAACACTGACCCCCTCCTCTGGAAAGGAATTATGCCATATGACGTGCAATGTGCAGGTAGTCTTCAGCATGCTCCTGGGTTGGAGTCTAAATGTTCATTTGTAAGTTGGTTGTTTGGAATTTGGAAGGCATTTTCCCAAAGAAATAATGTTATACCTTATAATAATAATAATAATAATAATAACAACAATAATGATAGCTAACATTTATGGAGTACCTATTACACGCCAGAGACACTGTGCCAAGAGCTTTACAAATATCTCATTTGAACCTCACAAAAATTCCGGGAAGTAAGTGTTATTATCCTCATTTTAAAGATGAAGACACTGAGGAAAATGGGTTAAGTGACTGGCTCAGGGTCACACAGCTAGTAAGTTTCTGAGTCCAAATTTGAACGCAGGTCTTCCTGACTCCAGGCCTAGAACTCTATCCACAGTGTCATTTAGTTGCCTGGTGGCTGTTTCTCAGTCTATAAAGTCCAAAAAAATCCACTTAAACCCAGATTTACCTGAATTACCATTCTGTACTCATAGTGGTATAGAGTCCAACTACCACATATAATAATGGTTACAATGATTTGGAAACTTAAAATGGCAACTAGGCACAGGAAAATTAATTGAGAGTTTCATTTTGGGATATCAGGACATAGTCATCCTTCTCTTACTGTAGGAATAGCTCCATATTACTTGGTAGTGACTTTAACGGGCTGAGACAGTGGCGCTAGTAGGAACTAAGAGATGGGCCTTTGAGGGGTAGGGGCTTCAGGGAGTTTGAGGACGAGATGTTGTGGGAGCCTGAGGTTCCTTCTTGTTCTTGTAACCATGGAAAACATATAATAGTCCCAGGAGGCTATCAAGTTACCTCCTTTTATTTTTCTACCACGATTACTTGTTTCTTTCTGTTGTACATTCTTTGCTTGGCTTGCAGATTCCTAAATAGCCTTCTTAAGGTTTTTTAGTATCTTTACTGTTTGTAAACAAAATGAAAATACCAGGCTGTATGTCACCTTCTTCCTATGTGCTGCTTTCTCCTTTCTCCTATTTTTTTTTAACCTAGGAGGCCTAGGGAATAGGGATTAGTACTGCTGACAGATAAGGAGAAGGATTAAAGAAGAAGTTCCTGGCTTTGTTTTTCCCCCACCCCCTTACCACTATCAGTCTTGCCAATGCAAACCCAACTTTGATCGTGCCCATCCTAGATCATTCCTAGGGTAAAGTGTGAATTAAGGATTAAATGAGGCTTGGCAGGATTGTAGGTTAGCAGTTAATAGGAGAAAGAAGAGAGAGGAGAGGGAAATCCCAAGCTTGAGTAATGTAGAAATAAAGAGTCCCCATGTCAAGTGCCATTTTGGAAAGTTTTTGTTTATAAATGATATCTAAAAATAAATGATAAACTCACATACATAAAACTATGTATGTCATACATGTGACATCATGTGTGTAATTAGTTAATAAAATATATTCTAACAATATTTTGATAACCATTTGAGGGTTTCACTAGTACCTTGAGGTGGTAGTTCTGTGTTAATACATAGCAGTGGTAGAAAGAGATAGAGGTTAGATGAGATGAAGACAATGGAACCAAAGAACTTAGGGTGGGGAAGAGCATTAGAAGCCATCTAGTCAGATATCCCAGATAGCACTTTTCCATCTTACATTATGTCACATGGTTATTAGTCTGTGCTTCAATAGCTTTAACGATGGGAAGATTAGTATTTAGGGCCAACTCACTTTTGGATAGCTCCAATTGTCAGCAAGTTCTTTAAGTTGAATATGTCTGTATTCTTAAATGCATCTCAGCACAGCTTCCATCCAATAATTCTAGTTTTCTTTTTCAGAGCAACACAAAACTTTAAATATTTGAAATACGATCCTAATTCCCCATAAGTCTACTAACACGTATGTTTCTTCAAACTCATTCATATGAAATGGTATCCTACTTCCTCAATGAAAAACCATGTATAGCTTCATTCAAGTCATTGATAAAAAAATGTTGAAAGTCTTATATGAACTGATGCAGAATGAAGTGAGCAGAACCAGGAGAACATTGTACACAGTAACAGCAATATTCTACAATGAAGAACTGTGAATGACTTTGCTTTTCTCAGCAATACAATGATCCAAGACAATCTCAAAGGACTTATGATGAAAAATGCTTACTCCAGAGAAAGAACTGATGGCTTCTGAATATAGACTGAAGTATATTATTTTTCACTTTTTTTTGGGTTCGAGTTTTGTTCCATAAAATGACTAATATGGAAATGTTTTACATGATTGCACATATATAACCTATATCAGATTGTTTACTGTTTCAGAGAGGGGGTAATGAGGAGGGGAAGGATAGAATTTGGAATTCAAAATTTAAAAAAAAACTGATGAATGTTAAAAATTGTGTTTACATGTAATTGGGGAAAATATTATTAAAAAAAAGAAAAGCAAAAATGATGCCCATAAATGATGCCTGCAATTGACATGAAAACTTTACACCAAAGACCTCTTTCTACTATTTTATATATATGTATTTTGTATTTAGGTACTTGTATATATGTTTTATTTCCTCTACAAGCTTCTTGAGGGCTGGAATTATTTCATGTTTGTCCATTTCCAGAGCCTAGCAATAGATCTTAATGCTGCAGAATTCAATCTCAAAGGACTTTCACAGCAGTCAAGCACTAAACTTTTGTTAGGTCCCTACTATGTGCCAGGCACTAAACTAAGTTATTAGAATATTACAAAAGAAAAAAATAGGTTTTGTTCTCAAGGAATACACATTCTATTGGGGGAGGAAACATGTAAACATATGGATCCACACACAAAAAATATAAAATGAATACAAGGTAGATTTTTGAGCAAGGTACTAGGAAGTGGTGTTTGAACAGAGTTCTGAAAAAAAGCAGGGATTTGAAAAAGAGAATGTGAGACAGGAATGCATGCCAGGTACAAAGCATGGCTTATGCAAAGGAACAGAGATGGGAGGTAGAATAATATGTGTGAGCAAATGTAAGAAGGTCATGGAGGTGAGTAAAGTATAACAAAGATGGAAAGCTAGATTGGGATATTAAAAGCCAAATAGGAGATAAGGAAGAAAAAAGAGATTCTTATTAATGAAAAAAAAAACCCACATTTTAAAAATAGAGAGATTGTGGAGGGGGGTGGTACTATAGATGTGGAATGTTGCATATACTTTCAGATGAGTTTATTATAGTGTTACTTTTACTTAATTGTTTTACTTTGTTACTTTGTTCTCCTGTAATAGGGATATGTGGAAGTCTTTGTAATGTGAAAACAAAGATTTGTTTATGTAATGTAATGTAAATGTAATTGTAAAGTAAAAACAAAAAACAAAAACATGTTAATAAAACTTTTTAAAAAATCAAAATAAAGGCATTTTATTTGATCCTGGACTTAATGGAGAGCCACTGGAATTCATCACACAGGGAAGGCACACGATCAGAACCAGGTATAAGTAATATCAGTTTGGTAGCTATGTAGAGGATACATTGGAAGGGTAAATAATTTAATGCAAAGAGACCAATTAGGAGGCTATTGCAATAGTCTCTGGGAGAGGAACTAAGTGCAAGTTAATTGTTACTTGCCCAAGGTCACCCGGTTAGTAATCATCAGAGGTGGGATTTGAACCAAGATCCTCTGATTTCAGAGATATTACTCTTCCCACTGTACTGCCTTTATTATATGTGTCACTGGAATCAAAGACGACCATGTTGAGAGAAAGAGTTCAACCTACCATCACTAGGGTAGGTAAAAAACCTTCAAAAGTATGTGGCCTACTGGCAGGAAGTCATCATATCCTATTGTGTTTGTATATAAAGAAGGGGAGAGGGGTTGTGTGTAAACTTAACAACAACCTGTTTAGGTAGTAGACTTTATATTTGAATTCTCAGCTGTCTTCTAGCCAGGTATGGTAGTGTACACCTGTAATCCCTACTAAAAG
Organism: Phascolarctos cinereus; assembly: GCF_003287225.1. Taxonomy (NCBI): domain Eukaryota; kingdom Metazoa; phylum Chordata; class Mammalia; order Diprotodontia; family Phascolarctidae; genus Phascolarctos; species Phascolarctos cinereus. Next base: position 133,313,544 of record NW_027555736.1, read on the forward strand.
GGAAGCTGAGGCTTGGAGATCGCTTGACCTTTGGAGTTCTGAGCTACAGAGGGTTAAGCCTATTGGATGTGCACACTAAGTCTGGCACCAACAAGGTGTGTCCCCAGGAGCAGAGGTCACCAGGATGCTTAAGGAAAGATGAACCAAACCAGGTCAAAAATGGAGGTCAAAGCTTTCATGATGATCAGCAATGACAATGGCCTCCTCAGTGACCATTGTATGTCTAGTCTCCATAAGATAGGGAAACCAGGTCAATAAAACAAACAAGTAAATAAAAAACTGATATCTAGTCGTGTTTTTTTTTTCTCGTAGCACTGGCCCAGTTGCTGCAAAGAACAAAACAAGTAATTCTGAAAACTAGATCAGCTGCGATGTTCTGACAAATAAAATACTGGTGGAGTTTAATCCTTAATCTTGGAGTCTCTTAACTGTTGGCACTGTTTGGAATTTTTGGCTGTTACTCTGAGGATTCAATTTGACTCTGAATTTTGTAGCTAAAAGCCAACTACAATGAAATATGCCTATGCCTAGGACACCATGTCTACTGGAAGGGTATCAGCCTTAAAAAGCTGAATTTTCTTAGCGCATGTTTTAGCAGCCAAACCATCAAGCCACTTTTATGTGGCATGCAGTTTCCTGTAAGCAGCCTGTGTTGCCATATAATCCCATTCACACAGTTTTGAAGGCTTTAGTTTGTGTATGTATATATGTATATATGTATGTATGTATGTATGTATGTATGTATGTATGTATGTGTGTATATAAATACATGCTCTACTAAGAAATTTTTATTATGTATTTATAGTTACTGAACTAAACTAAATTCAATGATAGTAATAACAGGGCAGCTGAGGCATAAGTGATTAGTTTTTAATAAGCAGCCTCTGAATTCACTGGATGGAATAACCTGATTTCCTCTTTCCTCCATCCCAACTTCCCTTCTTCCCCTGTCACACTATCACATTACACTCCTTGTAAGTATAGTTTGTATCAATACAAGTTCTGGGTAAAAATAATCAGGTGAATCTTGATTTTGGTAACAGGTTGTGCCACACCCAGTCACTGAGAGTTTGGGGAAAAAAACTTTAGGCATCAAAAAGAATAATACAGCTGCTGATGTCGAATGTTAAAATCCAAGAGTAACATTCCTGTCTGATTGCCTTTATAAACAGCACTCAGTAATTTTCCAGTACAGTAGTCCTCTTGCTAACAGGCATGCCAGCTCTCACTCATGCCCAGATTTATGCTACTTTTTTTTTTAGTGATTATCTGTTTGACAACCTTAGCTTGTTAGTCTTACATCTGTTATGAGATCAAATAAATAAATAAAATGGTTTAAAATTTGTAAAGCGCTTTGTAAACCTTTAAAGCTTTATATAAATGCTAGCTAATATTATTATCAACATCTCTGTAAATTGTTTTAAAAAAACTCAGTGTTTTTCTTTCTCAAATACAAAATCTAGCTTGCTTTGGGATGCTAAGAATTTCTAAATAATCCCCATTCTCATTTCTGTAGATGTAGTATGGTTAAGTTGGAAAAGCCCTGGCCAGGGTCCTGGGAGGGTTGTGGAGGAAAGGAAAGCAGCAGTCTCCTATTTGCATATGAAGAGACGTTGAGTGGGTATATTTGTCACCTGGTCTCACCTTTTAATACACATATAGAATGAAAAAAAACTCAACCTTAATAGCTACTTATTAGAGATTTACTTAAATTTAGTGCAGTATACAAGTGGTGTGGTTATCAGGCATGTATTTTGAGTTGCTTTTCCATTAGTGGTGAGTCATCCTGAACATAGAGGCTTTAGTGGCTTTTGTGATCTGTAGTTTGCATGTGGAAAAGGGCTAGCCAGAATGAAAGACTCAGTCTGAGGTCACGGAGCAGTTTTTCTCAGTGCAAAGCTAATTGGCCATGCTAAGGTTGAACCTGCAACCTTGGCCTCATTAGCACCATGCTCTAACCCATGAAGCTAAGCAGTCACAGATGTGAGGGTTAAACATGATATAATGGATGTCACATTTTGGCTTAGGATAAAGGACACTATGTTAAACATCATTATTAGCATAGGAACTTGTATTAGGGGGTTAGCTGAACAAGCACAATGATAGGTCTCATTTAGAAACCTTTTTCTTTGATATTTTCAGCAGGCTATGCTGGTTTCTAAGTATACCATTCTCCACAGTGCTGATCCTAGGGAAACATATATAATAGGGCTTTTCTTCCATCCCAATTTTTCCTCTATGTGGCCCTCCTTTTTCAATGATGTAATGTTTCCACCTGTATGTATGCCCAGTGTCTTCATGTTCTCTTTTACCTTCTTCTCCCATCTGGAAGGCTGGATTTAAGAAAAGGTTGCTTTGCTTTTTTTTTTTAGGATGGGAGAGACCTGGGCATGTTTGTGATCAGTAGGGAAGGAGGCAGTGGATATGGAGATACTGAAACTGAATGATAAAGAGAGAATGAAAGAAAGGAAGGGATATGTCAAGAAGGAAGGAAAAGAAAGGAGTTGGGTATTGACCAAGACAGGTGACAACTCTTCCTCTGAGATTGTAATAAAGGGAGAAAGATTAAAAGGTAATGTGGAGGAATTATGAGATATGGAGTGGAGTAAAGGGAGGAGCCCATGGCATAAAACACTCAGTTTTCTTATTCTCAACATTCTACCAGTGTATGGCTAAGATAGGTGATCTTAGCAAAAACTTTTCTCAGGAAAGGATCTGACAAAATAGGAAAGCATCTGATAAGTCCACTCATACTAAGTTACTGGTATGGCTAAATCCTCTTAATAGAAAACTTACTATACGAGGGGTCAGGAGACTTGGGTTTAAATTTTGGATCTTCCCTTAGCCAGCAGTGTAATTCTGGGCAGGTAATTTCAGACAGCTGAATGGTGCCGTAGTGTATAGAGAAATGGGTTTGGGAGTCAGGAAGACCTGTGTACAAATCCAGCCTCAGACACTTCCTAGTTGTGTGTCCCTGGGCAAGTCACCTCTGTTTGCCTCAGTTTCCTTATCTGTAAAATGGGGGGTAATATTAGCACCTCCCTCCCAGAGTTGTTGTGAGGATCAAGTGAGATGATATTTGTAAAGTGCTTAAGCCATTGCCTGGAACACAGTAAGCACTATATCGTCATAATAATAATACTAACAACAACAAATATTATTATTCTTATATTATTTTACTTCTCCTGATCATGATTTCCTTCTGATTGGACAAGATGATATCCAGGATCTTGTTCCAGTACTAACAACTTATGAATCTACTTATATGCTATGTATCTTGGGGACATTTGCATTTTCATAGAGGACAAAACCTTAAGCTAAAGGAATGAAGTTAAAATTGTGGAATTTGAGACCCATGTGAAAGAGGCATCGTTTTAGATGTGATGTCCTTTCAAATGCCCCTTGAATGACAAAATGTGTCAGGCAACCACCTACTTTAAATACTATTAAGACTGACTCTGCCTCATAGGTAACGTTCAATACAATTCAACAAGCATTCATGATGTGCCCACTTTGTACAAAGCATCATGCTGAGTGCTGGAGAAGACACAAAGTTTAGGTAAGGTACATTCCCAACACTGGTGCCCTCCAACACAGCAGTTGGAAAGAGATCTGTGAGTTCGTGAAATTTTTAAATGATGAGGCTTGATTAGTTCCTCCTACCTATTTCAGTTCCTACACTGGGCAGTAAATGCCTCTCCAAATCAATGATTAAATGTTAATCCGGCATCAGCACTATAAGGGAAAAGGAGAAAAAACCCAGGCATTACATTTATAGGTCCAAGAGAGTTATGAGAGGATAGTTTTTTTAGCTGGCTGGAAATCAGAGGAGGGGTGGATGCATCCAGTTCTGGTTGATAGTATGATGCTTCCTTGAATGTAACTTCCAAACTTCTCTTTTTTATGTAGGAAAAATCCTATCTCTGACATGTTAGAAATGCTTCCTCCTTTTTTCAGGAGTTCAAGTATAGTGGTTGGTGAGAGTAAAGTGTTAATCTGCTATCTATATTCCCAGATATATACTTTTGGGATCTTTGATTGAGGTAATTTTTTTTGGTGGGCTTTGAGGGTATAGGTCTAAACTACTTCCCAATTTACTTAAGGTTTGCTAACAGTGGAGATAAAATAGAAAATCTTATCAGTGACTCCAGTTGCCATCGGATTGTTTAGGCCTAGATGGACATTTGTTCTCTGACATTATAGTTGCAGAAATGAGGGAAATCTTAGCTGTTTTCAGAGGTGTAAGTAATAAGCAATTAAAATGGCCAGAGGCATGTGGAATAACAGCCAATTAATATGGAAATGAGTCTCAAGTACTTATGGTGTGTCCTTTCAGAATTCTATATAAAAATGCTAACTCAAATTCTATAGATGTTTAATACACAAAAACCCAGCAAGGGGAGAAAAGCTTCATATAGTTTCTATATAAAATGTGTATTCCTGTATAAGTTTTCTAGTAAGCAAAGCAATGTCAATGTTGCAATGTTGTTCATATTTCTCAGTAAGGAAAGATGGTACTTGAAGTTAAAAAGTCTAAGAGGAAAACCTATCTTCCTACCCATAATACAAACCAGACACTACGAAATGAATTTTGGTAGTCATAGTTCAAGGGGCTGTGTGACAAGTTCCTGCCCTCATGCAGCAAGACAGTCTCATGAGGAATATGACACATATATAAATAACTATAGTTGAAAAAAAAAGGACGTATATCAATTCAGCAAACAGCAGTTTAAGCACCCACTATGTGCAAGTCCTTGGAGATACAAACAGAAAAGCAAAACAGTCCTTGACTTCAGGGCATTTAACTTGGTTTTGCAGGGATACAACATGTATACAGATAAAATGCAGATAATTTGTGGAAGTAAAGCCCACTAATGAGGGGGATGAGGAAAGGGTTTATGAAATGAACCTTGAAAGAAGCTTATAATTCTGAAAGACACAGATAAGGAAGGGGTGCATTCCAGGCACAGAGACTGGAGATGGAATTCCAAGTTCAGGGAGCATCCAGGAGGATAGTTTGGCTGGAGTGTAGAGTACATGAAGAAGAGTGATATGCAATAACTCTGGAGAGGTAGATGAGAACCAGATCTTGGAGGGCTGTATCTTATCCTAGAGGGAATGGTATTCCACTAAAGATTATTTTTTAGCAGAGAAATGATCTGGTCAGGCCTATATTTTAGGAATATTAATTCAATAGCTGTGTGTAGGATGGATTGGAGAGGGGGAAAGGCAGAGAGACAAATTAGGAGGTTATTTTAATAGTTCAGGTGAAAGGTGATAAGGACTTGAACTAGGATGGTGGGTTATTAAGTGGAGAAAAGAGGGAAAATAGAGGGGAGGTAAAATAGACAAGAATTGGGAAATAATCTGATATGAGAGGTGAAGGAGAGGCAAGAGTCAAGAATGAGTTTGAGGTGATGAATGAAAGTGACAAGAATGGTGACTGTTTCTTGGTAAGAAAGGGAAGTTTGATGGATAGATGGACTTGGGGAGAGAGGACAATAATGGGTTTTATTTTGGACATGTTGATTTTAAGATGCTGATGGGGTATCCAGGTATAGATACCCAGAAGGCATTTGAAGATATAGGACTCAAGTTCAGAGGACTTGAGTTTAAATCCCATCTCTGTCACTGTATAACTGCAAATCACTTAACCTCTCTGAGCCTCAGTTTCCTCATCTGTAAAATGAGGGGATTGCCCTTCAAGCTCTAAATATGACATTAAGGCTAGACTTTGGATATGGACTACAGTAAAAGGAGGAGCCAATGGCGTAGAACACTTCAGTTTTCTTATTCTCAATATTCCACCAGTGTTGTATGGCTGCGATAGGTAATAAAACAGTCTTCAAGAATTGAAAATCAGTATCACAAAGAGTAAAGAGGTGAGTGTGAGCCAGCTGCAACCTATAAACAATGAGGCACTTCAAAGAAAAATAGGAGTGAAAGATATCTTCATGGAAGTGTATCACAGGAATAGAAGATGAGTGGTCAGCTGTAGAAGGTGAGGGATGATGAGCAGACTGCTCCAGTGGTATTCCACAGGTCAGGAGAAAGTGAATAAAGTATTATCATGTTGGGTATACCTGTAGGTTACCTGGAAGGACATGGACAAAGATCACAGAGGATAGACAGGCATGGATGGGTTGAGCTTTGCCTCATTAGAGGGAACATCCAAATTGATAAGATCACAGATCCATTTCAGAATCTTCTTACTTAAGTCTCAATTTGCTCCATTTGCAAAATGGAGACAACAATACCTGAACTTACTTTATAGAGTCATTGCAAGGCTCAAATGAGATGACATACGTAAAGGGGTTTGTAAATCCTTAAAGAATGGGTTACATTCATGTTGTTACCGTTGTTCCTATTTATTATTATTATTTTCTTCATTAAAGTAGTAAGGTCAGGAGAGAGGAAGAGAAGAGAGGAAAGTTTGGAATTTACCACTATAGGAGTGTGATAGATTCAAACATGGAAGAATAAAAGGATTTCCATGCTTAACTGCACAAATATGATACAAGTAAAGTGCTATGTTGAAAAACAAGATTGTCTTTCAACTGGGAAGGTCAGAGAAGGTTTACTAGAGGAGATGGCATTTTAGTTGAAGAGGAATTCAACAAGTCAAAGGGGAGGGAATTCTAAGCATAGAAGCGGAAAAGCACAGGGCTTGGGCTAAAATATTAATTTAGGAGGAGCAGCTCCATTTTGTATGAAGTCCCCATTTTATGACTAAGTCGTCGTTATGTAAGTTGTTTTCTGTAATAAGACGGTTTAGCAATGATGTATGTCTTCCAAAATTTGTAAATAATTACAAATGATAGGTATCCCCTCCCCTAATTTTTTTGGTTGGTCAACTACTGATAAACACTTGCAATAATGGCATTAGGTTTGATTGATAGTTTCCTTTCACCATAAACAAGTATTTGATTACCAACTAGAACTTAGATGTAACTTGTAAACACCCATAGGCAGAACCTTAAAACCTACAGGAAGTCCCATTCATCAGCCTGTTGCTGGGTGGCAACTAGGACATATTGCTCCTCAGGGTTCCCTCACTTGGAAATGTGAGCATCGTGTGTTGCTCAAGAATAGTGCCGATTGGAGACTTGCCAGAAGGCCACTTCCGAGGGAGACACACAACCTCCAGCTGTGCAGAAAGGGAACCTTGGCATGAGCACTGGTAAGATATTGGGTTACTGGGGTTTTTTTTCCTAAATCATTTGATACTTATATTATTGAATAGTCAACAAAATTTGATTGTATGCATTGATAAGTATAAATCTTATTAGTATATAATTAGCCCAAAGAAACATTTTTTTCTATGTTTTACTCATGTGCTGTGCCTCACAGATTAAAGTAATACGAGATAAGATTGTAAAGGTGGGCTGGTATTTGATTTGTGGAGGGCCCTGAGTATCAGGCTACAAAATTGGAACTTCATTTAGTAAGGAATGCTTGAAGAAGTTTGAGCAAAAGAGTGACATGGCTACAGTCCTACAGTAGTGTAATGGATAGAATGAGGAGGGGTTGAGTTTGGGGTGGTGGTGGTGGAATAGAACTGGAAACAGTTGTAAGAGGGCTCTTAGAGAGTCCAAGTACAGAATAACGAGAACTTGTATCAGAGCTCAGTCAGGGAGGACAGAGAAAAGGGATTTATGTGATGAATACTATAGTGGTAGACTAAAGAGAGGGAGAAAACAATAAAGTACTGGGTACCTGGAGATCAGTTGCTCCTAGGAAGGGGCAGAAAAGGCGACAAAAAGGAGAAGTTGAGGGCACTAATGAAAAAATTTTTACCTAATGTACATATCTACCCAAGCTTAGCCCTAAAATCCCCATTTGTGTAAAAAAAAAAAGCCCATGTGATTCATGGTATGACTGAGCCATAGCTCAGATCCACTTACTAGCTGTATGACTCTGAACAAATCACGTTCCTCTGTGTGCCTCAGTTTCTCCAACTGTAAAATGGGGATAGTAATAGCACTTACCTGCCAGGGCTGTATGTGAAGGTAAAACAAGGTAATATTTGTGAAGCACTTAGCATAGTGCCTGGCACAGAAGAGGGGCTTAATCAATGCTTGTTCCTTTCTTTCATCTTTCCTGAAATAGAGTATGCGCCCTTCCTTAGTGAAGCCCTCCAAGTCCGGCTTTAATACAGGGTTTGGGTCATGGTGAGCTTCTGATGTGAAAATGGTACTTGTATTAGATTCAACACTATTCAAAATAGTCTCTATGGGAACCCTGAGATCAAAGGTGTAATTAGCACTTTTGGTGCTTAGAACAAGGAGAATGAAAATCATAGAGGATAAGCTACCGGAAAAGGTGTCTTCAACTCAACTTTATAATTAATGATGTGAAAATAATAAAAGGAATTAAGATAAATTCAATTGAGGGGATGCATTAAACTTTATGGTGGAAAAAGTAATACACTCTAGTCCTTCAGGCTAATTTTAACAGGACATATACTTAGACATGGAATATTCATATGCACATATAAATAATACATGGATAGATCTAACTTTTTGTTGTTGTTTTGTTATTTCAGATGTCTGACTCTTTGTGGCCCCATTAGGGTTTTCTTAGCAAAGATACTGGCGTAGGTTTGCCATTCCTTCTCCATCTTATTTTAGAGATGAGGAAACTGAGGCAAATATGGTTAAGTGACTTACCCAGGGTCACACAGCTAGTATCTGAGACCAGATCTGAACTCAAATCTTTCGGACTCCAGGCCTGGCACTCTATCCACTGTGCTATCTTGCTGCCCCAGATCTAACTTTAAGCACGTACATAATAATTGCATTTATATAGTGCTTTAAGATTTGCAAAATGCTTTATAAATATTTCATTTTATCCTCACAACCCTAAGAGGTAGGTGCTATCATTAAACATTTTTTTCTAGGAAAGAAACCTGAGGCAAACAAAGGGTTAAGTGTCATATGTAGGGTCACAAGCTAAGTAAGTGTCCCAGACCACATTTGCATTCAGGTCTACCTAAGTGCAGGTCCAATACTCTACCCAATGCACTTTTAGCAAACATATAAATATGTATTACTGCTCAGAATAGTCTCTTTCTCTACACAAATACTAACTCCATACACACATGTATTCATCCACATGTTATGTACAAATGCATGTGTATAAAATTAGACAGGTATAGGCTTTTTTATTGCCCACTGTTGTTGTTGTTGGTAGTGGTGATCCTTTGTTCTGGAAGAAGACCAATGACATTATGAGCATGATGTCTTAATTTTTGAATGAGTTGAATTTGAGGGATGCAGAGGTCATCACAAGGTCATCAGTTTCACTTTCTCCTCTGAGTCCAGTGGCAAGACAAAGGTCAAGATGATTGGCAATGGCCCAGTCTTGCCCACTGTGCCCTCAAGACCAAAGACTATACCTTAAGGGAATCAATACTTTCAGCTCTGGTGCTCCAGCTCTGGGCTGTCCTGACTGCTGCCTTCTTCTCTCTTCTGGTACTGCCACCACTCTAGTGCAGGTCTTCATCACCTCATACCTGGACTATTGCAATAGCTTACCAGTAGGTCTGCCTGCTTCAAGTCTCTCTCTACCTCAAATCTGTCCTCCATTCAGCCACCAAACTGATTTTTCTAAAGTACAGATCCAAACACGTTACCCCCTACTCAATAAACTTCAGTGACTCCCTATCATCTCCAGGATTAAATACACAATGCTGTTAGGCATTCAAAGCCCTTTATAACTTAGCCCCTTTCCACCTTGCCTTACTCTCTGCCATGTACTCTTCAATCCACTGACAGTCTTCTGGCACTGAATAAGACACTCCAGATATTTTCTCTGCCTGGAATGCTTTCCCTCTGCAACTCTGCCTACTGACTTCTCCAGCTTCTCTTAAGTCTTAAAATCTTATCTTTTCTCAGCCTGTAGCACCTTCCCTCTGTTAATTATTTCCTATTTATCCTGGATTATAATTTCTTTTGTTTATGTTTGTTTGCATATTGTCTCCCCCATTAAACTGTGAGCTCCTTGAGGGCAGGGGCTGCCTTTTGCCTCTTTTGGAACCTCCAGTGTTTAGCACAGTGCCTGGCACATAGTAGGAGCTTAATACGTGTTTATTGATTGATTGAAATACCTTTACAGGAGTTTGACAACTGTTTCATATTTAAATTGTTGTCAGTGTAGGCTTTTAAATATTTTATATTTTAAACATTTCTTTTCTGTGGAAGAAGTAAACAGCTATCCTATACCTGATCTATGTTGTTTGTACAATGTTTATCTTTTTTATTTTTGCTTTTTTTGGTGAGGCATTCAAGGTTAAGTGACTTGCCCAGGGTCACACAGCTAGTAAGTATCTATCTTTTTACTACTTTATGGACCCAAATCTAAGCATTCAGTGATTTTCCCCTTGGGCTCTGGGGTGGGAGTGGAAAGGTATAAAGAACCAGGGAGTTGATGAAAAATAGTTTAACCTCTCTCTTGAATGCACATTATTGGGCCAGAACTAATGAGGAGCTCCTGGAGAAGGAGAGGGAGAAAGCCTCAGTCTCCTGGAGCCCAATAACGTAGTCCATCATTACATAAATATATGTCCATATGTGTATAGAATATGTGTATACACACACATGTATGCATCATATGAGGTTGGAGTTAGGACTTAAAAGAAGGAATCTGTTTTGAATAGTGATATACAAAAGTGTTATTTGTATGTGAAAGAGGCACAACCCCCATGTCTGAGTCTGAGCCAGACCAGGAAGTTTCCATAGAGAGGGAGGTTTTGTACTCCTTCTTTTCAGGGACGATAGACATGCCATTTTGTACCACGTGCACGATAAATCAATCAAAAGTAATTTTTGAATGTCTATTATGTACACAGTTGAAACTTTGTGTGTATGAGGGTGTGGGTGCGTGTGTGTGTGTGTGTGTGTGTGTGTGTGTGTGTGTGTGTACACCCAGCTATAAACCTGTGCATATGGGAGTAGATCCTTTCTGATGAATTGAGATCAAGGAATATGCCTTGTCTGTGTTCTGAAATTTTACCCCATAACATCTGTTAGAGGATTATATTATGGATACTGTTAAAAAAAACCCACCCCAATAGCAAAAGACCTCAATCTTTAATTTTAAGGAGAGAGAAAAGGTCACCCCTCTGAACCAATCACTTTGTCTTCTCCTGATAACTGTTCATTTTTGTAAGAGATCCAGTCACCAATGCAAACGTGAACTGACTCAAACACAGAGAAAAGAGGAAAGATAGTCTTGAGTCCCATTTGTTCTTGGGGGAAATTGCAGTTGTACACCCTTAGGCAAGGTCTGGAAACCTCAGCAAAGATCTCTGCAAATTCAAAAATTTCTGCATTTTCTTCCCTGTGGGTTCAGAAGTTTCTTATAGAATGTGGGAAATAAAGAACACATTTCCCCTTCTTTTCTTGATGTGTATTTTGTACTTAGTATTTAATTATTCTTCAACCTAGTTTTCATGTCTTTCCTTAACTTTTCCCTGCCTGTATAATTTTAACACCGTAATTAAACACAAACATCAAGATTCATTTTTATCTCTAATTGTCTTCACAAAAGTTGAGAATTTAATCAGCCTAATCTCACAGAAATTAAATAGGGATTACATATCTTTTATAAGCAGATCTTTTATTCTAAAAAAATGGGGGGGGCAGCTAGGTGGCTCATTGGATAGAGCACCAGCCCTGAAGTCAGGAGGACCTGAGTTCAAATCCAACCTCAGACCAAACACTTAATACTCACTAGCTGTGTGACCCTGGCAAGTCACTTAACTCGAATTGCCTTAAAAAAAATGAGAGGAAGGCTGAGTCCAGGATGAGAACACAGAAATTCTTACAACTAAATTTTTTCTACTATAATGGTTGTATTATTACAAGTCCTTTGGTATTGCCTCTGAAGTCTTAGGACCTCGGTTCATATCCCACCCACCTCTGATGCTTACCACCTATTTGACTTTGGGTAAGACACTTCACTTAACTCCTTGGTCCTCGGTTTCTTTATCTGTAAAGTGATGCACAAGATGGCCCCAGAGGCTCCTTTTAGACTTTGCCCTGTTGCAAACTGGAATGGTTAAATCTGCTGGTTATCAAGGTATGACCCTTTTAGACTGAATAATTGATTATATTTGCAGATGAAAGGGTCAGAGACAATGAACTCACCCCCTTGGATATATAGTTGTCTCTGTACCTATTTAGCAAGTCCGCAAATATTTATTATTAGATAAATGTCCATTATCTGGTTTGTCGCCATTATCAATTTTTGTAGTTAGCTGAGGAGGGGAGTGCACTGAATAGTGAATATAAATCATGGTGACTGAGAGAACTAAGCCTTATATCAGGAAGAATTATTGAAAGAAAAGCCTAAACAGAGCATTAGCTGGCTTAGATGATCCTGTTGTTTGTTCTAGAGAGTATGTCCCCTGGGTCAGAGCATGTTCTCATGGGGAGATGGCAGGCCTTGGAACCAAGACTTGAGGGTCTAGAAATGGGACAGCTTCGGCTCGACTTAGGATGAAGATGCCTGGTTTTTCTAAAAGAACTAGCTGAAGAGAGGTAGAGCTAACATGGCACAGTAGAAAGAAGCAATGCAGCTGAGCTCCCATCCACAACTCCTCCAAAGAGATCTATAAAATACACCAGACCCAATCCTAATGGAGAAATACAAAAAAAGACATAGTGAGTCCTTTGTCTGGCCCAGGTTGGCATAGGGAGACAGACAGAGAGGTCTGCAGATACAGACTTGAGATCCATGGCATGGCAATGGGGATAGGTGCCAACTCATAGTTTTGTCATTTACTACCTAATCCTGGGGCACAGATCCAGAATGGAGTGGGAAGGGAAGCTTGGCTGTAGGGTTACCTTTCCCTGGAGGGTATATGAAAAAACCAGGAAGTTCAGATGTCAGCAACAGCAGTGGTGTGGCTTAGATTCCAAGCTTAGAGTAGATTCTAATTTCTACCATCTAGCACAGCCTACATAGAACTAATCAAGGCAAGAAACCCAGACCAAAGGAAAGCCTACACTCTGAACCACAGAGCTGTCTAACTGGCTAATAGAGGTTGAGTCTAGCAGCAGTCCACTCTTACACAGAGCCTAATCCCAGTTTAAAACTTTCAGAGCTCAGGCAACAGGATGGCAATCAGGCATTGCCCTAGATCAGACTCTTTTGCAAGCACTGAGAGCTTGCTAGTCCCCAGCTTGTCCCTGAGATTCTAGAATAACCTGAAGAAATGAGACAGAGCCCATCAGAAAGTGGGCTGGAAAAATAGGCAAGCAAAAGAAGAACCACACCATGACACAAGGGTATTCAAGACACCATTGCAGAAGAAAAGGGCGGACTCTAAAAGATCAACAAACAATACCTCAGAGAAAAACACAGCTTGGGCACAAATACAACTAGAACTCCCAGAATAGATAAAGCAGAATTGTTGTTTTTAAAGAGTTTGAAATGTTTTTATAAATGGAATGAGAGCATTTGAGGGGGGGAAAAAACAGAAAAAATGAGAGCTATGGAAGAGAAGAAAAATCCTCCACACCTCCCTGCTGCACACTAAGAGACACAAGAAAAAAGGTGAAGAGGGAGTTGAATGCCAGTAGAGTGGGGCCAGCTTGTCTCTGTAGACCAGAAAGGATGGAGCTGATTCTTAGCTAGCCAATCACCAGGAGTTCCTTATGTTCCATTAATTGTCTTCATTCAATAAGGATTTGTAGATATGTTCTAGGTACTATGCTATGCCCTGGAGATGCAAAGAAAAAAACAAAACAATTCCTGCCCAAGAGGAGGTTATGTCCTAGGGAATGTGTCATGTAAATATCTAGACACAGAAAAGATCCATATAGAAAAGATGGACAATAATATTAAAGCAGAAGGCATAACCCCCTGAGGAATCTGGGAAAGACCTTCTGTAGAAGGTGGCATTTCAAGCTAGTTCTGAAGGAAGCCTGAGATTCTAGGAGGCAGAGGTAAGTAGAAAGGACATTCCAGGTATGGGGGATAGCGAGCATGAAGGCAGTTAGGAAGGAGATGGATTGTTGTGTTTGGGAAATGGAAGGCATGCCAATATGGCTAAACTGTAGACTACATGGAGGATAGTAACATTTAAATGGACTGGGAAGCTACAGGGATCCACTTAATAGTTTTGTGACATGGTCAGATGTATATTTAAGGAAGACCATTTTGAGAGCTGTTTCTAGATTCTAGAGCTCCTGGAGAGGTAACAAGGAGCCACTGGACAGAGAGGTGACATGACCAGAGGTGTACTTTAGGAAGATAATTTTGAGATCTGTTTTAAGGATGAATTTCAAAGGAAGAAACTTGAGACAGGGAGAACCATTAGAAGGCTCTTGCAATAATTGACGAGAGAAGTAATGAGGTCCTGAGCTAGAGCGGTGTTCATGCGAGTAAAGAGAAAAGAACATGTATGAGATAATAATAGAGAAAGAAAGTGGCAGGATTTGGCAATTGACTGGATATATGAAATGAATAAGAGTTAGGAGCTAAACATGACACTTGAGGTTACAAACCTGGGTGATGGAGAGGATGTTGATACTATAGATAATAACAGATAACATTGGGTGAAGGGAAGGTCTTAGGGAAAAGATTAAGGGGTTCTGTTATGGAGATGAGTTAGAGATGCATATGAGGCATCCATTTGAAATGTCCAGAAGCAGACCGAATAGGATTTGGAAAAGAGAGACAAAATGAAAGCACTGAGAATGGGCGGCTTTTTCAAGGAGTTTAGCTGAGAAGGAGAGAAGAGATTTAAGATGATAGCTAGTGGGAATGATAGGATTAATGCAGTTTTTTAGGGTGTGGGTGTATGTGGAAACATGGGCATGTTTTTAGGCAGCAGGGAAGAAACCAGTAGATAGGGAAAGATTGAAAATTAAAGAAAGAGTAGGGATGATAATGGCAGCAGTCTTTTGAAGAAAATTGGAGGGAATGAGAACAAAGGTTCATGTAGAAGGATTGACCTCAGTGAGGAGAAGGGCTACTTCTTCATCAGAGAAGTGAAGGAGGAGTTAGTAAGAGATGATGTCTGAGGAATGTGGTAGGATGAGAAGACAGAGCTTTAGCTTCAATTTTTTTTTTCAGTGAAGAATGAGGTGAAGTCTCCAGCCAATTTTGTGTGGTAAGCTAGATGAGAATAGAAAAGGAATATCCTCAGTGGTAAGTGGAATGGGGAATTGATTACAGACGAACAGAAGGATTTATTTGCTGCAGTAATCTTTCCGTAAGGTGTGGAGATTTGGTCTAAATCAAATTTCTTCTGTACTGCTTGCTGATTTTCTCAGCGTTTTTCTCATTATCTTTATATGTAGTGAGGGTCTTTGTTTTTATTGAATACTAGAGTATTACACATATTTACTTTTATATGCTGTGCTACTAATCAAATGAATATGCAATCTAGATATAGAAGGTCACATCATAAGCTAATTAGAGAAACATGGAAAAATTACCTCTCAGATTTCTGTATAAGAGAAAAATTCATGACCAAACAAAGGTTACAGAGGATCTCAGAAGACAAAATGAGGAGCAGCTAGGTGGTATAGTGGATAGAGCATCAGCCAGGAATCAGAAGGATCTGAGTTTAAATACAGCCTCAAATACTTACTAGCTGCCAGACCCTGGGCAAGTCATTTAGCCCTGATTGACTGCCCCCCCAAAAAAAAGATAAAATAGGTTAATTTTGATTACATACAATTAAAATATTCTTGCACAAATAAATCTAATAAAGTTTGGATCAAAAGGAAAATATTTACAGCAAGTTTCTCTGATGGTCCCATTTCCAAGCTATATAAGGAACCGATTCAAATTTATAAAAATAAGAACTGGATAAATGGTCCAAAAATGTGTAAGGCAGTTTTCAAGGTGGAAACTCTTAGCCATATTTTAAAAAATCCAAATCAATACTAATTAGAGAAGAACAAATTAAAGTAATTCTGAGATTTTACCTCACACTCATCATATTGGCAAAGATGATAAATGTTGACAGAGTTGTGCGAAAACAGGCACATTGATGCACAGTTGGAAGAACTGTGAATGGGTACCATCATTCTAGAAAGCACATTGGAATTATATAAAACATTACTAAACCATGCACTCCCTTTGACCCAACTTTATCACTGCTAGACCTATACCCAAAGGACATCACAAAAGAAAAGATCCAATGTATACAAAACTATTTATAGCAGCTCTTTTTGTGATGGCAAAGAACTGGAAATTGAGGGGATGCTCAGCATGTGAGGAATGGCTGAATAAGTTGTGGTATATGAATGTGATAGAATACTGTTGTGCTATAAGAAATGAGAAAATAGATCATTTTGAAAAGACATGGAAAAAACTTATATGAACTGATGCAGAATGAAGTAAGTAGAATCAGAAGAATGATTGATACTATGAAATCAGTATTGTAAAAATGAATGATTGTGAAGACTTTTATAAATTGAAGAATAAAATGAATAGAAGCAGGACAATTTATATAATAATACTATAAAAACAAAATTTTGGAAGTTGTAAGAACTTTGATCAGGACATTGACCATTCATGAATCCAGAGGACTGATGATGTAATACACTGTCCATTTCCTGACAGAGAGGTGATAGATTTAGATGGCAAAATGAAACATATATTTTTTATAAAACTAATGAGTAAATTTGTTTTGCATATTTGTTAGAAAGGATTTGCATTTATTTTCTTCTCCTCCCTCCCACCAGAGGTTTAAAAAACCTTTTTAAAAAAATCTTTAAAAATACTTTTTAGTTTAAAAAAAAGCACTTTAAAAATAGAGAGGTTGGAGGGGGTGCTAAAGATGTGAAATGGAACTATATAAACAAAATTATAAAAAAACATTTTATACAAATAAAATCAGATTTAAATAACTGGAGAGATATTAATTGTTCATAGGTAGACAGGGCCAACATAATAAAAATGACAATTCTACCTAAACTACATGTTCAACACCATCCCAATTAAATTACCAAAAAATCATTTTACCAAATGAGAAAAAATAGTAACAAAATTCATTTGGAAAAACAAAAAGTCAAGAATATCAAGGGAAATAATGAAAAAAAAGCATAAAGGAAAAAGGTGTAGCACTACCAGATCTTAAACTGTATTATAAGGCAATAATTATCAAAACTATCTGGTACTGGCTAAGAATAGAAAGGTAGATCTATGGAAAATAGCTGCTTACACTCTTTGGTGAGGTCACTATTGTTAAAATGGATCAGTTGTTTTACTTTGTTATGAGATCTCTCACAGAGCAGAGGTGATCTGTAAGCATTTGTAAGGTAAAAACAAAACATCAATAAAACTTTTTTTAAAAGTCAAGGAAAAAATATCTTGCTGCAGTGAGGGCTCAGTTGAGAGTTGATAACAAAAATTTGTGAGGGACCCTGTCAGTGTAGTTCAGTGATTCTCTTCAGCACCCTTAATCAGCCTGCCTTTTAGCAGCTCATCATGTTGACCAACATATTTCTTCAGTTTGATCAAGTAACAATGGTCCACTTAGTGTGATATTATTAACATGTCTAGGAAAACTCCAATTTGATTAAGGATTTCTTTATAACATCATTATTTTTTGTGGGAGTGTTTCTAATCATTGTTTAAACTATTATTTTGGGATTTCTTTTCTTTGGTATTGAAACTTTGGTGTTCAAGTAGAGAAAAATCTAATTTTTGAATTCCAAGCTAGCACTTAGGAAAAAAAGGCATCCCTTTATCTCAGTCTATCTTTTTTTGTAGTTCAAGCAGTGCAGGAAAAGATTGCTTTGTTTTTTTTTAAATGAAGGTGAAGTTCTGGAATTTGGGTAGTGCCAGGGGGAAAAGCCCTGGAATTCAAATAGTATAAACTCCTCCTCACCATTCGCATACCAAAATGCAAGGCAAGCAGTTGACTGATGGTACAAATAAATAGATTTACTTACAAATGGTGGAGGAAGAAAACTTTCAGACTAGCTAGAAATGTATTTAATAATGATTTTTTAGTTCTTAGATTCAGTTAAACATTTCCTCTTTTGCAATCTTCATTTTCAAGTCACGATCACACATGTGGGAACAGAAAACTCTAACATTACACGCTTTACACTAGAAGTGAAGGGATTCATTGAATTTTAATCCCAATAAGACCTATCCCAGTTATAGTAAATTGAGCAGGAAGGGCAATTTAAGGGAGAAGGACATTTCCTTGTGGATCATTGCATAGGTCTACTCAATTGCCAGTAAAACACAGAACGTACTTTTTTTTTGGTTTAGGCCTAATTCAATATAGAGTACATCATGTACTGCCTGGGAAAAAATCCAAATCATAAATGCTATAGGGAATATCTAATAACTTGGAATGGTCTCTTCAAGTGGCTAACAAGCTCCATTTATGCTACAGGAATGTTAAATCTGTTAGACCATTAGCTCAAGTGCCCTAGGATGAGTTACATAACCCTGTTGACTTTCAGACTCCTCCAAGCCCATCTAAACACAGTGTCTTAAAGAACTACACTCCTAAAGTTTCCCATGTTTTTGGTGCTGGCAGGAAAGTTTGATAGCCGTGGATTCTGTTCACCGATGTAAAGCTGTTGGCCATCAGCCCACCCATGTTTTCAGTCATAACAGCTGAGCTGATCTGTGATTTCTGAATCTCATGCCAATGTCAGTGCTGGGTTTGCCTATGTGTTTGTGTTGGGGTGTAAGATGCTGGAAAGAAACCATTCACCCCATGTGTCAGATTCCAGATCTCATACAGTTACAGCAGGGCTTGAGAGAAATATTCATAGAGCAAGGCAGAGGATTAGAATAAAGAGGTGCTAATAGCATGCAGTTGAGAAGGCAAAGGAAAGTGCATGGAACTTAATGGAAAAAGAGAGTCAAAGAAAACAAAAGGCAAAATTGAGAAATAAAGAAAAATATGAAGGAAAAGAGCAAAATTATTTTTAAAGGTCAAAGAGTAATAATAATATAGACTCATTTACTTTGCCAGTTTCAACATTGTGTTGTATTTTCCCTTCTTTAGTAGTTTTTTAATGATATGGAATTCTTTGGATTTTCATTCAACTTTTTCTCTTGGCTTTTTGGTTTCTGCATTACACATTCTGGGTTCTGGTTTTCCATTTCCACCTCAACTAACCTTTTCTCCTCATTCTCCATCTCTAAAAAAATGTGCTTCTGAATGAATGACACCAAATTCATGTTTTTACTATAGATAAAAATCTGTTGCTCATTTTTCTAGTCTCTCATTTCCTCCTCTCAATCTCTTCCCTTTCATTGGATTGCATAATTTGAAGGATCATCATAGAGATCATTTTGTCAAACCACCTTATTTTACAGATGAGAAACCCAGGCATAGAGAAGTGATTTGTCTATGGTCACATAGGTTATAAGTGGCAGAACAAGGATTCAGATTTGGTTTCTCTGACTTCCTACCTAACCTGAGATTATATTACTCCCTATTTTTAAGGAAGGTTTCATGGAAATTAAATAATTTCATGTTATTTTCCACATTTGTAGTGATTTTTAAAACATAACTTATTTTCTGATTTGTAGACTTGTAAATGCAATTATAGACCATGATTCATTAACCAGTACTAGAGTATACTCTAACATTAATGCTTTGACTTCAATTTCCTGTGCCCACTTTTTTTAATGACTAAGATTGAAAAAGAAACTCTAATCCTTCTTTGACTTCTTTGACCTCAAGCCTCAAATTCCCAAGTTTTCTTTCATTGTTCATTAATTTTCTTCTTCACCTGTCATCAAAATTCTACCTTTCCCTCAAAGCCTAATTTAAATCCCTGTTATACTGCTTTGTAGACATGAACACATTTTATCTCACAAGGTATATAGAATGAAGGTAAATTAGCACATGGTTCATGAGAAACAGCTCAAGTACTGTGTTCTTGTTTGTATATTTAAAATAATAAAATGAAACTACTGACTGAAGGTTCTCTGAATTGTTCCTTTAATGTTTAGCACTCATACATCTGCACATTTTCATCCAGTTCCCCTTTGATTAATGTACATTTGTTAAACAGCTGGCTGTGGTTTAGGGTAAAGTTTGTGGCCATGCAACAGAGCAAAATTATCTGGCACATATGGATAGAATCTATGACCTCATTGTTAGCATCTTGCTCTAATTGGTATAAGTATGTAATATTATATTATTGTGTTGTAGCTTTTTATTACACACTTCCCTACCTTAGTAAACAGCATACTGAATAACTTCAATAGATCCGTGATTATCTAAGTGATCACAAATATTCTCTCCATTGGTGTTGATTGCAAGCCATCTTCATCATTCTGTGTGATTGTTGTCTATATCCTCCCATGAATCCTCCATGAAGGATCCACTTAATATTCTAGATGCCTTCTAAGTCTTTTAAAGTTTCCTTGGTACCCATGTAGTAAATTAGCATAGCTAATATAGTATTGTCTTTGAGTAGGGAAGACTTGAATTTAAGTTCTGCCTCTGGCACATTCTACTTGTGTGACAGTATAAATCACTCAATCTCTCAATGGCCCAGACAAGTTTCTAAGACTATAAACTGCAGATGAGTTGGTAACCAGTATCATTGGAATGAGATTCCACACTGGGAGTTCCCTATGTTGATGAATACAGAGAATTGTATTAAAGTAATCAACCAGTGCAGGACCTGGGCTACATCCATTATCTTTTGTTCTTTTCACATGACTGGTTCACCTACTTATCTGATCCCATCTTTCCTATATGATTTTTTTAATGACAAGAGGCTGTGTGGTGTATTAGATAAAGGGATGGCCTTAGAACAGGGAAGACACATTTAAGTCTTGCTTTTAACACATACTAGCCATGTAACCATGGGTCAAGTATTCCACCCAACTCTCTAAGTTCTACAAGCTACTGGGGAAGGGAGTTTTAGGTACCTTGAATTTCTGATACCTACGAAATCATAGTTCTGGACCTCCCCCCCCAAAAAAACCCAACCTCCAAAACACAAAAGTATTATACCACTTCTGGCATAATGAAACATAATCTCACTTTGTTTTGATGACTCAAGTTCATCATTATTATAAACTATATTATGAATGCATTTGTTTTGGGGCATTGGGACTAACCTGTTATGACCACAGATATTATGCTGGAACTTCCTTTCTTGAATAAATCACGGATATACCAGCTGGTTTTTGTTGCTATTTGCATCTATAGTGACTCCTATGAGTTGACACCTCTTAACTTGTTGGTTCCCCTGGGATATAGCTGTCTTAGGTTCAGGGTACTTTGTGGGTCCACATTCTTAAAATGCTAACTTACAAGCTCTCAGTGGTATATACACTTTTAAAAATGGCATTTACTGTGGAATATTATTGTGCTATAAGAAATGATAATTAGTATGACGTCAGAAAAACATGAAAAGACTTACATGAACTAATGCAAAGTGAAGTGAACAGAATCAGGAGAATGTTGTACACAGTACCAGCCATATTGTATGATGAAGAATTGTAAGTGACTTTAGCTATTCTCAGCAATATAATGATCCAAGACAATCCCAAAGGATTAATGATGAAGCATACTATCCGCCTCCAGAGAAAGAACTGATATTGTTTGAATACAGACTGAGGCATGCAATTTTTCACTTTCTTTCTTTCTTTCATTCTTCTTCTTTTATTCATCTTCTTGTATAAAATGACTAATATGGAAATGTTTTACGTGATTGCACATGTATAACCTATATATGATTGCTTACCATCAAGGGAGGGGTAGAATTTGGAACTCAAAACTTAAAAAAAATGTTGAAATTGTTTTAATATGTAATTGGGGGAAATATGTTAAATTTTTTAAAAATGGCATGTAGTAGACACAATTAACTCCAAGTGGACTTTTACTGAGCTGGTACTATAAGGATAATAGTAACAAATCTTCCCTACAAAAACCTGGGACACATTTCACAACTACATACAAGGTGAGCAAACACACGATATGCACTAGTAGAGAGGTACACACACAGGTAACATGTAGCTCATACAACTTACATTTCTAACACTACAGGGCTCTTCCTGTGATATCTTCATGCTGCTCTCTAAGGGCACAATATCTCAATGGGATTCCTGGTCTTGTTCTACACTATTCAGCTCTCAATACCCAGAAATAACTCTCTCAATTCTACAAGGCTCCTCTAGTTTCGTGCCTGACTGTGCCTGCTTCCTGTTGGATGTAGCATCTCCCACTGGGTGAGTGCTGCTCCTGAAAAATGCCATGGCTTATTGAGGGGGGTGGAGGTGAGGAGGAAGAGAAGAGAAAAAAAAACCCTCTTCCAGATAGGTCTATTCTCAACTTACAAATCTTATACACTTGAGAACTGTCTACTGCATTCAATAAATTTGTATAAAGCGCACTTGCTTTTTAAAGGGCAGCTAACTCCATCATAGTTAATCAAATTTGTTAAGGACTTCTTGATACTTCACAAAAAGATAACAATGTAAACACAGTTCTATACTTTATTTAAGACTTTAACACCTGTAGTTTCTGTTACCTGCTGCCTACATTTTGCAATTTCACCAACTGTGCTGGAAGGGAAATAAATTGTTCAGAGATGTCCTTATTTTCACATACAAATACTCTGAGAAAGTATACTAAAACTTTGATTATCTAGTGCCCAAGAACTCCCCTATTTCCCATTCCACTTCTTTTTCATAAAATAGAATGTAGACTATACAGTTGGAAGACCTCCTAGGCATTGTCTTCCTGCTCGGCATCATCTACTCTAATTCAATGTTTTTCACTCCTTCCAAAGTGATTACGGACCTTTTCTTGTCTAACTGAAATGTCTTTGATTGGTTCAATTGACATGATAGCTGCTGGTAGTGTTTTTGTCTGACAAAGACATCTGGGCTAGAGTATTTTTTTAGTAACTTCACTTGAGTTGGGCATGATTGTTTGATTTAGTTGCCACCCTTATACATAGATGAAATTTATCTTGTGAATTTTTCAAGTATTCCCACTAAAGACTATGCTGCACTTCTGTAGTTATATGCAAAATTTGTCATTTTGATCTATCAAGTGTTCATTTGCTTTTGAGCTTGTGGTGATGTTAGATACCTAAGAATGCCAAGGTTCTGTTGCCTGGATAATCTAAGTTTTACAAAGCTTCTCAAAAATAAGGTAGGAAAATGAAAATAAGCAACATCTTTGGTTTAGAGGTAGAAAGAACAGAATCTAACCTTTAACAAAGACTTGGGATAAGATAGGTCTGATCATATAATTTACACCTTCAAAACCATTCAATTATTTGTTTGTCTGGCATCTCAAGCCCTGTCACGACACAATTTCAACATAGCTTTCAAGCTTTGCAGTGTATCACTCCACTTATGCAAAACTTTTGTTTTTTAGAACCAACCAGACTGTTTGTCTTTTCCCCAGTCTCATTTTTCATTTTCCTTTTCTAAGTGTTCCTCTACATTTTCCCATATGCCTGGATGTTTTCCCCTCGGTTGAAACCATCCTTTTTCACCAAGGGAGTTCTGGTTCCATCACCTCCCCTTAGATATAAGTGGTGTCTCACTTGTTGAGTCTTTAGTAACACCATATTTTGACTTCCTCAGTGACCCGAATATAACTTGAATTATAGATATTTCAGTATTTATCTTAGTTCTTACCTTCAAAGAGCTAATATTCTGATAGAGGAGATATATCTTTTTCAGATTTGTATGCCTTTCATCTAGCACTATGCCACCAGTACTTGTACTTAATAGCCACTTAATAAATAGTGAATTCATGAAGAATACAAGGATGGACAATGGGAATTATAAGTTAGATAATGCTAGCCTTTCAAAAGTTGCATATTAAGGTTCTAACTCCTGTTATTTTGGGATAGATCCACACGTTATGTGCACAAGCCTTTATGTGGATGACTAAGCTTTGACATTTGAAGCAGTAAAGTGTGCTGGAAGGGGTCATATGATCAAATATGTAGAGCTGAAAGGAACCTTGGAAGCCATGCAGTCCATTTCACAGATGAGCAATCAGGCCAGGATAGGGGAATAAACTTGCCCAAGGTACTCAGGGCATAAGTGTCAGAGTTAGGATATGAACACAGATTCTCTGAATCCAGAGCTCTTGGCATCATCCTCATTCTCCCTCATGAGAAGGGGAGGGGCTGGCAACAAGCCTCAGAGAGCAGACCCATAAGTTACTAACACCTATCTTACAACTTTTTAACCCATTTTTAAAGGAAGGATGATATCGTGCTAAGAAAACTAGACCAGAAGCCAATTAATCTGAATTTTAGTCTCAGCTCTTCCACTTAAGTAGCTATGTAACCTTGGACAAATCACTTCATTCTTCTGGGCCTTAGTTTTCTCATCTGTAAAATGAAGAGGGGTTGATTTTGTGATCTAAGTCCCTATAGCTCTAAGATTCTATTATTCTTAACCATTGTTTCTCAAGAACTTTTGACATTTCCTGCTTTCTACTTCAAGTTAAGATGTGCTCCCTTTTCTCCCCTCCTCTTCTCACAATACCAGATGCCTTCTTCCATGTTATCCTTCTTCACCCTTATCTCACTTAATGATGTCATTCTTCTCCTTGTTGAGTCCAACTCCTCTCCATGCACAAATATTCCCATTCTATTTGGTCTTCTCTAGCAGTTTGCTTCTTCTGTTAACCCCACTCTCTCATGAATTTTCAATCTCTCCCTGTCTACTAGTTGCTTCTCTACTGCTTATAAACATCATCTCCCCTATCGTCCAAAAATATCCTCATTTGACCCATCCATCCTTACATCTCTTCTCCCTTTTGTAACTAAACTCCTTAAGAAGGTTGTCTGTAACATGTGCCTCTACTTCCTTTCCTCTCACTCTCTTCTTAATATAACAGATCAGGCAAGGAAGAATCATAAATCTCTACATTCTGGTCTTTAACCTCATTATTAGACAAAATCTGCTCTCTCCAAAGTTACCAATGACTTCTTAATTGCCAAGTCTAATGGTAGTCTTTATTTTTTTTCAATGCTCATCCTTCTTGACCTCTCTGCGGTCTTTGACACTGTCTATCACTCTTTTATCCTTGATAATCTCTTCTCTCTAAATATTTGGGACACTCTCCTGGTTTTCCTCCTACCAACCTGACCTCTTCTCCTCAGACTCCTTTGCTGGATCTTCATCCAGGTCATGCACACCTGTCATGGATATCCCACAGGACCCTTTCCTGGGACCTCTTTTATTCTCCCTTTATACTATTTTACTTGGTGATCTCCTCAGCACCTATGGATTCAGGTATCTCTGCAGATGATTCTCAGTTCTACTTATCTAACAGTAACCTCTTGGTTGATCTCCGGTCCTATTTCTCCACCTGCCTATTAGCCATTCTTGTTGTTGAGTTATTTGATTTATGTCCAATTCTTCATGACTCCATATGGGGCTTTCTTGGCAAAGATATTGGAATGGTTTGCCATTTCCTTCTTCAGCTTATTTTACAGATGAAGAACTGAGGCAAACAGGGTGAAGTGACTTGCCCAGGGTCACACAACTAGTAAGTGTCTGAGGCCAGATTTGAACTCAGAAAGATGAGTCTTCCTGACTTCAGGCCTGGCACTCTATCTACTGTATTACCTAGCTGGCCTATCGTCCATATAATAATAAAAATGACAATGCAGAGTGTTCTAAAAGTCTTAATGCTTACTGTTATTAAGCCATTCAAGTCACTAAAACTTTTGGGACACCCCATACTGCCTGAATTTGTTCATTAATTTAATGCTGTATCAAACTACCAAGGAATATTTTACAGACCTAGACAAAAAAATAAAAATCTTTTGGAAAAACAAAATCTTTTTTTTTAGAATATCAAGGAAAGTAATGAAAAAGGGAGGAATGGAGGAGGAATAGCACTTCCAGACCTCAAATTATAATATCATCAAAACCATTTGACATGGATTAAAGATGGGAAAGTAGATTAATTTAACAGATCAGACAAGGAAGAATCATAAATATTCAGACTCAATAATTCATTGCTCAATAAACTCCCAAATGTAAATTACCTAGGAGAGAGCTCCTTATTTGACAAAATTTCTGGAAAATCCAGAAAGCAGCTTGGCAGAAAGTAGGTGTAGGTCCTCATACCCCTAATACCATGATAAATTCAAAGTAGATATATGACCTTAATATTAAAAATTACACCATGAAAACACTAGGAGAGAAGCATATTGTATAACTTTCACAACTACAGGTAGGGATTGAATTCTTAACCAAACAGGGGATGAACAAATCCTAGTGTAACCAGGATAAGAAAGGAAGTGTTTAACTGGGGAAACATGTATATATCAAATAACAGGGGTTTGACATCCAAGATATATGGATGAATAACAGAAATATATATAAAACCAAAAGTCAGTCCCCAGTAGATCAGTGGTTAAAGAACATGAACAAACAGTTCTCAAAAAAGAATTGCTAACTATTAAAAACTATTTATTAGAGAATGCTCCAAATCCCCAAGAATAAGAGAAATGTAGATCACTGTAATTATGAAGTTTCATCTTGTACCCAGAAATTTGGCAAAGATGACAGAAGGTAGAAATAGTCATTCCTAGAGGGATTGTGGAAGCACAGTCATACGAATGTATTGTTGGTAGAGCTGTGAATTGGTCTAATCATTTGCAAGAGTATAACTAAAGTATCCATATTATTTGACCCAGGGATTCTTTTGCTAAAGCATATACCCCAAAAGGAAAACTGACAAAAAGAAAGGTCCCATATTCATATTTGTATAGCAAAAATTTTTTTTCCAATAGCAAAGAAAAGCAGATAGCAATCATTTGGAGAATGGCTAAACAAATTGTGGTTCATGGATGGAACGGAATGCTACTATGTTGTAAGAAAATGAATATGACAGCTACAGAGGGGGTTAGAAAGACTGCCCTTTTCCCTTGCTCCTTTTTAATAATTCTGGCCTAGATCATTGTCTGTCTGCAATTCCAGACCAAGAAAAACCTGCTGACAAACTCAGTGAATTGGCCATCCAATTACACAGGATATTTTAGACAACAGACATTCTTAATATATTTGATTTTTGAGTGATCATAGATCTCGTTAAAGAGCCCTGTAATATTCCAGATCCTGATGTGATCAAGACACCAGCAACTACAGATTTCTGGAGCACATTGCCCTTAACATGGGATCTCTTTTCTGCATGGATTCTCTTCTGGATATTCTTTAGAAAAGATGCAAAGACTTTTTGTTAGCATACATATTATTATTGTCTTTATGTTACTAATCAGGATACTCAACAAAGTTTTACCTGCAGTTGCATTTGGCAAGGAAACTTGTATAATCTTGACTTTGAGGTCA
Source organism: Phascolarctos cinereus (assembly GCF_003287225.1). Taxonomy (NCBI): domain Eukaryota; kingdom Metazoa; phylum Chordata; class Mammalia; order Diprotodontia; family Phascolarctidae; genus Phascolarctos; species Phascolarctos cinereus. Next base: position 133,340,841 of record NW_027555736.1, read on the forward strand.
AGGCTGCATTTTGCTTTACCACGTCTTCCTTTGTTGTAATATACAAAATATTGTATTTTTGACACCTTTTGGTCAATTGGTCACTGTGTAAATATAGTATGCTAGAGGATATTTTTTTTTTTGCAAAACCTGCTTATTCCCTTTCCATATTTTCTGAGAAAAAAACTCTCCTTATATACCATGTTTACTTCCTCATATAGACTCAGGTGGTGGTATACAATTTTTGTAGTTTCATTGTGTTGATTAAAATAGTTATAGAAATACAGATAAAGCTGTCCTTTGTGTGTCATTCTGGTTTTGTCAATGAATTTTCTTTGATGATGTCGCTTCATTGAGTTTCACAAACTGGTGCAGACTGCTTTCCTATTCCCCTGTTCATCATTAATTTGTTGGGTGGAGAGTGATACTGGTGATGCTTTTTATAACCTAACATAATCCTCCTTAGTAATGTTTTGCAAATTAGTTTATATTCTAAAATAGCATTATCTTAGCCGCAGTGTCTCTGTGCTTGGCAAGGAGGCCGAGTGTTTTTTTGTTTGTTTGTTTTCTGATTTTATTTTATTTTTTTACCTGAAATAGTTCCTGGGCTCTTTTGCCCTCTTTGCTGTGGAGATTGCTTTAAATTTGTTAATCTTCTATAGGAAATAGTAATAATCAGAGTCAATATGTTAACCTTTACACATTTTCCATTTTGAAGGGCATGAATGGCTTATCTGAATAATCAGGTTGTATCATTGTGACTTCACACAATGTCTTCTCATTTTTATTCTTGTTTTTCCAGTTTCACAATTGATTTTAGCCACCTAATTTGATATTGATTTAATTGGAATCAATTGTGCACAAATACTAGCTAATTAAAAAAAATGACTTCTAGGTTTGTACATCAGTTGTTTCCACTGTCTTAGGATACAGTCAATTTCATTTTTGTGATGTTCTTTGGTGCTCATGATGTTCAGTGCCTTCCAATTTTTATTGATAAATTATCTTATTTATGATATAAAAGCATTAGACTTTCAAGTGGTTTGCATGCTTTCGGTCTCTTGTGTTTGTGAAACTTTAATCAAACTGCAATATATTTTTCATCATTCTCTCTTATGCCCCCCTCCCATTTACAATGAAGTCACTAATTATCCATATGTATTGACTTGACATAGAGGATGTTGTAATTTTCTTCATATTTTCTCTAGCCCATCATCTTTTACAACAGATACCAGTTCATGAGCTACAATTACCTTCATGTTAATAAGTCAGTCAAACATATATTAAGCACTTAGTATGTATCAGGCATTGTACTAAGCTTTGGTGATATCCCCCACCCCCATCCCAAAAAAAGGCAAAAACATAGTCCCTATCTTCCTTCAGGAAACTCACCCTCTAATGGAAGAGACAATATACAAAAAATTGGGTGTTTATAAACACAATACATATGTATGTTTATATGCACAATACATATATGTGTGTGTGTATAAAAATATGTATATATGTAATTCAGTAATAGGAAAGATAGGAAGAAGGGAATTTTAGTACTCCATGAATTTACAGATCCACGTTTGAGGGGAAGGAAAATTAGATCTATTTTGGTGGCATTTTTGCTCAAGCTTATTAAGAGCTCTGAAAACTAGATGATAGGGGCAGCTAGGTGGCGCGGTGGATAGAGCATCAGTCCTGGATTCAGGAGGACCTGAGTTCAAATCCAGCCTCAGACACATAACACTTACTAGCTGTATGACCCTGGGCAAGTCACTTAACTCCATTGCCAGGAAGGAAGGAAGGAAGGAAGGAAGGAAGGAAGGAAGGAAGGAAGGAAGGAAGGAAGGAAGGAAGGAAGGAAGGAAGGAAGGAAGGAAGGAAGGAAGAAAGAAAGAAAGAAAGAAAGAAAGAAAGAAAGAAAGAAAGAAAGAAAGAAAGAAAGAAAGACTAGATGATAAAGTATGTTGTGAAATATTTCATGTTGCTTTTGGTATATGAATATAATGAGTTATTACTCTGCTACTGGAAACAATCAGGTACATGACAAAACCAACGTAACCAATGCCTTATAGAATTCTCCAAAGAGCTCCTGTGAGCCATTCTTCCATTCACCTGGCACTATGTTACTGTATTTCACTGCCACTGCATAACTGGCACACTCTGGTTTTTTTTTGTTTTAATTTGTTTTGTTTTTAGTCCAAAACTTGGTTTATATCCTTTCATCACATAATCATTGCATGGTATAGTTCAGTTCGTCATGCTGCTTAAAAGGCTTGCACATGGTAAGTATATTTCCGAAAGTTGACTTGTGCGTTTTGTTTAGGGCGCTGCAGTATTAATGATATTGTCAATCAACCCAATGAAGAGCTGTAGGTGCAAGGATAGTGGGCGGGCAGGAGAAGCTGCCATAAGCAAGTCACATGATATGGTAAAACTTGCATCTTCTCGTGCTAGCTAAACTGTACAGTTTGTCTGCCAAGGATATATTAACACGTGAAGCATTTCTTTCTGATTATGGATAAATGTAAAAACCATTCTGCTGGCTTCAAGCTGAAAATGATTGTGTTTCCTGAACAACATGGAAACAGAGCTGCGGAAAGACAGTTTTCAGTGAGTAAAAAGCTGGTGTGAGACTGGTGAAAACTACAAGAGAAGTAATACTAGCACAACTTTTTTTGAAAGCTTCACATAATGGTTGTACCTCTTTTTTTTTTGCAAAAAATTTTTTGCATAAAATTTGCAGTGATTATGCAGTGAAATATGGTATGTCTTCTGGCTTATTTATCCACAAAAGTCAATATTTATACGTTTCAGTTCCTCCAGTAGCATGTGACCTTGCTAATCATCGGTCTTGAATTTTAGAGAGTACCAACAGCTAAATAAATGTTTATTATTGGACAAAAAGTAACTATTATTTACCACCACCCCCCTTTGCCACTCTATGATTGTCAATGTAGACATGAAAGGGGCTATGTTGGACTGAGGGTCATATTTCATCTTTCTTTGTTTGTCATAGCCAAAGAATTAATCACCCAGTGGCCAACATACTGGTGGTCAGCCTCTCCCTGCTTCACTAGGCTTATCTTCAGAGTACAGAATGTGTTTCAAAGCTTTTCCAGTTTATAGAATTGGCCAAAGCTTACCTTCTCTGATGTGGCCTTCAGGAACCTAGGGTCATTTCCATGCCATGATGAAACATTAGAGTGAGACTTTTGTGAAGGATTTATATTTACAGAAAAGAATTACTATGCCCAAATAATTAATATTAATAAGACAGACATTTAACATTACTATCATTATTATAATACCCCCAGTATAAAATATAATTTTCAGACTCATTTAATTTGCTAAACTCTCTTCCCACTCTCTTTTCTTGGGCTTGTTTCAGCAAAGTCAAGCTCTGATAATCCATGTTACAGATTATCTATTTCATACATGTTCCATAAATTCTAAGATGCTCTAGGATCCAAGATACTCCTGGATCATTTTTTTTTTGCTCTATCAACCAATGTTTGCTCATTAAATGCAAACTACTTTCAATATTGAGCAAAAAAATTGAAATATACTACAAAATATAATCAAATAAATGCCAATGTAAATTGATTTTTAAAAGATTTTTTTCATTTTATGACTTTCTCCTCCTTACCACAGATTGACAAATAATCATTATACTTTCTTTCCAGCTAGAAGTTGAATACCTGGAAGTAGAGAAGAAAATCTTTGAATTTGGAGGATATATGAACCAAGGGAAGGGATAGTTGAAAGTATATTACACATGGTAGATATTTTATTGAACTGAAGTAAAAATGATTATGGGATAAAAGATTTAATATCAGAAGTATATGCACTTATTTTATCTGTATAGTGAATAGTCATGTACTCATCAAATGTGCTACTATGCCCTGTGCCTTTTTTTTTTTTGCCTTTTGTCTCAATGTCATTGTGGATTACTGACTTTTATAGGGCTTTTAACTTCTTTAACAATACAACCAATACTATGCCATGAGTAAAGAAGTAATTGTGGTGGTAATATAGATGATAATGGAGACTCTTTTTTGCTTGCATTTCTGTAATTTTTAACATGCAAAACCAGAAGATGTTGTGGGATTCTATTAAAAATGAAGGGGAATAATAAAGTTCTTTTTTTCATTTTCAGGGTTATCTGGTCTCCATTCTTGTTTAGGCAGTTATATAGCATACAATCTTAATGGAAACATGACAAGACTTGAGGTTATCGTATCCAGATGCTGTAATGTAGTAGTTATTTCTGAAAATCTAAAGAAATTCAAGCCTAACAAAAAGCATCTTTATATGGTGATAAAGAGTGGTTTCTTTAAGATGTTCATGGTCAGAGAATATGTTAAGTATGTGGTTCAAATATCTGGGTGGGCAAAGTAAGTGGAAATATAGGTTCTAAGGAGACACTAAGAAATGTGCTTCTGAAAATATTTTCAGTCCAAAGTGTGTTCATTGTGAACTTGTGGTCTAACATGGACAGAGTGCGGGAATGTGGTGTGTTGGATTGTAATGAATTTGTGGGTTTTCTTGGGCAGTAAGTACATTTGAAATTCTATGCTCTAAGTTTAATGCAACTCTGTGCTCCAGCAGCATTTATTTACATAGTTCATACTACATTAACTTACACTTGTTATATTTTTTAAGCATTTTTCAGCCTGATTCTCCAATTTCAGTCCTATAGGGCTTAAAAACATTCCCTCAGAATGCAATTATGGCTGAGAAGGAGAAGGTGATGAATTTTTGAACTTTTTCTAATCGCCAGAGGCCTTTCCTACATGGGCTTGTATCACCTTGTTTAAACAACTTCATTATATTGCTCCCATGTGTTTGCCTTATTCCCTTACAGTCTAGACTGTAAGTTTCTTAAGGGTAGGGACTATCTGCTCTACAGGTTTGTGCTGGTATAATAAAAATCAATGTAATCCATTTTCTGATAAGACAGAAAAGTTATTGGGTGGTTATTCCTATTACCTAAGGATCCTTTTTCACTTTGCAGAAAAGGTTCATTGAAATAGTGTATTCTCCAGTGCAGTGAATGTAGGATTTCATCTGGACCTGAGACTTCATTAGTTGAGGAAACACTATTAATGCAGCTTGGAAACTAGTCTGTAACATATAGTGTTACAGAGCTGACTATATCAGTGAGTACTTAGGGTCACATAATCAAATTGCCAGAGGCGATTAAAGGCTTATGCCTTTCTGATTCCAAGTCCAACCTACTTTCCACCATGTGCTACACTATCTCTCAAACATGATCATACTTGCCCCTTGTCCCTAAATGAGTTATTTGTAACATTTAAGTGAAATACATATAGGCAATCCATGCTTCTTTGCACTTTTAGTATTATCACTCTCTTCATTCAACATTGCCTAATTAATACTTAGAATTCAATTTTTACTGCCTTTATTCTCATTTATACTCATTTCCATAACAGGGCTTCATGCAACTAGAGAAGGGATTAAGAAATATCTCTTCCAGCTAGAGTTTATACAAAGCCCCAGGGTTCACAGGCATACAGTTAATTTATGAATATTTGCACTAGAACCAAGGTGAGGGAATATGTCTATCCTTCCTGCCCTCCATTTTCAAGAGGTCTTTTATAGTTTCCTTTTTAAGGATTCTATGGTAAAAAAGGGGAGGTAGATTTGTAGAGAATAAGCTATTTTATTTAGTCCAACTCCCTCATTTTACAGATGAAGAAAACTGAGGCCCATAGACACGAACTGTCCAAGATCAGGAAGCAAGTAACAGAGTGGGATTTGATCCCAGGTCCTTTGACTCCACCCAGCACTCTTTCTAGGATATCATGGTGCCTCACTAAAGAAAGAGCACGTGGCATCCCTTAATATAGGTGATAACGCCTCTTTATCTCCATAGACCACAGAATTGCACTAATTCTCTGTTCTTGTACCCTCCTTTCCCTTCCTCTCATCTCATCCAAATCCTATATAACCTCCAAGTTTCAGCTCCAGCCTCATCCCCGTGAAGCCTTCTCCAAAAATTTTGCCTTCAACTGAGTGATCCAATGTAAGTCACCTCACTTTGCTAGGCTTCCTCACTTGTAAAAATGTGGGTGGAATTCTTAATCTGCACTATATATAAACTTGTTTTCTGAAAAATATTTTAATATCTGTATTTCAATATAACTGCTTCCCTTGTAATCCTATGTAGTTTATTTCATGCATTTAAAAGCATTATTCTGAGAGGGTCCAGGACACAAAAAAAGGTTAAGGATCCTTCTCTAGCCCAGGTGATCTCTGGACTCCCTCCTAGCTCTAATATTCCAGGATTTCCCATGATCTATGATTTATTCTAGTTTACAGAGATTTCCTACTTCAATGAATTCTCAATACACTTATCGTTAGGATGACACATTCAGCACTCAGTTGTTCTCTGGTTGTTTGGTGTGACGTACACCTCTTTAAGACTGACACCATATTTTACACTTCTTGATTTCTCATAGTACCTAGCATAATTCTAGACATATAACATAGGCTCAATTAATATGGTTTTGCTTTTAGTTTTTAGTGGGTGGCTGCTGTGATTGAATGAATTATAGCAAGATTCATATATCATGCCTATAAACATTTTATTCATAGCACTGAACATTACAATGGAATTTCAGCATGAATTTGTAATGAACCACTTGAATCAATGCCACAGGTTTCTAAATTTTTTTTGAGAGAAATTGATACAGTGGGACAAGACAACTATCACTTTGTGAAACCTCAACTCTAGGTGTGCATATATGAGGTATCTTAGAGGGCTCAAAAGCTACATTCTAAGTTCAACACATTGAAAACAATAGATACTTTAATATGATACACTAAAGAGTAAAATTAAAAAGCATTCATTTAACCATAGAGTAGAATATGATACAAAGTCATAATAATATTACACAAAGCATCAGTCAGACTATTATGAAAGCCTGTCGAAATAACAGGGGGAAAAGGGGTTTAATTGATTCACGGTTGTAAAATAGTGAAACTTGGCCCATGACTTGAGTACTCCATTTCAATCCAATTCAATTTAGAACAAGTGGGCAGTCACTGGGAATTCAGAACAGAAGTCTCAATGGCCTCTGAATAATGGCACAATATAGCTTTCTGTCCCAAAGATGAAATCCATGTACTGTATTATACAATTAAGATTTATATTCACATTAAGATTTCATTTCAGTCATTACAAATGTCAACCTCAGATACTGTATTTGTATACATTTCAAAAGGCCCAAGTATACACCCATACATGATATTCCTTTGAGAACAAATGGGGGGAGGGAGAGAATGGTCTATATGTCTTAGCATAATTCTCTTTGCGCTAAGGCTCCACAATTTGTATGGAGATCACTACTAAGGATGTAGATAACTTTCCTTAATATGGTTTAACCTGGTGACTCCTCCTGCTATGCATTCACGTGAAAAGAAATCAGTTTAGTAGATAATATACACTTTACATGAAATTCTGACTTGACAACCACAAATTTAACTTAGCCCAGTGCTAATGGGAAAACTGTTTTAGGCAACAAAGGAAATAAAACAAGGGAGCTAATCCACTCTTATTGCATTTTCTTTCAGTCAAATCTCTGAGGTTACGTTTATTATTTCTTCAAAATTACAAGTAGTACCATTAAGAAAGTGAGGCAAAACAAGGGAGAGACTTTAGGGGTTAGGAAGAAAGTTTTTAAAAAGCCTCCTCCTTACCTTGACTGGCATGGATGTAAATTGCATCTCCGGACTTGGGGTTCTGGGCGACTCACATGCTGACAGTCACTGTCATTCACCAGAGTCATGGTCTTATTAATAATTTTGGTGCAAGCCACAATGGTTTTGCGTTCCCCTAAAAAAGCCAATATAAATCATAAAGTTAAATTAATTGGTTATAACGGTCAGCACAATGTGTAAAATCCATTAATACTTAGAGAAGAATGTTTAAATTTAATTTTTATTTTTTCCACTTAAGAGTTTTTGAAATTTCATTTTTAGTTTTTAATTAAATTGAACTTATTTAATTTTTTAAAATGTCCTAGGATATATAATATATAACTATAAAGTAATGAAGCCAAAATTTACGTGGCATGTTAATTTGTAAAAATGCCTTGAATAATTGCTACTGGCAATCAGTATACCTGTGTTCCTTTCTTGGTTGTTTCACTAACTTGGCATTTGCCCTCCTCCTGTTATATATTTTCTGTGAAGTAGAGAGTATGGCACTTCCTTATATAACAATGTACTGCAAGTTTCCCAGTTATCTTTTGTATCATGCGCAGACAAACTGGAGAACTATTCAGCCAATCATAACTGAACCATGAAAAATGGTCAAAAGGGCAAGAACATTTAACACTACCACTACATACATAAAAGCTGATGATGAAAGCCCAAAATATGGGTTTTAAATGTTTTAAACAATGATCAGAGAATCACAGATCATCTTAAAAGCTCTCATTCTATAGACAAGACAAGTCAGGTCAATGATTTGCCACAAATCACAAAACATGTCAGTAATAGAGATAAAACTGAAATCCTGATTTCCTCACTTGGTCCTTTGTACTATGCTTTATGAGGGATAAATTGTGAGGACTACATGCACACGCACACACAAGCACACACACTTAGGGGAAGATCACTTGTATTAATAATTCAATGTTTTTCTATTCCATATCAGCTCCCTTTGGTCATACAGGGCCAAGTACAAATATAGCTATTCTGGGCAATAGCTTGAGAAACCTGGGATGGGAAGCAAGGGTCACCTGGTTGGGTTCTGCCCATCTCCCAGGAAAACAATACATCAGATGCTATAACAGGGGTTACAGAGGTAGCCCTAGGCATCAGCTTAGAGTTGATACCTCTATGGCAGAGCCATAAATTTCTTTTCCAGAGGATATTCTTTTTGTTCAGGGAGCTATTTGAGTGCAAGAGCTATGAGTGCTCCTTAATGTTGGAAGTCACAGTAAGGAGAATTACTACCTAATTGATCCCCTTTCCCTCTTTAGTGGAGCTGACCCTTTCAGTGGCAAGCAAAGTTTTCACTGGGATGACCTGGACCCCAAGTCACAGATTTGAAATTGATTGGGAAGGAACAAGCACAATAAGAACCAGCCCCCATGATTGCTGCAGGACAGGAGGAGGATGTGCGGGAGAAGGGGAGAGAATATCACTGAGGTGTTTCTTCTTCTCCGCTGTGTGAGAGCCAGCCTTAAGACATAGATGGGATTGTTGCATATTGTGATTAAATGGTATCCAGAAGGTTCCCTTATTAAGAAAAAGTCTCCACAATATGGAATTCTGTCAATTTGAGTTATATTAATAATAACAATAATAACAGTTATCATTTATATAGTGCTTTAAGGTTTACAAAGAACTTTACAATACCTCATTTGATCCTTACAATAATCCTGGGAGGTAGATGCTAATTCCCCCATTTTGTAGATGAGGAGACTGATGCAAACAGAAGTTAAGTGACTTGTTTTGTGACATTGTCACAAACCTATTAAGTATCTGGGGCTGCATTTGAACTCAGGTCTTCATGATTTCAGGTTCAGCACTCTATTCACTGAACCACATAACTACCATTTGGAAGCCACCACTCCTGGGATGGTTAAGGGGAAGCAGGGCTATCAGTTATTTATACCTATAGTAAATTGGATCCATTGGAAGGAATTCTAATAGTGTTGACCTACTCTGCTTGCAGTAGTAAGCTGCTGAGGTAGGCAAGAAGTGAGCTAATTTCTATAGTACCAAGGACATGAATCTCCTAACTGATTCTTTGCCATTTCCCACACTGTGCCTGCCAGAAATATCACCAATTAGAGATTTTTTTCTGGTTAAAAAGAAAACATTTTGCAAAGAGTGAAGTGGAGACATCATGAATTCTAACTCTTACTATCTGTCACCTTAGACAAATTACTTAGCTTCTTGGTGTTTGGTGTAAAACGGGTTGGAATAAAAAATTACAATAGTTCAAATTTACATATGAAGGCTTGTAAAGTGTTTTCCTCAAAACCAAAGTGAAATATTATTTTCCCCATTTTAAAGGTGGAGAAACAGAGAGATTAAGTGCTTCAATGATCTATAAGATCTTTTCAATTCTAAATCCTATGATCTATCTGTGAATTAGTTCAATTATACTGCTAAGCTAATATCTAACTGAGATCAAATTTAGTGAGGAAAAGTAGGAGTTTTAATGGGAGGAAGGAAAAGTACTGAGAGATTATTTTAGTGTACAGGGCACTGAGGGGACTGGTGATATTGTGATGAGAAACTTTGGCTATTCAGAGGAGAATTAAAGACACTGGACACCTAAAGGGGAGGAGAAAGAAGGCTCTAGAAGGCAATAAACAAGAAGAGGAGTTGGAGGAGAATCAAAGACAAATATATTTTGTAATTTTGCTGCTGGTTAGTCCTTCTTTTTTTTCTGCCCCTTTTTCAGATGGGAAAAGGTCCCTTTCCTCTTAACCTTTCCCATGGCCTATTCTTATTGGACTTCCCCCCTACTCCCTTCATTGTCCTGCCATGACTGGAGGATAAAGGGCAAGGGAGAAGGAGCCAACTTCTCCAGCACTGAGCCCAGAACTTTTCACCCTATATTCACTAGCTTTTCTAGGGATAGCACAGAAATCAGGTATTCTTAAAGGATTTTATGCCCTGTACAGATATATGCCGTAGAGAGAACTATTTATTCTATCCAGGCTCAAATATTTAACCTTAGTGAGGCCCTTAGAATCTGGAATAATAACTAATGATGACAACTACTTATATAATGCCTTAAAGTTAGCCAAGTATTTTATATGTTTTAGTTCATTTGAGCCTCAGGACAAGGAGGTAGGAAATATAGATAAACTTCAGGAAACTGAAGCTTACAGAGGACTACCAAGTTCATCATTATAGACACCTTGCCATGCATAAAACACTGCCAATAACATTTGCTATGGATGGGCAAGTGCCACTTGATAACCTAAGGGACATTGTTAGCTGTCTCAGTGGAAGAGATTCCTCCACTTAAGTCCTTGCAGCTGTACTTGGCGGAATCTAGTTTGGGCTATCCCTAGAAAGTTTTGAGTCCTAACAATAAAAAAAAAAAGGAACATATCACCAAGATAAACCAATGCTGCATATTCTGGGTATCTGATAAGCTCAGTCTATTCCTCTTGAACATTCAAGTCCTTTCTATCCTTTCATGAAAAGTACTGTTGATAAAAGGTTTCTATTCTGAGTTATAGATAGCACTGATGAGGCAGCAGAGGTAGCTGAAAATATAGGATACCACCAAAGTCTTAGTGCAATTTTCAGTTTTAACACACTAATCATTAGGACCATATATAGAACAGGAACCTGAATATCCCTTTCCAGAGCTAAAAGAATTTAAAAATTAAGGAAGGATCCCTTAGGAGGAGATTGAAAGATGATTAGAATTATAATAGAAAGATTGGGGAAAGTATCATTTGGTTGGGAAAAAAAATTCAGTTTTGTCTAGCTAAGGGAAAGCTTTTCCTGAGAAATATTATATACAATAAAAAGACTTGATAATGAACTAATTTTCTCATGGTAAAAGAAAAGGTCATAAATGGGAGATCAGGAGCAGTCAGTCTTCTGACTGAAAGGGTACAGGGAAATCTGGGCCATCCATTTCAAATGGAAGCCTTCATTTCATGTACAGGGCTAGAGGCAATTTCTTTTAAATATAGCAGCACACTCAGGATTGACCACTGGCAAAATTGAAGAATGAGTTTCCTTTAATACCTTCTTCCTTATTCCTTTTAGTGCCCAAATGCCTACCTTCAGACTAATCTCTCAATGCCTAGGGCACCTTGCTGTGCTGTGTCACCCTACCTTCTGAGGGAGTGCCCTATGCACCCTTGAAAAAAATCATGTCTTATAACCATTCCATCAGATTCCTGATGAGCTCTCAGTCTAATGAACTGGGTCGTTAATGGGTGAAGCAATGTAGTAGAGGATCCTGGACAACTCATTTAACTTAGCTGGATCTCAGTTTACTCCTCTGTAAAACTTGAGAGTTCTATCGGATAACCTCTAGGGTCTGTTCAAGCTCTAAACTGCGTAATTCTATGATGTCTCTCAGATAATAATGGCACTTCTTTGATGTCCTAAGCTAAAGAGCTTTCTTTCCCCTTTCCCCAGAATGACTAAATACAAATTTCGGGTATCATGACCAAAATTGTAGAGGTATTTGTGGGGAGGAAAGCTTTCTGGCACTCCTCAGATAACATCACATGGGTGGCTTGAACACTGTCATACAAGACTAATCCCATGTACAACCATGACAGGTCGATCCAGAAAGCCAATTACATTTCAAGAACTGTCTAAAAAGGTCTAGTCACTGGCAACAAATTAAAATTGGGTGATGATGACCTGATGAAGTATTCCTGTTTGAATATCTGCCAAAGGATCTTCAAGCAGTGATTTTCAGACTTGCTTCTGACCATTTTTATAGTCAGTGAAAAACAATTCAATTTCCATGGCAATATAGGTTTCCATAGCATACCCCTCCCCACAGCATTTGTACTCTGGAAGCTTTATTCACTGTATTCACTGTTTTTTCCCTCCTGCCCTTTGCAAAACCTAAAGCCAAACAATCATAGTGAATTCCCCAGCAACTCACCTCCACCACACTGCACACTGCATCCTTCCCAACCGCTGTGAGTCCAGATGTATAAAGAATCCTGTAGCCTTTCAGGTTCACTCTGAATTTCTGCTGTATAGTTTACAGGAATGGTGTATTCATAATGAATCCCATAATTTTGGTCATGAAAAAGTAACACCTAGATCATCAGCAAAAGAAAAGGCCATTGTGATGTATACTCAGTCCAACATCATTTTTGATTCTCCAACTAGTAATTTTTTCAGGGACTAAATAAGAGGAAAATTCCAGAATTCCTCAGCAAGAATGCTCCTACATCTGGTAGCAAAAGCAAATCTACTAGCACCCTGGGATAGCAAGACAACTTTTAACTCCTCCACTGCTCAGCTGAAGCCACTCCAGTCTTTTTTCCTGGCATCTGCACACTTATTAAGGTACCTAATCACCATCGTGGATTTCCATTACTTTCACTGGATAGAGTGGTATATGTTAACAGGATTGTTCAGCTAAGACTCTCTTTCAGCCTTAATTACCTACTAATGACGAGTTGGCCAAACTGGAGTTAAGTAATTGCTCATATTCACCTGTGAAACAGACTTTATAGACTGAAAAAAATGCAACTTTGATTTTTAACTGTGCAGGTATTACTGAACTTGGAATTTTCACTTCTTATAAAATCAGAATTTCCATGTAAAGAATTTCTATAGTATCATATAACCCATTATCCTACTCTCGTATTGTCCTAAGGAGTACTTTGGATCTTATGTAGCACTTTGCTTGGACCTTCCTGAAGCACTCACATTTTATATTGTCTTTTTTTGTTGTGTGTTTTCAAGTGGCATATTCTCCTACATCTAAATAAACTTTGTGAAGGTAGAGTTATATCTTAATTCAATTTTGTATCTCTTCCCAATAACTTAACATAGTGTCTTACACAAGTAGATGCTTAGTAAATATTTATTCAATTTGTTGATATCTACTACACTTATGTTAGTGGAGGGTGATCAAAGTACTATACAAGAAATCACAGTAAAACCCTGAACAAATTGGCTTAGGTGAGTAATGATAAAACAAGCCTCATAGATCTGCTCTATACCTCTCCTCTGTACTCTATAATCCAGGGATGTCATTTTACCAATGAAACATGTCTATCAGTGGGGTGTTTTAGATGGACTTATATTTAGGTAGTAGCTTCATCCTCATTTTCTTACTGAAGGGCTCACATGACCATTTTGATGGGGAGTTTGAATCTACTACAGATCTGATTCAGAGAGTAATCAACATGAAAGGGTTTGCTCATTCTCTTCAATAAAGTAATGAAACAGGTGTTTGACCTGTTTACATCTGATACACCTTTACATAAAATAGCCTCTGTTGTGAAGAGCATAAAACAACTTGACTGTGAAAGGGATGTTTTTATTTCAAGTTTGGAAGGGATATTCAGTTTTCTAGGACCAGGCAGTTATTAATCTCACTGTAAAGCTGGGAGGCCTATGACTACATGTCCAGCATTAGGTAACAGCAGAGACTGCTAAGGCCCACCCTGATGTTATTTAAGGCAGTCAAGGTATTAACAATGTGTGGTATTAGACAAAGGAATCCATCAGGTCCAAAGTATCATCCAACCTGGGAAGTGCTTGGCTTGTTCTAGATTGCCAGAGGGAGGTCTAGAACAAACCTAACTAAATAAACATCCATTTATCCAAGAAATATACTTATATTAATGCAGTTGGAGAAATGCTTCCAGCATTTAAAAACTACTCCTTAAAAGAGATCTTTATTATCTCAGCATGAGCATTCGACCAGTGAATCAAAAGTCCATATGAAACCAATTTCATGCAATTTTGTAGCCACGTATAATTTTTTGTGTGTATATAATTGGTTTCAAATGCAGGTCACCATGGTTTCCCCAATGCTTCTGGGTTTCTTACTACAGGGTACTCCCCTATTGTTCGGACAACAATTTTCTATTTTGGGGGAGTTACCACCCCTTTCACTCTTATATTTGAACATTTAAAACAATCGTCCAATTTCAATAACAAAAGATTAATACTAAATTTAGGGGGAGAGTTTTGACTATGTAAATGTTTTAAATGAGTTTTGTTTATACTGCCCAAGTTAATTTAGGCTGCATAATTTCTTTGACAAACTCAACAATGCACTTTATGAAATAAAAGTAGAAAAGGGAAAATTTACCCATATTATTACTATTTGCCAAAACAAATAAATTAACAAGCAAATAGTTGATAATTATTAATAGGATGTATATTGTTGTCTTTGTGTCTTCTTTTAGCCCTTGCTGATCACTGATTAGGAAAAATGAAACCAATTTCCCTAGGAAGAAGTTGCTTGTTAGAACACTGTAATGCAAAATAATCTTGTGGCTGAGGAGTATCTGACTCAAAGAATTTGAGGTCATAGGGCTTCAGTTTATGCATAGGAATGGGTTTGGAGGAGCAGGCAGGTCATGTTTTGTATCAGCAATATTTCTAGCAGTTTACCATGGTCAATGAAGCTGTATCTAAACCCAAACCTCAAAAAAGACACAGAAGGGAAATGTAAGGAGACAATCAAAAAAAATAACAAAGCAATTTACAGTTTAAAAATCTTCATGATTTTCTTTCTTAAGTTAAAAATACTTCTAAAATAAGGTCTTTTCAAAAGGACACTTGAATAACTGTGTCTATATATAATCCACTGGATTATATTTGGTTCTAAAATTTGAAATTATTTGTAAACAGAATCCCCTGGAGTAAAAGCACTTGAATGATACACACACATAAATTGAGTGTTTTATCAGAACTTTAGATATGATAAATGTAAGGGGAAAAATGTTGTGCTGGAATAAAGTTCTGTGTATACAATAAAAAAGAAGCCAGTTTAATTGAGAAATCCTATTAAGAACACTGGGAGAATACACTCATTGAGTCATCTGAACTTTAAATGTTGCCCATTCCCAAATACAAAATAGAGTGAAATTTAGAATTCTAGGGGAAAGGCTTTTGTGGTAAAATATAAGCACTATTCTTCATATTTACTGAAGACATATTTATTGAATTATACTGGTACAAGTTAGCCCTAAGGACATGCTCACCATAAGGATCATAAAATACCAGTACACTGAAGAAGATGGATCCCTTACCTGGGAATGGATGGGGAAGGATGGGGGAGAGAAAGGGATCTTAAAAAAAGAAAAGGATTATCATTCATTGTGGATATTCTATGTTGTCTTAACTGTAGATAATCAGATGAATTTTTGAAATTACCTCAAACTTCACTATACCAGAATTTCCATTAAAAATAGAAAAACACTAACCTTTAGGGACAGCATTAGTTGCTCAAGAACACTAGGGAGTGGAGAGCAATTTGGAACTATGCCCAAAGGGCCATAAAATTGTGCATACCCTTTGACCCAGCAATACCACTTCTAGGGCTGTATCCCAAAGAGATCATAAAAATGAGCAAAGGACCCACATGTACAAAAATATTTATGTCAGCTCTTTCAGGGGTGGAAAAGAATGGGAAATTGAGAGTATGCTCATCAATTAGGGAATGGCTGAACAAGTTGTGGTATATGAATGTAATGGAATACTATTGTGGTATAAGAAATGATGAGGAGGCAGACTTCAGAAAAACCTGGAAAGGCTTATATGAACTGATACTGAGTGAAATTGATAGTAAGAATCTATACTCAAGATAAAATAACATAAGAATGCATAATTTAAAGTACATTCTTTTTCTTCATTAGTCCAGTTCTCACTAGCTGATACATTGATAATTACTGCTAAACAGGGAGTTCCCTTTAAAGGTGATGAGAATATTCTTAAAGAGGAGAAACACACTTGGCTTTAAAAAGGGAGGAGAATCCTATGACTTGTATTTTGGTGTCTTGCATAGAATTGATGAAAGACAATTGCAAAATTTAGCTTAGTGTCTAATACCACTTCCTTATCCTTGTAAAACATCAAGGAAAATCTCTTTCTTCCAGGTCACTAGGAATGGAATAAACTGTTCAGACATCACTATCCCTCTCCTCATCCTCAATGGGCCACATTAGTTTTGAGAAATGTAAAAAAAAGCTATGAAGTTACCATCAGGTGCAGTGGCATTTTAGTTGGTCCCTTGGCAGATATTTTCTCCCACAGACCCCTTCGGACGTAGCGGACAGTGGTGCCAGCGATCTGAAATTCACCAGGAAGCTCAATCTTCCAGTCACTGTTTATGGATTTCTTACTGGAGTCTTTGAGAGCTAGAAAGAGGATTAAACACCACCAAATCAAATGAAAATGATCATTCTTCCCTTAAAATGGGCAAACTAAGAAGAATCTTTCTTCTCATAAGGGTACTCCATGAAATCTCTTCAAAGAGGAAAAACACATTGGTGAAAAATGAAAAGAAGACAAATCTTCACCAGAAACATGATTATCAATGAGGATGAGATTCAGGGTTAAAATAATTCCATCAGTCAATAAGAATTTCCTAAGCACCTGCTACTTGCCAGGCACTATGCTAAATACCTGGCATATATAAAAAGAGGCAAAAGGCAGGCTCTTCCCTTAAGGGGCTCACACTCTCACGGGAAAGACAACAAACAAACTAATAGATACAAACAAGTCATATAAAGAATAAATAGTAAATAATTTAAAAAGAGAAGGTATTAGAATTAAGAGGAGTTAAGAAAAGCTTCCTTCAGAAGGTGAGTTTTTAGTGGGGACTTGAAAGAAATCAAGGAAGCCAGGAGGCAGAGATGAGGAGGAAGAACATTCCAGGCATGGGAGACAGCCAGAGAAAATGTCTGGAGCTGAGAGATGGCGTGTCTCTTTCCTGGAACAGCCAGGAGGCCGGTGTCTCTGGACTGAAGAGTATATGTTGAAGAGTAAGGGGTTAGAAGACTGGGAAGTTTGGGTTGGATAGTTAGGGCAAATAGAGGATTTTGTATTTGATCCTGGAGCTGATAGGGAGCCACTGGTGTTTACTGAGTAAGGATGAGGGGTGATGTGGTCAGACTTGTGCTTTGGAAAATCACTTTGGGATCTGCATGGAGCATAGATTAGAATGGGGAGAGATTTGAGGCAGGCAGAATTCCCCCCACTCCACCAGCAGGCTATTTCAACAGTTCAAGTGTGAGAGGATGATGGCCTGCACTAGGATGGTGGCAGTATCATAAGGGAGAAAGGGGCATATTCAAGAGATGTTGCAAAAATGAAATCAATAGGCCTTGGCAATAAATTGGATATAGGGAAGGGGATAAGAGAGAGTGAGGAGTGGAGGATAACACCTAGGTTGTGAGTCTGATGGCCTGCGAGGATGGTAACAGGACAGTAACAGGAAAGTTTGGAGGCAAGGAGGTGTTAAGGGGAAAGATAATGTGTTCAATTTTACACATGCATAGTCTTCAGTATCTAGAGAACGGACATGCATAATCTTTAGGGAAAAACTGCATTGGTTGCTCCACCATGAACTGGATTTCTTTCTTCAAAATCCCAAGTTAAGGTTTCTTCAGTTTCAGAAAGTGAAACACCCTAATCACATTCTCTTGAGTTTAATGGCTTTATTTTGGTAGGAGAAGCAGCTAGGTGGCTCAGTGGTGTGGCCTGGATCAGAAAAACCCTGGTTCAAATCCAGCATCAGACACTTATTAGTTGTATGACCCTGGACAAGTCATTTAATCTCTGTTTGCCTCAGTCTACTGGAGAAGGGAATGGCAAACCACTCCAGTATCTTTGCCAAGAAAACTCCATCGACAATACTGGCATGCCATGGTCCTCAGGGTCACAAAGAGTGGGACACAACTGAACAACTAAACAACAATAATAAATACAATGCCAGTCTACCTGGCTATACAAACAACAGAATATTTAATTTTTCTAAGTGTCATATGTTAAGAAAATACTTTGTTTCTCTAGCAAGGATATTTTAATATTTGAACTTACTTACCTGGAACTTTTCAGTATTATTGCCTTAACTCAAGTATCTTTTGAAGCATTGGGGTTATCCAATATTTGAAACATAAATATTCCTTCAAGACACAATTGTTGATTTATACTTTAATATTTGTAGTTACTTGCCTAGAGCTTTTCAGTATTACTTCCCCAGCTCAAGTATCTCTTAAGGCATTGGAGTTATCTAGCATTTGCAAAACAAGTGCTCCTTCAAGAAACAATTGTTACTCCATTAAAAGTGATTTTGAAACCCAAGCACTAGACACGTGGAAGAAACTCTCAACAGATGTCTGAACTGATGCTCCATAGATGTTTTCTGTGGGTAGCACTACAAGTGTCCCTGACACATATTTAACTTTTTGTTCTATCACGCCTCAAGGAATAATTAAAATATATAATAATACAACAGCATTAAAGCATGATTAGCCACAAGGAATACATTCTGTTTCCAATATAAGTCCTATAATTTATTTTTTGAATTGTTCAGCCAGTGTTTCCATTTTGTCTTTAAACTTAAGGGGAAAACTATGTGTTCCCTTCTACACTCTGAGCAGTTTAAGTAAAAACCGTAAATCCAGATGTCAGCTAACTAGAACCATTTGTTTATCAGTATTGGGGCATGTACTTAGCTTTTAGGAAAAAGAAGCAAATGACAAGAAAACAAGCTATTGGGTAATCTTAGAGGGTTCAAATTGCAATTTTCAGGGTCTATTTTGTACCTGGTACACATTCAGCTTACTTCCTACACTTTCTAAATCTGTATCTTCAGTATTCTAATGATAATACTGAGGGACAATAAACTCTTCAATCGCCAAAGGTTATTAAATTATATCCAGAAGTTTATACTTAAAGTGGCAAAGTAGATTCATGCATCATAGGAAGTTTTTCAACATGAAAAGAGGAAACCAAAAAGGTTTTCTGTTAACTCTATTCCTTGAAGTAATGAATGGGCTTAACCAAGGTTTAATGAATCATTTAGCAATCTCATTTGCCTAATAAAAACCCAATGGAAGTTTCTTATTGCTATAAAACAGATCCCCTGTTTAGTACTTCAGAATAGTTAGATGGGACTCCACTCATGATTACTGGGACTCTGGTCTTTGCTGCAGGGGTTCAAGCTCAACCACATTCCAGCAAGCTGGAATAATGTCACCAACAGGTATGGTGATGAACTACATGTCTTTTGTCTGAGGAAAACAGAAGGTCATCATCAAAGGACTGGCCACCAGGTGATTTGTTGTTGGTTTTATTATTTTTTAAACTACAGTTACTCATGAAGGCATACTACTAAGACATAGAGGCTTTATGATCTACATTGGTAGAATGAATGCCCAAACAAAGAAATCAGAGATCCTTGAAGTATTAAGAATTGAAATCCAACTTCAGGTTATTAGAAATAAAACTCTCAGGAGCTCTGGTTATTCAACACATTTTAAGATGTGTTGTAAAGGCTGGTGAACCACAGATTTAGAAAAGATCTCAGAGATTACCTAGGTCCTCACTTGATGAATGAATTCCTTCTATATCATACCGAAGCAGGTCATCAGCCAGGCACTGCATGAACACTAGCAAAGAGGACTCAGAAAGGAGATACATTCCCTTTTATATAGTCATAATTATAAGGAAATCACTCTTTACACTGAGCCAAAATCTGCTTTTGTAACTTTTCAGGCAATTGTCCTAGTTCTGCCCTTTGGAGCCATATTCTACTTTTCCTCATCTTCAAACAAATCAACTCTAATTGTTCCTTCTCATTTATTTCTTATATGCTACATTTTCCCCTCCCTCCCTCTCTTTCCTTCTTCTCTTCCTTCCTCTATTCCTTCTTTCTTCCCATCCTTGTCATCCTCCTCTGGAGACAGTTCAGTTTGTCAAGAACTCTCAAAATATGGCACCTAGAAGTGAACATAATTATCCAAATATAGTCTGATTTGCACAGAATACAGTAGGATTAAAATCTTCCCTGCTCTGGTGACTATACTTCTATTAATGCAATTTAAGACTACACTACTTTTTAGCAACCATAACACGCTGTTGACTCATTGAACTCATAGTCAAATAAAGCAACTCTTCATGAGTGATTGTTCGACCATATATCCTGTCATAGAATGGAGGTTGAATGGAGGAAGGGAAATCCAGGAAATAGATTTAGTGGTGGATACATTCCCTAAATTCATAGATAATTTTATATCTCTTAGTTATCAAAGTTCTTGCCCTCAACGAGGTATTGTCATGGACACGAAATTCACTAGATCTAGAATATTTTGCAAGTAGAATTCGAAGAAATTATAATTTGTTTTCCACCTTAAGTTAGTTTTAAATCCAAATTTGTTTGCATAAAGTGTGTAACAAAGTAATAATTAAGGGTTCTACTGAATTCTGAAAGTAAAGCATGGATCACAATAGAGTTTTTAAAGTTTGAGGCCTAATATATCTGTGTCTCATCTCCAAAGGACACATAAGCATTCAATGCAGAAAACTCTTAAAACAATACCATGTGGCTAACAGGATGGAAATAAGGGCAGTGACAAAGGTGTTGAAAACGAATATTTAGAAGCTCTGGTGTTTGGAATTTTATTCATTTCCTTTTGAAAAGTATACAATATGTGCAAAGCTCCCCAGCTACTGAAAGGCATGATGTTGGGATATCAACAAGTACTATGTGACTTGATCTATGGGGCAGGAGACATGGACTCTTCATCACTGGGCGCCCTCACATTTCAATTTCTAATTCTCAGGTTCTCTGGATTATAGCGTAGGGTTTTGTTATTATATGTTTTTGTGATGAATGTAAAGGTGTTAAAATGTGAAGCTTGTTCTCACAGTAACCAAATTCTTAGCCACAATCTCTATGGGTTCTCATGTTCCATGCACATGTATCAAAACTGCTCTACTAATATAAACCTTGGGTAGACTGGTTGTGAGAGGTGTTGGATTTCCTTATTCCAAGGATAGCTTGTCTTTTGGTCTGTTTTCCAATTTAAAAGCTTGTTTTCTTAGCCTACAAAATTTAATCATCGTATCTTATTCATCTGCAGTTAGTATTTTACAGTATACTTTCAAATTATGAAGACTATCAATCTCACTAATCTTTTAGGCTCACATTGGACAACATACTAATTCAATAAGTATTAAGTTATAGACTTCTCAATAGACATATTTTTAAACCATAATTTTATATTTAGCCTTTTGTACCAGCTCCTACACTTAAATAATCTTTGGTAGACTATATAAGTTCATGTTTATAAATGAAAAAGGAGATAGCCTGATCATGTAGTCAGGGAAAGAGATAAGAATTGGAGAGATTCACTATTTCAGTGGCATCCATATAATTTTAAAAGAATTAGCAAAGGGCTTCTTACACATTAAGTATAATACCTATACAAGATTTGTAGAAGGGCATGTATAAATGCAAAGGACAAGAAGATATAGATAGTTTAGTTAACTGGTGTAAGAAGGCCCACATTGATGAAATTATGGATCCTCCAATATTGCATATGATAATTTTATTTTATGAAGTTATCGGAGTGTTCATAATTAGCATGATAACAATTCCAGCGGTAACAAAAGGGACCTTGGAGACTATACGGTACAACCTGTACTTAAATGAGAATTCCTTTTACAACGTGGTACAGCAGGAAGAACATCAGATTTGGGGTAAGAGGATATCAGCCTGGCTCTGCTGCATACTACCTGAGTGACCTTAGGCAAGTGACATCCTTTCTGAGCTTTAGTTTTTTCACCTCTAAAATTAAAGAGTTGGAGTAAATGACAACAAAATTCCCTTTATCTCTATGATGATTACTAGTAAACAGTTATTTATCAACAATTGGCTTGCCTCACATCTGCATTTCATAGACATGGTTGATTTTTCAGTTCTTCATATTTTTATTGTCTTCCTTATCATTATAAGACTAATAAAAATCACTCAATATCAATAACATGCATACGTAGACATTTCAAAATTTTAACTTATAGGTTTGACGTTGTTGCCATGTTATGGATGAAATAATAAATACCATGGAAAGAGGGACATGGTAGAGTCAAAGCTACGGACTAGGGCTCGTATATAACTTTTGGAGATTACCTACCTATGTAATTGCAATGGATGGCAATGCTAAAACTGATTCTAAGGGGGAGAAAAGAGGTGAAAAATACCATAGGTGATTAAGGAAAGTAAAGGCTCACTAGGGATTCCAGCTTTCTCAATGACTGGATCATTATACCATTTTTGTTCTTTAAAATCACCTTGTTTCTTAGTAGGGAGGAATATTTAAATTTGCTTATATTTCCTTGACTATCTCTTATATCTCTGTGTTAGACTTAGCAACTACCAATGACATTAATAATATTTCTTTTTGGGGCAGCTAGGTGGCGCAGTGGATAGAGCACTGGCCCTGGATTCAGGAGGACCTGAGTTCAAATCCGACCTCAGACATATAACACTTACTAGCTGTGTGATCCTAGGCAAGTCACTTAACCCCATTGCCTAGCCCCCAAAAATATTTCTTTCTCACCTTTTCTTATTGCTTAAGGATTTAGCTTGCTCACTCTGCAGGCCTTAGAGTTAGTTATTGAAATACATGCTGCCATGTACCCCCTTACCCATTCCATAGGTTCTCTGGAAGGGCAGAAGCAGGAAGAATAAGAAGAGGAACAGGAGAGGTACACCTAGCAATCATTATGAAACCAAATATGGCAATACTGTTTAGAAGTGTGGGGTGTATAGTCCCATCTTCTACAATAAAAATAATGGGAGAATTTTATGTAGGTGAAATACAACAAAAACCTAAGATAGAATTTAATCAGCATGTCAAACATTCTTTCCATTATTACTACAAAATATTCTGATCATATACTAAAGAATGAATCAAGGAGTAAATATTAAAGAGTAGATATTTATCCTAAGGTAAATAAGGGAGAATGCATTTAGTAATAGGAATGAGGTGAAGATACAGAAGACAGGACAGGGAGAGTTCAATATAAAATTTGAAAGCTAGCCAATGAAATTTATGATGTTGCCAACTAGGTTCTGGGAAAGGAATATTCCAGGAGGTGCTGCCAGAGCAGGTGCTACAGGAGTTGAATAAGAAGGAGGGTATACTGAACGACTAACATTATTTCTGAAGTAATTCGTTTTTTCCGTGGAGGTTTCTCATCCAAATACTGAACAGGCCTAATATTGCCTAGCTGGTGAAACCTCAAGATCACAATTTGAGTAGAGAAGCAGCTGTATGCACAGACCTGGTCCAGAGCAGCCCCATAGTAAATAAACTTTGAATGACCAAGTAACACTTGTAATAATCACATTGCCCACAGGGACCTTCCAGAGAAGTGAAGAAACCTTTAAAATTTCTACTTGGCTACTCCGTTGAGGAGGTTGTCAGTCACTTTCCCCAGAATGGTGTGCTTATAACAACAACCATTTCTGCATTTGACAGTGTATGGCAACCATAAAAAGCAAGGAAAGAATAGGGGACCAGTCCATATATACACAAATATTTACATTCAGTACTCTTTATGGTAACAAAAAACAGGCAACAAAGACAATGCACATTATCTGTGCAATGGCTAAACAAAAACATTAATGTGGCATACATATAATGTTGCAAAGAAGCATGAATGTAATGGAATATTACTATGCCATAAGAAACCATGAGTATGATGAATACAGAGAAGCATGAAATGATTTATAAGGACTGATGCAAAGCAAAGTAAGCATAGCAAGGAAAACAAGATATACAATGTAAACCACTAGTTAAAAATGAATGTGCAAAATTTTAAAGAATAAGCCTGGCCCCAGTGAAAAGATAGAAGTCACTTCATCCATTTCTTTTGCAGAAGTGGTAGGTATGTGTGAGTGTGGGTGTGTATGTACATGTGGGATGGTTCATGCATAAGAAACACTGCATGTGAAGTCATTTTAAAATACGTTGTTTGCTGAATTTTTTTTATTTATTCTTTATCTTTTTTTTTGTTCTAAAGGTTGGCTTTCTATGAGGGAAGAATGAGAAGATATGGGGGGAGGGAATTAAGGCAATGTAAAAAGATATTAATAAAATTTTATTTAAAAAAAGCATAGGTGGTTAACACCTCCTAAGAGAAGAATGCTGATTTCTAAATCCTATTTATGTCATTCAGTTGTGTTTGACTCTTCGTGACCCCATGGACTTGTCCATACGGTTTTCTTGGCAAAGATTTTGGAGTGGTTTGCCACTTCTTTCTCTGGTATGTCCCTGCTTTACAGATGAGGAGCAGAGGCAAATATGGGTTAAATGACTTGTCCAGGGTCACACAGCTAGTAATTTGTCTGAGGTTGTATTTGAACTCAGATCTCCCTCCTTATTTATTATTACCTTCAGTTGTGTCCTTTGTTAAAATGACTGCAATAATCCAGTTTTAGCATAATAATCCCAGTGCTTAGCATAGTGCCTGCCACGCAGTTGGTGCTTAATCAATGTTTATTGATGCTGACTCAGTATATAGCTATTTTTGGTTTCCAGCAGCTCACAATTAACCTGGATGCAGACAGATTTCACAAAAGATCCTCTCAGAGCATAGGAAAGTTCACAGGTTTTCTTTGATTTATAGTCAAAAGGACTATTACGTGATGGCTGTGGTCTATGTAGGACAACTCTAGATTTTATTCAGAATTTTAGTATCTTACCTTCCTGTAAGGCAATGTACAGACTGCCTTGATTTCTTTTCTGGTGAAAGCAAAAGTTCATTATTAACTTGAATATGAAATCAGTAGATCTAAATGTAGAAATATACAATAAGTGGTTTGTTTACTAGACTTGCTGTAGCTTCTTTTGGTGTTTTACTTATTACCTTTTCTTTGTGAGTGTTAGAATAATAGGACATAGTGGAGAAAGTGATCTCTTATTTTTGCATTTTTTACTTTCTGGGTATGGAGAAGTTAATACAGAATGTTTAAAAGGCTGGAAAGGAGGAGGAGGAGGAGGAGGAGGTAATCATCTGTACTCAAATTTTCATGCCACCTTCTGATTTCCACAATCAATCTGGTGCCTTGTTTCTATATCCCTAAAGCAGGACAGCTGGACAGCAAAATCTTTTTCTATGTTAACAGTGGGATTCTGTATCCTTTAAAGGTTATACCAAGGAAAGTCAGCAGCAGTAGCCTGGGTGGGAGGAGAAGAAGACATAGCCACGTCAAATGGTCTGGTGCAGAGCACAGGTGCATTTCAACAGAACAATTTAACTGTATTATTTTGAAAAGACAGCTAGTGGCTAGATATCTCCATTTACCAAGATATTATGATATTATCTGGCACCTGGTACAGCTGAAACCAAAAAGCTGGAGAAGGAAAGTGTTGACTTTGTAGTATGAAGGAGTAGGTCTGTATCTCAGCTCCTAGTGCTCTGTTACCTTGGAGTAAGTCACTTACTTAACTTCTAGGGACCTGTTTCCTCATTTGTAAAATGAGGGGATTGGAATTCTGAGACAAGAAATTTGATAAAGTAAGAACACATGATTGCAGAGGGTTTGATAATTAATCATGTTGCCCACATTACTATGAAGATATGTTCTTAAGGTATAGAATGAAACATGTGCTTTTGGATTTGCCCAAAGTGTGGATTTATTTTGGTTATGTATATTTGCTACAAAAATTTTGCTTTTGCTTTTTTTTTCCAATGAAGGGAAGGACTTTTTTGGAGAGGGTAAAGAGAATAGCAATAGTTTTGTCAAAAAAAAAAGAAAGAAAAATGGTCATTGAAACAGTTTGTAAAATGCATAGAAGCAAACAGAATTATTATTATTATTATTTTTAGGCAATTGGGGTTAAGTGACTTGCCCAGGGTCACACAGCTACTAAGTGTCAAGTATTTGGTCTGAGACCAGATTTGAACTCAGGTCCTTTTGACTTCAGGGCCCGAACTCTATCCACTGTGCCTCCTGGCTGCCTTCCTCACTCCCCTCACCCCCGCCCCCGGGGAGTTATATTTAGAAGGAAATCCAGTTAAGCAGGATGGCTTTGAAAGTAATATATTGAATTTATTATATACTTAAAAAGAAAAGCAAGCTACATGTATTAGAGACTGACACTTTCAGTAAATCCTTATTGTCTGCTTTATTTGACATATAGAAATGCTCATTTAAATCAGTATTTATTAAATTTAGAATAAAAACAGTTTTGAAAAAAATGAGTGTTGGGCTAGATTATGTGTAACTGCCCTCCCCCTTAAAATTCTATGATACTAATAAAAATCTGCTCTCAAATGCTTTTTCTATTAAAATAAGTTGGCAAGTAACTAAGATTTTCTTTTCTTTTTTTATAATGATCTAGGTTTTTCTTTCCTAGAGTTATACAGTATGAGAAAGTGGTAGATAAATGTTAAATTAAGGCAAAAAAGAAATTAAGGAAGGAGTAATCTAGCCAATGTACTTGAAAGAGTGATCTAATCATTCAGTACAGTATCTTTCATTAGACTTGCACCAGCTTTCAACTATCCAGTTCCCCACTTCCTATGTTATCTAGATCCTCTACCTTCCTCCATCTTTTTTTTTTATCCCAGGGAGAGAAGGGCACATTGTTATTATAATCACCTTAATCCAGAATGATTTGGAGATTAGTTAGCTCATTCTTGAAATTTAAGCTGTCAAAACTTCAAAGTGCTGTATGATTGCCAAATACAAGGAGGATTTGCTTTGGGGAGCACAGAGGATTCTAAACCCACTTGTTTCTGTTCCTACTTGAGCACTAATTTGCTGATTCTAAAGTTTCTGATTCATGAATTTTGCCCGGGGCCATTAATTTGGGTTTTGAAAAAAATACAGAATACCTAACACTAGATAGGAACTCTCAACGGGCATGCCACACAGAGTCCACTGAATGAGTTAGAGGACAACTTGGGTATAGGTATCAAGGTAGAACAGATTTAACCTAACTGAACATTCATGATTTCCTTGCTGTTCCAGAATATCTTTGAGCTTGGTGTCCTTTGCTGTGTATTTGCCCTACCTCATTTTTCTTTTGGATACACTCATGTGCCACATATTCACTTTATTTTCAGGTACTGGAGCAGAAAGCCTGGAAGCCATTAGGAGGAATTAGTGGGCTAGATTTCTCCATTGGGAGTCAAGCCTCCTTTTGATATGCAGCCAGAGGCAGGTATCAGGTGTTTGACTCTGCTCACATTTCTCCCCTCTGGCTCTGACTTGTACAGTAGGTGAAGTTTTTGCTCATTTCTCCTCCCTCTGGACAGTCTAGAAGATTTGACCCACAATCAACCTACTTCTAATACTGGCGTTAAGTCAGTACATTTTATTTCCACTGAGAGTGCTTCCAACTCTCTTCTCAGCCTATGGACACAAACTGCCGAGGCATTTCCTGTTCCAGGTGGTTTTGAGCCGTGAAACTAGCTGGCCAGCCAGCCAGCCTGCTTGGGTTGAATGTAGGTGGAGTAAAATCTTCAGGAGTTGCTCCCAGCAAGTAAAAAAAAAAATGATTCAACTTCCAAAGCACCCAGCCCCGACTGGAAACAGAACTGTTTGAACTAACTTTAGAAACATAATGAATACATAGACCAACTTCAATTGTGCCCTTTGTTGAGATGGCTGTAATAATCCTGTCAGTTTGGAATGAGAAATTTGGTTCCCAGTAGCCCACACAACTGGATAACTGACAGATTTCACACAAGATCCTCTTCTAAGGACCTTAGAAGAGTGGTCTAGGGCAATAGTAAAAGGTCTAAGGTCAATTTTTATTCCCTTTAGAGCAGAGGCTTTTAATCTTTTTTTGGTGTCATGGACAACTTTGGCAGTCTGGAAAATAAAATTTTTAGATAATTGAAAGAAATGTGAAATTTCAGTTAGAGGTTATTGAAAATAAAGATGTAATTTTTGCCCCCTCATCCAAGTTCATGGACTCCCTGGCTGTCATGCTTTCTTGGACATTCAGGCTGCCAAATATGAATGAAACAGAAAAATCATGAAGCTGGTTCTCCTATGCTGGACAGCCAAGGACTGTATTTTATTTGATTGCCCACAAAATTAATCTTTGTGAAATGTCCCTTTTCTAGGAATGAAATGCTGAGGAATGAGGTTAAGGATTCAAATGTCTCTGTCATCACCCCCGGAAAGGTGGTCAAAGTACAAAGAAGTCCTCCAGTTTTCTCAACTGCTTTTCTAGTTCCTAGACAAGACAAACTCTGGAGAGAACCATAATTATTATCTACCTACCTCATAGGAGATAAAGGATATGTCTCCTTCATAAATACTCTGATCAAAGCCCACCTAGTTAAGCAGGGGAAAAAAGCTAGTTTCTGGAAAATGAAGCCTTCTATAGTCAAGAAAAGTGGCTTTTATTGTTTTCCAGGTGCACTGCTATATTGTATATGTAGGTGTGGTCATGTTTCATAGGATAGGCTAAAGAAAAGCAAACAGTAACTAACAACATGCTTTATCATAATATATAAAATCCCAAAGTTCCACTCAACCCATAATTTGGGTAAAGTAGCCTCAAGCAATGATTGCTTTTTGCTCTCATAGTCTATACTAAAATATCCTCAAGAAAATGCTATATTGAAAATTAGTGGTTAAAAAATAAGCAGAAGCACCAATATTTTACATTATTTACTGATAAGGTCAAAATGCATAGATAAATGAGAAAAACATGGAATATATTATCTATCAGACTTATGGATGGGAGAATTTATGAATAAACAAGAGACAGAAAGCATTGTGAGATGTAAAATGGATAATTTGGATTAGATTAAATTAAAAATTTTTTTTGTACAAATGAAACCAATGTATCCTAAATTAGAAAGAAAGCGTAAAGTTGGGGAAAATGTATAGACAATTTATCAGATGTCTCATTTCTCAAATATATAGAGAGCTTTGTCAAATTTATAAGAATATGAATCATTCCCATGGTCAAAGGATATGAACAGGCAGTTTTTGGACGAAGAAACCAAAGCTATTTATAGTCATATAAAAATGCTGTAAATCTGGCTGGGATTCTTATAATCTAGCCACTGCTCAGATTCCTAAAATCTAGCCACTGCTTAAATTCTTAACCTAGCCACTGCTCACTCATGTTCAGACTCCTTAAAAGTCTGCCCAATATGACTACGTTCTAATAAACTTTGTCTTTGGCTGAGAAAAAAATGCTGTAAATCATTATTGATTAGAGAAATAAAAATTAAAACAACTTTGAGATATCATCTCAGACCTATCAGATTGACTATGAACTGATCTAACATTTTGGAGGGCAGTCAGTAATTATATCTAAAGAGAGTTATAAAACTGTGTATACCCTTTGACCCAGCAATACTATTATTAGGTCTATTGCCCAAGATAATCAGGGAAAAAGAAAAATAAGCTATATGTTCTAAAATATTTATAGCACTTCCCTTTGTGGTGGCAAAGAACTGGAAATTGAGGGGATGCTCATCAATTGGGGAATGGCTAAACAAGTTGTGGTATATGATTGTGATGAAATATTAATGTACTATAAGAAATAACAAGTGGGTTGATTTTAGAAAAAAAAACCATGAACTTGCATGAAATAATGGAGTGAAATGAGCAAAACCAAGAGAGTGTTGTGTATAGTAACAGCAATATTGATGAAGAATAACTGTAAATGATCGAATTATTCTGAGTATTATAAATATACAAATCAACTACAAAGGACCTATGAAGAAAAATGCTACCCTCTTCTACAGAAAGAACATAAACAGAAGTATACACAGTATGGTTTTACAAATACAAATGTGTACATATATATATATTATATATTATATATATATATATATAACATATACATTGTGATTGTGTGTGTGTGTGTGTGTGTGTGTGTGTGTGTGTGAAATGGTGGCCTTCTTTATTATTGAAGGGGAAGGGGAAAGGAGACAATTCAAAACTTAAAATGTAACAAAAAATGAATAAAATTTAATTTCTAAAAAAAAATTTAAAAATAAGTTGAAGTAGTCTCCTGTTCAATTCAGAGGCTTTGCTATATTGTAAACTTAATGAGGAAAGGGGTTTTATTTATCTTTGTATCTATTACCTCCTGCCCTTGTAGGTTTGAACTTATTACTATTTTATGTGCAAAAAAGTAAATAGCAAAAGAACCTGAAAAGAGGAGAGACATGGTAGAGGTAATGCAGAGGCATGGTTCAGAAACTGCCTACCTATCTAATTGTAGTGGAAGGCAATAAGTCTGATTCTAAATGGAAAAAGAAAGTGAGAAAAAATTCCACTAACTGATTAAGGGAAGTCATCTTCATAATGCTTATGCATAGACCATCAATAAACATTCATTTAACTGTTAGTTCTGAATGTGAAGTTATTTCCACTGACCAGAGAGTTGCTATGTTAGAGAAACTGAATTCTAGGCATATTAATATTCTTGATATAAATGAAAGTGGAAGATATAAAGATGTCACAGTTAAACAGAGAGTTATATCACAAATTTTCTTTGGAGAAGGTAAATCAAATCAATATAAGGGTGGATTTCATCATGTGTTATGAAACACATAGCAAAAAGCCTTGCGCATGTTAAATGGTTGCTGAACACCTGAACTGATGCAGCCAACTAACTCACCTTGTTGTGCTCATGATTCCATTCAATTCAACAAACATTTATTAATGACCTGTTGAAGCAAGGCACTGTGCTAGGCTCTAGGAATAAAAGGGCAAAAATGAAATACTCCTTGCCTTCAAGGAGTTTTATTGAGGGTTTTACAAGATAGACATAGATAAGTATAAGATAATTTAAGAGGAATAGAGCATACACAAAAAAGGCCATTATGAAGACAATTATAGCTTACATAACAACATCTGTTGCAGAGGATGGAGGCTTAAAGAAATTCTATGAAGAATGCAGTAAGATTCTCTAAACTGATTCAAACAGATAGCTTAATATTCAATGCAAAGGTGAACAGAGTAGAGTATCCCCCAAATAAGTTAGAAAACATGATGCAGAATTAAGAAATGAAAGAGCCTGATGACTTTTAAACTATATATAAGTGTTATGTTTACACAGCAGAAATATTTTAAGAAAAGTGTCAGAAGGTACTGGAAATGGCAAGTACTGACATTACAAAAAGTGATGTTAACATAACATAGGAAGCTCTGGTAACTAATGTAGGAGTCATTCCTTGTACAATCAAATCTTTGATTCATTACAACAAAAATCAATACCAAATAAGAAGAGCCAGAGATAAGAATTTATTATGTAGTTTCAATGACTATAGTCGCACCCTCAGACATATTTAAGTAAGCTGTTGATGCTACCCAGAAGCCTAGTGCTTATATGCGACAAATACATCCTGTAAGAGTTGGAAGACACTGGATACTGAACAGCATCAACATAGATAATATTCACTGTAAGTTAGCAGATCACTGGTTTCTGATGTGGGAGTCATTTCTGAATCAGCTGTCTGTATATAATCAGATGATACATTCTTTAGAGATCAAATCACTATCAAAATAAAATAAAATTAAGATATTTTGTATAGTCCTATTCAAACAAGCTATTCAAGACAAAAAAAAAAATAGGAAGCACGTTTAAGCAATATAAAGCAATCACTGCAAGAAAAAGGCCAAAGGAGCTCAGCAGCTGCCTGAATTAGCAAAAACTCAGTCTTCTTGCCAAGCAGAGGGACATGATAGCCAAGGGCAAAAGGAATTTAGAATCTAAATTCATTTACAGAAAATTACAGAGGAGAATGGTGGGCCAGCACAATCTTACAAAACAGTAAAGACAAATGGAGTGTAAAAAAAGTCTGCAGAAAGTTTGACATGAGACTCAATTAAATCACATGATCCTGAGGATTTAGAGATGGAACCAGAAGGAAGAGAGCAATGAAATAAAGAATGAAGCAGAACTGTCAGCACTTCTCTCCTGGCTCCACTTCTGACTCTCTAGACTTTTCCACCTCTATCCCAGCAGCCTTTTCACTCTGGAGATGCCGCTTTCTCTGCAGCCCCTTCTTCTACTTAGTGAATTCCTATTGAGGACCACCATTTTAGAACCTGCTTAGGCCATGCTGCTGATTTCTTTCCCACTCAACTCCCAGGCCTTTCCACCTTGCCTTGGACAAGAACCCTTTTCTCCCCTCAACTTTCCAGCTCTCTTTTATGTGTTGTCTTCCCCCACCTTCCATTAGACTAGAAGCTCCCTGAAGGTGAAGACAGTCTTTCTGTCTTATATTTGTATTTTAGATGCTTAGCACAGTATCAGGGCATATAGCAAGTGCTTAATAAATGCTTTATCTATTTTTATAAAAATTACTTTTCTTATCAGTGATCACATAGAAGTAGAATGTTATGGTGCATAGGGCATTGAACTTGTGGTCAGAAAGAACTAGGTCCATATACTACTTCAGTCATTTACTATGTTACCTTGCAAAGTCATAAATTCTCTAGGATTCATTTTCTTCTGCAAAATGAGGGAACTGGACTCAGTAGCTTCTAAAGCCCCTTCCACCTCTAAGTCTATGAACCTATAGTGATACCTAGCACTCAATTCTGGTTTTCATCAGGGTTTCAGATAGATTTAGAAATAGTTTTTTCATCAGTAGAAGAGATTAATCACTAGCCAGAGAGATTCTGGTAAGTCAATGATATAGGATGGGTCAAAAGTTGCTTTGAGGTTTGGCTACCCATATAGGTTTTAAGCAAAGGAAATCTTGCCGAGATTTATCATTACATCTTAAGCTTTCCTGCAAAGGTTTTTTTTTTCAGTTTTAGAGGTAACTACAGGTTAACAATTTTTACATTATTATATGATTCTTTCAGACAATATGTTTTTAAAAAAATATCATCTAGAAGATTAGATGTAATTCAGAGGAAACAATACTGAACCAAAATAGTTCAATCAGTTGACTGATCAAAGTTAAATTTTCTCATTAAGTTAACTGAAAATCAAACAATTTCTTTACCCAGAAAACTGTGGGCAGGTTTGTCTTCAACCACTCGGATCCGACGGGCTCCAGCAGGAATTACAGCAGCTTCAATATAGCCTGTAACAAAAGAACATAGATGAAAAATTTCCAAATACTGTCACAGGCTCCTGGTCCCTCAGTATCTCCTACCAAAAACCAACTCCACTACTTTTCTGCTGGGTTTTCAAAGCACACTGAAATCCCAAATCAGGATAGCCAGACTATAATTTTGGAATGTATATGGTAGTATTATGTTGCTAATAATTGATGAAATCTTTTGTAACTGATGACATATGATCTCATATCTTCCAATTTGCCACTAAGTACTTCATTCAGTCTTTATTTCATATTGTGCTTTCCCTGAATCTTCTAAATCATCTGGGAAGCTGAAAAACTTTCATTCTTGCAGTAACTCTGCGGGTTTAACACATGGTAGAATGGATAGACTAGAGCTTCAGTAAAGGGAATTAAGAAATTATTTTCAGCTAAAAGCAGGTTTGAAAGTTTAGTTATTTATTTAAACACTGACTATCACTGAGTAAAGTTTTTTTTTAATTTTACAGACATCAAAAATATTTCCTTAAGCAAATTAGATGGCAGACTCTACTTAATCTGTTAGGATTCAGGAAAGGGATTTTGGGTACTTCATGTCCTGTTTCTTGACTACATTAATCCAGTGTACTACCATGGCCAAAAAGGCCAACAAAATATTTGGGAATATTAAAGAGTTAACAGAAGCAATCAAAAGCAATAGTTCAAAAGATACATTAAATACTAGGAGAACTGGAAAACAGCTTGCCAGAAATTAGGATTAGGTGGACAAATTATAATATATACTATAATAATCTCAAAATGGATATTTAACTTTAATATAAAAGATCATACAATAAAGAAATTGGCAAAGAATGGGATCATAGGTAAAGGGAGAATTCCTAGCCTAACAAGAAATAGAGCAGATCATAAAAAATAAAAGATACAAAGCATCCTTTTTTACCTACATATAATTTAAGAACTTTTGTACAGATAAAATTAATAAAGACAGAATTAAAAGATAAAAAGTAGAATGGGGATAATATTTACATAAAATATTACCTATAAAAAGATACTATCCAAAACTGACACAAATATTTAACACTAAGAACCACTCCCCAATAGCTGGGGGATCAAAGGGGGTAAAAAAAAAGTCTTCAATAGATGATTTACAAACTGTAAGTGACAATGCAAAAATATCCTAGGAGTCACTAATAGTAATGAAAGGCAAATTAAAATAACTTTGAGATTTCACCTCAAACTATGCAAATTGGCAAAGATCACAAGAAATGGGAAGAGTCAATGTTGGACCAAATATTTGTAGATTATACAGAAGCCTCTCTAAATCATGAAAATTTTCTTTATTTTTTTTTAAGAGCTGATAAACTCTACTGAAAATGGCATGCATTAAACAGCATTGTAAGAACGAAATTTATTACATTCTAACAGATAGGAGAAGAGTTACATTTATGTCAACTGTCTGTGCACAGCTTTTTGAAGGTAAGATTAGAATTTATAAAAAAAATAAGAATATAAAATAGCAAAAAGAAAAATCTATGTACAATTAAGAAGACTTAATCCTGAATTATCCTTGATACCAACTATGATAACTCTATCCAGAAGATAAACCAGTGTAAATTTAGGATACAAATGAAAAGAAATCTCCCAACAATAGAAAAATGGAAAATATTTGCAAAAAAAATAACAATTTTTTCAAGGACAATGGAATGCCCACATTTGGAACCTAACTACATAGTCCCTGAGGTACTTAGAGAAGTAGTAATGTCACTATAGAGAACAAAGACGAGAAAAGTAGCCAGATTGGATCAAGCATATATAGAGATGAACCATTTTGGATATAACTGATGAAGAAGACATTGATGGCCTGATTTACAAGGTAGCTGAAAGAGGAAAACATACCAAAGGCGAGTAAAACATTTTGAACCTTAACTGATTAAAAAAGGTGACAGAAAACAACAACTATTTATCTACATGTCTCCTCTCCCATCTAACAAAATCTTTATGGAGGTCATCTACACATGAATTAAGGGCATCCCTAATATGGGTATTAGTAGGCAACAAGCAGACTTTTTCAAATGATTTTCAACAGTGGATCACATCTTTACATATCACAATTAACTGAAAGATATAAGGAATATTAGATTCCATTTAGTTTATTATTTATTGTACAACAAAGCACTTGACTTGGTAGAACTAATCACCAGCTTACAGTTTTGTTTTGATTTTTTTATGACAAGCTGTCTTTCATTTATGTGTCAAGGTCATGTAAGATTCCTTGAAAGACACATCACACATCAACAGAAATAATCCTGTTTACTGACCTTCTGGTAACAGATATCAGGGAAATTATAAAGCAAGGAGTTGTATACTTGACTAAAGTATTTGACATTGTGATAGAGGAGATCCAGCACATATTCCAGGTTGAGGATTGATTTCTACATAAATGGTGAGGCCTTTCAGATTTTCCTATTCAAGAATAACATTGTGCTGATTACCCCCAAGGTATTGCAGAGTTTCTTGGAATAAATGTGTAATCACTCAGAGGAGTTGGTCTTTGACTTGCTTGAATCTTTACTTTTATTTCCTAATGACAAATACACATTAATATTCTTATTTCCTTTCACCTTTTGCCATCCACTCAGGAAAGATCAAATAGATGAAGAATTTCTGATGCCCATATTCTACCTGCATCCAAACGTTTGATAACTTGTTTAATAATATGTCTATCTGGAGCAGATAATACAGGTGTACAAAAGGCTGGGTCCAAAGTTGGAAACAAGAAAGAAATCAGGCTAGATTGCTTTCAGAAAACTGCAAAGCACTTTTTCTGACACCAAGCTTTCTATGAATGTAAGGCCCAACTTTTTTCAATGCAACCATTTTATGGGTATTGCTAACTGGCAGTGAAATTTAAACACCACTGTCTTTCAAGGCTTAAAGATGTGCATCACATGGCGGACAATGGGAAGACATATATGGTGGCTATAAGCAAGTTGCAAGATATCTTCAGTGAGAACCCCAAAGAAGTTGAGAAATAAAGGATGTCAGCAAAGAATTGTATGAGAGAAAGAGAAGATTGGGTTGGTCACATAAGAGTGAGGGATGATGGATAACAGAATGTCTCACTGGTGCATTTGTAATTTCAGGAGAAAGTGAGGAAGCTGTCTAGCATGTTGGTGAACTTTGGAGAGGACATAGATAAGAGTTATACAAGATGGTTAGGCATGGATGATTTGTAACTTGCATTATTGGAGAGAACTTCTGAATTGATGAAATCATGGATCCACTTGAGTATTACGTGTGCAAATATATTAGTGTGTGGCAAGAAAGACTGAGAGAAACATGGGAAGATTTATATGAAATAATGCAGAGAGAAATGGAACCAAGATAATAATATACACAATGACTAAAACAATGTAAATGAAAAGATCACTAAAAATAAGTTGAAATCTGAGTAATGAAAAAAAATGAAGGTTCGAGAGAAGAGATAACAAAACACGACTCCTCTTACTGCAAAGAAGTCGGGGCTACTAAGACAAAAGATCCAACATTTTCAGACAAGTTTTCTATATCCAATGTTGTTTAATTGTGTTTCTTTATTATGAAGGGGGGTTTAATCTGGAAAGAGTGAGTAGAAAATGACTGTGAGACAAAAGGCATCAATAAACATAGTAAAAATAATAAATAAAAAGGAAAGATGTATTCCTTATTCCTTGAACTTTGACCTACTTGAATCTTTACCTTTATTTCCTAATGACAAATTAAGCATCCCTTCTGCCTTTTTCTTCCATCTTTCAATAACAGCATTTCTTTTTTGTTGCTGATTCAAGCTTTTGTCACCTCAGATTTGCTTTGTCACTATTTGGGATATCACATAAGCAATTAAATGTCCCATATGGAGGGTTGTTTTTTTTTTCCTCTAGAGTGATTTGTTGATAATGGTAAATAAAAAAAAGTTCTGTGTATCCTAGAACTTTAAAAAGTTGCATATTTTGCATATGTATTTCATATGTTTTCATTCACATATTGGAATTTGAAGATTTTTCATAATGATAACTTTATGTAAAGAATAACCTTTGACATGGTAGAGAGTTGGTTTTGTTTCTTTAAGAGATACTAAGCTACCAGATAACAGTATATTTTAAGTCTCTACTTCCTCTGGCTGCAAGTCATGCACTATTATGCGACCATTCCTCCAGTTTACTAATTAGACACTGAAACACAAAAGCAAAAGGCCGAATTTTGTGATCATTACAAAAGTGTCTGCAATAAAATTATTTTACCCTGG
This sequence comes from Phascolarctos cinereus, assembly GCF_003287225.1. Lineage (NCBI taxonomy): Eukaryota > Metazoa > Chordata > Mammalia > Diprotodontia > Phascolarctidae > Phascolarctos > Phascolarctos cinereus. The sequence goes on from NW_027555736.1 coordinate 133,378,621, forward strand.
TTAGGAAGCCACTGGGAACACACCAAAGGTCCAAGTTCATACTGTATCAGGTGATAGGTTTTAATTTGTTAATTAATCACTAAAGCAGATGTACTCAAAAGCAATACAGATTTAGTGATGTAATGAAAATCCTTATCCATTAAGAAAGGAGCAAAGGGTTCCTTTTACAGCTGCTGAGATCCTGTCAGGGATAAAATGGCAAAGCAGTGAAAGATAACACTGAAGAGACACACTTTCTAAGACATTAGATAGTTTTTAAATGGTAAAAAAAAAGTAGTCTTTGAGCTGTTAATGGACTATTAATTCTAGTGAGTGTGTAATTTGGTCTCAGAGCAGATTCAGTTTCTGATAGAAGTTCTAGTGCCAGATTGGTGGCACTGAAGGTTACAAGTGTAGCTTCTGAAAAAAGTTCTTCTTCACCACTATTAACTGTTTCCCTTAATTGCATTAAAAGGTTATCTATTTCTATAGGTTTAAACTGTTTGCAAAGGGGCAGAAGAGAGGGGTCAGAGGCATACATGAACTCCTGCTTTTCAGCCATGTGGCATACTTTACTTGTTAATCTTAATGGATATGCACTACATATTCACCTTCATCACAAAAAGAGACGTGGACCCAGGCGAATTATTCAACACCTTGTTTATGCATTTGTCATACTGTTTTGTGTTATAGAAGCTATATGTTTCATATATATGATATAATATAATGAATATAATGAATATAATATAACATAATATAATATAACATAATATAATATAATATAATATAATATAATATAATATAATATAATATAATGTAATGTAATGTAATGTAACGTAACGTAACGTAACGTAACGTAACGTAACGTAACGTAACGTAACGTAACGTAACGTGATATGATATGATATGATATGATATAATATAATATAATATATATTATAGACAGAGAGTGCTGGGCTTCTAGGCAGGAAGAGTGGGGGCGTTCAAATCCTGCCTCTTTGACTAACTACCTAGGTGAGTCCAGGCAAGCTAATAAGCCTCTATATGCCTCAAGGCACTCCTTGAATTTATCTCCTAAATCTTAGGTTGTAATCTGCAATAGTACAGGAAATTCCCATACCAACAATTTCCCACAGTGGTCCCTTAAATATTTGCATATTTTGTGTTGTAGTATATACGAATATATTTATATATGCATGCACGTGTATATACACATATACCTATGTGTGTATGTATACACATATACATATATGTGTGTATGCACACTTACATATATACATACATACACACATAATTACCGTGACTCGACTATAATCTCCTTGAGAGTAAGGATTGTTTTAATGATCCTTGCATTTTCTTCAGTGGCCACTGCAGACTTTTTAAGTGCTTAACTGCTTACTAATTCCATCATTAAATGAACGAGCTTATTTTATTATCTTATTAAACATCTGCTAGGTGCCAGGCCCTGCACCTATAATGTTTGTTGAATGTTGCATCTTTATAAAGGTTCCCACCTGGCCTTTAATACTTGTATGATATTGACATCCAAAGAATTTCTAAAATCGAATGGAGTGAGTAGCAATGATGCTTGGTGCTCATACTCTTACCATTTCAACACATATTGTTTCTGATGCGATGGGCTACCCAGGATGACTCGGTGTCTATAAAGTCACCCAAAACTAAGCTTGCTGATCCTGTTTTGAGCCATAATTCCAGGCTTTATCATGCTGTTACATTTATCAAATGACTGTGTAAAATCTGGTCTATTAACATTTAATTTTGGAGCAGGGCTCTTACAGTAAGTGAGCAAGGCTAGCCATTACTTGCATCATGTTATAGGGATTTTTTCAAAGGACCAGAACTTTAGGGCCCCAATAGCATACAGTTCTTCACAAATCTTCCTTATTTTAGAATCTCATTTCTTGGGATTCTGAAGTTACAATTCAAGTAAATGCTGGACATATGAAATGAGAAACTAGAACTATAAAACCTTTCCACTGTCAAGTAGATGAGCACTTCTTTTGTGTGTGTGTGTCTTGCTGCATCTTCATTTGTACTATGAACCAGACCTGGAAACAAGATCTTCTGGCTGGACTGAATTATCTTCTGACAATAGGGGCAAACCAGTAACAAGGAATGGTCTCTTTTATGACTATAGCACAGCTGGCTTCAGTGTTATTAGGGCACAAAATTTCAAATGCAGGGTAGAATCTAGATTTAACTGTGCTAACTTCCTATATACCATAATTCATGAGGGACATGGCTGAGTAATTGTCAACCACAGATAAATTTCCAAACTTCAATTTCAGCAGTAAAGTTAAGGTTAATGAGTTTTTACTTCCTCTCCTACCTATCATTTTACGAGGGCTGTTCACAAATATTAAAACTGCTATATTTGAATTTTGTTTTCTTTCCATTTTCCTTCTTACCCTCCAATGGTGGTACTGATGAACAGTGAAATGGCCCAAACTCTGGCAACATGAGGAAGTGGAAGAAAAAAGGAATATGTAGAGTTCTCAGCTTGGATAATTAGTCTCTGAATTATAGTGGGTTGAATATGGCAAAGAAGGTTTTTGTAGTAAAGTCTAATGAATCTACTAATCCATTTTTCTAAATGGATGTTTTTCTTTTTACAAGAGAAAAAAAGACCAGGGAAAGGTGTCAAAATCATTTGGAGAGCTCCTGTTCACAGTCAGGTCATGGTGTAATGAAATCACCTTTAACTTCCTTTCCAAGAGCTACCACATGGCCCACAGTGCCATCCTCATAGAATGATCACTCTTAGCCTGTGTTGGAATTTTAAAAATCCTTTAGAGGTATAAAGTGCCCATCACCAATTCCCCAAGTCTCCCAGAATCCCTCTAAGTAGATGTCCCATGGAATATCATATTAGAAACCACAGCATCACAGACAATTAAATTTAAAAGTGATGATTCTGATTTGACAAATATCAAATGGCTCATTAAATTATCAGCCTCATTCATTTGTAAGAACTACTATTTTCAGATCTGGAGAATCTTCTGTTGTGGTCCTTCAAGCATGGGAAATCAGGTTGGAGGAAAATGATTAACTAATTTCATTGAGAAGCCATGGATAAACTTCAAAGCCTTTTACTATTGTTCATACCACTTTTATTTTCAATCTTCATTGTTCCCTACTAAGATTCCCCCAAAAGATCCCCAGAGTTATATTTCCTTTCTAATTTTTCAGAATTCTTTTGGGCATGATCATAATATTAAAATATCTTGAGAAAATACTCAAGATTTATTTCCAATAATTTTTCATGGAATTATTTTTTTAACCAAAATAAAGAAATGCATAATTCAATTACATTTTGGTGGGGGAAAGTTCCAACTGTTAGTGATTTTCAGTTGGGGTAGACTAATTTTTAAATAAATTGTCCAGAGATTTTGAGGTCACTGTTTAGAAGAAAGTGAAAGTCAAGCATATTTTTCACTCTTAGTGTAAGAAGCCAGAAATACACAAATTATATTTTTTATCAGTAGACAAATTTGATTTTGCAATAAAGATCTTTCTTTTGAAAGAAAAGTCCTTAAAGAATCTTCTACAGAACATTTATAATTTAGAGGTGAAATTCATGTGAAGACAATGGTCTTCCTACTTTTTGCAGTATAAATAGGTACTATGAAGACAACTTTATTTTCATCAGTATCATTTATGTTTCCCCATTGTCATCAACTCAATATTAAAATCATTTCTTGTAAATGATGTTTTATGAATAATGTTTTTGCTCTTAAAAATCCTTAAGTAGAAGGTAGTTCAGTTTGAATGAATATAATCTCTTCTGTAGAGTATTTATGGAAAAATAATCATTACAAAATTAAATTCTGTAAGTCATATGCTGGTGAAATCATTGGGAATGTTGTGGTGCTTTACCTTTCACAGTGAGGTTAATGCAATCAATGTTTTATATATGTTATTTATGTATTTAGTTTAAATAGTAAACTGATCACTGATTTTTTTCAATTTATGTCTTAATAATGACATAAAACATATGTAAATAATTAAATAATCTTAAAAAGCCAGAAGTTACTTTCTTTAAAGAGTATAAAGTCCTTTCTCTAAACCTAAATTATGAATCTAAACATAAGTTTATGAATCTTTGATTAAAAGATACCATTTTAAGGATAAACCTTATTGGTAAGCTACATGAACAAAGTAATTGGGCTGGGCACTTTTGATTGGCACAAAAGAAATTTGGTATTAAATCTATTAATGGTTTGGTATTATTGGGGAATAACCTAGTGAATACATATTCTTAGGATATAAGATGACTTTTAAAAGTATAAATTTTGAATTTTGACTTGTTAAAATTTTGATTTCTAATGAATTATTATTGAATGAATGAATAAAATAGTCCCAGTTAAATCTGGACATACATAAATATATTGTACTGCTCTTGTTTCAGGTTTATTTCTTAAGTTTGTGCAGACAAATTTTATTAGCTTCTTTTCTATTCCTTCAAGTTCAAATTTTTTATGTCTAAAGAAAATGTTGTTGATGATCAGTAATAGAAAATGTTGAGAGAGACCTGGACCATAAACCAATTCCAAGTAGTTCAAATATTTATGTGCTTAAGTACACACTATAAAAAGAAAAGTCAATTGGCTATATCATTGTATGAGTAGAAGTGCTTTATCTGTATAGAGATTGTTCCTGCTAAAAAGATTATAGTCAATAGTAAATGGCCCTCATGCTTATCAATGGCTTCATATATTACTCAGTCATTCCACCAGATCCACTCAGAAGGCAAGCATAGAGAGAAAACACCAAAGATGTCTCCACTATGAACTAGGCACAGCATTCAAACATCTTACATGAAAAACACTTGGGAACAGCCTTTGCCTTTGTCATCACACACGTGGACACCTTCTTACAAATATTATTGGTGACTAAGAAACAGAAATGGGTTGTGTTACATGTTATGAGGAATTCACTTTATGGCTTTAAATCACAGGATTACGAGGACATCTATGACTTCTAGCAATGCACAAGCATTAACTTCTTATTATTTCATAGCTGCTGAGAAAAGTCACGTATTTCCATACATAGAAACTGAAATAGCCATATCATTGTTAACAGAAGTCAAGTTTTTAATAAAGAAAAGAACTTAATAAGGTAGTCTTAATTTATGTAAAGTTTATACATATCAGGAAGTTTTTGAAAGCAGACATCTCTAAAATGAGGATAATAATAACACTACCTCTCATAGGACTGTTGTGAAGATCAAATGAAATACTCTGTGTAAAGCACTTTTCAAACCTTAAGCTGCCATTTAAATGTAAGCTATTATTTATTTCATTAGTCCTGACTGGTCCTATCCTTGAAGTTCATGAGCACTGAATAGTCCAAGCCAGAAAAACTCAATTCTCTGCACTGAGGTAGTTGGTGTGGAAGCAGCAACTATAATGTGATTGCCAATTTACTAAATTCAAATGGCAGTAGCTTCAATTTAGCTCAAAGCTTGCATATCTATTTTAGGTATATATACTAGAAAACAAGGGTTAGGTTGCATAAGTTAGTGATTTTTATAGGCTGTAATTGCTAAGGATGTACTTTTTTATTCAGCTGATAAAGAAATAATACATAGAGTGGCAAGTAATACAATTATAATGAAAATAAACTTTAGATACTGTCTAATCTGTCATTATACTGTGATGGGACAATCTCTATTACCTTCAACTTATCAAAATGAATCATAGACATTTTAGAATGTAAAACTCCATTTCATGAGTTTTCAGCATCTAAAACTTTGGATGAGATGACTGAAAACAATACAAACAAGTAATACCCATTATAAAATGTTGCCATGAACTCTTTCATTAACTTTTCCTTATTTGTGTGGGATGATGTTTTTCTTTGGAATCAAACCGTACAAGAGCAAAATACCTCCTTTTGCCATCTTTTTCACTTCTCTTTCTACATGATATAGTTAAGTAAGTAGTAAATCATCTTTCTACTTAAAATAATTTGTTTAGATTTCAGAAGCCACTGTATTTACAAGATTGACATTTGTTACTACCAGTATGTATTCGATATAGGATTTTCCAAGAAATTTTTCAACCACTCAATCCACAAGTGTTTATTAATGCTCCAGGTACTGTGTTAAGCACTGAGGAAACAAAGAAAAATGCAGTCCCTGCCCTCAAGATGCTCACATTTTAACTGGAGATACAACATACCAGATATATACTGTAAAAATAAGAGATAATCCTAGAGGGAAGGCAGTAGCAGTGGCCTTCTATTGAAAAAAGATATTATAACTGTTAATTCTGGATTTAATAATGATGACCAATTTTATAGAGTAACTAAATATAAATACACACATATATGTATATTTTAAATCACATATTTCTTTAAAATCAGATCTCTCTAAAAATGGAATGAGCTGCTAATTAGGTAGTGAGTTCCCTCCTACTTTAGGCCATCAAGTGGATGCTTGGAGTAGTTAAGTGGACGATCACTTGTTGGGGATTCCTATTTCAAGTAGGAATGAAACTAGATGAATTTTGGGGTCTTTTCCAGTCCTAGAATACCATCATACTATGTATCTATGTATTCTAAGTATCAATAGGTTAGTGTGCCTTATTTTAAGCATCTCCATTAGCATAAGGGTATGCTTATTATCATTCTAGGTATAAAGGTTTAAACAGCTTTTTGTTTTAAAAGAAAGTTGTGATATTTGGCAACTCTTCAGAATAACAGGCAGAACATATGCATCTGACCACAGTAAACATATGCTTATCTTTTTCATAGGTTTGCTAAGCCATTTCTTGAATCAACAGCTGGAAGCCACATTGAGCACAACAGCAAGGGGTGGTGACAGCCTCACAGACAAAACCATGCACCACTTCTGCCTGGTTGCCAGCTGGAGATCCAAATGATGCAATCGCGAAGTCTAATCCTGGGAATTGGCTATGGAGACCACAGATTCCATGTACACCTCACATGTGGTGATAGGTGCTAGTTGGCATCTCAGAATAGTATGTAATGAAGGAGGAAAGGTTATGAGGACATCAAGGCAAGGATCTGAAATAGCATATATTAAATAACTAATGCCAATGTATTCTTGTTAATGGGTCTTAGGTGAAAGAAATTATGTTTTCTTGTTATATAAACATAATTAAAACAGAAGTCTATTTGTTAAATTATGTTTTATGGTTATGTATTTTGTATTGCATTATGCTATGCATTATGTATGTTTAATCAATGCTTCATTCTAATGAACTTAGCTAGTGATTCAGTCTCCTATATTCAATTTAGAACAGTCCTCAAGTAGACTATATATAGTTTATCCTCTCTTCCTCCCAATGAAGAAATTATTTTTGGTCATTCAGAGCACACTGGCAATAAAACCCTCACAAACCACAAAGTATAGGGAGAAAAAACTATGGCCATTTCCCACAGGCTTTAGAAAATACATATGACCATAACCCTAATTTTTAAAATTGATAACTGCTGCATTTTCCCCAACCCCCACTTTTTCCTTCTCAGCATAGGGTAACAGAGCTGAGGGGGGGATTCTAATAGTTTAAAGCAGGGGTTTTGAACCTAGGATCTGTGACCTTTTTTTTTTATCTTGATAACTGTATTTCAAAAATAATTGGTTTCTTTTGTAATCCTAAGAATTTTTATCTTATGCATTTAAAAACATTATTCCAAAAAGCAGTCCATAGGCTTTACCAGATTGCCAAGGGAGCCCATGACAAAAAAAGGTTTAAACCTTTTTAAACCCCTGGTTTAAAGGAATTTTCATACTTTTTCATAATTTCCATTTGTCAACCCTTTTCTAAAACCTCTCCCAGAATCAGAAAAGCATTACATTCATTTGAACAATAAATGAGCATGATTATCAAAGTAGAAAAAAAATGTTAATCATATTTTGAAATGTTCTAAAGTACTATGCTGGAGTGATTTGTACTATTTGGGAAAGTGGGAGACAGGGCAATTTATTTTGTAATCACGGTCAACAGAAAAATATGAGAATACTTTGAAACCTGCAGTGTCACATGAGTATTTTACAGATTCATGCAAAAACTATCAAACATTTACTTAAATCAGACTTAGAAATGGTAAACCATTCTCACCTCTAAGTAAAAGTAATTAAGGAAAAATTATCTTTCTCTTTCTTATCCTTTTAATATAAAATGATGATGTGACTTTAAACTGAAAGGGAATAATTTTGAGGTCATTAAGGTAAGGGCCACGACAATGATTCATGCACCATTAATTGGGTGGAGATGAATAAATTCCTTTTATAGGCAAATTCTAAAGACTTAAAGAAATAGCTTATTTTCTCTGCCTTTCATGAATCTTAAGATCAATGTATGGGCTTAGCTAGATATTATGATGAATTATTTGACTACAGCACTGAGGAAAATAATCAGTAAGTTAGGTTTTGGGAAAAGAGGATAATTAGGCAAAACTTGTTATTCAAATGGTACCTGAAAATTACAACAGGCCAACGGAAGGCTTTTCAGAATCTCTACTCACCCATTCCCTTGGTATGATTGAAATCTCCTTTTACAACCTTGCAGGTTTTTCCATCTCCATTACATATTCCACAACGATCTTCTTTGGCAGCTGATCCAATGATCCCATCACAGCCAATTTTCTAAACAACCAAAATTTCTTGTTATTTATTTTGTTTCTGAGACTCACATGGATTTTTTAAAAGGGAGAATCTTAGACCTTGAGCTAACTTGAATTCAGAAGAATTTCCTATTACTGGAATATTTAAGTACATTTAATATCTAATTCAGCTTTCATTTTTAATTTGTTCTTGTTACTCACAGCATTAAATATAAATTAGCCTTATCTGGTTGGATCTGTTGCTATCCCCAGAACATACTACAAAAATAATGGTGAAATTCAAAATCATTTGTCTTCTGAGTTCAAAGTTCATCCTTTATATTGTCTCATTTATCTTCATGATAGTTCTTGTGGGACAGAGGAAGAATCCTTTCTCCTTTTTCAGATGGGGAAATTAAAACAAAGAATAGTCTATTATCATTTATTTTTTCGCCAAGGGTTACAGCAAAACAAACACAAACAAAAAACCAAAAAAACTAAGAATACAACATGATCCAGGGATCTGACCCCAGAGACCTGATTCTTCCTTTGATGCCTGGAGGGTCACTAATAACAATTTTCCCTAAAAACCTCTATCCCTAGTGGATAATGACTTCCTCTGCCTTACTTACTAGATCAGGATTTGTCTATCCACAGAATGACTTCCATATCACCTCTCCCTAGCTCAGAAGTGCCTCCCTAGCACTGTCAGACAGCCTAGATAATAGTTTTGTTTGTGTTGAAAAACTGCATTGCCTACGTATACAGCCTTTCACTTGCTGAAGTTAACGTAACAAGCATTTACTAAGCAAGCACCTACTATGTGCCAGACACTTTGTTAAGTATTAGAAATACAACGAAAGGCAAAAGACAGTCCTCGTTCTTAAGAGCTCACCGTCCAATGGGGGAGACAACATGCAAACAACTGGACAAGCAAAATAAATTTGAGATAATCTTTGGGGTGGGGAGGGAATACACTAGCAATAAGTAGGACTGGGAAAAGCTTTTTCAGAAAGCCCAATTTTAGCTGAAACTTAAAGAAAGACAGAGAATACTGGAGGGGGAGATGAGGAGGAAGAGGATTCCAGGCACAGAGGACAGCCTCCCACAGAAAATACCCACAGTCAGGAGGTGGAGCATCTTAGGTGAGGCACAACAAGGAAGTCAGTATCACTGGACTTCAGAGGACATGGAAGTGAGTAAGAAATAAGTAAAGAATAAGAAAAGGTTATGAAAGGCTTTTAAAGCCAAACAGAAGATTTTATGATTTGTCCTAGAGGTAATGGGGAGCCACTGGAGTTTATTGAATGTATATCTGTGCAGGGTACAACGTGGCCTGACCTGAACTTTAGGAAGATCAATGTGACAGCTGAGTAGAGAATACACTGGAATGAGGAGAGACTTGAAGTAGGGGTCCAACCATCCAACTATGCAAATAGTCCTGCAATGAGGTAATGAAGGCCTGCACCAGGATGGTGGAAGTGTCAGAGGAGAGAAGAGGGTATCTCAGAAAGATAGTACTTCTAATTATTTTTATTTTAAAACATTGAAAAATGAGCCATCAATTACTTTTTCTTTGGAAATAATTTCCTACTTCTCTAAAGCAAGACAGTAACAAATGGCAGAAATATACTTTACAGGATGAGCAGATAGACTGGCTGTTCCATAGACTAAGGAGCAGGTGACTTGGTGCATAATCAGCCAGGGTCAGAGGTGGGACCTGGGACCTCACTTTTGACACATACTGGGTGTGTGACTCTGCATGTCACTTAATTGCTCATTGCTCTGACCAACTCTATAAGATCATAAAGTTTCAGAACAGTTTACCAATTTGCATTGGTAGAGGGAATTTCCTCATGAAGAGATCCCTATACCAACGAAATCACGGGTCTGGACCAACACGAAAAGACTTACAAGCAAGGTTATTTATAGCAAGTACTATCATTGAGTCAACAAGCATTTATTAAGTGTTTACTGTGTGCCAGACACTGTTCTTAGGTACTGAGGATACAAATACAATCTGCATCTTGAAGGAAGAGGGGGAATCTCTCAGTTAAAGTGGAAGAGGGAACACATTATTAGGTGGTGCAGTAGGCCCAGAGTCAGGAAGATCCTAGTTCAAATCCAGCCTCAGACAGATAAGACCCACCTTCTAGTGCATCAACCAGTCATGGCTGATTAGCACCCCTTGGGAACACCTATACTTTGAAGGGCATATAAGGCTGTACCCCCCAAACCCAAACTGAGTCAGTTCTGAACTGGCCCTCCTAGGGGGCCCAGTTTTGGACTGAACTCTGATACAATTCACGTCAAGCTAGCTTGAGAGAAATTAAGCCATGGACACATGTAACCTAATTTCATTTGTCTCTTTCTTAGAATAAATAAATTGGGGTTCACAGGGGCAAAAAGGGGCTTTCCCCCTGCCCAAAGAGTCCCAAAGATAAAGAAACTTTGTAGGTGAGCTCAAATTGAGGAAACTTGGAAAAGGCTGCTTTCAAAAATAGAAGCTCAAAGTTGGTTCCAAAGAGGAATTCGTTATTGTCCACTGCCAATAAAGAAAGAGTAAAGAATGGTGGATTTAAGACTCAATTGGTAGGATTTAGGTGAAACGTTAGAAAACAAATTATAGCTGGCAACAGATATAGAACACTTTGCCAAGGAAGGCTACTAAATACTGTGATTGGAGTTATTCCAATGAAGATTGGATATCCCTGAATTTGGGAGGTATGAGAGTAATGAAATGAATCCTATATGAATCAGGCATGGTTTTTTTCTGAACTACTGACCAGTCACTGTAAGTTCTACCTCAATAATAGATTCTAAATATTCAGAAGATCCAAGTCTGTATGTTCAAAATATTTGTTCAGAGAATCCTAGTAGGTGAGCTAAGGCTGTAAGTATGTTATGTCTTCATACTATCATTTTACATTACAAAAGGCTCCATCTCTTCTCTCTCTTCTCCCTCAAGAGGTTCATAAAAATCCATGCTTCATTTCCTACATTTGTTTGCATGGGTGTACTGCCTCTTTCCAGTGTGGTAAGGCATCTTTCACTGATGGATGTTGGGTAGGTATGGTCAAGTATTAGGGAGAAATTCTAGACAGGTGAAAGTTTACAATCTTTTAATTAGACACTGAAGCGCAAATTTTCTAACTTATAGAGGTTTTTTGTGTGTGAATATGTTGGGTTCTTTGGAGTGTTGAGATATGTTGGATGTGTCAGATAACTTTGGAACCTGACATCATAATGTAATGAAAAGAATGCTGGTCTGTGAATTAGGAAAAAAAAACACAAAACAGGTTTAAGAGCTGGTTTTGTCACTTAATGGCAATGTGAACCTAAACAAGTGACAACCTGTTTCAAACAGTTTTGTCATCTATAAAAGAGAATAAAACTTATTCTTATCCTCCCTGGAGTATTCTCAAAAAAAGTGCTTTATGAATTGTAAAGTATGGCAAAAATTTAAATTATTATTGCAGGAGGGTAGGAGAATCTTAATTATTTTTCACACATGTTAAAAGCATAGGAGATCATGGTGCAGGTTAAAAAAATGTTTATGTAAAATATTCCAAAAACTGGGATTACATCTAGGAGACACAGGTAGAATTAATATGTGGCTAATCAGTGATGTAAATATTAAAGGAGAGATATAATAATAAACATGTTGGATAGATTTGGGGTAGGAAATCTTGAAAAAATTAGAAGTTGCTCCAGAGATAAGTCTTTCTTGGTTCAAACGAGTCCCAAATATGGAGACACTTTGTTGGTAGGAGAAAGGTAAGGATATAATTGAGAGTCAGACTGAATACACACATATGTGTGTGTGCGTGCGTGTGTGTGTATGCATGTATATACCTACAGATATAGATATGTAACACAAGCTCAAGTCTATATAGTGCAATCACTTCTATTCCTATTTTGTCTCCAGATTTGGGGCTCACTAAAAATTAGACTTCTGTAATGTTTCATTTCCTACCAATTCTAAATAATAATGCAAACATGATTAGCACAGCAAGTTTTCCTTATAACTAGCAGCAGAATGTCTAATGGATGGTAATCACAAGAAGAATAGGTGAACCATTATGGATATATGCTGACTGGGCACAGCTGGCAATTGCAGGAAATGGAGCTTTCCCATGTTAACTCCTTCCTCTTAGAGGAAAGAAGAGAAGCACAGACTCAGGAGGGATAGGGCAGTTCAAGGAAGTTGTTTTCTTCCAGGCTCTGAACCATGAGTAAAGGAAATTGTTTTTAAGGATAGTAGGGGACATCTCATTTAACACAGACCCCTCTGCTCAGTGCTCACTGGGTCACAGACATTCTCAACACGCCTCAACTTCATTACTCCCATGGGTGGTTGCCCTTGTGTTAGCAACAGCTGCTTCTTCCTTACTCTTTCAAGGAAATAGCACAGAAGCACAAATTCCATACCAAGCACTTGGCTCAGCAAAATCTACATGACCTCAAGATGGAGGTGACCAACCTTCTGCCTCCTGGTTACAACTTCCTCCACTGTCTTTCTCCCAGAAAACACACACACACACACACACACAACACACACACACACACACACACACACACACAATCACACAATTCCCGTTCCCCACCCCCACCCCGCCGCCTTTGTAAAGCAACAACCCTTACAAGAGAGTCTCTACTGTCTGGGCACAAGCTAAGCAGATCGGGGTTTCTATCAGCAGTCTATTAATTCCTGTCCTTAGGCTAAAAACAACCAAAACCAAAACCAAAACAAAAGCCCCTTTCCTTCCTAGAAGTCCAAATTCAACGATGATTTAGACTTCATGTGAGATAGTAAACTTTGTTGCCAAAGTTTAAGTAGTCTCAACCTTTGGATTTTTTTTTTTCAGAGACAAAGCCAAAGGCAGCTCTGCTACTTGGCAATTCAAGGACAATGTTCAGGTGTGCCTGAAGTACTCTGTAGTTTTACAATTCTGCTGCAAAGAGATAGCTTCTTTTTAAACCTTGTAAATTATTTACAAGCAAATACAAGGAACACGTTTGTCAGCGTTTTATTTCTCCCAGAAGGACTGATATAATTGGAAGATTTGAACAACATGGATTAGTTTGGTAATCTTTGTTTCTTTTTGAAACATGGGCTACTCAGTTTAGTCATCTATTAATCTCTCTCCTGTCCTCTCCACCCTTCCCCTTATCCCCTTCCTCCTATACACCGATCTATTGCCAATGTCCTTAATATTGGGGCCAAAAGTATTTTCACAAACTGTGGGGGAAGGTTGATTATAGGGTTTTTAAAAAGATTCTCCTTGCTTAATGTGGAAACTCATAGTAATTTATCAACAGCATTCCCCTTTCCCTCCCCTTATTAGGTATAAACAACAGGACACATAGAAAATCCTGTCAGTAGTGAAAAGTTAGCTAGATTATTTAGTTGAAAGAAATACAAATGAGGTATACCAGAAAGAAGACCACCTTGGAGACTGTTATTTAATTTCAAATTCAGTAACATCATCATCAACAACAAAAACCACAAGATAGTCAACAATCAGGCTGAAGAAAGAAAGAAAAAAAAACAACCCAGCATTGTGATCTGAGAATACAATATCAGCTCAGGTTTACTTTATCTATAAGGTACCAGTGCAATATTGTATAAGGAAGAATGTGCCACTCAACTAAATTCAGAGTCATTTTGAGATGGTTCCTAGAAGATACAGTAATGTTTTTGAATTTTTATATATCTGTTTCTCTTCCCAGTTAGGGTTAAGAAGCCAATAAAAGCAATAACCATCCTTACACATTTGGATCTCTTCAAAAAAATTTTTTTTTTAAATGATGCTTTTCAGCTAGGTCTTCAGGTATTTTTTTTTAAGATTTATTAAAGACCCAAATGCCAGCAGGTTAAATCTTTCCATACCTGCTCATTCAGAAACATGGGCCAAAGCCTTTAAGTCCATATTTATTCTTATATTCATGAGCCACTATATACTAGAAGGTGAATCCACATTGGCCAAATGCAGTGGACAATTTATGAATTCTGTTATTCTGCTGTCTTGACCTTTGACTTTTCCAATCACCTTTCCATTTTTGGTAAATGAAGAAATGGTTTGCACAGTTGAAACTTCATCTACTTTAGAGTTAATTAGTTCAGAATGGGCTATGCTATATTCATGCTAAGTAAAAGGAAGGTGCTGAGGGAAAATGGATTTAACTATTTCAGAAGAACTTTTCTGTCTCAGTCATTAATATGATGTATCTGCTGAAAACTGAGATAATCAACAGACTGATTGCTCTACTACTAACCTACCAAAGTGTCCAAAGCAACACTCAGTTCAAACAACTTTAACACTTCCCATATTTTCAACTGAACTAGTGGTCTCAACGGATCAAATACAAATATCAATGTAATATGTGTCATTCTCCAAATTAATTATGGATAGAGTACACTAACTGTGACAGATCCATCCATACTGCCAACTGTGGCTGGCTTCATTCAGGGTCCATATATATCCTAAGGGATGGAACACATGACATAGGAATGTACATGTCTCAGCAGCAGTAGCGAAGCTGGGAACAAAAGGGCAGTAGCCAAACTAATCTGCTAGCAAGGGCATTTTTAATTCCTTTGCTGCACAGTCAATGGAACCAGTATGTAATATTCTTGGCAATGGATGAGATTTTTAAAATGGAGGCTACCACAGGATACCATTGAAGTCATTAATTTTGAATGTTACTGGAGCTTTATAAAAATTATTTATATGGTTTGGAGTTCCAAGAGAACAAGATGACCAAAACCCAAAGAAACTCAAAACAATAAACTCTGTAAAAATCTTTCCACATTATCCTGGTGATCCTTGGCAAGGCATTATTTTACAAACATTAGAAATTCACATTATCCATTTATGAGTCTTCAAAGTAAGCCTCTTATAATTCATGTTCTTGGTCAGCATATTACAGTTGAAGCCATCTTATGGATCAGTTATAGTGCATTAGAATTCGAGACAGTGTGGTGCTTCTCTAGGCAGGCACAACTGACCAGAGAAAGAGATCAGACCATTTGGTCGCAAAAATTTTAGTGTTCAGAGTATGGTTATGGAAAATTTATAAAGAAATAAAAGAGATATTGGGAAGCCTTATCAATTCCCCAAGAAAGGAGGGAAACTTTAGAAATATATAAACATTATGAAATCTATTACTTATTATTTCATGAACAATACTGGAATTATGATTTAAAGAAGCAAATTGAAAAAAAACATTCAGAAGTAAGAGAATTATATAACTTTAGAATTAGAAAAATCGTCCACTCTAAACCTTTTATGTTACAGATAAAGAAATTAAGGTCCAAGGATATCCAGTGACATAAAGTTACAAAATAAATCAGTGGAATATTTGAGGCTAGGGTACAGTACTAGCTGAATATTTTTTGTATATCTTATTAGACATCTTAGATGAATTTATGAATGATAGAGGCATGTATATCTACTGAGAGAAGCATGGATGCATCTAATCTTTTTTTTTGTTGGGGGGGTTGGGCAATGGGGGTTAAGTGACTTGCCCAGGGTCACACAGCTAGTACGTGTTATATTTCTGAGGCCATATTTGAACTCAGGTCCTCCTAAATCCAGGGCTAGTGCTCTATCCACTATGCCACCTACCTGGCCCTGGATGCATCTAATTTTTAGAAAGGAGTCAAGAAAGACAAACACATCTTTTCATAGCACAGCTCTTGCAGTTACAGTTGGCTACAGAACACTGCACTGGATCACTAATGGGGTCTGACTTAGTGTGTCAATTCTTGTATTAAGATATTCTTCATGTTTTAAGTATGTAAGATAAAAATTTTTTAAAAAATTAAAAAATTCTACTGAAATTTTTACATCACCTTCTTTTTTCTATTATATCTTTCTCTTACCTATACAGATAAAGAATAAAAAGGGGGAAAAAATCCAATTCATCAAATGTAACAAGTAAATCAATTAAATCTGATGGCATATATAGTATTCCACAACTATAGTCCCTCACTTCTACCCCTAAAAAGAAGGGAAAGAGGTATATTTGTACTTCTCTTTCTTTTAAAAGTTTCAAATGTACCTTAATTAACTAACTGGGGTATTTTCTTAGGCCCATACAAATATTTCCTTATTGAACTAAAAAGCAATCATTTATTGTGTAGTGATAGATATAATACCAAGAACATTAATAAAACTTTTTTAAATGTACAGAAGAAAACAAACAACAAAAAATGTACAAAAAGGTACACATCTCTTCTTCGGGTCTAAATTTGGTAATTATGATTACACAGGATTCAGTTTTGATTTTTTGTTATTCCTTCTATTTATATTTTTGTAGCCATTTTTGATGCAAAATGAAGTAAACAGACTAGGAAAGCAATGGACATGAATGTTATTTTCCTAGTCTACTTCATTTTGCATTAATTTCCAGAATTCTCCTCGTGTCAAATGTATTCTTCATATTAACCATTTGTTAAGGCTCAGTAACATCCCATAACACTCATATACTACTATTTGTTCAGTTATTTCCCAATTGATGGGCATTTACTCTATTTCCAATTCTTTGCTCCCCATAAAGTCTTGATATAAATATTTTAGTGATATTGGATCTTTCCTTCTATATTTGACCTTGTGGTTAAAACAAGTTAAATAGAAATAATTTTATATTTATAACAGCTCATCATAATTATGCTTTTCCCTTCGCTCATTATCACCAGGTGGATAAAATAGTCTATTATTGTAAAAGATACTATAACTGGATTTTTTGTTGTTGTTTTTTTGCAGAGGCTGCCAGGTGGCACAGTGAACAGAAACTGGGCCTAGAATCAGGAAAACTCAAGTTCAAATATGATCTTAGATGCTTACTAGCTGTGTGACCCTGGGCAGTTCAGGTGACTTCTCTCGGCTTCAGTTTTCTCAGTTGTAAAATGGGGATAATAAAAGCACCAGTATCCCAGGGTTGTTGTGAAGATCAAACGAAATAATATTTGTAAAATGCTTAGCAAAGAACCTGATACATAGTAGGTACAAAATAAATTCCTCCCTCTCTCCTTCCTTCTTTCTCTTCTACCCTCCTTTCTTCATCAAACAGAATGCAAGCTACAGCTTATGATAAGACTGCTTATTCTGAAATTCCAATTTTCCATAATTTTAAAGTAATTATTAAAAGAAATACTAGAGTGAATTTTTAAAATTTAAGGGTAATTCATTTTTCTTTTCTCTTCAAAGGGAACACCAATTAAAAGTATTACTTTCTTAGTGCTTAAGAAAAAACACAGTAACAAGACTAAACTAGAAACAAAGTAGATGCACATCCGTAGGGGAACGGCTGAACAAATCGTAGTTTATGAATGTACTGAAGCATTATTTTACTGTAAAAAGTGACAAATATAAAGAATTAAGAGAAACATGGGAAGATGCATGAACTACATGAAAAAAGCAGAGCCAGGACAGTGTATACAACTATAATAATGTAAACAAAAATGATGATAAAAGGCATCTGGAATTTTAAGGACCAATCATGGATCCTGAGACCGTATGAAGAAAAAAAACCTTCCCTGTTTTTGTTATAGAGGCTGGAATATCAGTTTAGAATATTGCACATACTGTCAGACATGATTGATGCATCGGCCAATTTTGTTGTACTGTTTGTTTTATTATCAAAGAGAGTTCAATAGAGATGGCATATAGGGAAATGACTATTATTTTTTTAAAAAAAGGCAGCAATGAAGCTTTAAAAAAAGAACATGAAGAGTATGGAATTTCACAATGTTCTGCATAGGAACATGAAATGATAATTTTGCATTCCTAATATCTTGGAAGTTAAGCTAGATTTAGGTAGGGCAAGAACTCTATCTTGTACGTCTTTGTGTCACCCATATATCCCAGCATAATACTGTTAGGGTGGTAGAGTGGAATAAGCTGAATAGTAGTAAAAAAGAACAATGAATTTGTATTTAGAGTTTAGTCCTATAAATTCTATGTATAAGCCATGTATACAGCTTTGGTTGAATCATTTAACGTCTCTGTGCCTCAGTTTCCTTATCTGGAAAATAAGAATAATACTATTTGCTACCTACCTGGGCCCCCTTTCCTCACCCACTCACTGAGATCATCAGTTACTTGGGAAGTTTGTAAGGTGAGAAACTTCAACCTCTTTCAGGTGCACTTGTTAACCATTCCAGGGCTCCTGTATAACTAATTCACTAACTAGCAAACTAATTCACATCAAACTATAAGTGGCTCAAGTTAGGCTATATTAAGAGAGATATGGTGCCCTGAATGAGGGAGATGACAACCATGATCCATTTGCCCTGGTTGGAGAACATCCAGAATGATGTATTTGGTTCTGGGCACCACACGTTAGAAAGGCCACTGACAAATTGGAATGCCTTCAAAAGAGGACAACTAACATAGGGAGATGTCTGGAGACCATAGTATAGAGACAATGAGATCAAATAAAATAATGTATATAGAATGTTTTGAAAGAGATATATATGTGAACTATTGTTGCGAATTAGTTCTTATCTTTGATGGGATTTAAATAGAAGTGGTCCAGTCACTATCCTCCTATTATTCTTTTATATTTAATGTTCTGTAGTTTCTGGCATAGGTGGATAAAATAACTGCTTTTTGTATCTGAATAAAAGTATTGAGATGTAAGTTCATCTTCAGTAGGCTCACCGAAACCACCTTCAGGACAACTTTTATAGCAGACAGAATGATGGGATGATAGACACCCCTTCCTGTTTCCACGTGATTTTGATTTCTTCTGTTAGATTTCTAGTTCTTTTTTCTGTGTAGCTTAAGGATTATGAGTTTGGCTTGGTGACATCAATACAACAATTCTTAAATATTTATTGATTTTTTTGCCCAGATAATTTTGAGTAAAAATATGTGATAATGGTCCTGTTCCAATATAGTTTATTGGTTGACTTCTTTTTAAATTTTTTTATTAATTTATTTTGATTTATCAACAATCACTTCCATAAGCTTTTGAGTTTTAAATTTTTCTCCCCCTTCCTCCTCACCTCCATCTCCAAGATGACACGCAATCTGATATAGGCTCTATATATACATTTCTATTAAACATATTTTCACATTAGTGATGTTGTAAGTAAGAATTAGAAAGACTTCTGAAGGGTATTTTGACATATGTATTTGTAGTATGAGGATTTAACATTTGTCAACTTATGAAAGATAGTGAGCTTTGGATTTATATTTCTAGTTGCCAGGTTCTGTTTCACTAGGTTTTGAGTATTCACAAAATATTTACTGCCTTCACTGACATGGTACATAGTTTCTGCCATTTCCTTTTGTAATCTGCATTGATCAATGTCAGGGTTCTTTGAAATAATATAGATGTAATTTCTAGCAATAAAAACCTGGTCCTTAATTACTAACATAAACCTACTCCTTAATTCCTATTCAAAACAAAACAAAACAAAACAAACTCCATGATTTGGCCATTTGTTCGACATTCCTTCACCAACATTTTGTTAGTTGAGTTGATACAGATGTTTCTTTTTGACTCTTCCTGGATCTTAGCTGTTTCATAGGCTCAGTTGGGATAAACCACTTTCAGTTACATGTAACAAAAGTAACAATATGTTTCTTTTTCCAGCCTTTAAAAGGTGTTCAGTGAGATGTTATCTTCTTGTTGCAAAAAAGTACTTCTGCAAGTTTTTAACTTGATTATCCTATTTTGAGTATGTGTGTCAGTCCTCTTCTGTTTTTTGATGAGGAAGCATTAATCTTTCAATTTTTGCCTTAGAGCGAGGGGTTCTGTAATTTCAACGTTGCTGTGTGAGTTCTTAGTAGGATACTTTCGAAATTTGTTTTGTCCATTTCACAGTTCCAAAAGTGCATGTTAAGAATAGTATTGTATGTAAGTTGTTTTAAACATGTTCTTTCCATTCGATTTCAGGTTGTCAGTGTACTTACTTGTGTGTATGTGTATGTATACACATCTTTTTCCTTGATGGCTTTGTATTCAATGTCACTTGTTGGAGGAAAACCAAGATAGTTTTATAAATATCACTTTCATTCATGGGCTGTATTTGACCTCCAGATTCTAGCTCAAGGTCTTTAGTCTCTTTCTTTTGTGAACTTGAAGAATTTTAAGCTTATTTGAATTTAAATGACATTTTTATAACATTGGAGAAAAAATCTAGGAGATAGAACTATTTAATGTGATTTTTGGTGGAGCCATATAACTTAGTAAGCATTCTTGTACATCAAGAGATTAACGAGATGTTGGTATGTTTCTCTTTACCCTGGAAACCATATTCATTTTGATTTAGGAAAGAAGATAATAGGTTACAGGAGAAGAGAACTGTAGGGATAAGGAAAAAGACTGGACCTATGATTTCATTAGTATAGGGAACTCCTATACTAGGGAACTCCAGATGCAGGCCAAAATCTTGTCTGCAAGTAATAATCCAGTGCTTAAAGCATTAAGACCCTTGCTTGGGGGTCACATAGACAAAAAGTAACAGAGGTAAGACTTGAAATCAGGTTTTCCTGGCTTTTAGCCAGTTGTGCCTCCTCTCTGCAGAGCCATGAAGGGCTCCCCAATGAGATAATAATAGTGAAGTACTAAGCACAGTGCCTGGCACAGAAGTGCTATATAAATGCTAACTTTTTATTATCGAACTGTCCATGAAATAGGATATATTTTATATCAACTATGCTTTACATCATTTTGCTGGTGGCATGTTTTAAATAGAGTTGTTTTCCATTTAGATATCAAATATTCAAGCATTCTTCCTGTTCTTGGGTCTACTTTATGCATTTATAGCAGATAAATAAGGCACGAGTATAGAACTGAGTCAAAGGCTTTGAGATAATCAATGAAAGCAGTGTAAAGTGTTAAGGTGCTTTTGGGTAGCTTGTTTAATAATTAATTAATCACATGCATAAGTTGCTCTTTGTAATCCTAGGACTTTTTAGGCAGGCTTTTTTGCTCTTTGGCCAATATACTTTTATACATATGTATAAACATGTGTAAATACTCATATATGTATGTGTGTGTATATATTTGTGTATATGTGTATATATCAACATGTATGTGTTTGTGTAGATATATATATATATATGTGGAGGTGTGTATATATTCATGTGTGTGTGTGTGTGTGTGTGTGTGTGTGTGTGTGTGTGTATTCAAAGAAGTATAAATTTCCTCAAGTTTGCAAAAGAAAGATAGAAACCAAAGGCCTCGAGCTAGAATCTGGAGGTCAAATAGAACCAATGAATGAAGGTGATAGTTATAAATATCTTGTTTTTCTTCTGACAAGTGGCATCAAGCATGAAGCTATCAAAGAGAAAGATGTAGATATGTCAAGAGATTTACTGACAACCTGAAATCAAAGCTCAATGGGAAGAATATGTTTAAATCAATTCACATATAACACAGGTCTTAATATGCACTTTTGGAACTGCCATAAAAACACATACATATGTATATATATGTTTATACATGTGTAAATATATACATACACAGATAATGTAAGCAAAATTTTGTAAGTATTTATGGCAGCTAAGTGGTGAAATGGTTAGAGCCCTGGGGTTGGAGTCAAGAAGACTCATCTTCCTAAGTTCAGGTCTGGCCTCAGACACTTATTAGCTGTGTGACTCTAGGCAAGTCACTTAATCCTGTTTGCCTCAGTTTCCTCATCTATAAAATGAACTGGAGAAGGAAATGTCAAACCATTCTAGTATCTTCCCAAAAAAACCCCAAATGGAGTCATGAAGAGTCAGACATTTTTGAAATAAATGAGCCACTACTACAATACTGCAGTGTAGGGTTCTTTTTTTAAGTGATGTAAGGTATGAGTGGTTTGTATCAGGTTCATAAATATCTAATTGCCCCCTATTTCAGGGAGGTCATTGGTGGTATAATCTTTTTTTAAAAATACCTATGTGATGTCTTCTGGGGTCATGCTTGCATTTGAGAGGACAGCAAAGTATTTTGTCAGTAATTTATGTACCACTTCGAAGAATTTGAGATAATAATTACAGGTCTTATCCGGGCTTATCACTTTCTGGTTTTGCAAAGAAACTTATTTCAGTTCTCCCTAGGCTCCACAGTAACTGTTTTGTATTCTTTATCAATCAATGAACATTTATTTTGTCTGTTTTTTTGCCAGGAGTTGTGCTAATCTCTGTTTCTACAAAAAGAAGCAAAAGACATTCCTTACCATCAAGGATATTACAAGTGAGCAATACACAGGTTATTAATGGTGCATAAGTAGTCTCCAATTTCATCCAGCTTGCATTTTTGTTGTATCTGGCTTCTTGTGACCATATCAATCAGAATTTTTTCACATTCCCTTTCTTCAAGGATTATGTCTCTTCTCTGATTTTGTGTTCCTCAAGCCTCTGTAGTAAAAGTTTTTAAATGATATTTAAATGTTTATTTTGTTCTTTATACTGCTGACTCCTTAAACTTCAACCTTTTGATATTTTCTTTTTAGTGGCTGAATGAAGGAATATAAATTTTCTAATATAATTTTGTTTTCTAGATTTAATCCCACAGATTTCTTTTTCTGTTGCCATTAGCAGGGTAATATGTATTCTACTCTATTACCAGCCAGAGAGTATTGTAATTATCCAATGCCTTTCTACAGATATTCAACAGTTTTTTCAAGTCACTTCTGTGATAGTAATGTTTGATGGCTGGCCTTAGGACATTGCTTGATACTGCCAGGTTTTTTCTATGGTTCTTGTCATGTCGATGACATAGTGTCATATGGAGATCCTAAAACATTTTTACATTTTCTGTTAAATATTGTGGGAGAATGCCTTCAATATAGTAAGTGCCTACTTTTTCATTTTTATTTTTAAATTTTACTCTGCTTTGGTATGGTTGGTCTGCTAGTTGGATTCATGATGTCAGTTTCAAAAAAGACTTCAGAATTCCAATCTAAGTATTCCCATATTCTATTCAAAATAATTGGAGACATCAGTTATGTTTTTGTTTTCAATTTTCTTATCTGGTAGAATTTTTGGAATCTGAATTAATTGAAAATTTTTAGTGATCCAAGCTTCAACTTTTCCCTCTTCAGATTTTCATCAGCTCTTCAATTTCTGCCCTTAGGGATGCAATTATTCATCATGATTATCTAACTGGTCTAATCAATTAAAGAGGTGCTCCAAAATGGAATAGCCAGCCTAAGGAAACTTGGCATAGTGGAAAGAGTATAGATTTGTTGGCTGAGGACCTGAATTCAAATTCTGATTGCCATTTACTAGCTATGTGATTATGGTTTAGTTAGTTCAACCCTCTGGACCTCAGTTTCCTCATCTATACAATCAGGGCATTAGATTAGGCAGTCCCCTTGAGACTTCCAGTCCTAGAATATAGTGTGGTATTTTTACACAGGTGTCGGATTATCCCTCATCAGGGATGTTGTAGAGAGGATTGACCAAAGCAGTTTTTAAAAGAATATCAGATATTGTAACGACATATGGAAAAAGTCACCTTTGCACCCTTCAGATTAAGCTACCTACATATGTAATGTGAGTTCTGCTTTACATTTTTCATCAACACTCATTGTCATTCAGTCGTTTCACTCGTGTCCAACTTTTTGTGATCTCATTTGGGGTTTTTCTTGGCAAAGATACCAGAGTGGTTTGCCATTTCCTTCTCCAGCCCATTTTACAGATAAGAAAACTGAGGCAAACAGGGTTAAGTGACTTGACCACGGTCACGCAGCCAGTAAGTAGGCTGGTTTTGAATTAAAGTCTTACTGACTCCAGGCCTGGTATTCTATCTACTGGGTTCCCTAGATTTTTTAGGGGAATTTAATTAGGGATGTTTGGCAGACAAGATAGAGTGAGCCCATATGAACAGGGCCTATAACTTCTGGGCCAAACAAATGTGAATCAATACTAATTTGTAAGGAATTTTATTCACACCATTAACCTCAGTTTAGCAGCTCCTATGTATACCTCAAAGAAACCATTCTCTAATGTACAAACTCTTACTTGGTTCATTTAACTCCACCATGTGGTGCTTAATAGGACATTATACTATGAAAGTAACAGAATGTTTTCAAAACCATAGACATTTGTGTCATCAGGTATAACTTATCAACAAATACAATTGAATAAGGAAGCTACAAGGGGCCATGCAGGGGAAAATGGCAACAAAGCAGAAGAGCATTTTTTAAATGAAGACCCAAACACCTTTATAATCGTAAGTGACTGAAGATCAAAAACAAATTTGTTTTCAAAGTTCTTTTCAAACACTGAAAAATTGTGTCCAGTTCCCAGGAAAAAGCTGTTTTCTACTGCTCAGAGGTATTGACAGATTGGCCATCACAATGGACTCTAACCTCAATAGATGTCACCTATTTGAAAGAACAGAACTTGGAGTCAGAAAAATTTGTGCTTATGTCTCAGTTTTAGCACTTCCTAGTTCTGTTACCTCTCTCAATTTATTCAACACTTCAAGAAACAGTCTCCTCATCTGAAAAGTGGGAATCATACTATTTTCTTTTTTCTCCTTTCCTTCTTCTTCTTTTTTTTTTAAAGGGAGGCAATGGGGTGAGGTGACTTGCCCAGGGTCACACAGCTAGTAAATGTCAAGTGTCTGGGGTCAAATTTGAACTCAGGTGTTCCTGAATTGAGGGTGGGTCCTCTATCCATTGTGCCATCTAGCTGCCCCAGAATCATACTATTTTCATTGTCTCCTTCACAGAGCTGTGAAAATTAAGTGGGATAATATACAAGGGATTTACAAATTACAATTAGTATTAGCACTATTAACAAGATATAATCATGATTTGATTGATATTAAATGGGGAAGCTTCAATAGAAGACTAGGCATTTTGTGTTTGTACCCCTTATCTGCCGAAATACTGTTGTCCCAAGTTAGTTGGCAGTTTTCTTATTTTTCTAAGAATGAGAGTATAAATGTTTCCCCCTTCCCACCCATACATGTTAAAAGGGGTGCTTATATGAGCCAACCATTAATAATCCTGGGAATAATGAGGTCTACATAGAGCCTCACTTGTTGTTAGGTGGAGAACTAGTGTTCAGAAAACTCTCAGCTAGTGACCAGCTAGTGACAATCAAATTGCTTTGGTACTCATTAGTAGCTACCATATAGCACTAGTGCAAGCTAAAATAACAGCAGCAAGTTCCAGCACCTTCTATACCGACTTCCCCAGCCATCACTTCACTTGAGCAGTCGCCTCTGTGACTCACCTGCTCTCAATTTATAGGTCCAGGAGATGATGGTACTTGTACTTTCCTTTCTCCCGTGGGGAAATCAGGGGTGGGTTTTTCATCACTTTCTCCCTTTGCTCATGCTGCTGATAAGGAATAGTTTCCCACCTCTTTAAAGGGGCAAAACCTCTTCCAAAATCTTGCCCTGAGCCACCATCACTAAATCACATTATGCAGGACTTTGGTAGCCCTAAAATTTTTGCTTTTATATCAAACAACAGGAATAGTAGGGAAATTGAAAAAGTTAGTTAGGCTAATTAAAAATGTAAACCAGCAGCCACTTTTGGCTCCAGTTCAGGAGGGACAGATCACTTGTCTCTCCTTTCTCTTCCTTCCACTTGAAAGCTGTCCCACAGTTCAGCTGGGATCCAGGTTTTAAAGGGTTTTAATCTAAGTCACCCTTTAGTGGGAAGATGGGAAAAAAATGAAGTACTTAGGTGTCCATAGCACTTCAAACTCCATCAATATACTAGTAAGCTCCCAACAGTCTCGCCTATCCCTCTTTGCTCTTGTTCACCAATGACTGCATCAGCAACATACAAACTCAGTCCTAGGGTGATAGGTGGGGGCAGGAAAAGGGGGGAGGGTAGCAGAGCAGAACCTAGCTCACTAACACCCAGTCCTGCTCCTCTGTGTGGTTGGGAAAGGTAGACTTTTTCTATGATTTTAGCCTCCTTCATGCCAGTTTCTCTTTCCCACAAGCACCTTTAAGGAACAAAATTATGACACTCTGAATCTTGGTAAATTGCCTGCCCAGCCCATCAGACTCCACTCCCTACCCCCAAGTCTCTGCTCCCTGTGGGGAGAGCCAAAGGCAGGTTATAGAGTTATAGGATGTAACCCAGGTGATCAAATCTAATTAAATTGCACTTGCCTCTATGGCATGATTGACCAAAGTTTTAATTCTTACCCATGAGTTGTCAGAGTACAATGCTTAATGTCCATTCAAGCCATTCCTGTATTCCATAAATTGGATGGTGTAAGATATGGGATTTTTGATAACATGTTTTGAAACTATATTTTAAAAGTTCACACCCATAGTCATTCTCTTGTGGCATGTCTACCTAGAAAGTCAATTGAGTTATGTTTGGCAGTTATCTGATTTGTGGATGTTCTGACAACAGCTGTGTTACTATTTATTCAACCATTCAGGAAGCCTGGGACCGAGCTTTTACTAGGTAGCTTTTTATTTTTTGCCTAATAATTAGTTGTTATTTGATCTGTTAGTGGTAAATATGAATTTATTTCTTTAGTTCAAATTCTGAATAAGAAGTAGTCACTGCATCAGTACACCTTCTCAGGGCAATGACTCTTTGTATTTACTCTTGACAAATCTACTCATTGAAGATGAAATCTGAGCAAGTAGCAGTCAGAGACGAGAAAGGCAAGAAAGCCCCATAAAATGCAGGAAAATGTCTTGTCCCTAAAATAACTTTATCAAGTTATTCAATCCTTCAAGAAACAGTTTCCTCATCTGAAAAGTGGGAATCATAGTATTTTCTATTTTCTTTCTTTCTTTGCTCAAAGCAAACAGGAAAGCAATTTGCTCTAAGAATTAGCAACAACAACAAATGGAGGATCTCAGTTTCATCAAGTAGGGAGAAGGAGAATATTCCAATGGTCATCAGAGAATATTCTATGTTTATGCTTCTATCAGCGCCAAATAACAAATATATGTATACAACATACTGGGTGGTCTCCTTGTGAGGTAAATGGGCTCTACGACTTTTTAGCTTACTAAGAAAAATTAAGTGATCTTTGAAAGACTGGAAGAAAGGAATCTTCTAAACAAACTAAGAGAGAGAAAAAAGAATCCAAGAGGTATAAAGTCCAACCTGTGTCAGAAGATTAGAGGCTGGAAGAACTTAATGCTTGCAAACAACTGGGTAACATTTGGGATGACACAGTAGCTTTGCAACTCTTTCCACAGAGGGGAGTTGGAGCATCTGAAAAAGAAGCAGTTTCTTATCTTTCACTGACTAATCTGCAGAATCCACAAGAGCTAGCAGGCAAGAACACATCTCCTTCCGGTCACCAAAAGAAGGACTAAGTTGTGATGGTTAGCAGACTCTAGCTGAGGGGTACACGAGGAACCATATGTTGGCCTGGCATGGACAACTGAGAGGTACGCTGTTGCCTGGGGAATAGGATCAGACTCCAGAGAGGCGTGCTGCTGCCAAGTGAGACTTGTTGAACCTAACAACCACTACTTACTTATAGTGATTTAAATTAAGGACACTTGATATCACCAGAGTGAATCCAGAAAGTATTGTGGGGAATTATGAAGCTTTAGGCAGGTGGCTAAAAACCTGGGGACTATAGGAAGTATTTTCATTACTGCTGTGGATACTGATATGGAAAAGGAAAGTATAAAAATAAGATTTTTTTTTTTTAAGAAAAGGCATTGAATTTCTGGACCACCGTTTCAGATGCAGGAATGAGAGGCACTTAGCCACTGCATCTAATGAAGTTTGGTTCATTAGTACATATACATATACATACATATTTACCATAGATACATAGATACATAAATTAACATCCTATTCTGGGTTTAGTTGTCCAATTAGCCAGTGCCAGAAATGGGTGCTTCTACTTTCAGGGTTCTAGAAGTAATTCAGTAGTAATTCAGTAATCCTAGCTTAGGAGGCCCCACCATTGTGCTTTTATTTAAAAGATCAGCTAGAAGAACCAGTTCTTTGGCAAAGGCATTTACTCATATGGCATAACAAAAATAGTAGCTACAAAGCATTTCCCCACAATGCCAGGGGTATTCTCCCATAACAGAGTTAGTGGTAGGGGTGGGGGGCATGCAAGTAAAGTGCAATGGTATTTATTGAGGCATACGCATAGAGAAAACAGATGGCCAAGAAAAACTCACAACTCCAGGACAGCTGAACTTTAACGTCTTCCCTTTTTCTTTTGTGTCCTCATGAAATTTGCTATGGGGTATGGATCAT
Organism: Phascolarctos cinereus; assembly: GCF_003287225.1. Classification (NCBI taxonomy): domain Eukaryota; kingdom Metazoa; phylum Chordata; class Mammalia; order Diprotodontia; family Phascolarctidae; genus Phascolarctos; species Phascolarctos cinereus. The sequence continues at coordinate 133,407,368 of NW_027555736.1, forward strand.
GGCTAGATGAATTGTTGTGATCCTCAAGCTAGCTGAGTAGAGCATGACATCTCTATGAGATGGGTGGCTCAGCTGGACTTGCTTCTAGCAAGTCAGTGTCATAGCCGTATGGGCTAAGGCCAGGCGCAGTTAAGTAAGTCCCTTGGTATTTGTGCTGGCTTTTCACCAGGCATGGCGGGCAACAAGCCATTATTTGGCCCCACAACTTAGCTCAAAAACAGGCAGCTACCATAGTTTGCCAACCCCTACTGTAAAGGGCCAGGCAGGTCACTCTACTGCGCAGCAGTGACTACCAGATGGAGCCAGGCATGTTGTCTTGGCATTGAGTGGCTGATATTTGGCACACTGAATGGATGGTTCCAATGGATTCTGTGGGCTCCATTTTGTTGGGCAGCTGCAGGCCAACATTCCCTGGCTGGATGATACTACACTCTCTCTAGCTATAATGTGACAGTGCTGTTTTGTGCGCAAGGGCTACAGAACTTTTGTTAGAAACATCGACTTAGCAGTTTTCTGAATTTGTACCTGAAAATAATAAAACTTCATTAAAATATTGTATAATTCAGAGTTTTTACTCAATCAGGTCTTTTACCAAGTAGACTAAGAGTTCTACTCAAGGTAAAATTATACCCTAGGTAAAATTGCCAAATAAATAAAGTTTTAGTATCTCTCTCTTATCCTTTTTCTTTATCTCTTCTTCCTTCTTTGTGCTTTCTAATATCCATTCAGGCATGTGGTTGGCTCATGCTGCTTAGGACTCTAGCATATCCCTTGGTTCCTGACCACATCATTTTCTTAGTAAAACCTTGCCTTATATCCCCTTTTCTCAGGGCCCTTATAAATTAGATAACCTGATGAACTAATTCAATGTTAACAGTTGCTAATAATTTAATGTATTAACACTTCTAAGTAAAATCTCTATTTTACCAGAGGCCCTTGGTAACAATGTTAAAGGCATGAGTAACACAAGAACTTAAGTCTTTGGCAGCCCAGATAGGTAGATATGTTTGGGCAGGGAAGCCTTTTAATGCCCTGATGTCATTGTATCATGGAGGACCAGCCAATGAAGACCAGCAGAGTCCTCAGAGCATGCCCAAATTTGTCCTTCCTGGTGGGTTACGCAAAGCATCCTATGGTTACATTCTTGCTTGGTTACAATATATCACCTGGAACTTTGAAGAATAAGTTTCTGGCTATGAATGAGGGTAACTAAACTCAATGTCTTCTAATTGATTATGAAGGCAGAAAAACTGATGATTCCTGAGATGGTGAGCAGCATGTGAGTCTGAGACAATCTCACAGTATGAAAGTGACAAATAGGCCTCTTGTCTCTTATCTATGTGACCTCAGATCTGGCTCAGTATCTTTGAATTATCAATTCTTCTAGCTTCCCAGTTAATTAGAAGACTTTGAGTTTAGTCATCTTATAGTATCAATCCCTTAACTAGTCATGGTCAGAAACTAATTCCCCAAAGTTCCACGTATTAGATTTGAACCAGGCAAGGAATATCTGAGCATGTTCTGTGAGACTCCCTGAGAGTGAGAGATTGACCTGTTATCCCTTATGTGACCTTGGGTCCAGTTCAGCATCTCCTGATTCACCAGCCAATTAGGACAAATATGAGCACTGTATAGGGACTCATCTGGACTTTGTTAGCCAGTCCCCCATAACATTATGACATGAGAGCAAGCAAAGACTTCTTTGCCCCCAAATATTTCTCTACTTGGTGCCGCCAAAGATTTAAGTTCTCATAGGTCTGTGTTTTGGTTTTTGTTTTTTGCTTGTTGAGTTGTTTCAGTCACGTCCAACTCTTCATGACTCCTTTTTGGGGCTTTCTTGGCAAAGATACCAGAGTAGTTTGCCATTTCCTTCTCCAGCTCATTTTATAGCTGACAGCTGAGGCAAAAAGGATTGAATGACTTGCCCAGGGTCACACAGCTAAAAAGAGTGAGGCTGGATTTGAACTTTTGAAGGCAAGTCTTCCTGATTCTGAGCCCAGTGCTCCCGTCCACTTAGCCGCCTCACTGCCCTTAAGTTCCCATGTTACTCACTCCTTTAAGCTACCAAAGGGCTCTGTTAACATGAAAATTATAACCAGGAAGGACAAATCTGAGTATCCCCTAAGTACTGAGTATCCCCTACATACCGAGCCCTTCTTAACCAGTTTGTCTATCACTATTGCAAAACCTGTCCTTTTTATTATATATTCATAAAATCACAGAATTTGAATTCTCCATTAGAATGTAAGATACTAGAGGGCAGGGATTTTTTTTTTTGCCTTTCTTTGTATTCATAGCATTTATCAATAGTGCCTAGTACACAGTATCTGCTTAATTGAATGCTTCTTGACTGATGGATAGAATCTAAGGATTGGAAGGGACTGCAGAGATCATTTAATCCAACTCTTACCTTAGCAGAAATCTCTTGCTTAGAGACATTCTATCTTAAAGATTCTCTTCTCAACACTACCTTAAACTAGATTATGAATATTCAAATGCTCTTGGCTTCAACTGATCCCTGTACCTGCCTAGGGCTGGCATATTCATAAATAAAAGACTAAATGTTTTTCAGTTGCCATCATCTCTCTTCATAGTATAAGGCATCTTTCCTTTTGAAAAGTGAGGATTAAGGAACCATGTTTATTGAAGTTTGCCATAGGTTACTAATGGCTTAGAGTTGAAAATACTTATGACCCATACTGCAGACTCCACTGACCAGAGAATTTTAGTATTCTTAGAAATGCCTCAGCCCTGACAAGAGGCCAGTTAAACACACTAGCAAAAGGCTGGGAGTTGCTCAGCTGGCTTTACTATAAAAGATACTAATGATATTTCTTTGGAGTGGTTAAAAAAGGAATGTAAATAATGAGGATATATCATAGACCAACACATGCCTAGGATATACCATCTTAAGTGTTCAATTTATTAAGAAAATAAAATCCAAACTTGGCTTGCCAGCAAGTTTATGGGGAACTGTCAACAATTCCTCATTTGAGTAATTATAAGTGCTTTGTTAGCACTCCACAGTGCCATTTGGCAGAAGCAGTGAACATTCTTTGCAACAAAGAAAAGATTATTTTAGGTCCTCATTAGAACATACATTAGAGCACTGCATTTTATATTGGGGAAAATGTCTTGCCAAGTGTCCTGGGCACCAAGTACTTATCATCCACACATATCTGTATCTGATAACAGGACTGCACAGTGTTGAGGCAGTCTGGATACTGTCAGGCTTTCTTCTGCAAAGAGAATTAGGCATTTGCCTAAGTTGAAAATATTTAAAATTCCAACAGAGTTGAAGAGTTTCTGTGGAAGCAGAATCTCATTAGGAGACTTCTTTGTAGGTTATGAAAAATAAATTTTTACTTGGTAATTTTGGATTTGGGCATTTTCCCATTACCATTTTTTAATTTTTCAAATTTTAATGTGTATCTTTTGTTGTTCCATCACCATTTCTGAATATATTCCTCCCCTCTCTCCACCCAAGAAATGATTTCTAGTAAAATTGAATTAAAAAAAAAAGAAATAAAAAACAGGTCAGCAAAACTAACACAACATATCAACCAAATCTAACAGTATTTGCAATGTCCCATACGTAGTCTCTCTCCTCTGCAAAAGAGGAAGGGCTGTCTCACTATTAGTTTTTTTTTTAATTGAAACCTAGATATTACAAGGATATTCAGATGGTAGACATTTTACATATTGTGATATTGCCATTTCTGTTTTAGGTATGATCAATTGAAGTCATATATATATATATATATATATATATATATATATATATATATATATATATATATAATATATACCTCAAAAAAAAAACCACAAGGTAGATGATTTCAATTGAGAATAGATTTTAAAATTGCTTGATAACACATTTTTCTGACTTTTCCATGAAATGTCAATTTAAATATAAAATTGACTAAACCCACAAAATGCAGGAAATCTATGATGTTCCATTTGACACCTAGCTCTTAACACTTACTATGGCTCAAGCTCCCACCCACATTTATATTGGGTCCAGAATGTCAGCACCAACTTTGCCAATTTCACTGGAGGGTCTGTTGGCTTCATACATAGGGGAGATATAGCCATGATGCCAAATTGCTCATGGATCCTGAAGTTAGCACAACTCCTAAAATTATATATTGGCATTCCACTGATGAAGTTCAACTGGAACCTAGACTGAACATTTATAACTTCAAAATGATAGAAAACTTCAGAGATGGGGAGAGAAAGTACATTGGGAATCTCTGAAAACACTATTCTGAGATAGACTGAACTGAGCCAAAAAAAAACCTTGTACTTCATCCTCAGTTACAGTATAACCTGTGACATGGCTATCAGACATGCCCCTCTTGACACTGGAAATCATCAGCTCTCCAGTTGGACTTCATGATCTCCAGAAACTCATCGTTCTATGAGATGAAATTAATTCTGAAACTCATACCTCCTCAGTAACTCTGCCCCTGGGGCCCCTGTCCCTCTGACTAGAGAGGGTGGTGGGTGGATATTGGAGATCTACGCCTGATTCTTCACCATTTAGGAAGGGCTCTCAGGGAACTCACTTTATCACTTCCCACCTGACTGCTTTCTTGAGCTTCATGATCTCCAGAAACTCATCATTCTGCAAGATGAAATGAAGTCTGAAACTCTCACGTCCTCATATCATTTCCCTACGTGGCTCCAGGACTTAATCCTCCACCCCCTTCAGCTTCTTTTTTGTATTTTTGCATATTGCCTTGCCCCAATTAGATTGTGAGCCTTTGAGGGCATGGACTATCTTATGCTTCTGTTTCTCTAACACTTAGGAAGTGCTTGATAAATGTTTATTGACTATTGACTGTGACTACCCACTCCAAAGTCCAAGACACTGGTAATAGGTTGAGGTAGATATTGAATCAGGAAATATCACAGAATCCACATTAGGTGGTGGTGCAATGAAGAGAAAACTGGGCCAAGAGTCAGGAAGACCTGAGTTTAAATCCAGTTTCAGCTACTTACTAGCTGTGTGACCCTGGGCAAGTCACTTAATTTTTGTTTACCTTAGTTTCCTCAACTGTAAAATGGAGATCATAATAACACCTACCTCCAAGGACTATTATGACCATCAAATGAGATAATATTTGTAAAATACTTAGCACAGTGCCTGGATCCCTCCCTTGCTCCTTTTTTCCTTCCTTTCTTTCTTCCTTCATTCTTGCCTTCCTTCTCCCTTTCCTCCCTCCCTTTCTTCACTCCTTCCATTGCTATTCTATCCTTCCTTCCCTTTTTTCTCCCTCTCTCTCTTTGCTCTTTCCATTGCTACTTCTATCTTTCCTTCCCTTTTTTTTTCCCTCCATCCCTTTTTTTCCTTCCTTCTCTTGTTCCTTCCTCCCCCATTTTTGAATGAAGTAAATGAGTTAGCTATTTCTGGTCAATGGATGAAGTTGGGTGACATTTATAATTAAATACAGATTTTGATTTGTCTTCTTTAATGGATTGCCAATGTCATTTACTATTTTCCTAACATTTCACTGAAACACAGCTTTAGAAATAAGATTAAGATACTGACTTTCGTAGGCAAGGTATCTATGAAATAATAATATAGATGTTTGGCTCATTACATGTGCTAAACAAAGGAATATACCTAGTTTTTAGTTCCTATCAACAGAATCAGTCTTATTTCCAGACCTCAGGTTTTCCTAAGAAGCTCCCCCTTTTTGTTCTTCCTCTGCCTCTCCTTTCTCCATCATCCCTCACCTGGACTATTGGTCTTCCTGTCTCATGCTTCTTCTCTCTCCAGTCCATTCTCCATATTCTCCATTTTAGGGCTTTTCAGATCCTGAACCCAAACTACCTTTCCAGCATATTATTCTCCTCCCCGTGTTCTACTATATAGCCAGATTGACCTTTCTGGAGTTCCTCACATACATTACCTCAGCTACCTCTCCTTCCCCCTCACCCCCCACCCCAGCTGTCCCCCATGCCTTTTGCAGTGCTGCCTGGAATGTTCTCTGTCCTCACCCCTGCCTCATAAAATTTTTAACTTCCTTGAAAATTTAACTTTAGCACTACCTTCTTCTACTTGAAGCTTTTCCTGATTCCCTCCCAACTACTAGTGCCCTCTCTTCCTAAACTACCCTTTATTTATTTATTTTGTATTTATTATGCATATAATTATATTTGCACATGTCATCTCTGTGATATGATGTTAAATTCTTTGAGAACTGGGATCATATTATTTTGGTCTTTCTACTCTCAGTGCCTAGCTCAGTGCCTGGCATATGGGAAAGTGGTTTTTGTTGTTTAGTGATTTCAGTCGTGTTCAGTTCTTTGTGACTTCATTTGGGTTTTTTTTGGCAAAGATACTGGAATGGTTTGCCATTTCCTTCTCCAGCTCATTTTACAGATGAGGAAATTAAGGCAAACAGGGGTAAGTGACTTGTGCAGGGTCACACAGCTAGTAACTATCTGAGGCTAGATTTGAACTCAGGAAGAAGAATCTTCCTGACTTCAGGCCTGGCACTCTATTGCACCACCTAGCTTCAAAATATTTATTGATTGATCTTTACATAACTATATACCTTCATATGTGCATACTATCTAATTAGCTCTTTAGGGATAGTGCCTTATAGCATCAGCCTTCAGGATATTGTGTCATTAAGCACTATCTTGAAAGGTCACTTCTTAGCAGGCCTTCTCTAACTTGAACCCCAATGTGAGCACCAGGAGCAGTCTTGGTTTAAATTTTAGTTCTTTTAATAGTGAAGTCAATCTCTCTCTCTCTCTCTCTCTCTCTCTCTCTCTCTCTCTCTCTCTCTCTCTCTCTCTCTCCCTCTCTTCTCTCTCTCTCTCTCTCTCTCTCTCTCTCTCTCTCTCTTTCTCTCTCTGTATATATGTATATATATATGTATATATATACACATATATAAACATATTTCTTCGTACATGCACATATTCTCCATCTATACGTATATACACATACATATATTCCTTCTACCAACATAGGCTGCTATCCTGCTATAATTTAATAGATGTCTTTGGGAGGTGCCTGAAGGTCAGTGAAGAGACATAATTTGCTCCAGGTTACATAGCTAATGATTATAGGAGGTGGGAGCTGAAGCCAGGTCTACCTGACTCCAGGCTCAGCAATCTGTCCACTGTGTTATACTGCCTCTTTTCCTCTTGGTACGCTACTCAAGAAATGAAAAAAGAAAGAAAGGTACTGCACCTGGCACCTGCCATTTACGCAGAGGTCATTCTCATAGGGCCCACAGGGTGTGCCATCAAGCACCCTGTCTGCTATCAGCACAGGAGACTCCTTTCCCAGAGGAGAGCAGTAGAGCTCACAAGGCTTATCTGAGGGGAAAAAATTACATATATATTTGTACAGGAATGAATGTGTGAATGTGTGTATAAGAATAGCAACTATAAAGAGAAGCAATATCAAGTAAACAAAAAATGGAGCAGAAAGAGCCCCATTTTTTTAAAACAAGCAACTGAAAATATAACCCATCAGATATCCACACATATTTGATACCTAAACATTCAGAGGAAAGGAATGGAATCAAGCTGTACTGAGATGAACAGAATCATAAAACCACACAGACAGAATGTAATTATGTTGTTTGACTTCCTCTTTTGTCTCCAAACCTTTTCTCCCTACTTTACAGACATAAATTATTTACTTTTTCTTCAAGAGCATTTTTAGGTACTAAGCTCATCAAATATTTTATAATGTGATATACTGGTAAAATGACCAGGTTTCACATGCATTAGATGGATGTATATGGTGGTGGTAGGGGAGGGTGGGCAGTGGTGAATGTTACCTTGGGTGAATTTCATGCCTTCAGCTACAGTTAGGGAATAAGGGGGATCAGAAGGTGGAGTCAGGTGAACAGTAAGTGAAACTTCTCTGGAAAGGATATGGAGTTACCAGCTACATATCAAGGAAGAAAATTTCATCTTGTAGAATGATCTCCTTGCTTTGTATTTTTTTTTAAACAACTGAACAAGTAGTTATTAGGAAACACTTGTGCTTACAAGGCATACATGATAAACAAAGTAAAACAACATGTGGACAAAAAAGCCCAAGGGAGAAGTCACAGAATCCTAGCCTTGGAAGGAAGTTTAGAGGCCATTTGATGATCTATAAGATGTATGAATCCTCTCCACAATGTCCCAGACAGCTGATCATCAAACCTCTACCTGAGCATTTTCAGTGACAGGGAACAAGGCAATTCCTTTGATTTTTTTGTGGCAGCTAAAAAACTGCTTCCCTGCAACTTTGACCATATTGGTTCTAGTTCTATCCTTTAGAAACACGTGAAATAAATCTAATCTCTTCCCATGGTAGTTCTTCAAATATTTGAAAATTGTGGTCATAAGTTTCCCATGAGTTTTCTCTTTTCCAGTCTTAGCCTTTCCAGTTCTTTGAAGCACTTCTCACTGACATGGATTTCAATCCCCTCACCATCCTCATCACCTTCATTTTGAATATTCTCCAAGTCCATGTCCCTCTTAAAATATAGCATTTCAGATATAATCTGGCTAATTCAATGGAGCTATTAGCTTTCTTGTTGTGTATAGGATATTTCCTAAGCTTAAAATTGTATTAGGTTTCATTTTTTTGTAGCCATATCATATTGTTGAATTATATTGTGCTTGTAGTTAACTAAAATGCCTTAGTTTGGTTTTTTTTTTTTTGCATGAGTTTCTATTAAGTTTTCTTTCACTATATACTTGGGCACTTGACTTTCTGCATGCAAGGGTAGAACTTCACATTGATCCTTATTACATTTTATCATGTTAGATTCTGTTCATTAGTCCTCCTTGTTGAGACTGTTTTGTATCCAGACTCTGATGTTCCATATACAAGTTGTGGGTCACACAAAAAGAAATGGAGAGAGATGTATAGTAGGAGTAAATTAACTATACAGCACACTGGTCAGGAAAAACTGCAGGAATTCTGAGGTTTTACCTCATACTCATCCTATTGGCAAAGGGGATAGTCGTTGGAGTTGCTTTGGGGAAAAAGTAATATTAATGCACTACTGGCGGACCTGGGAATTGGTCCTGTCACTCCTGAAAGCAGTTTGGAGCTACATCCAATGAGTCACCAACCTGTTCGTACTCTAACCCAGCAATGCCACTGCCAGCTCTACACTTTAAAGACAGAAGCAAAGGACTCATACATACAAAACTATGTATGGTAGCTCTATTTGTAGTGGCTGAAAACTAGAAACTAAGGGGACACAAAGCAATCGGGGAATCGCTGAACAAATTATAATACATGAATGTTATTAATGCCTTAAGGAATAACAGAAGATAGCATTTTGCAGAAACATAGGGAGACTGATGAAGGGGGTGGAACTAGGTGATTAATTTATATAATAATGACATTATAAGGAAAAACAACTTTGAAAGACTTAAGAACTCTGATCAATGAAATGACCAAACAAAACTCCAGAGGACTGACGATGAAACATGCTACTCACCTTCTGTTAGAGGTGATGGACTTAAAGTGCAAAATGAGATATATAGTTTTGGACAATGTGGGACTTTATTTTTCCTGAATATATACATATACATACACACATATAAACACATGTATGTGTATGTGTATATACATATACATACATATGTGCATATATATTCAAAAGAAAAGCAAAAAAAGAAGACCAGAAGGAGTCACAGACAAGGAAGAAATCTTTGAAATTTGTGTGTTGAACTTATTATATACTTTAAAAAAAATTTTTAGGCAATTGGGGTTAAGTGACTTGCCCAGGGTCACACAGCTAGTAAGTGTCAAGTGTTTGATCTGAAGCTGGATTTGAACTCAGGTCCTCCTGACTTCAGGGCTGGTGCTGTATCCACTTTGCCACCTAGCTGCCCCAAATTTATTACATACTTAAAGAGAAAAATAAGTTCAATGTAAAGGAGATTTGCCATTTCATGTGTAATCCTCTTTTGTTCTATTATATATACATATATATGTATATAAATGCACTTTTATTTAGTGTTTGCTAGGTTTAGAATAAAAATTAAAAGTGGCATAAAGGATATAGGCAGAGATATGCAACTAGCAAAAGATGTGGACCAACCATAGAGAGTGAGGTATAACAAATGGATGACTCTGTGTTCTATTAGGACTGAAACAAAATCAAGAAATCCAGAGGAAGAGCCACTCATTTTGTGTGGACCCCCTGTAAAAATTTTACAGGAGGAAATATACTCTAAACTTCTCTGAGGCTAACTTTCGTCATCTGTAAAATGGCAATAATGATTCAAATAGTTGTTCACTACTCTTTTCTGGTCCTCCTCATATCTGTATGACTAGGCCTTGTCTGCCTCTTTTGCCAGGATATCATCCTTTTCATGCCTCCTAAGTATGGGTGATCCCCAATACTACTATATGCCCTCTTCTCTGTCCACATTCTTTTTCTTGGTAACTCATCAGCTTCCACAGGTATAATTATTATCTGTGTGCAGGTGACACACAGATTTAAATAGCCATTCCTAGTCTTTCCCCTGAGTTTCACTGGACATTTTAAACTATGTCCTAAAGACATTTCAAACACAGCATGTCCAAAACTGAATTCATTCCCTGCCCCCCCAAAAAACTCCCAACAACACCCTTTCCCTTTTCCAAACTTCATGATTTCTGTCCAAGGTACTACATTCTTCCTGGCTCCTAGTTTTACAAAATTGGCATTATTCTTGACTCCTCACTCTCCCTTACCCTACATATTTAATCAGGTGGCCAATCATGTCATCCACAATAGTTCCTTTTCTTGTCTCACATAGCTACCACTTTGGTTCAGACCCTCATCACCTCTCATTTAAATTAATATTAACAGCCTCTTAATTCATCTGGCCTCAAGTCTCTCCCCACTCCAATCCATCCTACATAGTATTGCCAAAATAATTTTCCTCAAGTGCAGATCTGGCCTTGTGACTCCCCTACTCAGCAAACTCCAGTGGCTTCTTATTGTTTCCAGGATCAAATATAAAGTCCTTGCTTAGCTTCTAAAGCCCACAGAATTTGGCTCCAACCTATTTCTAGCTTCACGTGGGCATCATGCCTCTTTACACACTCTTGGACTTAGCCAAACTGGCATTCTCTCTGTCCGTGATGCACAGTATTTCATCTCCCATCTTCATGATATTGCACTGGCTGTCCCACATGCCTGGAGTATACTTTATCTTTATACCCCATCTCCTAGAGGTGCCCTTCAGGTGCAACCTTCTATATAAAAACTTTCCCAATCTCTACAAAGCTTAGTGCCCTTACTTTCAAACTACCATACATTTAACTGTTTTGTATTTATTTGCATTTTTCTCTCTGAATTTATTCTACTTGTATTTATATATGTTTTTGTCTCCTCCATTAAAATGAAAGCTCCTTGTGAATAGGGGTTGTTTCATTCTTTGTAGTTTTATTCCCAGCACCTAGCCCTGGGACTGAGACTAGTACTTAATAAATCAAAGGATCATAGGAGCATAGATTTAGAGCTGGGAGGGACCTTAGGAGTCAATGAGTACAACCTCCTCATGTTACAGATGAGGAAACTGAGGCTCAGAGAGGTTAAGTGCCTTGCCCAGAGTCAAATAGCTAGTGTTTGAAGAAAGATTTAAATGTTGGTTTTCCTGACTCAAAGTCTAGGGCTCTTCCCACTGTACCATTTAAATGTTTGTTAATTGATTGGTATATTAAAGCACTCTATAAATGTCAGCAATTGTTACTGTTATTATTACTGCCATTCAATAAAACTCCTTTCTTTATTAGGGTTTGGAAAGGGAGATGTTAGCAAATGGTGCTTATGCTCAATTAGGCTGTTTATGAAATAAGAAAATAGAAATTTTATATTGGGAAAAATCTATTTTGAGAAATAAAAGGGGGCCCTAATTTTTCAGTTAAGTGATTTGGAGAAAAATTAAAGGGAACCATGACTAGTTGAATATTTTTCAGAACAATCATTCATTCACCCAAACATCCAATAAACATTTATTGAGTACCTTCTATGTTCTATGTACTATGAAAGATATAAAGATGAATAAGGCATACACTCCACCCATAAGGAGCTTACCTTCTAGCACAAGACATAAGTATGATAATAACTTATGATACAAGGCAGAATAAAAGTGCTACAAGACAGGCCTCCAATGCTATAGGAGTTCAAGATGTTTGGTGTTGCTAAGACAGAAAGCAGAATTTGATTTGCACATAAATGTCAGGTTTTACTATAGCCTAATGGACTATAGTCAGTTGGTTTTTCTTTTAAGTGGAATAACCCAAGTAAGATACAGATAGCATGAGGATTTTTTTTATTTTAATAATTATAATGATAGCTGCTATTTATATAGCAATTTGAGATTTACAACATACTGTACATTTTTATTATTAGTAAACTGTCTCAGGAGCATAGTATTCTACCTCGTAATCATGTTACCTGGGAAAAGGGCTCTAAATCCTCCCTGGAATGATTCAGTGGCAGGTATGAATGAGCCCTGAAGTAAATATTTTCCCCCTATATTTTTCTGTAGATTGACAGCATATCCACCAACACAGAATTTTAGAGGTGGGAGAAACTTAAGAGATCATTTAATCCAATTCCCTGAGGAACTGAGGCTCAGAGAGGTTGGTCACACAGGTAGCAGAAGAGCTAGGATTAGATTTCTAGGCTTCCTGAGTTGCAGAAAAATGATCTTTCCACTTACACCATGAATTGTGTATCCTGAAAAGTTTACCCCTATGGCAGAAGAACTTGGCTAAAGGCCAAGGAAAGAGGAACATATTTTAAATCCCACGTCTACTTTCCTCCTCTCCAGAAATGGGAAAAGAGTTTTGGGAGAAAAAGTGGACTGTTTGGACAAGTAAGGTAACCACCTAAGAAGAGTATGAATACTTGAAATGGAGCCCTACTTTGGCAGAACTGTTTCAAACCGACCTTGAAGAACTTCAGTGAGAAAACCAAGAAGAAAAAGGATCTGAAGAGTCAGAGTGGAAACCTGAAGTTTTTGAGGAAGGTTGGACAGTGGGGAGAAGGTCATATAGAGCAGGAAGGGAAGAAAAAGGACAACCTAAGTGGAGCCATGAAAATAAATGGTAGGTTTCTCTTGAAGAGGTGGGTGCTATATATCCTGAGAGGAAGCAGCTGCTTTCCTCCAAGGAAGAATGATGTAGAGTCATCCACCCAATTTTCCCACATAGTATTGTACCACCTAGACTCCTGGATCACCAGAAATCATGCTCCCAGATACTGGGGGCAGTTAATCTAATGGGCTTTTGGAACTTCTGCCCTGGAGCTTAATTATTTTTATTGGTAAGTACAAAATCACCTAGACTAGAAGTATTGAACTTGCAGCCTCAAAACTCCTGAGTATAGCCCACAGCCAGATTAAAATGTAATTGGGAAATGTATTACAAAATAAGTAAAAATATAATACAATACAGGTAATGTTAACTTGTGTTTTTCTGAGTCAACATGCAGCCAACGGGCAGGGATTCATCTCTATTTGAGGTTGATAATATTGACCTATACCACTGAATCACTAACGGTACTGGAACAGATCATGCTTCACATCTCATCAAGCCATTCTCTTAAGCAATCTGGACCTCTTGTCCTCTGTCCTTCTCCTGTGCCCATATCCCCACTTCCTTCCTGGTTATCTATCCATTACACTATCATGCCTACATTGTGCTGCCTTTTCATATATACATATGTATATGTATGTATATATGTGTATGTATATACACATGTGCACATACCATAAATAATGAAAACATAATGTATTACATAATATGAAATAGAGTATAAACTACATGATATGCTATTCAATGCCTACATATGTGAAAAGCTGGAAAGATATTAACTAAATGATAGTGTAATTAAGTCATATTTAAACATAAGTCATTGATGATCAAGTGTCACCTTGGAGGTTTTCATGTCTCCAGTGGAGTAGATCTCTTTGGAACTATGTAGTGTGACACTTTTATTAGTGACTTAGATAAAGGTATATAGATGGTGTGTCAAGTTGCCAATGAACTCAGATTGGGAAGGATAGTCACACGTTAGATTAATGAGGTCAGGATTCAAAAATATCTGATAGACTAGAACCTTAAAATGAATGAAATAAAATGGAATTTAATAGGAATAGATGTAATACCTTATTTGGGTTAAAAATGAACTTCACTAGTATAAAGCATGGGGGACAGAATTTCATATGAAAAAGATTGGGGGATTTTGGTGAACTGTAAGCTCACCAAATGGGGAATGGCCTTGAATTCATGTCAGCTGAAGGAAGTAAGGCTATTTCTAGCATTTGAAAGTCCACCATGTAGAAAAGGAATTCTATTTGTTCTTTTGGTCCCATTATAGTAGAAAAGCAACAACAATAACAAATAGTTGGAAGATACAAGGAGGCAAAATTAAGTTTCATTTCAGGAAAATTTTTCTACCAATGGGAGTTTTCTAAGTAGAATGATCTGCCTCACAAGATGGTGACCTTCCCTCCACTAGAGGTCTTCAAGCAAAAGCTGGATAATCATTTGCCAGGTATATTGCAATTGAAATTCTTTTTTCAGTATGAGATAGACTAGGTGATCTCAGAGATCCCTTCCAACACTGAAATTTTGTGATATCATATAAGGACCCCAGAAGAAATGAGATCTCTCTAAAATCCTCTAAATGCTCTACACAGCTATGACACAATGGCATATGGTAACTGTATATTACTGGCAACATAGCTCTCTTTCTGTTTTATTCTTATTTTAATTCAATTTCTTCTACAAATGATATTCTCGTTAATGGCTCCCATGGAAGCTAGATAGAGCTGAGTCCTAACTTAGAACAGTTCCAGAGCCTTCAATTTCTTTGTGTAGTTATGGAATTCTCTCTCAGGAGAAGTGCAACCTGCCTTTTAAAAAGCTGAGCAAAGGACTGGCATGTGAGTTGTGTCAAATGGCCTTAAGAATGCAGGGTGAAATTAATTTACTTTCAGAGATAGTTCTCTTGATCTGTTTTAATGCCTATTTTCAGGATGCACATTTAGGATAGGGGATATCTCCTATGGAGATAGGCCAGTTCCAGCGGAAAGGAAGATGGCTGTTGAGAAGTAGCTCTATAATCTCTCATTGCCAGGTTACTATAAGAGCTCACTGAAGAAAGAGAGAAAGGGAGGGAGGGAGGGAGGGAGTGGACAGGGAGAGAGAGGGAGAGAGAGAGAGAGAAAGGAAGGAGGAGGAGGACTAAATTCTTGAGAGACTTAATAGGGAAAGGAGAAATTGGGTGGGCTTGGCAACTGACTGTACAAATAGGTTGCTATCTGAATACTTTTCTATTTAGCACTATTTTCTAAGGGAAACTTTTGTCTTCTTGGGGGGAGTGGGTATTATTAATTTGTGGTCCTAAGCTCTCCTTTGGAAAATCTATTTCTGCAATAATTTTTTTAAAGGAAAAAGAAAAAAAAATAAGTCTTTCCTTCCTTGTAGTGTGTGTCTGGAGCCAAGGAATTCACCAGTGATGGCAATGCCACTATGAATAGGGCAGTTATAATGGATTTCAATGGAGTCAAGAGTCAGACCACAGGAATCACATATCAGGAGCTCCACTGTAACTGTGCCTTTTTATAAATGGAAGTTTCAGAAGAACAGAGTTTCATTTCTGTACTATGCAGTTTCCCTCTGAATTGGACATTTATTATTTTGTTTTCTTAAATCATGAAATACTTTTTTTAAAAAAAATGCTGACCTCTGATTCCTTTTGAAACTCAAGTAAAATCAAATATGTAAGAAACCACAATAACAACAACAAAAAATGACTGGTGAAGCTGTCCTTGAAAAATTCTCAGGGCTTTTCCTCCAAAGCAAGCATCTTTCTAACTTTATTACCATTATCAAGAATGATTTGATAATACAGGGAATTCTTTAAGATGCTATTTAGAGGCCTTCAGAGCAAGGTGTTTGAATTCTTATTGTAATCAGCAAAAAAAGTCATTTAAAAAAAGTGAGCAAAAGCAAATAGTGAACGAACTTAGTAAGTTAAGGAGTGTGATTAAGTAATTGTCAAAAAATTATCCTTCAGTAAACTTTCTATAATGATGATGAGTAAGAATGAAGAAGTTGTGATGATTAGGTAAATAAGTAGTTTAATTTATAAGAGGAGTTAAAAAGTTACAGAGAAAACTAACCCATACTTGAAGAGAGGGGCATAAGGAAACATAGATTTAGACAGGATTTGTACATTTGAAAACAAATAAAAAAAGAAATTTGGAAGCAAAACAAACATTCAAGGACAGAACCACTAATATATGTCTATCATTTTATGAAATAGCCTAGCTAGCTTCTCTTACAGCATGGCCTTCTGCTGAAACAAAATGGGAGCAGCATAAAAGGGACTCTAAAGTGTTTATCTGAAGGGCCACAGCTTACTGAAGATTCTGGAACAATGCAGCTTCTCATCAGAATCAGCCACTGAGCAGAGAAAAAAAAACTAAAAAAAAATCTTAAAAAAAAAGAAAGCTGTAGTATTTGTTATCTCCCTGCTGATTAGAGGTTTGGATTCTACTGGGACATCTGGAAGTCTTCTTGTCTCCTCCTGTGTCAGATTAATGGCCAGCCAGAAAAGAGGTAAGGTCTCATTTTTTGACTGCTGGTGCCTAAAGCTATAAGCATTCCTTTCTCTACCAGACCCTGTCTCTCCCTTTTCCATTCTGACAAGGTTGTATGTGTTTGAAGGAAAAAGGTGGGGGTGGGGGGAGGTGGTGGCAAGCTCTTCAACTTTGAAAGTCTGTTATATGACAATGCAACTAGACTTACATAGATTCCAGCTACAAAAAAGTACTTTGTATTTTTTTTTTAAAGTAAAGTGACTGGATAATTACCTGGTACTTTTAACTAAACCACAGCAGAATTGCTTTGAGTCATCTGCTACCATTTAGAATGTCAGAAATAGTTTGGCATTATCTCCTACACATCAAACCATAGCTGAAGAGTCATGTTTTTGGATTAGAACTGTTTAGGGAGGTCCATTAGGCCTAAAACAATGCCTGGTCATATCCTCACTTAGTTGTGCTCAACTGATCTTATAGTTTAAGTAATGGGGAATGTGTAGCTCAGAGGTCCTATCTTGAGATATCATCACAAATGCTGGTCATAATAGGCTTTGGCCCAGATGAGTGCCCCATTTTCCTACTAGATATTTTATGTGTTGATTTAAAATAGAGTTTTAATTTTTTAGGCTCTCTCATTCTTCACAAGTCATATCAAGTTTATCTCCTTTTTCTGGAATTTCAGAAATCATAACTGTTTTGTTTTTTTTTCCAGCTTATATCATACTTATACAAAGTTTTATTTATAGGTAAGTAGAAAAAGACACAATTCCAATTGATAGCCTTACTAAGGCTGTCTTTTCCCTCATTTCTATAAAATAGAGGTTATATTTTTAAATTGTACTTTTGGGATTTTTTCAACATTGAGAATTCATACGATGGTAGATTTAAATTTGGAAAAGACCTAGGTCCAACATCCTCATTTTACAGATGAGTAAAGTGAGGGCCAAAATTTTAACTGACTTGCCCAACATGGTAAGTGGTAACGCCAGGAGTTTCATGTGGGTCTTCTGACTGCCAATCCAACACTCTTTCCACTGACTATTCTGTATCTCTTAAAAGTTGCTCTTGGGGAGAGATTTTCCTAATTTAGGACAACACCCATGGAGTAACATGGAAAGGGAATGTGTTTTGAAGTTATCTTTCCAAACCTATAAACTATTTTCAAAACTTTCTCCATTTTTCCAGTAGGTAAAATTAAACCCAAACTGATTGTATGTGTGTAGCTTTTGTTTTAAAAGGACAGAAAAATACCAAAACAATAAGAGAAAGAACAGAGAAAGATGTGAGGAATGTCGCCATGAGTATAATTTTCCTTAATGCAGCTCGGAAAGAAGTCAGGCCATCTGGTGATTTGGATCGGGATAGGAAGATGAGCGGGATGCACTTGGATAACCTCCTATTTGTCCATGCATGGGTTTAGGAAATTGTGAGGCTATGAGAAGCTATGAGTCCCTGAAGCTAATACCACTCCTTATGTAGGCTAATGATAAAGCAAAGGTGATAATGTCTCCTGACACACACATCCAGGGTGGGTTTCTCTTTCACCTTTTGTAGAGAGGCTGGGGGATGGGAGGGAAGGAAATAAGGAGGTAGTTACACATTGCAAATGAAGCTAATCCATTTACCATCAATAACGACAGCTGTCAGAGGGCCCTTCTTCTTGTAGTTGTATCGGTCATGGGACTGACACTGTTGATCCCTGAAGCTAGGCACTCCCTTAGGGCAGGGTAAGTTTTCACAAACAGTATGCTCCACACTTGCTCCCCAGCAATTTGTGCCTCCTGGCCCAGGGCTGAAAGGAAGAGAACAGGTTAGTCATTAATTGGAGGCACATAAATTAGCTGGTGTAGATGAAATTTTTTCCTTTCCTGCCAAAAGGGGAAGAGAGACAGAGAAAGACAAGAAGAAAAAAATCTCCAAGGCAATCCATCTGTTCTTACAGACTGTATTGTTCCTGTGAAATCCTTGATGCACGTTTACTACGTGTTTAAGCAAGCCATCAGAAGAATGCATTTTTTGAATTGTAAATCAAAGATACTGGAAAGAGACCATGATGGACATCAATACAGTACAATCCATAAAATCTATCCTTCAGATGTAACTAAAACCTGAGATCTTGCCCATATTTACCATTTGAAAAACAACTTGGTGCTGTTTTGGGAGGCGGAGACCAGAAGATTATTAAACAGGCTACCTAGGTTTATATTCTGGAAGATAATTTTGATAATGAGTAAATAGAAGGTCTTAATGCATCTGTAATAATAATATCTGGCATTTATATAGCACTTAAAATTTTCAGAGCACTTTACATTTATTGTCATGTGATCCTCACAAAAACCTATATTATTATACCTATACTTTAATAATAATGTAACTATTATTAGCTAGTATTTACATAGCACTTTAAGATTTGCCTAGTACTTTACAAATACTATCTCATTTTATCCTTGGAGCTAGGTGCCATTGTTATTCCCATTTTGCAGATGTGGAAACTAAGGCCTAGAGAGGTTAAATGACTTGTCCAGGGTTATATAGCTAGTGAACATCTGAAGCCAGATTTGAATTCAGGTCTTCTTGACTCCAGGTCCTGCACTCTTTTCACTGCACCATCTAGTTGCTTCCTATTATTATCCCCACTTTACAGTTGAAGAAACTGAGGCTCAGAGGGGTTTGACTTGCTCATAGTTACTTAGCATTGGAGGTGGGATTTGAACCCAGATTTCTCCCAATTCCAGATACAGCATTTTTTTTCTGCTATGTTATCCTACCTCCTATGATTTTCCCTTTAGGATGAAAGGGATGAGAAATTAGCTTATTCATTCAGTTGTTCAATGCCTGCTTTGTGTGAGCACCATTATTATCAGTGCCCAGAAGAGTGATGAAGAGGACTTCCAGAAAACAGGGAACACTTGCTCAATTTTTCTTCCTCTATTCAATTAGGCAAGATCAGAATGTCAATGAGAAATCAAGATTAAAATGTGATACAGTCAAGAACATTTCCTGAATGCCTACTTTATACTTTGGCAGGATGAGAAATATGAAGAAAACAGTTTCAGCTGTCAAAGACTTTGTGGTTCAAATGGAAGATTCTAGAGATGGGATTGGGTTTTACCAGGCAAGCCCTCTAGAAGCTATTTCCTCCTGGACCCTTGGCTTGTAATACCACTGGAGGCCACTAGGTAAACAGCAATGCTTTGGCTTCTGGAACACAGGAGAATGATATATGAGAGAGGAATCAATGAGTCTCAAACCTGGAAGATACTTTTGGGCTGATCTAGTGCAAACACCCCTCATTTTACTGGTCAGCATAATAAAGCCCAAAGAATTGACCTATTTCCCTTCCTTTCATCCTCATTCTATCTTGTGGTACCAACACAAAACTGGCTCTCCAGAAGACACTTTATCCTTGGCCATTCTAGTCAGTGTTCATTTTTCCTTCTCCTATGCCTTTTGCCCCAACACACACACACACACACACACACACACACACACACACACACACACACACACACACACACATTCCAGAAGGAATAGTCAGCCTATTCCCTGCTCCCCACTGTTAGTGGAGAGCTCTCTCTTCCTTTTCTTCTGGCATCATCTCCTTTGAGACGGCACTCCATTGATATGCTAAATGCTGCTAGAGGAAATGCAACTGGGCCCTCTACAAAGCCATGTTATCTGATCTCAACTGAGGCTTCAGCAGCAATTCTTTTATTCTTCTCTGAATACCAGACTTCCAATAGTGTCTGTTCTAATCCTCTTTTCTCTTCTGTTCCCAAATCCTACCCCTAACTCAGCAGACTATTGAGAAAATGAAGGCCATATCCACTATTTTATAACTCAAGACCTTGATATGTCTTCACTTGCTTTCATCTTTCCTTCTTCAGTCTTTAAGGAAGAAATGTCAAGGCTAACACCTTCATTTGTGCCCTTGATCCCACCAACTATCATTTCTGATTTCTGTTCCCCTTTTCATGGCCAGGCTTCTAGAGTTGATTATTTTCATTGACTCAATTTTTTAAGCTATCATACACACCTCTCAAGCCCTTACAATTAGGCTTCTGAAGCCCCTACTCTGCTGGACCTCTCAGAATCACAGAATTTGAAATTTGGACATTACCTGAGTGGCCATTGAGCCCAATACATAGATGAAAGGAATCTCCATTATAACATGCCTGATAAGTGATTATCTAGCCTTTGCTTGGATATGATCAAGGGCATGGAACCCATCATCTCTCAAGGCAGCCCCTTCTACTTTGGGGCGGCTATCATTGTAAGGAAGATTCTCATTATGTGAAGTCTAAGTTTTTATCTTTGCAATTTCTATTCACTGTTTTTCAGACCAGCAGAACAAGTCTAATCTCTTGAACATACAACAGCCCTTCAGATATATATAAAGGCACCTATGACATCTATCCTTTAAGTCTTCTCTCCTTCAAACAAAGCAACCATAGGGCCTTCAAATGATCCTTATGTAAAATGAATACAAGGCCCTTTACCATCCTGACTGCTCTCCTGGGGACACTCACTAGCTTATCGATTTCCTGAAATCATGGCCTCTAGAAGAGAACATAACCACCCTAGATGCAGTCTGATGAAGACACAGAACAGCTGGATGATCACCTCCCAAATGATTAACTAATCATTGAGCAATTATTAAGTGCTGACAATTTGCCAGGCACTGTATTAGGTCCTGGGGATACTGAAAGAAGAGCGAAAGAGACTGCCATTGACCTGGAGTATACATTATAAGGGGAGAGATAAGATACTTATACAACCACATACATAATATAATATAAGCAACAGGTATTGAGAAGGTGATCACAAGCAGCAAGGAGAATCAGGAATAGTTTCATGAAGAAGGTGGTGCTTAGTCAGCAAGTATTTATTAAGTATAAACTCATTTCCTTCCCTTCTGAAACCACCCCTCCTATACTTCTCTGTTACAATTGGGGACACCACAATTCTCTGGCACTATGTGCAAGGAGGCCTGGTGCTAATAAGTGCTACAGATACAAAGAAGGTCAAGAAGAAGGTCCCAGCTTTTAAAGGAGAAACACCATGAATACAACTATGTATAAACCAATAGGTATAGGATACAATGAAGAGGATCAGTAGACAGAAGGTATGACTATTCAGAGTGATCTGGAAAGGCTTCTTGTAAAGGTAGGAATTTAACAGGTATTTGAAGGAATCTAAGGAAGCCAGGAGGTGAAGAACAGGAGGGAGGATACTCCAGGCATCGCAGACAACTGGTGTCTAGAGAAAGAGAACCTTGTGCAAGCAGTAGCAAGAGGGACACAACAATGTCACTAGACTGCCAAATACACTGGTGAGGAGGTGGGGTGGGTAAGATGTGGAAGGAAGGCTGGAAAGATAGGAGGGGTCAAGCTAAAAAGGGCTTTGAATAACTGAGGATTTTATACTTCATCCTGATGTGAGAGGAAGCCACTGGAGTTTTTTAAATGGGGTGGTGTTGGGGAACAACAAGGTTAGATCAGTGCTTTAGGAAGATCAATTTGATAGCCAAGTGGAGAACAAAGTAGAATGGGGAGAAGCTTGAGGCAGGAAGAGCAACCAGCAAGATATTGTAATAATCTAGGCATGAGGTGATGAAGGCCTGCACTAGGATGGTGGCAGTGCTAGAGGAGAGAAGAAGGCATAGAAGAAGGAGAGATAATACAAAGGTAAAATTTACAATTTCAAAATGATGGGAGAATGTGAGTGAGTAGTTGAAGATGACATCAAGGCTAGGAGCCTGAGTGCCTGGGAGAATTGTGGTGTCCCCAACTGGACCAGAGAAGTGTAGGAGGGGGTGGTTTTGGAAGGAAAGGAAATGAGTTCAGCTTTGGCCATACTGAGTTTAAGATGTCTTTCGGACATGCAGCTTGAAATGCCCAATAAGGAGCTGGAGATATGAGACAGGAGGTGAGGAAAGAGGTTACAGCTGGATAGATAGTTCTCAGAATCATCAGTTTAAAGATGACAAATCCATGAGAGCTGATGAGATCATTAAACAAAACCATACAGAGGAAAAAAGAGAATGGAGCCTGGGACAGAACCCTGTGGAACACCTGCCATTAATGGGCATGATCTGGACAAAGATCTAGCAAAGGAGACTGAGGAGAGGTTAAATAGGGAGAAGGAGAACCAGCATACAGCAGCATCACAGAAACACAGAGAGAAGAAATTACCAAGAAGAGGATGCTGATGGTGTCAAAGGCTGCTGAGAGGTCAAAAGGATGAAGGCTGAATAAAGCATTAGACTTGGCAACAAACAGATCACTGATAATTTTGAAGAGGGCAATTTTGCTTGAATGAGTCTTGAAGGAAATAAAGAATTCTGTGAGGTAAAAGTGAGGACAAAATACATTCTGATAGGCAGTGAAAAGGCATGGAGATGAGAGGTAGAACATATTCCTTCTTCCTGAAAGACATGCCTCTATTGAAATAGCCCAAGATCACATTAGCCTTTGGGACTATAATTTCTCATGGTTGATTAATTGAGCTTGCAATCCAATAAAAACCCCTTATCTTTTTCAGACAAATAGTTATCTAACCATATACTCCACATCTTGTACTTATGAAATTAATTTTTTGAACTGAAGTATAAGGATTTACATTTGTTGCTACTGAAGTTCATCTTATTCTGTTTGGCTCAATTTAAAATATCTACATCTATCTATCTATTTATCTATCTATCTATCTATCTATCTATCTATCTATATCTATCTATCTATGTGTACATATATATTTCAATCAGCAAAAATCCATCTTTTCTCCCTCAAAGCCCACTCCACCCCAACTGAGAACAAAAGAAAAAGAAAACCCTTGGTATAAATCCTTTATCTATATGCCTTCTACTTTCCCCTTCTTCTTTTTCCTCCCCTTTTCCTGTTGAAATGTATTTTAGTACCAACTGTGTGTGTATGTGCACTCTTCCCTCCTTTGCCCAAATCAGTTGAGTAATGTTCAAGTGCCACTGTCCCCCTGCCATTATATAAACTCTTCCTTGCACATTCCTTTCATGTGAGATAATTTTCCCCATTCTTCCTCTCCCTGCCCCCCTTTCTTCCAGTACTCCTCTTCCCCAGTCTCCCATTCTTCCTTTGAGATCATCCAAACAGCAGAACCACTCCCAGCCCTTGTCTAATTAGCCCATTTCTATTACTCCCTGAAGATGACAAGTGCCCATATTTGAATGTAAGTAAATCCTTATGTAGTCCTTTATCATTGTTTGTGTTTACTTTTTCATGTTTCTCTGAACTCCAGTGTTTGAACTTCCAAGTTTCTATATAGCTCTGGACACTTCATTAAAAATACTTAAAAGTCCTCTATTTCATCAAAGATCAATTTTCCCCCCTGTAAGATTATACTCAGTTTTGTTTGGTAAATTATTCTTGGCTGTAAGCCTACATATCCTTTGACTTCTGGACTATTGTATTCTAAGGTCTCTACTCCTTTAGAATTTTGGCTGCTAAATTGTGTGTGTGATCCTGACTGTGGCTCTGTAGTACTGGAATTCTTTCTTTTTGACTGCTTGCAGTATTTTTCCTTTTAATTGGAAGCTCTGGGCTATATTATTACTGTCAGTTTTCATTTTGGGGTTTCAGAAGGTAGCCAGTGTTCCCCCCCCCATTTCCACATTGCTGTCTGGTTCTAAGAGATCTGTGCAGTTTTCTTTGAGAATTTATTGAAGTATAGTGTTGAGGATCTTTTTTTTTTGTCAGATAGTTCAATGATTCTTAATTTTTTCCCCTCTATCTGTTTTCCAGGTCAGTTATTTTTGCTATGAGATAAGCTTATAATTTTCCCCAGTTTTGACTTTGTTTTAATATTTTAAAACACTTTTAACTTGGTTTTTAATACTTCTTCTTGTCTCATGGAGTAATTGATTTCTATTTGGTTCATTATAATTTCCAGGAAGCTTGTTATTTGGGCACATTTTCTAACCTCTTGTGCCAAGCTATTAATTATCTTTCTAATTCTTTTCTCCATAGCTCTCATTTCTTCTCTATTTTTTCCTCTAACACTCTTTTCATTTCATTTATTAAAAAGTATTTTAAACTCTTGTTTCTAACTCTTGCTTCATCTCTTCCAGGAATTTCAGTTGAATTGGTGCTTCAGCTCTGTTTTCCTTTGAGACCTTGCTTGTAGATGTTTTAGAGTCATTCCCTTCTTTTGGGTTTGTGTCTTGAGCATCACTGTCACCATGATAGATTTTTATAGTGGTATTCTTTCCCTGTTTGTTCATTCTTCCATCCTACCTCTTGACTTCAGATATGAGGTTAGGTCTGTGCACTTCAAGAGGGAAGGTCTGACCTGGTCGTGATGTTACTTTCTCTGGGTATTGAGTGTTGTGTTATTGCAGGTTCTCTGGAACAGTTTGGGCAGGGAACCTGTAAGCCTTCAGTTCTCCCAAAGTGGTCATATCCAGGGCAAAATCTGAACCCCTTCTCACTTGGCTTGAGCTCTGTAAGTTCCTACTCTGGATCTGTGGCTCAGAGCTGGGCAATGGGCAATAAAACTCCTAGCTCATGCTGTTTCCATCTTGGCACCTCCGTATATGTCCTGGTATTGTCCTAGTATTACTGAATTTCCTTCGTGCTAGTCAACTCTGTGTGGCCTGCTCCTGTTCAGAACTGTCCCCAGTGTCCATAGGCCTCTAAATGATATGCTATGACTTTTTCCTCTCTCCCTCCTCAAATTACTATATACTGTAATTACTCATCTCAGTACATATTATATTCCCTTAGTAGAGAGTTAGCTCTAGACTACAGGGTAAGGACTGTTTTGCCTTTGTTTTTTCGTATCCCCAAGCCTAACAAGTATACTGCACACAGTTAGATATGAGATGTTTGTTAAATAGAATTGAATGATGCTCAGGATGAGATAAATGGTATGAGACTATCTAGTCCTGGCATCAGTCACCTCATTAGGTTAATGACTAGATCTGTACAGGGAAATGACTCATGGAATACATCCTTCAGAAAGATTTGAAGCAGGTGATTTTCAAATGCAGTGGCAATGGGAGAATCAATTCTACAGTAATAAAGCCAACTCATGTTGAAGGGCTGATCAGCCCTCGCCCATTTCTGATCCTGACAAAGCAGACTTCCAATTGCTGTGATGAGAAAGGCTTCCTAAAACATGAATCTTCATTGGACCCCACTAAATTTATTAAAGAGTGGACAGGGGACATTCTTGGGTAAAAAGATATACAATTCATTTAAAAATGTATCTATCTACATTCTTGCTTGCTTGTTTTCCTAAGTCTTTCTAACTGATTAGGTTAGAACATAGGTGTAAGTGAGGAGCCATGGGGACTTAAAAGGGCAGAAGTCAGTGGGGGAGATAATATGGGCCAGTCTCATACACACAGGTAGGTGTTAAAGCAAAAAGAGCACTAACTTGGAATTAGAAAAACCCGAGTTTGAATCCTACCTCAGATACTTACTAGCTATGTGGCTTTGAGTAAATCACTTAACCTCTATTTGCCTCAGTTTCCTCATCCATAAAAGGGGGATATTAATAGCACCTACCAGGATTGTTGAAAAAATTAAATGAGATATTATTTGTAAAACACTTTGCAAACCTTAAGGTGCTATATAAATGGCAGCTAGTAGGAGTAGGAGTAGCAGGAGTACTAGTAATAGTAGTAGTAGGAGGAGGAGGAGGAGGAGGAGGAGGAGGAAGAGTTTGCAAAAGTCCTGCTTCTTTCCCACAGTGTGGGTTGGATAGACTTGGGAAGCTGAAGGGCAGGTGGCAATTGAGGAGTCCTTTATTTTTTACTTTATTGAATGAAGACAAGTCAAAAATAAAAATCACAATTTTAATTTTAGTGAGGGAGCAAGATTCCCTGTAGTTCCAGATTTTCAAGCAGATACCCAAGAATTATGATGAGTGACACAAGCCAAGGCCAAAGGATTAATAAAAGTGCCACAGGGTTTTAAAAAGTCCATGAAATACAGACTGATTCTTGGTTTTAGGTTCTCATTTGAAAGGTATTCGAGGAACACGTGTAACTTATTTTTGAGTGTATTAAGCTTGGATTTTAAACAATTATACATATGAATGCCAGTCCCCCTGGCATGCTGATTGTGCACATATGGGGGCTTCACATTGGAAGTAAAAAACAATCAAAGGCACATAAATCCACTCCACCCTGTTCTTCCAGTTTATTTTTAAATACTTGCTGGTTTCCTCTCTTCTGTCTCTCATGTGGTGACAGTGAATGGTAACATTAATACATTTCCACTTATTATGCTATGTTAATCTTCCCATCACCCTCTTGTTGATAGGCCATGCCTTTCATACCAAAGCATTTCAGGCATTCCTTTTTTCCATCCACCTACCCACCCACCTACCCCACCCCCAAGACCAAAGGATTTGCCCTCTGAGCACCAGCACCAGGACTGGCTGACAACGTTCTACCTTGCCATCAAAGGTAATTCATAAAGACAGTCCCATGAATTACAGGCCAAATCAAGCAGGTAAAGCAACTGGTTTAAAAATACTGATAGTCCCTAAGGCCTAAATGTCAGTTGGCAAGAAATAAAAATTCCAATAGCTGAAAAGAGCAAGACTGAATAGAAAAAAGGAGATCTCTTGCCAATATTTTTGGACAGTGAATAAACCAGCTGCAGAAGAAGAGGGAAAGGGGCCAGGAATATGAAGTGAAGGGAGGTCACGTGTTCCAAGGCTAGAATGTACATAAGTAAAAAGAATTTTGAAATCCTTGTGAGAATCTCCAATTCAGGGAGCCCCGTGATTTAAGAAGTGAGACAATGAATGGACTTTGTTTTGGTCAACAGTCTGGCTGCAGGGCCTCAGGATCAGCTGTGCTTTGTAAGAAACACCAAGTCAGCTCCTTCAGAAAAAGCCAAGTTGTGAACTCCTGCCTAGACTTAATAAAATTGCTGTCACCATTCTGCATGTCTTCTGGAAGCACTGGACTGCCACTGCCACTGTTAAAGGGTTCTGCAGAACCAGATGAGGATTTGCCTTCATCTTTCCCAGCAAAATGGGATGGTTAAATAATTATTTCAACAAGCTTCCAGTGCCAGTCACAGATAGGGGTGAACTGCTTGGGATCCGGACAAAAACGGGCCAGAAAACAGGAAAAAATAAAAGTCTTAAGATGACAGATTTAGAGTTAGAAGGGACCTCAGAGAACATAGAGTTCATCCCCCATTTTACAGAGGAGAAAACGGAGGCTCAGAGGAAGGTCATAAAGCTATCAAGTAGCAGAGCTGTGATCTGAATACAGATCCTCATTTCTCTGCACCAGGTTGCTTCTGACTACACCTGAAAGTATTTATTTCATTGTAGCTTCATAAAGGGAAAAGGGAGAGGTAGTGTCCAGATCTGAGATTTCACTGGAGCAGAGAACTTTTGATAAAGGAACTCTAACAATACATAACTACTGCTCGACAACCTATTTTAGAGATTTGCCTGAAGAACTGATAGGTGAAGTAACTTTCCTAGCGGTCATTCAGTCAGTATGTGTTGGGACAAAGAATTTGAACAGTAGTGTGTGTGTGTGTGTGTGTTGTGTGTGTGTGTGTGTGTGTGTGTGTGTGTGTGTGTCGGTTGTTTGGTCGATTCGTTTTGTCCTATTCTTCATGATCCCATTTGGGGTTTTCTTGGCAAAGATGCTGCAGTGGTTTGCCATTTCTTTCTCAACTCATTTTACAGATAAGGAAACACAAACAGGGTTAAATGACTTGCCCAGGGTCACACAGCTAGTAAGTTCCTGAGGCCAGATTTGAAATCAGGCCCTCTTGGCTCCAGGGCTGTCACTGCATACACTGTGCCATCTAACTTCCCCTATATATTTGTATATACATATAAATATTCTCTTAATGCTAACATTTCCCTCTATATTGATTATCTCCCATTTATACTGTAGTGTAATTGTAGGTAAATAATTGTTTTATGTTGTCTCCTCCATTAGAATGTGAGCTCCTTGAGATCAGGGTCTGCCTTTTGCCTTTCTTTGTGTCCCTAGCACTTAGCACAGTGATTGGGACATAATAGGGTATTAATTAAGTAATAAGTAAAAATTATTTATTAATTATTTAATTTATTATTAATTAAGTTGATAATAATTATTTATTATTACCGCTTACTGATTTACTGATACATGAGATATCTATCTATCTATCTATCTATCTATCTATCTATCTATCTATCTATCTATATTTTATTTCCCCAACTAGAATTATAAGCTGGGGCCCAAAGATCATGCCTTATGCTTCTTTTTAACCTACACAGTGACTATAACATAGCACTTCACTATATAACATATAAATGTTCAGTGAATGTTTTCTTTTTTTCTTTGTTATTTTATTTTTTCCTCAGTTACATGTAAAAAAACCAATTTTTAACATTCATTTTAAAAACTTCAAGTTCCAAATTCTCTCCCTTTCTCCCTCCCCACTCACCCTCTTTGAAAAGGCAAACAATTTGATATAGTTTATATAGGTGTAGTCATGCAAAACACTTACATAAGTCATGTTGTGAAAGACTATGTTTCCTTCCATTCTATCCCATCCCCCATTTATTCTATTCTCTCCTTTCACCTTGTCCTTCTCAAAAGATTATCCCCCCCCCAAGTCTGCTTATCCCCTTCTCCCCTACTTTCCTGTAGGGTAAGGTAGATTTCTATACCCTATTGAGTGTGTGTGTTATTCCCTCTTTATGCCCATTCTGATGAGAATAAAGTTCATACATTCCCTCTCACCTCTCTCCTCTTCCCCTCCACTGTAAAAAGCTTTTCCTTGCCTTTTATGTGAGATAATTTACCCCATTCTACCTCCTCCTTTCTCTTTCTCCCAGTACGTTCCTCTCTCACTCCTTAATTTTCTTTAGATATCATCCCTTCACTCAGTGAATATTTTCTGAATTAATTAATGACATTAATTCTACATCTCTGTCATTATGAAAAGCAGATTCCTATCCCAACAATAAATTATTATAATTTCCTTGCCAGTATGCCATGTTGCATCTCATATTTCAGCTTATGAAACAAAACCATATTTTTGTGAATAGTCGGTCACATTAGAGATGTTAACTGCTACAGAAGTAAATTTATAATAATGTTAGCTTCCATGGCTATGGCACTTTACAGTGACGTGGTACTTCCCACATATATTACCACAACTAATTTTTCCTGATTCTGTGAGGTAGGTAATGCAAGTATTATTATCTGTATTTTGCAGATAAAGAAACAGGTTGGAATAGTCGAATCAATTCATCTCGACTGAAATATGTTAGTGGTAAACAAAAAAAAGCAAAGGCTGTTTTTTTTTGCTTTTTCATTTGCACAGTGCCTGGGACATAGTAAGTACTTAAAAAATGGTTGTTTGAAGCAGAGAAGTAGGAGGGATTTTTACAGCCAGTGTCTCTGATAAGGGCCTCTTTTCTAAAGTGTATGGAGAACTGAGTCAAATTTACAATTTAAGTCATTCCCCAATTGATGAATGGTCGAAGGATATGAACAGGCAGTTTTCAGATGAAGAAATTAAAGCTATCTATAGCCATGTGAAAAGATGCTCTAAATCACCATTGATTAGAGAGATGCAAATCAGAACAGCTCTGAGGTGCCACAATACATCTATCAGATTGGCTAGCAGGACAAAACAGAAAAATGATAAAAGCTGGAGAAGATATGCGGAAGTTGGAACACTAGTGCATTGTTGGTGGAGTTGTGAATTGATCCAACCATTTTGAAGAGCGGTTTGGAGCTATGCCCGAGGGGCTATAAAGGTATGCATGCCCTTTGACCCAGCAGTAGCACTTCTAGGGCTGTATCCCAAAGAGATCATAAAATGGGAAAAAGAACCACATGTACAAAAATATTTATAGCAGCTCTTTTTTGTGGTGACAAAGAATTGGAAATTGAGGGGATGCCCATTAAGGATGTCTTAAACAAGTTGTGGTATATGAATGTAATGGAATACTATTGTGCTATAAGAAATGATGAGCAGGTAGACTTCAGAAAAACCTAGAAAGACTTGTTTGGACTGATGCTGAGTGAAGTGAGCAGAACCAGAAGAACGTCATACACAGTAATTGTCACATTGTGTGATGTCTAACTTTGATAGACTTAGTCCTTCCAAGCAGTGCAAGGATCCAAGACATCTCCAAAAGTCTCTTGATGGAAAATGCTATCCACATCCAAAGAAAGAACTATGGAGTTTGAATGAAGATCAAAACATACTATTTGCTATTTTTTTCTTCTGTTTTGTTTTGTTTCTTCTTTCTTGTGGTTCCTCCTATTGGTTCTTATTCTTTACAACATGACTAATGTGAAAATATGTTTAATAGGAATGTGTGTGTAGATTGCATGCCATCTTGGTGAGGGAGGCAAAGAGAGAGGGAGAAAAGGTTTAGTGCTCAGGAGCTTATGGAGGTGGTTGTTGAAAACTAAAAATAAATAAATTAATTGAAAAAATGGTTGAGTAGTTTCAAGAAGAGAATGCTAACCACTTGGGGCAGGGAGGGGGGATAATTCAGGAAAGATCTCAGGGAGAAGATGGCACCTGAACTAGGCTTGGACAGAGACTAGAGCCATTCAGAGGCAGGAGAGGTAAAGGGCAGGACATTCCAGGTATGGGGAAAAATCTGTGCAAGAGCAGGGAGATTGGCTGTCATGTACAGCACCCTGTGGTAAGTAGTACGCAGTTTGACCAGAATGGAGAAAGCATAAAGGGGAGTGAGATGCCTGGAAAGGAAACTGGGAGCCACACTGTGCCAGGCTTTAAAGGCTATACAGAGTTTTTTTTTCCTCCTGGAGGCTATAGAGCACTTACTGAAGTTTTGTAACTAAGGAAATAAAATGCTTAGACCCAGGCTTTAGGAATAATACCACCTTAACCGCTGAGTAGAAGACGGATGGAAGATGAGAGAGAGCCAAGACTGAGGGGCCAAGGAGAAGGATATTACTACAGTTCAGGTGAGAGATGGTCATGGCTTGAGGGTGGTGGGTGGGCTTATGTAAATGGATAGAAAAGGATAGCCAAGAGAGGGACCATAGTAGAGATATAAAACGCAAGCCCCATCTAGCGATCAGATGACAAATCTTACAATTTCTTTTATACAACATCTGTCTTTTCTTCACTCACACAGTTACCACCCTAATCATGCCCTCATCACCTCTTGCCTAGAATGGTGCAGTGTGCTTCTGGTTGGTGTCCTTGCCAAAAGCATCTTTCCATTCTGATCCATTCACTTCCCAACTACCAAAGTGATTTTCCCAAAGCATAGGTCTGGTCATGTCATCTCTCCTGCTCAGTAAATTCTAGTGACCCTTAATTAGCTCTAAAATCAGCCACAAAGCCTTTATTTGCCCTTTAAAGCCCTTCACAAAGTGGCTCCTTCTTTTCCAATTTTATTTACATTCTCCTCTTCTCTAAGGATTCTAAAATCCATAAAGTCACTAGCTTCCAATTGCTCTATTCTAATTTTTAAGGAAGTATTTTCTTCAGTAATCTTTTGGACTTCCTTTTCCATTTGGCCAATTTTTCTTTTTAGGGCATTCTTCTCCTCATTGGCTTTTTGGACCTCTTTTGCCATTTGGATTAGGCTATTTTTTAAGGTGTTATTTTCTTCAGTATTTTTTGGGGTCTCCTTTAGCAAGCTGTTGACTTGTTTTTCATGATTTTCTTGCATCACTCTCATTTCTCTTCCCAGTTTTTCCTCTACTTCTCTTACTTGCTTCTCAAGATCCCTTTTGAGCTCTTTCAAGGCTTGTGACTGATTCATATTTTTCTTGGAGGCTTTGGATGTAGGAGCTTTGACTTTGTTGTCTTCTTCTGGTTGTACGTTTTGAGCTTTGTCACCAAAGTAAGATAATATAGTCTGACTCTTTTTGCACTGCTTGCTCATGATCCCAGCCAATTACTTGAGTTTTAAACTCTTTGTTAAGGTAAGAGACTGCTTCCAATGTGGAGAATGTACTGTCCCAAGCTTCGGGGGTTTGTACAGCTGTTTTCAGAGATACTTGTAGGGACCTGTAAATTTTCAGTTCTTCCCAGGTGGTATGATAAGGGATGAGATGTTTACTCCTTTCTTGGCCTGTGCTCTGGTCTATTAGTGACCAAAAGCACTGCTTTCTGTCCTGGAACTGTGAGGAGGGTTTTCTCTCCACAACCACTACAAGCTCCACCACTGCAGCGCTCCTCCTTGTCCCAGGACCACCACCCAGAACTGTGACCCAGATCCAAGCACAGGCAAAGCAAAAGAATCCTGCACCAGCAGAGAGATCCCTGCAATCCCCCTCTGATCAGCCACTCAATTCCCCCTCAGTCTGTGGGCAGGAAGCTCAGGAGGCAGCCCCTGCCCTGGGCTGTGCTCAGGGAATGGAGCTGAGACCACCCTTCTTCTCTCTTAGCACTGCAGAAACAGTCTTTTCCCACTGAACTTCTCAGTTGTCTTTGGTGTTCATGGGTTGAGAAGGCTGGAAACTGCCACAGCTGCCCGCAGTTCAGTCCTCTGTGGCCTGCTCCAGGTTTGCTGCGGCCTGTGCACCCACGCCTCACTGCGCTCCTCTTCCTGCCCGGTGTGATATACCTTTCTGATCAATCATCCAGGTTGTCTTGGGCTGGAAATTTGCTTCACTCTGTCTTTTTGTGGGTTCTGCTGCTTCAGAATTTGTTTACAGCCCTCTTCTATAGGTATTTGGAGGCGTTTGGGGGAGAGCTCAAGCAGGTCACTGCTTTCACTCCACCATCTTGACTCTGTCCCCTTGTTGTTTAGGATTCTATAATCCAGCCATACTAGCCTGCTTCCTGTTTTTCAACATGCCCCTCGATCTTCTGACTCCATGCCTTTGTATTGACTCTTCTGGAATGCCTTTCCTCCTAACCTCTAACTCATAGAATCCCTTTGTTGTTGTTGTTTAGTTGTTTCAATCACGTCCAACTCTTTGCGTCCCCAATTGGGGTTTTCTTGGCAAAGATACTGGAGTGGTTCACCATTTCCTTCTCCAGCTCATTTCACAGAGGGGAAAAAACAGTGTTAAGTGACTTTCTCAGGGTCACATAGCTAGTAAGTGTCTGAGGCTGGATTTGAACTCAGGCCTTCCTGACTCCAGGCCTGGTGCTCTATCCACTGCACCACCTAGATGCCCCTTAGAATCCCTAACTTCCTGTAAGACTCAGCTCAAATGTTACCTCCTCCAGCAGGCCTTTCACCCTTCCCAACCCCTGCCCAACTGCTAGTGCCCTCCCCTCAAAGCTTACTTTCTAGCCTGCTTTTATCCTATATGGTCTGATTTATATATGTTGTTTACCCTCTTAGAATGGGAGTTCCTTGAAGGCAGAAACTGGTTTTGCTTTTTCTTTGTATCACCATGGTGCCTGAAGAGCCTGGCACAGAGTAAAGACTTAATAAAAGCCTGTTCATTTATTGATTGAGGTCTGGTTGGAATGGGGTCAGAGTGGAGGACCCTAAAGGACATGGTAAATGATCACAGGCAATTGTATCATAGATCTAGGGGTGGGGGGAAGATATCCTCAAGGCCTTTACAGCCCAACCCCTCTCATTTTAAAAATAAAAATGACCCAGAGAGGTAGATGTGACTTTCCTGGGATCACAGACCTGGTCAGTGTGTGACTAGTTAGGCCTTCCTGACTCTGAGCCAAGCACTCCATTCGCTGCCCCACCTAGCTGATGTTTTCTTCAGGCTCTTTCCACCTTATAGATATTTTTCTATGTGTTCAGGAGAATGTAAGGTATTTGAGAGTAGAGATGCTTTGTTTTTTATCTTCAACACCCAGCCTAGGGCCTGGAATATAGTAGGAACTTAGTAAGTGCTAGTTAAATTGAACTGAATATTTTATTTCTTCAAATAAACTCTAAGAAGGCATCTACCTAGCTCAATACCTAGTGCTAGAACTTCAGTAAATAATTCCTAAGGGAATAAAATAAAAATGTCATTGTGCAAGAAGGTACTCACGGGGGATTGTCACATTTCCTTTGTCTGAACCGGGCTCCAGTCCCACATGTCCTACTGCACATGCTCCAAGGGCTCCATGTACTCCAGTCTCCATCCACATGCTCTGGGATAGGAGTTTTACTGACACACTCCCCGGCACGGCACCACTGAAATGAAGCAGGGTGAATGTATGTTCACTAAGTCAGGTGACCTCGGAGAAGTACCATTCAGGTTACAATATGGGACAAGGAGAAGGCAGAAAACCTCTTTGGATAAGTTGTGTTTGTCCACTTGGGAGTGGGAATGGGACAGCTCTGGTACCTCTCACTTTATGAAGGCTATGAAATGGTCATTTACAAGATAATTCTAATTGTGAAGTGATGGGCAAGGTTCTTTCAAATAAAGATTTCCAGTCTTTTGAGAGGGGAATTTGGCAGGGAAGCTGGGGATGAGGGGAAGCTAGAGAAGTCACCATCAAATCAAAGAAATTAGGCCACCAGGCTGTCTTGCCAATGTTGCTGTTGTTGATTGTTCAGTCGTTCCTGACTCTTCGTGATCCTGTGGACCATGGTATGTCAACGTTCTCTGTAGGGTTTTCTTTGCAAAGATGCTAGAATGGTTTGACATTTCCTTCTCCAATGGATGAAGTCAAACAGAAGTTAAGTGACTTGCCCAGGGTCACAAATCTAGTAAGTGTCTGAGGCCGCATTGAACTCAGGTCTGCCTGACTCCAGGCCCAATGCTTTATCCACTGTACCATCTAGCTGCCTCTGTCTTACCTATAGTAGGTGCTTAATAAAAATTGTTGAATGGATTCTAGCTTTAGATATCTCCACCAGTAAGTTAAGTCCAATAGTCCTAAGGAATGGCAAATCATTCTTCTTCTATCAGAGCATATTATAAAACAAAAATGTCATTTTTCTTCTCTCTCTCTCTTTTTTTTTTTAAAGAGAATTACAGGACAAGTGTCATGGGGAATGGTGAAAAAACTGAAACCAGTTTTGAAAAAAGGTCAATGAGGGCTCTCCTACAGTTTCCCTCTGAGATGCTCATGGGGCTTTATCATAACAAAAACTAATCCTTAAATTAGGATTCTGATGATTGCCAATTGCTGTAGAGGAATGCAGTCCAATAAAAGACTTAAAAGATAGCTGCTTGGAGTAAGCAATTACCTTATCTGCCCCACACTCAGTGCCATCCAGAGGAGGGTCCAGCTTAGTTTTGCAAGATGTATCCCCTTCCACAAGACACCACAGCCCTGCACACATCAAATGCTGCAATTGTAAAGGGAAGGGAAAAAATTATTTCTAGTGATTTCCAAGGCCAATTTGAAATTTACTGATATTGGTACCCAAGCTCTGAATTGTAAATAGAGTCAGCAAAGATAACTTTTTTTCAATTGCTATTTAGGACTAAATATTTGCAATTTAAAATGGGAGATTAGAGAAAAAAGAAAATCTGAATCATTTTATATGCAAATAAATTATAAGTATAGGGCTTTTAAGAGGGGAATATATACATATACACACATACATACATATATGTCTATATATGTATGTATAGTCAAAAGTTGATCTCTCTCACTCCAAACCTTTTGCAAGAATTACGCCAAATAGAATTAGCTGGACTGATGTGACATATCAACTATCTGGAAGTCAAAAAATGTATAATCAAAATAAATCCTGAAATTTAGAATGTGTAAGAACTCACTCTCCAATTTGGGGCATGTCCCAATACCTTTGGATCTTCCAAATTACTCAAAGAAAGGCAGAAAAGCTGTAATGTTGAACCAACATGTCCACATGGATAAACCACATAGACACCTAATATGCCCTTAAATTGTCTGTGGAATGAGTCAGATACAATTGATTCAATACATCAAAATTAAGCATGGTTAATTTAAGACATTAGTGAAAGAAGCTAACTTTCCAGTGTGTAGCTAAGATGATGGATGGGTGGGCAGGCCAATGTTCTTAAGAAAAAGTAAGTATCAAAATTCTTTTCATAGAACAATCAAGTATAGTTTCAAAAGTGTTCACTTCACCTCTTAACCTTGAATATGTTCATATGTTCTAATGGAGCACTTTAAAAAAAACCACATTTTTATTTAAAGTCTTGAGTTCCATATTCTATTACTCCCTCCCCACTCCCTAAGATGGTAAGCAATTAGATATAGGTTATACATGTGCAGTTATGTAAAACATTTCAGTATTAGTCATTTTATACAAGATTCAAATAAAAGAAAAAAAAGACAAAGAAAATGAAAATAGCGTGCTTCAGTCTGTATTCAATCAATATCAGTCCTTTCTCTGGAGGCAGATAGTCTGCTTAATCCTGAGTTCTTTGGAACTGTCTCAGATCATTGTATTGCTGAGAATAGCTAAGTCATTCACAGTTCTTCAATGAGCGATATTGGTGTTACTATGTACATCTTTCTCCTGATTCTGTTCACTTCACTATGCATCAGTTCATGTAAGTCCTTCCAGGTTTTTCTAAAATCATCCTGCTTGTCATTTCTTATAGTGCAATAATATTCCATTATAATCATATACTACAGCTTGTTTAACCATTCCCCAGTTGATGGACATCCTTTTGATTTCCAATTCTTAGCCACTACAAAAAGAACTGCTATACAATTAGGTCTTTCCCTCCCTTTTTTTGATGTCTTTGGGATCTAAACCTAGCAGTGGAATTACTGGGATCAAAGGGTTTGAACAGTTTTATAGCCTTTTGGGCATACTCAATGGAGCACTTTCAAGTAATTTTAAACATGTGTATAGTTGCATAAGCATGGATTTGCAACTCTAGCTTTTCAAAAGCCAAAAACACTAAGAAGTTTTAGGGATGAAAAATAGAAGGAAAAGTTGAGCAACAGAGGGTGAAAAGAGTTAGATACTTAGATCTATACTATTTGTCAGAAGTGTCTGTACTGATCATCCTAAAGAAGTTGAAGATTTGAACGAAATATTATATATGTCAAAAATATATATTCTATTATTGTTCACCTATCAACATTACAATAAAAAGATGAGAGTCTCATTTCTAAAGCCAGGTGGTACTGTAAAGATTTATTTTAACTTGGGAATTAGTTTGTTTCAACACACATTAACCTTATACTATTTCAATAATACAAGGTGCATTTATGTGTGTACACATGCATGTGAAAGAAATTGAGAACTGCCAAACAATACTTACATGTATTTATGTGGCTCTAATGTCTAATAATTAGGACAGATCAAAAGAGATGGGAATAAGGTTGTATTAAACAGTTCATTCATTAATGATAGGCTTGCATTTATATAATGTTTTGCCATTGCGAAGTATTTTCATTTGCATTATCTTATCTGATTCTCAAAGCAAACCCCATCTTACAAATGAAGAAGCAAAGCATCAGAAAAATTAAGCAACCTGCCAAGGTCTTGCAGTTAGTAAATGGCAGAGCCTCTGAACCTGGAGTTATGAAGGTCAGGGTTCAAATCCTAATTCCAATACTATCTGTATGTCCCTGGGCCCATCACTTAACCTTTTGAACTAAATGAAAATAAACAAAATTAACATAATAATGGCACACATCTCATATGTTTTTTGTGAGAATTGTCAAATGTACAGTGTTTTGCAAACCTGAAAATGTTATATGAATATGAGCTTCTATCTGCATCATTTTCTGATGTCAAGTTTCACGTTCTTTCCTCTATACTATGATACTTTCCTGAGCTAATTGCTATAGGGTATCTCTGGCCCCATAAAGATGGCATAGATACAAATAAGTTAAAGCATGAAGAGAGATATCATATGGAATGGTAGTTAGGTCAGAGTTCACATAGTACAGTAGGCAGTTCAGAGGAGGAAATGATTACTGTCAGTCTCCAGGACAGATTTCTTGGAGATAGTATTTGCACTGTGTCTTAAAAGGACAGAGATTTGGAAAGATACAGCTAGAAAAATATGTACTTAAGGCAGAGGGAAAAATGTGAGCAAAGGCATGTAGCTAGGAATACTCAGGTTGACTAGTAAATAATCCAGTTTGGCTGGAATATGGGATGCATGAAGGAGAGTAATGGGAGATAGGCTTGATTTGGTAAGTAATATGAAAGCTGGATAAAACTAAGGATTTCTAAGCAAAAAGAGGACAAGAATTGACTGTTCTCACTCTCCCTCATCCCACATATCCAATCAGTTACCATATCTTGCTGTTTCTACCTCTATCACACATGCATCTTTTCTCCACTCACACAGCTATCCCCTTACGTCACAGCCATCATCACTTCTAGCTTAGATTAATGCAACAGTCTCCCAATTAGTCTCCCTGCTTCAAATCTCTTGCCACGCCAGTCCTTCCTATACATTCTGACAAAGTAATTTTCCTTAAGCACCAATCTGACCACATGACTCCCATATTCAATAAATTCAGGTCACTTCCTATTGCTTCTGGAATAAAATAAACTCTCCTCTCTTACTATTTAATTCCCTACACAACTGGCCTCCAATCTGTGTTTCTAACTTATTATAACATTGTACCCTTCCTGTACTCTATTGTCCAGCTAAATTTAAGTTAAAGTCCTATCTCTGTGCCTCTACATTGGCCATGCCAACATGCCCAGACCACCTTCCCTCCTTAGCTGTACTTCAGAGTACCGTTCTTCCTTGAAGACTCAGTTCAGCACCATCCTCTGAAAGAAGCCTTTCTGGATCTCCCTAATGCTTTCCTCCCACGTTATTTTGTATTTAATTACTCTGCATATGTGTGTGTCTATGTACAAACACACACATATGTATTTACATATTATATATTTTATTTATTTTTTCTATATGTACATCTTGTCTGTCCTATGAGAACATAAGCTCCTTGTGGAGAGGAATTGTTTATTCTTTGTATTTGTATCCCTAGTATCTAGCACAGTGTCTAGCACACAATAGGTGGGTACTTCATAAATTCTTGTTGTTTGAATGATTTATGAATGGAGCTATTTTGTAGAAAGATGAATGTGGCAATGGATTGCAGATATGAGAGAGGGGAAGAAAAATAAAGACAGAGAAATTAGTTAGGAAGTTATTGTAGTAGTCCAGATGAGGTTTAAAAAAAAAAAGAATCTGAACTAGAATCATAGTGATGGCAAAATGGAGAGAAGAAAAACTCAAGAAAACTCAAGACATAGCAACTGAGTGCATGTCAGAGGGGAGATAAAGAAAGAATCAAAGATGACTCTGAGGTTATAAGGCAAATCAGAGAAAATGGTGATGGAGATTGACATATACAGGGAAGTCAGGAAAAGGAACAAGTGGGAGGTGGAAGGAGAAGTTTGTCTGTTTACTTTGTACTAGATTTAAAGTACCAACACACTAAGTTGGAGAGATCTAAGAAATACTTGAGCACGCTGATCTGGAGCTCTTCCAAGAAGTTGGGGCCAGATATATAGATTTGGGAGTCACCTTTATAGAGGGAATAGTTGATAGTGGAATTTGATGAGATAGCAAGACAAAGAGCATGTGAGTTTTGCCATAAAATCTTTTATAGTAGTGGTCTTTATAAATATTTTGTTATTAGAAAAGAGGAGCAAGAATATAAAAAGAAAACTTGATCACAGCTTTTGTGATAAAGTTCTAGTTATGTGCTCACTTTGCTTATATGTGCTGGAGCAAAGCTTTTATGCTGCTAATGACAGTACAGCTGAAAAATAGGGCTATTACAGCAGCCAACTTCATTGTGTTGTCCTGAGTAATAATAATAAAAAAAACTCCGTGATTGTACTTGCTTCACTATAATATGCTCCAGGGCTGCTAAATAACACTACAACTTCCACAGGAAAAGGAAACACACAATAATTGTGTAGTAATGAGGCCATATGGTGGTGATCTCAACAGAATTCTACAGGAAGTGAACAGTTCATTGGGATCTCCAGAAATACAAGCCAGATGAAGTGATGAATATTACTGTATAATGCTCTCTTCTATAATTTGCCAAGTCCACAAGTCATTCCTAAGGAATGGCACTTCAAGTCTCTATATGTGGTCTGTTTAGCATAAAAACCTGTGACCAGCTATTCTGTGGAATGAAAATGGTGACAAGGCTACTTGATTATTTTTAGTCATAATTCTTAACTTTTGTTTGGTTCCTGATTTGAATTTGACTTTCTCATACAAATATAGCAGGATACTGTGTGAAGAAAACAGGTTTCATTCTTGTTCCCATTTTGTGTGACTTTGGAGAAGTCAATATGCCTCTATTAAAGAAATACATATTATACACATATATATATTCATACATTTATGCGATACATATATGCATTTTGTAGTTTTAAAAATCTCTATATAGATATGAACAGGACTATGAATAATTGCCTTCAAAATTTTCATCACGACATGCTGATGTACTTAGAGACCTTCCGATGACAGGTCTTCTTAACCGAATAGAAGAAAAAGCCCATTTTGGCAAAACTCAATTGCTTCCATTAGGAAACCTTTGCCAGTGAAATAAGTGAATACATTATAAGATCCTCTCCAAAAAACTGTCAAGGAAAAGACAGACAAGCACCTGAGTATGGATAGAAGAAGTGTGATTAGATTATAGCCCTGCCTATTGGCAGGAGGTACTAGTTGCCCTCTGGTAATTACTAATGCTATGATTTTATGACCTGGTCTCATTAGGCAGTAAGAGTTTAGCTCTAGTTCAGATATTTATGTTACTCATCACCTTCATAAATAGGTGGTCATGTAAATGACAGAAAGAAATTCATGAGGTGGTTATCTAGGAATAGAATTTCCATATAATTGGTAAAGAAAATTGTTAAAGAAAAAGGCAAATGCCATCCCAATTTATTCTCATAGATTTTAAAATTTACTTGTTTTCAATTTGTTATCACTAGAATTATATCTATCACACAGCCATATATGAAATATATGTGTTTACATGTATTTATTATATTATGCATATTATAGTTATAGAATATATGTATGTATATATAAAATAGATATGTATTATATGTGAATTTATATGCATTTATCATATTGTATTATACATATATTCTATTTGTAGAATATATATGTGTGTGTGTATATATATATATATATATATGCATACATATGTGTATGTGTGTGGGTATATGTTTGTCCCATCAGAGCAACACAGTGATACACAGTAATTTTGAACCAAGAGGAGGAGGAAGTAGATTTACTAGCTACAGAATACAGAAAGGAACAATTAATTGGTTCCTTGGGTCTTAGGTTCATCAGAGCAAGGATTCATGGGATGGTCCAGGGGAGTATGAGGGCAAGACATCCACTTGGATCGCCCATTCTTTCCATCACAGTCCTTGTCAGGGGTAGGTACCAAAGTTAAGAATGTCAGTAGTAATGTCAGTAGCTGGGATAGTAGCATGGTGAAGAAAGATTCTAATCCCAGGTAACACATAGCAATTTCAATTCAATATTCCTTTCTACCATAATCCCCCTAGGTGGCTGGGGCCAAGGCTTCTTGTGACCACACTGTTGGAGAGAATATTTTTTAAAGTATAATCCACTTATTAAAATTTTTAAACGTTTCCAGTGAATTGGGATAGTCAGTCAATATATATTTATGATCTCTACTATGTGCCAGGTAATGTGGTATGTGTGGGGAATACAAAAAGAGGCCAAAGACAATCTCTACCGTGAAGGAGGTTACAATGTAATGCGAGAGATGACAAGCAAACACGTATGTACAGACAAGCTATGTACAGGATAAATAGGAAATAAGTAAAAGAGGGAAGACATTAGAATGAAGAGGAGTTGGGAAAGGCTTCCTGCAGAAGATGGGATCTTAGGACGAAGAAAGCCAGGGAAGCCAGTAGGCAGAGGAGAACATTTCAGGCAAAGGAAACTACCATAGAAAATGCCTGGAGTCAAGACATGGAGTGCCTTGCTCTTGGAATAGCAAGGAGGCCAATGTGACTGGATCAAAGAGTATGAAATGGGCAACAGAGAGTAAAGTGTAAGAAGCCTGTAAGATGATTAGATTAGATTAGAAGGGCTTTGAATGCCAAATAGAATTTTATGTTTTATCCTGGATGTAGTAGGGAGCTTACATGTAGTTTACCGAGGAGCAGAGTTGAACTTGTGCTTTAGGAAATAGGGGAATGAGAGATAGGCAAGAAAAAAGGATTATGATTCTTACACAGAGAGAAGAAGCAAAAGTGGCTATGTTGGTTTTTTTAAAAAGTATATATATATATATGTATATATGTGTGTGTATATGTGTGTGTGTGTGTGTGTGTGTGTATTTATTTATTTTAGTTAGGCAATGAGGTTAAGTGACTTGCCCAGGGTCACACAGCTAGTAAGTGTTATGTG
Source organism: Phascolarctos cinereus (assembly GCF_003287225.1). Lineage (NCBI taxonomy): Eukaryota > Metazoa > Chordata > Mammalia > Diprotodontia > Phascolarctidae > Phascolarctos > Phascolarctos cinereus. The sequence continues at coordinate 133,450,230 of NW_027555736.1, forward strand.
TCTGAGTTCAGATTTGAACTCAGGTCCTCCTGAATCCAGGGCCAGTGCTCTATCCACTGCACCACCTAGTTGCTCCAAGTTTATATACTTTTAAAAATTAAAAATTACCAGAGAGTCATGGAAATTTCTAACAGAACCCTTGATTCAGAGGCATCCTCCTGGGTACCCTTTTAGGACTTCTTAGGTTCATTGCCCCCAAACAGGTGGAATCTGAGAACTTTTGTTTTTGAAACTCCCCCAAGCACTACAGCATTGTCCTAGGTAAGGTTTCAACAGGGTTGGAGACTGGGATTTTCTCCTTACCATTGCTTTCTGCTCTCATTCCCAACTTCTGGTGGCCACCGTTGCACTTTTGCAGGACTTTTTCATTGTCCTTGGTAACTCTACTGGTCAGCTTCTGCACTTCTGCTATTCCCCAGAGGACGGAAGTTGTTACCTTCCTTGGGGAATTAGCTCTCTAACAGTTAGCCCATTTGTAAAACACGATCACAGTGTTGCGCTGATTATGCATAACCGAAAAACAATTTTTGTGCCAAAGTGTCTGCATACTTATGAAATCCAGGTCCCACAGCCTGTATTCTTCTACTCCAGGGATGTTATTGGAATGCTTCTTTCTTGCATTGTTTAGACTACTCTCCATCTTCTACCACCACCAGATAGCTTAGGGTGAATCTATGTGTTTCATATTTTCTCTTCATTAGACTAGTGTATGTGCCCGATGGTCAGGTAGGTGGCGCAGTGGATAAAGCACTCAGGCCTAGAGTAAGGAAGATCGGAGTTCAAATGTGACCTCAGACATTTACCAGTTATGGGACTCTGGACAAATCACTTAACCCTGTTGCCTCAGTTTCCTCCTCTGTAAAATAAGTGGGGGAAGAAAATAGCAAACCACTCCAATATCTTTGCCAAGAAAACCCCAAATGGGGTCACAATGAGTCAGACATAACTGAAACAATTGAACAACAAATGTGCCTAGAGGATACGTAATTTCATCATACTATACTTGAATGATCTGTGATTTCATCAGTGTAGAGACCTCCTGGTATGGGAATTCCCTTCAATCAGCCAGTCTGCCTCCACTGACACAGATTCCAATATGTCAATGATTTCGTAGATATGTCTGAGGGAATTGCTTAAAACATATAGAGGTTAAATGACCTGCCACATGGTGAGTGCTAGAGGAAGGTTTTGAACCCAAGTATTCTTGCCTCTAGGCCAACACTTAATCCATGATGCTGTACTGCCTCTATTTTACAAAACAATGCCCAACAAATATTTATTGAATCTGTAGCTTGAAAGGTTGTCTCTCTGGCATAAGTTTAAATGCCATCAGTCTTAACTAAGATGAGGTTAGTGCAGGGGTGAGGGGATAACAAAATGGTAATTAGAGAAATTGAAATAATAAGTTTTCTCTTAATGGTTAAGTGTAGTAGGACTCAGAGAAAGCTCCTATGTACTCTCTTTTTTCTGATTTTGTTCAGTTGTTTTTCAGTTGTGTCTGACTCTAGCTATTGAATGATTTATCAGTCTGCATTGTACTCACTTCACTAGAGTTCAGAGCTCAAAAAAGAGCCCTGTTACATATGAATTTCAGGTTTTATAATTTTTATTCAGTACTTGAAGGTAATTGAATAAAAAGTATATTTTTAATATTTTTCTTGAGTTTTGTACAGAAGTCATTATTATGTGGGAGCATGCTACTCTCTATACTATGCATCTACTTAATGTCAATGTATTTGGATTAGATTTTTGATTCAAAACAATAATGAAAGATAATGATTATGTAAAAACCCTCAAAAATGTGTTGCCGATAAAAAAGCCAAAAAGTAGATTAGAAAGAAAAGCCAAGAAATGGATGAAAAAAGATACTAATCCAAATTTTCCACAAATACAACTCCAATTTGAAAGCCTTCCCTTCAAGCAGAGTGCCAGCTTGAAAAGCAAACGTGGTGCTCTGCACGATTTGCTGGAACTTTCTGCATCCATGCCACTGATGCAGAGACTCTGCCTTCACACACACTGTGTGGTGAGAGTCGAGGGGTCCAGGTATTCTGCTCAGTCAGGAGGTCAAGGACACCAAAAGAGGTCAGCTTGCAAAAACTCTAGATGGCTCTCTGGGATGGAGTCTGCTGTAAACTTTCAAACACTTTTGGAAAATTGGGACTATCGGCTGCCAAAGTACAACAGCATCAGGACAGGATGCAGATGCTTGGAGAGAAGATGAAAATGAGACAGTCAAGACAGTTCTCAAAACTGGCACCCGTGCAAGTCTACTACTGTACAACACTGTCTGAAAGAGGTTGTGTGTAATTTCAGGTTGAATCTAGTTATATCAAGTCTTGCCAGATTAACCTAGGTCTTTTTTTTTTGCCTGTAATAAAAAGGGGGTGACTTAACTTGGGGAAAAATTGTCCTGGCTAGATCTAAACAATGATCCTGATTATAACTGATGCAAACCTCAATGAAATCAGGGAAAGGATAAAAAGAGACTTATGAATGATAGAATGGCATTGATTAGAGTTAAGAAAAATTGAGGATAATATACATAAGCAAATATACCAAAATAGAGATTGTTTTCGTTGGGGAGAGACGCCTGGAAACAGTAATGTTGAGAGTGCTATGGGTGAAGACAAATGAAAAATAGATGTCATATTAAATAAAAGGGTATGGAAAGGAGGAATGAGGCAGAGCTCCAAAATATGTTCATAGTTTTTACTACCAGTTACCAAAAAAAAGTGAACCAAATTAAAAAAAATTAAATGCCATATGTTTAAGGGAATAATAAAGTAGATGAGAATGCAGAAGGCACCCTTCCCTTATTCTTATATTCTAGGTTACTTAAAACAATTGGATTCCTGCTTTGGTAACTGGATTTTATTTTTTCAAAACAAAACTAAAAAAAGGAAAATAAAGGATTTAAATTTTCCTTTCAGATCCTTGAAGAAGTCAGACTTCAGTTAACTAGTAAGGCTGATCAATACCACTTCTGGTCACTCTTTTCTTTTCTATGTGGTTTTCTTTACATAAAAATAGGTCATATACTTTGAGAAAAAGTCTGGGAAAAGTCTAACTGATGAGTAGATTGGACAATGTCATGGATTTGTACATCTATACTATGTCGCCTTTTAACTGAAAGCCTCTAAGACTCTGTTAACAACAACAAAAAGAAACAAACTGACAAGGTACTGTCACACCTCAAAACACCCCTTCCATGTCCTTCTTGAATATCAACATTATGGTCAGAAAATCATAGGAACATACATACTTTATGATTTGTGAATCTGTAATTTATCTGACATAATTACTGGGTTTAATTAACTCCAGGGAAATGTTTAAAAGTGGCTTTGTTATTTTAAAAAAGCATGAAAGCAGAGGGAAGATGTAATCATTAAAAAAAGATTGACTAGGCTAATTTCCTAAAGTGTATTTCCTTTTTCTAACAAATATTTACTGTCCAATGTTTATTACTTTTACATTTGGGCTTTTTTTGGGGGTAATGCTTTATTGAATTAAAAATACCACATTACCATTGGCTAAAAGAAGAGACAGCTATATTTGCCAATAACTTCTGGAAGTGATGCCAACTATACATGCCAATTTTTTTTATTTTGGTTCATATTTCTGTAGACAGCTTAGAGACTTACAATACAAGCATTCTGCAGATGAGATGTGAGAGATACAATGTGGGGGGAAGCTAAAATGTTATAAAAATTAAAGCTGACTGCTTGGTGTTAATTTTTTTTACATAGTTCAGTGAATGGCATAAAAATATTTAACCTAGCAATAAGCTGTTTCATGCCTATTCTCAAGAATCACACCAAAATTTTTCAAAACTTTTTCCAAATACTTAAATGAATAAATAGCTTTTATTTTGGATTGGACTTTGAAAGGTTGTTCACCGATCTCTTGTGCCTAAAGAATGCCCACAAATCTAAGACCAGATCAGAAAAATTTTTGGATATGATATACTAGCATAAGAAACACTCATAGCAAGTTGGCATTTCCTACTGTGGGTGGCAGATCCAGGAATGCCACTTCCTTATCCTAATAAAAGATGTGAGAATGGTGTAGTGGAAAGAGCACTGCCTGGATCTGAAATAGGAGGCCTTATATCTGAATTCTGGTTCTGCCATTTACTACCTGTGTGAATTGCAAGTCACTGGGGGGCAAATCCCTTTATTTCTCTGGGCTTCGGGTGTCTATTTTTAAATTGGACAAGATGTTCTCAAAGACCAGTTCCAGCTCTAAAATCTATAATCCTGTTTGGGTGGCAATGGAAGAATCCTAATAATCAGAAAGTGCATCTGGAGCTACCTTTAAGACTTTTATATCTCCTCTCCCCACCCTCAAAAATGAATAAAATAACAAAATTACCTCTATAGTAGTCATGGTGGTCTATAGTTGCCTAATGGATCTTGAGAATACAACCTACCCAGATTCTTTTCTCATTGTTTTCATGTTCTGTATTAACTGGTTTCCAAATCCAAAATAAATAAAACAGAAAATGTTAAACTTATAGTAGATTCCCAGCATCAGCATGTGTTCAACAGTTTTATACCTCTGGCAGTTTTGAAACCCTGTTATAATTTATTATTATTTTCTTTTTATAATAGGTTTAAAGTTCCAGAAATTTTTAAGAAAAAGAAAAATTCACTAAAAAGCAGTTTCTTCAATAATATTTAGGTTCTTTTCCAAAGTAGACTTAAAGGACTATAATGTAGGGTCAAAAGTCTGGTTTCCCACAAAACCAAGAGTTAAGAGATTTATCAATTAAAGCCTTCATCAGAACAGCCTTTGGTGTAGCCTAAGAATCTGGGTAACTTTGAGATGGATCAGAAGGCCAATATCTGAGTTTTGATAAGGAGACTGGTTGGCGTTATGATCAACGATTCTTAATATTTGGGGATTGTGACACTCTTGACTCTTCTCTTCATCCTTACTAAAAGTTCTATACAATACGTACACACAAATTTGTTTTGAAACTACTGAATTAAAAATAATTTTGTTGAGAATTCATATTGTGCTCTGAAATAACTATATAACTTGGAATCAGTGCCCTGAAGAATTAGTACTTGAAATCAGGACAAAGTTGCCATGTTTTTAGATACATGGCTTAACACATTTAATGTCTCTTCCCATATAACTATTCTTCTTTATATTTATTAAGCATTTAGAGAAAATGGAACTGAATATTGAGAATACCAAAATGTCTGAGTTCACAGCCAATTAACCATAAGTTCATTTATTCTTAGTCTCTAAGAGTCCATATTAACCTTAGCATGAAACCTATTGATAGTTCTTGCTTTAAAGGGTACAATTGGTTTATTCTGAAATTTAGATTTATTCTGGAATCTCTCAGGATGCTTTTGGGGAATAAGTTTTAGGTGGTACTAAAAAAACCATCGTCTTCTCAAGGGGATTCAACATGAAGGCATTCTGATACTGAAGGCGTATGAGTAATTTCAGGGCCACTTTAATGAAAATCAATTAGATCTAGAAGTATTCAGAGAACCTATTATTTCTCTGAAGTAGACATAAGATCCTAAAGTAGATCCATGCAAGACCATCTAGTCTAAGGTTGGTGTAGTTTAGACAGCTAGGAGACTTGGAATCAGGATGACCTGAGTCTGAACCCCAATTTGACCTCTTAGCTATGTGACTCATGGTAAATCATTTGACTTCTCTCAACCCCACTCCCTTCATCTGTAAAATGGGGCATAATAATATACTTACTTCACTGGGTTGTTGCAAGTGGGATAATATATTTTAGTGCTTTGCAAATACTGAAGTAGAAAAAAAAGAAATGAATATTTATTTAATTCCTGCTGTGTCTTAATGGAGGCAACTAAGTGGCTCAGTGGAAAGAACCCTGGGCCTGGAGTCAGGAAGACCTGAGTTCAAATCTAGTCTCAGACACTTACTAGCTGACTGCATGCAAGTCACTTACCCTTTGTTTGCCTTAATCCACTGGAGAAGGAAACAGCAAACCATTCCAGTATCTATCCCATACTGGGTCACAAGGAGACAGACATAACTGAATGACTGATCAATAATGTCAACATGTCCCAAACCTTGTGCTAAGCACTTTACAATGATTATCTCATTTGGTCCTCACAACTCTGTGAAGTCAGTGCTATTATTATTCCCACTTTACAGGTGAGGAAACTGAGGCAAACCAAGGTTAAATGGTTTACCCAAGGTCACAAAGATATTAATGTTGAGGATGGATTTGAACTCATGTATTCCTGACTCTAGGGCAATTGTTGTACCTAGTTATCCTATATAAGTGCTATGTGTTAGCTATTATTATTATTAATTATTATTATTATTATTATTATTATTATCATCACCATCCATCTTTCAGAATGGTTCAAACTCACATTACTGAAACATCTCTGAAAGCTGGGTAGGGGCCAGATGTGGCTTTATAGTTTTATTGTATTTTTTGCTTGCCTGGGTTTTACACTGACAGAATAAAAAATCCCCAGCTGGATAGGACCTAAATTTCTCATACTCTATTGCTGGTAAGTACAACACAAATAATGAAGGTTAACCAAAATCCAGAAATGTAAAGCCACAAAAACAAACACAAAAACAAATATCAATGAAAACCATACAATTTGGAAATGAAGCACTAAGTGTTTGAGCTTCATGTAAATTAGTTTATTCTTATAGGTAGTAACCCTTCCCTAATTCAGAAATAATCAAAATATGGTTTCTCTTTTTCCCTTACTTAAAATCAGTGGGACTATTTTGAGGTCATTAGTGTGAAAAATTCCCTCTCCTTTTCCTCTGGAACTGCTCCCCTAGCCCTCTCACACATTATCTCCTTTGACACTTCTTAATGGAAAGATAACTGGCCGTATAATGAGGAGATGTAAGCTTTGTTCTTATCTTCACCACTGAACCACTGACTAGTTGTTATAACAGCAAATGTAAGTCATTTAACTCAGTCTTGCAAATAAGGACTCCCTCACTCCTCTGAGCAAGTAATAATTCATGCTGGGCCTGGAGAAGAAAATGCTGATTTCATTCATTTTATTACCTGTGAAACTCTCAAGGAAAGCGTAAGTAGGAAAAAATGTTTTGTTTTTCCTGGTGACCTACATGAATAAATGTTCCTCCCTTTGACTTCCATAGCAACTTACAAAATGGGAGAATCTTTTAATATCCACTCAGTAGTTTGAGCTCCTGGGAAGAAAGGTGCTAAATGGATTGAAATGATTATTTTCTGTTGACTTCTACTGGTTGTTATCCTTTGTTTTCGAAGAGGACCAAAATTATGTCACTATGCTACAGTCAGGTTTCAGTGTGTCTGACTGTGGCTGATCAGACCAAAAAGAGCTTGGAATGTTCTACCACAGGTTGGGCACAAATGTGTGAACATTTGGGGTGGATCCTCTAAGTTTGCGCATCTTGCATTTCTCTCGAGCTACTTTAATTCTGCTTTGCTCATAGAGCACAGTACCTTCTTTGATGTGGGCATGCCACATCCAAAGTTCCTAAGAAAGATGTTGAGAGTGTCCTTGTATCACTTCTGATCAACATGTAAATGCTTGTCCTGTGTGAGTTCTCCATAAAACAGTCTTTTTGGCAAGCGTACATTTTGCATTTGAACAACGTGGCCAGCCTATCAAAGTCGCACTCTTTGAAGCAGAATTTGAACGTTTGGCAGTTTAGTTTGAGAAAGGACCTCAGTGTCAGGTATCTTATCCTGCCAGGTGATCTTCAGAATCTTCCTAAGACAATTCAAATGGAAGCAATTCAGTTTCCTGGCATGGCACTGGTATACTGTCCAGGTTTCACAGGCATACAACAGTGGGGTCAGCGCAATGGCTCTGTAGACCTTCAGTTTGGCAGTCAGTCTAATATCTCTTCTCTCCCATACTCTCCTTCAGAGCCTTCCAAATATGGAGCTAGCTCTGGCAATGTGTGAGTCAGCCTCATTATCAATGTGTACATCCCTAGAAAGTACACTACCAAGGTAAGTGAACTTATCCATAGCATTCAAAACTTCTCCATTTCTTGTAAGCAATGGCTCCATGGCTGGTGTGATGGCAGCTAATGGAGTACATGTTGTTTTCTTGTTTTTAATTTTGTTTTCTTGTTTCAATTGTTAGGCCAAAATTAACGGAAACAGCAGAGAATCGATCCATACTTTCTTGCATCTCAGCTTCAGAGGCTGCATCAATCATCTGCAAATAGAAAATCATACACCAATGCTCCTTCCACTTCAGTCTTGGCTTGCAATCTTTTCAAGTTGAAGAATTTATCATCAGTGCAGTAAGCTGACCTTGATGCAATGTTCTTCCTCATTGAAAACCTTTGACAACGTGGCTGAAAACATCAAGCTAAAAAGCATGGGAGCAAGTACCCAGCCTTGTTTCACTCCACTGGTGACTGGGAAAGCATGAGTGCATTGTCCATTATCCATCGTCCATGACTTCTACAACTATGCTAATGGAAGAGAGAAAACCCATCTATTCTTCTCCCCTTCTCATATTTTTGTTCCCATTACATTCAAGATGATTATAGATTCTCCATTCACTCTCTGTTCAACCTATGCAAAACCAACCAGCTTCTTGAGGAGAGAGTCATGGTGGTAATATTGTGAGTGGCTTCCCTTGCTCAGCTCCTGTCTCACCTTAGGCCACTACTCATCTGGGGGACTCCTCCTACTAGCCTAACATGCACAGGTATACCTCACCCCAAACAAATCTGGGAAGTAGGCAAAATTGCTCTTCAGTGATGCTCTCCCTTTATCTTCTTCCTTACAACTAGCTGTTTTAGGCCCTCACAATCCCACAGGAGGTGTCGCTTGATTTTATCCATTCTTCTCTTTCCCAGATACCTACTTTCCTGCCTCCCCCTTGCCACTGACCCCCCAAAAAACTTACTTGTCCTGTGACTCATTTCATTTCAACATTTATTAAAAGCACAGAGTCTTCCCTCAAGAACTTTCAAATGAATGAGCAGAAAAGATATATATGAATAGCCATTACAAGAGAAAATGTGACCAAGCACACACGAGAAATCCAAACAAAGCACTCCGGGGAATGTGAGGTGGGAAAGGTCACTTTCAGCTGGGAGAGTAAAGAAGAGAGCATAAAGGAGGTGACCCCTGCACTGGGCTTGGAAGGAAGGAACTTCAGCAAGCAGAGAAGAGAGAGATGAGAGAGATGACAGAATCTTTTTCAAGAATAGAGAACAGCATAAAACAAAGCACAGATATGGTAAGACAAAAACATGGAAAACAGTCCTGTTTATCTGAAACATAGTTTGCAAAAAGAAGGAGTATGAAATCAAGCTCAAAAGATAGATTAGAATAAGATTTTAGGGGCCTTGTGCTTACAGGTGTTTTTTGTTTTATTTGGTAGGGAATGGAAAGATACTGGAAGGTTTCTGTGATTTGGCAAATCTATCTATTTTCATTATTTTTAAAAAATCTACCTTGGAAACTGTCCAGCTTACTCAGAACTTATTCTTTGCTTAAATCTGGAGTTTACTTCCTGGTGTTTTTGTTTGATCTTTATGAAGAATCAGGCAGTAATCATGTGATCAAAGAAGCTTAATCAGCCAGTAGTTTGGAAGATGGATTGAAGAGGGAAAAGATTAGAATCAGGAAAACCAGTTAGGAGGTTAGTTTAGGTGAGGTGAAATTTGATCCTGAACTAAGGTGGTTAGAGTAGAAGTAGAAAAGAGGGAGTAGCTGGAAGACACATTGGGATAGCAATATTGGCAGAACAGAATGGAGAGGAAAGAGAGGAAGAGAGAATATACAAAGATACTTTGACGTTACACAGCCAGGTAACTAGATACAGTCATAGGATCATAAGTTTAAAGCTGTAAGGGACATAAAAGTCTTGGAGGTACCACAAACAGAAGCAGAAATGTTAGAGGGAAGGTCAGGTTTTATGAATTTGAGGTATAGGTAGGCCATTTAGGTTTCCAACAGTTAGGAATACCAGGCTGGACTTCAAGGGAAAGGTTATGGGTGGACCTGGAGAGTCAGGAGTCATCTGCAGAGAGGTAAACATTAAAGTCATACGAGTGTATTAAATTTCCAAAGGAGAATAATAGAGAGACAAAAGAGAAGGCAGTGTTAAGGACAGGATTGAAGAGACTACCTATGTTTAAGGGTGAGAGGATATGGAACCAACAAATAAGACAGAAAAAAAATAATTAGAAGGGTGGAAGGAAAATCATAGATATCACAAGTACTATCATAGAAGACAAGGGAGAAGGTAATGAGAAGGAAGAAGAATTGTCAATAAAAATAATTCACTTTTTATGTTTACCACTCTAAGGTTTATAGACTATTTCTCTCACAAAAGACCTATGAAGCAGGTAGAGAAGGAGGGAAGAAACAGACATTTATTAAGTGTCTGTTATGTACTTAAGTACTTTATAAATGTTATCTCATTTGATCCTCACAACAGCTCTGTGAGGTAGGTGCTATGATCCCCATTTCACAATTAAGGAAACTGAGGCAGTCAGAGGTCAAGTAACTTGCCCAGGGTTAATCAATCAATGAAGCAATAAGCAATTATTAAGTACCTACTGTTTGTCAGGCACTTAATCTTTTGATTAGTACTGTGCTAAGTCACATAGCTAGTAAGTATCTGAGGCCAAATATGAACTCAGGTCTTCACGACTCCAAGGCCAGCACTCTATCCACTGAGCCACCTAACTGCCTGTGGAGTACCTTGTACTCTAGGTAGTACAAGTATTATTACCTCAGTTTTGAAGATGAGAAAACTAAGGTTCAGGAAGACAAGTTATTTGCCCAAGGCCACACAACTAGAAGTATAAGGAAAAGGACTGAAACTTAGGCACAGACTCTGAATCTAGTGTCTTTCTCACTGTACTATGCTGCCTGAACTCTTAATGCTGCAGAGAACTCAAGAAAAATGATGACCGTTTTTTAAGGTCATTAGGTTTAGTGATAAGAAGTGTTGGCAATTGTGCTTTGAAGAACATTTGTCAGAGTCCTTTGAAAAATCATAAAACAAGCTTTGGCAAGATGGCTGAGTAAGGAGCCATGTCCTCTTCATCACTTCAAAACAGCAAGAAATGTACCAAAACTGCAAGTACGAACAATAACAAAGAGAAAAAAGGAAAGAAATCCATGAAAGAAAATTCTAGAAAAACAAGCAGAGAAATTGAAAAAATGAGTAAAGGCAGAAAAGATTTTTTAATACAATGAAGGAATATTATGGGTCAAATGAAAATAAGGGTAAATGAAAATTAACTATAAGTCGTTGTAAGAAAGTGAGTAGTGACAGAGAGAACAGCTTCAGGAGAGTGGTAGGAAAGAAATGTCATGTTAATAGGGAGTTGAAGATTGAATGGGGGATGAAGAAATAAGGGCAAAAAGTCTTAGAATTTAGCAATATAAAGAGGAAGGGAGAGGGAATGATAGTTTACAATAATAGCAGGGTTAAAAGCAGATTTTTGCTTTTTGGATAGGGAGACCTGAATATTTTTGATGAGTGAGAGGGAATAAAAGTAGACAGAAAAAGAGTGAAGGTGCATGAAAGGGAGGAGGGAGCAAAGTCATGGAGGGGATAGGAAGGGGGAGGTTCAAGGGAATATACTTGTAGATGGATTAGATTTGAAAAAGAGGAAAGCCATCTCCTCCTCTTGGATTGGGGGACAGGATGTAGAAAAGATAGGTGAGGACAGTGAGAAATTTATAAGGCTGGATGAGGCAAGGTGAGGGGGTTTATATTAGATGAAATGAGATGATGCTACATAAGAAGTCTGTTACGGTTGAAGAGTCAGTCATACCCTGTAGGTCTTTGATAAAAAAAAAAAGAGTAAGCTAGTTGAGAACTAGGCATTCTAGTTGTGAGCTAGTCTTATGGTTGAAGTAATTCTAGCCAAGTACCTGAAAATCAATTACTTAGGAAAGGAAGAAAAAAGCCACTCTCATCCCCTAGCATTGACCATAGAATAATTTTGTGAACTTTGGGAGATTTTGAACTTTCTAGAAGAGTCATGGCTAAGGAGAATGGTAGAAGCTAAGAAAAACTAGATACCCTGAAGAAAGAAAGCTCCAGGACTCTACAAAGTAGCCAGCAGAAAGATCCACCACACATTGCAGGAAATTCAAGAGGGCCCCACAAGGCAGAGAAAAGGACTTACAGCAACCAGAAGCTATGAGTTTACCCCTTTGACACATGGGTTCTCTAAGTTTAAGCCTACTTCCCTGGACTTTTTATGTACTTGTGTGAGAGTATTTTTCTATTTGGAGATGTTCTATACCAATTACTCTTTTATACCCCTTTCTAAAAGCTAATTATATCTGGCTAGCTAATTGATATCAACTTAATAATCAAAATAGGATCACACTTGTTGATAGTATTAAGGAAACTACCCATGACTGCTTAAGGTTACCCCCTAAGAATCCTGAGGAGAGAAGTATGATCTGGGCTCTGGAGACCCATCTGCTGATATAAGTGTGACTTGAGAGAGTAATCCCTTGATTATGTGCAATAATAAAGTGTTAAATGTTAATATTAGTTTCTACAGGGCTTTTCATTGCTGTAGGCAAAAGAAATCAATATTAGCAAGAATTCCAGAAACCCAGAATGGCAAGAGAGAAGATGGTTTTGGACAAAGAGCTCTTTTATTTCCCTTCAAATCACATTATGATGTTGGTCACCTGTTCTGCTGCCATATAAAACCCAATCTGTGAAAAAGGTATCTACTATGTGACTATACGGCCTAGACAAAACAAAGATTATCTTTTTCCAGTGATATAGGAGAAGCAGGATAATTGAGTGGGTAGAGACAGACTTAGAGACAGGAAGGGCTGGGTTGAAGTTCTGTCTCTGACACATACCAGCTGTGTGCCTCTGGGTACACACACTCTAATAATAAGTAAGCTGCCGAGAAGTTTCTGAAATGCTTTGTTAGAGGAAGATTCCTTAGCAGTCATTGCCTGCACCAATAAAATCATGAGGCGTATCAAAAAAAAAAAGATATGGAAGACGTTTTTACAATAGCTCACTTCCTATGCAGCTGGGAAAGGGGAGATTTGGTTCAACATAGAATGAGAAAGGTAAGAGAGAGGCCACCCAAGTAAATACATTTGAACCTCCGAGATCTTGAGTCAGAAGTCCTGGGTTCTATTCCTGCCTCTGACACATTATTTCCTCTGACTCATTTCCTTATTTATAAATACAAATAATAAAACTTGCTCTGCCTACTCCATCTGAGGTGTTTTGATGATCAAATGAGTTAACTTATATACAGTACTTTTTAAGCTATAAAACATAAAGATGGCAGGTTTTTTATACTAGAAAAGCAAAAAAGAAGGGTGAGGGTTGTATTATGAGCTTCATTAGAGACTGGAGAAGTCCTATTTGATAAAATCACCAGTCTACTCAAGTGCTAAGTTTATCTTGTTTATTTGGTCTTCTCAATAGCCATCAGGATATAAAATGGCCCTATTTATATGTTAGATTTTGGTTCTTAATTGGCTTATAATAGTATGTTACTTTGCCAAAGTCTCCTATTCTATGAAGAACTTATTAGATGTTTACTAAGTGGTTGAATAACTATAACCCAAAACTATTTAATAACTTTTAAATCACATATCATGAAGGGAATAGGGTACAGAAACCTTATTCGAGAGCCAAAGAAGACAGTTTAAATATTTATTTTTCTCAGTCACCTATCTCATTATATTTTAAATTCCTTCAGGGCATTGCCTCTTTCTGTATCTTCAGTACTTAGTATAGTGCATGGCACATAGTAGGCACTTAATAAATGTTTCTTGATTGATGTATTCACTAAATTTTAATATAAAATTTAGGTAATTGCTTTTTAGAGAACAGCAATATTGTAATGCCTTCTCTCACTTTCTGCAATGCAATAGGGCCACACTGAATATGCATGTAAGCTCGAATACTGGATGATCTGTAAGTTGAAATAGGACCAGTTGTCCTGTGAATTTGGTTTCTATTCCTTTCTGAGCTTTTCACTCAGGTTGTGTCCCCAGGGTAGTACTTACCTCCATGTTCTTACAGAATGTTGCATTGGTTCCAAAGAGGATCTGGCACTGTTCCTCCGCACTGTAGTGCATGCCAGGGAGTTTGTGAGGAAGTCGTACAGCATACTGACTTCTGGGATCTGTTACTAGCAAACACATGCTGACTTTTGACCTGAAATATTAAAGAATTAACCCAATATAAAGATGTATATGTAAAAATAAACTATATATTTTTAATATATATATATATATATGCATATATGACTATATTATATAGGCATGTATTTTTTGTGATTTCTATTTCTCCTTTTTATTTCCTTTGAAATAGAGAAAAAAAAATTCCAAATCATTTCTTCCAAAGGGATCCAGGCACAGGGATACATTCTTTTACTGACTGGACTCATTTAGTTCTATTTCTTTCCTATATTGTAAAAAAGTTGATCTTCCCCTTTGAAATCTGTGGGATCTCAAGTGACTATGAAGAGGATCTGAGGATCAAATCAAGCAAACAAGGTTGATTTCCTTTTCATGGGGAGCTGGATAGTTTTTTTTTTAATAAAGAAAACATTTGAAATACACTACTGTTAAAAATTTTTCTTATTAACAGTAGATATTAAATAAGATCTTAGGGTATGTAAAGTACAAGCAGAGACTGTGCTTGAGCAGGGTATTTTTGGTCTTTGAAAAAAAATCAATACAAAATGAATGTTTAATGGGCAACTCAGCCAATTCTATTCCCAGAGGTAATTCTGTTAGCACAGCTGGTGGCACCATAAGGTAAGCTAACCACATAGATAGGACAATGTTTTCTATTGCAGTTGGAAAATAGCTTGGTAGGATATTTTATAAAGGACTTCATGGGTTTTACCTGATTGAAAATGTAAGTATATGAAGAATGAAATGAAATGATAGAACCAGAATAATTTATACAATCAACTACATTGTAAGAATAAACAACTTGGAAAGTTTTAAGAATCAATACAGTGATCATTCCTGATTCCAGAGGACTCATAATGAAACATGATATTGATGATAGAGAGGTGATGGATTTAGGATGCAGAAGGATATGTGTATGTGTGTATGTGTGTGTGTGTGTGTGTGTGTGTGTGTGTGTGTGTGTGTGTGTGTACAGCCATTGAGGGAATTTGTTTTGCTTTATGATGCGTATTTGTTGTAAGGCATTTGTTTTCCTTTTTTGATGTGATTGGGGGGGCGCATTAGAGGAAAAAAATAGGTTTCTGTTAATTTTTTTTTAACAGAGAGGCAGGTGGCAGAGGGTGCTGGATCCAGCTCATACTAGTTCATAAGAGCAGATTGTTAAATTTTCAGCATGAGCACTACCCTTTGGAAATTGGCAAATACTATTAAAAGGGCTTGATCAATTAGGTTTTATCAATTGTTTAAATTTTAGTGTTGGAGAAAAAGTTGATAAAGTAGATTACACTTAAAAGTGTCTCATGTATACATTTCCCCCCTCAGACAGCTTGTTTTTAAATATTTACCCATATGCCCCTAGGGGAGGGTGGTGCTATTGATATGGAGGGCTGCATGCACTTTCAGATGAGGTCACTGTATTACCAGTTTTACTTAACTGTTTTAGTTTGTTGCAAGAAAACTAACAAAGTGGGGCTAATCTGTTCAGTTTTGTAATGCAAAACCAAAACACATTAATGAAATTTAAAGTTTAAAAAAATTCTGTGAGATTTTTGTCTGTTTCCAACAAGGAAGCAAAAACAAAGTTTTGGTGACATGAAATAGGACTTTAAAAAGAGAAATCACCATCAACTACTTGAGGCTGAAAACCTCCTTAAAATCTGATTCCTGAGGCCAAGGAGAAGACAATGAAAACAATCTTCTTAAGACACTTCAAGGGAAAAAAAATGTGCAGGCACACAGATGTATCCCACATACTGTCTCTCTGAAAGTTCCCTTATATTGTCAAGCCCAATGTCATAAGATAGCACAAATTAACTAAAGATGCAAGTGATAGCCCCATATCTTGTTTCTTTGACATCCATCCTTACATAAAATGTTTCAAGTGACTTTGAAATGCGTTATGATTCTTTTTAACGGTCTATCCTAACAGCTGCATGGCAGTAAAACATATCATGTTAAGAATAACATCATTGATCATATGCCTTTACCACCTTCTTAACCTCATTAATACTGGAAATGAGAACTTCCCTCAAAGACAGGGGAAACATCAAGATTGATAAGAACAAGGCTGAAAACTATAAGATTGGGGTCTTAAACTACTGAATTTACTGTGTGTTTGTTGGTGGGTTACTTGTACCATTTCTATGCTTGACTTTCCCTGTTTATGAAGAAGGGATATTAACTGTCTCCCAGACTGTAAAAATAAATGAGGTCCAATAGTGAACCTCCTGAGCCATTCAAAGAAGGGTGCTACCATAGCACATGCTTCTATCTATCTCATTAAGTCATGCTAACCCAGAAATCACTACATTTCTGGAACAAGTTCCAGAATGAGGGTTTGGTGGGAACCAGGATGCCAACATGGAAATATGCATTACATCATAAGGAGGTTGTCATGGCTTCTTCCTATGGCAAATTCTTCAAAGGAAAACCAAGAATGAAAAGAGTCTTGTCTCCTTTCTGAAAAGGGGAATCAGAGTAATCTTCCTATCTTATGTTGCACTTAAGGGAAGTAGCAAGAGCACCATCCCTTTGAAATGAATATTAAATGCAGCTATGAAAACTTTAGGGTGGAAATGGGGGTGCCTTTTTTTTTGTTGAAATCACAAAGTTACTTAACTACTCATTCTGGATTTGCATGTTTTTAAAACGCTGATGGGATGGTTTTTTTCTTTAAATAGTATCATTAGTGGGGCAGCTAAGTGGCGCAGTAGATAGAGCACCAGCCCTGGACTCAGGAGGACCTGAGTTCAAATCTGGGCTCAGATACTTACTAGCTGTGTGACCCTGGGCAAGTCACTTAACCCCAATTGCCTAAAAAAAATATCATTAGGCTGAAATTTTCAATCATTCAGTGGGTGTTTTGGTGCTTGTGAGCTGGGTCCTAGGAATATGAGTACATCTGAGATAATAGGCTGTCTAGTTGTCTGCAAAATGTTTTCCTTTGTCAAAGATATGAGAATATGAAACAGCTCT
This sequence comes from Phascolarctos cinereus, assembly GCF_003287225.1. NCBI lineage: Eukaryota > Metazoa > Chordata > Mammalia > Diprotodontia > Phascolarctidae > Phascolarctos > Phascolarctos cinereus. Next base: position 133,467,361 of record NW_027555736.1, read on the forward strand.
TCAGAGTGAGATGTATCTCAACTTTTCATGAAGTCAATTCTCACATTCTTTCCTTCTCCCTACAATCTGCCTAAATATTAGCTTTGGGGTACAACATCTTTGTTTTTTAGAAGTATCTTATGTCTTCAGTATTATTTATGAAGGGCTTACCTGAGGAAGTTTTCAAGGTCATCTCTACTGCAGGAAGACCATGAGAGGTCACTGGGGTTTCTGCCTTTGACCCATTCTCCAGACATTATATGAGATCTCCCAGCACAGGATAAATGGTCATCATCATGGCTCATTCCCATGCTATTCAAAGAGAAAGAAAGAGAGAGATACCACCACAACATTTAAAATTCAGATGGCATTTAATAATTAATTATATAAATAATCTTTTCAAAAAGATAATTTTATGTTATGTAGAGTTATGATAGGGCAAATCAGCTTAAGACCTCCATAAAGTGCTGGCCATAATCTTATCGAGGAATCAACATTGTTATCATATTCTTATTTCCAGGATGGGTAAAGATGATTGGCTGTGATAGAATCTTGCATGTCACAAACTCCAGGCTTCAGAGGGCTATTAGGATAAAGCTATATTCATGTTTATGTAACTCCTGTTTCAAAACCCATTAGTATGGAACTTTTTTGGTAGAGATACTACCCTGAGTAAGATGAGGAGGGGTGGAATTGGAGAGAAATGAGAGCTTCAGTTCTTAGCCAGTCTCCTTTTGGTGACTCATCATTTGGGTGCTCTGCTTTGAGAAAGAAGATAGAAGATGCCAACCCCACTTCAGGATGATGAAGGAAAAGACTCTGGGGAGATATGAGTAGAGTGGGCAGTCTCTGTCACGTCATTCTTCTCAGTTTGCCACTCTAGAGACCTTGAAGAGTTCCCCCTTGGGTGAGATTCAGGACCTTCTCTCTTGGTTTAGCTGAGTTATCTCACTCTCAATAAGAGAATTCCTTCACTCAGTGTTTTCTGGAATATGTTCTCCTACATAGGCCTTCTCTGATTTCTGTTCTGCTATGATTTGGATAAATGGAATTCTTTGTATTCTCTATGTTTGTTCATTGTGTTGTAACTGGTATTAGGTGGAAAAGGGGTCAAGCCTTGGATAAAGAGCTTCCATCCAACTTGACAAAGTGATAAAAAAAATTAGATGGAACCTTATCACATCCCCTAAATGAACAATATCTAAGGGAGCAGAAAGATATACATCTAGCCCAGCACACCCTTTCTCTGAAGAGAGCAGAGCAGTAGCCTCCACCCTCAACCTCTTGCTCCCCTCCCTTGAAGAAGGGTGAAAAGAGGCTACAGATGTCTATTCCATTTCCCTTTGAGCCACATAAGAGCATCCTCCCCACCATAAGTGGAACCTCTTTATACATGTAGGATGCACTCCTCAATTCTACTTCTTTACATTTAATTCTCACACATGAATATGTGAAAGGATCACAGTGCTAAAGTAGCATTCATGAAGGTACAACTAAAAACATGAAGAAATAGATATGTAATTTTAATATCCTAGCCTGGGCTTGTTTAGGCCATTCACAGGATTATTTCTCATTTCTATTCCCTTCCTCATATTTTGTTTACTTAAACTGAGCAAATAATTATTTAAGATTGATCAATGTGGACAGCCAAACCTGAAAAATTCAGGTCGATATCTCAATATTTTCCCCCAAATCTCAATGTCTATATATCCCCTGAAAATGTTCTTCATTTCTTATAGTTCTGTTTGTTCTATGATAATTTTTTGAAGGAATTGACTAATATTAATAACATTTGTTAAAGTTATTAGATACTTTAAATTTGATCTGGGGTTTGGTACATATCTTGAAATGGAATGATGTTAAAGTTTTCAAATGGGAATGTCTATTGTACATTTTAATTGATTTTACTGAAATGTGGTCAGTATATAGAGGTTACAGACATAAAAAGCCTTGATAATAAAGCAGTCCACAACTTCAAAATAAATAATGTGTTGTTTTTAGCATTCATATAAGACATATTAAACTATATGTTATGAGCTTTGTTTGAGTGCCCATTTATATCACAATGTATTTTAGATATCATGTTGATATTCCTAAGTGAGGTCTACAATTCATAAATTCACTAATTTGTCCTTCCTGAATAAATGACTTAGCTTTCTACTTCACTCTTATCTGGATAGACCCAGTCTTAGAAAATTCAATGCCTTCTTGAGTCTCTGAAATATAAAATTTTAAAATGGAAAGAAGAAAAACCCTTATTAAAAGAGAAGGTTGGGGGGAAAATAACTACTGCACCTTTTATTCCAAGTTTCTCATCTTCACCAAGAATAAACTAGATATAAGAACAATTTTGTTACTGTTCTCTAAAGGAAGTCTTTTGTTCAGACTTATAGTACTAGCTTACCTGATCTAGAATATTTGACACCTAAATTTCTTGATCAATGTAAAATTCTTTTCTCCTGATAAATGTTTGCCATTCAAAGCAAAAGAGTTAAATTTAAGCTTTAAAAACTGACTGTACCTAGTTCATACTGTTTTATTTTAAGAGGGAAAAATTCAATAAAAAATCTGCATGTTTGTTTAATAGACATCGTACCAAGATACTTCAAATTACCTTTAAGCTTTATATCAGTAACCCTACTCCTCCAAGCCAGACTTTATAAAATATCATTCCTTACTACCCACAGTCTCTTCTGGATCTACAAACAACCCTTAATGCAACTCAAAAAACAAAACCAAACCAAACCCAAACACACTCCAAACTCTTCTAAACTTTGTAGACTAGCAACTTTACCTGAGAAAGAAAGTGAATAAAGTAAGAAGTTGGTTTAGGCCATAAAAAGAGTGTGTCCCATATTCTTCTCTTCTCTGAGTTTTAGGAAACATCTATTTGCCTCAGAAGGATGAGGAGTCATCACGTGGTCAGGAGGGAGGGAAAGGCTAGTTTTTGGTTTAGAAACCATAAGCAAGAGTCAGATTAGGTATTGGAAGAATGTGATTTACACACATGCACACAGATACATAAGGGAACTTTATAACTGTTAACATTTTTTTTCCTTTGGTGGTCAAATTTCTAATAAAATCAGGGCAGACTTCAGTGACTACCCAAGTTTCTTAATGTGGCCATCTAGTATTGCCAGAATATTCAAACTAAAGACCTAAAGATAACGACTCAAAGAAGCAACTGATATTTATAAAAGTATCATTTTTTATGTACTACAGCCTTCATGATTACATACCCCTGACAAGAGATTTAAGACTAAAAATGTTATCTTAGACTAGCGTTTCACCTCGTAGGTCTTCTGAGAAGGATTTCCCTTAGGAATGTTCCTGTCGTTAGAATCAGTAAAGTAAGTGGGATTCTTAGGTTTCTGAAGCTAGCCTCTAATATATATCATACTTGTTCTGGATTAAAATGTTCAAACCTTAAATGCCTCATAAATTTACAGTTGTGATGAACTTGCATCGGGCTAAGAATCTTGATACTTGAGGTTTATATAAACTACCATTTATACTATTTTTAGTTTAAATTAAAGATTACGTGACTGAAAATTGCATATTATTTTAGGTCTATCTCCAGGGGCATCTATTATTTCTGACAAGATAATATTTAACAAAAACTTTTAAAGTTAAGTGGACCACAGTAATTTTCATTTGAAACTGCTATGGGTTTTAAATACTCTTATATGCCCTGCACACATAACATTGTCCAGATTTGCCAGACGCAATAAAAACTTAGGAGTCTTATTTTGATTTTATCTTCAAACACAGTGACATGTGGTTTGTATAAAGGATGTCAACAATTCTGACTCATGCTATGGAGTTGATTTACTAGGATGAGTGCTATGGAGTTGATTTAGTTGGATTCAGGGAACACCCCAACAATGATAACAACAACAATAGCAACAATTAGCATTTACATAGCAACGTTTGCTTTGTAAAGCACTTATAAATATTGAGTCATTTTATCCTCAGAACAACCCTGGAAGGTAGGTGCTATGATTATTATCTGCATTTTATAGATGAGGTAACTGAAACAGAGGTTAAGTGACTTAGGAAGGATCATATAACTAGAAAGTGTCTTTTGCTGGATTTGAACTCAGGCCTTCCTGACTCCACATCTAGCATTCTATTTGCTGTAGCCCCTACCTGCCCATCTATTCTTCACTTTATTTCCCAGTGGTAGGAAGGGATGGCCAAATCTTTATGAAATAGTAGGACCACAGATTAAAAGTTGGAAGGGACCTGTATGGGTTATCTAGTCCAAACCCTCTGACTCTCAATTTTGCAGATAAGGGAACAAAGGTCCAGGTCACATGATTAGTAATTTGAAGAATCAGGATTTGAGCACCAGTCTTCTCCCTACAAACCCAGTGCTACTTTAACTATATGATGTTGTGTTTCAAGAGCAAATTTTTTCCAATCATTTTTTAAAGCTACAATTTTGTTTGATAAACCCAAAGACTCCAGCTTCTAGCGTAAGAACTCACTATTTAATAAAGAATTGCTGAGAAAACTGGAAAATGGTATGGCAAAAACTAGTCACAGACCAACATCTTATACCGTATAACAAGATAAAGTCAAAATGGGTACATGATTTAGATATAAAGGCTGATACTATAAGCAAAGTAGGATAGTAAGGAATAGTTTACCCGTCAGATTTATCAAGAAGGGAAGATTTTATGAACAAACAAGTGATAGAGAACATTATGAAATGCAAAATGGATAATTTTGATTACATTTAATTGAAAAGTTTTTGTACAAACAAAGCCAATGCAACATGATTAGAAGGAAAGCAGAAAACTGGGAAAGAATTTTTACAACCAATGTCTCTGATAAAGGCCTCATTTCTAAAATATATAGAGAACTAAGTCAAATTTATAAGAATACAAGTCATTTCCCAATTGATAAATGGTCAAAGGATATGAATAGGCAGTTTTCAGATGAAGAAATTAAAGCTATCTATAGCCATATGAAAAAAAATGCTCTAAATCACTACTGACTAGAGAAATGCAAATCAAAACAACTCTCAGATACCATATCACACCTATCAGATTGTCTAACATGACAAAACAGGAAAATGATAAATGTTAGAGGAGATGTGGAAAAATTGGAACACTAATGCATTGTTGGTGGAGTTGTGAACTGATTCAACCATTCTGGAGAACAATTTGGAACTATGCCCAAAGGGCTATAAAACTGTGCATATCCTTTGACCCAGCAATACCACTTCTAGGTCTGTATCCTAAAGAGATCATAAAAATGTGAAAAGGACTCACATATATAAAAACATTTATAGCAGCTCTTCTTGTGGTGGCCAAAAATTGGAAATTGAGGGGATGCCCATCAACTGGGGAATGTCTTAACAAGTTACGGTATATAAATGTAATAGAATATTATTGTTCCATAAGAAATGATGAACAGGCAGACTTCAGAAAAACCTGGAAAGACTTATATGAACTGATACTGAGTGAAATTGATAGTAAGAATCTATACTCATGATAATACAATGTAAGCTCTTTGAAGGCAGGGATTTGGTCATATAGTCTATGGTATCCCTTATAATGCCTAGAATTGTATTGGACATGCTTGTTGATGTGAATTAATGCATATAGTAGTTTTACTGAATCCTCAAACTGTGTTCAGTCCAATGACTATTTATAGGCATTTAATCTAATATACTGTTGGGAGATTTTTTAAAAAGTTTTTGTGGCATTTCGTATGTACCTTCTTATAAGAGAGCAATCTTATTTGTTTATCTGTGCTTTATTACTGTAACATGATACTATCTAATTTGTTTCAGTCATCTTTAGCAACAGACAGGAGCAAGGACAGATTTCTGCTTAGGTGTTATATGTTGGTGAATATGATCCCTCTCAAACTTCCTCCTCTCTCCTGTACATTTTTTTGTTCTTCACACCCGCATTAGCATTTATATAGCAACGTTTGCTTTGCAAAGCACTTTAGTGGCAGGGAAAGACAGTCTTGCTGAAACTCGACCGGCCTGGGCCTCTACCTATTTTTGAGAGGGGGCTTGAAAATGATATGGTTGGAGTCTTCCTCCCTCCTTTTCGGAGGTAAGGAACATTGCAGATACTGTTATAATTAGCAGATATCAGTCAACAAGCATTTATTAAATACTTTGTTCCAAGCACAGGGGAAAGAAAGAGGCTCCCCCCCAAATGGGGTCCTTTCTCTCCAGGAGCTTATGTTCTTTATCTTTCTAATGTAGGTTACCTTTTCAATACTGATGAAAGTATGTTTCCAAATAAATCTGTTAGATGTTATCTTATACTGACTTTTTTACTCAATTTACTGGTACCTGAAACAATCCAACCTAAGAAGCAAAATTTGTATTTCAGGTAAACAATATGCATAAGAAAGGTTCTCAGAAAAGCTCCCCATGAGAGATTATATTTATTCAGGACTCAAATCATCATTTAATGTAAATGCTGATTGAGCTTAATGACCCTTCATTGTGTTAGTTTTTTGTTTTGTTTGTTTACAAAGGCTTTTTTGGCTAATTTATTTTCTCCAGTAAATAATACATACTACAACCTTAATATATTTAAGGGCTATAAATATGACTTTAGAATTGACCAGATTTTTCATAATATGCAGTACTGTTGTAATTAAAGGGGCCATCCCTTAACTCACTTCTTAAAGAGGCCTATTCACTGAAGGGGCATTGCCTCACTCTAAGTGAGAACCTGAAAAGACATTAGCTTAAAAGGGCCAAGGTCTCCCACTGCATTCTGGGCCATCTCCAGTCATCCTGATCTGTTTCTGGCCACTAGACTCAGACGGCTCTGGAGGAGAAAGTGAGGCTTGTGACTTTGCACAGCCTTCCCTCACTCAAATCAAAGTTAATTGCAAGTCATATCATCATCTTCCTGATGCTGTGGTCCTCTTTGAAAACAAAGGACAAACCACACAATTTAAACCAAGGACTTTGGTTAATTATTTTAGTCCTAAAAGCCAACTTTATAGTAGCAAAGGAAAAAAAACAAGTTTTTAAAAATAAAACAAGCCATTTTGACAATGCTATGTCCAGAGATGTCTCAAGAGCAGGTAAATGTTTAACTATTAGCTCTCCCCAAAAGTAAAATACACTTTCAAGTTTAATCTGCATTATTAATATTTTCTCCATTACTTTCTTAAATCTATATAGTCAACAAAACAATAAATCAAGCCCTGACTTGTAGCATTAATGGATTTATAAGGTATAAATGTTTACAATGAAAATTTAATAATTGGTTTAACCTAGCTCCAGCCCACTCCTACCCTGTTTTCAGCTGATGATATAGTAAGTGGTAGTTTTCCCAGTGGAGGCTAAAAGACCCAAGGGGTGTGTGTGTGTGTGTGTGTGTGTGTGTGTGTGTGTGTGTGTGTGTGTGCGCGCGCGCTTCTTTCCCTTACAAAGGAAAAAAAAGTGGAAAAATGATGTGTCTGTGTTTAAGCAAAAGGAAGGAAGGAACAACAAAGAACAGAAGGAAATATGTATATTCATTCAGTGAATAGAAATAGTGTCTCATAACCCTGGAGGGGATATCTTGTAATTTTCCAAGGACTAATTAATTAATAATGCTTATGTCTAATCCCTAAAGAAAATGTTTTTCAGCAGATACTTAGAACAACATTCATGTTTTAATGAACTTATGTGCTTGTTTGGCTGAAAAAAATTTGTCATTGAACAGCCAACCTGCTGGTAATTGGCCTCTCTTTACTTATATGCACAAGCCCTTAGATAGCAAATACACACATATTGTCACTAAGACTGCGCACAAAATCTCTCCAACTTGATAAACCCTAACTGAGCCTGTACTTCACTGGAATAGTGATACCAGCAATATTCTTTAGATGAGCTTAAAAGTTGCACTTTCCCCTGGATGTAGTTATGAGTTCTTCTGCTCACAACCACTATGTAACTAACATTCAGTTAATAAGATAAAAATGCTATTTTTACCTTTTTAATTATCATATAATCAATCGGTCTCCAAACCCATTTTAAATTTTGGCTGAAAGTTATCATGTTAAATAATATGGAATGCCAAGTTTTAAGCCATGTCAAGAAAAAAGTACTGCATTTTAAAATATTTGCAACTATGTGATTAATAAGAAGTTATTGAAAGGGGGCATGTGTGTGACCATGATCATTTTTTTTTAACTGAACATGAACTATTTAAAATCTAAAAGGAAAAGATTATCCAAACAAAAAGACATCAGGTCTCTACTGAGAGCTAGCTGTGAAACAGCTATGTCTTTGAAAATATGTACCTAAAGGAGAAATTAAAAGTGAGACATGACCATGCAATTTTCACTCAATAACTGAAACTCCAGCTGTGCCAGGCTGAGAAGTGGTTCATGTTTTTCTCTTTTATCCCTCCTTCACACACCCTAACTCCTGGGCTCAGAGTCTAGATACACCTTTGGTGCTTCTAACCTAACAGTCACGCTATTGTTCTCTTCTCTCATTCAATCCTTCTGAATCACTCTTCCCTCCTGACAATGTATTCTACACTTCGTGAACTGCTCTCCATACAGGCTAGTTTCTATCTCCAAGTCCTCTAATACTAGCATTCTAAATACTATGGAAAATAATGAGCAGTTGTTGGCAGCCCTCTGCCCTGGAGTCTCAGGCTAAATGCTAAATTCTCTTTGCCAGAATTCCCACTCTGACACAAATAATTTAATTCATATTCTGCTCCCTCACAAACATGTCATACATTCAGTGAATTGCCAATAAGTAGTAATAATGATATAATGAAAAATACCAAAATTGAATGGCCACAGCTAGTTTTTCAAAATTTGAGTAAAACCATTAACATATGTAAAACAAAAAGGCAAGGTTTTTAAGAGATAAATGTAGATATAGATCTCTCTTTCTATATATGTATGTATGTATGTATGTATGTTTATTTTGCTTTAAAAAATGAAGGCACCTCAAAGGAATCATGGCTACTTATGCTTGTTTTCAAAACCAAGTATGTCATTCTGTGATGAGGAAAAAAGTAGACATTTTATAAGGTTATCTAGTCATCAAACAGCCAAGAAATCAACAACAGAGTGGGAACACACTAATGCCTACGGTGAATAGCCACATGGAAAGGGATGGGTTTATTCAGCTGCATGGCAGATTGAGCCCCTTTATTTTATGTTTTTCATTTCAGAAGAATGAAGTCTCTTGCCACGAAAACTAGAGGACAACATGTACAGCTCACAAAAAGCAAGGGGTTTTGGAGCCTAGAACCAAAGGGGTGGCAGAAGAACTTTCTGGGCAAGCTTCCCTCACATTCTGTTTGGCCAACACGCCTCAGTCAGATACTAAATGGGCTAATGTGCTTTCTTGACCTTGCTCATATCTATCTGTAGATCTGTTGTGACACCTCACCCATCATTTGTGACTCATAGATTAACTTTCCTTCACTGAAGAGGGGACAACACGCTGATACAAAACAACATGTGCTAGCCAATGTAAAGACATGATATGCTAACGTCTTTTGCTGAACAGCAGATTTGGGGTAGTACTTACTGCTTTGGTTACAGATCCTTGCAAAAACCCTTTGGTGAAATATTTAAAAAGAAAATGTCTCCTGGTAGGGTAGAGAGGAAAGTAGAAATAAAGTTCTTCAAGAGTCTATTAAGTATGCTCAGGCCATTTGGTACGCAAAAGTTGTAGGCAACTGGGTGGCATAATGGATAGAGTGCTGAACTTAGACTCAGGAAGACCTGATTTCAAATTCTGCCTCAGAAACTTAGTAGATGTGTGACTCTGGGGACATCACTGCATATCTCTCATTCTAAGCTTCCTCATCCGTAAAATGGAAATAATGCACCTGTCTCAAAGGGCTGAGGCTCAAATGGGATTATATATATATATAGAATTATATATTATATATATTATAAATAAATTATATATTATATCTATTATCTATGAGATATAATATATGTAGCACTTTTAAAGCTTAAAGCATTATATATGTTAGTCATTATATTTATGATTATAATTATTTTAAGTATTCAATAATTGTATAAGCATATATTAAAAGCTTTCTATGTGTCAGGCAGGCAGCTAGGCAGCACAGTAGATAGAGAGCCAGGCCTGGAGTCAGGAAGACCTGAGTTCAAATCTAAACTCAGGCTCAGATGCCTACTAGCTATATGACCCTGGGCAAGTCACTTAACCTTGTTTGCCTCAGTTTCCTCACCTGTAAAATGAGCTAGAAAAGGAAATGGTAAACCAATTCAGTATTTTTGCCAAGAAAACTCCAAATGGGGTCATGAAGAGTCAGATACCACTGAAAGGTCTTAACAATGGCATGTATCAGGTACCATGCTAAGTGCTAAGGATACAAAGAAAGGAAAAATTGTTTCTGCTCTCAAGGAGCTCTGAATCTAATGGGGATGACAACATGGAAGTAACTATGTATAGATAAGATAGACAAAAATATGATAAACTAGAAGTAATTTCAGAGTATAGTCACTAGCATAAGTACAGCTCCTAAATGGAAATGTGAATACACTACATATCCAGATTTGTTGTTTAGTTGTTTCAGTCACGTCTGACTCTTCATGACCCTGTTAGAGAGTTTTCTTAGCAGAGATATGGGAATGGTTTGCTACTTCCTTCTCCAGCTCATTTTACAGATGAGGAAACTGAAGAAAGCAAGGTTAAGCAACTTGCCCAAGGTCACACAGCTAATAGGTGTCTGACCTGGATTTGAACACAGAAAGATGGGTCTTTCTGACTTTAGGCCCAGCGCTGTATGCCTTGCATCAGCTAGCTGCTCCATAAGCCCAGAAGAAATCTGGAAAGTAGAGAATTAACCAACAAGCATTTATCAAGTGCTTCTGATAGACAAAGCACTGTACCAAGTACTGAGGATGCAAAGAAAATGCCAAAACAATCCCAGAGAGGAGAGTGAGAAAGAAGAAGAGCTATTTTCTCCCTCTATAAGTTGAGAATATATGATATTTATACACACACCCACATGCACACACATATACACTTATACAAACATCTATCTATCTACCTACCTCAGAAACAAAAGGAGAACTTATATTGGTTCACTTGTATTTAAACTTTGGTCTCTTAGAAGGGTATTAGGAATCCTAGAAGCAACTAATCAGTCTTCAGGAATTTAATATTGTTTTAATACATATCTCAATCAAAGGAAAATGTTTATATACTATCTAGTGATCACATCCTTATAATCTACATAGGATATCATCTACTATTTATCAATTCCTCATTATGTGTTATCTTCTATAACTCAGTTGTCCCAAATTCAGGTCTACAAATAAATAAGCAAGATGGTTATTTCAAAAGAATAAAGGAGATGCAGCAGTGAATCTGGAGGCAGAGGACCTAGATTCATATCTGATACTACCTGTTTAATGTTGGTTAAGTTATTTCTCCTCTCAGGGCTTTGATTTCTTCTACTGTAAAGTGAGGAAACTGGTTTAGATGGCTTGGGAGTTCTCTTCCAGCTCTAGATCCATCATCCTATAAAGAAGTTGCCTCTATTCTTCTAATCAGAATGCTATGGTGAAAATCAGGAAGGGAAAAACTTCTTTCAAAAAATTATTTAGAAGGATGGAGTCAAGACGGCAGAATAAAAAGAAGTATTCTGCCTAGCTCACCAAGAATACCACCTCCACAACAAGCTAGAAAGTGCTCCAGACAGAATTCTGGTCAAAGAGTAAGTCACAGTGAGTCATTTTCATATTCCAGGGAAGCTTAGGGGAACAGAAAGAAAGGTCTGCAGCCACTGGGAACAGAGGCTGGACAGGAGCATACTCAGTGGCAGAAAATGGAGCATTCCAATGTTCAGGGATAGAAATAAGTTCAAGACAGAGCAAAAAGGCAGCAAGGACCAAGGCAGAAAGACTCCTTAGTTCTTTGAACTAGCATTGGATGCAGAAAAGGGGCCATTCAGCAGTTCTGTAACCCATTGTGCGGCTCTGCCAGGTTGGAGTGAAGTGGTCATGAGGAAGAAAGGGCTCTGACTGTACATTAAGCAAGGAATAAGTTCCAGAAATGCGGTTGTGTGGCTCTGAGCCCAGGACCAGGGTGGTGAGTCAGTTCTAGTCTTCAGTCCAGCATGTAAGCCTGCCATGTAATAATCAGGGCAGGAGTCCCAAGATAAAGCAGAGCCAGCAGTGTAGGAGCTCTGAACCTACAGGACATCCCAGTAGGCTAACAATGAATGAGTCTAACAGCAGCCTACTGAAACTCATCCATATACAAGGCAACAGACCCAAACCTGGGTCAAGAACTTGCAGAGCTCAGATCAGGATGGCAGTGAACAGACCTCTGCCACGATCACATCATTTTGAGAGCACTGAAAATTCGCAGGCTTCCAGACAGAGCTATGAAAGCAGCAGAAGGACATAAAAGGACAGGTTCTTAGGCCAGATATTCCTTACATTCCTGAGTAAGCAAAGCCCAAAATAAATATAAATCCAAAGTTAACAAGTAGGTTGGAAGAATAAAAGAAAAAAACCCACCAGAACCTGACTATATGGTGACAAGAAAGCCCAAGACACAAAGATAAAAGAATTACTTGAAAACATTTACAAGCAAAGCTGAAAAGAAAAATGCAGATTAGATATATGCTCAACAAGAATTCCAGAACAGTTAAAGAAAAGAGAAAAAAAACATTTTAAAAACAAAATGAGAACTGTGGGGGGAAAGGATGAATTAATAGCTTAGTAAAAGAGGCACAAAACCTTACTGAAGAAAGTAGCTCTTTGAAAATTAAAATTGGCCGAATGGAAGCTAATGACTCCATGAGGCATCAAGAAATACTAAAAGAAAGTCAAAAGACTGAAGAAAGAAGAAAATGTGAATTATTTCATCAAAAAAACAACTGATTAGGAAAAAAAAAGATGGAGCAGAGTTAATTCAAGAATCACTGAATTAAATCAAGAATCACCTGAAAACTAGGAATAACAACAACAACAACAAAACCTAGACAACATATTTCAAGCAGTCTAAAATAAAATTTCCCATATATCTTAAAACTAGAGGACAAAGTAGAAATTAAGATAATTTACTGGTCACCTCCTGAAACACCAAAGTTGTTGGTTATGAGCCAAGATGGTGGAGTAAAAGCAATGACTGCTTGAGCTCTCCCCAAACCCCTCCAAATACCTATAAAAAATGGCTCTAAACAAATTATAAAGCAGCAGAACCCACAGAAAGACAGAGTGAAACAAATTTTTGCCCAAGACAGCCTGGATGGTTGATCGCAAAGGCATATCGCACCCAGCTGGGAAAGAAGTGCAGCTCAGCATGGGCACACAGGCCGCAGCAAACCTGGAGCAGGCCACAGAAGACTGAATTGAGGGCAGCTGTGGAAGTTTCCAGACTTCTCAACCCATGAATGCCAAAGACAACTTAGAAGGTCAGTGAGAAAAGTCTGTTTCTGGTGCTGAGAGAGGAGCGGGGGGTCCCAGCCCTATTCCCCGAGCTCACCCCAAGGCAGTGGCTGCCTCCTGAGCTTCCTGCTCAAAGACTGTGGGGGAATTGAGTGGCTGATCAGAGAGAAATTGCAGGGATCTCTCTGCTGGTGCAGGATTCTCTTGCTTTGCCTGTGCTTGGATCTGGGTCACAGTTCTGGGTGGCAGTCCTGGGGCGAGGAGGAGCGCTGGCGTGGTGGAGCTTGTAGTGGCTGAGGAAAGGAAATTCTCACAGTTCCAAGACAGAAAAGAGTGCTTGTGATCAGTCACTCACAGACCAGAGCACAGGATAGGAAAGGAGTAAACACCTCACCCTTGATCATAGCACCTTGGAAGAACTGAAAATTTACAGGTCCCTAGAAGTATCTCTGAAAACAGCTGCACAAAACCCCTGAAGCTTGAGACAATACATTCTCCACACTGAAAACAGACTCCTACCTTAACAAAGAGTTTATACATCAAGTAATTGGCCAGAATCATGAGCAAGCAGTGCAAAAAGAGTCAGACTATATTATCTTACTTTGGTGACAAAGAAGATCAAAACATACAACCAGAAGAAGACAATGAAGCCAAAGCTCCTATATCCAAAGCCTCCAAGAAAAATATGAATTGGTCCCAGCCACTGAAGAGCTCAAAAAGGATTTTGAGAAGCAAGTAAGAGAAGTAGAAGAAAAACTGACAGTGATGCTAAAGGAGACCCAAAAAAATACCGAAGAAAATAACACCTTAAAAAATAGCCTAACCCAAATGGCAAAAGAGGTCCAAAAAGCCAATGAGGAGAAGAATGCCCTAAAAAGCAAAATTGGCCAAATGGAAAAGAAAGTCCAAAAGCTCACTGAAGAAAATACTTCCTTAAAAATGAGAATAGAGAAATTAGAAGCTAGTGACAATTTGAGAAATAAAGGCACTGTAACACTAATCCAAAAGAATGAAAAAATAGAAGAGAATGTGAAATATCTCATTGGAAAAACTGACCTGGAAAATAGATCCAGGAGAAGAACTTAAAAATTATTGGACTATCTGAAAGCCATGATCAAAAAAAGAGCCTAGACATCATCTTTCAAGAAATTATCATGGAAAACTGCTCTGATATTTTAGAACCAGACGGCAAAATAGAGATTGAAAGAATCCACCTCCTGAAAGAGATCCCCAAAGGAAAACTCCTAGGACTATTGTAGCCAAATTCCAGAGTTCCCAGGTCAAGGAGAAAATATTACAAGCAGCCAGAGAGAAACAATTCAAGTATTGTGGAAACACAATCAGGATAACACAAGATTTAACAGCTTCTACATTAAGGGACTGCAGGGCATGGCATATAATATTCTGGAGGGCAAGCAAGATAGGATTACAACCAAGAATCACCTACAGAGCAAAACTGAGTATAATCCTTCAGGGTGAAAAATGGTCATTCAATGAAATAGAGGACTTTCAAGCATTCCTGAGGAAAAGACCAGAGCTGAATAGAAAATTTGACTTTCAAATACAAGATTCAAGTGAAACATGGAAGAGGTAAACAGGAAAGAGAAACCATAAGAGACTTATTAAGGTTGAACTGTTTACATTCCTGCATGGAAAGATGATATTTGTAACTCATGAGTCCTTTGTCAGTATTAGGGTAGTGGGAGGAAAAAAATTATATGTATGTATTCATAGATAGAGGGCATAGGGTGAGTTGAAGATGAAGGGGTGATATATGGAAAATAAAATTAAGGGGTGAGAGAAGATTATACTGGGAGAAGGAGAAAGGGAGAAGTAGAATGGGGTAAATTATCTCACATGGAACGGACAAGAAAAGGCTTTTATAGTGAAGAGGAAATGGGGGATGGTGAGAGGGAATGTATGAATCTTATTCTCATAGGATTTGGATTAAGGAGGGAATAACATACACAGTGGGGTATGGAAATTGATCTCACCCTACAGGAAAATAAGGGAGGAAGAGGACAAGAGAGCAGGGAGTTGATAGAGGGGAGGGCAGATTGCGGGAGGGGATAATCAAAAGCAAACACTTCTGAGGAGGGACAGGGTCAAAAGAGAATAGATTAATATAGAATAATAGAATAAATGGGGGGTAGGATAGGATGAAGGGAAATATACTTGGTTTTTCACAACAGGACTACTATGGAAGTGTTTTGCATGACTACACATCTGTAACCTGTATTGAGAGGCTTGCCTTTTCAATGAGGATGGGTGGGGAGGGAGGGAGGGAGAAAATTTGTAACCCAAAGTTTTAAAAATATATGTTAAAAAAAATTAAAAAATAAAAAATATAAAAATTTTAAAAAAAACACAACACCAAAGTTAAATCTCCCAGGAATGTTATAGCCAAAATCCAGAGCTCTCAGGTCAAGGAAAAATACAGCAAACAGCCAAGAAGAAAGGATTCAAATATCACAGAACCAAAGTCAGGATCACACAAGGTTTAGCAGCCACCAATAAAAAGAAACAGAGAGGTTGAAATATGATATTCCAGAAGGCAAAGGATCTAGACTTACAACCAAGAATAGCCTATTCAGCAAAACTGAGTATCATCCTCGAGGGTAGAAATGGATCTTTAATGAAATAGAGGACTTTCAAGTGCTCCTGATGAAAAGGCCAGAGCCCAGTAAAAAATCTGATAAACAAACACAGTCATTCAGTCAATAATATTTATTAAGTACCTACTAAGTGCCAGACACAGTGCTAACTAATGGGACACAAAAGAGGCAAAAGACAGTCTCTGCCCTTAAGGTGCTCACAATCTAATGAAGGAGACATCAAGCAAATTAATGTGTACAAATAAGCTATACACAGTTTAGACAGTAAAGAAGAGAGAAAGAATGTGGAAGTGGGAGCCAAGATGGTAGAGTAAGGGAGGTACTCACCTGAAGTCTCTCAAATTCACCTCCAAACAATTATTAAAAAATGCCTCAAAATAAATTCTGGAGTAGGCCTCATGCTCTATCCACTGTACTACCTAACTGCCCATAGAAAACATTAGGAAACATAAAATGGATGATTTTGATTGTATTAAATTAATTTTTTTTTTTGCACAAACAAAACCAAAGCAGCCAAGATAAGAAGGAAATCAGAAAGCTGGGGGAAAATTATAGTAAGTAACTGACAGAGGCCTCATTTCTCAAATATATAGAGATCTGAGTCAAATTTGTAAGAATACAAATCATTCCCCAGTTGATCCACAGTCAGACAATTTTCAGACAAAGAAATCAAAGCTAACTATAGTCATATAAAAATATACTCTAAATCACTGTGGATTAGAGAAATGCAAATTAAAACAACTCTGAGGTGCTACTTCACACCTATCAGAATGACTTATATGACAGAAAAGGAAAATGACATCTTGGAAGGGATGTAGAAAAATTGGGACACTAATGCACTGTGGATGGAATTGTAAACCGATCCAACCATTCTGGTGAACAATTTGGAACTAGACCCAAAGGGCTATAAATCTGTGCATACTCTTTGATCCAGCAATACCACCACTAAGTTTGTATCTCAAAAAAATTCTTAAAAAAGGTAAAGGACCAATTTGTACAAAAATATTTATAGTAGCTCTTTTTGTGGTAGAAGAGAATTGGAAGTAGAGAGGTTGCCCATCAATTGCGGAATGGCTGACAAAGCTTTGGTTTAGGATTGTTATGGGATACTATGCGCTATATGAAATGACCAGAAGCATGATTTCAGAAACACCTGGAATGACTTACATGAACTGACGCAAAGTGAAGTGAGCAGAATCAGAACATTATATACAATAATAGCAATATAATGATCCAAGATAATTCTATCCACTTCCAGAGAAAAAACCAATGGAGTCTTAATGCAGATCAAAGCATACTATTTTTCACTTTATTTGTGTGTGTGTGTGTGTGTGTGTGTGTGTGTGTGTGTGCGTGTGCGTATATGTGTATACGTGTATTTTGGTCTGTGTTTTCTTTCACAACATGACCAACATGCAAATATGTTTTGCATAACCTGTACCAAATTGCTTACCATCTCAGGGAGGAGGGAGGAAGAGACTTCGGAACTCAAAATTTTTAAAAAAGCCAAAAATTGTTTTCACATGTAATTGGAAATAAAATGAAATACTATTCAAAAAAGAGACTATTAGGAGCTATTTCATACAATGACATCTTAATAAAACTGTCAACCTAAATGAAATGGATTAATATTTACAAAAATATAAATTGCCCAGATTAATAGAAGAGGAATTAGAATGACTAAATAACCCTATCTTAGAAAAAGAAATTGAACAAGTCATAAATGAACTCCTAAAGAAAAAACCCCCACAGGACTAGACAGATTTACAAGGAAAACTTTATCCAACATTCAAAGAAAAATTAATTAAAATATTATATACACTATCTGAAAAAATAGGTATAGAAAGGGTCCTACTAAATTTCTTCTATGGCACAAATATGGTCTTGATACCTAAACCAGGGTGAGTCAAAACAGAGAAAGAAAACTATAGACCAATTTTTTCTCATGACTATTGATACAAAAATATAATACTGTTTCACAATAACATCTTTTTTGTGTTATATCTGAAACACTGCAAAACTACATCATAAGATCATTGCACTTAAAACATTAGTACTATGTAACTAAATATTCTTTTAAAAACTGTTACTTTAAACATGAGTTTCTTTTTGGAAATGTTGAGTTTGAGGTAACAGTGGTCCATATAAAGATACTCAGTATGTAGCTGGCAATATAGGAATGGAGCTGTTGAGTGGGATCAAGGATGGAAATACAGATCTGAGAGTCACTGGAATAGAGAAGCAAATTAAAGCCCTGAAATTAAATCAAGTCATCCCAGTAACAGAATGTTGTAAAATAGCACAGAAGAAGCCATAAGGGATACTCACATTTAAGGTGTAAAGGGAAGATGAAGAACCAGTCAGTAAAGGCAACTGAGGATTGGCTAGAGAGGAAGAAGAGAACTTGAAGAATACCATGTTATGAAATCCAAAAGAGGGTATCCCACCAAGAAGGAAAAGTGGTAAACACTGCCAAACACATGCTGTATCCAAGAAAGAGAAATGAGAAACCATGATTGGATTTGGTAAAACAGAGGTCATTTGGTACCCTTGGACAGAGCATTTGGTAGATAAGTGGCTAAAAGTGGCCAGAATGAAAAGGACTAAGAAGTGAGTTAGTAGGGAGGAATTAGAAGCAGTAAGCATATATTTTTTTTCTAGAAGTAAAGGGAAGGGTAGAGATAGTATAGTAACTTGAGTAGATAGTAGGGTCAAGAAGAGATTATTTAAGGATCATGAAAATCTAATAGGGATGGAGAGATTGAAGGTATGAAAAAAAAGATGACTAATGGAGCAAGGTCATAAAAATGACAGAATTTCATAATTAGAAGTGACCTTAGTGGACATCTAGTCTAACCTGAATAAAAATTCCCTCTGTACAAGTGGTTATTCACAATGTGTCTGAAGATTATGCAGGGAAACCTTCTATTTGCTGAGGCAGTTCATTCCATTCTAGGATAGCCTATGAAGGATAGGTTATGAAGATTGTTCTGATATCAAGTCTAAATCTCTCTTCTTACAACTTTTGTTGATTGCTCTTAATTTGCCAGTAGAACATGTTGAATCCCATTGGACAGCTCTTCAAACACTTGGATACAGCTATCATGTTTCCCTGTACATCTTCTCTTCTTTAGGCTACTCATTCCAATTCTCTGATGCTAGGCACCTAAGGCCTTCTGCCATGCTAACTGCCTTTCTTTAGATTCAGTCCAGCTTACCAATGTCCTTCTTAAAGGTACTGGTGTTGCCTGTGTGTGAGGTAAGCTCATGAAGTGTGCCAGTTTAAAATATCTTCTGGTGAGTTATCTTGGAATATGATACTGTACAAGAAGATCATGATTATTATCATTTGATGCTAAAGAAAAGAAAATAAATTGGCTTGACAACAGCAGCTCAGAAACTGGGCAGAACCTACATTAATGTCTACTACAGATGATACAGAGCGTGGAAAACAGTCATACTCTTAGAAAAGAGGCAGTGTTTGATAAAAAACCAAATATCAGTTCTGCTACTGTGTATGACCTTGAACAAGTCATAACTTCTTTAGGCCTCAGTTTCTTCATTTGTAAAATGTAGGTTGGATTAGATGGCCTCTAAGGCCTCTTCTAGCTCTAAATCTATGATCTGATTAACCTACATAACAGATAAATAACCTAGATAGCTAGTTAAATGAGCCATAGATTTGTCATCTCAGGATATAAGTATATGTATATATGTGTACATAAACATATGTATATACATGTGGATGTGTCTATATATACATATATACATTATATGAATGTGTACATGTATAGCTATGTGTGTATGTAGACATATGTATGTGGACTGTTGGTCTGTGCCATTTTTTTCCCTTTAGGAGGAAGAATTTAGCATGCCCTTCAGTCTCCATCTTCAAAAAAAAATCAAATTTCATTGGCAAACAATCTGTACATATTCTGATTTGAATAGTGTGACTACACAGATTTAGCAGTATTAGAGTGTCATCCAATGAGAGTGCGCCCAAGAACTTAACCAGATATAACAAATTACCTTTAAAGAATCTTGAGAAGTTAGTTGTTTAGAACTGCTATAAATCTCTGTATGACAATATTACCAGGAGACTATTGGAGTTAAAAAAAAAAGTAGACCTTGGTATCAGTCAGGGAAAAATGTGAAGTTAAATGAAGACAATGCACAATTTCTTAAATGTAATGTAGCCTACACTCTTTTCTTACTTCCACACTTAGCTCATCTTCCAACTGAAGTATCTGTTCGAGATACAGGTACACATAGATCAACTATATGTGCATATCTTGCTTTTGACAATAGCAATTTTTTATACAGCATCTGGTGGTTCAAGGTCATACACAGTAGCAGAACTGATATTTGGTTTTTTATCAAACACTGCCTCTTTTCTAAGAGTATGACTGTATTCCACACTCTGTATCATCTGTAGTAGACATTAATGTAGGTTCTGCCCAGTTTCTGAGCTGCTGTTGTCAAGCCAATTTATTTTCTTTTCTTTAGCATCAAATGATAATAATCATGATCTTCTTGTACAGTATCATATTCCAAGATAACTCACCAGAAGATATTTTAAACTGGCACACTTCATGAGCTTACCTCACACACATAAGTTCCACGACAAACTGAAGCATCTTTGGATGACACCAAAGCAATGGCTACAACACCATTTACTACCAAGAAAACTGGTCTCAGAGCTATACATGAAACTGAACTTAAAGTGGGGTCCAAATGTGGCAGTCAATTTTGGAACAAATCCCAGGATATGCTGGCATAGAATAGCATATTAAGGAAATGTGAGTGAAATTAGGAACAGTAAAGAAATTCCAAAAAATAAAAACAAAACTTGATTGAGAAAGAAAAATTCTGTATTTCACTAGCAACAAGTTGAATATCTGCTGTGAATAACCTGCATGGAAAACTTTGGCTAAGACAGAGATGGACAGAGTAACTATCACTTTAATATGCTTTAAATAAGTTTACTGATGGGAGTAATAAGCAAATGCCAAATGAAATATGTTGTGCACCTAATTTAGATGAACTGATCAACATCATTTTGCAAATTCTTATCCAACTAAAAACTGGAAAAATGATTTAGTGAGGAGGTCAGGGGAAAGAAATAGCAATACTGTGTAAATTAAAAGTCAAATTCTTTATCACACTCCAAATAACTAAAGTATAATGATGTCTAGGTCAACTTTTCCTAGAAATAGTTCAGATATTCATATAACCAAAAGATTTTGACCAAGGGTGGGGAACCTGTGGCCCTGAGGCCATGTGTAGCCTTCTATGTCCTTGGGTGCAGCCTTTTGACTGAGTTCCAGTTTTACAGAACAAATCTTTTTGTTAAGGGGATTTATTCTGTGAAGTTCCATTTCAGTCAAAGGGCCACATTTGAGAACCTAGAGGACCACAAGTTCCCTACCTCTGATCTGGACACAAGTTGAACAGGCTTGTCATGTACTTTTCAATCATTTGACCTTGGTCTAAAAGGGAATTGCAGACAATTATAAAATACAAAGCAACCCAATTAGCTTCATTACTACCCTTGTAGCAAAACAAATGCTAATTTAGAAAACGGCATTTTGAAAACTAGTATTTCTTGAGTCAGAGGGAGCATAGAAAGTATTTGCCAGCCCTGCTCTTCTTTGTATCACAGGCTATATAATCTCTTTCCCAAAAATATTTGAAACCTTAGACTCTCCAGATTAAAGAAAGTGGCTCGTAAGAAAAGTCTCTCAATTCATTACAGGGTAGCTACCTCACATCCTTGGCTTGCTTAACAGAACCAAGTCTTCCAAGAATAGGAAGGAATCACTGCTAGTTTTGCTCATCCTGCTATTGATTAAGCTGAGATTTAGGTAGCCCCTTGTCTCTCTAATAACTGAATTCCATTTAGCTTATCAGTGTGGTTCTGTTCTAAAGTTTAGAGCTGTGGAATACATAAGAATATAAATGGGGAGCTGCACAAGATTATTTTCCTCTTATTTTGTGGAAAAACTAAGTCTGAAATATTCTAATTCCATTAAGCTCAGCACTGATTAAATATCTACTAGTGCAGTAGCATTAAAGAAAATAAGGAAAGGAAGGACAGTTAGACCATACCAAGTACCTATGGAGGAAGTCTGAGATTGAGGTCATAGTTTTAAGTGTACTGAGGAACTGATCTTCAATGTATATGAAAGAGAAGACAATGAATCAATGGAGAAATCACAGATTAGGACCTAAGCTACAAATTATGACTAAATCATATACTATAACAGTGATCAAGAGGATGCCAATAACTATCCACCAATATACCTATTTTTCTTTCTTTTTTTATTTTTAGGCAATTGGGGTTAAGTGACTTGCCCAGGGTCACTCAGCCAGTAAGTGTCAAGTGTTTGGTCTGAGGGTACATTTGAAATCAGGTCCTCCTGACTTCAGGGCCAGTGTCTATCCACTGCACCACCCAGCTGCCCCAGTTTTTTGCTTTGGAGGCAGTGGGGTTAACTAAGTGACTTGCCCAGAGTCACAGAGATAGTAAGTATCTGAGGCAGATTTGAACTCAGGGCCTCCTGACTCCAGGGCCGGTGCTGTATGCACTGAGCCACCTAGCTGCCTCTCCCAAAGTGATACTCTTTTTTTGGTTGTTGTTTGTTTGTTTTGGTGAGGTGATTGGGGTAAAGTGACTTGGCTACAGTCACACAGCTAGGAAGTATTATGTGTATGAGGCCGGATTTGAACTCAGCTCCTCCTGACTCCAGGGCCGGTGCTCTATGCACTGTGCCACCTACCTGCCCTTCTATTTTTCAACATTACAAAATTATTCTCATGAAATATACGAGGACAGTATTGAGGACATGATTCAAAAAAATATGAGAAAGGAACAGGCTAACTTACATATGCCATCTACTAGAGACTACATAGTTACAGTCACATAATTTATTAAAATGTACAGAGAATATGAGATATTGTTATACTTTTTGTTTGTTGATTATGAAAAGATTTGGTAGACCAAAGTAAAGCCTTCAAGGCTCTCTTCCAAAAAATTATGTCCCTTGCATATGTTAAGGTCATATAAGATTACTTGACAGATGCAAGCACAAAGATGATTTATTTTTGATAATTTTGTGGGCTTTTAGTATGAAGCAAGTCATAAAACAGAAATAGATGCTCACTAAAGGTGATGTCAAGGTGATGTCACTAAAGGTGATTTCAGGGATGTCAAGAACAGAGTCCAAATGGAAGAAGGATTCTCTATGAATATTAAAATCATCTGGATACTCTTATTTGCAGATCACATTGTTTGTGTCGAGACCCACCACGTTTACAAAGTATTCTAATTAATTCCATAATTATTCAAAAGTGTTCAGGAAGAGAAAGTCAAGTGTATAAAGAATTTTGTTGTTGTTCAATTGTGTTCAGTTGAATCTGACTCTTTGTCACCCCATTTTGAGTTTTCTTCACAAAGGTACTGGAATTGTTTGCCATTTCCTTCTCTAGCTAATTTTACATATGAGGAAACTGAGGCAAATAGGGTTAAATGACTTGCCCAGGGTCACATAGCTAGTAAGAATCTGAGATAAGATTTGAACTCAGGAAGATGAGTCTTCCTGACTCCAGACTTGGCATTCTATTCACTACCACCAGATGCTGTATAAAAAATTGCTATTGTCAAAAGCAAGATATGCACATATAGTTGATCTATGTGTACCTGTATCTCGAACAGATACTTCAGTTGGAAAATGAGCTAAGTGTGGAAGTAAGAAAAGAGTGTAGGCTACATTACATTTAAGAAATTGTGCATTGTCTTCATTTAACTTCACATTTTTCCCTGACTGATACCAAGGTCTACTTTTTTTTTTTAACTCCAATAGTCTCCTGGTAATATTATCATACAGAGATTTATAGCAGTTAATTATAGAATCCTGCAATTACTAAGGAGACAAAATAGAAAATCATGGGGGCCACACGGTAACATAAATAGGCTGCAGCATAGGGACTAAGAAGAATTATTCACACAAAACATCATAAAAGATATCATTAAAGGGACGCGTGGCTGGAAAGGAAGTGGTTTGGCTTTATAATGAGAGTAAGGTATAACAGATGGACTACCTGTATGCTACATTCATAATCACATAAAGCACAGAAATTTGGAATAATCCAACTTTCTGGGTGGACCCTTGTGATAGATTTGTAGGAGAATGTGGACAAGATTCTCACAGGATGAGATGGAATGCAATGGCTATAATCTGAACCACTGGAGGGAGGAGCCACAGTGATAACTTGAGATCCATTGAAATATACATTAGTATAGTTCCTATGAAGATGCTGGAGTTACCAAGATGAAATGAGACAGAGTTCTTGCCCTCAAAGAGTTTGTGATTTAATAAAGGGGATAAAATGCTTACATTAATAACTATAACATAAAATGCAATTTGATAAGCATGAAAGAGTAATCAAAGTGAGATGAAGAATTTAAGAAGAAAGAGATCATTTCCCTACAGAAGGAATAAAGTGATTTTTTTAATGCTTTTGAGAGCCAAAGTGATCATTGACTTCAAAGACCTCAACTAGTTATTCTGTACATTATGAGGTAGATTATGCCACACTCATAAGTTTTTTCTATAAAAAACATAAGACTATCTCGTATTGTCATTGCCTTTGGGGCAGGCTAAAAGAAGTAGAAAGGGGGAAGACAGGAAGTGAAAGAGAAAAGAATAGTCATTTTGGATAAAGTGTTGCAGTTGGAGTCAGGAAGGCCTGAGTTCAAATCCTGTCTCTGACATTTACAAGCTATGTGACTATAAAGTATTTAACTTCTTTAATTCTGTTTCTTCATCTTTAAAATGAGGAAAATAATGACATCTACTTCATAGGATTGTTGCAAGAGTCAAAGGATATAACATACATAAAGAGACATATTAATGTCAGCCATGGTGATTTTTCATACTGTAAAAGAGTGGGGAGGGGAAGGAGGGAGGAGAGAAGTGAAGAGAGGAGAAAAGAATCAGAGAGGTTATATTTTCTTCATTCTATTTGGCAAATTCATAAGTTACATCAATGTTTTGTTAAAAATAAATTAGGTAAGAAATCATCATGTTTTTGACAAGTACCTACATTTACCTTTTCTATCATTTTCCAGGAATCATTAGGAAGCATCTCTAATACTCATTTATATTTTTATTTGGACTCTTTTATTCCTGTCTCATCCCATTAAATTTTCCCCGTATTTGATATTTGTTCAACATGAGCATTGGATAGTCTTTCTGTTTGCTTACATACCATGGCTGACTCAGATGAAAAAGGATTGACTGTAATCATATCATTGAGGACTGGCTAATGAGGGCCCAATCTTGGGATTATGTGCAGTAGGTTCTTCCTGCTGCTAATCCACCTGGATTTTGGTGAACTGTGAACCCACTTCTGGAAGTTCATGATGATGTTTGATGCCGGGACCATGATCCCCAGTTCATACTCTGTGACTATTTCCCATCAGCTTACTGAGTAGTGAAGACTTTTCATCAGCTACTGAACCATAACTGAATGTGCAGGCATATAAAAGGCATAAACTGGCCAAATGCATCTCTCTTTCCTGGTGGTGATGGAAAAGGGCTTGCTGTGAGCCTCCAGGAGTGGAGAGAAACCTTAGGTCCTTTTCTCCCTACTTATATTTCCATTTAGTCTATAAACAAGGAAATGGTAAACCACTCCAGCATCTTTGTCAAAAACAAAAACAAAAAACCAAAACCAACAAACAAAATGACCACACTGGGTCACAAAGAGTCATCTATGACTACAAACAACTGAACAACATTCAATCTTCTGATGATGAGCCCCTCTGAACCTAGGTAGGCTTTTATTAGTACCCTCTCCCTCTTGAAATTGATTTACATTTACTTCCTTGTATGCATGTCCTCCTTCTGCTCCATCTGCCACCCCGACTAGTAAATGCTGTTTCCTACCTTGAGGGCAGATTGTCATTTTTTGCCTTTATGTTGCTTTTGGTGCTTTGTACATAAGATGCTTAATAAATGTTTGTTTAACTGAACATCTCACTGCTTAGTCATCCCAACCTTTGAACTTGTTGCTGTTGTCAGTTCTGGTTTGCCATAGTGACTATGGAACAGAGCTATTTCAATTATGTGACAAGGTACCTGTCTGTCCACATAAAACTCTTTCAAATGACAATATCAGTGATTAGTAACCTCAAAGAATGAAAGAATATAACAAACCTAGTTTTATTCCAGTGTTCTATTTAGGATTCTCCACTTATAGTGAGGAGTTAATGGACAGGGATTTTACGTAATAAAATACAATTATGACTCACGAGAGACTCTCAACAATAATTTATGTTGTTTCATTTTTACCCTCAAATTTCCATAACATTTTAATAACAAAGGGAAATTTATAATGGAAGAGCAAGAAGAATCTTTCTATGGATCAGTAAGTGAATTTGGATAAAATAAGAGTCAGTCTGAACTTGCTGCTTAGAACTAAATTTGTCTTCCAGGATTTTTATTTTCACATGACCCTAGGGCCAAAATACCACAAGAAAATCTATTTACATGGCCTAGCCCAAGGCACCAAGAATCTAAGAAAATCTGGTCTCATCTAATTTCTACCCTCAATTCTTCAGACTAAAGAGGCTGAGTTAGTTCTGACGGGATTCCAGAACATTAGGTTCTTGGCCAAATCTAACTTTCCACCCGTCTGAAGCTAACTGAACACCATTTTGGACAACATTATTTTATGTAATGAAATCCACCCAATAATTAATTTTAGAGCATTCTTTTCTATACAGACAAACACCAGCCCTGCTTTTGTAACCCTCATTGTTACAGTAATGTAACCCTAGAGGCAGAGAAAGGTCTAAAATACAGCTGTATTCTCCATCACAATGATAATGTCCAGCCAATTGCCGCTATGACTCACTGTTAAAAATGCAGGTGGGAATCAAAGACCCTCTGCTCACTTCCTGAATTGTTTTTGGTTGAGTTTTTTGTTTGTTTTTATTAACTGTCACCAATATTATGGCTAATTCCTAACTCATCTAGTGATGAGGATTTGAAACTTCTGCCACTGGCAAACATATAAAGGCTATTTGAACCATTCTTCTGAACCAATCAAGACTGAAAAACATTAGACTTTTCCAGACAACTGCAGTAAGCACCGTCTTTCCTTCTGGCTTCTTCTGAGTTTACTGTAGGGTAATACATAAAACTTGGAGTCAATGATATGACTCTAAAAGAAACAACTGTTAATTGCCCAGTCATTACTGACTAATGAAAAGTTATTCATTTATTGTAATAATGCAATTTAAAAGGGCCTACATATGACACAGATCTGTGTATGATGTCATTATCACTCTCCCTTGGAAAATAGCCATTCAGGAAAGGTGAACATAAGCAAATTCTGCTTTTGCTTATAAACAGGACAGGAGGATAAAGTGTCAGAAAATGCAAGTCCATTACTGAGGAAGAATGTACACAAAGGGAATGTGGGTAACATGTCACATAGGACAGTAGGAAATTAGTCTGAACTCGCTGCATTTGGTAATAATTCTCTCCAAAAATCTCTCTTGAAATCCTGCACTGTTTGATGATTATTTCCACCAGGAATTTTTTCTTGTTGTTAGTTATAGGTACTGGAAATATCATATGTTCTCAGCTCAATATATTCAGTAAAGGGAATTTGGTCCTGCTAGTTTATGAACTGCTGGAAAGAATTCTCTGTAGTGCAAATGCTAAACAAGGAAAAACTAGGACTGAGTGTATTTAAATTTTGTAGGATTGAAATAACACTGAGCAAACTCCACCAATATTCATGGAGTATTTTTTATCTAGGGGCTCAAATCATTCCAAATTATATATCAGAATTTCTTCACCCACCTCCCTAGTGAAACATAAGGACCACTGAACACAGCACAGTAACACCAATCACTGTTTAGAATAGGAAGTGAAGAGTACTGGATACAATTGGAGCTGGAGGAAAGAGGGAAATTTGAAATCTACAACCTAATGAATCAAGTTAGAATTTGGCTAGAATACCAGGGCTAAATTTTTCTATGATTGTGAAAAAGTGAACTGGGGCCATTAATAAATTAGTAGAACATAAACATCCTTTGTCCAATAAATGGAAGGGAGAGGGTACTCATCATTTAGATTTTAAATTTCCTAAGTTAGGCTAAAATAAAAGAATTTCCCCCAATATTTTTAAAGTATTACTGAATATCCAGAAATTCCCTTTGTAATCTGTTCCTTACATGGAGATGATAGTATTATATACCAACATTAAAAAAAAGAGTTCGGCCAGTATTAGAATGGGGTTACCTGGGTTACCTGCATGTACAAATCTGTCTCCCATTTGTACTGGGTTTTCTCCAGTACCGTATTAGACTTTTCATTTTTGATATATATTACAGGCAAACATTTCCATACTTCACACATCTGGATAATTGCTTTCTTGACTTCCTGTTCTGGGGCTTGAGACATTTTCTTTTAGTTTGAACTACCTTGACTCTAGTTTGTGAAAACTTTAGGGGAAAAAATCTCCCATTATAGCTTTCTTCCCCATTTTCCATTTCCCTCCCAGGTTCCCCTTCCTCCATCCCATACATATTCACATGTTCTCCCATTTCCCCAAAATAAACCACACTACCCAGGGATGTAATTCAGTTCATATCTTGGAGCAGAACAAAAGACAAGTGTATCCCCAGGCATACAATCAATCTTACAACCTTTCCTAGCTTCTATTTTCTTTTAAACATATTTGTACTATGTTATGTTCTGGCGAAAAACATCCACAGTTGCTTTCCACAGGTGTTTGGTAGATGAAACTTTAAATGTTACCCTTCTTGTAGACAATGTATCATTTGGAGACTAGGTTCAACTATGCAAGGGGTATTTTGATATCTGCTCAGTAGTACATAGGACAGTGTAAAGTTTTCTATGTGTGAGCAATTAACCTTTGTCTCATTCCTTAATAGATCACTTACTGACAATCATAGGATATTACCAATCCTCAATGGTTTAGCATTATCAATTGTAGCCTGTTTCCTCTTAAAAAGGACAAGAAATCTGTATTGTTGGAGAGTTTACTTTAAAATTTAATAGGAACTTGCAGAACTTCTAAGGTGCATGTCAGTCTGCTGATGGCCTTTAAATTGTCTATTTCATAAGCATAGATCCACTCTTTTTGTTTCAAAATCTCTCAGATCCTTTTTGTTTTCTCTTAAAAATGTTCATTCTCTCCCAGAGGGCAAGATTTTAAGTATGTGATCATGAATATATAGATTCTTTGGCATTATTCTTTCAGCTAAATCTGCTACTGAGGCTCAGCCATGTAAAAATATGGACTTCCATTTTTGATTCATCTGGTCAGTCAGTCAATGAGTCAACAATCATTAATTAAGTACTTACCACACGCTGTACTAAATGCTAGGGAATCAAAGAAAGACAAAAACATTACTCTTGACCTCCTAGCGCATTTGTTTGAATAAAAAAGTCAACATACAAATAACCAGGTATGTTCAAGATTATCTATAGAGTAGATGAAGATACTCAGAAAAAAGAAGTCATTATCACCTGCAGTGGTGCATAAGACTAAAAAAAGCCTCCTTCAGAAGGTGAGGTTTGAGCGAGGTCTTGAAGGGAGCCAAGGAAATTAAGAGAGAGATGCAGGTATGGGGATAGATAGCTCAAAGGCATGAACAAAGTTTCCGAAGTGGGTGATACTGCCACTGGGGAAGGCTGGAATAATCCAGGATGGGTGGTAGTAGCCTTGGATGTAATTAGGGGGTATTGAATAAAAATAAAGGAGTAATGAAAACATAAGGAAAGAAGAGAAAAGAATCCAGAAAACCATTTGTACATGTTTCATCTGTTGTGTAACAGAGTTAAAGCCATAGTGATTACATTATTTTCCAAATAAACATACACAATGAAAGTTATAACCAATCAGTGGTCAAGTCTGCCAATAGGTCTTAACAAGCAAGTGTTGGCAGGTGAGTGTCATGCATTGTTGGAAAGTCCAGCATGTATCAGCAGGAATATATGCATGTAATGACATGTTTATAATATGACACTATATGGTTACATGATATAATATTGTGTCATCATAATTTCAATGCTGAAAAAATCTAAACATTTATAACAAATTATTAAATTTAATATGTATCATTTAAAAAAATATATTTTATATTTTTTGATATGACAATTTTTTTAAAAAAAACTGTTAAAGGGTTAAAGAAAATAGATTTTTACGGAGCACTGAGTAATTTTTTAGAAAAGGGGGCAGTAGGCCCCCTCTGGGCATGGAGAAGAGAGGCACGAGTTGTATTCAAGGAACTGCAAAGTAGAACAATGTCTTTAGATTGTAGAGTTCACAGAGCGGGATAAAACATAAGAGGACTGGAAAAGAAGGAAGGCAACAGGTTATAAAGAACTTAAAACACCAAAGAGAGGGCTTTACATTTGACCCTAAAGGTAATAAGAAGCCACTGAAACTCACTGAGTGGGGCAGAAGAAGAATGGATAGAATCAGGATATCTGGTCAGACCTATGCTTTAGGTGAAAAAAAAAGTCTAATATTTCTGATTCTCAGAATAGTAACAAGTAATTTAATTGAACCTCTCAGCACATTCCCCAAAAGGACTCATTCCATTTTACAAACTAAAAAACAAGACTCAATAAAATTAAGACATTAGTTCAAGGTCACAAGAGATTTTGGTGATAAAGAAAAGAATTGAAAACAGCCTCTTAAAGTAATTACCTGATAATAGTTATGATGATATAATAGAACTGTGTAGCTTCTTCACCAAAATCTGAAGCTTACTTAGCCAAAATAGTCATTTCAGAAACACTGACTCTTCAGTATATAAAGGATCTTAGAAGTCATTTAATTCAACCTATCCTTGAATAAGAAACCTACTCTACCATATATACAAGTAATCACCCAGCAACCACTTGAAGTCTTTGAATAAGAGGGGAATCAATTACTTCCTTAGGTACCCTATTCTACTTTTGGAAAGTTCTAATTGTTAGGAAGTTGTCCACCCCCCCCAATCAAGATGAAATCTTCCCTTTTATATGTAATTTGCACCTACTACTCTGAATTCTGCCTTCTAGGTACTGAGCAGTACAAATCTAATACTTCTTTGATATGACAGCCCTTCACATACTTGATGAATGTCATTGTGTCTGAGCATTCCTAGTTCCTTGAAGAAAAAAATTAATTTGGAATGAAACTGAACCTTTTTGCCATTGTGGTCACCCTCTTCTGTACTTCCTACCTTACCAAAGTCCTTCCTAAGATACAGCATCCAGAAATGAATACAATACTCAATGTGGTCTATTCAGAGCAGAGCATAGTAGACCTCCCTAGGCTTGGACTATGCCTTTCTTAATTTGACATCGTATTAGCATATCAGAAGCATTTTTAGCTATTCCGTCATACTACTGAATCACTGAGCTAGTAATCTTTTACAGTAAAATCAGTAAATACTTTTTTTTAAAAGATGAACCCCTGTCTGGCCAAGCCTCTTCTGTATTATAATCGTGAAATTAATCTTTTAAACCCAATTGTAAGAAGCAGCTAGGTAGCTCAGTGGATAGAGTGCTGGATCTCTAAGAGTCAGTGAGTTCTGAGTTCAAATTCAGCCATAGACACTTATTAGCTGTGTGACCCTGGGAAAGTCACTTAATGTGTTTTCCTCAATTTCCTCATCTGTAAAATGAGGATAATAAAAGCATCTACCTCTTAGAGTTGTTGTGAAGATTAAATGATATGATATAATGTAATATAAATTATGTATATAATATACATACATACTTTATATACATACAGATATATGTATACCTTTTCTATCTGCAAAGTCATATAAGAAGAAAACCATGACCTGATTGAAGTGTCATGCCTGGAATAGTGGATAAAGAGTTGGCCACACAGCCCAGAAGACCTGAGTTAAGTGTGGTTTCTGGCATACATACATGCTGGCTGTGGATCCTGGGGAAGATACTTAACCTCTCAGTGATCCAGGCAACTTTTTCAGACCAAGTCACAGAGAAGGTGTTGACTTGTATTGATCCGTGAAGCCACAAATCTGGCCCCCTGTGCATAACACAGTTTTTTAAAAGGAGTATCAAGTTCGATTGTTTTCATTCACTAAAACAAATACAAATGGAGCATGTGATTTAAAGTAAACATTTACCATGGACACTCATTTCACTAATAAGACCAATAGTAACAATAGTTATTAGTAAAGTGATGAGTATCCATAAATTTATAGGTATCCATTCCACATTTCAGGGGTTGGGGGACGTATCCCCTTGATCAGGAAAAGTTTTGGCCCTTCCTTCATACCAGAGAAGAAGTCTGAATTATTGTTATATTAAAAGATAAAATATATTGATATTATTCAATACTCTACATATATTTTATGCATTTCTGAGTTTCTAAACTTTTTCTTTGTTGCCTGCTGGCCTTTGTATATCATCTGTGCTTCCACAAAACTCCTCCAAAACCCCCATTTAATTTATTATGCAAATCTGCGATATGTTGAAACCATGACTGGGAAAGTTATGATGTGGAAGGGATAACTGTAGTAGCAGGAGAAGTCTTAGGGGGAATTTCAGACTAAGTATGTATGGAGAGTCAGGAAGCTGCTTCAAATATTATCTCCTGTTTTCATTTGGTTTTATTTTTATAGACAATGAACACTATGTTTATTAGGAACAAATTCATCTCTGTATCAGAGGAAAAGGTGAAATGACTGGAGGAAAGCCTCTATTTCCAGCTTATCAGTGAGGATGAAGTATAGTGGAAAGAGCACTAAACAAATAATGTGCAGGCTTGGGCTCAGATGCCAGTTCCACAACTACAATTCAGCTCTAGATCTCATGATACTAATAAAGAATCCAAATCCATGTCAAGCAAATGGAGGGTGGATAGATGTCACATATAGGAGAAAAGAAAGAAGAACTAATGAACTAATGAACAGTTAGAGGTATAGTTTACATGAGACTTTTTTCCCTATAAGGTATATTTGCACCTTCTGAGGAAAAAGCAACTTCCTATGCTCCTAGGGATAATAAGGACTATGTATAAGTGACATTAGGAACAAAATTACCCATTATTGGCTCAAGAAATAAAACATATGTTGTAGTAATTAGGGAATCCATACTTAGGAAGACTTGACCCTTAACCAGAAAGTATCAATTGGGGAAGTATTCCTGCAGAATGCCTCTGGGAAGTGAGAGCCTCCAAAAACTTGTCAAACCCAAACTAGCTTCTCTTTGTGATTCATATGGGAATCATTCCTTTAAAAGAACTCAGAAGTCCAAAAATCAAGCATGTAGCGCCATTTTATTTGCTGGCTCTACTATTTACTTGAGTGACTCTAGATGAGTCATTTCATCTCTCTAGCTCTGTTTCCTCATCTGCAAAATGAAGGTGTTGAACTAGGTGTCCTCTACCATTGCCTCTAGCTCTAGGTCCTATGATTTAGACACATTAATTATTGAATCACTTATTTCTCTCATAGTGGAGATTATAAATTCTGCACGAATGATAACTAATTCCTTGATGTGCAATGAAGACATCATTTATCTTTTTCAAGTGAAGAAAGAACAAATTTTAACGTTTGGCCCTCATCAAGGAATTATCTTTCACATGTTGGCAAAACAACATCTTTACCATGATATCATGTGCTTGATGCAAATAATAACTTTTTTCCTGCTCTTCCAGATTTCTCTCCTTTTTTTTGATAAGTGATTTATAGTAAATTTAATATTAAAATGATTATGAACAATGAAATTTACTTTCAAGTTATTATGTAGATGAATTTAACATATCAGGTATCATGGCTTTTCAGACTTTCTTGGTCTCCATCAGAATCCTTCCTCTTCACTAATCATCTTTCATTATCATACTGCATATTCAGTACTTCTGACTTTTTTTTCACTTTGCAATATTTCATACATTTTTTTCCGTATTTCTTTACACTTCTCATATTTGTCTATCTTAATTATATTAATGTTTTAGATACATGAATATGCCAGAATTTATTTAGCTATTCCACGGTTGTTGGACTTTTAGGTAGTTTCCTTTTTCCCCTTATTAAAAATAATGTTGCTATAGAAATCTTGGAATAGATAGACCTTTTAAAAAATCACAATGCTTTGAGGTTATATTCCAAACAATTAAATGATTGGGTCAAAATAGACACTGTGTAACCAAGATAACCATAAATAAGTCACAAAATCTCCTGAACTTCAGTTTCCTCATCTGTAAAATGAAGGGGATTAGATTAAATAGACTCTGAGGTCTCTTTCAGATCTCTAGTATGATCCAACTTCTAGATTTCTTTCCAAAATGCTACTGATTTTCAGTTCATCAGAAACAAATAGATGGAGAAAAGTATTCTGGGAAGATTGTAGAATAGTTGGAAAACTTTCAGCTCTCCAAATTTCCTCCACACACACACACAGACAAAGACAAAACATCACCTCTGAGCAGCAGAAATAAATATGGGGGGGAAGCAGGTGTCCTAAGACAATTTGAGAAGACCCCAGGAAAGACCCAGCCTCTAGGGGCGGTGGTTCAGTCTGAGTGAAGTACAAATACCCCCAGGCCATTGCAGAAGAATCAAGAATCAACAAACAACAAGCCTGGGGGGCAGCTGGCTTGAGAGACAGCCTCAGAAATTTTCATTTGGCAGACAGCGTGAGGGGAGTGGTCTGACAGCTGAGTAGCAAAAGACTGAAGGACCTTCCATTGTCTTGAAACATAGCTGTACTGACTAGACCCATCCCAGGATGTGGCTGTGTGGGGGAAAAGGAGCTAGCACACACCTGGTAAGTGCAGTAACCCGTGTTGGCTGTGGGCACTTAGCGGATAGCAGAGTCCCTGATTTCAGTTCTAGGGCAGAGAGGACAGCTATAATTTGCAGCCATCTGAGGGACCACAGGGAGCAAGATCATTTGCAGGACAGTATGGCTGGGGGCCCTAGCCATAGCTTAGGAGTGGAGAGGAGAGCCCAAGGTTGGGACCCTTGAAAATAACAGTAAGAAGGACCTGAGACTTGGGGCATCATTCTTCATACCTCGGGACTATAACTTGATTAAACTAATAGATGGTAAAAAAAAAATAAAACAAACAAAAAAAGAGTAAGCAAAGGAGAAAGAGCCCAACCATAGATAGTTCCTATGGGGATAGAGAAGACTTGGGTTCATATTTACATAAAGATAATGGAACTAAAAAAAAAAGCCACTCATTTTTCAATGAGAAATGTCAAATGGTTCACAGCACAAAAAAGAATTCTTCAAAGAACTCAAAAAGGAGTTTTAAAATTAAATGAGATATTGAGAAAAAATAGTAAAAAAGAAAAAAGGACAATGTAAGAAAATCAAGAAAATTATGAAAAGAAGAAGTATAAAAGTCTTCTAAATTCAGAAGGAATAAGAGGGCAAAGGGATAAGGTGGGGGTGAGGATACAGGAGGGACTTTTAGAGGCGTGGGTAGGTTAAGAAACAGGAGGGCAAGGTAGTGGGTAGAAGTAAAGCAGAGGAGTGAGGAAAGATAGGGCAAATAGGGTAAGAAGGATATTAAGGGAAAATAGGAAAGAGGAAAATTGTAATTGTAGGGGCAGCTAGGTGGCACAATGGAGAGAGCACCAGCCCCAAGTCAGGAAGAACTGAGTTCAAATCTGACCTTTGACACTTACTAGCTCAGTGACTCTGGGTGAGTAATTTAACCCCGATTATCTTGCGAAAAGACAACAACAAGTAATTGTAGCTTAGATTGTGAATGGGACAAATTTACCCATAAAGTGGAAATGGATAGCAGAT
The DNA here is from genome assembly GCF_003287225.1 of Phascolarctos cinereus. NCBI lineage: Eukaryota > Metazoa > Chordata > Mammalia > Diprotodontia > Phascolarctidae > Phascolarctos > Phascolarctos cinereus. The sequence continues at coordinate 133,503,170 of NW_027555736.1, forward strand.
TAAAAATTTGAATTAAAAAATATGTTGCTTTCAGGAAACATTGTAACATACAAAGATAAAATAAAGGGGAGGAATACAATTTATTATGTAAAGATACAGGGATAGTAATCATGATCTCAGACAAAGTTAATGTTAAAATAGATTTAATCAAAAGTGAAAAATAGAGAAACTACACTATGTATCAGCAATATTATTCAATATTGTTTTAGACCATTTAAAACACCTAGGCAGTATAAAACATCTGGGCATATACCTGCCAAAACAGACACAGGAACTATATGAATATAAACATAGAATAATTTTTATATACAATCAGATCTAAATAATTGAAGTAATATTTATTGTTCATGGGTAGGTAAAGCCAATATAATTTTTAAAATGACAATATTACCATTTAGTCAATGTCATTCCAATTAAATTATTAAAAAAATATTTTACTGAGTCAGAAAAAACAGTAGCAAAGTTCATTTGGAAGAGCAAAAGGTCAGCAAATTCAAAGAAATCAGGAAGAAAGGATGTAAAGGAAGTATAAATATAAATATTGTATAAATAAAACTTATGTAGTTAAGAATAGAAGAAATGCAGAAAATTGGGGGGAAAACTTTCATGGACAATCTCTCAGATAGGATGTGACTGGGTTGGAATATTGCTGGGGTGTAGAAAATGAGCTAGTTGGTTTAGAAAAACATGGAAAGACTTCACCCTATGAAGATGCTATCTACTTTCAGAGAAACAGATGACAAGTGGTAATAAACATAGTACAGTCTTACATATATGTGTATGAGTGTATATGTGTACATATATGTATATTTATAGATATCTGTGTGTATCCATGCTTAATTGTAGCCTTTTAGGGTAGGGGAGGGGGAGGAGATGGAAAAAAATAAAGTAAAAAGTGCATAGCAGAGAACAAAAGAAAACCAACAAGGAAGCAAAGAAAAGCTGGGCAGCTTTGAAAACAATATGTAGTATTTATTATATAGTTTTTCTTGAAATGGAAATGTAATGTTTTATATTGAATCCTCTCCTACTATGTACAGGGCAATTTTTTTTTTCCTTTCTCATTTTGTATTTAATTTTAAAATAAAAAAAATTTAAAAAGAAACAAATAGATGCACCTGCTTTTTTTGTTATCTTTACATAAAAAATGCAGTGTCATCTACAATAGATGATCTATTCTTATTTCTTATCCCCAAACCTGGAAATTGTTTGTTGCCTCTTACATTTTACAATTTTAATATTAATCAGTCACAGTCAATAACTTTGTGTTGCCAAAAAAATGGAAACAATAAATCTTAGCAATATCAGTCCTTTCAATGCCACAACTTTCTAGTGGTACCAGAAAAAAAAAAGCCAATGACAAAAGAAGCACACTAGGACAATGACACTGGTTTTTTCCAGGGATTATTTTTATGCTAAAAGATTTCTAGTTTTAAATATGGTTTTTAGTGTTGATCATAAACAGGGACTGGCATGTTAGATCATCCTCATTATATTATTCTTTTGCTTTACTAGATAAGTAAACCATTTGATCACCCATACTTAAAAGTCTTTAATTACAGAATCTAAAACAAATTATGCAGTGGTCCATTGACTATCAGCTATCTCTAGAATGATAGTTTTCTCTGGTCTGATAAAGCTTGCAAAAGTTATTCAGACTTGCTTTTTAAGTCTCTGAACTTCTGATACAGAGTGGCCTTGCTGGCCAAAATCTAACTGGTAAGTCAAATTATTGTTTCTTTTTTAACATTAAAACCAGAAATTCACCAGTGAGCTCTTATGAGAACAATAAGTTTAAAGAGAATCTAGGCAATTCCTAATAATACTTTATCCTATATAGAGTTCGGTTACTTTTTCAATAGAATTGATTAATCAGAAAAGAGGGATGAGGTCATATATTTTTCTTAATCATTAGATTCCAAAATGCAAATGAAGGTATGTGAAAGGTATCAGTGAAAATTTATGTTGCTGTTCTCTTTCTCTTCCTTTCATCCTCACTTATTGTGATCATAAGCCTTAAGATTCAGAAGACTAACTGAAATCCACTTGAATGATTTTGCTTCATTTGTATTCTCCTAGCACTCTGAGTAGAAGGAAATACTCTGAAAGCCATGCAGCAGATGCCTAATGCTGTCTCAACATGAAAAGAGTGCATTCTGGTAGAGAAAGTATCCCTTTGCTAATGTTAATCCAATTATAAGGTCTTCTGCTGAAGTGAAAGAAAGAGGTCAGGAAGAGTCAGAAGTTGTCCATACCAATTGTTCCCAAATTTATTTGTTCACTGAACTGCTTTGACAAGGAAAAAAAAAAACAACACCCTCAATGAATAGCTATTCCATCTTGCTTCTCTTTCCATTTTTCATATTAAAAACAAGATGAAGCAAAACTTACCAGAATGAACAGAGAAACCAATGTTAGTTCTAATCAGAGATCAATGAAATAGCATTTTTTTCTAACTTTTATTTGTAAGCATTCATGCAAGAAACAAAACACCGTATGAATTATATATTGCCATGTAATACACATGAAAATACTGGACAATGGACCACTTGCAGGATCTAAGTGTTCAACAGTGGTCTCTAAATCCTGTTTTGAGAAAGAATGATTTATATATTCATTAATACTATTGAGATGTGCTCATCCTAGAAAAAAATTATTGCTACAGAATTCAATTACCTATTAAGAAATGTCAGTAGTAGAAGAGGTCTGTCTAGAGAGAAAACTCATCAAAGTTCATCCTGTTTTGGATGATGAATTCCCTTTCAAGTTTCATACATGTACAGCAGGATACTATTTAGTTGAAATGATAAAATGATCCAATTTCCTTTATTTGGTTTGATTAGACTATGCATAATATAATTGGAAGATTCCTACAGATGATGAGTTTATTGTTTTACTCTTAAAGGTGGGACCTTAAACATCCTTTTCTTACTAAATCAAATCATTCTGAGGCAACAGACTTTCTTAAAAGGACTTTAATCATACTAAGTAGGAAAAGGTAAAAAAACTCCAAGACTTATGAGTTTAAAAAAAATTTGTTATTTTATGTAACTGAGCACAATAGGTTTACAAACAGTAGTCTATAGTCTTCTAAGATTTTAGCTAAAGAATAACATCAAAATATGACTGAAATTAACCATTCTTCTCTTCAGATATGCTGTGCTAACTGTACATATGTCAATCCAAAAGAGTAAAATAGGTAATGAGATAAGCTGTCATACTTATATTTTTAAAGTGAAAAGATGAAAAGTTTTATATTCAATATACTTATATATATGTATGTATGTATATGTATATATATATATATATGCTACATGAAGCTAGAAACATAGAAATTCAGATCATCATTTCTTCATAACACAATTTTAATTTGATAGCCAAAAACATTCCCAAATTAGGTGGAAATTTCTAAGAATTTAAGTATGACAAATTTGGTTCAAAGCTTTTTGGATATGGTATTCACAAATGTGAGAAATTATCCAGAATTTCTTTGGTTCTCAGAATGGAAGCCAGCATGTGAAACAAAAGTATGATTTTTCTGAAAGAATAAGAAGGTACGGAGTCTATTAAGTCAACAAGCATTTATTAAGCCTTGTGTCAAGCACTATACTAAGCACTGGGAATGCAAATATAATCCAAAGATAGGCCCTACTTTCACGGAGCTTACATTCCAATGAGGGAATACAACATATAAAATGAAGCTGAAAAGCAGTGGGGAAGGTATGGGAGAGAAAGAAGTCTGAGCCATGGGGTAGATGAATGAAGAAAGATGGTGAGTGATCTGCACAGGTGGAAGGCTTACCTATGCTGATGAATGATGGACCCATCCAAGGATCAAAGTAAGTATACAAGCTAAAAGTCACTGATATAGAAAATATTGCCCAGGTAAAATAACACTAATTATAGTCACTTATTCATTTTGTTGCTAAGGGAACTAAACTTAAAAGGCACAATCCCCTTCTTAATTTAAAGAAATGCATACAATATCACATAATGACATCCATAATTTATCTTCTGCTTATATTGTTAAATAACTATAGAATATGTGGCCCAGGTAAAATAGCACTAATTATAGTCACTTGTTCATCCTGTTGCTAAGGGAACTAAACTTAAAAGGTACAAAGCCCTTCTTAATTTAAAGAAATGCATACAATATCACATAATGGCACCCATAATTTATCTTCTATTTATACTGTTTAATAATTATAGAAATATCTCCTACCAAAATCTCCCTTCTTAAATGGAAGCAATGAAAATGGAATAAATTTGAAAATAAAATGGTTATCCTTTCTTGTACATACAGCTTTTCCATGGCAGAAAACTGGACTTCTGAATTAAGAACTCAAGTGCCTTAATGTGTGGGTTACTTAGGACTTTACCTTGAAATATTAATTTTTCTATGAACTACATTTTCATTTCACTAAACTCTTTCCATTCTAGGAAAAACACTTCTAAATACAGTATAAATTATCAAGGACTCAAACCACAATTGTTTCTTTTATGATAATTGTGTAGATTCTCTCACTTGTATAATTAATAGACATAAAGCAGATAGATACTTCAGGAATAAACATAAACTTTTCAAATTACTTTTAAAAGAAAACTTGTTTCCTGTTGAATGGGACATAACCCCTGTGAAGACTTCTCAGGATGCCTTGAAGTCAGCCTTTAAAACTATCCCTTCTGATTGTCACACCCTGGCCATTACAGCACTAGGTTTGCTAAGTAAGGACACTAGAGAGGATGAATAGGCCATAGGTTAAAGTATGCTAAATTCTGTTTCTTTCCACCCCTTTTAGAATGTAAGCCCCACCCCCAGTTAAGGGGATAGGGAAAACTATTTCTCCCCTTTTAGAATGTAAGCCCCATCCCCAGTTAAGGGGGTAAGGGATAGTGGTGGGTGGAAACTCGTTTTCGTGGTGGGTGGAGATTTGCTTTTATAAGGCGGCCTCTGTTACCGACTCTCTCTCTCTCTCTCTCTCCATGTGTATCGAAGGAGCAGACAGCCATCTCGCAAGATTGTAATAAAGCTAACCTTTCCTTTCCATCTTGAGAAGTCTCTGAGTTTAATTTGGCTTGGGGTCGCTGTCCCACACACTGTCATGCAAGAATTATTAAACACTGTGCAAATCGCTTAATCTTTCTGACCCATAGTTTCATTACCAGTAAAATAAAGATTCTGCAAGCTATAAGGTCACTTCAAATGAGAACATTCTGTGAGTGTATGAACTAAAAGGAAAGGATTTCATTGGGTTCTGGAAGGTGGGAAATAAGTATTTCTGTAAATCCAGGACATTCTCTTAGAAGCTAGAATTTAGTATCTACACTCAGGAATTTGAGTTTTATTAGAAATAATCTGGAAATGAAAATTAATGTTAGAAGTAGAAAAAATTATTCCATCAATTGAAATATAGAGTAAATTTTAGTAACCATTCATTTGTATGGCAAAAGATTATTTCATTCCATAAGATGGTATCTAAGCAAGATAACCCAAAGAAATATCTATTTTCTTATGTTGTTTGGTTTTAAAAACAAGCAAAAGGTCATGAATTCAAGACATTCAACCATGAGTATAAAACTGTTCACTAATTAGAACTTCTTACTTGTTTACAAACAAATTGTTGGCACAATTTTTCTTCTGAGACAGGTGCACATCAAATACATTCTCAAAATTGATCCCATGTGAAAAAGTTTTAGAATAACATTATTTTAAAATACAAATTTGGTTTTAAAAACATATCAAAGTGAATGAATTATACTTATAAAAGCATTTTAAGAGGCACAATTAAGATTGTAATGCTTACTTGTGGCCCAGCTCATGAGCAATTGTGAATGCCAGATTGAGACCATTGTCTTCTGCAAGCACACATTTCCTCTTAGCACTGCATACTCCTCCCAAATAAGCAATTCCTATATATATATAAAAAAAGGAAAACACACATACTTCAGAGTTTGCAAGACACTTCCTCAAGTAATTGCAATGAAATTTGTCTGAATGTAATAAAGTCAATAACTGTGCATGTGTTTAAGGTTAATAAAACCTGAACAAATGCTTACAATACAGTTGAATTATGGTAAACAAAGGCCAATAGGTCAATGTATGTTTTGTTTAGAAATTTCATATTGAAATTTATATCTATCTGTGTCAATGCTACAGAATGGATATATATATCTACTGATTTCTAGGGTTTAAGACCACAGATGATGATTAATGAAGACCATGGAAATATCTTCCTAAAGGACAGTAAGAGGAAGAAAGAGGGAGGGAGTGCCTAGGAACTTAATTAAACTCAAGACATGGTAGTTGGAAGAAGAGAATCTACTGCTTTAAAATGGTTGAAAGGTTATTATGAAGAAGAGGAATTAGGTTTGTTTTATCACAGCCCAAGATGATAGAAGTAGGACCAATGAGTAGAAGTTGCAAAGAGGCAAATTTAAACTCCATATGAGGAAAACTCCCTAACAATTAGAACTTCCCCAAAGCAGTAAATGGAAAGAATCAGCATAACTCTTTTAAGGATGAGAAAAGGTCGAAAGGAAAAAACAGGTTATTTAATTTATTCAGGGTTACAAAGTACATCAGTGACAGAACTCTAGGATCTAGGGTCAAAATTTGTTTCCTTAATCTCTGGTTCAATCTTATTCCTCCTAATGACAGATATCCAGCAAATTTCAGCCCTGTATATTCCATTCTCTTTTCTCCACCCTCTTTCTTAGTGATCTTATCAGCTGTCACAAGTTCAATTATCACCTTGTTGTAAATGAATATAACACACACACATACACACATTCACATATATACAAACGTGTAACCTTGAAGTACAAATATATGTGTGCACATATATACATATATATGTATGCATACATGTATGTATATTAAGCTCAAGTTGGTTAAGCTTCAGTTTGATAAATAAAAACAATATCCTATACTTTCGCTTTAAGTAAATATTCTCCTTTAAAAAATTTCCCTGGATTTTCAATCTCATGAAAGGATTTTCAATCTACATGTTGATAATACATGATCATCCAGCTTCCACTTGAAATTCCCCAGTGAATAAGACCATTACCTTCTAACTAGCCTGTTCCCCTCAAGGACAGCTTTGGTAGTTAGGAAGGTTATCTTCCTATTAAAGTCAAAATTTGCTTCTCTACTCATGGCTCCCAGTTTTACTCTCTGAGGCCAAGCAAAATAACTCTAAGTCACTTTTCACATACTTGCAGACAGCTATCAGGTAACCTTTAAGGATCTTCTCTGGGTTAAACATCTCCAGTCTTTTCAATAGTCTTGATATGTCATGGCCTCTATTCTTTTCAGCACGATGATTCCTTCCTCTGGATATGTACCAGATTGCCAACATCCCTTCTAAAAAATGCCACCCAGAATTGAACACAATACTCCAGATGCAGTATGGTTTGAGACCAGCAGGAGTACCACATCTTACATTTAACTTGCTATTGCCTTTTAAATGAAGCTTTTTTATTTTTATTACCTTTTAATTTTTTTTGGCCACCAGTTGACTCATATTGAGCTTACAGTTACTGAAACAACCTGATATTTTAAACAGATATTGTTTAGCCATGCTTTCCCCATCCTGTGCTAGTGAAGCTGATTTTTTTTCAACTTTAAATTAATTCTCAAAACTAAAGTGATCTTCTTTGCCCCTAAACCTTCTCCTCCTCTCAATTGCTTTAATTCTTTTGATGGCCCTGCCACCCTCAGGACCACTCAGATTCAAGATCTTGAAATCTTTACTCTTTTTATTAAGAAATGTCACTTGTGGTCAACTGCTTTCATTCATACCCAATATTCTAGGTCCCTTTATTTCTACCTAATCTTACCCATAGGAATCTCCTCTTCCTTGGTGGAGACTACAGCAAGTTTAATAACTTGATGTTCAGATAGCCTGTACCATATAAACTGTTTATCACAGCTTCCCAGGATTCACCTCTGGCTCTTTGTGGGAGATACCAGGATCTAGAACATAAGATAATACCCTATTGCATATACTCATACTTGTACTATGTCCTAAAACTTTGATCAAGGGCATGGATGCCAACTGTAACAAACTGTGAATGCTTGGCATAAATAACCAGGACTCTAAGCTCCCAAAATTCCTTCATACTCATTGATCCTCATAAACACACTCTACTTCTATTATTCACAGTCTGACAATCTACACTGAATTCCACTGCCAGCTCCTCTGACAATAATCAATGAACTGTGTCAATTAAACAACACTGAAGTTTCTACTTAGACAACACTGAAGTTTCTACTTCTGCCCATTAAATTGGCAAAGATGATAGAAGTTAGCAACAGTCAACATTAGACAAGGAAGATAGGCACAAGATAATACACTATTGGTGGAACTGCGAATTGGTCCAGGTTTTGTGATAAACATTTGGGACCTTGCTAGAAAACTGATTAAGTTGTTCATGTCCTTTGACCCAGTGAAAAATTATTAGGCCTATACCCCCAAAGAAGTAAAAAACAGAGAGACAGCTCCCCTATACACTAAAATATTTTAGTGGTACTTTCTTATGTCAGCAAAAACAACAACCCAAAACCCAAACGAATCCTAAAATTGGAAACAGGATAGATGCCTCCTGATTGTGGAATAGCTGAGCAAAGTATGGAATATTAATACAGTAGGATACTATTAATATAATGGGACACCATTGTGATAAATTATTCAGAGCCTGATATATATTTGTAAGAGCATAATGAGAACTAAGACGACCATATATACAGAAGAGTCACAATGCTGTAACATCACCAAACATCACCAAAAGACCAGAATTTAGATTAATACAATAACCAATGTTGGTGCCAGGGGACTGATGGTAAAATACACTAAAATATCTTCCTTTTCAGTAGAGGACTGTGAATATGGAAAAGTGTTATTCATCAGCAGACAAGGTCAATGTGTTGGTTTATTCTGCCTTACTTTTACCTGTTGGTTTTTCATATTTAAACGTCTCCCTTGTGGTTTCTATCTTCTGTGCTTCTTTTTACAAGGCAAGGATCATGGGATTATAGATTTAACACTGGAAGGGACCTTTGCCGCCATCTAGTCTAACCCCCTCATTTTTAGAAGAGGAAACTGAGACCCAACGACACTGCAGGTAGTAACGGAAAACAGGATTGGAGCCTAGGGCATCTGACTCTAAAAGCTAACAGTCTTTCCCCTGGGGCACTTTGCCTCCCTGTGGGTTCTCTGGGGGAATTGGAGGATAAAGGGGGTGGGGTGGGAAAATGATAGTGACGTAAATAAAATAAAATGGGAAGGAAAAAACATCCAAGCCATATGCTCCAACCTCCTTCCATACACCCCAAGCCAAGCTTCTCCCACAACACCTAACATCAGCAGTATGGGTACACCCTGAAGCCTCTTAAATTGGCCCACAAAATCATAAGCAGCTGCACAGCCTCTGGGGCACAGCTGTTCCTACTTTCAACCAAGGCAACCCCAGACTCTAACAGACTCTTCTCTCTCCCTTGGCTTCTCAGTCTGTTGCCAAGTCCTGTTAATTCTACCTCCATGATCTCTCTCAACTCAACACCATTCTTTCCATTTCACACTCACAATGCCCTAGTTCAGGCCCTTGTGAATCTCTCCTGGGCTATAATAACAACTGGGATTTATGTAGAATGTAATGTCCACAAAGCATTTTCTATTAATTAATTCATGGGAATCTCACGACAACCCTACAAAGAGCAACTTGGTAGGGCGGTGGATGGCATGCTGGGACTGGAGTCAGGAAGACGTGAGTTCAAATCTTCCTTGGACACATACTAGCTATGTGACCCTGGGCAAATCTGTAAAATAGGGATAATAACTGAACCTAGAGTTGTTGTGAGGATCAAATGAGGTAATAATTGCAAAGGGTTTAGCACAGTGCCTGGCACATAGTAAGCACTATATAAATGTTAGCTACTATTATTAGATACTATTGAAATAATTAGTCTTATTTTGTAGATGAGGAAACTAGGGCTAAGAGAAATGTTAGCAGTTTGCATGTGGTCACATAGCTATTAGTGTCAGAATTTCAGCCCACGTCTCTGCTGACTCCAAGTCTAGCATATTTCTATTCTACTAATCAGTCCTCTTGTCAGGGACTACTACTGGCAAGTTTCCTAGGCACAGACTCATCTCTATTCCTTCTCCTGGCATAAGGCAGGCAAGTAATAAATGTGCATGTTTCTATTTGGTTTCCAGACCTGCGAGTCCATCATGTCCCTGCTCAAAGTTCAGTGGTTCCCCGTGATCAGTCAAAATATTAATTACTTTGTTGTTCAGTCTTATATGATTTTTCATGACCCCACTTTGGGTTTTCTTGGCAGATATACCAGAGTGATTTGCCATTTCCTTCTCCAGCTCATTTTATGGATGAGAAAACTGAGGCAAACAGGGTTAAGTGTTTGGGTCACACAGCTAGTAAGTAAGTATCTGAGGTCAGATTTGAACTCAGATTTTCCTGACTTCAGGCCTGGCACTGTATTCACTGTGCCACCTAGCTACTCCTGTTAATTTCTTAGCCTAGAATTTAAAATAGATGGCATAGTGGATAGAACACTAGACTTGGAATCAGGGAGATCTGAGTTGAGACCCTGGCTTAGCAATGTGACACTGAGCAAGCCATATTAACCTCTTTTGCCTCAGTTTCTGCATCTGCAAAAGGGTGATAATAATAGCACCTATTTCACAGTATTCTTATGAAGATTAAATGAGATTATATATGTAAAGTAACTCAAAAACCCCTTAAAGTGCTATTTCCATTATCATCATCATTATTAAAGACTTCAACAATTAGATTCTAACTTGCCTTTTCAGTCTTATTTTCTGCTACTTATCTTCTTAGTCTCTACACTCTATCCAATCTGGTTTACTAACTATTCCCCCAAATTGCTATGTTATCTCTCATATTTGTGCATTCATGTTTGACTGTTCATGTCCAAAACACACTTCTTCCTCATTGTCCTAATTTTTAAAGGCTCTCCTCAAGTACCCCTTCTTCCATTAAGTTTTCCTGACTCTCCTTCCCTCCAGCTGACAATGTTTACTACCTCTTCAATTTTCCTAAAGTACTCCGGTTTGATCTCTCCCTTTTCCATAACATCAAGGATGGGGCAACTAGGTGGATGGTTCACCTAGTGGATAGAGTGCTGGGTCTGGAGTTAGAAAGACCTGAGTTCAAATGCAGCCTCAAATACTTCCTAGCTCTATGAGGCTAGGTAAGTTACTTAACTTCCTTTTGCCTCTAACTCCCCAACCATAAAACGGGGATAATAATATTACCTAATGAGCTGATATTTGTAAAGTGCTTAGCACAGTGCCTGGCATATAGTAGGCATTATATAAATTCTTGTCACCCCTCTCCCACCTTGCTACAAAGGTGTCCCAAAAGTTTTATTGCATTTTGAAGCTTTGTTACCTAAATTCTGCACTAAGACTTTTGAAATACCCTGTACTTACCACTGTATACCAGGATTATCCCTGGATTATAAGTACCTTTATATACCCTGTTAAAAAAGAATGTAAATTCATTGAGAACATGCTTGCTTCACTTTTTATATCTTTATATCCTGAGTTCTCAGTATAGTAGTTTTGACCTAGCAGGTATTTGATTACAGTTATCCTTTCCATATTGCAGGGGTTAGGGGTGTAGCACCTTGTGATCTGGAAAATCTACATAAAATTTTTGGCCCTCCCTTTGTACCAGAGAAGAAGTCTGAATCTTTTTTTCTCTTATGGGGTATTTACAGTACCATATTATAAAATGTAGGTTGATATTTTACAATGCTATACATATATTTTATTCATGTCTGAGTTTCTGAACTGTTTTTATGTAGTCTACTGCCTTTCCAGATCATCTGTGGCTTCCACAAAACTCAAAAATTCCCATTTAATTTCTTATGCTGACCCTTGACATGTTGCAACCATGATGGGGAAAGTTGTGATGTGGAAGGGATAATAGTAGTGTTTACTAAATTGAATTGAAACTAATTTTAAGAATCATGTTGCCTTTATACTAGACAGAATAGGAGAGTTGAATGAATTATTCAAAGATAGAAACACATCCAAACCAAAGTCCTTTCTGCTTTTGAGTAGCAGTTTCACAGTGGATAGAGCACTAGGCTTAGAACCAGGAAGACTCACCTTCATGAGCTCAAATTCATCCTCAGACACTTACTAGCTGTGTAATCCTGGGCAAGTCACTTAATCCTATTTGCCTCAGTTCCTCAGCAGTAAAATGAGCTCCGGTATCTTTGCCAAGAAAACCCAAATGGGGGCATGGAGAGTTGGGCATGACTGAAAAATGACTTAACAACAACAAAAACAAATTCCTAACCAGACAGCATTTTAAGATTTATAAGGCATTCACAACATCCCTTTGAGGTGGGTAATGTAGGTATTATCATCTCTATTTTAGAGTTGAGGAAATTCAGGCTCTGAAAAGATGTGACCTCATTATTACAGAGCTGGTCATTCTCTAAAGCAAGACTTGCACCCAGGTCTCCAACATTCACTATGTTATGCTGCCTCCCATCGATGACAGGAATGTATTCATTATCAGAAAATTGGTTATTTCCACCAAATCAACCACACTCTTCTTTGTCTTTCCATTACTGAAATAGCTTCATTCTTCCCCTCTGTCATTTCCATTAGCCCAGTACCAGTCTTTCATGTGGTCTTTTCTAAACAAGGATTCACTTTACCAACTCACATCTGATCACTTGCTCCATTCCATCATAACTTTATGGTGAGATTCTTTTCTGAGGCTGACTCAATTGATACTTGGCACATAAGGGCTAAGCATGAGAGCATGTGTCTATTTTTATTTGGAAACATGCAATGTGCTTGGCCATGGTTGAAGCATTTTTTTTTTAGTTATTTGGTCTCAAGATGGTTTTTTTGCACTTGGACATCATAGTCCAACAATTTAGAATATTAGGAGTAAAAAAAATCGATAAAGTACTGGATCTGCATTTCAATGCTTTCAAGGTCATTAATCTGGTTTTGTTTAAAAACACTTTCTAGGTCACTGTTAAAAGACTAGTACTGACTAGGTGGAATTTATCTACATAGCTCTGATGGTATGCACACACATACTTTAGTAATCTACTTGTCCAACACATGGCTGCTGTGTATAGATGCAAAAACTGGGAGCAGTTAGGAATGTGGTTACTGCAGAGAGAAATAGCTTTTTAATTACTGTTTGAATGTGGGAAACTGAGGACTCAGTAAACCTAAGTGTATTGCTATACTAACCAAAGTTCATTGAATAACCTAATGTCGAACGAGCAGACCTTAAATGCCACATAAACACTTCCAATGTGCTTACAAAACAGAATGGCCTTAGTCACACACAGTCCCTAATTGTGGAGTATTAAATTTCCACCCTAATTAGGGTATTATACAATGCCAAGGAAAAAGTGAAGCAGAGAAGTTCCCAATAATTGCATTTTAATTTTTTCAAGGCGTAGATTTTTTTTTCTTTTTTGCTGGAAGACAAAGGATCAGTTTATTTACAAGAAATGCTCTCACACAGAGGTGGATTAAGGTCTGCTTTTAATGATTATAGTAAATCATGAGCAGCCCCACCATAAAAGTAGGACAAATAAAAAAAGCACCAAAGAAAACTACCTCTCTGATTATCGAGGCACAAATGTACAAGTTTATGAGTAATAGCTACTGGAAATGCTTAAATGGGGAAAAAAAGTGAGGTTGGAAAAAAGTCGTTTGTCATAAAATGAAAAGCTTGTGGGGAATAAACAGTGAACTATAAAGCTTCCTAAGGAAAACAAATCTCACAATTATTTAATGTTTCATATGAAGAAACAGTGGTATATGGAAGGTTTCCTAGAAGAATTGAGGATATATCAAATTGCTGTATACAGGAAAAGGCATGTGTTTGGAATTGTTCCTGTCCTGAATGTGAAGGCCAGGGATATCACAAAATTCTTGAATCTGGTTTTAAAAGGGAAGAGTTGGAAACCTGTTTTCATGATTTTTTCTCCCTTCTAAAGAAATTCTTACTCACATATTGTTAACTTTTACATTCAAGATGTGATAACAAAATTGTAATATGTAAACTAAGATTACCTCCACAAAGACTTAGTCCCTGTAGCAATGCCTTCAGTATATTTTTATCCTTCCATAACTTAAAATTCTGCACATCCAAAACCATATTGGTTTTATAATGATGACATTAGCTCCATGTGTTTAAGCAGAGGCTATGCATAAGCAGAGGCTATGCAAGTGAACAGCAATTAATTATCTCTGAGGAGTTCCAAGAGCTTTACAAACCTTCTTCTATGCAAGGGCAGGTTACCATTGGGGAAAAAAAAGATTGCAAAGAAGAATGGCATTTATTGACCCACAAATTTCTGACTACCATATTGCAGCACGTGCTAATGCATATTTAAGAAATCACTGCATGGAGGACAGAGAAGATCAACTAAGGATTTTTCTTCTTTAACTAGTTTGCTTTGTCCATCAATTTAACCTTTAATTTCCTCAACCCCATGTCCTTGTCTCCCTTTATTTGGACTCCTTTTCCTCTTTCCTAGTAACTCTACTCCACATTTTCAACATCTTTTATGATGAGAAATCACTTCTCATTGCCTTGCAGTCTAATGATCACAGGCTGGGTAGCTGGGTAGTTGAGTTGGGTGATGAAAGTGAAGTCACTATCCAGAAGAATATGAGGACAACTGGCTTGGCATTTATCCAATAACACCTCATGCTACACTGGTGGGCCATTACTTGTGATTGGGGATATTTGCTCAACTCACCTTCCATCTTCCTTTCTATCCCCCCCTTAATGACACCTCATCAAGATTATATTCAGTTAATATTATGTTAATTTGTATTTGTTGACAGAAGGGTTATAGTTGTGTAGTTCTCTACTTCTGTGTCCTTTCCAGCAAAACTGTTTATTCTTTGAGGGTATACAACATTTTATTAATACCCTCCTGAGTTCAAGTCCCAACTCTGGGCAACATAGCTGTACACATTTCTGACACATAGAAGCACGCACTTCACTTCTGCCAAGTGAAAAATAGCTCACATAGATGAGCTGATAAACTATGTGCAGTGACTAGGAAGAATCCAAATCAGCTGTGAGAAGAAAATTCATTTTCACAGCAATTCCATCTATATATTGTTTCCCTCATACCCACAACTGCAGTTAATACATTTTAGAGTTTAGAAGGTGGAAAACTTTATTAAAATCCTAAAAAAATTGTTTCAATGATTTGTAATTTTTCAAAGAAATCAAATGTATTTACCAAATTCTTTACTTAAACTCTCAATACTCTCTGTTGTTTTCTTTAAGTTTCAAAGAAATTTTTGGTCTGCATTGATAGAGGGAGTTTCCACACCTGAGAGTTCCTTAAAACTGTGAAATCACAAGTCTTGTCGCTATCCCAATCTCTCTCACAGCAGCTGGTAAGGTTTTCAGTATACAAGAAATATGAATGAGTGAACTTCCAGAGTAAGATCAAGTGATTTTTGTCAAGACCAGATAAGAAATTACCAGCAAAACTAACCCTGGGCGAACTGATAGGGCTAACTGTGACACTCATTGGCTCAATATTCATCTTTGTATATACCCAATTACCCAATAATTATGTGCCATGTTCCTATGAAATTCAATGAAAGATTTGCTCATCAAGAAGACACAACAGGAAAGAAATAGGTGGACTGTTAAGGTGCCTAATAATACAGCATCTTCAGGTGTATCTATGTTGCTAAAAATTATATTTTTAAAGCAAAAAATGTCACATTTAAATCATGAATAATAACTCCAATGATTTCAATAAGAAACTCACTACTTTGCTTACATACATCACCTCATAAATTTGCACCTCAAGATAAAAGAATCTGATTCCTGGGTGTTCTGGTGCTTTAACTATTAGATCAGGATGATAAAAAAATTTTTCCCAAAATTTTTAGATGATTGGAGAAATAATGAAGAGACTAAGGTAACTTTTCTGAAATCTGACAAAGTTTACATATTACTCCAGAAAGTCATATCTTTCCCCTAAACAATTCTATTCCTACCAACAATTTCAAGGTACTATGAATATCTAAACGAAGACAATTCTGTAGAGAAAATATGCAAAAAATATGCTTAATGTTATGTTTCTTTTCTTTAAGAAAACTGCAGGGTTAATACAAGCAATTTCTGAACAGGGAATTAGTTGGCCATACGATGCTATCCTGACTTAAGGAGAAAACTACATACAACTGTATAAACTCTGATTTGTCCAAAAAGTTGTCACATGTAAACAGTTTGCAGCTGTTGGCCTTGCTGCCAATTAATGAGACCTTTTCTGGCTATGTCACTAAAAGGAACTATTAAATTTCTCCTACTGACTGAATTAGGTACTTATATGACTTCACATAATTGTCACAGTAATGCTGTACTACAAATTAAGAAGATGTAATCTTTAACATATTTATTCCAAAATCATGGTTACAGACAAGTACATAAGAATAAATGATTTAACATGTGCAAGATCTTCATGGAGTCTTTGTGTATGTTTAAATTTTAATTGGAGGTTATAGGCATATTAGAAAAAAATCTGTAAAAAGCATTTGAAAGCAAATTTATTGCAATTTGGCACAGTCACAGTACATAGTTGTACACACTGTCTTCTTATTTCAGGTCTTCTGACAAATGAAAAATAGCTCACATAGATGAGCCAATAAACTATATCCAATAACTAGGAGGAATCCAAATCAGCTGTGAGAAGAAAACACATTTTCATATCAATGCTATTTACATATTGTTTACATTATACCTACAACTGGGGCTATTACATTTTAGAGTTTAGAAGGTGGAGAACTTTATTAAAATACTGCAAATTGTTTTAATGATTTATTTGTCATTTTTTGAAAAAGCAAATGTATTTCCCAAATTCTTTACTTTTTCTTTCTAGATGCCATAGTTTTATGTTTACACACATTGCACTCCCAGTGGATGGAGTGCTAAAAATTCTTGAGTGAAGGAAGTCTTGAATTCAAAGCTGGCCTCAGACACTTACTAGCTTCATGACCCTGGGCAAATCACTTAATCTCTGCTTGTCTCAGTTTCTTTATCTGTAAAATGGGGATAATGATAGAACCTACCTCTCAGGGTTGTTGTGAGGATACAATAAGATAACAATTGTAAAATGCTTAGCACAGTACTTAGCATAGTAAGTGCTATTATCATTCCTATTCCCCAGAAAAATAGAAGCTCCTTGAGGTCAAGCACTATTTCATTTTTGTCTTTGTATCCCCAGCACTACCACTGTGCTTTAAATATCATGGGCAAAAATGTTTGTTGATTTAAAAAAAAGGCTATTGAGTAGATATCAATAACTACTGACATATTCAACAAATATTTATGTCTATGATATTTAAAGAACAGAACTAGAGTCTAAATATGGTTACTTCACTGTCACTGATAAATAAAATATTTAAATAGGTAAATAAAATAGTTTATTGTGCAAATCCTGATACATTAAAAAATTTTTTTCCATCTGTTCATCATTCTTTCAGCTTCATCCTTAAATGATTTCCCGATGTTTTGTTTTGAGTTCCATATCAAGCTCTTTGTAAACTCAGTTGTATCTCCTGTGCTGTAACAGTTATAATTCTAGTTTCTCAAAAACTTTTAACAATCTTCCATCATTACCCTTCTTAAAATTTTGCGAATAAGTTTATATTCTAAACTGGTGGTGTCCTTAACTGCCTTGTCTGTCCACTAAACAAGTAGATTGAGTATTTGTTGGCCAAGAAAGTTTCCTAGGTTCTTCTGTGTTTCTCATAGTGGTTATTGCTTTATCAATAACCCTTCTTAGGTAAGAGTGACAGTTTGTGTCAATAGAATATTCAGTCATTCCTTCTATTCCTTTAGTTATTTCCTCTTTTCCAATGTCAAGGGCTTTTTGAAATAATCCTTGTTGGGGCTTTTTTTGTTAGCATATGATATCTCTTCATATTTTTTTTTCTTTAAATTTGGTAATGATCTTAAATCTTCATTCTAACAGGTCATTGGGCTGACTCTAAAAAGACAGTTCATTTTTTAAGTTACTCTCACATCCACAATAAGTCAATTCTTCTCAGTTAAAATATAGCCAATTTCATTTTTAATTATTTTACTTTGTGCTTGCAATGTCTAGTTCCTCCCAACTCTCTTCTTGAGGAGTTTTCATTAATGTGTGTGGGCAAGTATGTATATAATATAGGCTTCTTTGTATCTACAAGCCTTTGCCCTCTTTTACTTCTTCCTTTTGAACTTTTTTTTTCAAAACATATTTTTTACATCTTCCCTCATTCCCACTTTTGCATTGATGTTACTGAGTATTTATGTATATTTGATCCCTTTTGGAAGACATCAAGTGTTTCTTGGAATTCTTCTATTTTCATCTTCTACAACAGATGTTGTCACATAAGATACAATTCTTTTCATGGTGTTGCTTTTTGCTCATGCTTATCATGAGCACTGAAGAATGAGAAGACCAATGATGGTTCAGCATGAAAGGAGAGAAAGCTTTTCCTGGAATAGGGAATAGTGTGAGCAAAGACTCAGAGAGGAAAGAGTTCACTATGTGCTCATGGAAAATAGAGTTTTGTGGTTTACCTACATATCCACGAGTGGAGGTGAGTAAAATGAAAGATAAGATTGGAAAAGAAAGATGGTATCAATTTGTGGAGGGTTTTGATGGTAAGCAGAGGGGTTTGACCTTCATACTAGGAAGCTATTGAAAATTTTTGAGCATAGGAAAAAATGACTGGATCTATGCTTAAGAAACATTATTTGGGTGGTGGCATAAGTGGTGGATTGTGGGGGCATAGAGATGGGAAGATCTTGTAATCATTCAGGCAAGCAATCATAAGGGCTTATCTTATCTTAGAATGGTAGCAGTAGGAATAGAGAGAAAGACTCGATTCCTTGTTGAGAGATGACATTGACAGGACCTGGCGACTAAGTGGATGAGAAGTAAGGGTGGTCAAAGGGTCAACAATGACTGCAAGGTTGTAAAAATGGGAGGCAGGATGAATGGCACTACTATAGACAGATACAGTAAAGTCATAAGGAGGAGCAGGTTCAAGATGAAAGATACTGAGCTCAGAGTTTGAGGTGCCAGTGGAAGTCACATGGAGATATCTTACAGCCAGCTGAAGACTTAGGTCTGAAATATCTAAGAGTGGGCAAGACTGGAAGATTTGGGAGTCATCTGTATAAAGTTTTAGTCAAAACTTACCATATTAGAGGCAGCTTTAAATGGATAATCAGAGAGCCATTAATCAAAGTTCTATTTATAGTTCCATCTGTTGAAGGGCCTTTTATCTTATACATGAGAAACACCTCATTGGAGAAGAGTTATTGAGGAGTATTTCACTCTACCAAGTCAATTCTTTTTTCAACTGGCTAATCAATGAATAATCCATAAAGACTGACAGTTCTCATCTTCTCATCAAAAATAATATTGATACATGTGTATACCTTTTTCAAAAAGCCTTCATAGATATAAGAACAAAGGCATATTGATTGGCATGGAAAAAACAAACACATTTATTAAGCATCTACTATGTTTCAGACACTGTGTACTTCACAAATATTATATCATTTGTTCTTCACAATAACTCTGGGAGGTGGGTGCTATTATTATTACTATTTTATAGTTGAATAATCTGAGACAAACAGAGGTTAAGTGACATGCTAGCAAGTAGTTGAGGCTGAATTTGAACTCACTTCTTCCTGACTCCTGGTTTGGTGCTGTACCCACTATATGACTTAGCTGCCTCTAGTTATTAGAAGCCATTGGCATCTTCTTTGTCCTCCCTGCCCACCGCTGCTTTTCATAACAATGCCATCTGTGATCTTTTCCATTCTTCTAAAATATTTCCCTCTTTGGGATATCTGGAAAATCAATTCCTGATTGTGTCATGCCACCTATCACACAGATTTCCTTTGATGTACTTGTTCAGGTCCAGCTAGTCTTCCCAATTTAATGTTTCTGAGTTCTAATGCAGTTCTTATCAGATACTGCTGTGCCAGAATTTAGAAATACAGATGACCCAAAGCTGGTAGGTAGGCATAGCTTACATATGAGTTGAGAGTGTCAGTAAGTGTCAGTATTAAAAGAAAATGATCTTGATAGTTAGGATACTGGGCCAAATAGAAGATGAAATTTGATGGGGAGAAATATGAAGTTTTATACTTGGATTAAAAAAACCAACTACATGAGTACAAGATAGGGGTAAGCTCAGTGAGGGCAAGGACTGTCCTTTGGCTCTTTTTGTAGCACATAGTAAGTTCTTAATAAATGTTTATTGATTGGTTGATTGAAATGTAGCTAGAGAGCAGTTCATCTGTAAAAAAAAATAGAGGGTTTTTCCTTTCTCAGTTGTTGTGTAAAAAGCAGCTTAGTGTTAAGAGCCAGGTTGATGATAGTTCTGCTGCAAGATACTTCTGTTCTGACCATATTTAGAGTACGAAGTTCAGTTCAAGTGTTACAATTTAGGAAGACCATTCATAAACTGAAGGGCAAACAGAAATGAATAATTTAATCAATTAATAAACATTTATTAAGTAACTACCATGTGCCAAGTACTATGCTAGGAACTCAGGAAAAAAAAAAAAAAAGAAAAAAAGAAAAGAATCACTGCTTTTGAGACCACACCATATGAGCACAAGTTGAAGGAAATTGGGACTGTTAGCCTGGTGAAGACTTAGAGAGGGCATGATAATTGTCTTCAAGTTCTTAAAGGGCTTTTACATAGAAAAATATTCAATGTATTCTTGTTGACCCAAGAAGGCAAATGAAGAGCAAAAGGGAAAGTTATAAAGACTCATTTAGGCTTGGGGTTCAGAAGCACTTCCCAACAATTAGAGCTATACAAAAGTGGGATAGACTATCTTGGGAAATAATGGATTCCCCATCACTGGAAATCTTCAAACAATAATAGAGTGTTCGATACGTTGTAGAGTGGATTCTGGTACATGTATGCATTAGACTAGATGGTCCCTAAGGTTGTATACTCCTCTTCCAGCTAGAATCCTTTTTCCCTCTCCTATTCATGTACTTCACCTGCTTCTTCTAATCCTTTTCAGATCATAGGATTATAGATTTAGAGCTTTATGACCTTGGAGGTCATATAGTCCAACCTCTACATTTTCCAATGGGGAATCCTTTGTTCAAATTTTTTCTCTTTGTAATTTCTCCTTGCTTCATTCTCTTTCAGTTCTAGCCTTTTCCCTCTTATAGTTCTATACCTTTTTTCTCCTTCAGCTCAATTTCTTCTTTTCCTTTTCCTTCTCCTTCCTTCTCCTTCTCCCTGACCTCCAGTCTCCTCCCAAGTTTCAAATTGTATTTTTTTCTTCACAGTTCTTTCTCCTGCTTCTCCTTGTACTCCACCAATTTCATGGAAATCAGCAAAAAGCTAAGAAAACACAGTTAACCTATGACATGGATGTTAGTCCTATCCCTTCAAACTAGCACATAAACCAATATGATAAAAGTTCCTGCTGTAATTACAAGGCTTTGAGGTCTCACCCAAAGCACATGTCCTGTTACAATGAAGGTATGGTTGAAGGTCAGAAAATTAGGTATATTTTTTCCATATGAAAATGTGTCTTATTTTAAGGGAAAAAAATTCTTTACCTTTCTATCCCTGCTATAGCATTATATTAGCTGGAAGAAGCATTTGGAGCATTATATATTAATTTGGTTAGCTATGGTTTGCCCATTTAATGCCACTTTCATTAATGCTTCAGTAATAGAATATTCTTTTATATGGTTTATAACCATGAAAGATCATAAATGTGTTCTATCAATGACTTTCCTTATCAATTTTATTAATAAGAACCATAGGTAGAAAAAAAAAGTATCTTTAGGATTTAGAAAGGAGAAAAGAAAGGGTTCTGTTTGAAATATCTAGATTCTGTACTTGAATTCAAACAAGTTTCTATAATTTGCCTTTGATCAAAAAGAGCTACAGATCCTACTCGAAGCATGGAGAGAGCCCTCATAGAACCTTATAAATCTCTTTGGTTGTGATTAAATGGCTCTTGCAAAACAATATTTTGATGAGTTAAGTGTAAATGAATCAGGAACAGACAGCTTCTATTTCCTGGGGTTTGTAACTTCGAAGAACTATGAACACAAGGTTCTCTATTGAAGCCATAGAGAAAAAGAATGTAGCCTTGGAGATTAAACAGTATTGAAGATAGGTAATGATCCACAAGGAAAAGAAAGATATCATAGTGGTAGAAACACTAAGCAGTGTCCCAAAAATCTGGGAAGAAAGCGTCAAAAATAGTCTATGATGTCAAAAAGTGCTGAAACGATTAGCAACCATTAAAATAGCAGTTCCAACAGAATGCTGGGACCAGAAGTCAGGTTACACGGAGTTGAAAAGAGAATTGACAGTCACAAAGGGGAGTTAGAGAGTAATACTCTTTCCAAGAGTCTAGTAGTGGAAGGGAAGAGAAGTATAGGAAGATAATTTGAGGGTTAAACAAAGGTTTTTAAAAGATGGGGGGCCTGAGTACATTTGTAGGCAACAAGAAGCATGTCAGTAAACAGACTAAAGATGAAATGTGAAGGAGAAATTTATGAAATCATAGGTCACAAGCAGAGAAGTTAGCCTTGGCAAAAAAGACTATCTTATGCTCTCAGACTGAAGCAAAGAAGAGGATAGGTAAAGGCAAAATAAAGCTTTGAAGTGTAGAATATCAGAGATGAGGGAGCTCAAGACAGATAGCTTTCATTGTCCCAGCAAAACAGGAAGCAAATCATCTCCTGAGACAGGAGGCTCAAGAGATTGAAGACAAAGAAATTTGGAGCAGCTGATGAGAGGAGCATAGGAGAGAACAGATAAATAAAAGAACTGCTGTGTAGTAGCAAAGGCCCAATTAAGGATAACATGAATTTGCAGTGAACCCAGTCAAAAATACTTTCTTTATTTTATGCTAGAGTCATCAGAAGTTCATTAGTAGGAATGGTGAAAGCAGACATTAACAATGAGCCAGGTTTAAGGATGATTAGGGGGTGATCAATAGAAAGCCAAGGGATGGAGAGTGGAAGTACATAATAAAACTAATGAACTATAAAGTCAAGATTATAAATGGATTAAAGTGAAACCAGGATAGGGGTGAAATACAGAGAAAACTGAAGAATGGAAGGACTAAGAGTGTCAATGAAAATAAACACTACATTTAGGAATAAAAAGGTTAGGAAATAGATGGAATGACAGGAGATTATAATCATGGGAATTCAAGATCATAGAGATGAAACAGTTTGTGGGAATTTTGAGGTCCCAAGTTCCAACCACCTTTCTGGGTGACAATAGTAGGGTGGAGACAGTCCATGGGAACTAAGAAGGTTGATGTACTTGGAGTCCAAGATGTTCAAAGACACGTGAATGTGAGTACCAAAGTCACGTTAGCATTTAAAAGATGACTTTTTGAGGCAGTGGGGATCTTTAAAACACTACACAATTTACCTTATGCAATGAAGCCCCATCTCCTCCTGCTAGCTAATTTTGGGTCCAACTCATTATTTTTCTACAGCACCTCTTCCAGGTTACACACATGAACAGAAGGATGAACTCAATGAACTCATCCGACTATGGCTATAATTTAGGCAATGTGCATCTTTCATGAACTTTATTTTTCAAATGTGGATGGTTAGACTGTCCTTTTTCAACTATTCCACTGAATAGGCTTTATAAACTCAATACAACTTTGTTTAAGGAGTGCTTTTAAGGGCATATTTTCTTTGACTACAAAGGCAAGACAATTAACCCTGTCTACCTGTTTTCTCATCTATAAAATGAGCTAGAGAAGGAAATAGCAAACCACTCTAGTATCTCTGCCAAGAAAACCTAAATGGGGTCACAAAGAGTTGGACATGACTGAAACAACTGAACTTTTAAAAAATATTATTCGTCACCCTCCATAATCTTTTCCATCTTTCTCTTGTTGAGAAATCTTGAGAGTTAATCCTTCAATACCTTTGAAATTGCCAGCAGGATTTTTTCCCCCTGTATTTGGTCAAGTTCAGTCATTCCTCCTAATATCATCTAAGTGCCATTTACATTTTTTTATAATACATTGGGTACTACCATTGTAGAGTCAAAGTGTGATGTTTTCATTATTATGATTCCTGAAAATAAATCATTATATAAAATCAGGAGCACTGTCCCCTTTCAAGTCTATTTGTTGTCCTTCAAATTTCACCTACAAAGTTATTGGAAAGATCTGGCTAATAGCTGAATTTCATGGCATGAATTCTACTGATTTGTTTTTGCCTCCCCTCCTTTTTATTCTTTTGGTAGATAATACTACTGGTGATCTTCCATCCTTCTCTTCCATAATGTTTTGAAAATAAACTCATAATCCAAACCATTTTTGCTTTTGGCTTCCATGCCTTTCCACTTGGCAAGGAAATCTAGTCTTTGCTTACTGAGACAGCCTCTGAGTTATTTCAGACTTCTCATTATGATGACCATTTAACAACAATCAAACTTTTCTAAGAAATCCTGATAGAGTCAATCAATGTCATTATTTTATTCACTTTCTATTTTTCAGTTTGGATAGCTTGTTTAAACATATCACATTGTGACTAGAATAATTGGACACAGTATTTTCTCATCTTTATCCTTTGCCCCCTAATTTGATATGTATTTTGAGCTTTATTCTAACCAGACATTGATCTGATTGAATGTAGGCAACTGATTCTGAACTGACTGAATAACTGCTCTATTTGTAACCACTCATTTTCTGATATTGAGACATACCCATTTTAATTTTTTGTGATACTACTTGGTTCCTGCCCTGTTCAAAGTCTTCCAGCTTCCTTCTAGAAGAAAGTATGCATGATGTGTAGTCCTGAGGCTTCTGAAAGTCTCCAAGTCTTTAAACTATTTCATATCTGGATCCTGAAACTTTTTTTTTTCAAATAGTTTCACCACTCCCCCCCTCAACCCTCACCTCATAATCACCTTGGATAAACACCCTTGTGTTGATCCAAGCCACTGAATATCAAAGTATATTTTGACTCAGTTTGGAGAAACATATCAAGTTTTTTATATGACTTATCTATTTCTCTATCTTTTGCAGCACATATTTCCACAAAAGTTTTAATTACCTTCCTGGAAGTCTGCTTCCTTATGTGCATCATATGTAATACAAAATACAGTGATGAGTATTTCATGAAATGATATTTCATATTGCCTTTGGGAGCACAACTAACTTCTTCATCTCCCCAGAAAAACCTATCAATTTCTTTAATGTTTCTGTTTCTCAGAGGTGTGTTTATTAGCTGGTCATTGGACTAAGACAAGATGTTGACTACCAACAGTTGAATTAATGTTTTTTGGTAATTGGAGAACTGTGTAAATCTCAGTACCATCTTCTCCCATCACTGGAAGCATGGGCCTGAAACTCCCTCATATTTTTATTTCTTAAGGGCTGCTAAGGCCAAGTTTCAGCAGCTAATGGGCAAACTGTTCGTGCATATCTAGGATGTTCTTTGGACAAAAGAAATAATTTGTTTTCAGACCTATATTTGAAGCTTTTCTAGTATGGTAGCACCATCCAAGAGTTAGTTATATTACACTGGCCCAGTCTATGAGACTAATGTCATTGCCTACCCCATTCCCATTTCATAATGAGTTTATTATTGGAATATAACTTTTGAGGATATTTATTTTTTGTTTTTTACTTTTACAAAGATAAAAGAAAGATATGTGGCTATCAGTCAAAAGCATTTATTAATTGTTAAAGGCACTAATTAATTAATGAATGCCTACTTTGTGTCAGTCTCTGTGGTGAGGACTGGAAGTACAATGAAAGACAAAAGACAATCCTCACTTTCAAGGATCAGTCCAATGGAGGAAGTAACATGCAAACAATGAACAGGAACAAGCTAGACATAGGATAAAGTGAAGATAATAAACAGAGGGAAGGCACTAGCTTTAAGGGGTGGATTCTTGCTGAAGATGTGATTTTTGTTGGTATTTGAAGGCAGCCCAGAAATCTGGGAGACAGAGATAAGGAAGAAGAGTATTACAGTCATGAGGAATAGTCAGTAAAAATTAGAAAATGGAGCAACTGATACAAGGAACAGCAAGGAAACCAGAGTCAATGGATCAGAGAATATGTGAAGAAAAAGTTTAAAGAAGGATGGAAGTGGGTAGGGGAAGGCAGGTAATGAAGGGCTTTGAAAGGGAAAAAAGGATTTTACATTTGATCCTGGAGGTTGTAGCGTACCACTGGCATTTATTGAGTAGAGGAGGTAATGTGGGCAGACCTTGCTTTAGGAAGATCACTTTCATAGCTGGGGGGAGAGAAGGTACTTCTTTCTTTGAACATTTTTCAGTTAAGTAACCCTTCCTTTAGTCTATCATATTTCTTTCCATCCCTCTTTATTGCTTTGTCAGACAAATTACCTTATTCACCTAGGTAAAAATGTAGCCCAAAGGCTGAAATACTACTGGACATTATTATATTATGAAACTGCAACAGTCAAGGCTCGCATCTAAAGGAGGCAGAAAAAAACAATGGCACGGAAAATTGTTAGAACTTGTTAATGCCCCCAAAAGGATGACTGGTAGAACATCAATAACTATCAGCCCCTAGGTCTACTCTCCCATCAATACAAAAATTCTGAGAGTCATCTGTGTGTCAATTAATGGCATAATCACTGAGGACATTATTGGGGAACAAGAAGGTTTTTCAAAATGATATTCAGCAATGGACCACAGCTTTATCATTTCACAGTTTATTGAAAGATGCAAATGTACTTAATGTTTATTGATTATGAAAAAGCATTCAATTTGTTAGAACCTTACGGCTCTTTTACAACAAGGTTTCTCTTATCCGCATATCAAGATCATTGAAGATTCCCTGGAAAATGTACCAGAAATAATTTTGTTCAATGACTCTTTCAAAGTAAATTTTAGGGGAGGCATAAAACAGGGAGACATATACTCATCAAAGGTATATGCTCCTATAAAGAATGAGACCCAGGACAGAGTACAGGTCAAAGAGGGATTCTCTGTGAACAGTGAGGTTATCCAGATGCTCCTGTTTATGGATGACATGACAATTGTATCAAGTCACAAGACCTTGCAGAGCCTCCTAAAAGATAAAGATGATCATACAAAACAGTTTGACTCATCCATAAAGACAAGAAAGACCAAATGGATGAACCATATTTATTGCTCAGATTTCAACATGCATTTGGATGGGCATTCTTTTTTCAAATTTATTTATTTCTTTTTAATTTTCAACATTCACTTTTTATAAGATTTTCAGTTCTAAATTTTTTGAACTCTCCTTCTCCCTCCCCAAGATGGCACGCAATCTGATATAAGCTATACATATACAATCGTATTAAACATATTTTCACATTAGTCATGTTGTGAAAGAAGAATCAAAGTAAAAGGGGAAAACAAAAAAGGAAAAAACAAACAAAAAAACCAACAAAAAGAGAGAAAACAGTAGGCATCAATCTGCATTCAGACCCCATAGTTCTTTCTCTGGATATGGATAGCATTTTCCATCATAAACTTTTGGAATTGTCTTAGATCATTGTATTGCTGAGAAAAGCTAAGTTTATCACAGCTGGCCATTGGATGGGCATTCTACTGTTGTCCAATATGATGTACATTTGGGATATACAGATAGCCAATGAGTTGGGGAAATGAAGAAATTGGAAAGGAGGAAGAGAGCAGGGTAGATTGCCTTTGGAAAACTGAAAAGCTGTTTTAGTGTCATCAAGTTTTCCATGAAAGTAAAGACTCATCTTTTCCTGAAGAACTAAAGATGAGTAGTAAGTACACAGAGGACAATGGAGAGGCATATGGTAGCTATGAAGAAGCTACAGGTTATAACTAATGATGAACTCCAAAGAAAATTAGGAGTAAAAGATATCATCAAAGAACTGCATGACAGGAAAAGATAAGCTGATCTTATGGCAAAGGCAGGGAAAAACAGATGGAAAGCCAGAGTGCTCTACTGGTAACCTCATCATCCTTAAGAAAAAAAAAGGAAGTCTCCAGCATGTTGGGTCCCCACCATGGCAAACTTTTGCAAGGAAGTAGAGGAGAAGTACATAGGTTAGGAAGACATAGATGATTTGTAATCTGCATCATTAGAGGGAACTTGAACCAATGACATCACAGACCTATTTGAATATGTTTACAGATGGAGGAACAGCATTAGGACCCAAATCACATGGCTACTACTTTAATCTTTCATAGGAATTTGCATACAGAACTGAAAAATAAAGAACAAGGTCTCTGTTTGAAGTTGACAATAATTTGCATAATTTTGTGCCCTTATTGGCTTAAGATCACTAACTGACTGACTGAACACAGATCTCCTTAAAATATCCTAAGTGTGTTTCATTTGAAAGACATACATGAAAGCTAACACAATCAGATCTACAGGCTGGATTCTGTATCTGTAGTTCCTCCTGGATTCAGGATCTATGTCTGGATGTCTTCCATTACAGTGGCAAATGCCTTTGGCAATCCCTGCTTTATGCCTCCCTTGATGGTTCTCCTCAGAGGGTCACTGAACAAGGTTATTTCAGTTGTCAAGGAATCTTGAATGATCTTGATATATGGCTGGGAGACAGAAAGCTGCAAAATAGCCTGGGAGGCTATGTTTTGTTCTACCAAAATCAAATGCTTTTTTCACAATCAACAAATACTAAGCACAACAAGATATGATATTCTTCACATCTTTTGGCAGTGTGGACATGATATATGTAATCTGAGAATGGTCAAAATACATGGTCAAGGGGGCAGCTAGGTGGCACAGTGGATAGAGCACCGGCCCTGAAGTCAGGAGCACCTGAGTTCAAATCCGGCCTCAGACCAAAACCTTGACACTTACTAGCTGTGTGACCCTGGGCAAGTCACTTAACCCCAATTGCCTAAAAAGAAAAAAATACATGGTCAATCTTAGTGATGATAACATTTAGTGATGATAATAGTCAAAGAGCAGTAGGTTCACAAGAGAGAGGTTACACTAATTAGTGAAGAGAATTATTAGCCATTTTATCAGTCTTTGCAATGATGTTCAGTATTATAAAATGGAATACACTCCTACAGTTCCTATAGAATCCCAGAGTAGAAAGAGATTTCAGTGGTCATCTGGTCTGTAGAACATGTGTGCTGGAACTTTTGCATCTGTGTCCCTAGCACCTACCACAGTCTTGGCACACAGTAGGTACTTCACAAACACCTTTTGCTTAACGATAGTCTAACTTTAGCAAGAACCATTTCTACAACATAGTGATCAGTAGTCATTCAGCCTCTGTTTGAGGAACTCACTGCCCACCTTTACTTTGAGGCAGTCTAATTGTTGAAAAGTTGCCTCATGTATTGAGCCAAAATCTGCCTCTCTACAACTTCCACTCATTTCTCTTAGTTCTTGGGCCAAGGGAAACAGTCTGATCTCTTTTTCACATGACAGCCCTTCAAATTCTAGAGACAGCTAGCATAGCCCCATGAAGTTCAATACTGTATTCTGTATGTCCTTTAAGTGCTGTGTTATTGAAATTCCCCAAAGACAACTTTGAAAAATAGCTTCACTCTGCCTTCAACTAACAGCTGTATCTCTACAGAATTAATGAAATACAAGGCCATGGGCAGAAATGTTTGCCAAGCTAGCAAAGCAAAACCAAACCAAACCTGTTTCAACCCTAATTAAAGAAACCCTTTGTGAGTATGTGTTGTGTGTGTCTATGCACGCATGCACACATGTACATGTGTATGCCTAGATATTTAGCTTCAGCCAAGCTGTCTTCTTGGGGATAAAATGTGGAGCTCAGCAATAAGGCAAACAAGAGTTTACTTCCAATCTGCTCTTTGTTTAGCAAGATATCTACCAACCTGGCTTTCTTGGCTATGAATGAGGTTCAAGTTAGTACATGCATCTGCACACTGTTGCTTCTTCCCTAATGATAGCAAGTTCATAAATTCTCCCTATCTTGAATGGCACTTCAGCCCCTCGATTACAGCACTAACCAAAACACAGGAAGTAGGGTATCATTTGAATGTTTACTCAACTTTCATGTGCTAATGTTTACATTCCAAAGCAACTCTTCCCTTTCTATACCCCAGAGAGTCCAAAGTATGGGGTTCTGCTCTGCCTATAGGTCTCAAATACATTAAAAAATATCTTTAAATTTTCAATGAATAAAGTAATATTAAGCTAGGTAACCATCCAGATTTCAAAGGCGTAATATGCTATTTTGTGGGTACTGGTTTAGAACAAAATATGAATATCCCACTCCAAGACATGATTATTTCTTTCTATCACAGCTCAGATGACCAATGTCAACAGGTTAACCAGAACTTGGTGGTATATATGTATGGGTCAAGGTCACATTGATTAGAGTATATTTTATTGTTATACTTTTTAAACACAATTTATTGCCGATGTTCTAACTAGTAACATATTCTAAGCTATGAAAACAGTTTCCAGGCAGTGTTGCATAATGGTTTGAGAGCTAACCTCAGAATTCAGAAGATGTGGGTTCAAGTCCCACCTCTGACACATACTGGTTGTGTGTCATTAGGTAAATCACTTATCCTCTCAGTCCCTCCACATATCTCCTCAAGACTCTAAGTTGTAATAGTGTTCAGGTCCTTACTGGGTAAGGAGGAGAACAGTGGTAATAAACCAGAACAGTGACCACATCACTTACCAGATCACACGTTGGAAGCACTGAAAGCTTCCCAAATCTTCAGAACTAGCTTTGAAAATAGTAGTGCAATACTATTTGTTATTTTTTTCCCTTCTGTTGTGTTTTGTTTCCTCTTTCTAGTGGTTCCTCCTATTGGTTCTAATTCTTACTTACAACATCACTAATGTTTAATGTAATGTTTAATAGGAATACATATGTATAGCCTGTATCAGATTGCATGGCGTCTTGGGGAGGGAGGTGGAGAAGGAGGGGGAGAAAAATTTAAAAATCAAAAGCTTATGGAAGTGATGGTTGATAAGTCAAAATAAATTACTTTTTTAAAAAAGAAAATAGTAGTGCAAAAAAACCTGAAGCTTGAGACACTGTCTCTCTTCCCCTACTCTGAGAATGAAGCCCAACTTTAACAAAAAGTTCAAAATCAAGTAATAGTGTAGGAAAATGAGCAAATGACAAAAAAGAACCTGACCATAAAAAAACTACTATGGTGACAGGGAAGATCAAGACACAAACTTAGAAGACAAATCAAAACAGCTATAAGCAAAGCCTCAAAGGAAAAAAAAAGTCAATTGGACACAACCCCAACAGGAATTTCTGGAAGAGCTAAAAATGCTTTCCAAACACAAATAAGGGCAGTAGGGGGAAAACTGGGTAAGGAAATGAGAGCTAATTGAGCAAATTATAAAAAAGACAATTAATAGCTCAAAGAGACACAAAAATACTGAAGAAAATATCTTCTTAAAAATAGATTTGGCAAAATGAAGAGAGGTACAAGAATTCACTGATAAAAATAATTCTTTAAAAAGCAGAATTGGCCAAATAGAAAAAGAGTTACAAAAGCTCACCAACAAAAATAATTCCTTAAGAATTAGAATTGGGCAAATGGAAGTTAATGAATCTGTGAATCGAATGAAATCAAAAGAATGATAAATAGAATAAAATATGAAATATCTTACTGGAAAAAACTAACATAGAAAATATATCAAGAGATAATTTAAGAATTATTGGACTGTCTGAAAGCCATGATCAAAGAAAAAGCCTAACATCATATTTCAAAAAATAATACAGGAAAAATGTCTGAATATCCTAGAATCAGAAGGTAAAATAGAAACTGAAAGAATCCACTGATCACTACCTGAAAGAAGTCCCAAAATGAAAACTCCCAGGAATGTTACAGACCAGGAGTGGGAACCTGCAGCCTCCAGGCCACAAGCGGCCATCTAGGTCCTCAAGTGTAGTAGCCCCTTGACTGAGTCTAAACTTCACAGAACAAATCTCCTTAATTAAAGGATTTGTTCTGTAAAATTTAGACTCGGTCAAAAGGCTGCACCTAAGGACCTAAAAGGCCACATATGGCCTCAAGGCCACAAGTTCCCCACCCCTGTTATAGACAAATTCCAGAGCTCCCAGGTAAAAGGGAAAATATTTCAAGCAGCCAGAAAGAAATCATTCAAATACCATAGAGCCACAGTCAGGATCACACAAGATTCAATAGTTACCATGTTAAATGAGTGGAAGCCTTGGAATATGATAATCTGGAAAGCAAAGGAACTAGGATTACAACCAAGAATAACCTGTCAAGAAAAACTAAGTATAATTCTTCAAGGGGAAAAATGGAAATTCATTGAAATAGAGGATTTTCAAGCATTCCTGATGAAAATACTAGAGTTGAATAGAAAATTTGACTTTTAAATATAAGAATCAAAGGAAGCATAAAAAGGTAAACATGCAAGAAAAATCATAAGGGATTCAATAAGGTTAAACTGTTTGTGTTTCCATATGGAAGGATGATGAATGTGACTTCTAAGAATTTTATCATTATTAGGGCAGTTAGAAGGATTCTACACAGAAAAACATCATGAGAGTAAGATAATTATGTTGGGATGATGTAAAAAATTGATAGGTAAGAAGGATGCTCTGGAAGAAGGGGAAAAGGAGAGGAAGAATGGGGAAAATTATCTCACATAAAAGTGGCATGCAAAGAAGAGCTTTCACAGTGGAGGGGGAAATGGTAGAAGGGGGGAGGGAAATGCTTGAACCTTACTCAGTCTGAATTGGCTCAAAGAGGAATATGTATAATATATATATATATATATATATATATATATATATGCAAGTATTTATACACACACAGACATATACATACACATACATTTTGCCATAAGAAGCTCATGATCTGAGTCACAATCAGCTCCAGGTCTTCTTTTAACTGACTATATAGAGCTTCTCCACCTTTGGCTGCAAAGCATATACTCAATCTGATATTGATATTGACTATCTGGTGATGTCCATGGGTAAAGTCACCTTTTGAGTTGTCAAAAAGGAGTGTTTGCTATGCCAGCAAGTTATCTTGACAAAATTCTTTAGTCTCTGCCCAGCTTCATTTTGTACTCCAAGGCCTAACTTTCCTGTTATTCCAATTATCTTTTCATTTCCTACCTAAACTTTTCAACCCCCATGATAAATGTAACTTTTTTTGTTTTATTTCTAAATGTTGTAGGTCTTCATAGAACTGATCAACTTTGGCCTCTTCAGCATCAGTGGTTGGAGCACAGACTTGTATGACTGTGGCATTGCATGGTTTGCCTTGGATTTGAATAGATATTTGAACAGATATCATTCTGTCTATTTTGAGATTATATTCCAGTTCTCACTCTTTTATTGACCATGAGGGATACTCCATTTCTTCTAAGTGATTCTTACCCACAGTAGTATATGTAGTGATTACCTGAGTAAAATTAACCCATTATCATCCATTTAAGTCCATTGACACTGAAGATATTGACGTCTTTAATCTTCCCACCTCCTATTTGATCACATCCACTTTACCTTGGTTTGCAGATATTATATTACAGATTTCTATGAAATATTGATCTTTACAGCAT
The DNA here is from genome assembly GCF_003287225.1 of Phascolarctos cinereus. Classification (NCBI taxonomy): domain Eukaryota; kingdom Metazoa; phylum Chordata; class Mammalia; order Diprotodontia; family Phascolarctidae; genus Phascolarctos; species Phascolarctos cinereus. The sequence goes on from NW_027555736.1 coordinate 133,536,782, forward strand.
CAGGCTTTGCTTTCACCACCAGATGTATCCACTGCTGAGCTTCCTTCCAGCTTTGGTTCAGTCACTTCATTAGTATGAAGGCTAATGGTAGCTGTCCTCCACTCTCCTCTAGTAGCATGTTGGACACCTTCCAACCTTATTTATTTGACTTATATGTAAAGTACATCATGTGAAATGCAAGGCTGGATGAATCAAAAGCTGGAATTAACATTGCCCCGAAAATAGCAACAATCTTAGTTATGCAGATGATACCACACTGATGGCAGATAGTGAAGAAGAATTAAGAAGCCTCTTGGTGAAGGTGAAAGAGGAAAGCGTAAAAATTGACTTGAAGCTTAATATTAAAAAAAAACCCAAAATCTTAGCAACTGGTCCTATCACACAAATAGAGAAGAAATGGAAAAATCACATTTTATATTCTTTGGCTCAAGATAGTAACTATAGCCGTGAAATTAAAAGATTTTGCTCCTTGGAAGGAAAGCTATGGCAATCTGGACAACATACTAAAAAGCAAAGATATCACCTTGCTGACAAAGGTCTATATAGTCAAAGCTATGGTTTTTCCAGTAGCAATGTGTGGCTGTGAGATTTGGATTATAAGGAAAGCCGAGCACCACAGAATCAACACTTTTGAATTGTGGTGCTGGAGAAGACTTTTGAGAGTCTTTGGACAGCAAGGAGATCAAATCAGTCAATGCTTGAAGAAGTTAATTCAGACTATTCACTGGAAGTTCAAATACAAAAGCTAAAGCTTAAATACTTTGGCCACCTGATGAGAGGACAGGACTTATTGAAAAAGACTCTGATGCTGGGAAAGATTGAAGGCAAAAGGAAAAGGGAATGGCAGAGGATGAGATGGATAGATAGTGTCATGCAAGCAATGACTATGAGTTTATAGAGACTTAGGGATATAATGGAATATAGAAGGGCCTGGCATGCTATAGTCCATGGGGTCACAAAGCATCAGACATAACTGAACAACAGCAAAAACTTGAAGTCTTCCCAATAAGATCAGGGATGACACAATAATGTCCATTATCACCACTATTATTCAGTATTGTATTAGAAAATATGGCAATAGACAAGAAACAGAAATGGAAGGAATAAAAATAGACAATGAGGGGGAAAAATCAATCACTCTTTGCAGATGATATGATGGTATGCTTACAGAACCCTAGAGAATCAACTAAAAAACTCACTGAAATAATCAACAACCTAAGCAAAGTTGCAGGATAGAAAGTAAATCCACATAAATCATCAGCATTTCTCCATACTACCAACAAAACCCAGGCTGAAGAGATAGAGAAATTCCACTTAAAATAACTGCAGACAATATAAAATACTTAGAGGTCTATTTGTCAAGACAAATCTAGTGATTGTATGGACACAATTATAAAAAACTTTTCATACAAAGTCAGATATAAACAATTAGAGAAATATTAATTGCTCATGGGTAGGCTGAGCTAATACAAATGACAATTCTATCTTAGATAATTTATTATTCAATGCCATATCAATTAAACTACCAAAGAATTATTTTATAGAACTAGGGAAAAAAACCACAAAATTAATCTGTAAGACCAAAAGTTTGAGAATGTCAAGGGAATCAATGAGAAAAAACTGTGAAGGAAGGCAATCTAACAGTTCCTAGATTACAAATTAAATTACAACACAAGTAATTAGCAAAACAATCTGGTACTGGTAAGAAATAGAATGGTGGATCAGTAGACTAGTTTAGGTATGCAATACACAGTAGTAAATAATCAAAGTAATCTACTGTTTGATAAACCCAAAGATCCAAGCTTTTAGGGTAAGATCTCAACATTTGACAAAAACAGGAAACTGGGGAGAAAAACTTTTTATAGCAAGTTTCTGTGATAAAGGCCTCATTTCTTAAATATATTGGGAACTGAGTCATATTCTTAAAAATGAGCCATTCCCCCGTTGAAAAATGGTCAAAGGATATAAATAGGCAGTTTTCAGAAAAAATCAAAACTATCAATAGCCATATGAAAAAAATTCTCTAGATCACTACTGATTGAGAAATGCAAATCGAAACAACTTTGAGATACCAGCTCACACCTACCAGATTGGCTAACATGACAGAAAAGGAAAAGGACAAATGCTGGAGGGGCTGTGGAAAAATTGGGACACTAATGCATTATTGGTGGAATTGTGAACTAGTTGAACTATTCTGGAGAGCAATTTGGAACTATGACCAAAGGGCCATAAAACTGTGCATACCTTTTGATTCAGCAGTACCACCACTAGCTCTATACCCCAAAGAGATCAAAGAAAAGGACAAAGGACCTATTTGCACAAAATATCTATAGCTTGATTTTTTTGGTGGCAAAGAATTGGAAATTGAGGGGACACCCATTAAGTGAGGAATAGCTGAACAAGTTGTATATGATTGTGATGAAATAGTATTTTGGCATAAGAAATTATGAGCAAGATGATTTTGGAAAAACCTTGGAAGACTTATATGAACTCATTCAAAGTGAAATTAGCAGAACCATGAGAACATTGCACACAGTAATACAATATTATAAGGATGTTCCACTGTGAAAGATTCAGTTACTCTGATCAAGACAATGATTCAAGACAATTCCAAAGGACCCATGACAAAAAATGCTTATGAACTGTTCGTGAACTCTGAAGTAGATTGAAGCATACTTAAAACCTTAATTTTTCTTGTTTTATATTTTTGTCTTTTTTTCTTTTGCAATATGGCTAATATAGAAATATGTTTTGCATGACTACATGTAAAAAAACCTCTAAGTTGCAAAACAGTTACTGATCTACATTAGAAGAGGAAATTTCTTCACGTAGAGTTTCCTATACCAAAAAAATTGTCACTTGATTTTAAAAAAGATGTGTTTTGCCCTTCAAGTGTTAGCAGGATAAAGGATAAACAAAAAATCTGCCTCTATTTTATCTCCCTTAGAGAACTTACACGCTTTTTAAAAAGATTCTATGATTTTCTTTTTAAAATGCTTTTTTGATCTTATGTTTTTGTATAAACTTAATTTCTACTTTCCCTTCTACCTACAGTTCCAACCTTGTAATAAAGAGTTTTAAAAAAGGGGAAAAAAACTTTACATCATAGAACTCATAGACTTTAAATGTCTTTATACTGAATTGTTTGAGCTCTAAGTTCTGACTTATCATGGGTTCAGCTAAGTCTGACACTAACATAGTAAGCTTCTGAGAGTTGGGAGTTGAGGGCACCATGCTGCCTAAGGAGAGACAAAATGGTCAAGATCAAGAAAGGTCAGGCGCTCATCTGGATCATGAGTAGTCACTACACTTCCAATCTGGGAGAGATAGGGAGATTCAGTCCAACCCCTTCCCAAAAAAATGTCTGTTTATCTACACTTTATAAAATGTTTTAGTCCACAAAATGTCCAGGATTTTAATACTTATAATTCTGAAATTGAACCAATTTGAATTATAATGAATTCATTGACTTTTTTTCTTCCAATAAACATGAGCTCTCAAAACAAACAATATGTTTGACAAAAGTGAGAGATATAGTGCTTTTTAATTAGCTCTCATGGAAATAACAAATGAGGATTTTATTGAGTTAGATATCAACAAATAAACCAGGGATAATAAGCAGGCCTTCAAAAATGATTGAAATGTATTGCTGTAAACTATTCTGGGGAAAAAAACACATCCTAGAATAAAATAACATGTTATATAGTTGTAAAACTACAAAGAAACAAGACAAATAAGTAATTATGAGGAATAAATAGTAATGTGTTATGCAAAGAATACAATGGTCCCTGATACGTGTACATCTTTGAATTCTTCAGAAGATCTATGAGGTTGGTTGCTGGTTTGGATATTCCTCCCACCTATATGGTTTACAAAAGCTTCATATCTAAGGGGATCTTGACAGGGTATTCATGATCTTGCTTAACATTTTTTAATAACTAAATTTCAATATAATTGGTTTCCTTTACAATCCTAGGTATTTCACATATTTTTAAATTTTATTTTTAATTTTTCAGTGAAGAAAAATCACTTTCTGTTTTTACATTTCCATACCACAGTGAAAAAAAAAAAACAAAGGAAAACAAAATCCTTGTAACCTATACAGTCAGGCAAAAGTAATTCTCACATTGTCCAGGTCCAAAAGATATATGTCCCAATATACACCAAACCCATCACCTCTTTCTCAGGAGGTGAGGGACCATATTTCATTATCAATCCTCTGGATGCAGTGTTGGTTATTGCACTGACTTTTTTTTCCAGGTTTTTCTGGACTTCTTTCAATTGTTTTCTCCTCTACTATCTCCCCTGGGTCTCTTAGTTCAACTGTCACCTAATTGTGGTCAGCAACCTAATTTCATTTTTAGGACTTGTTCCCCTTGAATAAGGCAAACCTCTCTAAGGACCTATTTTCTTAAGTGGAAAAGGGATTGAAGATTTTGTAGTAAGGAAACTGTCCCAGCACACAAAGAACTATTCTAGCTAGAGAATTCTGACAGGCTCATGAACTTTGTTCTGCTTCTCTCGAATGACACATCATAACCTGGTCTCTTTAATTGCCTTTTACATTATAAAGGCACAGGTCTCATCATACTACTCCCCCAATCAAAAACCTTCAGTGACTCCCACTGTTTACAGATTAAACCCAAACTTCTCCATTTGGCCTTCGAGGTGTTATCCTAATCAGGTAGACGAGGGAGTTAGTTGATCTACTGAGCTGGAAGGACACATCTATTGCTAATAGCTAACAAGAAGATCTGTCTATCTCTTATTTTGAAGATGTCTACATACTGAATTCCCAGAAAGATGCTTAGTCTAGCCTATTATTCCATCAGGTGAGGCTATTTTTGAAGCAGAGCAACATGATCTGGTATTCTAAGGTTGATTTCCATCCCAAAGAAATTTTTTTAAAGGGAAAAAAGGACCTATTTGTATAAATATATTTATAGCAGCTCTTGTGGTGGCAAAGAACTGGAAATTGAGGGGATATCTATCAATTGGGGAATGGCTGGACAAATTATGACATATCATGGTGATGGAATACTATTGTGCTGTAAGAAATGATGAGCAGGATTATTTCAGAAAAACCTGGACAGACTTGTATGGTCTGATGCTGAGTGAAGTGAGCAGAACCAAATGAACGTTGTACACAGTAACAGCAATACTGTACAAGGAACAACTGTGAACTACTTCGGTGTTATCCCCAATACAATGATCTAAGATAATTCCAAAGGATTTATGACGGAAAAATGCCATCTACCTCTAGAGAAAGAAGTGATGGAGTCTGAATGCAGATCAAAGCAGACTATTTTTCACTTTCTTTGTTTTTTCTTTGTTTTTGTCTGTTTTCTTTCACAACATGACTAATGTGAAAATATATTTTGCATGATTGCACTTGTATAACACATATCAAATTGCTTGAAATCTCATGAAGGAGGGAGGTAGGGAGAAAATTTGGAACTCAAAATTTTTAAAGATGAATGTTTAAAATTATTTTTCCATGCAATTGGAAAAAAAATTACTATTTTTAAAAAGGTCAATTTCCCTATGTTGTCTGTATGTTCCTGGTCCATATGTCATAATGAAAAAAAGTTGGATTTGTAGTCAGGACACCTGGGTTCAAATCCTAATTACAAACAGAACTGTATGAACTCTTTTGAGGTGTAGTAAAATGAAGGGGTTGGATGAAATTATAAAGCCCCTTGTAGCTATAAATATGAGTCTTAAGTTTTGTGTGTAAGCTGTGTGAAGTCTTAGGCACAAGGAATATCAAAAGACAGAGTGGTCTGTGACAGTCACGTCAATTACAACAGTTTCATTGATAATGTTTTCTGAACCTTTCTTTATTCTTTTGGCATGCCTGCGTAAGAGGTCATAAAACTCCATCATTTCTAGACATTGATGTATGGCCACTCTACTCTTTCACCTTTCTTTCTGATAATTACCCTACCAACATCCTCTGCTCCAAGCAAACTCTTATCTATTATTCTCAAAATACTATACCTTCCCTCCCCTGAAAGCTTTCCCATCTTCATGACTTTCTGTCTCCATCTTTATACTATTCCCTATGCATGGAATACCCCCATGTATCCAGATTCTATTGCATATGTGCCTTTAAGAGCCAAGCCACAATTTGCCAGTGTATATTTATAGAGTAGCCCAAAGTCTTTAAAGAAATTAACTGCCTAACAGCACCCACACGGCCACATTGTCTCCTCTGGACTGAATTTGGCTCCAGCTTTTGGTTTCCCTCTAATCAGAGAATACCTTCACTCATTGTAGACTCCCTGGCATTTTGCAACTTTGACTTATTTCTGCTGATTGTACTTTTCTCCACTAGCCCTCAGGCATCATTACTAGATGCCTTCCAAGAAGCCCATCCTTTCCAGTGACACATAACACTAACTGCTTCTCCACTGATGTCTCCAGGGTCTGCACCCTGGACAGCATGATTCTTGCCCATGTTTTCCAAGACTTCCCATTTCTCCTAGATCTGTTATCATCTCTGTCTCACCTCTACTTATTAAAATCCTAGCCAAATTTTGATGCCAGCTCCTGTATATTTTTTCCCTGATGCCCCTAATTGGATGTGAATTCTCATTATGTATCCCTGAATATTTTGTTTGTATATCTACTGGCATTTACTATATATTTTTACTTTTTCTTTGTATTTAATACAGTACCTGGCACATAGTAAGTACTTAATAATGCTTGTGGTGATTGCTTTATGTGCTACTTACTTGTATATATCCCCTTCCCAGAATATAAGCTTATTAAGGACTGGAGGCTATTTCTTAGTTATCTAAATACTGTCATTTCTGATTGTGCCCTCCCCAGGTCCCACCCCCAAGCTAGTGACAACTTTGGTTATCAGATTTTACCTGGCAATTCAATTTGATCCACTACACATTTATTAAGTATCTATTATATAAAAGGTTTTGAAGATATATAGTCCTCTGATAGCAGGGTCTATTTTGGTTTTGTCTATATATTTCCAGTACTAGACAATGTGCCTTACACATAGCAGATTTGGTGAATTCGTTTTTATCTCTTTAGACATGGAAGCCTCAGGGTGACCCTTCATTTTAACAAATTCATTATTATTTTAAACAGGATCTTTTTATGACAGGAAAAAAACTTTTTAAAATTTTAGTAATGTCAGCTTGATACTAACTTTTAACTGTAGAATCTTCTATTGAAATATATATATATATACATATATATACATACAACGCACACACACACACACACACATATCTTTAAAACTTGAGAATGATAGAATGATGCTATTGACCTGGCTATGCTCTGTAATGGGCAAAAATATAGTCAATAACTTACAGCAGTTATCTTCTTTTGAATATCTTAGAAATGGTCAAAATAAACAATAATATGAAAAATTAGATCAAAGGGTTTCTGCCATTTCAATGACATCCAATAAACATTTATTAATCACCTACCAGATGCAAGGTACTGAGGACACAAAAATGAAAATGATAGTCTCTCCCAGGGCTGGGGCGCTGAATGAGGAGGGGGCAGAGAAGTTTGCCAAACAAAAACAAATTATTGATTTCTTGAACTACTGATAACATGATGTCCCTTTTCTTGGTCATCTTATAGGTTTTAGTTTTGTGAATCCTGGCCCAAATGCTGCTTGGGTTTTTTTTTTGTACTTGTGGTTGACTTATTGTATCTGTGGAAATTCTGACATTTTTGCCCTTAAGAGTAGTCATGAGTGTCATGCAACTTGCTCAATCACTTTGTACTACTGGTGAGCAATTAGGCAACACTCTGTATCTTTCAGAGTCTACAATTCAAAATGCTTATCTCATTGAGCTGATTATGTACAAAATTCTTCTGAATTTGTTAGATCAGCTTAATTACACTTTAAGATTCACCTCAGGGGATTCCATCTAGGATTTCTGATTCACAAAGGAGCAATTACTCAAACAATTTAATTAAAACTTCCAAATAATACCATGAAAATTAGCTTGAGTGAGGTCTGAGGAAATGTGTTCAGAGGGTAAATCCCATAAATTTAACACAGAAATCGTCATATCATTACTGTCTTATTGATCTGAAGTTATTCTCATTCAATAATGTATATTTACAAAGTGTTATTTAATAGATCTCTTCTTCTAAATCCCTATTCTGGTGCCTAATCTTGGTGTACATACTGTATGAGCACATTTTTAAATAAGCTTTGGCAGACCCTACCAATCTGCAAAGGCATTAAGTTTGGTGGGCCTGGTGATAAACTCTGCTGCCATCACAGCTCCTGGTTAGTTAAATTCAGGAAGGCTCACCACCAGCAAGAGGGCTACCTACCAACCGATTGAACTTTTTTTTGCCCATAGGAACTTATGAAAACCAAGGTGAGGAGTGGAATGATTGACATTGGTGGATAGATTACCTTAGAAATATTGACCTAAATATTAAAGGCCTCTGGGGCTTTTGTAAAACACTCTTTTCACATATAATATCCTTTGATATTTCAATGATCAATGATCAATAAAGTTACTCCTTCTAATGGTACCTATCACAAGTTGTCCATGCTTACCCAACCTGTCTGACTCTTGTCCATGTCGTCCCATAAATCCTGCAAGGTAATCTGCCCAAATGCTGGTGTCTTATGCTAGATCATTCGATTATCAAAGGAATATATGGATGGAACCTCAGGGGTTAATTCCAACACCTTCATTTTATAAATGAAGAAACTGAGGTCTAAAGAAGTTAAATAATCGTCCTAGAGTCATAGAGCTAGTAAATATTTAAGATGTGACCTGAGCATAGGTCCTTCTGTTTCTAGATTCAGCACAATATCCCCCACACCACCATGTGGATGACTAAAGAACATATGAGCTGTCCACTGGTTTTCCTTATTTGCAAAATGGATATTATGCCAATAGCACTTATCTAACAGGGATGCTTTGAGGATCAAATGAGATAACGCAAAATGTATCAGGAAAAATACTCTGCAGTCTTAAAGAGCTATCTATCTACCTATCTATCATCTATCTATGCTAGCTATTTTATTATTTTTCTTCAAAATTTGCCTTTTGAGGAATACAACCGATTTCTATTACAGGGTAGTTCTGCAAAAAGGAAAGTATTTATTTACTTTAGATTTTATAACTTTCGTGCAGTGCCAAAGGGAGAAGAGAATATGTGACAAATAATTCTGTCTAGAACAAATGAATGAAATGAGCCAACACAATGAGTATGTTCCAACTTAATGTAATTAACTGAAGGTATTTAGTACACACAGTACCTTCTCTGTTCTCTGTGCAGTAATACTTTCCCTTTTGTAAAAAGTATCTATGAAATAGTCTTGTTGGTTTTATTTTTCACTGGGTCAAACCAAGTTCTAAAAATAAGAAATTAAATGAATTTTCCTGAGACCAAGAAAGTTGTTTTCAAGAAAAAAAAAAGTTAGTGGTTAAGTTGATAACTAGACATGAGGGACTTTTTCTGGCAATAAAGAAAATGTTTGAGAAACATCTGTCTGAAAGGACTTTTAAAAAAAAAGACTCCTCACAGTTCCATTAAAGAACATAGCATCATACCCTTTATTGATGCTTTAGCATAAAAGTTATCCAGGAAAAAAAAAGATATCTAGGATTCAGAACTAACATCATGCATGTCTGGTAGAAGCAAACTAATCACAACTATACACTTGGATACACCAGAGTTATATGTTAGGTATGGGCAGAGAAACTTAAGAAAATCAACTTCTAATTTCAAGATGAGCTTAACTTTGTGGATGCTTTTCAATGTCTAGAATGTTGCCTATGCCAACAAAGTTGAAGTATTTTAAAAACTGTAATAAAATACAGAAGAGGGGCCATGTAGGGCATTATGACTTGGAACGTCAATTTTCTCTGGGTAATGGTATATAACTACTAATCATGAAATACCATGATCTCATAACACTCAAACTTGTGTCTTGGAAGACAAAGAAATCCAGAGGTAGAAGTAGACTACCGTATTTTACAAATGTGACTTGTATAGAAAAAAATGACACAAGTAAATTAAAGACTAGTATGCTTGGAAAAAGGCATCTAGGTGGTACAGTGGATAGAGCACCTGGCCTGGAGTTGGGAGGACCTACATTCAAATCCGGTCTCAGAAACTTACTAGTTGCATAACCCTGGGCAAGTCACTTAAATCTGTTTGCCTCAGTTTCCTTATCTATAAAATGAGCCAGGGAAGGAAATAGCAAACCACTCCAGTATCTTTGCCAAGAAAACCCCAAATGGGGTCATGAAGAGTCAGATACAACTGAAACAACTCAACAAGAACAACAATAAAATGTCTGGAAAAGGGCACATGCTGTTCAGCAACGTGAGAGAAAGCAGTTGAATAGTGTGAGTGATACTCTGATACTGCCAAAATATTAAAAGAAGCAAAGGAAGGGTTTCATGAGGGTTTACAGAAAGACATGGATGAGAATCAACTAGGTAGAGAAGGCATGGCAAGATGGTGGTCATCACTGGCTGAAGGAAGAGTTACCCTGTTTATATTATGGAGTCAATGTGTATCTGAAGAGGAGCTAGGGATTCATAGGAATACAAAATCATAATGAATTCCTAAATGCTGAACAAAAAAAAAAATCTCAGAGAGGCAAAGGCCACTCTATTCTATACATTCTTTCATTTTGTTGGTGGGTTGTGAGTTAACTTGTAGTTTTTTAGAATAACATTACTGTTTCAATCATTTTGTTTAATGACTATTGGTTTTTAAAGTACTTCCTAATGCTAATAGCTGTATCCAGCATAATTTTCATAAATGGATCACATAAATGTTTACACTTGTGGTTCATTAAACTCTAGACTACACAATCAGAATCAGACTACTCGTAAGAAAAAAATGAGTAATATTCCAGCAACCTGGAAAGTCTGTCCAGTTCCTTTCCTGTCATCTTCCTCTCTTTCATATAACTCTTCCTCCCAATAGGAATTCTTCAGTAAGAGGCAATAAAATATACTTTTTAAATTTGCAATGTAACAGCTATGAATTCATGATAGATGCTTTTTTTGGGGGGTAAAACAGTCAGTTCTATACAGCTGTCTAGTCCTAGTGGCACACGCTGAATACCATGTGATGAAATGTCTAACATTTTCCAACAAATTCTCTGAATTCAAAAATGACACAGAGAGCTCCTTGATGCAGGATAAATATGTTGAATGTATTTTTGCCAGCACTGAAACCATGACAGTTATCCTAGTCAATTTACAAGTGTCTATGGCACTTTTATCTCTTTACTGGAAGAATTTTAGAGTCTGCAAAAGCTGCCTTTACAACAGATACTAAAGTTTTATTTGGCTATACAGGTACAATTACAGGTACAGCTAGTCATGTCATAAGGATATTCTATACACATCTGCACAAACTATTTTTTAATAAAGAAAGAAAGCAGTTTGCTTTGGTAAGGCTATAGCTTCTTAATCCTACAGTTCCTATAAAGCTTTCTAAGGACAAAGAGAAATTGAAGCATCATGGATTTGGACACAATTTCCAATCTACCTATAGGAATCTTTTAATTTAACCTAATATGGTACTGATAAAATGAGATCATAATATGAAGTATTTTGCTAACCTTAAAATACTCTATAAATGTAAACTATTTACCCCTTTATCCTAAGAGGAGTAGTATATACCAAGTAACTAACATTTATTAAAAATGCACTGTGTGTGCAACCCAACAAACTAGAAGCCGTCTGAAGCTGCAAGTTTTTTTAGGACCATTGCTTACAAGAAAGATGAAGAGGAAAAAAGAGACTTTGATGAGCTGGGGTGCAAGCAAGCATTGAATGAGTGTCTGTTATGAGCCAGGAAAAGTGCTAGATACTGGGGATACAAATGTGTAAGCAAAACAGGCCCCACCCTCCAGGAGTTTATACATTAATAGGGAGAGAACATACATATATAGAAATGTATGAAAAACAAATGTATCTAGAAATATAAAGCACATATAAAAGGTAACCTTAGAGGGCATGGTAGGGCTGGTAAGAAAGGAAAACGAGGAAGGGCCTCATGAAGGGAGAGGGAGAGGGAGAGGGAGAGGGAGAGGGAGAGGGAGAGGGAGAGGGAGAGGGAGAGGGAGAGGAGAGGGAGAGGAGAGAGAGAGAGAGAGAGAGAGAGAGAGAGAGAGAGAGAGAGAGAGAGAGAGAGAGAGAGAGAGAGAGAGAGAGAGAGAGAGAGAGAGAGAGAGAGAGAGACAAAGGAAGGAAGGCAGGCAGGAAGGAAAGAGCATAACACACACTAAGGACCATCAGTTCAAAGGTATGCAGACATGAGATGGAATATCATTTATGAGGGACAACAATGGCTGACTGGGAGTACTTGGAGAGAAGTAATGTGTCTAAAGGTGAGAAAGATAGAATGGTGTCAAGTTATGAAGAGTTTTAACTATCAAACAGGAGTTTCTATTTGATCCTAGAAGTAATAGAGAACCCCTGGAGGTTATAGGACAGGGAAGTACTGTGAGATAAAGCTGGAAAGGTAGGTTCTGGCAGATTGTGGATAATGTGAAATGCCAAGCTAGAGGATTTATACTGTGATGTGGCAAGCAATGGGAAGCTACTGAAAGTTTCTGCCCAGGGTAGTAATGTGATCAAAGTAGTACATTAGAAAAATTGTTATGACAGTAATGAGAATAAAACTGAAGATGAAGAGACAAATAATGAGGTTAACACAACAGCCAGGCAAAAAGTAATAAAGGTCCAGACTAGGGTGATAACAATGGGAATAGAAAGGAGGTGACAGATTCAAAAGTTATTTTGTTGGTAGGATCAACAGGCCAACTAAGTGTATATGGGATATTAAAAAAGAGGGAAAAGTCAAAGATAACTCCAAGGTATCTGGCCTGATTGATTAGTGATGGAGACAGTTAGAGGGTATGGTGGATTGAGCATCCTAGAACAGGGAAGACTTCAGTTCAAATCCAACCTCAGACACTGACCAGCTACATGAGCCTGGGAAAGTCACTTAACCTCTATCTGCCTCAGTTTTCTCATCTACAAAATGAGAATAATTACAAACCTACTTCCCAGGCTTATTATGAAAATAAAATGAGAAATATTTGTAAAGCATTTTCCTAGTTTTATTATCATTATCATTATTATTGTTATTGTTAGGGGCAGTACCATCAATAGACACAGGGTAAGTTAAGAAGAGGAACAGGTTTTGGGGAGAAGATGACTTTTAATTCTGGACATATTGATTTTGAGGTTTTGTTGAACCTCCACAAAAGCAGGAACATAGAAATGCAGGACTGTCATTCCTCAAATACATGTGTATATGTCAAACATATGGATTAGGAAGTCATTCACACAGAGATGGTATCTGGAGCCAAAGGTAGAGAGTGTTAATAGAGAACAAAAATCAAAGGACAACACCTTGGTGGATGCCCACATTTACTGAGTAGGAAGAAGTGGAAGAGCCAATGATCAACGGGAAGACAGAATAGTCAGGTCAGACTAAGAGAACCATGAGGATGTTCTATCATAAAAGCACAGAGGGAGAGGAGTTGGTCAATAGTATCAAATGTTACAGAAAGGCCAAGGCAGGGGAAGAGAAATGAGAAGGCCTTTGGATTTGCTAAGCAGAATATCACTGTCGACTCTGGAGAAATCAATTCTAGTAAAGTGGCAGAGCCAGAAACCAAACTACAAGGAATTGAAAAGTGAGATGCAAGCACAGGGTTTAAGCTCTAGTGTCTAGGGCACTGATTCTCAAATTTTTTTTGTGTGTGCTCTAGGTGCAATATGCTTTGCTATTTTGTATTATGGCACAATGAATGTTTAAATTGGCAACACTACGAGAAAGTCAGGTGAATCACACCACACACAGAGAGTTTCCTATCAAGAAGAGCAACCATTTTTGCTGAGTTGTTTTTGAGCTCAAGTTACAAAGTGCTTTGAAGTTAGTATATATGTGTAATTGGTGAGTTTTGTTTATTTTATGAATTATATCATGCTTAACACGCTATGCCTAGTAGTAAAATTCATATCAAAGAAAATAATCTATATATTTTCCTTTTGTCTGCAATAGCATAGCATCCAAAATTTCATGCCACATTTACTGAAATTTGTAGCCTGCTGATGTGCTATAATAAGGACTACTGGTCCTTTTTTTGTGTGTGGGGGGTAGCTAGGTGGTACAGTGGCTAGAGTGCTGGGCCTGGAGACAGAAGGACCTGATTTCAAATCCAGCCTTGGATATATTAGTTGGGTAAACCTGGGCAAGTCACTTAACCATCTGCCTCAGTTTCCTTACCTGTAAAATGAGCTAGAGAATGAAGTGTAAATGTAAAAGTTTCCTTATCTGTAAAACGAGCTAGAAATGTCAAACCATTCCAGTATCTTTGCCAAGAAAACCCCAAATGGAGTCAGAGAGTCAGACATTACTGAAGCAACTCAGTATAACAACATCATTTGAAGGAAAGGAATAGGATAATCCCTAGGCAATGGGGTGGGGGGATGGAAGGAAAGGAGGGTGGGGAGTGAAGATAGGAGAAGCAAGGAAGGAATTGTTGGTTATTTTTTTTTAAATAATAGCTTTTAGTCAGATAGGAAAGAGTCAATAGAAAGGGAAGAATCAAGATGAAAGCCAGTGCGAATCTGTATTGGCTGGCTAACTTGCCTGTGTTCATTTAATGTTTCCAGTGGAATGGTAAACTAAGTGGAAACCTGGCATCAGCTATATGTGGTAGCTTCAAAAGTTTTAAAACTACTGTGTGAGCACAAATTTGATGATGCTGAATTTAGCCCCATCAACCCTGGAAAAGAAACTCAATCAGAGGATTTTCTTTCAAGTCTATCAATTACATTTTGAATGTTGTCCCTAAAAATCTTATTCAAATAATTGAGACTTAGAGAGTACTAGGAGTTCTTTGATGGAAGTATCATCTTTCTGTCTATAACCAACCTAAATTTCTGTTTCAGACATTTCCTTAGAGCTACTGCACAATCCCCAATCCTGAGCAATTTGGACCATATTCTAAAGACCAAAATAATTTCACAGAAACTTGAGGGAGTTAGAAGGGGGTGGGGGTTAGGGCGGTATATAACCATTGATAAGGTGCCATTTTACACAAAGGCGTCTTTGCATTAAGTCTAAGCATCCGGCTTTGGATCCTTCTTGATGCCATACTGGCAGAAGAGCCAGATTTTCCTGCCAACTCATCTGGATCAAAAGGGCCATGGCACGTTTGAACAAAAAGATTTGATAAGAACAAGCATGGCTTTGTTCTGCTGCTCTTCTAAAAACTCTGAATTCCTTGGCATCTTTACCAAAGGAGGAAAAGGTCAGAAAATTCTCAATTCTGTGCCAACAAAGAATCAAGCATACAGAAACTTTCACACCTGCTACAGCCCATTGGGCTCTTCTTGCACTCAAGACTTTGGAGATGTGCAAAAAGCACCAGATTTTGGAAATCCTGTTTCCTATAACTACTTTGGAGCCTTATAAGGCAATAATTAATATAATTAACTACCCCTAAGGTGGAGGAGGAGGTGTGTTCTAACAAAGGCATATTCCAAATTCACTCTGTAGGTGGATCTAAGCTTCTCCTGATTACCCATATACTGCACAGCTATAACTCCACAAAGACAGAAGTAGTGATAAGAGGCAGCTAAATGGCACAAATGCTAACGTCAGGAAGACCTGAGTTCAAATCCTGCCTTAGACACATGATTAGCGGTGTGACCCTGACCAAGTCACAATTTCTGTCTGCCTCAATTTATTCATCTATAAAATGGGGGTAATAATAGTACTGACCTCCAAGGATGGTTGTAATGACAAATAAAATGCTACTGATCTGTCTGGCTTCCTTTAAGTCCCAATTGAAATACCATTTTTTACAAGAAGCCTTCCCCCAACCCTCTTAATTCTAATACCTTCCCTCTGTTATTATTTCCTACTTTTCTTATATATAGCTTGTTCTATATATATATATTTGTTTGCATGTTTTCTCCTCCATTAGTTGTAAGCTCCTTGAGGGCTGGGACTGTTTTTTGTATCTTTTTTGTTTCTCTAGCACTTAGCACACTGCTTGGCATATAACAGGCACTTAATAAATGTTTATTGATTGATTGCTTACAAACTCTAAAGAATTATGTAAATGTTATTATTGTTTATTATCATAGGAACAGTCATCTGTCCTCAGGAAGAACTATAGGGAAAGGCAATAGTTATTCCTCTTCTAGTCAAGTAGCTCTCCTTTCCTGACAGGATTTGGATGACCTTTAAATTGAATATGATCTTCAGATTGCATATCAAAAAGAGAATAGTCTGAAAGTGTATCAAGTAGGAATAAGTATAATGATGAGGCACTGAGGCATGTCAGGATAATGTTACTAGAAATGGATCTAATTAATACATACAAATAATGCTTTTGATTTTTTGGTAACACTTTATTTACAAAGGATGTCATCTAGGGAGAAAATATCACTATTTTAAAAACTATATGTATATGTATATGTATATATACACTATATTAAAGTAATAAACCTATTCTTGCAATTTTTAAAAATAGAGGTAATGAAATTGAGTTGAGGAAATATTTGTTATTTGGTTCAACCAGTTCCTTTTCCTTTCTGTAGCCTTGAAAAACTAAATCCTGAGACCAAAATGCAAATGGCAGGAAATTCTGCTTTTCCAACATCATATAGGATCTACACTAATTTTTCACCCTTCTTATAATTCAAGCATAAACCTGTGAAGACTAGTTTCACAGAAGTCTTTTGTTTAACAAGCTAGGAAACCTTCCATGTATGATTATGAGCAGTGAACAGCAGATGGCAGCTTTGAACCCTCTCTGTAGTCAGCCCCCAGGTGCCTAGCAATATGATCACAAAAATTTTATTTGACCTCAAAAAGAATATACAAATCATAAAGCCCAAGGGCCAAAAGGATGCTAAAGAAATAACATTTCATTTATCATCCTGCTAAAGACCAGACCAACTCTAAAGATGTGAATCTATTACTCTTTCAAAGACCTTTATAATTACTAGCTATGTAAATATTAGCTATTATTATTATTTTATTCAGCTAGTATTTATGTGCATAGCACTCTGTGAGGCATGAAGGGAGAAGAGAGTTGCAAAAGAAAACCAATACGTAGTTCCCGTCTTCAAGGATCTTAGATTCTATTTGGCCAGGTAAGGCCAATGCCCATAAGACAGCTAAGTAAAAAGTCAAGACAGGGTAGTTGGATAGAAAGACCAGTAAATTACCTTGTTCAATAAAGGCTTGTTGATATAACTAATTGCAATTGTGAGACACTAATGCAAGTTATGGAATTTCAGAGAAGAAGATAAAAATGTAGGCTCAAAGAATCAGGCCTCATTGAAGAGACAGTTTGTTAGCTGGACTTTGAAGCATTAAAAAAGGTAGTGGAAAGTTTCAGGACATCCTAAGTAAAGAAAGGCTCCACACTGAGAATAGGATTAGTGTACTCAGGGCACAGGGAGGAGACTAAACTGGATAGGTTTCCTGTATGGAATGCTAGAAAATAAAGGCGAATGGGGAAGACAGGGTGAAATTATGAAAAGCCTTGAATGCCAATTTGAGGAATTTCCAATGTGGAACCACTGGATATTTAAATCAAGCAAGCAGCCTGAGAGAATAATGAAAAAGTAGTGTCACTTCAATTTTACATTCAATATGTTTAATGAATCAGTTTATCAAAACAGACATCTACATCAATACCTCTTTCACTCATTTCCAAGTTTAATTGAAAATAGATGAGGACTCTGCAACTCTGTGACTTGTCTTTCTCTTCAATAGGCTCATTATTTTATACTCTGCCCTTATACCTCTAAGCTAAACTAAGCCCCTTTCTTGGTTTCCCTCATGAATTTATGGCACCTTCAGTGTTGATCTACTTGGTCAGTAGGAATTTAGCTATAATTTCAAAGGTATTTGCTTATAGATAGCAATAACTGCTGACATTGGGCACTCATTTTAGAGTTTTCAGGGAGACTTAACAAATACTTGAAATAGAGCTAAGCTGGTTCAGCTGAGCATGAGTGAGTATATATACAGTGCTATGCTGTAGTGAGAAGGATAGAACACAGAAGCCTTAATTCAAACAGTGCATTTGAAAGCAAGGGCACGAAAACCCTCTGATGCTATTAGGGCCTCTGCAAAGTCAACAAAAGAAATGAACCTGCTGCCCACTTATCATCTCAAGATAAGCAGCAACATAAGGCTAATTACAACTTACTTAAACATTAGGTTTTCCTAGAGGAAAGCAGAAGGAAAACATCAGAAAAATTCCAATATACTGCAAAGCATTTGTGGAATGCTGATTTGAGGGAAATGTTTGCTGACCTACATCATTCCACTTAGCAAGGCTCACAACCTCTGACCCATCCTTGCCTCCTGAGGATCCCTCATGCCCTATACTTATATCAAGTTTGTTGATCCTCCTCAATATATCTCATGTTGGTCAGTTTTAACACAGCTACCTTAGTCCACGTCCCCATCACCCCAGTAGATCACCTGACTATTGCAAGAGCCCTCTTGTTGGTTTCCTACTTCTAGTTTCTCCTTTCTCCAACTCATCTTTCACAGAGCTGCTAACAGATCTTCATAGCCCACAGATCTGACCGTGTAGGTCCTTGTAATTCCCTTACTGAGTAAGCTTCAATGGTACCTGACTGACTCTAGGTTAAAGTATTAACTGCTCTGCTATTTAAAGCACTTACCAGGCCTACTACACATTAGTACCTCTAATGTACCCTATTTTCATGGCTTTGGCCAAACTGACTTACTGTTTTGTTCCCTTTATACAACATTACATTTATTGGCTCTGTGCTTTTGTATAGGCTCTTCCTGATACCTACTACAGTTATCCATTCCACACTGAGGGGGTTAGGGGTACAGCATGATCTGGAAAATCCGTGTAAATGTTTTGGCTCTCCCTTTGTATGAAAGAAGTCTGAATTTTTTCTTTTCTTTTATGAGGTGTTTACAGTACCTTAAAAAATAAAATATGTTGATACTATATGATATTATACATATATTCTATGCACTTCTGAGTTTCTAAACTTTTTCTTTGTTGTCTGCTGCCCTTATCACCTGTGACTTCTGCAAAACTCCCCCAAAATTCCCATTTAATCTCTTATGCCAACCTGTGATATATTGAACCCTCAACGGGGAAAGTCAAGATGTGAAAGGGATAACTGCATTCTCTCTTTCCTCATCTTGGCCTCTATCAAAGTTCAGCTCAAGTGTTACCCTTTCAAGAGACCTTTCCTGGAGTTCCGCTTCTGGGAGCCAAGATGGAGGAGTGAAAAGGCAGTCACTCTCACCCTCCCCTATCAATCTCTGAAAACCCAGAAAATATCGCCCCAGAAAAAAAAAACCCTGGAACACCTGAACTAGAAGAAAGAGGGAGCAGCAGTGCAGCAGCCCAGCAAAGGTCTCCCAGTGCCTCAGCAAAAATAAGGAGGCAGAACTACAAGGGGCCCCAGGCAGATAAGTACCCTGCAGCATTCATCTGAAAGGAGTGAAGAAACAACCTAAAGGCTTCCTAAAGCCCGGCTCTTGCTGATTCCAACCCAACACCAGGTGAGCTGTTGGAACCCTGCAGCCTCCAATTGTGAAGAAATCCTGAAGCCCAGGTGGTAGAGCAGGCAAATACCAACACCTGGACCTCAGAGTGCCTCAGTGAGGCGGGAACGGTGGAAACCAGCTCAGAAAACCACCAGGTGCCTCGGCACTCCACCAAAGGAATCTCCCGTGCATTAGCAGAAATGAGGGAGACAACACTGCAGGGGGCCCCAGGCAGATAAACACCCTGCAGCACCCATCTAAAAGGAGCTGAAGAAAGCTAAAGGAAAGGAAAAGCAGGCAACCTAGAATTGCCTGAAAGTTCCAGCCTTGCTGATTCCAGCCCAACAGAGGTAAGCTGCCAGAAACCTACAGCCTCCAATTGCCAGCATAAGAGGCCCCAGCACAAAGCCAGTGACCAAGACCTAGGCTCCCAACACAAGAAGCTTGGGTCAGTACCCTCTGTTCCCCAGCAGGAGAGCTCAATCTCTTTAAAGGCCAGGGAATAAAGAAACACCATGAGTAAAAAGAAACGTACCATAGATTCATATTATGAGAAGAGTGAAGATCAAGACAGAAATTCTGAAGAGGACAACATTGTCAACAAACCCACATCTGCAACAACAAAAGGGAATATGAACTGGTCTGAAGCCCAAAAAGCCTTAGAAGAGCTCAAGAAGGATTTTAATAGTCAAATGAGAGAGGTAGAAGAGTCTTCAAAAATACAATTGGCCAATTGGAAAAAAAATACACTGAAGAAAACAAGTCCCTAAAAAACACAATTGGCCAATTGAAGAAGGAAGGACAAAAACTAACAGAAGAGTACACTGAAGAAACAAGTCCCTAAAAAACACAATTGGCCAGTTGAAGAAGGAAGTACAAAAACTAACAGAAGAAAACAATCTGTTAAAAACTAGAATTGGACAAATGGAAACTAATGTCTCATGAGAGAGCAAGAATCAGAAACAGGAAAAAAATGAAAAAATAATGAAAATGTAAAATACCTCATCAGTAAAACAACCGACCTGGAAAATCGACTCAGGAGAGACAATTTAAAAATTATTGGACTACCTGAAAATCATGATGAAAAAAAGAGCCTGGACAGTATCTTTCAGGAAATCATAAAGGAAAACTGCCCGAAGTCCTAGAACCAGAAGGGAAAATAACCATAGAAAGAATCCACCGATCACCACCTGAAAGAGATCCCAAATTGACAATGCCAAGGAATATAATAGCAAAATTCCAAAATTACCAGATGAAAGAGAAGGTGCTGCAAGCTTTAAATATCATGGAACCACAGTCAGGATTACACAGGACCTTGCAGCTTCTACATTAAAAGACGCAGGGCATGGAACATGATATTCGAAAGGAGCTTGGAATGCAGCCAAGGATCAATTACCCAGCAAAAATGAGCATCATTTTTCAAGGGAGGAGGTGGATATTCAAAAATAGGAGACTTCCAAACTTTCCTGATAAAAAGACCAGAGCTCAACAAAAAATTTGATCTTCAAGTACAGGACTCAAGAAGGACTTAAAAAGGTAAATGGGACAGAAGATACAATATGTTGTTAATAAGGGGGGCTGTTTAAACCCTACAAGGGAATATGAGACTTGCAACCCTTGAGAACTGTATTGTTATTACACCTTTTAAAGGAGTATACATAAAGAGGGTGGATATTAGTTGACTTTGATGTAATGATAAAAAAAATCTAATCAAGTGGGTTAAATGGATCCAAATAAGTGGATCAATCTGATCTTAGAAAATGTACTGAGAAAGGAGGAGGCAGACAAGGGTAAATTACATTACAGGAAAAGACACAAAATCCTATTACAGCAGAGGGAAAGAAGGGGGGGAGCATTGTTTGAACCTTACTCTCATCAGATTTGGCTCAAGAAGGGCATAACATAATCAGTTAGGTATAGAAATCTAACTTGCCCTATAGGCAGTAGGAGGGAAAAGGGGAAAGAAAAGGGAGGGGGGAAAGAAGGGAGGGAAGAAGCAGTAAGAGTAAAGGGGAAGAAAAGGGAAAGGGATAATAAAAGGGGGAGGGACTGAAGGAGGCGTGGTCAAAAGCAAAACACTAGTGAAGGGGGAAAGGAAAAAGGAGAAAGAAAAGCATAAATGGGGAGGGAAAGGATGGAGAAAAAGACACAGATAGTAATCATAACTGTGAATGTGAATGGGATGAACTCTCCCATAAAACGGAAACGGATTGCAGAATGGATTAAAAACCATAATCCTACAATATGTTGTTTACAGGAAACACATTTGAAAAAGAGTGACACATACAGGGTAAAGGTAAAAGGCTGGAGCAGAATATATTATGTCAGCTGAAGTAAAAAAAGCAGGGGTAGCAATCCTGATCTCAGACAAAGCAAAAGCAAAAATAGATCTAATCAAAAGAGATAAGGAAGGAAGTAATATCATTACTAAACATATATGCACCAAATGGTATAGCATCCAAATTCTTACAGGAGAAGTTCAGGGAGTTACAGGAAGAAATAGACAGCAAAACTATACTAGTGGGGGACCTGAACCTCCCCTCTTGCACTAGATAAGTCTAACCACAAAATAAACAAGAAAGAAGTTAAGGAGGTGAATAGAACATTAGAAAAGTTAGGTATGATAGACCTCTGGAGAAAACTGAATGGGGATAGAAAGGAATATACTTTTTTCTCAGCAGTACATGGCACATACACAAAAATTGACCATGTACTAGGGCATAAAAACCTCACAATCCAATGCAGAAAGGCAGAAATATTAAATGCATCCTTTTCAGATCATGACAATAAAAATTATATGTAATAAAGGGCCATGGAAAGATAGACTAAAAAATAATTGGAAACTAAATAATCTAATCCTAAAAAATGATTGGGTCAAACAACAAATCATAGAAACAATCAATAATTTCATTCAAGAGAATGACAATAATGAGACAACATACCAAAACTATGGGATGCAGCAAAGCAGTTCTTAGGGGAAGTTTTATATCTCTAAATGCTTACATAAATAAAATAGAAAAAGAGGAGATTAATGAATTGGGCATACAACTAAAAAAACTAGAAAAAGAACAAATTAAAAATCCTCAACTAAACACCAAATTAGAAATATTGAAAACCAAAGGAAAAATTAATAAAATTGAAATTAAGAAAACTATTGAACTAATAAATAAAACTAAGAGCTGGTTTTATGAAAAAACCAATAAAATAGATAAGCCTTTGGTTAATTTAATTAAAAAAAGAAAGAAGAAAACCAAATTACTAGTATCAAGAATGAAAAGGGCGAAGCTACCACCAAGGAAGAGGAAATTAAAACAATAATTAGGAATTATTTTGCCCAACTATATGCCAACAAATTTGACAATCTTAGTGAAATGGATACATATTTACAAAAATATAAATTGCCCAGATTAACAAGAGGAAGTAAAATACTTAAATAACCCCATCTCAGAAAAAGAAATTGAACAAGCCATTGATGAACTCCCTAGGAAAAAATCTCCAGGGCCAGATGGATTTACATGCGAATTCTATCAAACATTTAAAGAACAATTAATTCCAATACTATATAGACTATTTGGGAAAATAGGTGAAGAAGGAGTCTTACCAAATTCTTTTTATGATACAAATATGGTGTTGATACCTAAACCAGGAAGAGTCAAAATAGAGAAAGAAAATTATAGACCAATTTCTCTAATGAATATAGATGCAAAAATTTTAAACAAAATACTAGCAAGTAGATTGCAGCAACTTATCACAAGAATAATACACTATGACCAGGTAGGATTTATACCAGGAATGCAGGGTTGGTTCAATATTAGGAAAACTATCAGCATCATTGAGCATATCAACAAAAAACCAACAGAAACCACATGATCATCTCAATAGATGCAGAAAAAGCTTTTGATAAAATACAACACCCATTCCTATTAAAAACACTAGAAAGCATAGGTATAAATGGAGTCTTCCTTAAAATAATAAATAGCATATCTAAAACCTTCAGCAAGCATTATATGTAATGGGGACAGGCTAGAAGCATTTCCAATAAGATCGGGGTGAAACAAGGATGTCCATTATCACCACTGTTATTCAATATTGTACTGGAAACCTTAGCTTTAGCAATAAGAGAAGAAAAAGAAATTGAAGGCATTAGAATAGGCAAAGAAGAAACAAAGCTATCACTCTTTGCAGATGACATGATGATATACTTAGAGAATCCTAGAGAATCAAGTAAAAAACTACTTGAAATAATAAACAACTTTAGCAAAGTTGCAGGCTATAAAATAAACCCACATAAATCATCAGCATTTCTATATATTACCAACAAAGCCCAACAGCAAGAGATAGAAAGAGAAATCCCATTTAAACTTACTGTAGACATTATAAAATATTTAGGAGTCTACCTCCTGAAACAAACCCAGGAACTCTATGAACACAATTACAAAACACTTTTCACACAAATAAAATCAGATCTAAATAATTGGAAAAACATCAGTTGCTCATGGGTAGGCTGAGGTAATATAATAAAAATGACAATCCTACCTAAGCTAATTTACTTATTCAATGCCCTACCAATCAAGCGACCTATAGAGTTAGAAAAAATAATAACAAGATTCATTTGGAAAAACAAAAGGTCCAGAATATCAAAGGAACTAATGAAAAGAAATTCAGGGGAAGGTGGCCTAGCAATTCCAGATCTTAAATTGTATTATAAAGCAGCAATCATCAAAACTGCTTGGTACTGGCTAAGAAATAGGGAGGTGGATCAGTGGAATAGGTTAAATATGCAAGACATCAGTAGTCAATGACTATAGTAATCTATTATTTGATAAACCCAAAGACCCCAGCTTCTGGGATAAGAACCCACTCTTTGAAAAAAACTGCTGGGAAAACTGGAAAAGAGTATGGCAGAAACTAGGCATAGACCCAAATCTCACACCATATACCAAAATAAAGTCAAAATGGGTTCATGACTTAGATATAAAGGCTGATACCATAAGTAAACTGGGAGAACAAGGAATAGTTTACCTATCAGATCTATGGAGAACAGAAGAATTCATGACCAAAGAGGAGATAGAGAACATTATGAAAAAGCAAAATGGATAATTTTGGTTACATTACATTGAAAAGTTTTTGCACAAACAAAGCCAATGCAACTAAGATTAGAAGGAAGGTAGAAAATTGGGAAAGAATTTTTACAACCAGTCTCTCTGATAAAGGCCTCATTTCTAAAATATATAGAGAATTAAGACAAATTTATAAGAACACAAGCCATTCCCCAATTGATAAATGGTCAAAGGATATGAACAGACAGTTCTCAGATGAAGAAATTAAAGCCATCTATAGTCATATGAAAAAATGCTCTAAATCGTTATTGATTAGAGAAATGCAAATCAAAACAACTCTGAGGTACCACATCACACCTATCAGATTGGCCAACATGACAAAACAGGAAAATGATAAATGTTGGAGAAGATGTGGGAAAATTGGAACACTAATACATTGTTGGTGGAGTTGTGAAATGATCCAACCATTTTGGAGAACAATTTGGAACTATGCCCAAAGGGCTACAAAAATGTGCATACCCTTTGATCCAGCAATAGCACTTCTAGGGCTATATCCCAAAGAGATCAAACAAATGGGAAAAGGACCCACATGTACAAAAATATTCATAGCAGCTCTTTTTGTGGTGGCAAAGAATTGGAAATTGAGAGGATGCCCATCAATTGGGGAATGGCTGAGCAAGTTGTGGTATATGAATGTAATGGAATACTATTGTCCTATAAGAAATGATGAACAGGCTGACTTCAGAAAAACCTGGAAAGACTTTTATGGTCTGATGCTGAGTGAAGTGAGCAGAACCAAGAGGACTTTGTACACAATAACAGCCACGTTATGCAATGACTAAGATTGTTAAACTGAACCCTTCTCAGCATTACGAGGATCTAAGACACCTCTAGAGGCCTAGGGATGGAAAATGCTGTCCACATCCAAAGAAAGAACTATGGGAGTCAATCACTTATTTTTACCTTCTGTGGAGTTTTGTTTCATCTTTCTGATGGTTCCTCCTACTGGTTTTAATTTTCACTTACAACTTCACTAATGTGAAAATATGTTTAATGGGTACGTAAATGTAAAGCCTATATCAGATTGTGCACCATCTTGGGGAGGGTAGGGGGGAGGAAAGGGGAGAAAAATTTTAAACTCAAAAAGACGTGGAAGTGATTGTTGATAAATCAAAATGAATTAATAAAATTTAAAAAAAAGAGACCTTTCCTGATCCTTGCTCTCCACCTCCCACTTTGCTTTTATTTTGTACATATCTCACAGATATTGGTACATATCTGTGAGCATTTTGTATCCCTATACTTGAATACATGCTCCTTTAGGGCAGGAACTGTCTTGCTTTTTAATTTGTATCACCAATACCTTATATAGCAAATGGGTGGTGTTGAAGATCTTGGTAATTGATTAATACTAAGAAATTTTGTTAATAGTTTTTATTTTTCATTTTTCAAGAAGTTTTACAATTTTTACTTCACAGAGAGCTAGAAGGGATGCCAGAAATCATATAATCCAAGTTTTGTACTTCTGAAGATGGAAGTGGTTTAAAGAAAAGAGATAAGTGTTACCAAGGTGGTAACAGAAAGGAGAGTAGAACCCTGGTTGGTTTTCTAAGGCCCCATATAATAGGCTGGCTCATGTTTTAGAATTTCTATTTTATTTTTATATTTCTATTATAATTCTATGTAAAAATACGACAGGAAAACAAGCGGGAACACTTTGTGTAATACAGACAGTATTAACTTCGAGAACTATTTAGTACCTTAGTAAAAACACTGACAATCTGAGCAACATGCAAAAGCTTCACCCCAGCCTCCACTTTAATTTCACTGATGTCTGAAAAGGTACTAGCCAAAAGTAAATAGATGAGCCTCTTCATACGGCCCTCTAGGTCATATTCAAGCATGACTAAGCCAACCTCCTCTCCCCCAAAAATGAGGTCTTAGATTCAAGGTCCATCTCAGACAACATTTATTTCACTGGCTAAGACTTCAGGATTCATGATAGTAGTATTAAAGCAGAAGGAAAAAAAAGGGATCATTGACTAATGCAGAGGAGATAAAAGGAGATAAAATTAAGTGGCTCATTCTTCTGCTGATTAGGATGAGCCCAAGTAAAGATCTCATTGAAGAGAAGTTAACATTATTGACTATGATGAAACTTAGAGAATATTTGTGGACTTTAAATGTCCATACCTTTTGAATTTTCTTTTAGCTTTTTAAACTCCTTTAAAAATGAGTAATCCAGAGTTGGATGTAGGCTAAACTCTAGCAGTTTACTACAATTCCACAGGAGCCTTAGTGTGACATAATCCATCTGTTGCCACAGTGCTGAGTGAGAAGCCAGTCTTGACACTAGGGATCTTCTTTAATGAATTCTAAACAAATCACAAAGAGATGGAGGCAAAGACTTAGACAGTGGAAAAGGCTCAGGATTTGGAGTCAGAGGATGTGGGTTGGAATCCTGGCTCAGCATCTTATTGCCTGTTACATCTGGAGCAATCACTTCCCATCTCTGGGAGTCAGTAGTCTTTGTCCACAAGTGTGGGGAGCTGGATTAGATGACCTCTCAGGTCCCTTCCAAGCGCTAAATCTAAGATCCTATGATCCTAAGAAAAAGTTTTAAATTGGATTTGTTTCAAAAGAAAAAGAGAAGAAAACATGTTATACAAAAAAGCCATAACCTATGTGTTGAGGCATTTATCCAACCAAAGGACATTTTACAAACTCAATTGTCACATCATTGTGCTCAGTTACTCCATCAAAACAGGGCACATTGATCTTAAAAAAAAAAAAACAAACAACTTTAAAGCTACTAATCAACCAACAGGCCAAGTATGATTTTAAAATGAAAGGCCTTGTTGTACCCAAAAACAATTATTTGGAAGAAAGTTATGTATACTCTCAAGAGCAGGCAAAAAGCACACAAATTGAAACAAAGGTTAGATAGCAAAGTAGCTAAAACAGCAGGGAAAGTAAAATACATTATATATGTTAACACCTTCTAACATAGGTGGCTTTTGTTCTGCCTTGGGACTCAATTAGGCCAGCCCCTAGAGCAAAAAGGATAAGAATTTTCAGAGGGAGGAAAAAGCAAAAAGATGAACATTCAGAGGTAGAATTTGGAACAGTTCCACTTTCTCTCTTCTCCCTCTGCCCCCAAAACTCTCTTGACATCAAAAGGAATTATAAAATTGAAACACTTGCAATCAGAAAACAGATGGAGAGTTAGAGCATCCTGGGGGGATATAATTCAAAACAGTCCTAATAATAAATGCTTCCTTTGGGGTAATTTAAGTCCTTTGCTATCTGAACTACACCATGGCTCATTACTTCCAGCTCTCAATATACACATTCTAGAGAGGCACATACTGCTTTAAATACTGAAACCATAAATATATGCCATTTATCAAATAGTTAAATATCTTGCACATAATAGATGTTAAATAAACAATTGCTGAAGGAATCACTAAATGTACAAAGGAATACAATAAAATCCTGAAGGTACAACTACTGATCCTTAGGCAAGCCAATAAAAAGTTTAATTTAAGCCTCAATACAATGCCTTTTGTTAGTGACCTTTACATCATCCTTTCCAGTTGATTTTCATTTCATTAGGATAAATTTTCAAGTGTGGCTAAGCCACTGGAATCCTAAAGCTAATAGCGTTCATCCAATAAGATTCGCTATATCACATGTTCTGTGCTGGTAGTGATAGAAAAGAATTCCACCTAATTATTCATGCATGACCTTGTTTCCTTCCCTGAGACTATGCTGGATATCTGTAATCAAGCCATGTTTTTCTAAGTGTTACCCCATCTGATCTCCAATTCTGGATTATGAGACTTTTTCCAGAACTGAAGTTAAACTTTAAGTAATTTCCTGGAGTGTACTGGGTTTTCTTAGTGAAGGAGACTGTTAGAAATCACTTGTTTTGTTGGCCACTTTTCAGCCTTTCCTGACCTGACTAAACCTTGTAAAAAATGTCTGTTATTATCTGTTGCTTCCTTTCATGCTTTTGGATGTACATTTTTTGGCCCTAAACACATCCATAAGTTTGTTATGTAATTTAATAACAATTACCAGAGGAATTGTATAATAGTACACTCATCAATTTTTCTTATAAGTCTAATTTTGGATTTAGAAATAGAGGTGAAAAAATATTTGTCATTATTCCCATTTATTTTTCTTCCTCTTAAAATTCATTACTGTTACCCTACAGATTAAATATATTTGACCCCCAGTTCTCATTTAATGGATGAAAATGAATTAAGGTGTTTTTATTTATACTTAGACAAATTCAAGCTTTAGCACTCGCTTTTCCATAGCCTAAGCTAAGAAGGGGGTTTAGATCTGAGGAAATTAGATTAAAACAACATGCTTGGTCAATGGATACCATGGTCAGGAACAATTCAAATTGCTACTAAAAACCTTATTAGTTAATATAGTTAGGAACAAAGGAATAGGCTTGGATCTCAATCATGCCTTATGCTCCCACGATTCCCACTTATACCAAGGCTGTCAGAGGTGGGAGGTGGATCCTCTCCCTTAGTCCAGTTGTTAACTTCAGTCATTTTAGGCTCTTTCCCCTTCTTCATTTTCCCATCCTACCCAGTCAATTATTTGCTAAATCTATTCATTGTACCAACACATCTGTCACATTCGTCCCCTCTCTCTCCATTCACATGGCCACCATTAGCCCCATGCTTTCATTAGCCCTCTTCTTCATTGTTACAGCTTCCCATCTGGTTGTCCCACTGCTAGTCTTTCCTCCCCTTACAACCCATCCTCCACACAACTGTAAAAGTAATTCAAGCTCAAGTCTTCATTTGCTAAAACAAACCAAACCAAACAAACCAAACCCAAAACCACACACAACTTCAAGGAGTTCCTATCACCTCTAAAGTAAAATGAAAACTCCTCAGCCTGGCATTTAAAACATTCTACATTCTGGCTGTAACAGAACTTTCCAGCCTTATTTCACGTTGCTCCTCTTCCTGCATGCTATGTTTTAGCCAAACTGCAGTGAAACCAGCTGTTCCCCAATTTCACCATTGAAGCGTCTATTCTTAGCATTCACAGAAGCAATCCTCCACACCTGGAATAATCTCCTCAAGTCCACACCTCAGAATTCTAATTTACCTTCAAAGTTCAATTCAGGTACCGCCTCCTCTAGGAAGTCTTCCTTGTTTCATTCCAGTTATTAATGCTCCCTCCCACAATAAATTGTCTTTTATTTCCTTATTTGTGTACATGTCCCAGCACCAAGCACAGTGCGTTGTACATAGTAGGAGCTTAATAAATATTTGTTAGATTGAATTTAACCAAATGCATTGAACAGTAGCTGGTTCTGACTAAAGTTCTCTGGGATTACTCAATCTGGGATCACTCCAAAATCCCATTATGACTTTGGAATCAATGGTCTACTAGGGCTGGGGAACCTGCAGCCTCGAGGCCACATGTGGCCTTCTAGATCCTCAAGTTTGGATTAAGTTAAAGGGCTGCACTTGAGAACCTAGAAGACCATATGTGGCCTTGAGGCCAGAGGTTCCCCACCCTGGTCTAACCAGTCTAGCCTAATGTCAACCTAACCAGGTAGCCTATCAAACTGACTTTTTTTCTTGATCAACAATGGATTGATGTTATACTATTTTTTAAACTGAACTATACTCTTTCTTAGAAGTTCTATGGTCTATATGCTTCACTATCATCACAAATCTCTGTAACTCTCTTGCACACAAATATTTCACGAAAATTTCCTAGATATTACATATCACTTGAAAATATTTTGAATGATTAAAATGAAAAACTTCATTCCATTCAATTAGCATCCATAGAATTTCCACTGACTTCTATTGGAAAGGAGCTAAAACTGGATGTGGAAGAAAACATGAACATGACAGACTATAACAACTGTCTTTCCCCCTCCAAACATTTCTCTCTTAGAACTATACTTTTTTTTATAAAAAGTATTCATCTTGGCAATTGGAATTCCATCACAAAATAAATCCAGTGCTTAGCACAGTGCCTAGCACATAGCAGACACTTAACAAATGTTTATTGAATACCAGACTTGCTAACTAATTCCAGCAAGATATATGTAAGACCTGACCCCAGGATTCTTTGGTTTTTTCTCCTAAGCATCCTATATACAAGTGGAATCCTTCCACTTGATTATCTACTTAAGTCAATATGAACAAGAACACAATCATCTCTAGTTCTCTTCAGTTATCTTTAAACTTCTCTATACAGATGGTTTTTACACTACTTGATTTTTTTAAACTTTGGGATACATGAGACAACTAAAATACACTTTTATTGTATCATGTATAACAAAACATAAAAAACTAAATAGTGCAAAAGATTTTAAAAAGAGAAAACATGTTTTAAAAAGGTCTTTTAAATCAACTATGTGAAATACACAAGCTGATCAACTGTGAAAAGAACTTTTTTTGCATTGATACCTCCATCGTGAATCTTGTAGGACTATATTGAAGATGGGTGATACTTGAGGAAGAGGGAGATGGGGGAAAAGCCCGGACAAAAGCAATTCTAGGAAATCAAGTGTAAACCAGAGTTTCTAATGGGATGCTGTTATCTGCACAGATGTGCCTTAAGACACATATTTGATGGCAAATTCCTTAAAAGAGTCACACAGATAGTAAATTTCTGAGTCTGGATTTGAACTTGGGTCTTCCTGATTCCAGGTTCACTGCTCTAGCCACCATAGCTTCCTCTTATGATTGGGTTTTTAAAAAATCAGTTCACAGATGTAAGAGAGGAGAGCCTTGGCTAAACAGTAGTTCATCTCAAAAAAAAAAAAAGATTTAGTGTCTACTATCAAAGATCACTTGCTCAAAATGTCCCCTTACCACTCTTCTCACACAATCATATCAACTGCCTCCTGGTTTCCATATGCCTCAAAAACTTTGAGCCTCATAACTCCCAAACAGTAGCAAGGAGTGATTCCAGAACCCTTTCCCGACATTTGTTTGGCAAGTGGGAAAGGGTGGTTAGCTGGACATCAACTTAAATTCAGATCCTTGATGTGTCTGTTCCTGAACAAATTTGACTGCTTTCACCAGCTTAACCAAAAAACCTGGTTAAATTCAATGAATATGATTTTGAAAACCACCTATTGAGTACGCACTTTATACAAGACATTATGATAGACACTGAGCAAACAAAGATGAAAGGGAACAGCTTCTTCCCTGGAGGACCTTCAAGTCTTGAAAGGAAAATAAGATATGCACACAGAGCCTTATGATATGAAAGAGAATATGGCAGGGGCAAAAGATAGTTGATGTGAACTGGGAAAGTTTCATGAAAGAAGAGGCATCTTGAAATGAGCTCTGAAGGAAGAGGAAGGAATTCATTCCATGGCTGAGAGGCAGCTATAAAAATTCATGGAAGTGGAAAGGACTGGACAAGATTGGGAAACAGCTAGTAGTCCAATAAAAAGTAGGTAAAGGCTGCAAAGGTATATTGTAGACCAAGGAGTATGTGTTTTTAAACTATAAACAAAAGTGAGCTACTAAGAGTGTTTGACGGGAGAGTGAGAGGGTCAGACCTAGGTATTAGGAAGATTTTTTTTTTTGGTGCAGTGAATTGAGCACTGGGCTTGGAGTCAAGAGACTTGATTTAAAGTAGATGGTGAATTGGAAGAGATTAAGGATTATTTATGAAAGCAAATGAAGCCAACAAGTCATTTACAAGCTAACTATTGCAGGAAGGCAAGGAAGATTTACAGGCTTAACCTTTATGGGTGCTGGAGGGAGTATTGCTTTATCCAGTGAGGATGAATTTCATAAATTGGGGAATTAGTCCTAACACCCCTACATCCATTTTTCAAGGATATTTTGACTCCCTATACAATGGGGTTAGATCTCTTCCTATGACTTGTATCTCTGTGCCAGTGGGTTGAGTGGGAATCTAATAGGGTTGTCCTTGCATGATCTGTTAATATCTAGGGGCAGGTTAGGAAGGGTGCTAGATAGCAAAATGAGCTGGGAGTTTTGGACTGGTTATATAATAGATCAGCTAAACAAGTCTACATTTCTTTATGAATAGCCTGCTTCAGAAGTGTTTAGGGCTAAGCTCTTGGAGGATACTCTTCCTGGTTAGAAACAGATAGAGAGGATGGCCATCAATTGGGGAAAGGCTGAACAAGTTGTGGCATTTGTTGAAATCTAATAGTATTGTGCTATAACAAATGATGAGCAGGATGATTTCAAAAAAACCTGGAAACATTTATATGAACTGATGCAAAGTGAAATGAGCAGAACCAGGAAAACAGTGTACACAATAATAGCAATATTGTATGATGATCAACAGTGAATGACTTAATCATGCTCAGCAACACAATGATCTAAGCCAATTCTGAAGGACCCATAATGAAAAATGCTAGCTATATCCAAAGAAAGAACTGATGGAGTCTGAATGCAGATTGAAGCATACTATTTTTCACTTTGCTTTTTTTTCAGTTTTATTTTTGGTCTGTGTCTTCTTTCACAGCATGACTAATATGGAAATATGTTTTACATTATTGCCCATGTATAACCTATATCAAATTACTTACCATCTCAGAGAGAGGAGAGATGGGTGACAGAGGGAAAGAATTTGCAGCTCAAAATTTTTAAATGAATGCTAAAAATTGTCTTTACATATCATTGGGGAAAAAAAATCACTTTTTGAAAAAAGGAAATAGGGCAACTAGGTGGCATAGTGTGTAGACCACCAGCCCTGGAATCAGGAGGACCTGAGCTCAAATTCAGCCTCAGACACATAACACTCACTAGCTGTGTGATTCTGGGCAAGTCACTTAACACCAACTGCTTCACCAGAAAAAAAAAAAGGAAATAGTTGGTTACTGCCATCCTTCTCCCATTTGTTCAGGATACGCTTTAGAAGTATAAACAAATGGTGGGCCTCTGTGAACTCAAAGCAGACTCAAAAGGTACTGCTCTCTCAGGTGATTCTGCTTGAAAAGGATTGGATCTGCTCTGGCTTTGTGTAGGCTAGAGTTATGAATTTGGTTATTAATGCATATGCTTGATAAGAGAGAGATTGATCCCTATCCCTGGTTAGGAAATACCAGGAGAAGAAGAAGAAAGGGGAACAAGGTGGTTTTCCAGGAGACTCAAAAAACAGGATAGCAGAGTGAGGGGAGGGGGCCAAGAGGCAAATTGAAAGCAAGGTGATTGTAAGCTCTTTGCTTCTGCTTCCAGATAAATGAACACACACACACACACACACATACACACACACAAACACACACTTGCATATGTTTGGAAGCAGAGCTGTTGTTCAAGCCCACAGAATTTGAGAGCTAGAAAGGACCCCAGCAGCCCATTTATTCCAACTCATACACAAAGAAATCCACACTTCAGCATACCTAACAAGTAGTCATTCAGCCTCTACTTGAGGACTTCCAAGGAGACAGAACTCACTACCTCTCAAGGACAGCAAGTCCTCATGACCATTTTGCTGGCCAGTTTTCTGTATCTGGTTGTCCTTGTCTGGGTGCTCTTGACAATTGGCTTCTGGCTTTATCATGACCTCCTGACCAAATTATAATTTGGCAATACCATTGCTATTCTGACTTTAAAGTGAGTAATTGTGCTTTGGGCTATGATTACTTTTTTTTCTTTCTTGGAAGCATGCCCTGTGTATTATTCCCTTTGGGTGTTTTATTTACTTGTACTTAGAACTGAGGTCTGGGTTATTTACTATTAAGCACGAAATATGGTCTCAGTCCCAGTGTGGCCACAAGAAGAGCAAGACTAAGGTGTAGATTGACTTGGGCATTATTTATTTTGCCCAGGCCTTGGGCCCTAGGAGGCTAATTAGGTTTCAGGGCATTGGTGATTTTAAGCACATGTATTGCCCTCCATCGAAAGATGGAATGGGGATAGGATAAATGCCTTTTGGGAGAATCTCATATGAACCAGCAAAAAGCAGGGAGGGTAACTCTTTGGGTTTCGTAAGCTTTTTATTCTTTTGCTGTGTTATTGTTATTGACCTGGGCACAATCATGTTCAGTAGGACCTATATATCCTTGCTGTTTGTTTGAATCAGAGACAGAGAAAGACAAGAACACATTGATTCATTACAAGTTCACTGTGAATTTTAAGGGTTCCTCTTTGTCTTTCTCCATAATCTGGTCTACTCACTTATAACAAACACTCCCTCAGAATACAATAAAAATTAGATTAGAGACAAAATTCTATAAAGCCAACAAGCAAGATTTAAAGTGAGCAGGATGCTTTTGAGGGTAAACAATGTCAGGCAGTGATGGAGCAGAGGACAGAAAGATGTGGAAAATGAATATTTTACTAGATCTCAGTGAGTTCAGCAAATTCTGTCTGGGCAGATCACACCTTAAATGGGTCAATGAGCCAGACAAGGCCCTAACTGTTCCTGATTGTACTAAACTTGGGGTATCAATACCCTTCTTTACAATCAGCGGGCTCCTAACCTGGTGCACCTCTACTCTCTTGCCTTCAAAAGTTTTTGGGCACAGCTTCTGCCTCCCATGATCCTTCATTTCCTTCTACTAGCTGGAAAAAACTAGCCCTCTTGCCAGTAAGGTGATATATTCATATTTAGCAAAATATGCTAAAACTGGGCTTAAAAATATGCCTCTACCAAAAATGGATTTTAAAAAAATGCCTCATCGATTCAATCTTTCCAAATCATGAACTTGCCTTTGGTGGCAAGTCTCCCTGTATCCTAAAATATATACTCATCACCTGGATACCTGTTACACAGCCATTTAATAGATATTGTTGAGTAATAAATGTTTAATTGATTGAGACAAGGGAAGGGATTGGTAGACTAATAATCTAAAGATTATTGGAGATTGATTAGAGATAATTAGAGAATAATTAGAGATTATGAGGGCATCAAATAGGTTGAAAGCTGTAATGATGGGGAAAAGACAAATGGGAAATATTTCAAAGGTGCAACTAAAGGAACTTGGCAACTAACTGAGAAAGAGGGAAGTGGTAAAGACTGAGGGTCAATGGCAGAACCTTGGGTATCAATAATACAACAACAAGCTTTTATTAAGTGCCTACTACAAATAAGAAGGCCCTGTTTCCAGTGCTGAAATACAAAGACAAAACTAAAAATAATCTCTTCCCTCACAGATCTTATGTTCTACTGGTAGAATATAACACATAAACAAATAAGAAAAATCTATTCATTTTGCTAATGACACCTTGGAAAAGCACAAAATTTTTGACAAAGCCATGTTTCTCAGATGATGCTCTATTTCATTGATGAATACAGACATATTTCAGGTCCAAATAATCTATCCATTGGCCAGACAATAAATGAGGGAAAAAAGTCCAAGAAAAAAATCAGTATTCTAACAACTTATTTAGCTTATTTTTGATATCTGTTTCTACACTATCTTCATTTCTGCATATATTATTTTCCCTTTCCTATGCAGGAAGGCTTTTCTTATAAGATTTTAAAAGAAAAAAGTCAGTTCATAATCCAACCATTCTGGCGAGCATTTTGGAACTATGCCAAAAGGGTAATCCAACTGTGCATACCCTTTGATCCAGCAGTACCACTACTAAGTCCGATATCCCAAAGAGATC
Organism: Phascolarctos cinereus; assembly: GCF_003287225.1. Lineage (NCBI taxonomy): Eukaryota > Metazoa > Chordata > Mammalia > Diprotodontia > Phascolarctidae > Phascolarctos > Phascolarctos cinereus. Next base: position 133,573,008 of record NW_027555736.1, read on the forward strand.
ATAAAAAGGGAGACAGGACCCACATGTACAAAAATATTTATAGCAGTTCTTTTTGTAGTGGCAAAGAATTGGAAAATGCTTATCAATTGGGGAATGGCTGAACAAGTTGTGGTAATGGAATAGTATTGCACTATAAGAAATGATGAACAAGCAGATGAACAACCTGGAAAGACTTACATGAATTGATGCTGAGTGGAGCGAGCAGAACCACACGAACATTTATACACAGTAACAGCAACATTGTGCAATGATCAACTATGACTGACTTACCTCTTCTCAGAAATACGATTCAAGACAATTCTAAAAGACTCATGATAGGAAATGCTCTCCACATCCAGAGAAAGAACAATGCAGTCTGAATGCATACCATTTTTGCTTTTTGTAGCTTTTCCCTTTTGTTCTGTTTCTTTTTTCACAACATGACTAATGTGGAAATATGTTTACATAATCGCACATGTATAACCTGTATCAGATTGCTTGCTGTCTTGGGGAGGGAGGGAGAAAAATTTGAAACTCAAGAATGTTAAAAAACTATCTTTACATGTAATTGGAAAAAATAAAATACTATTTACCTAAAAAAGGACAGTTCAACAAAATTAACCAACATATCCATATGTCTTACAGTACATGGAACATTCCACATCCACATTCCTCTACCTCTACAATGAGGGAAGTGAATTTTTATGATCTCTTCTCCTGAGTCAAGCTTGGTCATTATATTTATGCACTGCTCAGTTTCTTTTTCTTGTTGTTCTTTCCACACATATTGGTGTAGTATTTGCATATATTGTTTGCCTGGTTTTGCTTACTTCATTCTGCATCAGTTCATGCAACTTCTCATAGTTTTCCAAATTCTTTATATTTATAGTTTCTTGTGAAACTAGTTCAGTAATTTCTATTACATTAATGTACCACAATTTGAGTTGCCATTCCCAATTTATGGGCAACTACTTTATTTTCAGTTCTTAGTGACCACAAAAAAGTGCTGCCATGAATATTTTGTTGTATTTTGGGACCTTTCTATTGTTGACATATTTGGGGTATATTAGTCAGATTCCCAAGTCAAAAGGCAAGAACAAGTTAGTCACCTTTTTAATGTAATTCTAAATATGCTACTAAATTAAAGAAAAAAAAAGAAATTAAACATTCATCAAGAATTTCAAAAATAGATGTTTAAGGATACTGCCTAGCAAAAAAGGTAATGATACATAAAGAACTGTGATATTTTTCTCTTCTCTAGACTATTTGAGTAACTTTGGAAAATAAAACATATTCTTTTCAAGGGCTATTACCTGAAAGAGACTAGAGGAGAAAAAGGACTTGAGCAAAGGTAACTTAAGAAGAAGTAGACTGTAAGGTTTTGCATTCATCTTGCGTGAATAAACGACAGAAAAACTGAAGAACTTGCAAGACTCATACTTTACTTTCCTAAGAAACTGATATATTGGATAGCTAGAGCACAGAGGTGAGATGCCACCAGGAATGTCTAGAAATTGGAGAAACAGGAAAAAAATGTTGCTATCATCACTGCCTCCCTTTATCACTGGACAGTAGCAGGCCAAAGGAAGAATTAGCAGATGGCAGAGACTACAGATATTTTGCATACATTTTTCCAGGTTTTTCACAAGTGTGTGTTATAAACCAAGAAAGTGAAAAAAAAATTCTCTAGGATGTAACCAGACCTCTTTGATCAAAAGCATTATCTGTCACAAGTCTTAGAATAAAATGGTAACAAAGTAATAGTGAATGAATTTTTTTCTTACTCAGCTCACATGAGAATTCTAGAATTTAAGATTTGAAAGTTGTCTTAGAGATCATCTATTTCAGGGTTTTAAATTTTTTTGTCATAATTCCCTTTGGCAGTTTAGACTGAAGTCTCTGAACCCCTTCTTAGAATGATGTTTTAAAACTGAGTTTTATTTTCAGTTCCAAATTATCTTCACCCTACCCATTGAGAAGGCAAGAAATACAAAACCCATTACAAATATGAAGTTACACAAAACAAATTTCAGTATTGGCTTGCTCTGTGATGGGGGTGGGGGAGCAAAAGAAAGAAAAAATATGCTTTAATCATAAGGATTTTTTTAAATAATTGAAGGAAATGTTGAATGTTAGAGGTTAATGAAAAAAGGTAACTTTTTTTCTCCATCCAAATATCTGAACCCCTTGAAATCCATCCATGGACACCCTGATTTTACAGAGAAATCCACAGAAGTGAAACTGGACCAGAGCTATAAAGTTAGGGGGAGAGATTTCCTGAGACCGAAGTCTAGTGCTCTTTCTATTACCACTCATGACCACCCTCTCCCCAGTTAGATTTTCCAAATTAAAAAAACACTTAAATCATAACAAGCAAATCAAAGAACACACTATCCTATGCATGCACATTTGTTGTATGGTCACAAACTGCTGGTACCAGGGGAACAATCCTAGTTGTAACTTGGTTGCCTTAAATAACTACTAAGCACCATTCTTATTAGCCGTGCAAATCAATATTCTTCAATCCAGAACAAGCTCCTTAGAGTATGACCACCCTTTTCCCTGAGAAGTGAGCCCCAAGAAGCACTTTGTAATGTGAGTTATTTTTTATTCATATATTCTTGTAAGGTGCTTAAGGGCAGAGACAATGTCTTATACCACTTTCCCTGATGCCTCAACACAATGACCTTAAGGTATAGGCTCAGAAAAGATTCTAGAATCAAGGGACCTGGGTTTAAATCTGGTTTCTGATGCTTATCTGTGTGACTTCAGGGAGTTCATTTAACTTCCTTAGGCTGCAATTTTTTCCTAAGTAAAGTGAAGGGATTAGACTGAATGGAATCTGAGATTCATTCCAGCTCTATTCTTTGCAGTGGCTATGGGTTTAGGTAGCTGAGGGGGAACAGATCCCTATTCCCTTTATCCCTAAGAAAGCATCAAGTATAATTGGTCAATATGGAAGAAAGCCTTGCTAGGAAAAAAGGAAGGGAAGAGGACAGTGGAGGTGATCACACTTGTTCTAAGAATACATCATAGGACACCTGTCCATCCTGCTTATACAAAAATACATGAGTCATGACTCACTCATATTTGAGGGTGACACATTATATCTCATTATAGCCACTGTTGAAAAAAATATTTTTGGCTTTTTATAAGTTACTGCAAAGTGGAAATAAGTACATTTCTAGCAGTCCTGGAAATTGCCTTAGAAATGACAGATTTTTAAAAAGATCTTTGTTGTTGATGTTATCCATCATCTTTGATCTCCTTGTGTCAACAAATAAGTATTAATGTCTTTATGTGGTATTCATAAAAAGGGAGATCAGGACCCCAATATTTACATGACATTGGAATTTTTTTTTATATCAGTGCCATTAATTTTATGGTTTTATCATCAGCCTCAGAACACTTTCTTTTAACAAAGACAAAAGAACAAAACAAGCATACAATGGAAAGAAATCTAGCCTTCTCCTCCTCCCAGCCAAGATTTAAGATACATGCAAATTCTAGAAATCACATTTTGTTACTTTATACTGCTACCATGAAGTATTATTAGACATTCTTTGAAAGTCATAATCTGCTCCCTGGTGGTGACATGAGTAACACAACACCACTCTATGTGATGGATTTGAACTGTAGCTAAGGCCCATTCTCAAGAAAAATATGTAAAGGAGGCAAAATTCAGAAAGGAAGACTTTAAATGCTTTTATACACCCGAATGGAGTATCAGGTGTCGGAAAGACTGAGAGAAGTGTCTATACACGTGTGAATGTTGCATGTGAGAAATCTGGAAGGACTGAGAAGCAGCAAAAAAAAAAATTAAATGACAGCAAAAGTTGTTCTGGTGCTTGCTGAAAATCAGGGCGAAGGTAGAACTGAGAGGATTCCACCAAAATATCAACTGTACTAGGCATCACCAATAAAGGTGATCTTTAAGATTTATGTTCACAAATATTTATTCTAGAAATTAACAAAGAAATAAATTACTGATTGTTATATCAGTGTAGTTTGCTTAAACTACATAAAGAATATAATTTAGTGAAAAATGTCTTTCTGAAGTTTTCCAGAAAATATTATACACATTGATGCAGTTTCTCTATTTAGCCTCAAGGAAGCTTTTTGCTAAAGGGATGCTACAGACAGTATCTACTCAAGCGGGAAGCTGTATTTATGTGTGATAATGATAACAATTATTCAACATGTTTTCACCCCCACTCTGAAATACAGTGCCTAACATACAATAGATGCTTAATAACTGATTGTTGAAGTGATTATTTCCAGCCTTAAATGGCTAGTGTTGGAAAGACTTTGGGAAAATAGGCACATTAATACACTGTTGGTAGAGTTATGAATTGGTCCAATTGTTTTGGAAAAAAGATTGGTAGTTATCAATCAACAAGCATTGTTTAAGCTCTGACTATATACTAGATACTGTGCTAGGCCCTTGGGGATAGAAAAACAAAGAATGAGATAATATCTACCCTCAAAGAGCATTTACTCTACCAAGGGAAACAACAAAAATATATACATATGAATACGTCAAATAAAAGAAATGTAAGGTAGTTAAGTACTAAATGGCTAGGAAATAAGAGTACCAGCAATTGAGGAGGGGGTAAAAATCAGGAAAGGTTTCCTATAAAAGGTGTTGCTTGAGATGCATCTTAAAGGAAGAGGGGGATTCTAGGAAACAGTGATGAGGAAAGTGTGCATTCCAGGAATGAAATAGGAACCTGTACAAAGACATGGAAATGGGAAATGGAATGCTACATGTAAGGAATGAAGAGGTCAATTTGGCTGGTCCACAGAGTGCAAGACTTAGACAATTCACATCATACAATGAAGCCAGAAAGACGTATTGAGGTAAGATTGCAGGAGGCTTTAAAAGCCCAAGAAAGGAATTTATATTTGATCCTCAAGACAATTTGAAGCCACAGGAGTTTATTGAATATGTGAGTACACTTAAGGAAAATAAATGTGGTGGTGGATAGATTAGAGTAGAGAGAGACTAGGGGCAGGGAAAACAAATTAGAGGTCACTAAAATCACCTAGGCAAGTAGTAATGAGAGCCTGAACTAAGAGGGCAACCGTATGAGCAGATAAAATGGGACAGTTATTGTGGAAGTGAACACTTTAAGATGTGGTGAGTCACTGGAAATGCAAGGTGAGGCACAGTGAAGAGCTGAAGATAACCATGAGGTAATGAACTGAGGAGACTACAAGAATGATGGTGCTTTTTACAGAAACAGGAAATCTGGAAGAGGGTTAGTGTTGTGTGGTGAAAGACACTGAGTTTTATTTTGGATGCATTGAAATCTGAGATATCTCTAGGACATCAATTTGAAATTGAATGAAAAGTTACTAACTCTCCACACCCTTTGTGCCACTGATCCCATTTCAGGGCTTATATGCAGTGACAAAAAGAATGAACACACATATCAATGTATTCCTAGCTTTACTTTCTGTAGTAGCAAAAATCATGGAAGAAATTGGGTATTTATCAGTTGCTGATGAAATTGTGATATGACTATAATAGAATATGATACCATAATATAATATGCATCATAAAAATGATGAATCAATCAACAAACTTTATTAAGTGCCTGTTATGTGCCAGGCATTGTGTTAGGTGCTGGGGATGCGAAGGCAAAAAGAGCTTATATTCTACTGGAGGAATGAGGAGTTCAGAGAAACAAACATGCATGAACTGATGCAGAAACAGAATAATACTCACAATAATTATAACAATGGAAATGAAACAACACTAAAAGATATCAGAAATCAGGTTAAATACAATTACAAATTTTTGTTCCAGAGAGCTGATGGTGAAACTTCTCTTGAAAATTAATTATGGCCACAAAATGTTGTATATCTTGTCACCTGTTTCCTCCATTTTGTTTAATTTTGCTTAATTGCTCTTTGTTACAAGGGTAGGGTATACACCTATTAGCAAGTGACTGAGGCATCAAAAAGACCTCAGCAAAATGGGTTTTTTTTTTTGAGATAATGGATAAAAAGCTAGCCTTGGAGCCTAGAATACCCATTTAAATCCCACTTCGGCAGTATCCTTACTGTGTGATCATTGACAAGTCACTTAACTGCTCATGCTATAGGCAAGTGTCTTAGATTAGAAGTTACAGAGAAGGTGTTGACCTCCATTACTAGAATGAGTTTCCTCATTCAGAAGTTCCTCTACAAATGAAATCACAGGTTCAGCACCAGTCCCATTTCAATAACAAAAATAATTTCATTTTAGGGAATAGGATCAAAGGAACATAGATTAGAAAGGTGAAAAAGATCTGATAGCATCAATACCAACACCATTATTTTATAAGTGAAGAATTGAAATAAAGTACATTTGGATTTTTAACAAAACCATGTCTTGGGCATTAGTTTATAATAACTTTGCTCTTTCTCCCTATGAGGGACAGTCTCACACTTTTTTTTTTTGTGAGGGCAATTGGGGTTAAGTGACTTGCCCAGTGTCACACAGCTAGTGAGTGTTATATGTCTGAGGCCGGATTTGAACTCAGGTCTTCCTGATTCCAGGGTTGGTGCTCTATCCACTGAGCCATCTAGCTGCCCCCCAAAATGAATATTATGCAGAAGTCAGTGAAGAGGTACATGGTGATTATGAGCAGGAACTTCTCACACTTTTTTTCAAAAGACATTAGTATCTATGACTTATGTTTTTAAAGTACTTTTTAAAATGCTTGATTCAAAAAGACATAGCTTACTCCTTTATCTCCAGGTTGTAAATATAGATTTCAAAAAAGGGCTAAGCTCCATAAAGTTTACCATCAATGCTTAGATTTCAGGTAGCATTTTTTGATACTCAATTTCAGGTCCACATCACTGTGATCTTTTGGGAGAAATTAGGTAAAGAATCCATGTTTTGGCTGAATTCTCTCAATACTTAAGACAAAAGTGGGTATTCTACATGAGACCATAACAACTTGTTTAAAAAGTGAAAAACTCAAATGGATGGTTGTTTTATTTTCATAATTCCAAATGACCAATTTGATTAGTTTTTTTCCACAGAATGGACCAAGTTTTGCTGTTATTCTGTCATCATGTAGCTATGTTCTGAGCTGAATGATAATGTCCACTTCACTGGCCATGAACATGATTTACTATAATTAAGTTAATCCACTTTTTATCCCTGAATGAAAGAAAAAAATAATGACTTCCGCTTTCCAGAACCTTAGCTCTTTGAATGAGTCTTACTGCTTTTCAAAGATGATATATTTTTTGTTTGGGATTGTTTGTTGTTGTTTGCAGGTAGTGAGGGGAAAGGTTAAGCAAATTATATAGTCAGTAACCAAATAATAAAGGCACATAGTCAAAAGTAATTTAAAGAGACAACTAAATACCCAAATGCCAAACATGAAAAAATGGAGGACAAAGAGGGATTAGAATTCTCAATTCTTGGCCCCATACTCAGTATAGTCAGGGATTACCTTGTTTCTATAAGTTTAAAGTATGAACAAATCATCCATTATTAGAATATAAGATTCTTGAGTACAGGGACAACCTCTGTCCCTTCCTTTCTCCCTCCCTCCTTCCTTCATTCCCTCATTCTTTCTTTCTTTCCTTCCCTCCTTCCTTCTTATAGGGTCTGGGACAGTGTCCAGCAGATAAATTAGGGAAATGGCTGGTATTGTGATTTTATTAGTGTAGAGCGCTTCCAGTGAGAAAATTCTTTTATCAATGCATGTTGCCATCTTTTCTGCAACTTATACTCTTAGAGCATTGCCTCAAGCCTTGAGAGTCAAGTGACTTACCCAAAGTCATGCAGCCAGTATATGTCAAAAATGGGCCTTGAACTTGGGCCTTCTTGGCCACGAGTTCAACTCTCTCTCCAACATGACAACACTGCCCGGCCCATAGGCGCTTAATAAATCCTTATTGATTGATTAGATAATCCTGAACAATTAAATACATGCACAGATACTTAGAAACATACCTCTCCTGTTTTAACTATTAAAAGATGAATGATTGGGGGAGAGGGAAGGCAGAGAGGTGGTATGTTCAGGGAAAGGAGGAAGTGGGAGGAAATATAACAAACCCCAGTGTGCCTAAAGAGATTTGTATACATTTGTCAAATTCCCTTTCTTGTGATTTTGTGAAATGTTCTATTACGTTTCAATTATAACCTTGTATTATATTTCTTCTGCACAACACAAAATGTCATTTTTGCTGAGAAGATGTTAAAATTAAGTCACATTATATTAAGCCCTAAGATGCCAAAATTTTATATTGTTGGGTGGACATAATTACTTGAAGTGAAAACATAAAGTTAGGTGAGAATAAGTACTTGGCATAGAAGGGGTACTCAAACAGTGTCAATGAATAGCAGATTGGCCAATGGAGTAAACATGGTTAACTTGAAACAGCAATGCACTATAGCCATGTGGGACTATAAACATTTAATTACCCATCCCCTACATAGCAATTAAGAGAGTAATTGAGTGCAATTTTACTTAGTTCTGAAACTCTCAAGTTTGAAGATGTTTTATTATCTCAGTGCTATATTGAATTAATTCACTGATTGAAGAAGCTTTGATTTTGTCTCCTAGAGATCAGAAAACAACCATATCAGCCTTCTTCATGTAGAAAATACATTTGTAAAAGTCTAGGTATTTGTCCTTAAAACACACAAACACACACACACACACACACACATTTATAGTCCTTGGCCATTAAAAGCCTACATAGTTTCACATCAAGAAATTTGGAAAGCAGGGAAAAGAGAAATGTTTTTTGAACTGAAAAGGCACACTATAGCTAGGTCCCAATTAGTACAAATAATGAATCTTGTCAATTGGTCACATGTATTTAAATTCACACTATTGGAGAAGTTATAATTATGTAAAATATTGTAATTGGCTCTAACCCAATGGAAATATGCAGTGCAAATTTTCAAATAACGCAACTATGGGATTCATCCTTCAGAAAATTAAGGCCTGGCTGTACAACAGGGAGTGGAGAATTATTCTTCTCCCCAAAGACATTGCATTTAACATTGGCCAGAGAACCACAAGTAGGTAGCAGAGTTGAACTGCCCAAGAGTGAAAGAGAGCATTCTTCTAGCCACCTCTGGATAACCTATTCTTACAAACAAACAAAAACAAAATTCTGCAGGGTGTTCAATGACAGCAGAGCTATGGTGACCTTCCCCACTTGTACCCAATTCAACATTCCAACTGGTGGTCTGACATTATGAGAGTTTGCCTGGTGATTTTTGTGAAGGTAATCTGATCTTGATGGATGGCAAAGTGGAGCTACCACACCTACTTCAAAGAATATTCTTGCTAGAAAGAAAGACTTCAGGTATCTTGTGAGTGAAGGAATTGAGGGGAGAGAGGGAATTCTCTGCTTTCAGTTCCTTCAGCCCATGCAAACCAAGTCAAAACAAGTTTGTTCTCAACCACACCATCATTCACTGGTGGCACATGGTCCCCTTATATCTATAAAATGTTCCTTAGGGGTGTGGGCACAGAGTGAAAAGAGGCTATATACATATAAGCCTGACTTCGGTCACTTTAAGGGCAAAACAATTACAGAAAGGAAATTTACATAAACTTCTGTTTTTCCATTTCTACTGACTGCCCACCACCACCCTTCTTACCATCATTTGCGTGGTTTGGGATGAGTTTTCCCAACAATCCAAATAAATGAAAGGTTCAGCCTGGCTCCGAGATTACATGGTTGTGGCCAAGAGCCAAGCTGTAACTGGATGAAATAATCCACTTCATTCCTAACGAATCATAAAGCTGCTTACTTGGCACAGAGGGATGGAAACATCAAGCAAAAGGGCAATCTTGATCTGATTATGTCACACCAAGGTTGGAGACTGATAACGTGTAAGAATTCAAACTTCAGCTTGATGTTGATATGCTCTTGTTAAACTCTTCATCAGGCTGGGTTCAAAGCAACTAAGCTGGAATGAAGGCTCTTCAGGAAACCACAGTTCTATGTCAAGACCCCTCATGAGAGAAGTAGGTTTCTAAGCACAAAAACTTATAAAAGAATTTTAACCAGTTGATCTCACTGAAGGATGCCTTCCTGTAAGAAACCCACATTTGCTGTTTGAATGCTGAAGGGTCCTGTAAAGCTGAATAGCATGTTATAGACAAGCTATGGCTGGAAACTGTGTAGATGTAAATTTCTTTCTCTTTAAATCCCATTCTTTTTCAGCCAAAAATACAATCAAGTACAGCAATGTATTTTGTCGAGTGCTAGATCCAAAATAAATTGTGGTTCTCTGTCTCAAAGTGGCCAGTGAAAGCTTATCCCACACAAAGAAATACCTACATATTTTCACCATTTTTGAATTTGTTTCAGCCATTATGTAACCTTCAGCACTACCTTGGCAGAAGGGCCAAGAAAAGTTGAACTTAGTCCCTCGGGCAGCTGGTTTTAGCTTGGACTTTCTGCCAAGACACAAATACAAACCTCCTGCTGCTGTTTTCTCTTTGTGTGTCTGCATGGCATGCAGAGGTTCTAGTCAGGTTTCTCATTATGTGAACTCAGTGGAACTTCTGAAAGCACAAATGAGGAGCTTTCAAGCCTTAATTTTTGGAAACTTAAAAAAAAAATTTCCCAGTCATCTTGTCTTCAAATAAGGTTAAAACTAGGCCCCACATAAATAAAAGAAATGGAAAAAATGAAAGCTGTCTATTTTTTCCCTTCATTTTTTTCAATATTCATGTACTGTTGACCCTTAGTTCTAACTAATTACCCACTAATAGCAGATACCTCCCAAGACCCAGAAGTAAATTGGTTGGTAGTTTAAATTCTATTGTTTGGAATTAAATTTTACCACGTGAAAAAATTCCTTCAGTGCACACATTTGCTATATTTGTCTATCCATCTATCTACCTATCTTTGGACTAGGGCTATATACCTTAGGTAGTACACACATGCACACACACACACACACATACACTACTCCCTGTTTCCCATAGGTACATATAAACTTCTCTGTTTAGCTTTTAAAGTCTTTTACAACCTCTCTTTCTACCCTCATGATCCATTACTCTTTTCCAATACTTCTTGCTATTCTTCCTGCATGTAATTCCATTCTCCCATTTCCATGCCTTGAAATGCTATCCCTACTCACTTCCACCTCATAGAATCTCATACAAACCTCAAGATTAAGCCTTTCCTGATAACCCAAATACTAGTCCTCTACATACCATGGGACCTTGCATCATTCTGCATATATTTATTCTGTATATACTTATGTGTCTGTATTGTCTAGAATGTAAGCTCCTTAAGAATAAAGACTTTTATTTTTGTCTTTGTTTCCCCAGTACCTAGTATATAATAAATCTTTGCTGATTGGCAGATAGGCTCTATAGGTTTTCCATTCAACTGGGTAACACAATCTAGATCACAGACATTCTCCATTCACTTGGCTATTCCCTTGTGCTTAGTGTGATTATGAATCTCATTTAGGAGGCTCCATGATGATTTGGGGATTGATCCCATTAGAACAATATCACCCACAAATATAAGCAACTGCAGGATCTCACCATCTATGTGGAACTCTTCATCAACTTAAGACTGAATTATATCTCCTTCATGATGGAGGCAACAACCTTTGGTGTGCATATATTTCCCTGTTTTAAGACTCACTTGATTTCAGAGGAAGAAATTTAAGCTATCTGTAGTCACATGAAAAAAAATGCTCTAAATTACTATTGGTTAGAGAAATACAAATCACAACGATTCTGAGATACCACATTGCACCTTTCAGATTGGCTAACATGACAAAACAGGAAAATGATAAATGTTGGAGAAGATGTGGGAAAATTGAAACACTAATGCATTGTTGGTGGAGTTGTGAACTGATCCAGCCATTCTGGAGAGCAATTTGGGACTATGCCCAAAGGGCTATAAAATTGTAAATACCCTTTGACCCAGCACTTCTAGGTCTGTATCCCAAAGAGATCATAAAAATGGGAAAAGGACTCATACGTACAAAAATATTTATAGCAGCTCTTTGTGTGGTGGCAAAGAATTAAAAATTGAGGGGGGTGCCCATCAATGGGGGGAATGGCTGAACAAGTTGTGGTATATGAATGTAATGGAATACTACTGTGCTATAAGAAATGATGAGTAAGTAGACCTCAGAAAAACCTGGTAAGACTTATATGAACTGATGCTGAGTGGAATGAGCAGAACCAGGAGAATATTGTACACAATAACAGCCACACTGTGTGATGACTGACTTTGGTAGACTTAGCCCTTCTCAGCAATGCAAGGATCTAAAACAACTTCAAAAGACTCAGAATGGAAAATGCTATCCACATCCAGAAAAAGAACCATGGAGTCTGAATGCAGATGGAAGCATACTATTTGTTCTCCTTTTCTTTTGTTGTTTTGTTTTATTTCTTCTTTCTCATGGTTCCTCCCATTAGTTCTAATTCTTCTATACATCATGACTAATGTGAAAATATGCTTAATATGAACATATAAGTAGAGCCAATATCAGATTATACATTGTCTTGGGGATGGAAGAGGAGAAAGGAGAAAACTTAAAACTCAAAAACCTTATGGAAGTGAATGGTGAAAACTAAAAATAAATTATTAAAAAAAGACTCAACCTGATTTTAATAACCAGAGCATCATAGACAATGACTATCTCTGTTATATCTACAACAAGGCTTATGGAGTCTTTCATCTTCACCTGTAGCTCACTCATTAGCCTGTTACTTGACTTATTCTCATATTCACTCTTATCATCTTGAACTCTAGTCTAATCCAGGGCTATGTTTGTACATGTCCTCATTTATAAAATTTCAACGCATCTCTCAATCAGTTAAGCTCAGAGACCCTACCAATTCAAATATTTTAGTTTAACAAACTAGAACAACCATCTTTCCCAACAGTAGTGACTTCCAAAAACTTAAATGAATGCTTTTCCCACCAAGTCCAGAACATTTCTCAACTGGAAAAAAGTTATTAATACATATAAATATGCAAACAGTGACTTCAGATTCCCCTCCCCCCAAGAATTCAAAACCAAAGCTCCCCAATCCCAGAAAAATTGATAGTTTTACAAAAAGAGATGATACATTCCTCTAGACATTCGGTCAATCATAACCCATTCTAATTTCTCATTAATTAATGTTATCTATGTTTGACCTATCTCTAGAGGTATGGATCTTAAAAGATTTTTTTTCACATTGATGAAGGAAAGTTAATGCACCAATAGAAGATGACAACAGTTGTACTGTACTTAGCCCCTTATCAGATCACAAATTCAACCTGGCCAAGAATTAGAACTAATAGGAGGAACCACCAGAAAGCAGAAATAAAACAAAACAATAAAAGAAAAGGAGAACAAATAGTATGATTCCATTTGCATTCAGACTCATTCCCTAAATTCATTTTTCTTCCAAACTTCCCTTTTTCTGTTAAGCACACTATGCTTCAATGCATAACTTAAGTTCACAGAATTGGAGTCACCTTCTACTCTTCAATCTTCCGCATCCCTATATTCTAACACTTGTCAAATCTTATAGATTCTACCTCACAACACCTCTCATTCACTAAACAGAGCTACCATAATTTACCCAGAGCTACCAAAATAATTTGCCTAAAGTGCAAATTTGAACATGTCACTCCCTTACTCAAGATCCTTCAATGAACCTCTATTGGAACTAGGACAATGGTTCTTAGCCTAAGGCTATGAACTATTTTAAAAATATCTATATAATTTGATACATGTATTTTGATATAACTAGTTTCCTTTAGAGTTCTATATATCTATATGTTTAAAAATATAATTCTAGAAAGAGATTCATACTCTTGATCAAACTCCGAAGGGGTCTCTGACACAAAAAAAGGTTAAGAATCCCCACAGTAGGATAAATACAAACTCCTCTGGTTGGCATTTAAAGCCCATTTACTGGAGGCTTCTGCATCTGGCTTATCTTACCAAAATAACTTCTACTTCCTTTCATAATTTCTGCATTCTAGCCAAAACAGCCTGTTTAGTATTCATTTCTTAAACTCAGCATTTCATCTTCCATCTCCAAGACCTTGCATTGACAGTCCATCATACTTAGAATGACCTCCATTTTCATATCTACTTCTCAGAATCAGTTTCTTTCCTTCAAGTCTCTATTTGGGTACAACTTCCTAAAGGAAGTATTCTCTGATTTCACTAGTTGTTGGTACCCTCTCCTTCCTCAAATTATCCTATATTGTCTTATCATTTACATTTATAACATGTGAATGTCATTCCAAGTAGAATGTAAGTTCCTTGAGGGTAGGGACTCATTTTCATCTTTATATCCACAATGCTTAGCACGGTTCCTGAAATAGGAGTTTCTCCAAAAATGTTTGATGAATGAATGCTTTCTAGTCCGCTCAGTGTCCTAGTTGTCTGCTCCAGTTTGTATATTCTTTAGATGTGGCACTCAAAACAAATACAATATTCTCAGTCTGATTCAATTAAATTCAATTTTGTGAGATTATAATGAAGGTACTGTAAAAGTTATCTTGGTGAAAAGAAAATTTATAGGTGACATGATAACTAAATATTTAAAGAGCTGACTTGGGGAAGAAGTATTAGACTTTTCTGCTTGGCCTAAATAGGAAGAATTAAGTTGGAAATAGCAGAGAAGCAGATTTCTGTTCCAAGTAAGGAAAAATTTTGAACAATCAGAGCTTTCCAAAAATGGCATGGGAGGACTGTGGAGATAGGCCATGGCTTGACATGGGTAGTTTCCAAGTGGATTCTGGATGGCCACTTATCAGTAGATGTGGGTTGGACTAAATATCCTCTAAGTTCCTCTGTGAACACCAGGTTCTGTTGTTTTCCAGGTGCCCCCAGTATGTAGCTGTGGACAATTACAAGCTTAAACACAAGCAGAGTCATAGCTTTGAGTGCTATAGGAAGAAGGAGCCGTGAGAGTTGCATATAAAAGCTACTTATTCTGGTTCTTTCTAGCCTATAACTGTGACAATTATCCCCCTAGTTTGCACAGAACCTGAATTATGATAAGACAGGCAAACTTAACAGGAGAGAGGGAACGAACTTCAAAATACTGTTCTATAGAGGGACAATAGAGGAAAAAGGACCTCCCAGGGACAAGGAGTCATTTAAGTTGATCAATTCAAATATATGGTGCAGGACTGAACATCAGTCATCTGGTCATTAATCATAGTCCTTCTATGCCATGAACTCTGCCTCAGAAACAGAATACAGTGACAGAGTCACATATACAGATACCACTAGTTTTCCTGTCTCCTCTTGCAGAGGACTGAGGCTAGAAATGTCCATGACTACATGTACGTTTACATGTACGTACACACACACACACACACACACACACACACACACACACACACACACAGAGAAAAAGCCCAAGAAACTAAGATTACTATGGCTATGTTGCCATGTTTCATCCATAAGTCCTACTCAGATCCAGTCCCTCACTTTTTCCCTCAGAAAACTATATATTCAAGGGCAGTACTGCATGGGCCTCTATATCAGCATTTCTCCTTCGGGTTAATACAGCATGGAACACCAGAAAGGATTTTGAGTCAAAGGAGCTAGGTTCAAATCCCAGACCTGTCACATGAATGATTTGCAGGGGTAGGGAACCTGTGGCCTTGAGGTCACATGTGGCCCTCTAGGTCTTCAATGTAGCCCTTTGACTGAATCCAAACCTCACAGAACAAATCCTGTGAGATTGTAATTCAAAGGGCCATACTTGAGGACCTAGAGGGCCACATGTGGCCTTGAGGCTTAGGGTAAATCAATTAACCATCATTGTGCCTGAGTTTTCCATCTGTGTGATGATAAGATCAGATTAGATGACCTGCAAGGCCCTTTCCAGATCTAAATCTATGATCCAATGAGAGCAGACCTTGATTGACATTACCTTAGAATAGGTAGATGGAACCAGGGAAATCTCTTACATGTGCTTTAACTGGTGTTTCTCAGAACCTACCTCTGAATCTTACCATATTACTCTGTGCTAATAAGAGTTAATTTATGGATGTTTGCCAGGCCCACATCCTTTCCACCTCACAGGCATTCTTCTTCAGAAATAAGCAAATAATAGGTGATTAATATATGGTTGTTGAATTGAATTGAGATGACAACCTGAAACAAGCTTCAGCTGACAACTCAGAGAAGCAGGAGAAAATGCATATGACCTGGAAGCTTTCATTACCGTACAACCTCAAGAGTGGGAGAACTAATCTGACCAACCTTTGAATTCCAACTAACACAAATATTTGTGACCACCCTACATACACCATGATGATAACAGAGACAGAGACCCAAAGCGATGTTGAGTTGTAGTAACTACCACACTATCCCAACTCACCTGCTTCTTCTTGGCATTCCAAGCCAAATGGAGGCAATAGCAGTTAATTATGACTACTGTCACTCCCACTATGCTCCACACCAAGACAGGTCTGTACATCTACTACCTTTCAATATGCATCAAAAATCTGCTTATTTCCTAGTACTTCTGAGTAAACTCCAGAATTGTAATCTATGACTGCCCTGTATGGTTGCTCTACTTTAGAGAGAGTTTTAGAGAGAACTTTTTCATGTTAATGGTGACATCTGTTTGTGTGGCTCTCTAAATCCCTGTCCCACAGCATCAAACTCCCCCAGCATTATGATGTACATAAGGAAATCAGTAGCCTTACTTCATTAATAAACTTCATTATAATTTTTTTGCCAAATATAGTACTAGTCAATTGAGTCACTTACCATAGCCACCAAACTTGGTGGCAAGTGGCTTTTTGCTATTTTCAAAAATCACAAAATTTAAAATAATATCCCACCATTGAAGATGTTATAAAAGAATGTTTCATGGGGTTATGAAGGAATTATAAAGGAAAATTCTAAAATGAACTTGAACAAGGATATTAACAATGTAGTAAGTGTATTGCAACTGAGGTGGCCAGATTTCATTTGCAAGTAGGAAATCTGATTTATAATCTAAAGGGATAGGAACTGGAACCATGATTTTGTTGGTTTAAGAAACTCTCAGGTGAGGAAGCTCCATCCACCAATCTAGGTCGACACACTATCTGTGCAACTTATTGTTTTGTCTATAGCAGTGAGATGAGAAGGGATTTGCCAAGGGTGACATATCCAGCATGTATTTGTGGCAGGACTTGAACTCAGTTCTTCATGACTCCAAAAGCAACTCCCTCTTCATTACATGACAACTGCTTGTTCATTTTTAAAAGAAAATAAAACCTCACAGCCTGTTTTTTATATAGACTCTTTATGCCATTTTAAATTGGTAAAATTCAAAATTACTCAAGCTTTGTAATACTGACTGAGCAGCTTATTTATTTTGTTTCATGGTCTAACGTAGGCTGTTCTAAAACAGAATCTAGGAGTGTAGGCTTTATTCTCAAACATCAACTTCCTTTCTTTGATACATCCATTATTTAGTTCTTCGACCCATAAAAATACTTACTAGCTTTCTACCACAGTGACACACTACAAGGATGTTTGAAGATTAAAAAGATAACATCTATAGTGTTTCTTTGGTCCAGTGTAGACACTCCCACCACAGCAGATGTTCATTGTGGCTTCTAGACAAGCCCATGACTCAAAGGCTCTTGGCTCAACTAGACCAGTCTTGTTAGTAAAGCTCAAAATGCTACACAACATTTCCATTTTCCTTTGCACAGGTTTGCCACTTCCATGTAATAGGAGAGGAAAAGGGCTGGTTTTCCATTCACCAAAAAGCCCAGTATATTTCTAAGCAAGGAAAAAATGTACTCTAACTTGAAATTGAGTCTTAAGGAGTGCATTGCACATCAGTAACCAGCAGTAGAAGGAAAATGATGGCATTTAACAAAGTTTTACTGTAATTAAAAAACATATTTTGTTTGATGGACTATGGTAATGATTTGGCTGCTAAGATTTTAAATCCAAATCCAAGTCTAAGATTTCTATTTGTGGGAACTGTGCATAGTGTAGAGATGACATTCTCTGTGCCTAGGGAGAGCTTCTCCACCCCAGACTACAATCCCAGCCAACAAATGGTTCAACCCACATTGCCTGCCATGTAGTCACCTATTCCATATCTTTCCTTTTGCCTCTCTCCACCTCTAATACATGACTATGTCAGGATTGATGTTGGAAAGCATGGTATGAAAGATAAAAGAAAACAACAAAACAAACACACATATAACACATTATACAAGTCTATGCATAAAATTCCCACAGTTGCTGGATATATGTGTAGACTTGAGGAGGAAATTATCTTTTCTTCTCATAGTAAAAATGACAATCTTTGGTTTTCCACCACACTCTTCATTCTGAGCTGTTATTTCTCCTTTGATGTTACCCTTTCCAAGAGTGAAATCAGCAGACACAGAGATAGAAGTCTGCTCAGCTCATGCTTATCAGACCTCAAGGATTCAAGATTCTTAATCCTTCAAGCCCTTCATTAAGCTTTTAAAAATAAAGCTTGGTTGCGACTCTCTAGACTTCTGCAGAGATTTTTGCAGTCAAGTATACTGTCTCATATCTTTGACCCAATCACTGGGACATCAATGCAACTTAGAAAGAATAGGTGCTTTGGGATTGGTGCCTGGCCAATCCATATGCATATCATATCAACACATATATCTAATTTAATAAAAAAAAATTGGACTTATATAGAGTGTCCCAAAAGTTTTTGTACAGTTTTAAGAGCTAATAGCTATTAAAGTTTAAAACTGCATGAAGATTTTTGGGACACCCTACATATTAAGCAGTTAAAGCTTAAAAAGCAGTAAGATTTTTGTGACATTCTGTATATGACAATGCTTAGCAAGTGTGATCTACATAAATGCAATATATCATATATTTAGTTATAGATTTTTGGAAAGTACCCTCTTTTGGTATCCTTAGAAGATATTAAAAATATTCATTTAACAAATTTATTAAGAACCTATTGTGTGCATAGCCAGGAATAGGATTAATTCCCTGTCCTCAAGGATTTATGACCTAATTGAAGAAATGACATCTTTACATATAAAAGTTAAACAAAGTAAGGCAACAACATACAAGAGAATATATGATTACGTGCCAAATAAGCAGTACAGACCACATGTTCTATGGACTAAGAGAATGCCAAATAATGTCACTATTACGCAATTCTTAATCTACTCTTTTGTTCAAAGATACTAGGGACAATTATCTGTAAGTGTAATTTTATAACCAATATTATGTGTGTTTTTTAAATGTACAAGAATGGACCACATTAAAAAGTTGGTGCCCCAAGATTCAGTAAATATATTACACGGTACTGACAAGTTGAATTCGCTTATCTGCAGTGTGGCAGGGTGAAAAAAAAATAAATGAAAAAAAAAGAATAACAATTATTTTTTAGGTCTTCCATCAGCTTTGTTTTTGTGCAGGAATCACCACAATCATTTCTACAGCTTCACATGGACTTATAGTTTAAACACTTCCTCTTTGGAAGTATGTTTTCCATTGAATTTAAATGGAATAAGTATATTATAAAGAATCCCCAGGGAAAGTAAGGAGATTAAGCATAGGTTTTGTTGAGATTTAAATCATATAGTGTGTATGTTTTTCAGACCTACATTTACTTCCTCAATCCCTGCCTATCATTCTCAAAATACTAAAGAAAGATTTGTTCATTTGAAAGGGACTCTACATTCTGAATTTTGGTTTTGGGCAATGCAACCTCTAAGCCTTCCAGTAAATGTTTATGATATTTACTACGAAGTTTTTCTCTGTCCCAGTTTTCCACCTATTAATACAATACCCTGATTTCAATGTGAGGCCTCCCCAAAACCAGAGTTACTGCATATTTCATTGGGAATACTGAAGAGAAAGACAGAGATTCAGAATTGTATTTTTGGGAATCATCTCAGCAAACACATTGCATGTGAAAATTACTGCCATGACTGTGAGTGAATAAATGAAAAAAAATAATTTATTAAATGATAACTGTATGCTAAATTCTGTGGTATATTCTAATGATACAAATATAAAAAATACAGTCCTTGACCAGAAGGACTTTACATTCCAATTTGAAGAGACAAAACAAATTAGGGAAACAATACCAAGTTAAGGGAGTTTTTGTCTGGAGGGTCACAAGAATGGTGAGTGGAGTCATAGGGCAGGTAATTGTCATGACCTTTTTAGCAGTATTGATTAGATTATTGTTCCTGGAACAAGAGGTAGAAAGAAAGGAGGAGTGAAGAAGGTATGTATGACAGGAGGGCAAATGGCAATGTGTGCCATGTACAGGGTGGATGGATGTGGAGCATGATGTGGAGTAAACTATATCTAGTATGTTAGGGGAGTTTGCCACTCACTGAAAATATCAAGAATGTGCATGTACAGCTAATGAAATAAATATCACTATTCTATAATTAAATATAATTTATTATGCCATCAGTTAGAAATCTTATAAGTAGTAAAATAATGCTTTATAATAAGTAATAAAAGCTTCATGGTGTAAAAGGGCTTCTCTACAGTTTAAGCCAGTTCCTAAGTACTGATGAGAAAATAAAGGGGGTCAACCATAGCAGAAGATGAAAAATAAGCCAAAGACTACCTACTCATATTCCTGGACAGATCATTGACATCCTATTTAAAAGTCTAAAAGATAATTCAATTGTCTATGTTCACTTCTCTGTCTTCAAAGAGAGAATGATAATTGCAATTGGCCCAATAGGGTTGTAGGAAGTTTTATCAAGGTAGCAAGAGCAACAGACAGAGATAAAGTTTAAGTTTAATTCAACTCTAAGGCTTAATTCTTACATAATTCTTCCATCATTTAATCAGGCTTTATCATCACCAAATACTTTTTAACTGCTTAATGGCATTTGGTACTATGCTAAACACTCTACAAAGAGAAATATATGGAGGCAATCCCTTTAACCTTGGAGTTTATAATTAGTACAAGATGTATATTCAACATTCATTTCACACTGAAAAGAGTTACCATAGGCACAATTTAATGTTTTGATAAATTCAGTATTTTGTTTAATTTTTTAAGTTTGCATTTTAAATTAATTATTAAATTTAAAAATTCAGTTAAATTTTAGTTCCTTTAGTTTGATGATGAAGAAAAAATAATGTCCTTTCTGATTGAGTATTCAATAAACGGATGCCTTAAAAAAAATTCCCTGAATACACAACCTCATGAAATCAGCTGTGCATAAACTATGGAAGCTATTAAGATACAATTGCTGATTCCCAGTACAAAATCAGCTTCAAATTATTGTTCTAATTTTGTAACTCACCCACAGTGTCACATGGTTCGTCTTTATGTACACAGAAGTCTGTCCTAGAAAATAAATGCAACAAAGTCAGATTTATACAGCTCTCCCAATGACATGATAGAACCACACAAGCATGTCATCACTGCTAATTAATCATCAATGTCTACCATAATCGGGACACCATGATACATTTAGTAGCCAGAAGTTTTAGTGATGGTTAAAAGTTATAAAACTTGTGTAAAATAACCAAGCGAACACTTTCAGAAGGCAGCACAATTATTCTCTCATACACATATTATGTTCCATTATGTTTTTATTATTAACTTTTATTTTTAATTTATGGAATAAAAGAAGCATTTTCATAACATAGCACAATAAAAAAAAGATGATTGTACATGAAACTGCAAATCTACTATGCACAACTTGCTATTCCTTTCAAATATACAACAAAATTGTCATGTAAATTTCTTTTTTTTCTTCCCTGAAGAATGTTAGATGGCTACCATTAGATACAAATAGGGCTATTTATATATACATATACAAACACATACATACACATACACATAGACATATATATGTAAAGTTATTCTACACATACTTCTATTTATCATTTCTTTCTCTGGATGCAGATAGCATCCTTCTCCATGTCCTTTATACTTAAACTGGGTATCTATAAAAGTCAAAATAACATTTTTTCAAAGTCATTCTTAAAACAATATTGTTGTATACAATGTTCTCTTGGTTCTGCTTATATTGCTCTTCATTATTTTGTGCAAGTTTTTCCATTTTTTCTAAAATCATCGAGCTCCTCATTTTTTATAGCACAGTAATATTCCATCACAATCATATGCCACAACTTGTTCAGCCATTTCCCAATTGATAGGCATCAATTATGTTTTACTACTATTCCTATTCATGTTGTGTATACTATTAAACTACAAATTCCATAAGGACAAAGATCTTAAAGATAAGTCTTCTTACACCTTACTCCACAACATGCACTCTTTGATTCATAATACTGGCCTTGGGCTGTAGCACAACCAAGACACTCCATCTCTCAGCTTCAGGGATATTATCTGGCTCTACCTAATGTCTAAAATGTTTTCTCTCCTCTGTCTACCTATTTACCTCCCCAGCTTCCTTTAAGTCCCAACTAAAATACCATCTTTTACTAGAAGTATTCCACAACCCTTTTTAATTCTAGTGCCTTCCCTCTTTTAATTATTTCCTATTTATCCTTTTAAGCTTGTTATCCTGTGTATACTTGTTTATATATCGTCTCCTCCATTGGATTGTGAGCTCCTTGAGGGCAAGGACTGTCTTTTACCTCTTTTATATCTCCAGAGCTTAACACAGTACCTAGTACAGAGTAGGAGCTTAATAAATGTTTATTGACTGATTGACTGACTGAAGGAATATTTATTAAATGAGCCAGACACTGTGCTAGGCATTGTAGATACATAGATCATAATTTACATTGGCCTGTGGGGATATACAGATAAGTAAATCCAAAGTAATTGGCATGTGTGTGAGGAGACTGAATGTTAATGATGTGAGTAATCGGGAAAAGTCCTTATGTAAGTGATGAAGCCTGACCAGAGCCTTAGAAGGAACTGGGTATTCCAAGAATTAGAAATCAGGAGGGAGACACCCTGTACAGAGGCATAGAGGTGACAGAAGGAATGTTGTATAAAAGCAACAGAAAGTAAGCCAGTTTGACTCAAACACAGATTGTGTGAGGGAGAATAATATGAAGTCAGCCTGGAAGGATAGGGTAGAGCTAGACTGTGAAAGGATTTCATTTGTTTTTCTGGGCTTTAGTTTCCTTACCTGTCAAATGTGTAAACCATCATAATCATAATTAGTATTTATATAGTGTTTTAAGGTTTGCAAAGAACTTTACAAATATTGTCTCATTTTATCTTCGCAACCACCCTGAGAGGTAGATGCTATTATCATCCCCATTTTACAGAGGAAAAAACTGAGGCAGATCGAGCATAAGCAATTTGTCCAGGTTCAAACAGCTAGTAAGTGTCTGAGGTCAGAGTTGAACTCAGGTCTTTCTGACTCCAGATCCAATCTCTACCTGCTGAGTCACCTGGTGATCCCTGCAGTCCCTTCCAACTCAATGACATACATGGGAGTTCTATTTTGTCCTAAAGTAGCCACTGAAGGGAGTGATGTGGTCAGAGCTCTACTTCAAGGATTCATTCACAATCATGGCAGTAATCTTCACATGCAATGCGAATGATGAGATAATTCCCCAAAGTACAATTCTGAATCTCCTTCTTTCTCTTCAAGGACAAACAACAGCAATCCCAGCGAAAGCAGACCTCACGTAGAGATCGTGGCCTGAGGGCAATGATGTAGAGATCAGATTGGAGAAAGAAGGGACCAGAGGCCTGGAGATCAGCTAGGAAGCTGCTGTAATAGTTCAAATGAGAGGATAAGAATCCAAACTAGACTGTAGATTATATGAATGGTTAAAAACGGAGTGGGGGAGAGGGAACGGACTTTAGAAACGTGAAGATGGGAAAGTTTGGCAGATAATTGGATATGAAGGGTGAAGGGAAGGGAAAAATCAGTGACAACTGTCAGACAAGTAGATAGTGAGGACTGAGAATTTGACCTAGGAGTCATGGCACCTTGTCTATATTACAGAATAGACTTGCCACTGCTGGGTTGTCCATCTATACTCACAAGATGGTCTAGAAGGCTTCTTCAATGGCTATGGTAACTTTTAGGACCTGGGAAGCAAGAACATAGAAGGACCTGCAGCAGGTTATTATTAAATGGCATTTATATTTGCTGCAAGGCTTAAAAGGAAACCCACTTTCCTCTTCATCTTCCTCATTATGTTAAGTAGTTGCCAGCTGAACAAATGAGGACTATGTTTGCACGTGATTTATACATGCTGTTAACTTGCCAGAGACTGATTAGGATTTTTCAATTTTGACTATGAAATATTTTGTTCCTCAGTTTCCTAATTTCTTAATTAAATTCAACAAGTATTTATTTAATGTCTACCATATATTTACATAGTAACTAGAACAGTCCTCTGAACAAACTTGATTAGCAATCAAAGAGGGCATTTGAAGATTGGAAAGTGTACGTAGAGGGAAAAAGTTACTTTATGAATGGCTTTGAAAGCCAAACAGAGGATTTTGTGCTTGCTCCTAGAGGCAATAAAATTCTGTAAAGGAGTACACTTTGAGTACTCAGCTCATAATCGCTCTCTTAGCCCATTCCCTGCCCTTATACTTTGAGACTTCAATGTACATATTGCTGTCCCCTTAAATCAGGGGTTCTTAAACTTTTTTGTGTGTCATGGAATCCTTTGGGTAGTATGATAAAGCCAGAATGCTTCTCAAACTATATTTTATATGCATAAAACAAAGTATATATTAATAATATATTCAGATGACAACATCACTTTTCCTGCCTCCATTGCGCTTAAATGCCTTTGATTTCTGGCTTTTCTGATATGACTGTATACCTAATAAATAATGATGCCCACCCCTGCTAGGTGGCATAGTGGATAGAGTGTTGGGCCTGAAGTCAGGAAGCCCTAAGTTCAAATCCAGTCTCATACACTTACTAGCTGTGTTATAGAAATTGAAATACAATTATCAAAATAGTTTTAAAAAAGGTTCACGGACCCAAGATTAAGAACCTCTGCCTTCCAGCTCATCAGTCTAAACTCCTCTGATATTTACCTGCGCTCTCACTCAGTCCCATACAGAGATGCTCGTGCTCTTGATCTCATCATCACTCCCACGTATTCTCCCTCCGCAATCCAGAACCTCCTAAGTCTTCCTCCTCCTAGACGTGTTCTTAATTCCCGCTGCAACATCTGGTCTCTCCACCTCTCCCCTCGTTTTTCGAGACCATCAGACCTCATTGTAGTCTCACTTTTCTCCCTTCAAAAGCTTGACCTTATAGTCAGCCAGTTCTACTTTACTCTGCTGTCTACCCTGAAATCTCTTACCAGTCTTGTCCTTACCCTTCTTCTCTTTTAATACCCCAAATCTAGATTAGTGCAGTGGATAGTCCTCCCTGATCCAGAAAAACCTGAGTTTAAATCGCTTCCTTGGTCATTTGCTAGCTATGTGGCCCTGGACAAGTCACTTAACCTCTGTCAGCCTCAGTTTCCTTATCTGTAAAATTTAGATAATAATAGCATTTACTTGCTCCCAGTGTTGCTGTGATTACCAAATGTGATTTCATATATATACATATATATACACATATACACACACATATGAAATATATACACATGAAATACACATATATCACGCATTTATATTTCACACATATACACATATGTGTCCATATACATCACTTAGCCAACTTTAAACTGCTATATAAAAGCTATTTATTGTTGTTGTTGTCACTGTTGTTGTTTTACTACCACTGCTAGACTGCTGTCCTCCTTTTTCAGTCCTGTGCTAGTTGCAGAATGTCTGTGTGCCTTCCTCCAGTTACCACCTTGCCAATTCTCTTGCCATGTCTCTTGAAGCTGTATCCTTCTTTTTACTTTTCACCAAAACTACCCTAGTTCAAGCCATCACTTCCCATGTGGATTACAATAGCTTCCTAATTGATCTTCCTGCATCCAATCCCTTCTTCTTCAAAACTAATCTTCCCCTCATTGCCAAGTGGATATTCCTAGAACAGGAGTCTGAAGACATCCCTCCCTTATTTAAAAATCTTCAGGAGCTTCCTATTGCTTTTAGGATAAAGCTTATCTATTTGGCTTTTAAAGTCCTTCTGAATCTGGCTCCTGGCTGATCAGGCATTATTCCCTTCCACGAATTCAACACCTGAGTCAGCCTAGACTACAGCACATCCTATTCCTCTTACGTATCACTGCCTTGTAAGAATTTTGTGCCTTTGTAGAGCCTGGGCTCTGCAACACACACACACACACACACACACACACACACACACACACACACACACACACCTCCTGATGCCTAGAATGCTCTCACTCCTCAACTCTGACCTCTTAGAATGTCTAGCACCCTTAGAATAATCTAGCATCAAAGCTCAGCTCAAATGCTACTTTCTTCAAGAGGCTCTACTCAGGGGTGGTGAACCAGTGGCCTCCGGCCACATGTGGCCCTCTAGGTCCTTAGGTGCAGCCTTTTGACTAAGTCTAACTTTTACAGAACAAATCCTTTTATTAAGGGAATGCTCTCCTTGAGCTCTCAGCTGTGAGTACTCCCCAGCCCAAAGTCTTTGTATTCACTTTGTAAGTATATTGTATTTATTTATATGTGGACACAGTATCCTCCAGTAAAGTATTAGCTCCTTAAGGCTAGGGACCATCTTGATTTCATCTTTGTATCCTGTCATCTAACACAATGCCTGGTACATACTGTTGTCAGTTGCTTAACACACATCTATTAAAAGACTGATGAAAGCTTGAGTTGCTTTTCCCAGTGGCAAAGTATAAATTCTGATGCCAAAAGAATGAAACTCTAACAATTAAAGAACACATGTCAGCATGTTGAGAAGGAAGTTTGGGCGTTTTTTTTTTTTTGAAGAATGTTCTTCTCAGCATCCTTAGCATCATCCACGTAGGTAATGTATCCTCTCTATATAGTTGTAAGGCTGGTCATGCTGTTATGTGATAATACTTCCATTTTGGAGAAGCAACAAAGACAAGTGGCAAAAAAAATATTACTAAATACTGTAGGCTGCCAATATTGTTGAAACCCAGCATAAAGACAGGAAGCAGAAAGTGCATGGCACTATAACTAGAAGTGGAGGAGGAGCAGCAGGATCCTTTAATATTGAAGAAATCTTAATGACAACCATCTGCAAAGGGGAGTAGACGAAGAGGAAAGAGGTTGTGTCCTGGGACCCGGAGCCAGGAAGTAAGAAAGAAGGGGAAGGAAGGAGCACTAACAAGAAGAAAACAGGAAGTGAAACAGCTATAATTTCCTAATACCTCATTTTATTCCAGGCTAGCATTGCTTTTCAAACACCCTCAGAGTTAAAATGTCAAAAATCAAAAAAAAACTAATATCACTTGATATTTGCTCAGGACAGGATTGGCACGAGAAGTCATTCCAGGACTAGAGTTTATTTAAGGGTTTATTATGTGACATCAGCTACGGTACCAAAAGCTGCTTTCATCCTGACAACAGATAACTAAACAATTAGAAAGTGGCAAGACGCCATCCTTGAGAAAATCTGTCCCAAGGAGACTGACGGATTAATGAATAAAGCAGTGCAGTATTTTTGCTTCTCGTGTTCTACAATTCCATGATAAAGGAAATCTGGTGGTCTGAAATATGTAATTCAACACTCCAGTACATTATGGAGTACATTATTATACTTCAGCGAGGCAAATGGGATTATCTCTTTCCTCAAAGAAAGCAAGTAGTTGTAATCAAATCAGAAATGAGAATTATTTTATTAGTTTGGACTGAGGCCTCTTCTGCTTTGGCTGAATACAGTCTCAAAAGAAATAATAGGAACTGTATTCTTTATCCTAATCTATTAAAGTAGGGTGGTATTAATTATTTTTGTCCTCAGAAATTTTCTTCCTGTAAGGTTTGTTGTTCGGTTTTTTCAGTCATGTCTGACTCTTTGTGACTCCATTTGGCATTTTCTTGGCAAAGATACTAGAGTTATTTGCCATTGCCTTCTCCAGCTCATTTTACAGATGAGGAAATTGAGGCAAACAAGGTTAAGTGACTTGCCCAGGGTCACACAACTAGTTAGTTTCTAAGGCCAGACTTCCTGACTCCTGGCCTGGCACTCTACCCACTATTATCACCTCGCTGCCCTCTAATAAGGTTACTTACCCTCTAAAAATCATGTTTGGATTCCTCTATTTATTTCTGACATGAAACAAACTTTGGGAAATTTGCCAAATAGCCAAAAGTCCCATTCTGCATTCATTCACATGGGCAGCTTGAAGCAGTCCGTGTCTCCTCACCAATTTTTGGAAATCTGATAGAACTAGCCATGGTCACCAATAGATTTATGCTAGGTACCCACTACTCACAAAGCTATAATGATAGTAATGATCATTATCATCATAGTAATAAACTTTAAGATTTGCCAAGTACTTTTATATGTCATCTCAACTGAGACAATATAACGCTGCATTAAAAAAAACAAATAAATATATATGTATATAAGTGTGTGTGTGTGTGTGTGTGTGTGTGTGTGTGTGTGTGTGTGTGATTTACTGAGCAGCATCTGGACTTAAACTAGGAGCTGAAGGAGAGCAGAGAACAAATGGATGTCTATAGAGACTCACACAACAGGACTGTCCTCTTTTTCTTTATCCTTACAAGAATTTCCCTCAGCATTTCTATTGCTTTGCCATCATGGCACTGACTAGAAATGGAAGGGTTGGTGGGAAAATGCCTATTTCCTACTTTGTAGGGAATGGTTGTTGAGACAGAGGTAAGAATCACCTAATGAGTAGAGGGCAGGATGGAGAAAGGGATAGAAAAAGGTCCTGATTCTCCTTTATAGTTGCAGTCCTCCATATGACTCTGCCTGCAACATTCCCAAAGAACCTAGTCCCTGCAGGGGCACTTTCTAGTCTTCTACACAGCTGTAACTTGTGCAAGCCCAGCTCCTGCTTTTTCTGGCCTGCCTGTTTTGGCTGGACATGATGTCATTTTCATATCCTCTGTTGCTGGTCCATCTGTCAAGGCTGGTGAGCATCCAGGATTATATAGTTAAGCTCAGGATTATATAGTTGGCTAGTAATAGGATTCACGACCCTCAGGGCAAGAATTCACTCTAAACACTGTCCGCTTTGTGCAGCATACAACTAGATATTCGGGTAATATAAGATTACCCTGGAAAAATTCAATCACTTTTTAAAGAACAGAAATATTATCCATTTTTTTCACAAAATGATGTGTTTTTCATGCCTATCATTATCACTACCCGAGCGGCTACAGCTTTCCAATAGTTAAACATCAACTTTTTGCCCATTTGGGCTCACAAACAGTTATATTCAAGTTACTGAATCTTACTACATTTACAATTCTGTCATAGTTAGTATTTATATAGTATTGTAAGGTCTGTAAAACACTTTGCCAATATCTAATTTTATGCTCACAACAACCTGGGCAAGCTATGTGGCACATTGTTTTTAGACTGTCATGTTTGGAGTCAGGAAGACCTGAATTCAAATTGGCCTCAGACACTATCTGTGTGACCCTGGGCAAATCACTTAGCCTCTGTTTGCCTCAGTCTCCTCATCTGTAAAATGGGGATAATAACAGGTAACATTTATACAGCACTTACTATGTGCCAGGCACTATGCTAAATGCTTCCCAGTTATTATCTCATTTGATCCGCACAACGACCTTGGGAGGTAAGTGCTATTATTATCCCTATTTTACAGATGGGAAAGCTTAGGTTAAGTGATTTGATAAGATCCCAAAGTTAGCAAGTATTTAAGGCTGGATTTAAATTCCTAACTCCAGGTCAGGTGCTCTTTCCACTGTACCACATTGCTGTCTTTAATGTGATGCTTGACAAAGACTCATAGGTGGAGCTATATGTATATGATTTTACCCCAACCTTTTCTCCTTACTCTCTCCAAAAAAGGTTAATTTTTAAAAATAATCTTACTTTATATAACTAATGCTTATTGCTTGGCACACAGTAAGCAGTTAATAAATGTTTGCTGAATGAATGCAATCAAAGAAGGAAGACGGATGCATAAAGAGAGTCAGGAAAGAATAGACAGAAATTAAGAATTTTCCCAACATGGTCACCAGAAAGACGTAGAAACAGTCCACCTTTTCCCTTACAGCTGAAGAAACTCTGCCTTTTCCAGACTATTTACCCTATTTACCATAAAGTACACTTTAGTCTCTTCTTCAATGAATGCCAACACAAAGCACCACAGTGTTCTAAAATGACCTTGCCCCATATGCTTCAATTGGGAGGCATTTTTAGACAAAATATTACTAATGTGTTAAGGAAACTACTAAAAAAACCCCCAAAACCAATGCCTGAAGATGATTTCATGTCTGATGATGACTCTTGAACAGGGCTGAGCTTTGTTAGCCCTTGTTCTGGTGACAGTGCTTCCTGAATATTTCCAACAAGTCCATTCACAATAATTTGTCAACTCAACAGAGAAAGAGAATGTTACTAAGAAGAAAACAGTATAAGATAGGACTATAAGGTAATGAGATTACTTTAAAACAAATACGTCAAAATATATAAAATCCAAAGAAGTGTTATCAAAGTAGTTATCTTGGGAGTCCAAATACTTATTCCAAAGACACTACTGTTCCCAAGATATATTTTTTGAAATCTGATTTTTGAAAGTGTATTCAGTCAGTATATGACACACAAGAAAAGTCACCTTCTTACAAATCACTCTACTTTTTTTTTACCAAAAATTATAGTGCCTGACATGATCCCTCATCTTTTTCATCAGTTGGTTCTTAATTTCTTTTTGTTTTCAACAGTCAAACGCAACCTCAAAAGAATGACAATCCATTTTTAAAAAAAGGGAAATTTACAAAATGAAGTACTATGTAAAATTTGAGAGGGAAGATCATTACTGAATAGAAGACTTAGGGAGAACTTCCCTCCCTGGGGTGGAAGGGGGAAGTGGCATTAGAGTTGGGTTTTAGAATGTAGGGAAAGAAGAGGACCTTCTAGCCACAAAGAACAGTGTGAATTAAGGTAGAGAGGCAGGAGGGTACTATTTGTGTTTCCAAACACAAAGAGAAGTCTGATTTGTCAATAGAACAGTTGAAAGTGAATAATATTAGGTAAGGCTAGAAAGAGCCAGATCATGAAAGACCTGGAAGGAGTCTTTGAACTCGTAGATTGCAAAGCCAGGATTATATCTATATCTATATCTATATCTATATCTATATCTATATCTATATCTATATCTATATCTATATCTATCTATCTATCTATATACATATATATATACCTCCTTATGTATGTGTGTATATGTATGTATATGCAAACACACACACACATATATATATACAATATGTAATAAATACATATACATTTATCTATTTAAATGATTTCAATAATAATGTATATAATATGTATGTATATATGCACTTCATATATATTTATATATCTTCATATATATCTCAATATATGCACACAATACAGATATATTTATATATATACTCAAATATTTTATATTTTAATTAATATATTTTGATTTTATATTTATTGATATATTTTGATTTAATATATTATGTATTATATATTGTGCTATATTTTATGTATGTGTGTGTATCCCAATTCCAAACAACTACATCTGACTTATTGCTTCTATAATCTTGAGACCTAAGGGTACATTTTTAGCTCATGACATCTTATCTTTATATTCCCCTTCTTTCAATGTCTTCTTAATAAATTCAACACAATTGCTGAAACATCAATCATGTGCCTATTTGGTGTACAACACTGTGGTGAATGCCAAATCAGGGGGGGAAAAAAGATATGCGTGATTTGAAAAAAAATTCCACAACTAAAAGTTACTCCAGAAGATCCAGAGGGTTTTGTTTTTACTATTATCTATCATTTTAAAATATTTAGACTTAGTTTCATCAAGTAGATAAATTCAGTTAGGAAGAAAAATATTTGCATACTTTGCAAACTAAATGAGCAGCATTGAATTGAATATCTAGTAAACATTACTGCTAATTACTGCTAACAGTTTTTAAGAGAGGCTTTTCTCCAATAGGTTTTTAAAAATAAAGAAGGAAAGTGGTTGCATAAACTACATCAATATTGCTTAAGCCAATTTTCAAAAGACAATCTTTGCTTTCCAATTTCTACAACTGAAGAATATCTCAAATTAAGGAAAGTATGGTCCAGTTTTGTGACCCAGACACATGATGAGCTCATTTAGTCAAACAGTTTCTTCATTCTAACAGTATACATAGGAAGTTTAAGTAAACTAAATGGTAGGTGGAATGTTGATCTGATATAATCTATTTAAATAATAATATCTTAAATTTACATAGAATTTCAAGAGAAGCACACAAAGAAGCTAAATACCCAGACATATTTTAAACCAGATAGTCCTGACATGTCTCTGCAAGATCTGTATTACCAAACACTCCTATGGTAAATATCATATGTAAAATTGTAAATTTGTGTTGGTACATCTTTACTTTAGCTATTACTCCTAAATCAACTGACAGGTAGCTTCAAATTTGCTCCAAATCCTTACTAAGCCTCATTTTCAACTACAAACTTTCCTTGAGAACTATAAAAACTCTTAAATCCACAAAAATTAAATATTTTTAACTGTGCACAAGAAGTGTACTTCTCCTTCATATCAACTAAATAAAATCTATATTACCTAGTAACAAAAACAGCAGCATCCACTGGGGGCGTGTCATCCTTTCCACCAGGAACCTGGTTATTACCAAGATACTTTGCTCCTCCGTATTCCTCATTTTGCCAGTGACAGAAACTCTCCAAGGATCTTTCTCCATGGTGCCCAATGGACAACTTAGTCTGAGAAAAAAAGGCAGGGGTGTGGAGGAAGGGAGAGGATAATTGAATAAAAAAAATCTAGGCAAATCAGACTTCATTCAATTAAATTCAGAGAGACAGCATAACGTAGTGAAGGGTCAAATTCACAAGCTAACACATTCCAGAGCTCAGCCAAGAACCAGATTAACATGTGATTGGGAAATGTTTGAGAAAATAAATGAGAATACAATACTACATAGATGATACTAATTTGTGGGCTTCTGAGTCAACAAATTCATCACAGCGATCTGTTTTCATTTGAGTTTGACACCTCTGCTGCAGTGGATAGAGAACTGTCCTTGGGAGCCAGAAAGACTCACCCTCAACTCCTTTCTGTGACAAATACAGGTTACAAAACTCTGGGAAAATCATTTAATCCCTAAGTGTTCTAGGCAACTTTAAGATTAGGAATTGCAGAGAAGGTGCTAACCTGAATTAGTATAGGAAATTTCCTCTTCTGTGAATTCCTTATGCTCCCCCTCCCCCTCCCAATAAAATCATAGGTTCTGGCTCTGGCTCTATCCTCAGAGTTCATTAACTTATAGATTACTGTAAAAGTCATGACAATGTAGCTAATCATTGGAATGTCTTTACTTAACCTCTTGTCCACAAATAAAGACCCAACATCTTAAACCTAAATGGAATGAATTTTGAAGAATGTCCCAAAGAAATGCTTAACAGTCACATTTCTAAGATGGTAAATGAAAACTATATTGCTAAAGAATGGCTTTCCCTTTCCAAGAAGAGAAAATAATGTGGTGCCAAACACAATTCAATTTATATGACATCTGTTCCTGCTTCTTTGTATTAATAGTATATCATATTCTACCTTAATTTATTCACTCTAATACCCACAAAATGGTTAAATCCTAAAATCAAGTGGAACCCAGGTGTTTTCTCAATATAGGAGAATTGACCATGCCACTGATATACACACTACAGGGAGGACCTTGAGAGATGGGTATAGGAAGGAAAAAAAGGGAAAAGGCAAGATTTTAATAATATTCTGATCAAACCAATTTTTTAAATGACAAATAGAGAACCTAGTAGAGGAATAAGGGATACTTCCACTTTGTTTCTCTTCAGGACATATAATTGTCCCTTTGACACCAGAAGGGTAGGATTAAACAGACCTGCCCTGCTATGCTCTTAAACATTTTACTCTTTAGATGGATCCACAATTTCAATGGTGTCAGTACCTCCCACTCTGACACAGGTAACAGTACATACACACCTCTTGATCTTGAGTGATTCTCATCCATTATTTTCCACAAGTCTTCTAAACAGTATGTATCTAATGTGATGAAGACCTACCTCTGGTTCTTTATGATTTTGGGGATGCTAGTGGAATACTTGGTTTGTTCATGTATTATCCTTAACTTGTGATGTGAATAGATTAAATCTTTTTCCAATCATACATGCTATTAGGTGAGGACCTTAGCATCACTTTTTTATGTGAAAGTTATTGTTGGTGATTAAACATCAACGTACAAAAACCCATCATACATACTTCATTTTCCTTTTGGTTACCTTAAATTCTTGAGATTGTGCTGTTCCATAATTTACAACTGTGTAGAATCATGAGAACACTATCATTGTTAAAAAGATGGACTTTTTCTATACTGCACAGCTTAGAATCAATGAAAGCATTGTGTAATTTTCCAAAATGAGATCCAGGTCATTCTCCTCTTACTCAGTTTTGGGCTCACCTAATTTTCTATCTTTAGCATCTATCCAAGGTTAATATACTAATAGACTAGCTTGACCAAAAAAGTCCATCTGAATGCTATAATTTGAGCAAGATGCATTTTTCATCCCCTTTGGGTTTTTTATGGATGGCAAGATTAATTTTTTTAAAATTACTATGTATCTCACTGAGGAGGCCTACATTCAATGTCATCTTCAAAGTCGATGTTTCATTTTGTTCATTTCCAATTTTTTGGAGTAAGCACCTTGTTTAAATAGTTCAGATTGAATCTGCTGTATTCATATTCAATGCCTTCTCATTTCATCTTTTATTTTAATTTCGTGTTGATTTTGACACTTTCTCTTAACTTTTGAATGATATGACCTGCATAAATACCTGACTCTGAAATGTATCCACTGGAAACCAGTTATTTCCCATCACTTGACACAATAAATCTTACTTTTTGTTTATCATTTGACCCTCTTCTTGAAGAAATTATTCATGGTGTAGAGTGTGTAATACAGCAGTATTTATGATGTAAAGCTTCTGAATGGCTCATATGCCACTGACCTTCTTCTTTTCTAGATTCTAAACCATATTTTCCAACATAGTTTTCCAACACATCTTCCCTGTGCCAACATGCACAATGAAGTCACCAAATATCAAAATATAGACTAACAATTTGGAGGCTATCATCATGTTCATAATAGACTTTTTCTACTCTTCATCCCCTGAAACCAAGATGTTAGCACATAAGCTGTAGTTATCTCCATGATTAGCTATTTGCGTGTGCTCATCCTGGGCACTGTCAGATAAAGATGCTCAATTAACCATAAAATTATGTTTCTCATTGCCTTTGGGCAAATTGATGAAACCAGTTCTGTCAATTTCTTTATTTGATTCTTTGAGAAGAACCAATGAGCTTTCCTCCCTTTTGAGAATTTCAATATTTATCCATTCACCTGCTTCCTCCAGTTGGAAGTCATAGGATCAAAGGATTTAGAGCTAAAAGGAACCTCAGATATCATCTTGTTAAACTACCTCATTTTACAGATGAGAAAGTTCAAGTCCATAGAGGTTAAGTGACTTGCCTAAATTCATACACATAGCAAAATAAAACCATTAGTTTTTAAACAAAGATTACAGACTTTTAGAGTTGGAAGGTGTTTCAGAGGCCATGTAAAAAAGTATGTCAAACATACTTGACCCAGAATCGTGTCTACAACATTTCTGATGAGTGATCATATCATAGGATCTTAATATTAGAAGAAATTTCAAAGGCTATCTAATCAAAGCCATACCTAACCGATGTCTCATTTTAAAATACTAAAGTGTCAGAACCTCTTAACTTGGAAAGTTCTGCAGTTGAATTAGTAGATAGAATGATAGGATAGACTGACTATCATGTTGTTTTTGATGTTTAGTGGTATGTCCTAGTTTACAAAAAAAAAATAGGCCTAGACCACTGCAAAAATTTCCTAATTGGTCTCACATTTTCTCCCTGACTCATAACCAACCTGTACACTACTGTCATATTAAATATCACTTCATCTGATGACATATAAGGTTGGGAGGGGAAGCTGGATAATGCAGTGGATAGGGTATTAGGCCAGGAGTCAGAAAGACCCGAATTCAAGTCTGCCCTCAGACACTACTAGCTGCATGACCCTGGGCATGTCACTTAATTTCTGTCTGCCTCAATTTCCTGATCTGTAAAATGGGGATAATAATTGTACCTGCCTCCTAGGGATGTTGGGAAGATCAAATGAGATAATAATTATAAAACACTTAACACAGTACCTGGCATATAATAAGCACTATATAAATGTTCGCTATTAGTATTTGTAGATAATCTAATAAATGACTATTTTATCTACCATATTATTATTCATTCTTATAATCCACATTTTTCAATGCTTCCAACATTACAGAATCATAGGATCATAGATTTAAAGCTGGAATGGACCTTAGAGGCTATTGAGACCAGCCCTTCATTTACAGATGAAGAAACTGGGGTTCAAAGAGATTAAATAAATTGACTAGGGTCACAAAGCTCTGAAGCAGGATATGAACTTACAGCTTCCTAACTCAAGGTCTAGGTGGTCATAGGCAAACTATACAGAAACTAAATCCATTTTATATTTTTTGTGGTTTCATGAGTCACCATGATCAAAAAGGTCATCACCTAGTAACCAATCTTCTGTTTATGCTACTCAACTAAGCTAGCTAGGCCTGGAGCAACAGAAACAGGCTACTGCCAGTCTAGTTTGGTAGGACCTGCAGGACCTGAATTTTATGAGTAGCTTTGAGAACCAAGGGTCACCTCTAGGCCAAAATAAGGCATCAGTGCAGGGTTTTTTTCCTGAAGGAATCCTCTTAAATACTTGACATCACACATACAGGTTAGTTTTCAAAAGTTTGAAGTATTCTGTGATATCCAAAGGGTCTGAGAGAACTTACAGGGCGGTTTCGAAGAAGTACAAGCTTGGTGACTTGAATATTAACTTTGATTCCCAGGCTGTGGTGTTGAAACATGTTGTATACCTGTTGATAAATTGCAAAATATTATTTTTAATGTAATGTCAAACAGACATTGAATTAGTTAGACCAAAATTTAATGCCCCCAAATACATTTATAAATCTAAAAAGTAGTTCAAATGCGGTCATCTAAAATCATAAAATATATGATGTTAAGAAAATAAGAAAGTAGATCATTTTGCTAAAAAACTAAATACCAACATATCTTAGATTTTCAAATTACATAGAGAAGCTATCTTTGATAAACTTTAAAGTATTTAAATATTTTTAGAAGTCAAGGAATAACATGAAGTTAAGAGAAAAGGATGAGAATTGGATTTGATTTCAGTTAAATTCTAGCTAAATTAACCACAACCCAGGGTGTTTCTTCAGAATTCTTTACAGTAAGACATTTAAAGCAATTATTCATGTTTCTCCATACATGGAGATATTTTAAAGAGGAAATTTCTACTAGATTATAAGCTCTTCTGAGGCAAGAGCAGAATTTTATTTACATTTTTTATCTTCCTAGGTACCAAAGTGCTTTATGCATAGTAGACATACTAAATTGAGCCAATCTACCTGGCACCAGCATCTAGTGAGGGAACTAGTGGGGCCAATGTTCAGTAACATGTTCTAGCTATGCTAATACTTACAATTCTTAACAACTCCTTACCAGTCTCAACAACTCTTATAACTAGTGTTTCTAAAGAAAGAAAATTATTTCTATTACTGAAGATACGAAAACCTAAACTAGCACATTAAAAAAACATTTAAGGTTAAAAACAGATAGGAATGCAAATAACCTAAGATCAAGTCCATTTTTAGTTCCCATTCTGTTTTTAAATGATAAGTTAGAGAATAGCATGGAAAATGTACTTGAAAATGGAACGAAGAGAAGGAAGGAAACGGTTTTCTTCCTATGTCACTCCTTTACTACTCAAGAATGGTACCATATATTAACTCTGGGATCAAACATTAACTCCTTTGTTGGCATTGAGAGTCCTTCACAACCTGGCTCCAATCTACGTTTCCAGCTTTATTACACATTATTCAAATTCCCATACTCCATCCAGTTTAATCAAAATGGCCTTCTTGCTGTTCTTCACCTGGGATCCTCCATCTCCCATTTCCCTGTATTCTCATTGGCTGTCCCCCATATCCAGAATGCACTACCTCCTCATCTATGACTCTTAGAATCCCTAGCACTACATTTTACATTGGAGTTTTGCTCACTCCTTTAGGTAGTAGTGCACCCCTCCCCAACAACATATATATTTTAATATATATTTTATGTGTATATATACATGCATACATGTATGCAAACTTGCATAGACACAGATAGACACATATGCATGTTGTGTCCCATACTAGAATGTAAACTTCTTGAGGGCAGAGATTTTTTTTCCTTTTTGTTCCCAGCACCTAGCCTGGTAGTTGGCACACAGTGACCATTTAAGAAATACATGCTGATTGATTGACTGATAGGAAAGGGAAGGAAGGGAAAGAAAGGAAGGCAGAAAGCTAAGGACAGAGCTTGGGAAGAGATCACTGGCTGTGGGGTAGCAGCAGAAAGAGCAGTTGGCAAAGGAGATAGAAAAGATCAGTTATTGAAGTAGGAGAGGAGCCAGGGGTGTGTAATGTCAAGAAGCCAAAGGAGAATTTCCAGACAGAGGAAATGGTCAGCAGTGTCTGATATTGCAGGGAAGTCAAAGAGAATGAAGGAAGAATACTATATTTTACTGTATTTGCTTATTAACAGGTGGAGTAGAATGCTAGGGACTGAAGCCAGATTAGAGAAGCTTAAGGTTAAGGTGGTAAAAATTGCCTGGAAATTCCAAATTGATGTGTTTAATTTTTTAGACAGTCTAAAAAGAATAAAATGCAAGTTAGATTTCCCTGCCAGCAACGGATGACATTAGAAATTTCTCCATTTGCTGCCAAGATCACAGTGCTGATATGGCAGCAGCACATAGCAAATATTATATTGGAAATTTAAACAGGGTCAAGTCAGGTGATAGGAAGGTTAAGCCAATTAGCAATACTACATAAATGTTAGAAGGCCAAAGTGGGCTCAACATTATAATGTTTATCTTAATGATAAAACTGGCAATAGCATTCATGACTCTTTTAAAATGTTCGAAAACTCTAAATAAAAGAATGAATCTTCCTCTTATTCAGGATTCCTGCACACATGGAAAAATAGGACACACTGAATTTACTTGAAAAAAATGTTTGGCATTATTTTTCAAAATTTCCCTTCATTAAGAAAGAAATGACAGTTATTTGACACCAGGCTATTCATAGGCCAAATATGAGTTCATTTCTTAATTATCTACCTTCCCCAAATGGGTAAAAAATAAAAAGTATGTAAGTTGCTCTCATTTTTATAATTTAAGAAATGCAAATGACCATAATTCAAACATTTCTTTAGAAATTCACCATTAGGCTTATTTTGATTTGAGAAGTATTTATTAAACATCTACTACATGAGGAAGCATTTTGACAGATTCTGGGGAACATACATTTAGATTAAAATGTGATTAATCCCTGACTTTATGAAGCTTACATTCTAGTAGAAAGAAATGGAGATAATTATGCAATATAGTAATGCATGAGAACAGTATTAGAGTGGAAGGAGGAGGTTGTTACCTATAGAGGGATCAAGGAATATTATATATAAAAGGTAACAATCAAATTGAGCTTTAAATTCTTGGTAGAAACCCAACAGATGAAGAAAGGTAGGGAAAATACTCCAAGTATAGAAAGACAGTATAAACAAATGCATGAAGATGGAAAATTACAGGGTGTGTGCCAAAGTGTTTGGCTAGAACATACAGTTATGCAAAGGAATATCATGTAATAAGATAGGAAAAGTTGGCTGGCACTAAATTTATGGTGGACTAGAATGGATGCAAAAGACTTATGAATATAATACCAAGAGGGGTTGATAAATGACTGGATAGAAGATGTGAGGAAGATGGAAGAGTCTTAAAATAACTCAAAAGTTTAGAATATGGAAGACTAGAAGACTGCTACTAGCAAAGTGAAATATTAGAGGGTACCCATTCCTGAATGCTACAGAAATAAGGAGGAACAGGTTTGGGGAAAAGATAATGTCCAAACAATGCTGATGGAGCATCCAACTTCGATGTGTACTGTAAGGAGTGGGACAGGTGGATTTGCACCTCAGAAGAGAAGTGAAAGCTGGATATTAATATTTTGGAGCTGCCTGCATAGATATGACTGTGGGGATGAATGAGATTATTGAGAGAGAATCAAGATAGAAAAGAGTCAAAGACAGAATCAGAAAGTCCCAAGTTAAGGGACTGACAAGTGGAGCTAGTAAAGAAGCAAAAAAAAGAATGGATATATAGATAGGAGGGAAACCAAGAAAGTAGAGTTTCCTTGAAGGCAAGGAAGGAGAAAGAATCCAGTTGGATAGAATAGTCAAATGTTTCAACTGCTGCAATTCAATCACCATCACCACAGTTACTGTTAGTAAGACAATTGAGTTATGTAAATATTGAAGATTCAAAGCTGCATTTAAAAAATAGCCTCTGCTTTTTCAGAACTTGTGTGATAGTGGTGTGGGATGGGGGGGGAAATACAACACACACTGAAAGTGTACACTGAGATTCTAAGAGAAAGAGGAAGAGGCAGGACATTCCAGGAATAGGGAATGTCTGTGCACAGTCTCAAGTAGCTCAGTGTGGTTAGAATGTAGAGGTCAGGAAGAAGAGTGATGTGAAATACATCCAGAAAGGTAGGGTAATGTCAGATTGTAAAGAGCTTAAATGTCCAGTGGACTTGGAGTTTATATTATCTCCTAGAAGAAACTCAGTGTTGAGGAGGTCTTTGGTGAGTATTTCTAGGTGATGCAGTAAATAGAGCCTTGGGCTTGGAGTCAGGAAGACATGAGTTTAAATCTGGCCTCAGATACTAGCTGGGCAAGTCCCTTAACTCTGTTTGCCTCAGTTTCCTTATCTGTAAAATGAACTGGAGAGGGAAATGGCAAACCACTCCAGTATCTTGGCCAAGAAAACCCCAAATTGGGTCACAAAGAGTTGGACACAACAGAAATGACTGAACAACAACTTAAAGAAAGTGCTAAGCAGAAGTTAAATTTCAAGATAAAGAAATAAAGGAGAGGCACTGAGTGTAGCAAATTTCTCAGGAAGTTTGAGAGAGAGGAGAGAGATTAGATGGTAAATGGATAGCATAAAAGCATCACAGGAAATTTACTTACTTAGGGTTGTGGAAAGGCCACATTTGAAGGGCCATGGGAAAGTGACAGGGAGATGGAGAGATTGAAGATGCATGAAAAAGATGCATGACAACTGGAGCAAAGTCCTGAAGGAGGTAGGAGATAGGACCATAAACACACAGAGAGGATTTAGCTGTGAAGAATAATGTTGCCTCTTCTGTGACTGGCAAGGAGATACAGTAAGTAGGAGGTGGAAGAGAATAAGTAATGATGCTGACAAGTTTTGAGAAATGGGGGCAGTAAAATGAGAAAACTCATATCTGAACCTCAAACTTCTCAATAAATGACTAAATGTCACAGTTGGAAGGAAACTTAATGACTAATTCACCTTATATCTGAGCAAGAAACCATTCTATATCATGCTCAGTTTTTACTTAAAGACTTCCGGACTTTAAGAGGTAATAAGTTCTCCTTAGTGGACGTAACTGACTAGTTCTCAATGTAGCCCATCCCACTTTTGGATAGCCCTCAGTTAGGAAGCTTTGTCCTTAAATCAGGTCTATAAATGCCCCTGCAACTTTCACCCACTGCTATTAATCCTACCCTTGGGAGAGAAGCCGAAAAAGTCTAATGCTTCTTCCACATAACAACCTTCCCTACTAAATCTCTTTTCCAGGCTAAACAACCCTAGTTCCTACAATCATCCTGGTTGTCTTTCTATTTACACTCTCCAGATAATCAATGATGGAACATGTTATCTGTCTACAGAAAGAATTGATATTATTTAAATACAGTCTGAAACATACTATTTTTCACTTTCTTTCATTCTTCTTCGTCGTTCTTATTTGAGCCTTCTTGCACAAACTGACTAATATGGAAATGTTTTACTTAACTGCACATGTATAACCTACATCAGATTGCTTACCATATTAGGAAGGAGGCATGAGAGGGATAGAATTTGCAACTCAAAACTTTAAAAAATGTTAAAAAATTGTTTTTGACATGTAATTGGGAAAAAATAAAATATCATCTTAAAAAAACCAGGACTATCATGTACCTAGTCTTGGACACTATTCTTCTTTTAATACAGCTCAAGTTTACATTTTCTTTCTTGGCTGCCCAACACACTGTTCTTATGATTGTAGCATCACAGAGATTTAGAACTTGAAGGGACCTAAAAAGTCACCTAGTCCAACACTCTCCTTTTACAGAAAACTAAATGATTAATTGGCCTGCCCAACACACTGTTCTTATGATTGCAGCATCACAGATGATTTAGAACTTGAAGGGACCTTAAAAGTCACCTAGTCCAACACTCTCCTTTTACAGAAAACTAAGTGATTAATTGTCCTGCCCAAGGACACAGATAGTAAGTAGCAGAGCCAAAATTTGAACCCAGGCCCTCTGCGTTCAGCATTTTTTCACTAAATGATGATTCATATAGAGTCTACAGTTAGCTAAAACTCTCAGATTTAATTTCAATAACATGCTATCCAGGTGTGCCTTCCCCATTTTGTACTTCTGAATTTGCTTTTTGGAACCTGAGTATAAGATTTCTCGTTTGTTACCATTAAACTTCACCTTATTAGATTTGGCCGAGCCTTCTACAGTCAAGATCTTTTTAATTCATTTCCCTCTGATAGTGTTAATTATCCTTCCCTACTTTGTGTCATCTGCAAAGGGGATAAATATGCCATTTGTGCCTTTATCCAAGTCATTAATAAAAATATTAAACAACACAGGACCAAGCACAGGTCCCTGGGGCAGTCCACAAGAGATGTCTTTCCAAGTCAGATTGTGAACTTCTTTAAGACAGGAACTGTCTTTAGCCTTTCTTTGTATCCTCCACACTTAACAGTACCTAGCACAGCATAGGCACTTAATGATTGCTTACTGATCAATTAATGTTGACATAACCATTAATGATTGTTCTTTCTACCCAGTCAGTTTCCATTCAATCAGTTAGCAAGCCACTTAACTTGAACTTCACTTAGCCCACATCATTGTATCTTGTCCACAAGAATAACATGAGAGAACTGCCAAATGTTTGGATGAAAGATAAGCAAGCTACATTTATATCCTCCTCCTCAATTAGTCGAGAAATTTTGTCAAAAAAGGAAATAAGAGTAATCTGGCATGACTTGTTCTTGATGAAGCCATATTGGCTCTTTGTGATCCCTTTTCTAGTTGACCAACCACTCCTTTAACAATGCTTTCCAAATTTTGCCAGAAAAAGTCAATCTTACTGCCCTATATTCTGAAGAGTTCACTTTATTTCCTTTTTTGAAAACTGGGATATTGTTTGCTTTTCACCAGTACAGGTGACCTCTCTAATTCTTTAAAATCCTTATGAATGTAGGGTTGGGATGCCATCAGAATCATGAAGAGAGGTAGGAGATGGCAGTGGGAATCATGCTTGAATATTAAAATTTCAGCTTTTATTATGCTAAAATTTTTAGAAGATAAAAATGTGTGACCCTAAGAGCAAGACACTGTGACTTATACCGGTTTCTATACTATAATACTTTCATAAATCTCAATAGCCACAAGCTCAAAAAAAACATTTAATGTCTAAAACATCAAAACACAAAAATAAGTATTTTTTTGTTCAATGAAATAGAATGGTAAAGCTATTGCCCAATGCCATTTTCACAACTGACATAAAATAATAGTAATGAACTAGCATAAATGGATACAAAGTCTCAAAAATTGAAAATATATAGCAGTAAGGTGGTTTTTTTCTTACCTCTAGAGTTCATTTTAGAGATTGTCACTCAGAATTGTATTTGGTAACAAAACTACATTCCATTCTTTTTTTCTGTGTGTCGCATTGTTTCCCTGGGAGTGAATCTACCCAAGGAAGGTGTTAGAAGGAAATAAACTATAAAAAAGCTTTATGCTTTAAATAGTGTTCTATAGTAATTTTACAGATAGACATGTCGCCATATCACCCAGTTGGAGGGGCTGATGGCCAAGATGACATACATCAAAGCCTTCAACTGGCTTATAGGTTAAAGTTTTATTTTCTGCCACCCAAAATGATTCTTGCCTTTTAAAGTAAGCCAACTCTCTCTGTTGGATTCCAAGCTGTATGGGCATCTGAGCCAGGCATCTGCCACTAGGCATGAGCTTTTAAGTTAAAAGTTAAACAGAGAATACAAGAGAAATTTTTTGACTCAGAATTTTCTATGTATGCATTGCTGCCACAGCCATGTAGCCATGCTAATTATACAAAAAAGAAATTGGACAATGGCCATTAGAAGACATAGGAAAATGATTTAATAAATGAAATTTAATTTAAAAAATTAATTTTCCTTTTTCCATGTGAATTGGAGGTCGGAAAGAGATCTAAATCCCTATTTTCTACATGAGACACAAGACTAACAAATAGTCAATACCCAAGCAAAGCATGAAAATAGACAGCACCTAATTGTCTTCAATGAATTCAAGTCACTTAGCTTGGATGAACAATAAATACTATTGGTGTTGAAAGTCCTATCAGATGTGATT
Source organism: Phascolarctos cinereus (assembly GCF_003287225.1). Lineage (NCBI taxonomy): Eukaryota > Metazoa > Chordata > Mammalia > Diprotodontia > Phascolarctidae > Phascolarctos > Phascolarctos cinereus. The sequence continues at coordinate 133,617,674 of NW_027555736.1, forward strand.
GCTGAATGAAAAAGGAAAGGTGACACAAGATTGAAGAATGTAAAATATTGTCACCATTTTTGAAAAAAGAAAAACTAAGAGGCCAGCAAGCTAGATGGGGAGAAATTCTAGGAGAGATCATTAAAGAGATAGTTGTTGAACATTTGAGAAAGGGAAGTGGTGTCTGTAAAATGTCAGGGTAGCTTTATTAAGAAGAGGTCATCCCAAATAAACTTCACTTCCTTTTTGTACAGGATTACTAAATTAGTGGATGAGGGGAATGCTATAAATATAGCTTGCCCAGACTTTAGCAAAGTTTCTGATAAAGTATCTCATAATACTTTAGTAGAGAAGATGAAGAGAAATGTGTTCATTAATAACAACTGATTAGATGGCTAAACTCAAAGAATGGTTGCTGTTGATTCAATGGGACTGTGGTAGGAGGTCTTCAGGGGAGTGTCTCAGGAACCAGTCTTCAGAACTGTGCTGTTTAACATTTTTATCAATGGCTCAGATAAGACATATATGGTATGCTTCTCAAATTTGCAGATGACAAAATGCTGGGAGGAATAGCCAACTGAATTAGAGAGCCAGACTTCAAAAAGACTTCAACAGGCTAGATTATAGAGTTGGAGAACATCTGAGCACAAGCTAATATGATGAAATTCAATACAGAAAAATGCAGTCTTGTACTTGGGTACAAAAAATCCAACCATACAAATATAATATCACTTTGTTAGACAGCAATTTTTCCAGAAAAGATCAGGGGAAGAGGGCAATGAATTCTAGTGGACTGCAAATTCAAAGAAGTCAGCAATATAATGTAGCAGCCAAAAAAGTTAATGTGATCTTAAGAGTTAGAGTAGTGAATGTCCCACTGTACTATGCTCGTTAGACTTCATCTAAAGTACTGTGTTCAATTCTGGTCAACACAGTTTAAAACAGATATTGACTCTCCAGGAGGGGAGGAGAGGGATAGTGGGAGAAATTTAGGAGATTTAAAACAAAAGATATAAAATTTATTTTAAAAAAAAACTGACAAACTAGAGAGGCAGAGAAAAGTGATTAGGAGGGGAAAAGCCTTAAACCCATTATGTGTCTGCTGGTTGAAGGAACTTGGCATGTTTGTCCTGGAAAAAAAAAAAGATGACCAGGGTGTTTTGTGTGTGTGTGTGTGTGTGTGTGTGTGTGTGTGTGTGTGCAGGGGAGGACATAATTGCTCTCTTCAAGTGTCTAAAGGGCTATCACAGAGAGGATAGATTAGACATTTTTTGTTTGACCACATAGGGCCTTTCCAGGAGCAATGGACAGAAGTCTCAAAGATGCAAATTCAGGCTTCATTTCAGAAAAAAATTCTGAAAACAATTAGAGATATCCAAAACTAATGGCTTGTCTCTAAAGGTGGTAGGTTCCCTCTCACTCCTTAAGCAGATGTCAGATAATCATTTGAAAGGTATATTATAGGATATTTTTTTTTGTATGAGTTAGATAATACAACTGCTTAGGTCAATTCTACCTCTCAAATTCTATGAGAAAGACTTGGGGAAAAATCTAGATGTTTAATATATACATCATAGAATCATAGACTTAGAGCTGAAAAAGAAGTTAATTTTACCCCCTCATTGTACAGATAATGTAACTGAGCCCCAAAGAAGTGAGATGATTGTTTCAGGTCAGGTAGGTTTTTTTTGTCTATTCTTTTATTACTTTTATAAGCATCTCTTTTCTTTTCCTCCCACTTATTTTCCCCATTGAAAAATTAAAAAACAAAAAAGATCATAACAAAAAGGCATGGTCACACAAAATAAATCCCCACATTGGCCATGTCCAAAAATATACATCTCATTCTGCATTTTAAGTCACTCATCATAGGTCCTCTAACTACAAACCTCCTGGTACCTTTCAGTTTCTTTATTTATAAAACGTAAGAATTGGACCTAATGATTTCTAATATGGGTTTCAACTCTGAAATGAAAAAGTAATATCTACTCTGTGTCACAACAGTTGCAATAGCAGTAAAAGAGAATGAGCTTGTACTTTACAGAACTTGATAAAATATTAACAAAATTCATTCAAAAAAAAAGATCTAGAATATCAAGGGAAACAATGAAAAGAAGTAAGGATGAAAAGGGAATAACATTTTCAGATCTCAAACTATGTTGTAAGGCAACAGTCATCTGGTATTAATTAAGAAACAATAGAATTCAACAGCCCAGTGTTTGATAAAGTGAAAAACATAAATTATCTAGGGAAAAATTCCCTATTTGATAAAAATGGCTAGAAAACCTAGCAAACCGTCTGGCAGAAACCAGATTTAGATTAACATCTTACACCACATTCCACAATACATTCTAAATGGATATGCACTCTTACCATTAAAGATTATAATATTAAAAAAATTAGAAGAGAAACAGATCATATACCTCTCACAGCTATGTGTAGGAGCCATATTTTTAAACAAAGAAGAGACAGTGGCCAAACTAAAAATAAAATAAATAACCTTTGATTACTTGAAACTGAAAATCTTCTGCACAGACTTTAACATATCTAGGATAAAAAGAGAAATGTCAAATGGGAAAAAAAAATCTTTGTACCAAATTTCTCTGATAAGACTTTAATACCCAAGATATATAAACAATTTGCATATCTATATATCTATATCTATATCTACACATATGCTTTATAACAACTTATTTATATGTACAAATGTGTATATACATATATAGATGCATGTACACATGCATGTATATATGGGCAGCTAGGTGGTGCAGAGGATAGAGTGCTGGGCCTGGGGTCAGGAAAACTCATCTTTCTGGGTACGGATTTGGCCTTAGCCACTTAATAGTTGTGTGACCCCAGGCAAATCACTTAACTCTTTCCCTCAGTTTCCTCATCTATAAAATGAGCTGGAGAAGGAAATGGCAAACAACTCCAGTTTCTTTGCCAAGAAAACCCCAAATGGGGTCACAAAGTGTTGGACATGACTAAAAAAAGACTGAACAACATGTATGTATATGTGTGTGTGTGTATGTGTGTGAGTGTGTGTATTTATATATACAGGTGTACATTATATATACAAGCATATGTATACATATATGCATGTATAAAGACTAATAGTCATTTCTCAATAAAGTCAAAAGATATGAACTTGTAAGATATAAAATACATGAAATGGGCAGTTCTCAAAAAAATTGCTAAGCATTCACAACCACATGAAAAATGCTCCATATCACTAGTAATAAGAGAAATGAAAATCAAATAAACCATGAGGCTTCACCTCACACTCTGCAAATTGGTAAAAATTATCCCAAAAAGGCAATAGTCAATGTTGGAGGGAGTTGTAGAAATATAGGTACACTACTACATCGTTGGTGGAGCTGTGAAATAGTATAACCACTTTAGAAAGCAATATGGTATTATGCAAATAATATGACTAAAACATTCATATTCCTTGAATCAGAGACTGACCATGTTCCAAAAAAGGCATCAGTAAGGAAAAAATCCACAGATACATCAAAATATTTATAGCTGCGCTTTTTAGGATAGCTAAGAATTGGAAACAAAGTAGATGTTCATCAATTGAGGAATAGCTAAACAATTGTGGTATATGAATGTAATGGAATATTATTGTGCTATAAGAAATTATATATGTGACAAATATAGAGAAGCAGGGAAAGATCTATAAGAACTAAAGCAGAGTAATGTAAGTAGAGCCAAGAAAACAATATATACACCATCTACAGCAATGTAAACGGAAGAACAACTACACACCCAAAAAAATCAAAAAGTGAATGCAATAAAATTATAAAGATCAAACAGGCCTCAAATAAAAAGATATGAGAAGATACCTCCAATCTAACCTTTCATGGAGGTGAAAGATCCACAGATATTACACATTGCACATGTTTTTCAACTTTTTTCAATGTATCAATCAGACTTTTTTCCTCTCTAAAAAAGTACTATTTGTCATAAGGAATGGCTCTCTGGGAGAGGTAGAAGAAGGGATATAACACAAGAAACAGAAAATATTAATAAAACATATTTTTAAAAAAGAAAGAATGGGCTTGAATATGCTTGACTAGACAAAATAGTATAAATTTATATGTGATTATACATAATCTATTTTTACATATTTTCACTTACATAAATGAGATAATAGCTCTAAAGTGCTCATTAGCACAGCGCCTGGCACATAGTAGACATTTAAGAAATGCTTGTTCCCTTCCTCCTCTTATATCGCACTTTCAGGTTTACATGATCTCATTTGAATCTCTAAACAACCCAGAAAGGTAGTGCTACAAGTATTATTATTCCCATTTTACAAATGAGAAACCTTGTAAGGCAATGCTGTAAGTATTATTATTCTTATTTTACAGATGAGAAAGATTAAGTTGTTCACGCATGTTAACACTGCTAATTAGTGAGGGAGGCAGGCTTCATACACAAGTATCTTCTGACCCTTAGTCCAGTACTTTTTCTACTCTACCCGTAGTTCTCAAAATGTGGATGAAGGACCCCCTTGGAGTCCCCATGACCATTTAAAGTGGTCTGCAAAGTAAAAAAGAATCATAATAATACTGAGATATCATTTTCCAATTATAATTCTCCTCCTTTTTCCAACTACATATCTTTATGAAGTCGGATTTTCTTCATATACTTCAACCAAAATAATATAATGCAACAGATTGAATAAAAGAGCATATATGAGAATCCAGCTGTCTTCTATTAAGCCAGACATTAAACACATTTGTAAAAAATATGTAAAACATTGCTGTTCTCCCTAATTTTTTTTTGTTTTGGAAAATATAGTTATTTTTCATTAAATACATATAACAGATTTATTATTGTTATTCTAAATCAATTGAAAGTAAATGTTTAAAAATATAAGTTTAAAATTTTAATACAGTAAATATACAACTATAGCCAAGAAAGTAAAAGCTCTTTGGGGTCCCCAATAATTTTTAAGAGTTTAAAGGTGTCCTGAGCCCAAAAAAATTTGAGAACTGCTGCTGTCTCTATACACCATGGAGCCTCTCCTATGGTGATTGAAGAGAGAGGAAACATTGTTGGCAAGTTTGAGGAGAAGCAAAGAAAAAGTGATGAAAAATTTTATAGGACTGAAGATTATTTTAATGTCTCCACAGTATTACCTTGACTGATGAATCATTGCAGGGCTGCTATGTGATACGCTCTCCAGGGAAAGATACATGATTTTTCAGTTGACACATTTCATCTAGTGTTCAGTACTGTGCACATGTGAAGGGCTGTATTATCCAACACAATTCTAGTTACCAAAGTGATGCTTGTGGTTTATTTCATATGTTAATTTAATTTATGTCACTTTTCTTCCAAATAGAACTCTGTAACATATAATTCTTCCAATTCCATTCTATAGTTGCTATAACATACATACATACATACACATACACACACACACACACAAACACACAGAGTTCTCTACATAAAATAGATTATTTTCCAATTTGGCTTCCCAAATCCTGGACTTGTGGCATCATTCCCACCCATTTGCCTCTGCAATTTGCCTTTGAACATAACTTTCCTAAATAAGGGAATATTGAAAGAGGCACAGTATATTTATAAAATCAACACAGATTGAACTTCTTTCATTTGTACAACAACCACTTAGACTATCTGGACCTTCAGTATTAGGGTATAGACACATAGGCAAGAGATTTACTGTTCACAAGTAACCTGAGTGCACAAGTACTGGAAGTCTGCACATTAATGAAGTTCCAAGCACATGAAAACAGTCCATACAGCTTGGTTTCCACACTTTGGAATCCAACTACAACAATTACTACAAGCATTAACATTGAAAAGCCTTATAAATTTTACACTTAACATTGAAAAGCTTTTGATGATAAAATTTTACACTTATAAATGGACACTTCAAAGGTCTGCGATTTTATCAGTATAGGTATTTGCTCCATTGATGAATCCACTTCCCTTCTATGCCTTACAGAAGACTATCTTTGTAGGCATGGTCAAGAGTATCTCTGAATGTGGTTAGGTTGGTCTTTCATAGACATACAGACTTGACAGGTCTGTACTTGTTAGATGCTCTAGCTTAGTAAGGCTGGAGTGTATGGCCCACTGACATAGGTCTCTGAGAACACACATGGTGTGAAGGCAATATTGTTTCCCATGAAAATACTACAAGTAAATTAGTCATCAAATATTTGTTGAGATACTAATTAATAAATGTGTCCATGTCAAAGGTCAAAGGGTATAGGCAATTTAAGAACTCTATGAGCATAATTCCAGATTGCTCTCTAAAATGGTTGGACCAGAGGAGCCAAGATGGTGGACTAAGCAGTAAACCACTGCAACTCTCCCATAATCACCTTCAAACAAATAAAATAGAGCCCCCAAACAAATCTTAGAACAGCAGAGCTAGCAAAAAGATGGGGTAAAACAACTTTTTAGCCCAAGAAACTTGAAGGATCAGCAAAAAAGGTCCATGTCACTTGGGTGAAAGAGGAGCACAGCCCAGGATGGAAAGCATCCCAGCAAGCCAGCAGCAAGCCCCACCACAGCAAACTAGCAGGAGATCCTGAGCCCCAGTGTGGTGGAGCAGGCAAATGCCAATCACAGGGACCTCCCCTCATCCATGTGCCCTAGCATAGCCAAGGGAACAGGCAGACTCCAGCTCCTAGGACCAACCATCCTATGCTTCAGTGTAGCCCAGGACAAACAGGCAGCCTCCAGAGTCCTGACTGCCAAGTGCTTCAGTGCAGCCACTGGAAAATGCAGAAACATCCCACCAGGCCTCAGCACACCTCAGCACAGGACACCACCACCACTGGGACCCCACCTCAGCACCAGGTAAGTTGCCAGATCCCTATGGTCTCCAGCAGCACAAGCCAACCCCCACCCCACCCCTGCAGCACAGCACCAGACATGAGGGTCCCCTGGGGGCCTCAGAAGAACATCAACACAACACCAAGTAAAAAAACTGCAGCCTGTAGTCACTAGCACAAGAAGCCTGAGACAGTGTCCCTTCCACCATGGGAGCAGGAAATGAAAAAGGCAAAAAAAGAGGGGATGACACAAACTCAGAAGAGGACAATAATGTCAAAACATCTATGGGCAAAACCCCAAATTAAAATGGGAAGTGGTCTCAAGCCCCAAAAGATCTCATGGAAGAGCTCAAAAAGGAGCTTAAAAGTCATATAAGAGAAATAGAAGAAAAATTGGGAAAAGAAATTAGAGTGATGGAAGAGAATTATGAAAAAAGAATCAATAGCCTGAAAAACTGCTTAAAAAGTAGAATTGGCCAAATGGAAAAAAAGTACAAAAACTAATTGAGGAAAATAATACCTTAAAAGTTAGAACTGAGCAAGCGGAAGCTAATGACTCTATGAGACATCATGAATCAAACAGATTTTAAAAAATGAAGAAACTGTAAAATATTTCATGGGAAAAATAACTGACCTGGAAAATAGATCCAGGAGAGACAATATTAGAATCATTGGACTACCTGAAAGCCATAATTAAAAGGAAGACCTGGACAGCATCTTTCAAGAAATGATCAAGCAAAGCTGCCCTGATGCCCTGGAATAAGGGCAAAATAAGCCTTGAAAGAATCCATTGAAAGAATCACCTCAGAAAATAGATCCCAAAAAGAAATGGTTGGACCAATTCACAATTCCACCAACAGTGAGTTAGTGTATCAATTTTTCCAAATCCTCTCCAACATTTGTCACTTTCCCCTTCAATCATTTTAGCCAATCTGATAGATGTAAAATGATATCTCAAGGTTGTCTTATTTTGCACTTCTCTAGAAATATTTAAAGCATTTTTTCATGACTATAAAATATTTTGAGGTCTTCATCAGAAAACTGCTAAAAAATTTAAAGAGCTTCAAGAATTCTTTAAAAATTAATCAAATTTAGGTTTAATTTTTCTTAGCAAAGGCAACTGGAACATAATGGCAAGGGTATACTACTTACTACCATTATGACCATGGGCAAGCACAACCTCTCTGGGCTTCAGTTTTTTTTCTATAAAAACAAGGTAGCTGGACTAGAACAAGGATTATTCTTGGTTTTTGTCATTGTTCCCTTTTGTAATTGGTGAAGCTTATGGACACTATTTCAGAACAGTGTTTGTAAACACATAAAATAAAATACATGAGCAGTAAAAGAAAACACACAGGAAACTAATTATGTTGAAATACATTTATCAAAATATTTTTAAAAACAAGTTCATGGACCCCAAATTAAGCACTCCTAGAGTAGATGATCCCTAGGTCCTTTCTAGATCTAAATTCTTTGATCCAAGGCAGGGGTGAGGAAATGGAGGTCACATGTGGCCCTCTAGGTCCTCAAGTTTGGATTCAGTCAAAGGGCTGCACTTAAGGATCTAGAGGGCCACATGTGGCATCCAAGCCAAAGATTCCCCACCCCTGATCTAAGGTATTTGCTACACAATAATACAGAGAAAATGGAAAGGAAGCATAGGCAGAATTTAGTGAATAATTGAATGTAATGTGTGATGAAAAATGAATCTAAGATGATGAACACATTTAAATCTGAGTAACCAGCTAGGTGGTACAGTGGATAGAGTACTGAGCCTAGCGTCAGAAAGATCTGAGTTCAAATCCAGCCTCGGAAGCTTACTAGCTGTGTGACCCTGGGCAAAGCACTTGAGCCTGTTTATCTCAGTTTTCTCATCTGTAAAACAAGCTAGAGAAAGAAATGACAAACCACTCCAGTATCTTTGCCAAGAATACCCCAAATGGGGTTACAAAGGGTTGGACAGGACTGACTGAATACAGCAAGAAGCAAAGAAACAATAGGGCCAATGACAGAGGTAGGAAAGTTCAGAAGTTGAGCATAGTTTTGCTTGTTTTTCTGAAAGGAGTGGGCAGAAATGCTTAACTCAGGTTTTTTTAAGTGTTGAATTTGAGACACTGGTGAGACTTCCATGTAGAAATGGCCTGGATTCAGTTTGGAGATAAGGCTACGTGATACAGTTTCTGGCTATGTCAACCAAGGAAGCCATGAGAACTCATGAAATCTCCATGAGAGAGAATATAAGAGAGAAGAGATAGAACAGCAAATCAGAGGAACATTGAGAGGGTGGAAGGAGAAGGAGCCAAGTAAGAAGACAGAGAAAAAACTACTTAACAGTTAAAAGACCCTAAATAATACAGTTTTGCCAAAATTACATGAGGAAAAAGTTTCAAGGAAAAGGACGTATTCCATAGTACAGGGACAATAAGACAGGTATGGTGGATAAGGCATGGTGGATAAAGCTCCAAACCTGGAGTCAGTAAGACCCGAGTTCATATCTGACCTCGGACACTTACTAGCTGTGTGACCTTGGGCAAGTCATTTAACCCCTGTTTGCCTCAGTTTCCTCATGTATAAAATGGGGATCATAACAAAACCTAACAGTCCCAGAGTTGTTGTGAAGATAAAATGAGATAATACTTGTGAAGCACTTTGCATACCTTTCAGTGCTATGTAAATGCTGTTATTCATTTTTGTCGTTATTATTACTATAAGGAGATAAAAGAAAATAAGGATACATTAAGGCCATGGCAAATTTTTACTGGATCTTTAAAAAATCAGAAACACATGGCTAATAGCAACAGAACTATATGCTGCTGTTGGTTTGCATTTTGTTTTTTTAAACCAGACCTTTGATTAGGAAATATAGCTTTGGAAAATGGAACAAGGACTAATATTGACCCCAAATATAGTCTTGAACTGATGATACACATAAAAACCAATTCGTATTATGATGATGCTGGAGTGATAGACCAAGACTGAGTTATAAAATCTTGGAATTGAAAGGATCTTTAGGAATTGTATAATCTAACCTCTTACCCAATGTAAGAATACCTTTTCTTACATTCCTCAGTGGTGTCTTTCCACTTTCTGCTTAAACATTTTCTGAAACAGAGAGTTTACTACTTTATAAGGCATCCTATTCTATTTTTGAACAGCTCTACAGGTTAGAAAGCTCTTCCTTAGACTGAGCTAAAAACTTTCTATAATTTACACTTATTGGTCTTAGTTTGGCCGTTCGAAAGAAGTCTAATTTTTTTTTTAATGGCAGCTTCAAATTTTCTCTTCTCCAAACAAATATTTCACTAATTCTTTTAAAAGTTTCTCATACAATACGGCAAGGAAAGCTTTCCCTCCTTTGTCCCCACTCTCATTTTCTAAATGCAAAGACTATTTGGAAATTGCAGTGGATATCATATTGGCTTTGAAGTAAGATAGCTGTTTATATTTGCTTGCCCGAATTTTTGTTATTCTGGTTGCTTTTCTCTGAGTAGGCAGTTTGATTCTATTCCTCTTAAAATGTAGGACTTGAAAACTGAACATAATATTCCAGGTGTGGCCTGACTCATTCACAGTAAAACAGAGCTATTTACTTCCTTTTATTGGGATACTACTTACTCCTTCCTAGACCTACCTCAACTTGCCATAGCTTCTTAACAGTTGTGTCATGGTGATGATAGATGATTGAGCTTGCTGTCAACTGTAACCCCTATCTCTTTCATACAGTCTTCAGTTAAGTCAGGTTTCCCATTGTGTAACTGTGGATTATCTGTTTTAATCTAAATTCTTTTAAATTTCATATTGGTAGCCTTGGGCTATTGCTCTTGTCTATTGAGGATTCTTGGAATCTTAATTATGTCATCCACTCCTACTATCATTGTGCCATATGTAAGGTTTGATAAGCACACTTTCTATATCTCATTAAAACCAATGATGAGGCTTTTCAAATGAACAGAGTCAACTATGGAGCCCTTTGGAAGGCCACCCTCTCCTCTTTTCTCTATCTTAACTCCTTCGTGAACCAATTCAACTTTATATGGTGCTCTTCTTTGAAACTCTGGCCCCTTTTTAATGTTGCTGGTTGTGCCCTGCCAAGCCTCAGCCCTACCTTTCCATCCATCTGCCTTTGCTTCTATAAACTTGTGCTGTTATACACAAGTAGAGAAAAATCACACAACCATTCTGACTTAGTCCACTACAAATTAGTGTTACACAACCGCAAGTGGGCCTTCACTGCTGCTAGGCAACCCTATTATAGCTTTCTTTTCAACTCCTGGCCCACTCTCCACAGCAGCTCTTCCAAAGCTGTTCCTCCATCCTCAAACTTCCCATGGCTCCTCTTCTCCCCACCTCTCAGATGAGAACCTTGCCTCATACTTTACAGAAAAATTGAGGCCATTCATCAGTTATGAGCTACCGCTTCTCGCCTCTTCCACACTCCATATCACTCAGATGCCTTCTTTAACTATCTCTTCTTTCAATCCCCTTCCATAGGAAGAGGTGGCCTTACTCCTTACCAGGCCTACCCTTCCACCTGCAAAAGCAATCTCATTCCATGCTATCTTCACCAACAGATGATGTCCCTTCTTTCACCCACACTCTATCACTTATCTTCAATCTCTCCTTGTGTAGTGGCACCTTCCCTACTGCCTACAAAGCATGCCTCTATCTCCCCCATCCTCAAAAAATCTCTCACTTGATCGTTCTATCCCCACTATGTCATCCTATATTTCCTCTGTCCTTTGCAGCCAAATTCCTTGAAAATGCCATCTACAAGAGATGCCTCCACTTTCTCCCCTCTCATTCTCTTCTTTATTCAGTCATTTCAGTGATGTCCAACTCTTCATGACCCTATTTGGGGTTTTATTGACAAAGATACTGGATTGTTTGTCATTTCCTTCTCCAGCTCATTTTACAGATGAGGAAACTGAGGCAAACAGGGTTAAGTGACTTGCCCAGGGTCACACAGCTAGTGAGTTTCTGAGGCCAGGTTTTAACTCAAATCTTCCTGACTCCACACCCAGTGATCTATCTACTGCACCTCTTAGCTGCCGCTACTCTCTTTTTAACCCCTTACAATTTAGCTTCCAACCTCATCATTCTATCAAAACTTCTCTCTCTAAAGTTATCAGTGATCAATTTCTTCTTCATCATGTTCGTCACATCATTTCCAGTGTGAATATAATTTTCTTTGCTAGGATACTGACTTGTGTGTAACATGGTATAGTGACATGGCACTGGATCAGCTGAGGTTTTTTAACAAAGCTTAGTTTTAAGATCTTCTTGACCTTTCTATGGCCTTTGACATGATTGATCACTTTTTTCATCTTGACTCTATCTTCTAAGTTTTCAGAACACTTCTTAATCCTGATTTTCTTCAATATGCCACCCTCTTTCCTCTGATACTGCCACCACACTGATGCAGGCCCTTCATCAATTCACATTGGAACTACTGCAGTAGCCTGCTAGTAAGTCTGACTGCCTCAAGCCTCTCTCCTCTCCAAGCTATGCAGTCAGTTGCCAAAGTGATTTTCCTAAGCATAGGTCTGACAATGTCACCTCTCTACTTAAAAAAAACTCCAATGGCTCCCTATTACCTCTAGGATCAAATACAAAATCCTTTGGCATTCAAAGTCCTTCATAATATTCTCCACCTCCTTCCGCTCCTTCCTCCCATCTTTCCACGCTCTTTACACATTACTTCCTGCCATGTGCTCTTTGATCCAGAGACACTGGCCTCTCTCCTTGTTTCTTGAACAAAACTCATAATCTCTTAGTTTCAGGTATTATCTCTGTCTATCCTCCATCCCTGGAATGCTTTCCTCCCTCATCTCTGCCTATTGACTTCCCTGGATTCCTTCAAATCCCAATTAAAATACCATCTTCCATAGGAAGCCTTTCCCAACCTCCCTTAATTCTAATGTCTTCCCTCTTTTAATTATTTCCTATTTTTCACATATATAGTTTGTACATATTTGTTTGGCTGTTGTCTGTCCCATTAGATTGTGAGCTCCTCGAGGACAGTGATTGTCTTTTGCCTCTTTTTTATCTTCACTGCTTAGCTTAGTGACTGGCACCTAGTAGGTATTTAATAAATGTTTATTGATTGACACTAGAGACTTCCCTCCAGCTGAACAACTGAATCATTAATCAAATATTTTAAGGCAGGCAACAAGCATTTATTAAGCTATTTTCATGCTCCAGGCACTGTACCAAGTACTGTAGATACAAACATAAGCAAAAAAAAAACCAGTCACTGTCCTCAAGGAGCTTACATTCTAGCAGCAAAGGACAAAACATAAAAGTAAGATGAAAAGTGAAAGAGGGGTCAAGAGGAGAGAAGGTAACAGCATTGGGGTCATGGTCATGAAGTCTGGAAAGTCAGATACATGGTAGAGAGGAGAATGAAACATGACTGACCTATACCCACCCCCAAAATATAAGCCCCAAGAAGGAGGTGACCAATGGGAGAAGGAGGTTGGAATTACAGAGGAACATTCCAAAGTTAGAGACCCTAGTCACTGAGGAAAATTCCAGGGTAAGACAGCTGACTCATAGTGAAAAAATTATGAGACTGCCTAACAAAACTCTATCTACTCCATATTTATCCATTCTGATATCAAGAACATCGTGAGCTATTTTGTCAAATGCCTTGCTAAAATCAAAATGCACTATGTCCTACCTTAACCAAGTAACCCTATCAAAAAGGAAATAAGATTAATTTTTCATTAGTTGGTTTTGGTAAGGCCATTTTGGATTCTAGTCATCACTGCTTTTCTGTCCAAATGCTCACAAACCATCCATGTAAATAATATATTCTAGATTTTTATTGGTATTAATACATTAAGTTCACTTGGTAGTGGCTTATATATTCCACCATTTTTTTGAATTTTGAAAATCAGGACATTGACTAGCTTCGATCTTATGGAACATCTTCCATTATCCTTAATTTCTCAACATAAGTGACCAGTAGAGTTTCTAAAAATACATTTGCAGGGTCCCAGAAAAGTACCTAGCCTATGGGCTCAGAGATTTGAAATGGATAGGTTCTCTCATATTATATTCTGACCTATCTTGGACTCCAGTTTCTTCTTTACCATGTTTATCATATCCTTTTTAATGTGAATGTGATTTTCCTTGATAGAGAAGACAAAAGAAAAATAGGACATTGACTTGCGTGTTATATGTTATAGTGGCATGACAGATGGGCCAGTTAAGGTTTTTGAACAAAATTTGGTCATCTAAAAATAAGAACTACCATAGTTCTGATGTTTTCAATACACTAAGATTCTAACTTTTCAGAAGGCTTATTAATCATGAATTAACCAATGAATCAGATTAAATGCACAGTCATGTTTAATTAACAAAATGTTAGGCATCCAGGCCTTTGTAAATAACAGTATTTATATAGTGTCTACTACATGCCAAGACCTGTGCTGAGGGCATTAAAATATTGTCTAAGTTGATCCACATAACACCCCTAAGAGGTAGACAGTATTATTATCTCTTTTTATGGTTGAAGAAACTGAGGAAAACAGAAGTTAAGTGACTTGTCCAAGGATACAGCTAGTACTCATTAGCTGAGGCTGGATTTGAACTTAGGTGTTCCTAACTTTAGGCCCAGCACCATATCAGCTGCATCTCCTAGCTGTATAGCTGGTTCTTGAAGTTAGTAAGGCACTTTCCTCGTAACAGCTCTGTAAGATAGAAAATTTATATCCATTATCATCTCTGTTTATATTATAGAGTATGGTATGCCAGTTTACCAAGTTATCTTTTAGAGCTCTTTCTATTGCATCCATGGCTAAAACTGGTTTAAATTATGACAGCTATAAAATATATTGAAAATAGAGATATAGAGCTACATAGTGAATTTCATCAGCTTTAACTAATAACAATATCATAAAAAGAAAAATGAAAAGTTGATCTATTTTTAACATAATATTAAATATGCTTATATTTCAACACAAGAGGAAAGTTTTTCCGCCTTTGTTCTTACCTTCATTATCTAAGTACAAAGAAAGTTGGAGAGTGTACTGGAGACCATATTTACTTTGAAGTAAGATGGTTGTTTACATTAGCTTTCCACAAAATGAATTTGGAAATATGCTACCATCTACTACTACAGGCATAAAAATCCAAAGAGAAAACCACTCTTATTCCTGAAAGCCCACATGAAACATTTTGTCTTTTGGATAACATTCAGGGGATCACTGCTTCATGTTTATGCTTGTTGTTTCAAGAGAATTCTGCCCTAATGACAAGATTCTTGGGCACAGCTGCTAAAAACTATGAATATAAACTTAAATCACTACCACTCTTTTACTCCTTAGTTTAAAAGAATATTTTTAAATGTCAAGTAGAATGTTTTTCTAACACAGCAACAGTTAGAATCCTTAAAAATGGAATTCTTTTGTTTCACCAAATTACTGGGCAAAATGATTCAATATGGATTTTTATTAAACTTCAATGACTATGAATAAAAAAATTCTTACAAAAATACCATTGTCAGAAAGTAAATGTTTTTCACGCTTATTGTAAAAATTAAGGAATAGAGCCTTCTTCACTTTCCCCTAGTCCGGAAAACCCCAAGACCTCACATGTAAGTGATTTGTCATTATAATAAATTTCATTAACATATTAAGTATCTGTGATTTCACACAAAAGATAATGACCCATTTCTAATTTAGTAAATAGTTACTAAGGCTGAAGCTGAGTGATTAAATGACATGTCCATGGTCACAGAATTAGTAAACATCAAAGGCATGATGCATGAAAATGTTGGTTTTTCTTTACTTTATTAATCATCAAAACACATTTTTCTTATAGGTTATCACCAGGTTATATCTCAGACTCATGCCTACATCTCGATCTATCTCTGCATTTATGTATTCAATTAGTAAAGATGATCTTGAGACTCTAAAGGAGGGCTTCTTAACCTGGGATCCACAGATTTCAGGAAATCCATGAACTTGGATGATAAAAAGTTACATTTTTATTTTCACTAACCTCTGGCTGAAATTTAACATGCCTTTAGTTGTGAGTTTTTAAACAATTATTCTGAAAAAGAATCCACAGGCTTCAATAAATGTCAAAGGTAACACTTCACTACCTGTCTCATAGGGCTTTTGTAAGAATCAAATAAAATAATTATTAAACAAAATAACACTATAGGTGTTCCCTTTAACTTACTTTATGACACAAAAAAGGCAACGAATTGCTACTCTAAAGAATTTTTCATAGCATTTTAAGGTGAACAGTGTTTAATTGAAGCCAGTTTGTTGTAAGCAAATGGAAGCATGCTTAATCAGTGTTCATGCTTTTTATCAATTTCTCATATTTAGCTTCAGGAACTCATAAAATCCTAAATTTTAGAAATAGAAGGAATTTTAGAGATCACTTAGTTAGACTCCATCTTATGGATAAGGAAATTGAATCAGAGAGAGGTTAAGTGATTTGCCCAAAAGAGATCTGGGACTCTGCTGCTGCTCATAGAGACAGATCAGCAGGGGAAACATCACCCCACATCTTCTCTGCTCCTTCCCCCCCACTTTAACAGTTAAGTCACTGCCTACCATAAAGTGTGGAAATTATATGAATAAATATGATAGCCTTAATTATATGTTCACTTTGCTGTTTTACTTACCATAATAACTGTTTATACGTTATACCTATGCCCTAGGACAACTTTAAAAATAGAATTAAGCAAGTACAGAAAATAAATTACCCACAAATGAAAGGTCTAGAGAATTGCTACCTGCTGTTAGTTCCTCTCTGGTATTTCATTTGTGAAGAACCTTGCACTGGAATCCTATCATTAACTATACCACAGAGTTATACTTGAATTTGTGCAAATGAAGGAAAATGCCTTTTCTTTTCTTTTTAGAAAACAGTGCTAAGCATCATTAAAGGCTGATGAGACCCTCAGAGAATACAAATTTATAAGGTAGAGCTTCCTAGGCCGCCATATTGTACTGAACACTACATCTTGAAATTAAGTAATTGGTTCAAGTTTATCTTACAATTTGAATTGTTGCTTAAAAAAATATAAAGAGCCAGGGCAGCTAGGTGGCACAGTGGATGGAGCTCCAGAGCTCCAGCCTTGGAGTCAGAAGGAGCTGAGCTCAAATCTGGCCTCAGACACTTGATATTTACCTGCTGTGTGACCCTGGGCAAGTCACTTAATCCCATCGCCTAGCCAAAAAAAAAAAAAGGCAGCAAAAAAAAGAGCTTCTCAAAAGTGAACTAAGCTTCACACACAGTAACTCCATTGAAAGAAGCCTGTTTTCAAAGTACTCCAGAATCAACCTTAACTTTAAAGAACGTTAAGCTTGTTACATATGAATGTAACCAAAGACAATCTGATATTTATGAAAATCTCAAAGTACATATCACAAAGAAGAGAATCTACATTGTATTGGGAAATAGTATGATATATTGGAAAAAGTGGTAAAGAATCGTGAAAAACCCAATTTTGAATCCCAAATCTGAAATTTGCTAATTGTGTGGCCTTGGGCAAGTCATGCCCTTTCTGAGCCTCACTATCTTCCTCTATAAAATGAGGAAAATAATATACGTAATGACTGTTTCAACGAGTCGTTGCAAACCTCAAAGCACTATTACTGATGTTAGTTATCAGTGTTAAATTAATTAAACAAACAATACTCATTTTATAAATAACAAACTCACTTCAGGCATTCAAACCATAATGCAGCTTAATTAATTATGGATGAAGTTTACTTTTGTAGAATAGTGAAAGAGGTGAATATGTCATATGTCAAGAGATCTGCTATCTAGCTCCAGCTCTATCATTTAGTGGCAGTATGACCTCAAGTCAAAAAATGAGCCTAGATCCAAGGTTAAGTGACAAAAGAAATAGACTGATATGTATTCAATGATGTGGTGAGAAGTTATAGAAATCAAGTGGGCAGCCCTGTATAGGCTGAGCCAAGGCCCTCAACAACAGCTGAGATTTCATCCAAAAGAATGAGCCATACCAACAGAGGCTCTCTTTAGACAGAAAGAGAACTTGGTCTCAATTTCCTCTTACATAAAACAAGGGACTAGATTCTTCCAGATCTAAAATGTCACTTTTAATTAATCTCTTTGTTAAACTGCACCCGGGCTCACCAACATAGATACAACAAAGATAAATTCTCCAGGAATTTTGAATTGGAACTGATACTGCTAAAGGCCTCCAGCATTAAGTACCATGAACTGTCCCTCTTAGAAATCCTGACTAAAAGGGTAGGGATCTTTCAGAATACACTGCATCCTGTACTCCTTCCTTTAGCATGGCAATACAATAATGACAAGAAGATAGAAGATTTTCCAACATAAACCACTGGAACAAAGAAAAGCTAGGACTCTGAGATCTTACCATGTTCATCACAGTGAGGATGAATCTCTGTGCAGCTTCAGCACCATGATATCGGACCATATCAGCATCAGCCACAACCAGTGTTTCCACAGTATACTCATTGGTGAGTCTAATGGCATTCCTTCGCTCTCTCCAGTCACTAGTGGTTTTGCTCTTCTTTGCCTTCTTCTTTTCTAGAAAAAAAGTAGATGTTTAAGAGACTTTTTCAAAATTATCAGACAAGTCTCTCCACAGAAATTTGTGTAATGCTACTTCCAGTGAAATCACCTTTAGACTGACATCTAAGCTAAAAACAATCTTCAAAGCAATATAGCCAAGGAATAATTAGTGCTACAACTCTATACGTTCAACTAAAGGAGAGAAACACACACACACACACACACACACACACCACACACACACACACACAAAAAGAAGAAGAGTGAAAATAAACTCCAATGAGTTTAAATTGAACTAACACACAGACAGCCTTACTATCAAAGCAGTTCTAGAAAGTGGAAATTGTGTCTGCAATTCTTGAAAAACAATGTCTCCATGGTTCAAAAAAGGGGGTGGGAGGGACTAAGGGCCCAGGTGGAGAATGATTGAAAATTATTTGATGAAGACACTGCTCAATGACACTCAACTTGCAAAATGTTACAGCTGCTAATCTTGTCAATTTTATAGCATAGAATACCTGTGAAGAGGCATGACAACCAAACCAACTAAAACAACTATTCTGGGAAGGTCATAAAAAGGAAAATCATAAATGCTGAATAGCACAAAAGTAATACATTCAAAGAAAAAATATAACAAAAATGTAATGAAATAATTATGTGTATATATATATATATACATATATGTGTATATATATACATATATGTGTGTATATATACATATATGTGTGTGTATATATATATACATATGTGTGTGTGTGTGTGTGTGTGTGTGTGTGTGTGTATATATATATATATATATATATATATACATATATATATATATGTACTACTTAAGATGAAAGACTGAATTCTTCTTTTTCTTGTTTTTCTTTCCTTTTCCCCTGAGACTGGGTCTCCCTATCTTAGCTAGGTGAGAAATGCAGCAGCTACTTGAGGCCCAATTCCACTGCTGATATAGGCAGAGGAGACTTGACCTGCTTATTTCTGACCACAGCTGGTTCACCTTGCCTCAGGTAACCTTCAGAACCCTCACTCACAAAGGCTCACCATATTGATACTGGCCTTAGTGCAGACACCCAATCAGCTTGGCAAACTGCAATTCAGAGCCCCCAAGCTCAAGTGATCCCCCTGCCTTAGCTTCTCCAGAAGCAGGGCTTACAGGCATGTTCCACCATGCCCAGCTTGCTTTTTCCATAGCAGGGAAGAACCACCATTGAGTTAATAAATTGTCTCTACCTTAAACTTGATGTTAACTTCAAGTTAACTGTTTAATCTATCAGACTGTATTCTGATAATAGGCCAGTATTCATGGAGATTCATGAAAAAGCATGATAATCTATTAATGAAATTTCTTTAATTCCACAAAACTGTTTGAATCTCACAATTACCTCATTTAATATTAATCACACTCAGCATTTTCCTAACGCAACAGCTCTGGTTATGGCATAAAGTATGATATCATTTGGGTTAATCCTTCTCATTACCTATTCTTATTTCATACAGTAAGACAATAAAGGCCTAAGAATTCAAGGCAAGTTATGCTCATTCAGTCTTAGCATATTTTCCCATCTTCTATAAAATCATAGCCACCTGTGCTTTAAAACCAAGGAAGACTGTCTCATCTAAAGACAGGTTTCCCTCAAGTCCTTGAGCCACTTATTAAAAAGTGGTACTTCCCATAATGCCTCTCAGTCAGAAACTCATCCATCTAGAAGACACCTCAGCTGTTTTTTTCAGATTTTAAACCAACTTCTTTCTCCCCGGATCATTCAATGATCATGTCTCTATCTGTACGTCTTATCATCCAACCTTGACTCCAGCCCTACTCAGTTTGCTAGCTTTGGTATGGGATCTTGTCTCCTATTTTTACCTTCTCTTTTTCTGGCCTCAAATTGGATCTATCAAGTATCAACCTTCAGTTTGCCTGATCGAACAAACAGTCAAACTTTTTAAAAATCAGTCAGCTTCAACATTTGTGCCCCAAGAATACAGCAATTCTATATTCTACAAAGTTATTCCAAATGCCTACTAGTCAAATACTGCCCAATTTCCATCCTGGCAGGAAAGCCCTGGACTATACTCTCATCAAAACCAGTTGATTGTGTCTTAGCTTAGATTTTTACATCTTTGTTCCAGACCTGTGATTTTATTAGGACAGCTAGGTGGTGCAGTGCATAGAGTGCCAGGATGAGGGTCAGGAAGACTCTTCTTCCTGAGTTCAAATCTAGTCTTAGATCCTTACCGGCTGTGTGACCCTGGGCATTTCTCATTTGTAAAATGAGCTGGAGAAGGAAATGGGCAAACCATTCCAGTTTCTTTGCCAAGAAAATGCCAAATGGGTCACGAAGAGTCAGGCATGACTGAAAAACAACTGAGCAAACAGGCTACTTATCTGTAAGATGTTAAGTGACTTGCCTGAGGTCACACAGCGCATATGTGTCAGAGGAATGATTCGAACTCTAGTTTTCCTGTTATTAACATAAACAAACTATCATTTAGCCTTTGGAATTTAAGTCAATCAATCAACACACATTTATTAAGTGGCTAACATGTTATAGGTTTTGTGCTAAGTGGTAAGGAAACAAAGACAAAAGTGAAACAGTTAAAATAGAATGAAAATAGGAAGTTAGTATTTGCAGTGGACAGAGTGCTAGACCTGAAGACAGGAAGACCTCAGTTCAAATTTGACTTCAGATACTTACCAGCCACAGTACCCTCATCGAGTCACTTAAACTCTGCTTGTCTCATTTTCCTCAGCTGGAAAATGGGGGAAAAAATGACACCTACCTTCCAGGGTGGCTGTGAGAATAAAATATTTATAAAGTGTTTTGCAAACTTTAAAGAACCATAAAAATGCTAGTTACTATTATTATAATTCACAAGTATGAACATTGTTCTTTTCTGCTCTGATCATTAGCCTACACTCATTCAACCCTTAGTCAAAAAATAAAAACTCCTATCTACTACATAATTAATAAATGGGCCATAAGAAGATTGTGGTGATTTGTGCTTTCTTTTTTAACTCAAAAAATTGCTTTAAAGTAGCAAAAAGATACATCATCTGATCAAACGTAAAAAGCATAAGCATGAAGGGGAAAATATTTGACAAGATAAGGCAAATCCATAATAGGACTTCAGGGGCCTTAATATGTCTACCAGCTAGACCAATCACCCAAGTCCCAGATGTCAATACCTGGAGACTGCATGGAGAAGAACATGCATATAAATGAATTTGTAGCTACTTTGGTATATACATGCTCTCATCAATCTCCTTAACTTGCCTTATTTCCAATTATTCTATCCAATTTTCCTTAAGCCATGACCATCCCACTCTCTTCCATACCATTATCTAAGGTGTCTATTTTAGGAGTTAGGGGGTGAGGAGAAGAGAACTAGAGAGAGGATTTTTTTTTCAAGCAAAAGTATCTGGCAGAGTAAAAAAAGAATTGGCACAGGCATAAACAGCAGTAATTTTTACAAATTATGACTTCATTCAACAAACATAAATTATCAAGCATAAGGCAGTCTCTATTCTTGAGTGGCAGGGGAAAAGGCTCATGAGACAGATGCACAGACGAACATAATAATCAGAATGTGATAACTGGCCAAGGAGAGCACAAAGAGATATAAAATCATAGGGGCATTTTTAGCCACATTTAGACATATGAATAGTGATCAGAGTCATTAATATAATCCTTGAGCATAAAGGAAATCAATACATAGGCCATATCCCAAATCAGGCTCTCTGAACTAACACAGGGTCTCCGTGCTTGGATGAATTGAGTCATCAAATCTGGAAGGAACAGAAAATTTCTGCTGGATAGCAAAGACAATTTTTTTTTTCCTGCCTGGGGTTCTATATGCTGATTGGTTGTTGTTTTAGTCATGCAATAGAACTCTTGAAGATACTAACCAAGCCTGGCTTCAATAATAGTACCTTGCCATACTAGCCACTATACTGTCCAATGTAGACACCAAGCCCTGGAGAACTTAACCCTTTCATGTTTAGAACTCTAGGTCCTCTTCAACCATGCTGACTGGTAGTTACCTCAATAATTCACTACATCTTAGCCCAGATTCCAGCCACGCTTGACCACACTACCAACATCTGCACACCAGCTACCATTCCATATCCCATCCCCATTTCAATTTCTTGAATCTAACTAGGTGAACTCTGTGATTGTTTCTTGGGGAAGGTGTCTCAATCTACTCCCCTGTGTCTCTGCCCATGAACCTCACACACCACTCTATTATGTGTATTGTTTCCTCCTTAGAATGTAAGCTCCTTAAGGGAAAGGGCTATTTGATATTTATTTGTATGCTCAGTGATTAGCACAGTGCTTGCCACACATGAATCACTAAATAAATGACTTTTCATTCAATCATTTATGGTTTCCCTTCTAAACAACTATGCAAAAAGACCATGCTCCTGACCAATCCTCATCCTCTATCAGGTCATGCAACCTGACCCTTCTGCTTGAGCTGTGGGATACACTTGGGAATTTCCCTGATGTTACTGAAGTCTCTGCCAGCACACTCTGCACCTGCTCTAACCAACTGAATTGTGATAATACGCAGTAGACCTCAACTCTTCTGACCCACTTGCAGAAGAAAGGGAGGTATGAGAAGTAGGAGGTATACTCAGCCTGAGGCAGCAATGCTCATGCAGAGAACTAAAGAACAGAGGAGGAAACTGGGACAGAGTGCCAGTGCACATATGGTATACCAGGCCCAAAGGAGAGAGGGTGGCATCCAGATTAAACTAATCTTTTTCCCTCAGAAGTTACTTGGGACAGGGAATGTGAATTCCCTAACATGGGAAGTTGAGACAGCCCTGAGGTCTGACCACTAGTAACAAGCCTTCATTCCTCTTACCCATGTGCTGCTGAATGAAGACAGAGAAAATCACACAATCATTCTGACAGGGTCATGTTATCTATGTTACAACTTCTATTGGGCTCTCACTGCTGCTAGGCAATTCTTCCCTTATCAACCTACTATCCCACTCTCCAAATTTTTTCATACCTCTTCAAACCTCCCATGGCTTCTCCTTTCCCTACTCTCTCAAATGAGAACTTTGCCACATATTTTACAGAAAAATTTAGGCCATTTGCTATGAACTCTCCTTTTCTCTTTCTCATCTCCTGTAACTTAAATGTCTCCTGTCACTATTTCCTCCTTCATTCCTCTCTCACATGAAGTGGCCTTACCCTTTATCAAGATCTACCCCTTCATCTACAAAAATGATCCCATTTCATCTTGTCTCCACCAACACATTGTTCCTTCTGTCACCCCCCACTCTATCATTTCTTTTCAATCTTTCCCTTACTGCCTACAAACATGTCCATGCCTCCTCCATTTTCAAAAGAAGGAAAGGAAAGAAAGAAAGAAAGAAAGAAAGAAAGAAAGAAAGAAAGAAAGAAAGAAAGAAAGAAAGAAAGAAAGAAAGAAAGAAACCTCACTTGATCCTTTCAACCCCACCAACTATCATCCTATGTCTCTATTGCCCTTTGTAGCTAAACTCTTGGAAAAGGCTGTCTACAATAATCGCCTCCACTTTTTCTCCTATCATTCTCTTCTTAATCCCTTGTGATATGGCTTCCAACTTCATCTCTAAAGGCTTTTAAAATTGTGTTGCCTACAGCAAGGATTTCTCCTATGTATATTGGGTCAAGTTTAGCTACTTTTCTAAACGTTATCATCTTATTTTGGTTTGCCTTATTTTTGTTTTTTAAGTCTATTGGTATTAGATTTTTTCACAAACAGTTGCAACAAACACAAAATTTCTTCCCTCAAGCAGCTAAGTAAAACCACTTAACAAAGAATTGTGTCTGATAGTACATATCCCTTCCCACTCTTGTCATTCTTCATTTGGTAACAGAAAATACATTTTTTAAAACTTTAATAATTTGGTATTTATGATTTTCATTGAATCTGACTAGAGTATCTTTGTTTGGTGTTGTCTTAATTTGTCTGATTTATAGTCATTGCCTGTATTTTATTTTAGCTTTGCTTTCTTCACTTTGTGTCATACAGATACAGATCTTCCAAGTATCTCCGAATTATTTTGTTTTCCTTCTTAAATTGTTGTAACTAAATCTATACAAGAATTTAATGTGCTTTGGTAGATTAACAATCAAATATTGTATGTAGTTTGAAATTATTTTGAACAGGATTTCTCTCTCTTTTGTTGCTTCTGAATTATAAATGTTTTCTCTATCCCTTTCAGTGGTGCCAAATTCAAGTAGAAACAGTCTGTTAAACTGTACTTAAGGATCCCTGCAGGCTACACATTGACTTAGAAAACCTCATATTAACTTTATTGATAGATAGTCTAGTTTTTTTTAATTTATTTTGTTAAACATTTCACAATTACATTTTAATCTGATTCTGTTTGACACCTCTGTTCTCAAAAATCAATAAAACAATAAATCAAGCCCTGATTTGTAACCACTGCTAATTTCTGAATCTTCTCACTATTCTCCAACTACATGACCCTGGATAAGTGCACTTAAAATTTCTGTGCATCAGCTCCCAGGGCCATTATATTAACATATATAAAGCACTGTGCAAATTTTAAAGTGCCATATAAATGCTAACTATTCTTATCATAGACTTACAGATTTAAAGAAGGAAGAAACTTCAGAAAAACACTAGTTCAACCCCCTCATTTTATACATGAGGTAACCAAAACTTATCAGGATTTGGACAGTCATGGTAGCTCCATGAGTCACAAACTAGCAACGGAAATTAATAAGAGGAAGAGAGTAAGGTAAAATACATTCTGGAAATTATATACCACTGTCAGTGGTCACAAGCTGCTCCCTGACACAAATGCCCATCTTTTTTAACAATGAATATTTGCCAATGACAGTGGATGATACAGGATCATACGTGATGAGAAGAGACAGAAGGGTTGCAATCTACAGAGTCAAATGTTGTGCCCACACTCGTGGGATCACAGATCCATCAAAATATGTAAATAATTATGAAGGTGCTTTCAGTATAATTTGTTTCCTCTACTTCACTATTTCTAATTCACAGACTGAGACAAGAAACATTCTTAGCTGCTCACTTGCCATCTAAAAACGACATGGGCATCAATATTATATAGTCATGTTTATCTTTAAAGCAGAAGTTCTTACCCATTTACAAAAATCAATCAGTCAATTAATCAATCTCTCTCTCTCTCCCTCTCTGTCCAACAGCTATCCCAGTAATGTTATGCAAATAAATTTGGCCTAAGTTATCCACTTCCATCCTTTTTAGAAAATTTTCCAAATAGCAAAAGAAGGCCATATAATTTTTATCTTTTCTTCTCTAAATTACATAAACATATCCAGTGAGAAATGTTTTATTGTAACATCTGTGGATTATAAATGGCTACTTGAAAAACAGTGAAAACCAAAACATTCAATTTGCCAAATTCAGAACATTGCAAGTTCTCCATTTTAGACTCCAGAATAAAATATTAAATTTTATTCAGGACTGGAGAGCTGCCAATTTAGGGAGTTACCAAAGACTAACAGCTGCAACTCCACGTTGTAATTTGTAATCATTCATATCCACCACCTGTGGAAAAGAGGACAGACTGATTACCTTGCCTATATAACAAAACACAGATGAAACCAAACTCCCAGGACAGAGCCTAGCTCTTTCCTTAACCCCCTCCTTGAATGAAAGACTTCCTTGGTATCGTTTTTACAATTAACACCAGAAAGTGCATTTCAAGTTTGGCAATGACAAAGTATTCCTGATTATGCACTTTCATAATACTAAAATTACTATTCAGTACTTTAGAATTATTGAATAATAAAAATTTCAGAGCCACAGGGAGCACTGCACAGAAATATGGAAATCAAGATACAACCTTTTCTGTTTGCAATTGTAGACCCCCCATAATACAGAAGCCAAGACAGAATCATTGTCAATTTTAAAAAATCATTATTTTAAAATTTGTCTAATTTTTATTGATGTTTTTGTTTTTACCTTCAATTATGAATCTCTCTCATCTTTCCCCTACACAATGAACTACCTCATAGCAAAGATTTAAAAAGGGGTCAGAAATTAGTTCAGCAAAATAGACCAAAATATTCGCTGCTTGACAGTATACACAATATTGCATGTGCATAGACCCCCTACCAATGCCAGGAAAGGAAGAAGGCTCATTTTCTCAACTCTCCTCTTTGTGCTAAGTTTGTTCAATATAATTTCTCAGAGGTTTGTTTGTTGGGGGTTTTTTTTGCATATGTTTACACTGTGAAAATTATTCTCCCGCTTCTGCTTATTTCACCGTACTCCAGTTCCTATGTCTTCCTATCTTCTAAATTCTTTGTATTCATCATTTCTTACAAAGCAATATTTACTACAATTTATTTAGTCACTTTTCCCAATCAATGAGCCTCTACTTTGTTTCCAGTATTGTTGCTACCATACAAAGTACCACTATGAATATTTTGGTGAATATGAGACCATTCTTTCTGCCTGCAACATTCTCAGGTTTATGACAAGCAGTGAGCTCTCTAGGTCAAAGGATAGAGGTATATCAATCACTTTTTTTTAGGTTAATGCCAAACTGCTTTCCAGAATGTCTGTCCCAAGGCAAATTGTTTTTTATTTATATTTTATTAGAAAGTCTTGACTCCAAAATATATTGCTAGGGGGGATGCACACAAAATACAATCTTAAACTAGAAAAGAAAAACCTCCAGATGGAAAAATAAAAAGCTTCCCTAAAGTGCAAGCATTTGGTGTTAAATTATTTTGTATTTGTCTTAACTCTTGTGCCTTATACATTAGTTCTAATTGGAACAACCCACATTTTCAGCATCCTTATCCCCAGATCAGCCCATTTCCTATGAAAACAAACAGCATCTGGGCTGTCAAGGAGTCCACACCTAGAAATATATTCTAGACAGTAACTCATCAAGAACAATTATCCCTTCTAAAACATACATAGATGAAATCAAATTGGCTATGGGTAAAGAATGGAGGGTAATAAAGTCTCATTCTTACTTTGCCAGTTTCCTAAGGGATGACTTCATCAAATGCTGGCAAATGGATCTCTCCATTCTCTCAACAGGTCCAGCAACAACTACCTCACCTTATCCAACAAATGTTGGGTTATCACTTTTAACATGAATGCCAACATTTATGAACAAAATCTAATAAAAAACCAATATTGCATTTTTGATTGCTATTGACAAAGGTTAACTTTCCCCTGACGATGGTTACCATTCTAAAAAGCAACATCATCTGGGGCCATTGTAAGAAAAATGCCCAATGGAGAAGAAGAGAGCCAATTCCTCTCTAATATTAACCCTTTTGGTCCCACGAAGGATTATAGTCCAGTGCAGAATGCATCACTTTTGTGATCCTTTGAGAATTGGTGGTTTAATATTTCAACAGTTTAATGGATACAAAACGGCATCTATTAAGAGGCAAATCAAGGCAGCTATTTATTGATCTGATAATAACAAGAGAGATCTGTCATCTTCCCAGGGCATTTATCCAAAATATAACAGAGAACCTCCCAAGACTTGTCAAACAAGATGAATACTACCCAATTCTAGTCAATCAAATAGGCACAACTGATATAGTCAGAAGGATCTCAGAAAACATTACTAAAGATTACAATATTAAGAAGGAAACTGAAGATGTTAGGGGCACAGATGTTGTCTATTAAAAATAATAAGTATAAAGAGAGGCCTTTGTTTTGCGAAAGTGAACAGCTGGTTAAAAATATGATGTCTGAGAATGTAATTCATATTTCTGGGTTAGGAACAATAGACCACTGACCAGGGATGAAGTGCACCTAAGAAAGGCTGGTAAAAATATGTTCACCTTGCCTATTACAAATATCAGCAAGGGAGAAAGAAAAAACTGCTATGTATATCTATGAATCATAGAGAGTAGCTAAAATGTCAAAAATCTAATGTGGTCTGCAACTCTAATTTAAAAGGAGTTTTGCAAAAGAATTAAGCAAAACAGTCAATGCTAAAAGCAACAAGGCCCTTTTATTTTGAGTGTTTAAGGGAAAGTTGCTTGGCTTACCCAGGGATGGCCTGGACTTTGAGCACAGTAAGGGTGGCAAGGTGGGCAAAGGGATGATACTGGGGCACCATCCAGCTCCAAAATGGGCAGTAACTTATCCCTTCAAAAACAGAGTAGCATATATCCTCAAATTTGGACAGTAGCTGATTACTACTGTTGGTCAGTCAGGCAAAGGGAAATATGCAATCAGAGATATCAATAGAGAGGCTCAAGAAGAAGGAGGGAAAACATAATGGTTTTGCAAAAGCTGTCATTAGGGCTTGGTACATCGCTACACTGTGCCCTTGTCAGTTCAATGGGTGGGCCATTGGGGAACATTCATAATGGTAGGTCAGGAAAGCTGAAGAGGTATAGGCATTTTACAGAGAGTAAAAGTCCAACTCAGGAGCAGCTAATTAGTGTCTAACTTTTGATGTAATGAGAAGAGAGGTTCCGAATTAGTTAGGAAGAAAGAAGCCTCTAGTTAAGACATTTCCAGGTAAAGATTTCAGATATGAGGGGATTCTCAGAAAAGGACATGACAAGAGGGACTGATTGCCAGGCAGAAGAAGTGCAGTGGCTAGGAGTAAGACAGTCTGTCATATAAAGACTGATTTCCCAAATACCAGGGTTTGGTTTTTGGCTTTTTAAAAAATCTATGCCAGAATCTAAGATGGTAATAATAAGAATAATATTAGCAACAGCCACATGTTCAAAGACAGCAGATATAAGAAAGGAGCCAAGAATAGAACCCATGGGCCTCAGATGTCTCAAACTATACAATGCACAAAGTATAGGTAGAATTCAAGATCAAAGCAGATAAATTTTAAACTAAGCAGACAAATTTTACCCCTATGGATATCACTGAGCCTCAGTAGGATGAACCTCACAACTAGAAAGTGGTTCTAAAAGGACATATCTTATTCAAAAAGAATAGGATAGGTAAAAAAGGAGCAAGATGCAAGTAACATTATATATTAAGAAGATACAGCCATGGAAATCCAGGAACTAGATGGGGAAAGTATGGTAGAGAACATATGGGTAAAGATCGGTAATGGCAGAAGCAGGCTACTTTGTCATTGGGATATATTATATACCACCTTAGAAATAATTAATACATTAATTTGGGAAATGGATAACCTGTCTGACATGCAAGCATCATAAAATAATGAAGATGACTTCAGTTATCCATATAATTGAATATAATAAATGCTGAAGGTCTCTCTATCTGCCCAAATCACAGTGACTAGTAATTTATTAATTTGCCTTAATAATTTAATCCTTTAAAAAGTAGAGAAACCAACAAGGGGAAATTCTATTCTGAATTCCATTCTAACCAACAAGGAATTGGTTGGTAGAATAGAAATGATGGAAATGTTGTGACATTGGGGTTAGAGAGAAGGGGGGATGACCACTATATCTTTGAACTATGATAGCAAAATAGAGGAAAGACAGGCATAGTCTGACATGCACCTAGATTTGAGGGCAGCAAATTTCAAAAAGTGAAGAGAAAGGGTTAGAATCTCCTACATAAGTCCACAGATATAAATCCCATAGTGAGGTGGCATAGTGGGAAGAGTGCTAGACATGAGGTCAAGAAAATCAGAATTTGAATCATGTCTCAGAAACTTACTAGCTGTGTTACTCTCGGCAAGACACAAGACGCTTAGTCTCAGTTTCCTTATCCATAAAATAGAGATTGTAATAGTACTTTCTTCACAGAGCTGTTGTGAGGAATAAATAATATAGTATGTGTAAAGTGCTTGGAAAACTTTAAGGTATTTTATTAACGTTAGCTTATCATCATCATCATTAAATGTGATGTCGGCCCAAGAATAATAGCAAGATCTCAAGAATGAAGTTCTAAAAACAGAAAGAGAAATAATTCTAGTCAGGAAGAAAAATTGGAGCTATAAGAAGATACGTAGGATGCAGAGAGAATTCTTCAACCTAGGTTTGTAAAAGAAATCTAGAGAAAATCAAAAGAAGAAAAGGTAATAGAGAGTGAAAACAAAAGAATAAAATCATGTTATTAAGACTAATGTCAGCCATGCAAAGGTCAAAATGATAGAGGGAAGTCTGATCTGCTTAATTTTTATTTTGTTTCTCTTTCCTCTGCAAAAAAAAAAATGATTTTTGGACCAGAAAGGACCAAACAAAAATGGATAATGGGGAGTTGATTGATGCTTAAGATAAGGAAGGAGATAATGATAGAGTACCTAGCCATCCTTGACCAGTTTGTGTCACTAGCCTTGACAAATTACATAATCTATTCAATTCAGCCTTTAAAATTCTTTGAAACCTAGCCCCAATTACCTTATTCCACATTACTTCCCTTCCTACATTCTATTGTTTGAATAAAATGGCCTTCTTTCTAGTCTTCACATATATTCCATCTCCCATCTCCACGTGTTTGTATTTACTATCCCAAATCCTTGTAACACACTGCCATGACACCTCTCAGGATCAGCTCTCTCTTGCAGAGGAAAGAGAAACAAGAGAGAGAACAAGTGATTGTGAATGCAAATATATCATCATTTCAAAAAATGCATTTGAAGCATTCCTACAAAGAAAAACAGACCTGGGAAGATTATTTGCTTTGCAAGTATCTCAATCTATAGAAATACAAGAAACGTGAACTAGAACAATCAAGGAAAACCCAGGTAATGAAATAAATTACCCCAGAAAATAGGAGGCAGAACTAAAATGAGAAAGACACCTATGGGATTAACAACTGAGACAGAATTAGGAAAATTTTTCTGAAAGTACAGAAGGAAATGTTGAAAGAAGTAAAGCAAAATGGTGGCAATGGTGGAGGAACAAGCCTGAAATACCATGGACACAGTATAAAAGGACTAAACCTCACAAAACTGCAGAATGAGAGGGCATGTAAAAAGGGAGAAGGGAAGATGGTATAGAGGGAAATAGGTGATGTACCCTAATCAAGTCAAAGATTAACAATGAAGAGAAACTAGCTCTCCATAGTCTATTAGGAGAAAGGCATATAGGGGAATGGACAAAAAAATAAAGGGCGAGATTGAAACCGGGTAAAGAAAGAAGGAAATATAATTTCAATGGCAATAAGAGATTCCACTGAAGAACACTCCCGTGGAGGAAGATATTCTGCAAAAGATAGGGCCCTTAAACAGAAATAACTGAAAGAATTTGGGATTTGGAGACACTACTCATCCTTCTTCAGGAGAAAGGGAATCCAAGCTCTTAGAAGCAACCAACAATCAGAAGAGAGTAAGGGCATGGACTCAGAGAGGAGATTTCATGGCAAATGGAGGGTGGGAGATTATCATGGATAGTTAAAAAAAAGAGAGAGAGAAAGGGTAGTACAGTTATCTCTTCCATATTGAGGGGATTTAGAGTACAGCACCTCTGCCATTTGGAAAATCTCCATAAAATGTTCTGGCCCTCCCTTCACACCAGAGAAGTCTGAATTATTACGGTATTAAAAAATAAAATATGTTTATATTATACCATACTATTCATATATTTCATGCATTTCTGAGTTTCTAAACTTTTTCTTTGTCATCTGCTGGCCTTTGCATGTTCTCTGTGGCTTCCACAAAACTCCCCCCCCCCAAATTTCCATTTAATGTCTTATGCTGACCTGTGATATATTGAAACCACAATGAGGAAAGTTGCAATGTGGAAGGGATAAATGTAATAAACTGTACAATCAGGAAATAGGAAAACTCCTACCATAAGTCAATATTTCTATCTTCTCTACTTCCTGCAGGAATTCACAGTTCTTAGAGTGAGGCAAAACAGAAAAAGGTGGATTGGGGATAAGATCTTTTAGGCAATGACATAGAAACTATAAAGAAGATGAAACTCAAAATAGGTACTTTAAAAGCTTTAATTTTATTAGGAATACAGAGACTAAAGATGGAATAAATGACTATAAGGGCCAAGGAATAAAAATCCAGAATTAATGGAAAGGGAAGAGAAATAATGAAGAGAATAAGGGAAGAAATCTTTTTATTTAGGAAAAAAAAGCAGAGAAAATGTAATAAAAAAGACTAATTAAAAAAGTTGAAAGGGAGGAGAGGAAGAATTTTACTTGACTTAAATGAGAGAAAAAAGAGGGGGAAATAGATAACTAGGTAAAAGGAAGAAAGAAAAAACTTAATAAGTTACACAAGACTCCAAAATTAGAGAAAGAGATGAAAAATGGGAAAGGGAGGAAAGGAAGTGGTGGTAGGACTTAAAGGTGAGAGGACAAAAGGCCTTATCATTTAATGGGAATAGGAATGCCTTAAAATAGATTAAGCTAAAATAATTGAAGAGACAAATTACTATCTTTATAGAGGTGGGGAGATTCTCATTCAGAGAGTGTGAGCTCCTTGAGCTTAGGGAGGGTATTATTCTTCTGGCTTGTGTTTACATTACCAGCATTTAGCACAGTATTGGAACTGAGTAAGCACTTAATCAATGTTTTAATCTATTTATGTCAAATAATAGTTGGGAAGGAGAACATCTTTGCTTTACTCTTATTATATCGGGAAAGCTTCCAGTGTTTTTTCATTACACATGTTTTTAGCTTTTGGTTGTGGAGATTCTTTCTATCCTACTAAAAAAATCTCTATACGCCTTTACTTTTTAGGTGTTTTTTTTTTAAATCATAAATCACTTTTATACTTTGTAAAAGCTTTTTTAAAATTCATTTGTCATTTCAGCTCTTCTTAGCTTTTAATATAATTGTTATTGTTTTTAATTGTTAAATCATTTTTTCCTAATCCAACTAATCCAACTTAATCATAATGAATAATTTTTTTTGGATAAATTGTGGTAGTCTTTTGCTAAGGAGTAATTTAAAATTTTGAATCAATAGACTTTAATAAATACTAAAATACAATTATGTTTCTTTGTTTCATCTTTCCTGATTTGGGTGTTAGGAGTATAAAAAGCAAGCATATACAATTTTTCTTTCTCGATTTTAAGAATAATTTTATAGTATAAATATTAATTGTTCTTTAAAAGTTTGATAGAATTTCCTATACCACAAATTTTTTTTCCTTTTGATAATTCCATTTTAGCTAATTCAATTTCCTTTTCTGAGATTGGATTATTTAAGATAGCCAATTGATGTTTTTTTAATTTGGAGATTTTATATTTTTTTAGGCAACCCTCTACTTCTTTTGAGTCTTCAGTTTTGTTGGCATATAACTATATAGTAGATCCTAATGATTCCTTTTCTTTCTTTGAGTTTGTTACCAAACTCTTTCTCATTTTGTTAATTTGATTTTCCAATTTATTTTTAATCAGTTTATCAACTTTGCAAGTCTTTTCAAAGTATCATATTTTAGGTTTGCTTATAAACTCTTTAATTTTTGCTTCCAATTTATCTATTTTTCCTCTTTTGTGCTCATTTTAGGTTCATGTATTAGCTTTCTATTTTTAAGTGCATATTCAGTTCATCAATTTTGTCTTTTTCTGTTTTTGTTAACATGTATTTTTAGGAATGTAATTTTTCTTCTCTGGACTGTTTTAGCTGCCTCCCAGAAATTTTGGTATGCTGTTAGAACATATTGTTAAAGTAAGTATCCAAAAAGAAAGCAGTGATCCCCAGCCTAGCTTCATAAAGAACAAGTCATGCTAGAGTAAACTAATTTTTTTACACCATTAGTAAACTGGTAGATCAAGGGAATGATACCAATATAATTTACCTATATTTTGGTAAGGCATTTGATAAGTTTTTCATGCTATTTTTGTGAAAAAGTTGGAGAGCTGTATGATAGATCATAGTATAATTAAATTATTTTGATACTGGTTGAATAGGAGGACACACTTAAAAAAGTAGTCATTAATTGTGTGATGTCAATGTCACATTGGAAAGAGATCTTCAAGGGACCTCTATCCCAAAGATTTACACTTGGCTATATACTCTTTAATATTTTTATCAGTAACTTGGATAAAAGTATTGATAGCATACTTATCAAATATACAAATTCCACAAAGAAGAAAGGGAGAGTTAACATAGTGGATGACAGGATTTTTAAAGATCTTGACAGGTTGCAAAAATTTTATTTTAATCTAGTAATATTAGATTTTTGTGTCTGGACCTGTAGAGTTCCAATGTATGGGACTCTTGGTGAGGAAACTTCCTCTATGGCAACTTATAATCTTAAATAGTTGCCTTGGACACTGATTTGCCCCAGAGGATTTACTGAGGATAAATGTAAATTTGATTTGATTTGCCCAGTGGATTTAACAGGGATAAATGTAAAATGTTATGCTTAAGTTCCAAAAGTCAACCTCACAAATACAAGATGGAGAAGACATAATTGGGTATCACTTCTCTGAAAAAGAAATAGAGGCTGGGAAGTTTGTTCAGTATCAGTCAACACAGTGATCTGGAAGTCCAGAAAGCTAATTAAATCTTGGGCCACATGAAGAGATGAAAAAGACATAGGACTAGGGGAGATGAGTCCCAGTTGTATTCTACCCTGCTCAGACTTCAGCTGGAATGCTACTCTGTTGGAAAGGATATTGATAAGCTAGAGAGTATCCAGAGGAAGTCAACAGGATGGGAAAAGGTTTTGAATTCATACCAGTTGAAGGAATTGTAGATGTTGAACTTAAATATGAGAAGACTTAGAAGGGATATGATAGCTGTCTTGAGAACAAGTATTTGAATGGATATCCTGTGGAACAGGGATTTATATTTGTTCTATTTAACTACAGAAGGAAGATCTAGGCTCCACAGGAACAAGTTAAAGGAAGAGTATTTAAACTTGACTTAAGGAAAAATTTAATAATTACGCCTACCCAAAAGTAGAATGAGCTGCATTGGGAGATGTTAGGTTGGTCCTCAAGCAAAATCTAGATTTTTATTCAGACATGAATTAGATTAGACAGTCTCTTAGGTACTTCCAAGTTCTGAGATTCTTGATTTCTGTAATGTTTGTGAAACTTTAACATGTTAATATTAAACTAACAATGCAAACGTAAAATGATTGAAATAATGTCCTCAATTTCAAATGTTAAATAGTTTAAAGAATCAAGTGTTGTAGAGTGGAAAGAACACCATCCTAGAAGGCAAGAGAAATTAACTCTGGAGGCTACCCATGTGACTGAACAATACACTTAACCTCTCTGGGCCTCAGTTTATTTAGTTGTCAGATGGGAATAATAATCCTGCTCTATCTCATAGGATTGTTGTAAGGGTCAGATGAGATAATGGATTCAAAGTTGCTTTGAAAATTGCAAAGAAGTATGCAAATGTAAAATATTATCTCATCTCTAAAGATTCTACAATTCTTTTCCATGTAAATCATAAAGTAATAGGGTTAGGGATTGAAAGGGACATCAAGTTTTATCATCCACCCCCTTCATTTTATAGTTGATGAAAATGAAGCCCAAACAGATTAAATAACTTGTTCAAGTTAAGGGAGGCAATAGGTGGTGGAACCTGGATTTGAACCCAGGTCCTCTAGGTTTTTTTTTCAACTAATTCTAAATTATATACATATTCATTCACTCAAAAAATTGACTAAATACATACTATTTTCAAAATACTTCATTAGATGCTGAATGTATAGCCAACACAAACCCCTCTACAAGTGCAAGTGATCTCATTTCATCCCAGCTTCTCCAGCAAACTGCCCCCTCTAAAGGCCCTGCTCTCTCATTTATTTTCAGTCTCTGCCTTTCCAATTACTACCTACAAATGATCATGTTTCTCTCATCCTCACAAAACCCTCACTTGATCTATTCATACCTGGTAGCTATCACCCCATTTGTTTCCTCCCTTTTGTGGCTAAACTCTCTGAGAAGGCTATCTATAACAGGTGCCTCCATTACCCTTTCCCTCACTCTCTTCTCAACTCTATAATCTAGCTTCCAGCATAATCATTCAACTGAAAGTGCTCTCTCCAAAGTTACCAATGATCCCTTAATTGCCCAATCTAAGAGACTTTTTTCCACTCCTCATCCTTTTCGACCTCTGCAGCTTTTGACATCACCTTTTCTCTCTGGTATTTTCTTATCTCTAGGTTTCGATGATACTATTCTGTCCTGGACCTCCCTTTTATCTGATCACTCTTTTCAGTCTCCTTGGCTGGATCTTCATCCAGGCCATGCCTGCTAACCATGGGTGTCCCATAAGCCTTCTTACTGACTTGGGGTGTTTTCATTGGCTGTCCATCATGCCTGAAAAGTCTCTTCCTCCTAATCTCCACCTCCTGGCTTCTCAGCTTCCTTCAAGTCCCAGTTAAAATCTTACTGTCTGCAAGATGGCATTCTATAATAAGCTTCTACAAGAAGCTCCTTCTGATAACTCTTAATGTTAGTGCCTTCACTTTCCTGATCATCTCTGGTTTACTCTGTACATAGCTTGTCTGAACACAGTCATTTACAAGTTGTCTCCCCCATTAGTCTGTGAGATCCTTGAGAGTAAAGACTCTCTTCTGCCTTTCTTGGTAAGCTCAGTGCTTAGCACAGTGACTGGTGTGTACTGGGTACTTGGTAAATGTTCATTGACTAACTGAACATAAATAAGAATAACACACGGTCCCTACCCTCCAAGAGTTTATAGCTAAGTAGAACCTATAATGCCCTAACAATAAGGAGTCACCATGGGACAAGACCAAATAGTCAGTTTTACTCACTTGCCTAGATTCTGGACAGCATCACTATCAGTCATTCTTGAAAGATAATAAGTGGGGTTTTTAAATTATTTCTTGGGGCAATGGAGTTCTAGGAAATAGGAAAGAGGTTAGTTCTCCCTTCTACTTACTCCTCATTCACATAAACCATGATCCCTTCCATCATGAGATTATTTGATCATTGTGGCTCTACGAAGACATAATTTAAAGTGCCAGTTCCATGGGCTGAATGTGCCCCTCTTGGGTAGGGGATGGGGGAGAACATTTTGCTTATAGCACAGATACCACCTAAAGTGCATATTTGAAACTACTTTATTGATTTTTTCAAAAACTAAACATTGACATACCACCAAATACCTGCATGCCATGGTGACAGACAGCTTAGAAATACAGATCTAGAAGAAAAAGCTCTGTTAAGAGGGAATCTGAACAATAGAATAAGAAGTTACTAATTAGCAAAGAGGCAGCTGTTTTTTCAAAAACATACACACATACAGTGTTTCGCAAAAAGTCTGTGACTAAAAAATAAAATGAAAAAGCTGTCTGTATGGTTCAACCAGAGCTTTGATGTTCACCTTTAATATGGGAAAGGAACTGTTTACAATGAGACAGATTAATTGGAAACTTTAGTTTCATATATTCAAAACAATTCCTGGCCAGGTGAATTTTTAGACAGATCCATACAATTCCACTTCCTCCTTTTTCACAAAAAAGGCAAGAATAAGACTTGAGTCACCAAATGTAAATTCTTTAATTTCCTCCAAGTTTAAACTATCTTCAATCTAGGAAGCTTTTTCATGTAACTTCCATATAAAGAAAGGTAGAAAATTGTGCTTTTGTTGAGATTCAATTTTCTAGACTAGAAAAATGATCTAGATCTATTAAACATTACAGCCCAGCATTATTTCTTCAATTAGTAATAGAGCATGAGTGATATGCTGTTTGGGGCTATCAATTTAACTAACAATTAACACAGTGCCTGGCACATGGCAGGTGCTTAATAAGTGTTTACTGATAGATTAGTTGGTTGATTGAGTCCCTAGATTAGTCCCCACCTCATAAATTATAGAGGATCTCCTTTTAATTGAATCAGGCAATCACAGGTATGACCTAGGTATGAATAATGCCTAGACATCTCTATGGAATCAATCAATAAAAGGTATAATTTAGGTAGACACAATTATTCCAAGGAAGATTTAAGTGTTTTTGACCTGTTGGATAAAATAAATGATAGCACATAGGAAAGTGGTTGTTTGAGGACTGTCAGTCACACCCTATTGGGACTTAGATAAAAAATGTATGTCAGTTCAGAAACTGGCAGGCCAACCTAGTAGGTTAAACAGTTCCAGCCTAACCAGGTGAAAAGGATTTGGTTGGGTTATAGAGAAAATGAGAAGAGTATCTTCCCCTTTTCCCATTCCCCTAGACCAGAGGATGAACTTGTGAACGTCAATAGGCATTTTAGCATTATTCCTGAAATATCAGTGGATGATGGCATCCTCTACATCAGATGCTTTGGGAGCCAAGGACAAGCTAGATACATTGTAAAGATATCTTCAAGAATAGATAGCTAAAACTAAGGGGAACTTGATGAGGACTCCATAAATGGAGAAAAAGGACTTTCATTCAACCAAGAACTGTGAGTTATATCTTTGCCACAAGTATTTTCTAATCTTGGGCCCACTTTCCTATGAATTCTACATGTAATTATGGAAGAACATGTTCCACACTGGCAGAGTGGTGGTTGAGGGACTGATCCCAGATGATATGCTGTGATAAAAAGGCGGGTGTCTTATGTCCAGATATGGGCTTCTACATCGTAACCAGTAAGTTGGATCAGGAAGCCCCCTTTTTCCTTGTTCCTGGGGAGAGTGAAATGCAATCACCCCTATGGCTTACCCGGGGTTACACAACCAGTGATTGAGGTAGATTTGAACCTAGGTCTTCCTGATGTCAACTCCACCTATTAATCTACTACTTTGAAAATAAGGGATACACAGATAAGAACACATGTAAGACAGAAGAGAAGCAAAAAGCTCTTTTTTCCATTTTTTTTCCTTCCAAACCTCACTCTTTGCTTCTGCCATCTCTTCAAATGAGAATGTATGTAAAATGCATTGCAAATTTCAAAGCTTTATATAAATATGAGCTGTTAGTATCAATGTAATCATTAATCTCCTTCCTACCTCACAATCTTCCTCCCCTCTCCCCCCAAAAAGAAAAAAGAAACCACTGAACCAATTTTTATGGATTTTTAAAAAATAGATTGAGATTTTATACTTAGGGACCCTTTAGATTTGTGTGGTTTTTTTTAAAATTTGCAACATTTTTCATTTGCAACATTTTAATTTGCAACAAGACTCATCTTCCTGAGTTCAGATCTGGTCTCAGACACTTATTAGCTGTGTGACACTGGGCAAGTCACTTAACCCTGTTGGCCTCAGTTCCTTATCTGTAAAATAAGCTGGAGAGTGAAATGACAAACCACTCCAATATCTCTGCCGAGAAAACCCCAAGTGGGATCACGAACAGTCTGAAATGACTCAAAAACAACAAAAGAATGCAGTGTATCTTATTTTTTCAAAAATAAGTCTGAAGATTATGTATGAACCTAAGGAACCTATGCAGGATAAAAGAAAATTAACCCAGAAAAAGATTTTTTGCATGTATTTCTTGATTTATTTTGTTTACATTGTATGACTTTTTACAAATTTAATGTAATTTTGATGGTTTAACGTTTGTCTCAAAAACATGAATTCTGATTAAACATTTTCTGCAAAATGACCTTAATGAGCAAATAACTTGAAAGTTCAATATGTCAATATAACCATTTTGTATAGGTTTTTAGTAAATTTTTCTTCATTTTTAAGCTTAACATTTTATACATCAAAATTGAGAAAATAATGGATTAAAAAAAAAAGGAAAATAAGGGATACACTTCAACATCACATGGAGAAGACTTTTTAAGACTATCCTAAATAATCATTCTGCCCAAGAAAATTTTCATAAGCCAATAAGGGATGCAAGGAAAACAGAAGCATCCTTGTGCAGAATGTTTAGTGAATAAAGTGTTCTGGTTAACTGAATTTTTAGGTTAACTGAGAATCAATCAAAACTTACTTTTTGCTTCCCACTCTTGTTGAAAATATTTCTACATCAGGTGTGAAACAATGATGTCCATTATCACCACTGCTACTCAATATTGTACTAGAAATGTTAGCTTTAGCAATAAGAGAAGAAAAAGAAATTGAAGGAATTAGAATAGGCAATGAAGAAACAAAGCTGTAACTCTTTGCAAATGATATAATGGTATATATAAGAAAATCCTACAGAATCAACTAAAATACAACCTGAAATAATTAACTTTAGCAAAATTGCAGGGCATAAAATGAACCCACATAAAGCACAGGCATTTCTATATATATTACTAGCAAAGCCCAACAGCAAGAGATAGAAAGAAAATTTCCATTTAAAGTAGCTGTAGACAATATAAAATATTTGGGAGTCTATCTGCCAAGGCAAACCCAGGAACTATATGAACATAATTACAAAACACTTTTCACACAAATAAAGTCAGATCTAAATAATCAGAAAAAAATCAGTTGCTCATGGGTAGGCTGAGCTAATATAACAAAAATGATAATTCTACCTAAATTAATTTACTTATTTAGTGCCATACCAATCAAACTACCAAAAATTAATTTACAGCACTAGAAAAAACAACAAAATTCATCTGGAAGAATAAAATGTCCACAATATCAAGTGAATTAAAGAAAAGAAATACTAGGGAAGGTGGCCTAGCTGTACCAGATCTTAAATTATATTATAAAACAGGAATCATCAAAACCACTTGGTACTGGCTAAAAAATAGAGTGGTGGATCAGTGGAATAGGTTATGTACACAAGAGACAGTAGTCAATGATTATAGTAATTTATTTGATAAACCCAAAGACCCTAGCTTCTGCGATAAGAATTCTCTATTTGACAAAAATTGTTGGGAAAACTGGAAAATAGTACGGCAGATACTAGGCATAGACCAACATCTTACACTGTATACCAAGATAACGCCAAAATGGGTACACAATTTTTATGTCTATAAAGGATAATACTATAAACAAATTAGAAGAGCAAGGAATAGTTTACCTGTCAGATCTATGGAGAATGTAAGAATTTAGGACCAAACAAGAGATAGAGAACATTATGAAATGAAAATGGATAATTCTGATCACATTAAATTAAAAAGTTTTTGCACAAACAAAGCCAATGCAACCAAGATTAGAAGGGAAACAGAAAGCTGGGAAGCAATTTTTACAGCTAGTGTCTGATAAAAGCCTCATTGCCAAAATATATAGAGAACTGAATCAAATCTATAAGACTTCAAATCAATTCCCAATTGAAAAATGGGATAAAAGGATATGAACAGGTAGTTTTTAGATGAAGAAATTAAAGCTCTCTATAGTCATATGAAAACATGCTCAAATCACTATTGATTAGAGAAATGCAAATTAAAATAACTCTGAGGTACCACATCACACCTATCAGATTGGCTAACATGACAAAACAGGAAAATGATAAATGTTAGAGAAGATGTGGGAAAATTGGAATGCTAATGCATCGTTGGTGGAGTTGTGAATTCATCCAACCATTCTGGAGAGCAATTTGGAACTATACCCAAAGGGTTATAAAACTGAGTATGCTCATTGATCCAGCAATACCACTTGAGGTCTGTATCCCAAAGAGATCATAAAAATGGGGAAAGGACCCACATACACAAAAATATTTATAGCAGCTCTTTTTGTAGTGTCCAAAAATTGGAAAGTGAGGGGATACCCATCAATTGGGGGAGGGGAATGGCTGAAGAAGTTGTGGTATATGAATATAATGGAATACCATTGTGCTATAAGAAATGATGAGCATGCAGACTTTAGAAAAACCTGGAAAGACTTGAGTGAAGTGAGCAGAACGAGGAAAACACTGTACATAGTAACAGCAACACTGTGCAATGACCAACTTTGATAGACTTAGCTCTTCTCAGCAATGCAATGATCTAAGCTAATTCCAAAAGACTCATGATGGAAAATGGTATTCACATCCACAGAAGGAACTATGGAGTCTGAATGTAGATCGAAGCATACTATTTTTACTTTTTCTTATTTCATTTGTTTTTTTTTCTTTCTAGTGGTTTTTCCCTTTGTTTTTAATTCTTCTTTACAACATGACTAATGTGGAAATATGTTTAATATGGCTGTACATGTATGGCCTATATCAGATTGCATGCTTTCTTGGGGAGGGGGAGGGGAATGACAGGGAGAAAATTTAAAACTCAAAATCTTGTAAAGGTGAATGTTGAAAACTAAAAATAAATAAATAAATGTTTTTTTAAAAAGAAAATATTTCTACAATGTAGCTATATATTCACCTGCCTCAGTGAGCAGTCAGCGGAGTCATTTTTGGCATTTGTATGTTCTTGATATATCTATGCTACAATACCATCATAATAATCTTATGGCCTTTTATGGATGGCATATATTAATTTGAGATGCCCACACAAGATGTGTGCAATTAACTTGAAAAACAAAGTATAAATGCTTAGAAATGATCCATGTTTTTTTCTCCAGAACTTTTAACTTAAGTAGAGGACTTGCTGAAGGATTAGGCTACCATGATGTGGAGCTTGACAGTTTTATCTCTTGAATTGATGGGAAAGAAAAAAAGAACATTCCCCAAACACATAGCTTAAGGGAAAGAAGTTAATTGATGTGCTCATGTTTCAACCAGTGCAAGACAGGGCAAATGAGATAATGAAAAGAAATCCATATGGCTTCTGCACCTGGAATCAACCTGTCTGGACATTAGATACTGGTGAGTTGTTTTTTTTTGTTTTTTTTTGACAGAAAATATAG
The DNA here is from genome assembly GCF_003287225.1 of Phascolarctos cinereus. Classification (NCBI taxonomy): domain Eukaryota; kingdom Metazoa; phylum Chordata; class Mammalia; order Diprotodontia; family Phascolarctidae; genus Phascolarctos; species Phascolarctos cinereus. Next base: position 133,660,561 of record NW_027555736.1, read on the forward strand.
TTTCTCTCTGACAGAAATGACAAGGAAGCACACATGAACAAAACATTCAAAATGCTCAAAGAATTTGATTTTAGTTAGAGGAAATTCTTTTGCAAAAACAAAACAAAACAAAAAGAAAAAAACATAGACCCTGTCTGTCCCATTAAAGATTACTCTGCTTGAATTTTTTTTCCTGTGTCTTTATGCAACAACAAAAAAATCTTACATGTATGTAATCATCTCAAAAATCTCAAAATAGAAACAGGGTTAAGATATATTAAAATATAAAAAAGAAACATCTCAAAAAAGAGACAGTCAATGGTGCAGCTAGGTGGTACAGTGGAGTACCAGGCCTGGAACACTTGAGTTCAAATTTGGCCTCAGACATTTACTAGCTGTGTGATCCTAGACAAGTCCCTTAATCTCAGTTTGCCTCAATTTCCTCATCTGCAAAATGGGGATATATTAGTACCAACCTTCCAGGATTGTTATGAAGATCAAATGAGATGATAATTGGAAAGCCCTTAACACAATGTCTGGCACATAGTAAGTACTGTATAAATGGTAGCTATTATTATTGTTGTTATCATTAATTTTAGCTTGAGAATAACCTTTTGAATACAATTCTCTTATTTAACAGATGAGTAAACTAAGTCTTAGAGGGATTCAGTGACTTGCCCAAAGTCACATAATCAGCAGCAAGACCAGAACTAGAACTGAGAATTTCATTACTGAATATGAATGCAAAAATCCTAAACAAAATGCTAGCCAGGAGATTACAACAATATATTACAAAGATAGTACATTGTGACCAAGTGGAATTTATACCAGGAAGGCAAGGATTGTTTAACATAAGGAAAAGTATTAACATAATTGATTATATCAATAACAAAGGTAAGAAAAATCATATGATTATATCAATAGATGCAGCAAAAGATTTTGAAAAATTCCAACCCTCTTTTCATTAAAAAAAAACCACTTGAAAGCATAAGTATAAATGGATTTTTTCCCTAAAATTGTTAAGATGCATTTGCCTAAAACCATCAGCAAGCATTATTTGTAATGGGAATAAGCTAGAAGCCTTCCCAGTAAGATTGGGTGTGAAACAAGGATGCTCACTGTCACCAATAATACACAATACTGTATTGGAGATTGCAGCAATAAGAGAAAAAGAAGGAATCAGAATGAACTATGAGGTAATAAAACTTTCTCTTTTTGCAGATGATATGATGATATACTTAGAAAATCCTAAAGACTCAACTAAAAACTGAGTTGAAACAATGAATAATTTTAGCAAAGTAGCATGATATAAAGTAAACCCACATAAATCATCAGCATTCCTATATATCACCAACAAAAAACCTTGCAAGAAAAGGCAGTAAGAGATACCCCCATTTAAAATAACTCTAAACAGCATAAAATACCTGGGAGTATACCTGCCAAAAAAACCCAAACAAACCAGAAACTGCACGAACAAAGTTATTTTTTAAAAAAAACTTTTTTATACAAATAAAATCAGATTTAAATAATTGGAGAAATATTAATTGTTCATGGGTAGGCAGGGCCAATATTATAAAAATGATAATTTTACCTAAATTAATCTATATTTTCAATGCCATCCCAATTAAATTACAAAAAAATTATTTTACTGAGTTAGAAAAAAATAACAACAAAATTCATTTGGAAGATCAAAAGGTCAAGAATATGAAAGAAACTAATGAAAAAAAAAGTAAAGAAAAAAGGTTTAGCAGTACCAGATCTTAAACTATATTATAAGGCAGTAATTATCAAAACTATCTGGTACTGGCTAAGAAATAGAAAGGTAGACCAGTGGAACATGGTAGATATACACTTTATAGCTACAAATGACTGTAGTAACTTTGTGTTTTACAAGTGTAAAGACTTAAGGTTAGGGGATAAAAATTCACTATTTGGTAAAAAATTGTTGGGAAAGCTGGAAAGTAGTCTGGCAGAAATTGGGCATAGATCAATATCTTACACCATTTATTAAGATAAGGTCAAAATGGATACATGACCTAGATATAAAGAGAGATGATACAAGGAAATTTGAAGAACATGCAATATGTTTGTGCATGTGTGTGTGTCTATGTCTGTGTGTGTAGATAGAGAGAGACAGAGAGATAGACAGAGAGACAGAGACAGACAGAGAGAGAGAGAGATTTGTGTCTAATTGGAGCCATCTGTGGAGTGGTGGGGGAGAAGGGGGGGAAAGAAATGATAACTATATTATATACGTAAAAGGAAAAGCATGTTGTATATAATAGATCTGCAATTTCATTGCAATCCTCTCTTTTCAATTCAGTTTTGTTATGGAAATGCTTGGTTTATTTCTTAAGTTCAGAATTAAAAAATTAAACTGGGAAATTTAAAAAAAAACAACCTAGAACTCAGGACTTCTGACTCCCAAACCAACGATCTTCCCACTATTCCAAATTCTGCCCCCACACCTAACACTTTGGTCTTCTTGCAGTCTTATTCTCAATTCCCCACACACCTAAAAATAGTACTAGTTATTAGTCAGCTTTAGACTACATGTGCTATAGATACAAAGAATTTTATGGTCATTAAGCAATTATTCTTGTCAGGACCTCCTGGAGATAGGCAGAAGCTTCTCTTATTTCAGGAGTGGGGATGGAAGAATCTTTTCTATCTTCTTATCTATGCTTCTTTCTCAAAATAGCCTACTCTTCCTAAATATCATGAAAGCTAGTAAGAAATTACCCAGCAAAGCTCTTGAACTTTTCAAAGAAAAAGATGTTCCATTAGCAGAGTACTTTTCTCCTTGAGAAACAAGTAAATTACACTTTAAGAAAATCCTAAATACAGCAATTTGCCTTTAAAGAATGAATAAATTAGACTTATTAACCACATTACAAAAGTAATCAGCAATTCTTGCTGATTACTCATGTACCCCAGCACTAATATTATCCATTCTTCAAGAAATGAATAACCATAGATTACATTTACAAAATTTGCTAAAATGATTCTATTTCCAACAGCTTTTTAGTTGAGTATCTGTTACAACCTCTACTCAAGTCTTACCTCACTATTCATCATAGCAGTGCATAGTACACTGGGCTTGAATTCAGGGATACTTAGGTTCAAAGCCTGCCTCAGACTGTGACTAGCTGAGCAATTCACTTATTGAGGGGTCTATGCCTCAGTTCCTCATTTGTAAAATGAAGTATCTGGACTTGTTGGCCTCCAAGGTCCCTAAGCATATAACTCTGAATGTTCAAAGACTTTATCAGTTAAATACAAGTTCAGGCAGGTTCTATCAATCCAAAAGTCTCCAATTATAAGCCCAGGAACAGAATTCTTCGAAGGATCAGCTTAGCTGATATCTAAGAGGATCATCACCAAAAAGTTAGCAAGCAGGTAAGGAATTTTTTTTCGAGCTCATGAATTCATCTTCTAAGGCAGAGGTTCTTAACCTAGAGTCTGTGAACTTAACAAAAAAACATTTTGATAACTTTATTCCAATATAATTTATTTCCTTTGTAATCCTATGGATTTTATGCATTTCAAACCTATTTTTCCTGAGAAGGGGCCCATAGTCTTCACCAGACTGACAAAAGGAGTCTATGACATATAAAAAGATTAAGAACCCCTGTTCAAGAGTATAGTGAAGTCACAACCACCATTAGAAATACGTACAGCAGTGAAATCACATTTTTTTAGGGCAATTGGGGTTAAGTGACTTGCCCAGGGTCACAGAGCTAGTAAGTGTCAAGTGTTTGGTCTGAGGCCGGATTTGAACTCAGGTCCTCCTGACTTCAGGGCCGGTGCTCTATCCACTGCGCCACCTAGCTGCCCCAGTGAAATCACATTTTGAATAATCTGTTACACAAAATTAGGTTTACCCCACAATATTTCTTTCTACCTCTCTTTTTTACATGCTCAAGGGGTACTACACAAAACTATCTTTAAAAAAAAATTGTTTAATGCATTTGTCTGCATGTCTATCAGAATCTTGACCTTATCTTTGATTTTGTTCTCCATAGTGATAAAAAGAAACTGATGAAATATATATTACACACACACACACACACACATATCTATCTATCTATCTATCTATCTATCTATCTATCTATCTATCTATCTATCTATCTATCTATGTAAAATTCCCACCCACACACCACAGGAAGGCTTATAGAGCAGCTTTGTCAAACAATAATTATGAAATATTTCATTTTAGCTGGCAGCCAGAATTATAGTTGTCTGGGACACTCGCTTCCAAAACCTGCCCATTATAGACAGCTGAAAAATATCCCATAATATGACAGCAGCAGAGCTCTAAATCCCCCTGGACAACTGCTGGAATTGAATATTAGCGCTCACAAAAAACTGGCTGAATCCTCAGGTTTCCTGAATCTAGTGCCCACTTGTTCCTTGGTGGTAATAATATGATGATTAAATTTTGTATCAAATTTAAACACTTTTCCTTTTTTTGCTACTGTTAAATATTTTCCTTTTTAGGTAGTCATTTGTGCATCATAACCCAAAACAACTGTTCTTTAATAAGGCTGGAACTGGAGTGAATTCAAGACGTCTGTGCTGTCAAGTTTAGAACTATGAAAAAATTATGTGAAAGAAAAACAGAATCCCAGGGCTCAGCTATCCACCTTCCCCACCCTACCCCCACCTCCCTGCTTTACCACCTACTTTGTTTTCTCATGGGACAAAAAAGGAGACAGAACAAAACCTTTGTGACATTAGAGTCAAGCCGGCCAAAAGAAACAGCATAGGATCCAGGGTACTTCATTTCTATTCGTATTTCTTATTCTGGCTTTTTTTTTTTTGGTCTGGACCTGTGATTTCATCAGTCTAGGGAACTATTCATGTGGAAACTCTCTGCATGGATGCAGCTCAGTAATTACTTTGCAGTTTACAGCTTTAGAGAGTTGTAGCGGGCTACTGAAAGGTTAAGTAACTTGCTGGTGGTCATCCAGCTAGAATGTGACAGAGACGGAGCTTGACTCCAGGTCTTTCTGGCACCCAAGTCAGCACTCTGTCCACCACTCCAACTAGACTTTCTTGCTCATTCCTTACATACCTTAAACTCCAATCATTTATATTATACTTGTTGAGTACCGAGGCCATGCAAGGCACAATATTAGGTGTCACATGAGAGACAAAGACTAATGGTTAACATTTATATAGTACGTTACAATTCACAGAATGCTTAGCATATATCTGATCCTAGCAACAACCTTGTGAGCAAAGGAGTACAAATGGTATTATACACATTCAGCAAGTGTTTAAACCAAAGCATAAGTGACTTGGCCAAAGTCACATGGTTGCTAAATGATAATTCAAAGCCAGGTATTCCGACTCCAAGGTCAGTAGTCTTTCCATAATATCATGCTCCCTATATTGGGCATTGCATCTGAGCTAATAAGAAAAGGTTATTTTATTACATGACGCCCATTTCATTATTTCATTAGGTAGTTCTAAGACTTTTGGGGGCAGAGATTCTTCATTTGAAGACTTCCCCTTGGCCAGAAGATGACAAATGTTAGTGTGGAAAGTCTAATAACAAGTCACAGGTAGCAGGTAAAATGTATGCAGGTAACCACCAGCATTTGAATCTCCAGAACTTTTGGACATTACTCTCCGGGTCAAGGAAAATAAAGCTAATCCCTCCACACAAAACTCTTCAATTAGTTAGGCAGTTATCGTGCCCTCTTATTCTTCTCTCTCCAGGCAAGCCACCTCTTCCATAAGCAAAACTTGCCCAGTTTTTTAATTGATCTTCATATGTTACAATTTCAAAGCCCTTTACCACACTGGTCACCCTCTAGCTCAACAACGTATTTCTTCAAAGCTGGTGTCCAGAACTAAGCATAGGACTCAAATAACATCCTACTAGGATATGTTATAACAGAATTGTTATCTCTTTAGTCCTGAAGTGATGCTGCCTAAGATAAAATTAAGCTTTGAGGGCTGTTAGGCCACACCATTGAGAATCATCATTACTCTAAGTACTTGACCTAAAAATTTTCTCCAACACTTTTAACTATTTTAAACAACCAACTATCTTAGTTTAAGTCTATACTCAATTTAAGACAGTTTAAGACACACAGCCTATTCTACCTATGTTGATGCCTGGCCTGACATAGTAATAAAATCTTCAATGACAATAATAAAAACCCTCCAGCGTCTACAGCAGAGGTATAATACATGAAGCCCACAACACTCCCAAGTATGACCAGAATCAGGTTAAAACGTAATTGAGAAATATTTAACAAAATCAATAGCAATACAAAAAAAACAGAGATAACATTACATTTTAAAACTAAGTCAATATGTAGCTACAGGGATCCTTATGTACAGAAGAGTGGTCCCCTTTTCTATTTGAAATAGAATTGAACAAACTCCTCACACTGCCCTTAAAGGTCTTCCACATTCTAGCTTATATTTGCTTTCCTCGCCTTATTTCATTATCAATTTCTTTTGTGCATTCTATATTCCAACTAAATTGGACCATTAGGGGCACTCCAAATTTGATACTCTTTCACCTCTGTGTATTTATGCAAGCTCTACCTTTTACACTAGCTCTTCAGTTTCACCTTTTAGAATATTTCCTTTACTTCAGTACTCAAGCTCAGGTAGCACCTTCTCTGTGAAGCTTACTCTATTCCTCTCAACTGTTAGGGCTCTCTCCTTTCTCATATTACCTTATATTATACTTATCTGAGGATGTTTAATCTGAGGGACTAAATTCACATGCCCTACTACAAATGACACCTCTTGAGGGCAGGGACTTTTGTCTTTGTCTTGTTTTCCCAGCACCTAACAGAGTGATTTCCATATAGTTGAAGCTTAATAAATATTCCCCGAACTAAAATGAACTGAACAAACAGCTCACTTTGGTTTGAATTATTCTGGAGCTTGGGTCATCTGCTCATTCGTAAGCACAGCATCCTAATATAGTTGACTAAGTACAGTGCTCGTCTGGGAGTTAAGGTGCTAGCATGCTCTGTCACTGATTTCTGTGGTAACCAGAGCAAGTGTTCAGATAGTCTATCCACTGTAGCTAGGTGGCACAGTGGATAGAGTGCTGGGCCTGGAGTAATGAGGTTGATGTTCAGTCAATTCAGCCATGTCCAACTCTTCATGACTCCATTTGGGGTTTTCTTGGCAAAGATACTGGCGTGGTTTGCCATTTTCTTCTCTGGATCATTTTACAGATGAAGAAACTATGACAAATAGGGTTAAGTGACTTGCCCAGAATTCAGATGTCACAATGGATAGAATGCTGGGCAGAAAGTCAGGAAGACTCATCTTCCTGAGTTCAAATCCAACTCAGACACTTTCTTAGCTATGTGACCCTGGACATATCGCTTAGTCTTTATTTGCCTCAGTTTCTTCATATATAAAATGAAGCATTATAACCCACTCTATTATTTAAGAAAAATACCAACCAAGTATAAGATAGCTCCAAATCGGTATCACTTCTGTTTAAAAACAAACGACACTATCTCAGAGAGCCACGTGGGTATTGAGGCAATGTGGTGCAGTGGGAAGAGTAATGGATTTGGAGTCTGAGATTCTTAGGTCAAATACCACTGCTGCCCCCTACTACCTATTTGATCTTAGGCAAGTCACTTCCTCTCTCTTGACCTCAGTGTCTTCATCTGTAAAATGAAGGGATTGAACTAAATGACCTCTAAGGTCCCACCCATCACTAAATCTGTGATCCTAAATATCCAGACTGTTTATCTGTGCTGCAGTTTCATTGCTCAAAATAAGCCAAGTCATTTAAAAGGACTAGTAAAAGACTGCTGTTGTAGTGGTGTTCATTTTAATGGAATTTAGATTGTACTTCACCTCAAATGAATAGGGAACTGGACTATGCCATATTCTCCCTACCACCCCACAGCTCTGCCCTTGGACAGAGCCCACAGAAGGGTTAGTTATGGGTTTCAGCTGAGTGTATTCCATGGTGTTTTATTAATTCTCTCCCAGGTTATGGAGCAGGAGTGAGGAGGGGGACCACAGCATGGGAATTCCTACTTAGCAATGGAAACAAAATCATCATGCTAACACACCAACATTAATAAACAGGAATATTGGTCATGGAGCCAAAGGATCAGAAAAGCAGTAAACAGTGCTGGAATTAGAAACTGAATCAAAACTGAAATCATACAACAAAGTCTCAAGGAGCTAGCTAACGGAAGATCTTTGGTAGAATCAGGCAGACAACTTCAGTGTTGAGGGAAGGAAAAAGGTAACGTGCTTGACAGATATTTCTATTTTTTCCCATAGAACTAAAGTTCATCTGAGGGCATGTATATCTGTATTCTACCTTACCCTCCAGGTTCCACTACAGTCCCTTCAGACAAAGAGTTTCAATTATTACTGCACTCATCCTGATTGTGGATTTCAGTGGCCCGAAGTAGCCCTACATGACCATACGGCCTTCTATTGTTTTGGGCAGTGGTATAAAACCAGTTGTGTGCTGGAGCTAGCTTAAACCAGATCAGAAGAGCTAATTGTTAAAACTTCAGCGTTTACACCTCAGACAACAGCAAACACTGTCAATCAGGGCTTCAGTTACTGTTTCGTTGATTGTCAAGATCGGAGGTGGGGAACGTTGGGTGTGGCCTTTTGACTGAGTCCAAGTTTTACAGAACAAAGCCTTTTTACTGAGGGGACTTATTCTGTGAAGTTTTTAATCTATTAAATTGTAAATTCTTTGCTGGGTAGTGATTATATCATTTTTCATCCTAGTATCCTCAGAATCTAGCACAGTGCCTTGGTACACAGTAAACACATGCTTGATAGAATGAATTCAATTTTCTTGAATTGAAAGGAGAAGAGGAAGTAAATCATATGATCTTTAAACTAAGATCAAAAAGCAAACTATGGAATCTCTAGCTATTTTTAAAAGAGAGCTTGTGACTTGGTAGCCTGAAACTTTAAAGACATGCAAGCATAGGATCTCAGACTAGAACTGAAAGAGACTTCAGAGTCCAACTATCTAAATTCCTCACTTTACGAACAGATAAGGCCGCCTAGGCTAAGAGAAGATAAATGAGCTGCTGAAGGTCATTCAAGTAATAAGCAGCCAAGGTTGGTTCAATCCATGTCTACTTGAGTCCAGAGCCAGTGGTCTTTCCACTACAGTAGACCACTGCTCATATAATCCTAAAAGTTCACTCTAGCCCAGTTTGAAATTTTACGTGCACAAGGCAGGAAAAAGAGAGAGAAATCCTGATTTCTCTGAGGCCCACTTTTCCCGGCTCTTCCATCTAGGTTTGGTATTTTGGTGCTATAACAATAGTACCCACCAGTTTTATTGATGAAGAATGACATTCTCTGCCCAACTGGGCTGAGGAAAACCCTCTGCCTTAATGTGATTTTCTTTTCATGGCTCAGAGATCAAACTAACATGGCAGGGAATTTTGATCTGTGGTTTACTAATGGATCCAGAAGTGTACCAGTTCCTTAGGTTTACAAGGATGTTTTTGCAACCATAAGACACTGTGACCAAGATGATGGATTTGCTGCCAAAGCATGCACAAGAAAGGATTTTTTTTAAGTTAAAAAAGGTTCCATAAAATGAATATTCTTCACATATGTTACACTCAAGATTTTAAAATAGGATCAATACTGGAATTCAGATGTCTAGATAATTCAATTGTATCTTCCATAATAAGAATACAGTATTACAGAGAGGGCAATATTTTTTAAAATTGAATTTTTAAAAACATAAGCTTAAAAATCTTTTTTTTTTAATATAAAAGGTCCAGTACTCCAAACAAAAGCTGAATTTTTGGCTATCTTCCTCTTGCAGGGAGGGAGGCTGAGTTATGCTTATGTGTTCTCTCTAGCTCTGTATATACATATATATGCGTGTCTCTCTCTGTCTCCCTCCACCCCTCTTTTTGCCTCCTTGGAGTTGACATGAACACTGATTCAAAAATCAGACACTGCTGCAGAAGTTGGCAAGGTCAGTACTCTCCTCCCTATCACCACCCACTGGAACACCTCAACAGTGCCATATACTAACTCAACTCACCCTGGCCTCTTGCCTGGGATATGAAATCTACCTCTTCCTTTGAATTGGCTACAGGGTGCTTGCCTGAGCCACCTGGACAGCTCCAGCCAATGTTAACTTCAAGTATAAACTATGCATTCTTGGTCAATTTTAAATTAGAGGCAGATTTTCCTATTATGTGGGATAGCTTCTTTGCTTTGAGATAATGAAATAATTTATTTGTGTGTGTGTGTGTGTGTACATATATATATATATATATATATATATATATATATATATAATATTATATGTGTGTGAGTGTTTATATGTATGTATAGGTACATATACATATATACATATATACATACATATATATACACACATACATATATGGATATAGCTGAGTTGCCTATGACTAGTTAGTAATGTCTAGGGAAAACTGTAAAGAATATAAACAGTAATAATTTTACTTTTCATCTAATTACAGTATTTTATGAAATTAGAAGGCAGGAAAAGTATTTGGATACAGACAGAAAATATTCTTATATGTTTTTCTTGTTTAAATGTTTAATGTTTAATCATTTTTCTTCCAGTGACAAAAAAAAAAAGCACACCCAAGAAAGGGGCTCTGAGGCAAATAATTCTAGTTTCCTTAATCGATCAAGCTCAACATAAGGGTAGCAGCATGTTTTAGTAAATCAGGTATTGGATTTGCAGCCAGAAGACTTGGGTTCAAATTCCAGTTCTGCTGTCCCATAGGGAAAATCACTGCTTCTCTAGGCTCCAAATTTCTTCATCTATAAAATGTTGGGATTGGAATAGACAACTTTTCAAATCCCTTTCAGCTCTAAATCCTAAAAATTATTGCTGTTACTATTATTAGCTAGTATTTATATAGTGCTTTGAGATTTTCAAACCACTTTACAAACACCTCATTTTATCTTCTTAACAACGCTGGCTAGCAGAATTACTGTATTTGAAAAGCTGTGCTTGTAGTTAAGAGACTTGTAGTCTTTGGGAGCATCAAAATAAACACACATGAAAAATTAATAATACAGGGACAGTTTGTGACAAATAAACAATACGTCACAAAGTAGTACATGACCTTTATCAAATGAATGGCAGGAATAATGTATGCTACAAGTTCAGAAGCAAATTGCAGCAGCAGTTTGTCTCAGATCCCAGGAGAAGACCAAGGTCTTAGCTCATTTTAGTTGTGGGAAGTTTGCAGAGGTATACCCAGGGAAGGAATTCCAGACCAAATGAGAGCCTATACTCTTCTCATTATGAACCAGCAGAGGTCATCAGCTGGCTGATACCAGCTGAGTTGCTCAGACCCAAACCCAGGTCAATAACTCAGAGAGCTCAGAGAAGGAGATAACAATCAGATATTGCCCTGGATTAGACCACTTTGAGAGCACAGGGCAGCTAGGTGGCACAGTGTGGGGTAGCTATGTGGTACAGTGGACAGAGCACTAGGCCTGGAGTCAGGAAGACCTGAATTCAAATCTGGCCTCAGATACTAACTGTGTGACCCTGGGCAAGTCATTTAACCCTGTTTGCCTCCATTTCCTCATTTGTAAAATAAGCTGGAGAAGAAATATCAAACCACTCTAGTATCTTTGTCAAAAAAAACAACAACCAACAACAGTAAATGGGGTCACAAAGAGTTGGGCACAACTGAAATGATTGAACAACGAACACTGAAAGCTTGCAGGTGTTGAGCCTGAACTGTCCTTGAGATCTTAGAATAACAAAGCACTCACTACACCAAGAAAGCAGCGAGAACACCAGTCCAGACCATCCCTCCAGAAGTGCCACAGAACCCAGCCCTAACTTCAAATGTCAGGAAGTAGATTGGAAGCAAACTTCCCCACCTGTGCCCCTTTCAGCAAGTCAGTGAACTTCTCTTGGACTCAATTCTCTCATCTTCAAAAGGAAGAAATTGGATTAGCTGATCTCTAACTTCCCTTCCAAGGCTAAACACTGTGTTCTGGAAAAGAGAAGACTTAGGAGACGCTTGAAAACTGCTTTTGAGAATTTGAAGGTCTATTTTTGCGAAGAGGTATTAGAGTCAATTTAAACATACTTAGGCTTGGGAACTGGTAAATACAGAGAAACAGATTTTAGTTCCATATCAAGATGAACTTCCTAATGATTAGAAGTATACAAAACTAGAAGTGCATGCCTCAATAAATCAATCAAAATAAATTTATTAAGCACTACTATGTGCCATGCATTCTGCTAAATGTCTCAAGATATTCCCACCTCCCTTGTTAACAGGCTTACAATGAAGGCTCAGGGCAGCTAGGTGGCGCAATGGATAGAGCACTGGCCCTAAAGTCAGGAGGACCTGAGTTCAAATTCGGACTCAGACCAAACACTTGACACTTACTAGCTGTGTGACCCTGGGCAAGTCACTTAACCCCAATTGCCTTGCCAACAACAACAACAAAAAAAAAACACAAAAAAGGAAAACAATGAAGGCTGAAATTTTGTCAAAAAAATTAAAAAAAAAAAACATGGCAAGACTACATGAGCAGCAAAAAGCCTGGGCAAAAACAATTGGCAAATGCAAAAATTGTTATTGAATTGAGCCAAGTACAAAACATGTCCTGTGGGATTTGACTAAACACCAAGAAGAGATCTGAGTAACACATCGCAGAATCTCAAAAAATTCTTCAAGCATTAGGTAGCAGTAGAATGTATAATACAAAGTACTCCAAAAATCTTCTTACCTAAATAATCATGGAAACAATCAATAATATCATTTAAGAGGACAACAATGAGACACCATACAAAAAATTATGGGATCAGCCAAAGCAGTACTTAGAGAAAAAATTATATCTCCAAATTCTTACATCAATAAAATAGAGAAAGAATAGATCAATAAATTGGGCATGCAATTAAAAAAAAAACTAAAAAAAGAACAAATTAAAAAATCTCGATTAAACACCAAATTAGAAATCCTGAAAATCAAATTAACAAAATTAGATTAATAAAATTGAAAGTAAGAAACCCATTGAACAAATCAATAAAACTAGGATCTGGTTTTATGATGGGGGGGTGAAATAAAATAAACTATTAGTTCATTTAACTAAAAAAAAAGAAAATCAAATTACCAGCATCAAAAATGAAAAAGATGAATTCACAGCCAATGAAAACAAAATTAAAGCAATTATTACAAGCTATTTTGTCCAATTATATGTCAATAATTCTAATAATCTAAGTAAAATGGATGGGCATTTACAAAAACATAAATTGCCCAGATTAACAGAGAAAATAGAATTCTTAAGTAGCCCTATCACAGAAAAATAAATTGAACAAGACATCAATGTGCTTCCTAAGAAAAAATCCTCAGAACCAGATGGATTCAGAAGCGAATTCTACAAACATCTAAAATAATTAATTCCAATACTATATAAACTATTTGGAAAAATAAGCAAAGAAGGAGTCTTACCAAATTCCTTTTATGATACAAATATGGTGCTGATACCTAAATCAAGAAGAGCAAAAACAGAGAAAGAAAACTATAGACCAATTTCCCTAAAGAATGTTGATACAAAGATTTTAAATAAAATAATAGCAAGGAAATTATAGATATATATCACAAAGATCATATACTATGACCAGGTGGGATTTATACCAGGAATGCAGGGCTAGTTCAATATTAGGAAAGCTGTCAGTGTAATTTACCATATCAATAACAACAACAACAACAACAAATATGATTATCTCAATAGACACAAAAAAATCTTTTGATAAAACACAACACTCATTCTAATTAAAACACTAAAAAGCATAGGAATAAATGGAGCTTTCCTTAAAATGAAAAGTAGTATCTATCTGAAACCATCAGCAAGCATTATCTGTAATGAGGATAAATTAGAAGTCTTTCCAGTAAGATTAGGGGCAAAATAAGAATGTTCATTATCACCACTATTAATTCAACAACTACTAGCTATAGCAACAAGAAGAAAAAGAAATAGAAGGAATTAGAATAAGCAATGAGGAAACAAAACTATCATTCCCTGCTGATGATAAGATGGAATACTTAGAAAATCCTAAAAAGCCAACTTAAAAACTAGTTGAAATAATTAACAACTTCAACAAAATTGTAGGATATAAAATAAACTCACATAAATCATCATCATTTGTATATATTACTAGCAAAGTCCCACATGAAGAGATAGAGAAATTCCATTCAAAATACCTGCAGATAACATAAAATACTTGGGAGTCTACTGCCAAGACAAACCCAGGAACTATATGAACACAATTACAAAACATGTTTCACATGAATAAAATCAGAGCTAAACAACTGCAGAAATATTAATTGCTCATGGGTAGGCTGAGCCAATATAACAAAATGACAATTCTAACTAAATTAATGTAGTTATTCAGTGCTATATGAAACAAATTACCAAAAAAATATTTTATAGAGGTAGAAAAAAATAAAATTCATCTGGAAGAACAAAAAATTAATAATATCAAGGGAATCAATGAAAAAAATGTGAAGGAAGGTGGATTAGTAGTACTAGATCTTAAATTGTATTACAAAGTGGTGATTATTTAGACAATCTCCTACTGGCTAAAAAATAGAGTGGTTTTCAGTGAAATAGATTAGGTATACAATACACCTACATAATACAATTTGGTAAATGACCATAGTAATCTGGTGTTTGACAAACCTAAAAAACTAAGATTTGGGGATAAGAAATCAACTGTTTGGCAAAAATTTCTGGGAAAACTGGAAAGCAGTTTGACAGAAAGTAAGTATAGACTAACATCTTACACCATATACCGATAAGGTCAAAATGGGTACGTGATTTAGACAAAAGGATGATATCATAAGCAAATTTGGAGAGCATGGAATATTTTACCTGCAGGATTTATGGATAAAAGGAAGAATTCATGACCAAACATGAGATAGCATTACAGGATGTAAAATGAATAATTTTTATTACATCAAATTAAAAAGATTTTGCACAAACAGAATCAATGTAGTCAAGATTAGAGGGAAAGCAGGAAACGGGGTAAATTGTATAGCAAGTTTCTCTAAGGGCCTCATTTCTCAAATATGTAGAGAACTGAGTCAAATTTATAAAAATATGAACCATTCACCAATCAATAAATGGTCAAAGGACATGAACAGGCAGTTTTCATAAGAAGAAATCAAAGCTATCTATAGTCACATAAAAAATGTTCTAAGTCATTGCTGATTAGGGAAATTTAAATTAAAACAATTCTGAAGTATCACATCACACCTATCAGATTGGCTAACATAACAGAAAAGAAAAAATGACAAATGTTGAATGGGATGGGGAAAAATAGGGACATGAATGCAGTGCTGGTGGACTTGTAAACTGATCCAACCATTCTGGAGAGTAATTTGGAACTGTATCCAAAGGGCTATAAAACTGTGCATACCCTTTGACCCAGTAATACCACCACTAGGTGTGTATCCCAAAGAGAACTACGAGAAAGGAAAAGGACCTATATGTATAAAAAACTTGTAGCAGCTCTTTTTGTGGTGGAAAAGAATTAGAAATTAAGGTGATGCACATCAATTGCAGAATGGCTGAATAGGGTCATACACCACAGTATATGATTGTGATAGAATACTATTGTGTTAAAAAGAAATGACAAGAGGGTGTTTTCAGAAAAGACCTGTGAAGACTTACATAAACTGATACAAAGTGAAATGAGCAGAACCAAGAGAACACTGCACACACTAACAGCAATATTGTAAGAATGATCATCTGTGAATGACTTGGCTATTCTCAGTAACACAATAATACAAAACACTTCTGAAGGATTTATGATGAAAAATGCTATCCCACCTACAGAAAAAGAACTGATGGAGTCTGAATACAGATTGAAGCATACTTTTTAAAACTTTATTATTCTGGAGTTTCAGGGGGGGTTTTTTGGTCTGCATTTTCTTTTGCTAATATGGAAATGTTTTGCACGACTGTACATGAATAGTCTATATCAGAATGCACAAATTCAAAAAGCTCTTACCTTGTACAATGGTTGTGAAGCTATACAGGTGTCTCAAAAGCCTCAGAGCAGTTTTAAACTACTAAAACTAGAAATCCATAATTAAAGAGGTAAAGAGAGAGACCACGAATTGAAACCAGTGTTTCTTAGTCAAGCATAATAATTCAAGTCTCTAGGGAATCTGGGTTAAACAAGGTATGGATGTTGTGAAGTCACTAAAATAGAGCTGAAATTTTTAGGACACCTATCCTAGCTTCTGGGAATTCCCATGAGGTTGGAAAATCACTTGTATTTCTGTTTTCCCAGTTCACTCCTCCGAGAAGCTTACAGTTAACATCTCCAGATCTGAGCTAGCAAAGACTTCAGGATATCTCTTTGCCCATTTCTGACAATGGAATGGAAGAATATTTCGCAAAAGGCATGGTGTAGCCCTCTATGATAGCATGATGATATAGTGAACCTCTTGCTTCTATTTTCAGAGCAGCATGGAATAGGTAGATTGTTGTACTTGGAATCAGGGAAACTTGGGTCCAAATTCCTCCTCAAAATACCTGTTAGCTAGATGATCCTGGGAAAGTCACTTAACGTCTTTCGGTCTCAGTTTCCTCACAAGTAAAATGGAGATAAAAATATTTGTAGCACTTATTTCATAGGTTTGTTGCAAGAATCAAATTAAATAATATCTGTAAAGCAAGGACTATATAAATGTCAGTTATTATCATCATTTTTATTATTTAATAGCAACTTCAATTTGAGAACACAGTTAATTTACACTTGAGGAAAGAATAAAAGAGCATGACTTGAATAGTCTTTCAAAGGCTAGGTTTTACCAAAACATTCATAGTAACTTCAGAACAATTCAGAAATATCAAGGATTGCTAAATATGGAACTGAACTAGAAATTCCATTAGAAGTCTACGTTAGAACCAAAGTTTGGTAATCAAGGAAAGAATGAGTAATCATGAACAGTAAGAAATCACTCCTTTAAAGACAATGGCAGGTCCAAGAATAGAAGTAAGAATTTTTAGGTCCTCTGTAGTTTACTCCCTTCCCCATGTAATAGAAAACTAAAAACTGTTTCATCAGTTTTGCAGCATTCTTTTTTGGGTATGAATTCCTTAAAAGTTAGGTTATCAAGTTGAAGCTGGAATAGGAGCTACAAATTCAGGAAAACACAGGCTGATAAAACTTGGGACTTATATCACAGGAGGAGAGATTAACATGTGGCAATTCATCAATGATTGTGTAGGCAAACTTTAAAAAAACTTACCAAAGCATCAACACTGTAGACAAGGCCTCTATGACAAGGCCTTTGTATGTCTAATTTTGTTATATTCATATGTAATTGTTAAAGTCCCCTCTTTAATGCATCCACAACTGCTGCATAGTAAAGACTATGAAAGATAAGTTTCATTCTGTGTTTACTTGTAATTCAAATATTTGACCACCATAACCACTATTCAAAGTGGTCACTTTGGGGGATTCTGTCTTAATCTAACATGGCAGACATTGGCTCAAAATGTTTTGTGAATTCCCCTTTTGGAATTGCCTTCAGAGTCCATGATATTTCTTCAATTGTGCAAATCTTCATTGTTTACAGGTTATTTCTCTTTGGAAACAACAAAAAGAATGTAATCTCAAATCAAATCTTATGAATAAGACAGGGTGTTCAACCTGGGTGCTATAATTCTTATTCATAATTACAGTGCATCTATAAAATAATGTGGTCCCTCCCTAGTCCCCATCCTATCCACCTTTGCCCCTTCCACTGCGCCCTTTGAAAGTCCCATTCTGTTGTTCCCTCTCCCCCGCAAAAAGTCCCCTACTTCTTCAATTCTTCCTGTTACACTGCTACCACTAACTGAATCCTAGATATCCTTTAAGTAATCATCCCTTAAAGTCCTTCCAGTGCTGGCCAGTCATGCAGTTTGACTCATAGGACCAAGAGAAGGTGATGGCATAATCCTGGCTCCTCATTGACATTTCCAGATCTTTGCTCTGCCACCATCACTCAACAGTTTCTCTTTTCTGAAGTCCATGCTATTCAATCATACCACACTCTCCTTCCCTCCAAGACATTTTCCCAACTTCCTTAACAACTTGGCCAGTTGGCTTACAGTCTTCCTCTCTTCTCACTCCCTTGCTATTATACTTGGAAATGTCAACATTTACACTGATGATCCTCCTAACACCCTGATCTCTCAACTCTCTAACCTCCCAAGTCCTAAGACCTCTATTCCCTAGGAGCAGCAGCAGCAAGCAATAGCGGCAAGCACCAATGAATAACCACCAACATTAACCTTCATAAAAGGATTGATGAAGATTTTCTCATTTGAGCTTCACAATAACCCCATCAGTATAGGTACAAGCATTATTATCCCCATATTACAAATGAGAAAAACTGTAATTTAGTGAGATTAAATGACTTTGCCCATGGTCATAGAGCTAGAAGAACCCACAAACAGGGAGTTCCAAGAAACTCTATAGTTAATTGAAGACACACTGTTAGTGGTAAATGCATCAAGAAAATTCAGTTAATCCAAAAAAAATGAAAATAAAATAATAAAGGGGGGGAGGTTTGAGATCAAGACCAGTAAAATAGGCATAAAACCATGGTAAATATCTCAAAATATAAAAAGCATTCCCACAGTGTGGAAACAGTCAAAACAATTTTCAAAAATAAGCTTCAAAAATAATTTTTTCACAAAAAAAAGTATGGACTGGAGTCTGTAAGTAACATAACATGATACTCCTATGCCAACTTCCCAACTGAAATGATATTTTATGATCACGTTTGTAAGTTCCTGAAAATAAAGCAGATTACTGTAAAGACTGTCATCTTGCCTCTTCTATTTAAGCCCAGATGACTGCTACAAATACATCTTCACAGAACATAACCTCATAGGTCCAGAAGGGAAAATTTCTCTGCAAAGCTATCCCTTTTCATTGAATCTATCCATCTTCCCATAACTGTTTTCAGTCATGTGACTGCTAGAGAAAAATATGACTATGTTCTACTGCTCAAGTAATACATATTTCCTTAGGAAGAAATTAGAATCAGTGTCTGCAAAAGACTGCCAGATCCTATCTAGCCTGGTTAACCCTAGCTATTTCCCATGTATCCAATATATCCCCAGCTATATCCCATTTGAGGAAATCAAGAATAACTGTAATACCAAGTAGTGTTACTCTGGGAGATCATCATAAATAAAGGAAGGACACCAAATGCCTTAGGACAGAGGTGAGCAACCTGCAGCCTCAAGGCCACATGTGGCCATGTAGGTCTTCAAGTGCAGCCCTTTGACTGAATACAAACCTCACAGAACAAATCCCCTTAATAAAAGGATTTGTTCAGTGAAGTTTTGGATTCAGTCAAAAGGACACACTTGAGGACCTAGAGGGTCACATGTGGCCTCAAGGCCACAGGTTCCTCACCTGTGCTACAAGAATCAGGATGTTAGGACTTTACTATTACTAAATCAAAAATGGCATTTCTTGTGAAATCATAGAAACAAAGCCTGTGATTAATAAATTTCAGGCCATTTCACTAAAAATGGACCTTTTGGGAATTGCAATAGATTCATCTCTACTTTTAAATTCCCTATGTGCAAAATAATGTGCATACAAAATAGGAAATCGATTAGACCATTACTTAGCTGAGCTATAAGAGGATT
Organism: Phascolarctos cinereus; assembly: GCF_003287225.1. Taxonomy (NCBI): domain Eukaryota; kingdom Metazoa; phylum Chordata; class Mammalia; order Diprotodontia; family Phascolarctidae; genus Phascolarctos; species Phascolarctos cinereus. The sequence goes on from NW_027555736.1 coordinate 133,680,223, forward strand.
GGTCTCATATTTTCTTACATATTTTCTACTCACATGTGAATGTGTAAATATAGAGGGCTAATATTATTATAACTGAGACTCGTGTGGCTTCAAAAGGAACCAAGATGTTTTTTTCCTGTGATGTGGGAATGGAGAGGAAGAAGGAAAAGATGAAAGAAGAAATCCAGAAATGGAATTAGTGTATCCCTTGGCATCCCTGTTACCACACTCTGCCTCATGCTCTAGCTCTATTCTCAACCTATGTACTTATTCAAATAGTCTCCTTAGGGGCTCTTATCACATCAAAAGGAAGGTTTCCATAAAACAGGCTTAGGAACAACTAAGCAAATACAAGCACAATTTATCTTTTCCCAGGCTGAGAAAATGTTGGCAGCCACTGATTTTAAACACCATCACCATGTATGTAAGATAGGAACAGAAGTCTCTACACAGGTCTCAATGTATGTTCTCACTGTTAAACATCAGAATAATTGACAAATATTAGGCTAGTATATAACATAAGCTCTTTTGGGAGATGGGGATGAGGGGTAAGATTGGCCAGAATGTAGCCATTAGGTTCTACTCCCTTTTTCATACTATTAGTATACATGAACCTTCTAGGCAATAAACATATTAAACCCCAATTACATGCCATTATTAATTTCTAATGTTCGAGAGAAATTCTTTTTTTCTGTCAGTTAGTTATCAAACATTAAGTACTTCTTATGTAAAAGGCACTGTTCTAAGCACTACAATACAAAAAAGGTAAAAAGAAACCAGCCTCTTCCTTCAAGTAGCTCACATTCAACATGGGAGACAACATGTAAATAACTAGATATACACAAGATATATCTAGGGTAGATGAAAGGTAATCTTACAGGCAAAGGCATGAGCAGCTGTGGGCTCCAGGAAAGACTTCCTACAAGAATATGGGATTTGAGCTGAGTCTTTAAAAAAAAGAGCAAGGAAAATTAAGAGCCAAAATGAGGAGCAAGAGCATTCAGGAATGGGTAACAAACAGGAGAGATCAGAATTAGAGCGTTCATTTGAGGAACTTCAAGTAGGCCAGGTAAACTGGATGGAAAAGCACTAGTTGCTCTTCAAGGGTAAAAGGTAAGAAGGCTACAGATTGTGAAGGGCTTCAAAGGCCAGATGAGTTTATGTTTAATCTTGGAAGTAACAAGGAGCCTTTGGATTTTATTAAATATAGGGGTGATATAGGGAGACCTACAGTTTAGGAAAATTACTGTGGAACTGAAATTAAAAATAGATTAGAGTACAGAGGAACTTGAGGCAAGGAGACCCATTAGAAAATTCTTATAAATGTGCAAGGTAGAGGTGATATGAGTCTGAGGCCGGATGGTAGCTGTATGTGTAGAGAGAAGGAAACATATACTTTAGATGTTGTGAAAGTGAAAATGATAAGAGTTGGCAGTGGGTTGGATATGTGAAGTAAGAGAGAATGAGATGTTGAGGATGACAACAAAGGTGCTAGTCTGATGAATGGGAAGCCAATGATGCCTCAACAGTAATAAGAAACTCGGAAAGAGGAGATTGAAGAAGGAGAAAACAACAAGCTCTGTTTTGAACATGTTGAGTTTGAGATGCCTATGATACACCTCGTCTGAAATGTCTTAGAGGCATGTGCATATGGAGGACTGAGGCATATAGATGTAGGAATCATCTACTTACAGATGATAACTGAACCCATGAAAACTGATGAGCTTACTAAGCAAGACAGTATGGGAAGAAGAGAAGAGGAATCAGAATAGACCCATGAGTAGCAGACATGACCTGGATGGACTTTGAGAACAAGTGGTAGAAGAATCAGGGCAGAGTAGCATCGTGAAAACCTAAAGAAGAGAGAATATCCAGAAGTATAAAGTCATCAGCAGTGACAAATGCTCCAGAGAGGTCAAGAGGGACACGGATAAAGAAACAGCTAATGGTTTGGCAATTATGAAATCACTGATAACTTTGAAAAATGCTGTTTTAGTTGAGACTTCTCCAGTACAAAGAAAGCAACAGGACTTTTAAATTACTCCTAGATCTAAACTTTCCAAATATGTCTCTTTTCTCATGTTCTTTTTTTCTTTTCCTTTCCCTTCCCTTCCCTTCCCTTCCCTTCCCCTTCCCTTCCCTTCCCTTCCCTTCCCTTCCCTTCCCTTCCCTTCCCTTCCTTTCCTTTCCTTTCCTTTCCTTTCCTTTCCTTTCCTTTCCTTTCCTTTCCTTTCCTTTCCTTTCCTTTCCTTTCCTTTCCTTTCCTTTCCTTTCCTTCCCTTCCCTTCCCTTCCCTTCCCTTCCCTTCCCTTCCCTTCCCTTCCCTTCCCTTCCCTTCCCTTCCCTTCCCTTCCCTTCCCTTCCCTTTCCTTTCCCTTCCTTTCCAGACCAGGTGTCCTTATTTTGCCCTGGCAACAAATACAAGAGTTACTTACAAGCCTTATTGTACTCTGGTCAACACAGGAGCTTTGCTCAACATTTTTTTCCAATCTAAGCCAGTTCACCCCTTCTTAGGCAATGTAGTGGTTCCTCGCTCCCAAGAACTTATCTTACGATTGCCAAACTTAGTACAGACACTTGATTGGCTTAGCCCACTGCAGCTTAGGACTTCTGAGTTAAAGAGATCTGCCAGGCTCAGCCTCCCCAAAAGCAGGGATTGTAGGCATGCACCACCACACCCAGAAAGCACATTAATTTAAAGAAATTTTTAATCTCCTTGCTTCCATATAGTCTATAAGGTAGTTAACTTATAAAAATCTTGGATTTCAAGGAACACAAAAGTAACCAGAATAAGTGAATTCTCTTAAGAATCATTTTTCAAAACTGCTAATAAGGTTATGACTGTCTAGTCCCCATTTAAAAAGAACAGGAAAGTTCTAATTTGCTCTGGAATTCTTTCTTCATTTATAATTCATAATTTCTCAATGCTCAAGGGATATCCATTATCCAAGCAATATTATCATTGCAAAAAAAAAAAATTGGCTGTACTTCGCACTAAAAAATATAATCTTGGATAGAAAGCTGTCTATGCAAGCAGCAGCTGTGTTGAATAGCATGTCTTATTTATAAATAGCAAACGGATTCAAAAGTTGAGTCATATAATCAGTGCACTCTGAGTCATTGGCTAACGAAGCAAACACAGTACTTTCCTTGACAGCAAAAAGAGGTGTATCGAAATAGAGCAGGTAAACTTCTAAGAGCCAAAACTTACAGGTTAAAGGGCGATGTTAGGCAAATGCAAGCACATAAAAGAAACCTCAGATGGTCAGCCAAAGTCACATAATTTACAAAACAGTAAATCTTGTTGTAAACAGAAGCTATATCAATCTTCATCAGATGATATTTACTAGGTGACCCCTTGTTATAAGACATTATAATGTACTCTTACACGTTGCAGAAAATGTCAGTCAAAAAGTATTTGTCTTAGTAAGAAATATTGTATAGAACAAGCATTTGCCTGCGAGTCAGGACACCTGGGTTCTAGTTCTGGTTCTACCCTGTAAGTAGCAGTATTATCTTGAGCAATATCTGTGATCCTCAACTCCCTTATTTAAATCTTGATTTTGGTTTTCATATGATTTTTAAAATATATTTTTATTGCTTTCATTAAATATATCCCAGTTATATATAAAAAATTTAACATTCATTTTTAAATATTTTGAGTTTTAAATTCTCTCTCCCTCTTTCCCCTCCTTCACCCATTGACAAGGTAAGCAATATCTTATGTGATTCTGATACACATACACACACACACACACACATATAATGTATATATATGTATACATATATATATATATATATATGTATACATATATATATGAAGGAAAGAAAAAGGATAAAGACTATAATACTTTTTCCAAATGAGCAAAGAGTAGAGGTGAGGTCTTTTTGTTTGTGTTTTAATGGTTTTGGAATGTCACTATATTTTTTGAATACTTGTATTTGTTTCTATTTATTCTTATGTTAATAGGCCTGGAAAGTAGTTGGGCCCTGGAAAGCCTGAAGTATATTCCAACAGTAGCCATCAAGATAGACCAAAACTGTTGAATGGTATGTTTTAAGATTGAGTACCGTGCTAGTATATTTGGGAAATTGAGAGCTCAAGCCAACACTTGGGATTGAATCATTTTTACCAATCAGATTAATTAAATTTCCTTGCCAAATTGCTAGGCAGTATTTTAGGGCCATTAAGGTCACATTTAGTAGTGGTCAATATGCTTCACTAAGGCCCTATGCAACAAGGAGAAGGGAAGGGGTTAAAAAAAAAGTAGGTTAAAGGATAAAGAAGAAATGAGGAGAAAAGAGAAAGGGGAACAAAGGTTTGAGCTTGTCCACAAACATAAGTAGTCAATGATCAATTTCCTGACGTATATTATGATTGAAGGGACATTACCAGAGCCTACTCAAAATTACTACAAATCATATCTGAAATTCCCATCCATTAGTATTACTCCCCTGGCTTGAACAACATAAGCAGGAACTTTGTATCCAAAAGGCCACTAATAACTATATTAACTGGAAAGGGATAGGGTAGGGGCAATGGAAGCAACCTTCTCTTGTGATTTCTCTCATGTTACCATGGGTTTGATTATGCATATGGATTTTCTAAACTGGCTGTGGAAAACAAATGATGCCCATCATTTGGGAAATGACAAGACAAATTTTAAGGAAATAAAAAGAAACAAATAAGGAGGAATGCAGAGAAGTATAGCTGAACTGACACAGAAAGACAGTAGAAGACACATACATGCATGCACGTGTGCACACACACACACACACACACACACACACACACACACACACACACACACATACCCCTAAAATGAAACAATGAAAACAACATGAAAAGGTAGCTGAAATCACATTAAACACAACAACCAATATAGGTTCCAGAGAAGAAATGAAAAAACTTACTTCCTTTTACTCTGTAGGGAAGTGAGAAACTATGAATATTGACAGTTTTCAGATACAATGCCTGTGTCCACCAGTTTTGCTTGTGTTCTGTTTTGTTACAAAGTAGGATTATAGAACACAAGACATATGTTAGTCAACGGCAATGATGTTAAAACCATATAACATACACACAGAAAAGAATCACAAATCTAAAGCTATACAAGACTTCAGAGATCATCTAGAGCAGGGGTGGGGAACCCATAGCCTTGGGGCCACATGTGAACTGAACTGTGAAGTTTGGATTCAGTCAAAGAGCCACACTTGAGGACCTAGAGGTCCACATCTGCTTTATAAATAACATGCTCAAGGTCAACCAGGTAATAAACTTCAGGGGCAACATTTGAACACAAATCCTCTGACTCTAAACCAAAATTTTTAAAGCAGGTTGTGAATTGCAAAGGATTTCCATGTTGACTAGATAAAATAGAGACTAGCAAATTGAGAATTGAAAGGGGAAATTTAATTAACCAACAGAGACAAGGAGTTAGGCTAACAGCCAAAACTTAAAGAAGTTGAACTACCCCCAAGAAGAATCAGGGAGAACCTGGCCATTTGCTTTACTAAACAGATTTCTTAATGAGTAAGGGTCAATATCATGATACAGTCCTTTGTCCTTATCTGTTACAATATCTACCCACAATTTAATGTAAAGTTATCTGGGCAACAGGCAAAGGAATAGCCATTAGAAGGGTAAGAATAGTGGTGAGGGTTGGGGGGGGCACGAACTATACCAAGAAATAGAGAATTTGGTTTATGTGCAAGATTTGTTTGTTTATTTGGGCACAGGGGAGAAAAAGAGTACTTGCTTAAATTAAACCATTGTGCCAATTCTCAACCCACCTGTTATAACTTTGCAGAGTTCCTCAGTTATCCATGATTTAGCAGGATCACCAGAGTTTGAGGATCTTTTCCGCCTGACCAAGTGTTCTCGTCCACTGAATGAGCCCTGGGAATTATTTACTGGTTGGATTAGCATCTGTTCTCTTCCAATCTGGATATACCCAATCTGTATCAAAAGAAAAACTTGGATGTTTATCATAATCATTGCCACACTGTAGCATCCCAAGTATCAACATATAAACTTCATTCAACTTTTTTAAATGCTTGGAGTTTTCATCTCCTTTGAAATCTCATGCTTACCTCGCCCTCCAAAGCTGGTTGGCAAGTATGATTAACATACAATACCAAAAATGAAAACAAAAAACTGTGGGTGGTTAGAACTAGAATCCTGTGCTTTCTTCTCCTCTCCCCCCCCCACTTCAATCTGCCCACCCTTCAGGAGAGTAACTGCTCTTTGTTGTCTCTTGTGTGAAACTGCCAACAAAGCAAGACTTAAAAAAAATTCAATACTGCTGACAGCATTTCAAGATAGATTACACCTGCTCCTTTCTTCTCTTGTTCATAGCCCGCAATTTCACTGCTAAATGGTACTCTTTTCTAAATTAACTACCCAAAATTCCTTTGGAAGAGATTGACCTGGAAAGTACAGTTTAGTCTTAGATTTATTCCAGGACACCCCCTCTCTTTGCCCCTTAACTCCAAACCTGGCGCCTCCATCACCAAAAAGGCCACCATCACCAAATCACAAGGCTAAATCAGATGAAACAGCACCGTTTTAAGAGTTAATAAAGATTCCTCAGCCACACTGCTAATTTCTTCAGGAATGGCAGCCATTCAAAGCAAATGATATTGACTCCATTTTCAAGTTATTTAAAAAAGAAAGGTATCAACCTTCTCTGTGGGAAAAAAAGAAGCAAATCAAATGAATAGAGTGCCCTACCACCCTCAGCCCTAAAAGCTACAGCTAATCACGATAGAGGGTGAGACTGGTGTTTCTCCTCTGAGCAGAGATTCAAGGTTTTCATTTCATTAGAACCTGTGCCAAGAACAACTGAGAGATTTTACTGCACAAATAGAACTGTCTGAAAGCTTAGATTTTTCTCTCCTTTTCTTTGAAGTTACAACTTTCATTTGTTCACTCATACACATCAGGAAGATTGGAAGAAATGGGGGCAAGAGGGTACTGTAGCAGGATTTTGTTTGCACCTAAGGGAAGAGGAAGCTAATTTTAGAACTTCTCAATGATCACATTTTTAAAAGATTCTTCTTGTCAGAAATAAAATGACATTACAGGATGATGCATAATATTAATCAACCCACATGAGTCTATATTCAACTTATGTTCAATTGACTCCATTCTTTCCCATGTATTGTATGAAATTTCCATTACTGCTGTGAAATAAAAAACCATTAAGCCTAAAGTTTGGTTTCTTAGAAAATGTTTTCACAAATATTAACAATGCAAATCATTATTTATTGAAATATGAAGTAGTGGAGAGGGAACTGGGTGACAAGACTTGAAGACCCAAATTCATGTCCTGCTTATGATACATACTGCCTATGTGACCTCAAGCAAGTCACATGACCTCCTTTCCCCAGGGCCAATCTGCATTGGTAGAAAGAGTGTGAGGATCCAGAAGTGCCTTGGAATAAGGGAAGTGGGGAGAAATTTTGGAGCAAAATAGTCAGGAAACAAAGCCAAGGAAAATTGTGAAAAGGGGTGGCATGGGGTTGTTTGTGTAAAAGACACAGAGGTGTGAACGGAAGTATGTGTTAGAAATAGGTCTGAAATGGTATGTATCAGAAATGAAGGATAGTAGAGGATATATGAAGAGAATGTAGCATGAAAGACCATAGTAGAGCTAGGAGGAGCGATGACTGAAGTGAAAATAACGATGTGTCTGGTGAGAACAAGGACTCAGTGGTATGAAGCAAAACAGATGGGATTACTGAGAGCAACAAGCATTTATTAAGCACCTACTATGAGCCAGGCACTATGCTAAGTACTTGACAAATTTATCTCATTTGATCCTCACAATAGTTCTGGGAAGTAGGTGCTATTATTATCCAGTTGGAGAAACTGAGGAGGTTAAGTGATTTGCCCAGAGTCACAAAACTAGTTCGTGTCTCAGGCCAAATTTAAACTCAGATCTTATTGACTCTATGGTAGTGAACCCACTAGCTACCTAATAATCTATAGAGAATCTACAGCAGGCAGAGAAAGCCTTCCCATGGTCATGAAAGGATCCAGTAAGGCAAGAAAAACCCAATGGGCAGCTTACAACATCACCTGATCTACACAATGGTCCTTGTGAGTTTACTTTGGTTCTAATCCCTCCCTTTTCTTGTAGTGAAATTTCTTCATAAAACCTCTATTCATATTTACATCATAAGGAAACAAAACTTGTTTTAGGAAATGCTATCAATCACTAAACATTTATTAAGCACTTACTATGTACCAGGCACCATGCTAAATGCCAGATGCTAGTATAAACTATACCACCTCATTATAATACAGTTTTCAAATTTTCAGATATTTCTAATTTAAAATTTTCAGATAATTATATAATTATAAATATAAACTTGTCCTTTGGGCACTATTTTTCATTTGGAATGATTATCTTGGGAAGTGTCCAAAATTTGGGTGTTGTATATTAGAAACAAAAATCTAACTGACTGGAGATGAATGGTTTGAATAATTTAAAAGCTTATATACACTATGTGCTACATGACTGCTATAGGCTGGGGGGAGGGGACAAGCGGTGAGGCAACCTGAATTATAAAAGAGGTTGCATTAATGATGCGCAAACTCTTGAAAAATCAGTTAGTCTATCAGTACAGAAGAATTTAAGATCTTAAAGGACAGGAATCATCCCATTTTTTGTCTTTGGATCACCAGTCCTAACACTGTACTTTGCACACAATAGGCACTTAATATGTCTTTTAATGGAACTGAATTACAAAAGATGATGGGATAATAAAAAGATGAGAAAAAAACAGATAATATCTGATATTTGATCAACAGTGAGAGACAAATGTGGCTGAAAGTTGGATTCCCTCAGGAGATCTCAAAGATAGCAGAAAATAGCAGAGAGAAATGATTGCCTTCATTGGGGTTCTGGAAAGAATTAGCCAATGCACTAGAAGAAGTAATGCCAGATAACAGGAAAAATGTCAGATAACAGATGGATAAGTCCACTATAAACACAGCAATATGAGATATCATTTGTTCAAAGGCAGCAGGTAGATAAAGAGCTGGACACAGAGCCAAGAGGACCTGGACTCAAGATATATCTCTAACACAAACTAGCTGTGTTTCCCTAGTAAGTCACTTAACCTCTTAGTGTCCTAAAGCAACACTAAGACTGTAAGTTGCAAAGCAGATGCCAATCTGCATTGGTAGAGGGAGTTTCCTCACTGGAAATTACCTATAATAATAAAAACACAGTTTCAAAAGGAAAAAATATATTTAAATGTGCACACTCACATACGCATATTTCACTCTTGATCAGACATCAGTCATTATGCCTTATTCAAAAGAAACATGTTACACTAACTTTGTAAAGGATTGCCAATTTTTTACATTTCCTATAAGGAAAAGCCATAAACCTGAGGGGTGAGTATGGTGGAGGGCATTGAAGAAAAACAGAAGGAGAAATAGCATTAGTATAATCATGGAAATGTTCTCCTTTCTGAACATCTGACCAGAAGGAAAAGAAATGGCTAATGAGTACTAGAAATAGATCACAAATGTGACTCAGAGAAATAGGATAGTAGTTGGTAGTGGCCACTCTGTGCCAAAAGAGGAGCAACTGATAAATTCTTGATCTGCCTTCTTAATTATCTCCCTCTTTAAAAGCTGAAGGAGTAATGAAGGTTACAGATATTTTGGACCTAATTCTGTCAAGTAAGAAGGATCTGGTTGCTGAAGTGGTAGTGACAAGAAGTGGGAAGAAGTGAATACTATCCCAGAGACCTCACTGCTAAATCCCTCCCCCCAAGGAGATCAAACATACAAAGAAAGGTCCCATATACATTAAAATACTTATAACAGCCCATTTGGGGGGTGATAATGAAGGGGAAACAAAGTAGACCCCCATTATCTAAGGCATGGGTGGGGACCTGTGGCCTTGAGGCCACATGTGGCCCTCTAGGTCCTCAAGTGCAGCCCATTCAATAAAGTTCTGTGAAGTTTGGATTCCATCAAACAGCCACACTTGAGGACCTAGAGGGCCACATGTGGCCTCGAGGTGGCCTGTTCACCACTCCTGATCTGAGGAATGGCCAAACAAATTGTGGGTCAGAAATGTAATAGAATATTATTGTGCCTTAAGGAATATGCCTATGATAAACTGATATAGAGAACTCTCAGCTGAGGAAATTGTCTATACCAATGCAAGTCATCAACTTCTCTGCAACTCGATGTCTCAAAAAGTTGCCTAAAGCAAATAAATAAAACAAAAAGGTGGATCTTTTTTTAAAAGTTTTATTGGGGCAAAAGAAAAGTCAAAGAAAGATAGGACCACTGCTCAGAGCAGATGGGATAACAAGACAACAGAGAGAGGTAAGACAATCTAACTCTTACTTTGCTTTTTTTTTCTCTACCTTAACAGGAGGACCTTCTGTTGATTCTACCTTTCAACAAGAAAGGATAAAACCAAAATAGGAGATGGGTTCTCAGAGCTACAACTAGCAACTTAGTACCGGTGGCAATCTTAACAAATGGAGCCCAAGGCAAGTAGCATAAAAGAAACATTCAAATAAACTTATTATGAAACATTCATTTATGTTGGGTAAAAGACCCCAAGATGTTGACTTCTGGTGGCAGAGATCTGAGGATAATTCCTCCTAAAGGAAGAAATGGATTACTGTAAGACTAGAATGTGATGGAGCTTACCTAAGATGCAAACTTGGTACAAAGAAGTTTATCATCTGATGCCTTCTTATTTTAACTAATTATTCTGGTAAACTAAGTGGTAAGTGCAGATTTTCTAAGCTATTTTATAATCATGGTACCTCAGGACAAAGCCCCCATCACCTTGCCTTAGTAATGGTTCTTCAGGGACTTCAAACCCAGTATACATTCATTTAAATAGAGTAACTCACTGACTTTAACGTATTTAAGTCTCAAGTTCCAAACCAACTACATTCCAAGATACTGGAGGAGGCGGGAGGAAGGAGTAACAAACCCCAGACAGAACTACTAAAACACATGACCTTTGGAAAATTACACAGAAAATATGCAAAATCATGAGAAAGATACCACAGACATGGATTCTGGCAAGTGTATCAGGTTTCAAAAATGGGAAGAAGGTTGATTCTTCAAATAGTAGGCCAGTGAGCTTGACCTTAATATCTAGAAAAATTCTAAAATATATGGATAAAAGAATGGTTTGTGAGCACTTAGGAAAGGAAGTACTGATCACTTAAGAGTCAGAATTAATCCATCAAAAACAGGCTATGTCAAATGAACCTCTTTTATTTTCTGTCAGGATTAGTAAACTTGTTAATCAGAGAAAGCCACAGCCATAATATTCAAGATATTCTACAAAGTCTCTTACAATACCCTTGTGAGCAAGATAATGAGATACAAACTAGAATCTAGTATAGGCAGGTAATTACAGAACTAGCTGTAGAAATAGATCCAAAGAGTAGTGATTAATCCATCTATGTCAATGTAGATGGAGATTTCTGAGTGGAATGTCCTAGGAATCTATGCTTGGCCCTGTCCTCGATGTGTTTTTGTCAATGACTTGGATAAAGGTATAGATGGAATTCTTATCAAACTTCTGTTGAGTAATACAAAGCCAATGTACTGGTCTGCTTACTAGGTTCCATGGTAATACATGAATGCTCCACAGGTTGAAGAGTAAAAGAAGAATAATGTCACTAGGAAGGGAGGATCAGAATCATAGTAAAAAACAAGCCAGTTATCAAGCGCAAGTAATAAAACCCAAAGTGGGGCAAAAAGGGAAAGCTGTGGGAGATAGCATTATAGGCAGAAGCAATGCAGAGGCCAAGAATCAAAACAAGGTCTGAGCGAGCAAGGGGTGAGTTCTGGGGTTCAGGCTACAGGGGTTCAGTGTCAGACAAGCAAAAGTGTGTGGAGACAGACAAAGTTATCTTCTATTGCCACCACTCAAATTTATCTATGAGTGAGCACATGGTCTTATGACTGATCCTCAGCCAGCTCCATACTCTCATTGCTTCAGGAGAGGCTTAAGCTACAAGGCTTCTGTCACCACTACCCTCATCATCCTTCAAAACTACAACAAAGTCCATGAGACCTTAAGTGGCTGGGAGGGAACAAGCACACGGGATGACAGAACAAGTATCCAAGAAGGCTTTGAAAGGCTATGACAGTGAACTAAGGCAAGATGAAATTGAAGAGCCATAAATGTAGTTTTCAACTTGGGTTCAAAAAAATCAATGGTGCAAGGACAGGACAACAGAAATGCGACTACATGGTGGAAAACGATAGCTCATGTAAAAAAATAATCTGGAGTTTCTAGCAAACAGCAAGTTCAAAGTCAACAATGGGCTTGACAATCCAAACACACTGATACGACCTTCCTCTACAAAAATAAAAACATCATGTTCAGATTGAGAAAATGAGAAGTCTTGTTGGATTACCCATCTCCAGTACTCCATTTGGGGCACCACATTTTAGTAAGAAATGGCCAAACATGGAAAACATCTTAGAGAGTACAATCAAGGTGAAAGGGGGTTTTGAAATTTACTATAGAGAATCAGTTTTAGGAATTGATGATATTTAGCCTGGGGGATTATTTTGGAACACAATAAATCAAAAAGAATTTATTAAACACCTACTATGTGCCAGGTACTGTCCTAGGAAGCAGGGAAACAAATACAAAAGACAGCCCTTAAGAAATTTATATCCTGCTTGGGAGGAGGAGAAGGAATTAACAACATGTTAAATGAATGCAGACTATATACAATTAAATACAAAGTGACTTTATGGAATGGGGATCGGACTGTACAAAAACACAGAACAATGTTTGAGGGTCATGTATGAGGAACAGAGAGAAAGCCAGTTTGGTTCAAGCATGAAGAGTTGGAGCCAAATCATGAGGTCTTTAAAGACCAACAGAGGAATTCGCATTTTTGTCCTAGAGGTAACAGGGAGACGACCAAGAAAGCTTCTTGAGCAAGGGAGCTAACTATGCTTCAGGAATATTGATTTACCAGCTATGTGGAGAGTGGATTAAGTAAGAGAGATGCCGGATGTAAGGAGACCAGTATTATAATATCCTATGCAAGATTTAAGAATAGTTGGTGTGTTTGGTATAGAAAGAGATGCTTGAGCTGTTGAGGAGATGGAACTGACAAGAGTTGGCAATTGATTAGATGGGGAGGTAGTGAGTCAGACTGAAAATCAAGGGTTACTTGTAAATAGTTGTATTATGGACAGAAATAAGGAAGTTAGAAGAAGGGATGGGTTTAAGAGGAAATGAAAATACCTTGGGGACATGTTGAGTTTGAGCATACTATGATTACACCTGCCAATTGATGAAATATTCTATTCTAGTAGAACTCCACCTCTTTGAGATAGTAGGGGAGATTAGGGGTAGAGGAGAACTATGCTTCAATATCTGTTCTCTGAGGGAAACTTTTTAAAGCCTTTATTACTAGCAGCAATTGTGTGAAGTACACAATTGTTGGAATGCTTAGTCACATTAAACATGAACCTAATTATTTTCAATTTATCCCTGGCACTCAACAATTACGTGGAAATGGTATTTCCATTGAGTGGATAATTTAGCATGATGACAGTAGCATCTCAGATTCTGAAGGAACTTCTGAGATAATGTAGTTCAATCCACACCTGCACAAGAATCTCATCTGGGACAATACAGAGAAGTGGCCGTCAGCCTTTACCTGAAGATTTTTTTTTATAAGAATTCCTTAGCTTTTGAGACAGACCCTTCTACTTGGGCAGCTCTAATGATTAGAAAGTTTGTTTTCCCTTTGTTAAGCTAAAAAAGGAATGCATGCCACTTTTACCCATTTCTTCTAATTCTGCCTTCAGGGGCTAACAAGAATGAGTACAATACTGCTTACAAATACTAGCCCTTTAGGTACTTGAAGACAGCTACCCTATACCTCCTACACTGCAAATCTTTTCTTTTTCCAGTCTTACACTACAACCAGAGTACTCATCAGCAATGAAATTATGCTAGGGTGCTTTATTATTTTTCTTTGTCATATGGAAGAGTCCAATATGGAGGATTGGTGTTGAAAAGACTTTGATACAAAGACAAAAGGCATCAGTAAACCATTTTTTAAAAAGAATCTATGACAAATCAACATTCATTTTAAAAGATCTTGCTTCAGACAGATGTATAAATAGACATATATATATATATATATATATATATATATATATATACACACACACACACATATCTATATACACATACACATATATACAGAATAACCATTTATCTAAAGCAAGGATTCTTAATTTTGTATGTGTGTCATGAACCCTTTTAGCAATCCAGTGAAGCCTATGGATCCCCTTCCCATATTGTTTTTAAATAACTGAAGGAAATTCTAAACTTCAGTTACAGGATAGTGAAAATAAAGAAGTAATTTTTTTCATCCACATTCACAAATCCCCTGAAATCTATCCATGGATCCCAGGTCTAAAGAGAATGATGTTACCTTTAATCCTTTCTCTGTTGTGCTAGAATGTGTCTTGAAATCACAGTGTTGTTGTATTCAGAAAGAATGAATGGATTCACAAGATCCAATGCCTTTTCTAATGACTACACCTGACTCCATTACATTAGGAACCCATGAAATAGCTCTCATTCTACATGAAATATATTTTAAGTTCTTTGCTCATGTCAGGAAAATGCCTCTGCTAGAGGCCTGTGCCAGTTTTCAGCCCCAGCACTCAAAACTCAGCCAGCTGTTTTCAGTTATCATTTGCAGGCCTCAAAGCCAAGTTTGTTCTCACCAGGGTGAAAGGGGAACAATAGAAGCTAGAGTGCTTTCTTTACTACTGGTATTGTGCACCCACCATCTGGTGTCCCTTATTACTATTCCCTACGTTTCTGTATGTTGCCTGGCTGCTGACTGCTTTCTTCCCACTTCAACTAGCTGCTACTTCAATGCATGAAGGTCTGCTTGCTAACTGTATAGACTTTCCATCTCCTATCTTGCTGTGTTCTTCAGTATATGTGAATTCTTGATTTCTATTTGCTCGGCTAGCTGGAAAGCCCACTGCTGCCCTGACACCTCTTTTCTGCCTATGTCTCATTCATGCTATGCCTCCTGGATTGTGGTTCCTCATCCCATTACCTGTACTTGCTACCAACCTGTATCTAAGTCACAGCTCAGACAGCATATTAGATCCATAAACATAATCCCTAACTGGAATACATAGGTAATGAATCAACACATGCGAATTTTGTTTGTTGTAGGGGATCACATGTTTTTGCCACCATATAGAGTACAGACCATTCAGGAAAGAGTCATAATTTATATTTCTATATCCATAGCTAATATGATTTATTGAGCTGTCCACACTTACAAAGAAAATCTACTATACCACCAACTACGACACATCAAAATGTTCAGCAGCAGGAGATAAGATTAAAACAGGTGGTTATTTATGGTCAGAAGAACTGTATTCAGATCCCAGCCCTGATACATACTAATTGTAAAAACAACTTCCCTGACTTCCAGTTTCCTCATCTGTAAAATGGAGATAGTACTTTTACTACCCAATGCACAGAGTTATTGTGATGAAAGCACATGATAAACTTCAAAATGCTAAAAAAATAAATTAATAAAACTAATATCTTCAGTAAAGTATCAAGATAGAAAGTAAACTACCTAAATAATTAGCTTTTCTATGTCACCAATAAAACTCAACAGGAAGAGTTAGAAAGAGAAGTTCTAATCAGGATAACTAAAGAATATACAGAATATTTGAGAGTCTACATAACAAGAAACAAAAATGAATTATGCAAATATAACTACAAAATACTCTTTACAAACAAACAAACAAAAAAACAGACAAAATGGAGATCACTCATGCTTGTTCCATGCAAATATACTAAAAATTATAATATTGACCCAGCAATACTAGGACTATAGCTCAGAGATCAAAGAAAGGTAAAATAGATCCATATGTACAAAAATATTTATATCAGCATGTTTTGTTGCAGCAAGGAATTAGAAACTAAAGGGGTATTCATTGATTGGTAAATGGCTAGACAAATTATAGCGTATGAATGTAATAGGGTGTAATTACACCATAAGAAATGATGAAAAGGATGGACTCAGAAATTTGGGAAGACACATGAATTGATAGTGATGTAAACAGAACCACAAGTTCTCATTCTCTCTCTGTCTCTCTCCAAATGATAACTATGACATTGTAAAGAACAACAATTTTGAAGTACTTAAGAACTCTACAATGACCATCGCTACTCCAGAAGACCAACAATGAAGCATGTTACCCACTATGGGACAAAGATGAGGGAGAGTCAAGGGAAGTCAAGGGACAGCCTGAGATATACGTTTTCAAACATTCCCGATGTGTGTGTGTGTGTGTGTGTGTGTGTGTGTGTGTGTGTGTGTGTGTGTGTGTGTGTGTGTGTTTTACTTGACTATGATCATTTACAGGATCATAGGTTTAGAGCTAGAAGCAAGCTCAAAGGCTATTAAGTCTAACTCTTTCATTTTACACATGAATAAACTAAAGTTATCAGAGATTATGAGAAGCTTGTCTGGGGTCACACAGCTAGTAAATATTTTGAAAAGGATTTGAACTCATGTATTCTAATTCCAACACCCTATCCACTGCTCAACCTAGCTGCTTCATACAGCTTGCATTTTTGCCTTTTTAAAAAAAAAGTGATTTTAAAAAGAATTAAAATATTCCAAAAGAGGAAAAAGAATCCATAAAATATGTTGGAAACCAGTCCACTTTAGAACAGTTTTTCTGTGAGGTTATATGTTCATTTGCTTTTTAACTTTGTGTCCTGAACTTACTTTAGGGTTTCTATACCAGTTCAGAAGAAGGCTGTAAATCAGGTGCTGTCACTAGAAATATCACCAATCTTCCTGAAACAGTGCCAGCCATTTGCTCTAATGACAAAAATATGTAAGTAAAAATTTCATTTCATCACCACCTAACATTAGCCCAACTTTTTCATATTTTTAAGGAAAAAAAAACACTTAGAGCAGTGTAACAAAATCTCTGCCTTACATGTTACTGGAATTGTATAATGCTATCCTCCCTGCATCTATAAGGGAGCAAAATTACACAACTACAATCAATATCACCCTATGAAAGACTATTCTATGTATCCGCTTCACATTAAAGTTTCAGTAACCTTTGAACTTCAAGGCCTGATGACTTTCTTTTGAGAAAAAGCTGTGAGTCACTTTCTAAATCAGGGATGAGCTCTGCTCTTATTCTACATGGTCTACTCCAGTCACATATCTGGTTACAGAACAATGTTAACAGTGGTCATGGATTTGATCTCTAGGTGAACAGTTTACTTTGCAAAAAAGAACTATTCTACAATTAGAGTCCATTTTTTTTCTTAAAACAATTTGCTTACCGAATGCATGCTGTAAAGGGAATCAAATGTGAAGTGTTAGATGGTTCAATACAGCACTTCATCACTTTAAAAAAAAAAAAACAAACTTAAACATATTCTTGACAAGGACCATAATTGCTCAGCTCCCTCCAAGGATTCCAGGCGACCTCCTAACCTCCAAAGAGGCCTCTTAAATCTAAATGTATAGAGCTGAGAGCTCTTAATCTCAAATTCTCTCTCTCTGTCTACTGCACATTTCCATTTGGTTGTCATGGTATTGCTTCAAACTCAAAATGTCTTAAACCAAACTAATTGTCATGATTCTCAAACTAGCTTCCCTTCCAGACTTTCTTATATTTGTCAGTGGTACCATTATTATTTTCTCAATGGCCCTTGAAGGTTCAAAGCCTCAAGACCTTTCGAATATATGGTTCTACAGTTTTAGTCAAGGAGTTTCATTGTTGTTTAGTCATTTCAGTCATGTCCGACTCTTTGTGACCTTATTTTGGGGTTTTCTTGACAAAGATACTGGAGTAGTTTGCCATTTCCTTCTCCAGCTCATCTTTACCGATGAGCAACTGAGACAAACAGGGGTAAGTGAGCTACCCAGGGTCACATAGCTAGTGTCTGAAGCTGGATTTGAACTCATGAAGATGAGTCTTCCTGATTCCAAGCCCAGTGCTCTATTTACTGTGCCACCTATTTGCTCAAGTCAGAAAGACCCGAATTCAAATTTGGCCTCCAACACTAGTTGTGTGACCTTGGGCAAGTCACTTCACTTCTGTTTGCCTCAGTTCCCTTAACTGTAAAATGAAGATAATAATAGCACCTACCCCACAGGGTTGTCATGAGGATTGAATGAGATAATATTTGTAAAAAGCCCTTAGCCCAGTGCCTGGCATATAATACGTGCTATATAAATACTTATTCCTTTCACTTCCTCATTGCCTACTTCAGTTTCTCATCTGTAACATGGACATAATAGCACCTATCTCACAAGATTCTTGTGGGGATAAAATGAGATGACATACATAAAGTGTTTTGCAAACTTTAAAGTACTAAGTAAATAATAACTATATCTAAGCAGCTGGCAAAGCTTTTATTACCTTATCCCTTGGCTGCTACAACCTTCTAACCAGTCCCCTAGTCCCTACTTCTTAGTATCTTCTCCTTAGGCCAGTCCATCCTATCTATGGTAGTCGTAGAACACTAATTTCTTAATGTGGCTGCCCTACTCAGAAACCAATGATGTCTCTTCACTGTCCACTTGTTAGCCTAGTATTTAAGGTCTTTCACAGTGTCACTTAACCTCTTAGTGAGCCAGGCACCTAGTTAAGTCTACTAAAAAGAAGTGTTGCCAATATACATTGATGGAGGGAATTTTTTCATGGTCTGAATTCCCACCCTTCCCTAGCCAAAAAGAAAAATCAATATAGGTCAATAGTAGGCACATAAAATTAAGTGATAAAGTTAAATTTAGCAACATTCATTCCATAAGAATTTATCATTTAAAGAAGAAAACTATATTTGAGAAAAATCCAGAGTGCAATCAAGAATATTTCTTTTCCACTGACTCTTGCTTCTGGGCATTTCATCCATTTTAAGCATGCTACAAGTAGGCTGATATCTACTTTAATAATGTGTTTCTTCTTGCAAGGATTACTTCAGCTTTAGAATATTAGCCCTGCATATATATTAAATAGGTTTTCTTGTCCAGGGTACACTTTTATTTAAACAGAAATTTCTAAAATAATTTTAAAATCACAATACCTGTAATAAATTTGAAAATCCTCTTTAGTACCATTTCATTATTTAATTCCTTGCTGAATTCAAAATGTCATTTTATGCACAGGTACAGAATGAAAGAGATGGGGCTTAACAGTAGTTCATGTGGGGAAAAAAAGGCTGATGGATTTTAGTGGACAGGAAACAATAAAAGCAAGCAATGTAATTTGGTGTCCAAAACAAAGCTGATCTTAGTCTGATTAGTGGATTATAGCGTGTAGATCAAGAGAACTAATCATTTCACCAGTTTAGATGGCTTTTAGTGTTTGTGTTAAAGAATGGTAGGCCATAAGGTTAAAAAATTAAGAGGAAGTAAAATTGTGAAAGACCTTGAATATTAGGCTAAGGAGTGGACAGTAAAGAGGCATTATTGATTTCTGAGCAGGGCAGCCACATTATGAAATCAGTGCTCTAAGACTACTATAGGTAGGATTGATTGGCCCAAGGAGAAGATACAAGGGACCAGGAGACCAGTTAGAAGGTTGTAACAGCCAAGGGATAAAGTGATAAAAACCTTGGCAACTACTTAGATATAGCCATCACTTAACTGGATTTTTCTATCCTCTCTCCCCACCCCCAGCCTTCACAATAATAGAATGTTAAGACTAAATTTTACTCAGCTCAATGTGCTCATGCACTACTACTTTATAAATATTTTCATATTATAAAGTTCTAAAGGAATTATTGGCAAATCTCTTTTATAAAGAATAATAAAGTATTATGACAAAAATTTCGCTCTATGATAATGATTCATTAAACAATAGATGACCAAGTGAAAATTGAGTCTGACAACATCATCAACTCCTATCTAGGCCCCTATTCTCCCTTCAATTTTCTGCACAACCTGCTTTCTTTCAGGAATTGGAGTTTAGCTCAAGAAACTGGGGGACCAAGGGTGAGACCAAGTTTAACCAACCACCCCACCCAAAAGTACAGTAGGGGGCTGCAGAGCTTTGCCCTGGCACAGATTCTCAATTCAGCGACTGAAGCTGAAGATGTGAGTAAATCAAAGAAAGCACTCATCAGTATCAAAAATTATTGCAAATCTAATTCTATGACAACTGCAAGCAAAGACTGAAAGAAAAAAAAATGAATTCTCCACAAAGACTACATGACTGCCTAGAATAAATGAAGGATGAGTTGAAAGAAAGAATGAAAGAATGGAAGGAAGGAACTCCTAGGGTTGGCCTCCCCCTGGATCTTTGAGGTTTGGAGCACTGGGGCTTCAAGGTCCTTTGTGGCATCTCAGGATAGAGTGTTGGATACTTGGCCTGGGCTGAATGCTGCGGTACCATTCTGGTCACTGTCTGATACCCTTCCTCAGGGTTCCCATGGTCCCTACCAAGGTGATATCTGTCTACCATTGAGCTTTGGAAGGAAGGAAGAAAGGAAGGAATGATAGAAGGAAGGAAAGAAGGAAAATGGGAAAGAAGGAAGGAAGGAAGGAAGTCATTTGAGGGAAGAATTAGAAGAAAAATAAGTTTCTTAGGAGAGACAGCAGTAAACCTTACTTAAGAAATGGAATCTCTAAAAACTAGAATATGCCAGAGACTAATAATTTTATGATACAGCATGAAATATTAAAGTAAAATCAAAAGACTGAAGAAATAGAAAATGGAAGATACAAAACGTAAAAAAGAAAAAGACCTAACCTGGAAAATTGATCGAAGAGAGATAACTCAAGAATCATTAAAATATTCAAAAGCTATAATAAAACAAAACCTCTAAATACTATTTTTCAAGAAATCATAAATAGACAACAGGGCAAAGACATAATGAATCCATTGATCACTTCCTGAAAAGACCCTAAAAGGAAAAGTCCCAGAAATGTCACAGCCAAAATCGAGAGCTCCCACATAAAAGAAAAAATACTACAAAACATCCAGGAAAAAAAGCAATTCAAGTTAGCATTTATATAACACTTTTCAGTTTGCAAAATTTTTACATATATTATTTCATTTGATTCTTATAACAAACCCTGTGAGGTAGGTGCTATTATTATCCTCATTTTATAGTTGATGAAATTGAAGCTGAGAAAGGTTAAAAAGACTTTCCCTGAGTCATACAGCTAGTAACTGTAAGAGGCATAATTTGTACGCAGGCCTTCCTTATTCTTCAAGCAGTCTTAATCACTGCTCCACTTAGGTGTCTAACAGTAATAACAAGAAACTACAGTCAGGATCTCACAAGACCGGCAGCTTCCATTATAAATGAGAAGAGATCTTGGAACGCAATATTTTAAAAAAGCAAAACACATGATTACAACCAAAAATAACTTAGCTTGTAAAGTTGAATATAATTCTGTGGTTAGGGTGGGGGAGAAGTGAGATATACTTTTAATGGAATAAAGGGCTTTCAAGCATTTCTGATAAAAAGACCAGAACTGAATAAGAACTTTGATATTTAAACACAAGAATCCAGAGAAACTTACAAAGGTAAATTTATTTGACTAATTAGAAGCTATATGTTGCTGCAGTCCTAACATCTAGTATGGGAAGAAGAAACAAGTGTCCCTCCAGAACTTTAATATCTTCAAAGGGTACTTAAGGAATTAAATAGGAAAAGCATAGGGCCTGGGGAGTAGATTGGCTCTGTTCTGGGGTCTTAAGAGGGGAAAACAAACAAGGGTAAAAGGAGAAATACACTATATAGAGGGGAGGAACTTATCTTTCATAATACGGAGAATTGCAACAGAATACAAACATGGATAAAGGGATGGAAGGTGGGTATCACATGAGCCTCACTGTTATCTGAAATGAACAAAGGATTGTTGAAATACACACACACACACACACACACACACACACACACCAATTTGGTGTAGAAATACATCAAAAAAAAAAAAACAGGGATGGCAGCCAGGTTAAGAGGAAAGAAAATACCAGTTAGGGAATAGTCACAAAACACACTTTCTTATCCTGAAGGGGAAATTAAAAGGTTGGAGAGAAAAAAACTTTATAATCTGAGAGAGGAATAATTGAACAAATTGGAGTATATGTATGTAGTGGAATATTATTCCACCATAAGAAGTAATACAAGAGATTATTTCAGAGAATTCTGTGTAGTACAAATGAGCAGAACCAGAACAATTTATGCAGGGACAGCATAAAATGTAGAAAAAAACAGCTTTGAAATATTTAAGAATTCTACAGGGGCAGTAGGTGGCACAGTGGATAAAGCACAAGCCCTGAAGTCAGGAGAACCTGAGTTCAAATCCAGCCTCAGACCAAACACTTGACACTTACTAGCTGTGTGACCCTGGGCAAGTCACTTAGCCCCAATTGCCTTAAAAAAATGGAAATGAAATATTTAAGAATTCTGATCAAAGCAATGACAAACCATGTTTGCTAAAAAAAAGTTATGATGACATACAAGTTACTTTTTGACACAGGTGATAAACATGAGGTACGGAGACATACAATATTGGGCATGACCATCGTATGGATTCATTTTGCTCACCCATTATGCTTTTTTGATAGAGGGTTCTCCCTCCCTTTCTTTCCCTTGGTTAATTGGAGGGGTCCGAGTGTGTAGGAGAAGGG
Organism: Phascolarctos cinereus; assembly: GCF_003287225.1. Taxonomy (NCBI): domain Eukaryota; kingdom Metazoa; phylum Chordata; class Mammalia; order Diprotodontia; family Phascolarctidae; genus Phascolarctos; species Phascolarctos cinereus. The sequence goes on from NW_027555736.1 coordinate 133,702,904, forward strand.
GGAGAAGTGGGTAGCAATAGGGTTGGGGAAAAAAGAGGACCACTGAAACATTTTAAAATTCATAGAAGGGAACAGAAGGACATTCAGAAGGAAGCACAGACAAGGGCTGTTTTTAAAGTAATATACAGAATACATAATTTTTAAAGCAATTCAGTGTAAAATAGTGATTCACAGTTTCATACAGAATCTTCCTTCTGCATTCTGTACATAAGAAAATACTCTTTTTTTGGTATCTTAAATTTTTTGAAACAAATTTAACGTTCACTTCAATGAAGAATGGCTCAAATATTCAGGATAAGGCCCAGGCCTATAATTTTAATGGTACAGGAAACTCACAGAAGAGGAAGTTCACTGTACCCATGCAGGCTGGCACCTTCTTTGAAACTTAGAGTCTTACAGAGTTGCTACAGAGCATAAGTGTCTTACAGACACTTACAGAGCATAAGTGTCAAACACAAGACTGGGCATGGCCTGCAACACTCCTGAGAGTTCCCAAAATAAATAAAAATACAATAGAATATAGCTAATGTTAATACATGGCCTATGGTGATCCTTACATAAGGTTTAGTGGCCCTGCTTCTATTTGAGTTTGACACAACTGGCCTAGAGAAGTGAGAAATTAAGTGACTTTCCCAGGGTCCAAGGGATGTATCAGAGGTGAGACTTAAACCTAGCTCTTTCTGACTCTAAGTGCTCCTCTTATCCCATAACAGCACATTGCCTCTCAGTCCAAATATTAAAAAAAAAATGATGTCTCCTTGAGTTGGGCAGGAAGTGAATGCGCTTTTGGACTTTTATGAAATTCTATGGTTCGGGATGTACTTGTCCAGTTCTCTAACCACTGTTTCAAACAGTGGTTTCAGCAGAGCAGAATGGAATGTATTATTATGCTCTCTCATTTGTGTAATCTTTCCAAAGCTGGCCAACATTTATCCAAACAGAAATGGTCACCACACAATGTCCTAAACAGAACTGAAGGGAGTCTTCTGAAACTGTGCTTATTTCTCTTTGTGTGATTAGACAGGAAAAGAAAAAAATTCTTCTTACTGTGTTAATTAAGAGGGGTGATGCACAGGGCAAAATACTTTTCATTTATTCCTTAAAATTTAACCTCTCACCTTGCTCCATTACATGAAAGGAAGCTTCCTATTTTAATTTTTTCAGTCTTTATGTGGAAGGTTTCCCAACCTCAATTATTTATTACACATACAGGAAGAAGGGGTACTAAACTTGAATGATTTAAAATTATATTATTGCAGAAACTTTTTTTTCAGTGCTTCCAAACATTAGGAGTGAATGTAGCAGGGATTCTTCTACCTTTCTTGGTTCTGAGAAAATTTAGGTAAATAGGTAAAGAACAAAGAGAAACCAGAAACCAAGTCACAGAGGCATTTCAGAATGAGTCACTATTGTAAGAACTCCCCACGTCACTCAACATATCAGCTCTATTATCCAAAGCATGTCAGCTGAAGGATGGCAAGAGAAGTGAAGGTAGGGAAGGTAGTAAAGCAAAAGCGGTTGAGGCAAACTATTTATCTCTAATCCTCTAGAACACTGATGCACCTTTGATCTATCTCCAGTCTCAGATAATAACACTATCTGGAGACAAACACATTTTCATTTTTTAAAAAAATTGAACCTGATTTCCCTTGAACTGGAAGCCAGTATTCTCCACAAAGCTATGCTATTCTCTATCTCCACTCTCTCCTCTTTCTTGCTTTCAATGATAGCTATTGCCTGGATTTACTAGATTTGTAATGTTATTGTACTTCATTACTGCATGTAGGGAAAGTTTTCATTACTTCATTACTGCATGCAGGGAATGTCTCTAAAAATTCAGACCATGCTCACCTATCATTGTTCAAAATGACCAGCCAACTAAAGCAGGCAAGTGTGTAACTCTTTTCATATACTCCCTTTGGTTTAGCCTAATCCAATAACATTACTATTTAAATCCTTTTTCTACCTATGTACTTTCCATCAGTACAAACATTAATTGAAATGTAATTATAATTAATTTCAACATCAAGGGGCCTTTGAACTCACATAAAATAATGTGCTACAGATTACAATTTTTTTTCATTAGGTTAATTTCTTTTCTATTCTTTTCAAGTGTTTTCAGTTACATTTATGCCCATATCTCAAGTGACAAAATAGAGCTCATTTCCAGATTACTGAACTCTCCCCCTTCATTTATCTATATTTTGAGAAGTTTTTAAAATCTCTGACGCTTGTGGATAAGTTTAACAAGGTATGCTAAATAGGAAAAGTGGATGGTTGTCTGTGATTTACAGGCTGTTTTCACTGTCAATCAGTAACTTATAGAATTCAGTATTTTGGACATAATCCTTTATCTAAGGCACAGCGCCTCCACATGGTACCAAGGAAAAGAACAATCCTTTTGAAAATAACTACAAATTAAATTACTTTTACTTCAATTTTGTTCTATAATGGAAAAGGGTGCTTACTGTCTGTGTAATTATTTTTAAAGACCATTGTCTATATTTTCTCACTGTAGAACTATAGTTCTATATAATAGATAATAAACTTAAAAATATAAACACTAATCTTTACAGCCACTTATTAAATTGACGTAAAAACATTTGGGCTGATTCAAAAGGGAAGGACAATTCAGACCTTTAAACATTTTGGCAAAGGTAGGTTAAATAGTGAGAAGACAACATTTCCTCTATATACATGATAAATTCTCAATCCATGTCATGAGATGAGTGGTGCTTTTTCATTTGTCCCATGAGTAACCATGTCCATTTAATCTATGCCTTATTTGCTCCCCTCTGCTGTTATAAATCCACTTTCCTAGTAACACTTACACCCTGATCAAGCACTCTTTCAATTATTTATTTCCAGTACCCAGTTCCCAGGCCAATTCTAGGCCATGAATGATTCAGCTAAACAGAATATCAATGACAAGACTTGTGGCCTACAAGATCATATCCTGCCCTAGACTCAAAACATGACTGACTAGGAAACTCCTGAATTCCAGTCTCCAGGGACACTTTCTCCCCCAATCTTCTCCCCTCCCCTGCCTCAACCCTATCCCAAGCATTATCATTACTGCTGAAGGAACAAAGAACATAATTATTTTCTTTTTTCAATCCATGGGAAAGATCACTTCCATTAAACCTAGATAGGTTTTCAGCAATATCCAAAGGGTGCTGACCACAGATTATTTAAGGGAGAAAAGTTATTGGATAAATATATAGAGGACAAGGGCAGGGGAATAAAAACCACACAGAACAAACAAACAAAACAAAACAAAACAAAAAACCCAACTCTTTTCGTGAACTGACACAGTGAAAGGGACACAAAGGGATATAATAAACTACCTACTGACTCAGATCATAAACACCACAGGGAGCTCATGAACGAATACAAGCCAACAATACGAACAGTCTACGGTCTGACACCAGATACCAGGCAAAACAGTCCTGCAGATGCTTCGGTCTAAGAATCTGTGTGGGGTCCATTAGCAAGCCACAGAAGTCAGTAGAATCAAAGGATTAAACTTCCTGAAGCCCTGAGTTTTTTAGGATTTGAGGAAAGCTTCACTGCCTTAAACCTGTTTGTATCTACTAAGCACAAAACAAGTGACCTATAAATAAATGTTGAGTAAGTAATTGACTGGTTCTGGCCCTAAAGTGTGGGAACAAAATATATAGACGCCCACAGAAAGCACATGGCAACTGAAACATGCTAAGGATAATGTGGGCTGATCTTCAGAATATCATGAGCCAGGTATGAATCAAATGCACCAATAACTGTAGGCATGGAAAAGGCACTACAATTCCTTAAGTCAACAAACTTTTCTTACTAGGTAAAGGAGATGCACCTGTCCCCCCTAGGTTCAATTTAAAAAATATTGATCACTTATTATGTGTAAAATAATGGCTCTTGAAAGAAAGCTCTGGCTGACACTCAAGGCTACGTCCCTCACTCAGATGTGTACCCTAATTAACTCTCCAGGTGAAAGCATAAAAAGAAGTAAGACAAAAGATATAAACCTCCTCCTGCGTATATGAATGGAAGTGATTGTTCTCTGTAAGACCATTCAATGACAATATCCATCATCAGATATTACTTTGCAGAAGTTACCTTTCCTTTCAGGTAAGTTTTTTTGCTTTATCAACTTTAATAATTCCCAGCAATAGTACGTAACCTTCAGGTGTCACCTGCACAACATAAACATCCCTCTAAAGGCTTCCACTCTCAAATAAATTTGATTGTAAGGCCCTATATCTTCCACTTTCTTTTTTCCCCTCTTGTATCTAACAACTTATGTGAAAGGATCTTGGACATGTCCCCTCCACGAGGACAGCTCGGTCCTGATGTCTTTGATTGACTTAACAAAGTCCAACAATCACACCTGCACATGCAGTTTTACACCCCCCCACACACACACTGTACCCTTGATACGTACCACAGAATGCAGGACACACAAGTACACACACGTGAGTACACCCACACACAAAGATAGGCAACCACAGGTTCCCATACTCAGCCACACACATGTGAGATGCTACCCTAAGGGAGAAGCTTCATAGGAAGAAAAGCGTTAATACCAATCCACCGCAGGTGCTGACTGAAGCAAAGGAGTCGTTATAACCCAATACGTGACCCGTGTAAAAGCAGAGCTCGGCTTCTGGGATCCGACTCCCTGCTGCCCCGTGCTCTTCAACCACGAAGCCCCGGGAAAGGAAGCGCAGGTCCCGCCGCAGCTGCAAGTAGAGGTCCCGCCCGAAGGCCGGCAAGTGTAAGAGAAAGCCACGCTTCCCCAAGCCGGAGGACTGATCTGCAGAGGCGGCTGAGTGGGGCTGCCGCCGCCGGCTGCGCGGTGAACCTTGGCCACCGGCCCCCACCTCCCCGGTTGGCAGTGGCAGCAGGTGGATGTCCTCCGGACGCACCCGCTGAGGGAGCACCACTTCCAGCTCAGCAGCGGTGACGCCTCCAACTGCTGAAAAGAAGGGAAAAGAAAAGACCAAATTAGTGGCACTGGTCCCATACACCCAGCTCGTTGAGGATAACTAGCCAAGCAGTTGGGGCTCGAGTCTGGTCCCGGGAGTAATTTCCATTCCAGCAGCCATTCTCTGATCGCCCAGTGAGGCCAACTCCACCTCTTCCCCTTGCAGCTGCCTAACGGACAGCAAGCAGGGAGGTGTGCTGGAGAGGGCTTGGACACTGTTAGAAGCTTCTGACCTGGCTTGCTTCAGCCTGGAAGCCCCCTCTTTACCTTCCACCCCAACCCTGTTCTGAGGGTCACCCTCTCTGCTGTATTCGCCCTCCCTGCACACTGAGCCCGGGCCCTGCAGTGCCTTTCCACTGAGTGCTCAGGTTTCAAGCTCCAGACTCAATACACTGGAAATTCTGAACAAGCAGTGAAGACAATGGAGCCAAACAGGGAGATGATTTATATTTCCTTTCCGCATTGATGCCTAAATATACTTCTGAATGAGTATCTCACTCACCACCGTTCCTCTCCCTCACCCCCACCCAAAATGGGTTTTTGCAATAAGCCACACACGTTGAACTTCATGAAAGTTAACCGAATTTCTCGGAACGGAGGGAAAAAAAGAGAAGCATCAGGCAACTTCTGTACAAGTTAAAGCAGAAGTGGGGCAGCCTAAGAGCATCTAGACACTTTGCGCATGGAGTTGGTACAACAGACCAGAAGACCGGGGGCTGTTGAGAAAAGCCTCAGCCCGGAACTCCAGCCCGGCAGCCTCCCCTCAGCCCCGCCATTCCCGTCACTGACAGGGAGCGACTCGCGTCCTAGCCCTTCGAAACAGGACCAACACCAGGGACTGCTGCGGTGACCGCTGTTTGCGTGATGCTGCTGCTGTTGCTGCTGCTAGAGTTGGAGACAGAACCCGGTGTGGAAGGAATCGAAGGGGAGTTTGGAAGTGATGCTACACCGGCCAAGCTTCAGGGGGTGGGGAGGCGCACTGGAGGGAAAGTGGCAGTGAATGGAAAGGGGCAAGGTAGGGAAGGAAAGAAAGAGCTACCTGCGCTTGTGTCCAATCCCCCAAACAACAGCAGCAACAGCAAAGGAAATGAAAGAGGAGGTAGGAGGGAGCCGTCAAACATTGTATTTCAGTGGAGAAGCCCCACCGAACTTGTCTCTTGCAGCCGGAGGTAGCGATGGTGGCAGCCGCAGCGGCAGATCCCAAGCTGGAGTGAAGCCCTCCAGCCTTCGGAAAAATTAATTAGCGCTGCGGACAAACCCAACGTGGTAAATCCCAAGCCCCGCCTCCCCTGGAGAAAGCGGATGGCGATTGGATTCTGGCATTTCTCGTCTCCGCCTCCTGCTTTGCTATTGGTCGCCGGAGATAAAAACCAGGGTCATATGTTAGGTTGTAAGCACTTTTTTTACACGTGGTTTTTGTGTAGTGACTGGGAACCTGTCGCCAGGTGGCGGAAGAGAGTATACTCTACCTGGAGGAGAACAGGGTGTTACCTGGTCTTTTAGTGGAACTCAGGATCGCAGGGATTCTCCTGTGTTGTTTATTTCCTTCCTTCCAAGGAAAACTGAACAAAAATCACCCGGACAACTCCACTGTTAAAATAATAAATATTTTACATTCTTAAAGTATTTTTGAACATTTCACATTTATGATCTCACTTTATCCTTAAAGCAACCCTGTGGAAAAAAAACATTGTTAACCCCATTTTACAGATGACAGTACTAAAAAAGAGATAGTTTGTGAATTAGTGGCACAAAATTCATGTGTTTACCAATTAAAGCCTCTGTGCATAGTATCGGGAGGCAAAGTCACCGGGCTTTCTGGTTTGGAGCACTTTCCTACTGTTTTATGCTACAGATCTCCAGGAAGGATTCCACTACCTATCTTGACAGTGGGTCCCAGGAAAAGACAGATTAAACCAATGCATAATATAAGCAACCACTGAATTCTAGGATATAGCTTTCCAAAGGAGGGGGAAGAAGGGAGACAGTGTAGTACAAACCTATTTATGCATAATTTATTAAAAGATAGCTGGAAAAGAGCTTGTCTATATTGTCAGAGTGAATGAAGCATTATTAAGCACTTAAAGTGTGCATAAGTATTAGGCTGAGCACTGGAGATACAAGATAGTCCTTGCTCTCAAGGAGCTCATATTTTAATGGAGAAGACAGCACAGATGGAACATTTCAGCTTCCAGTCAAAAGGAAAGTTCCCATGGTCCTTAGAGTACAGAGACAAAACAGATGGTAATACTTCTTTAATTTCATTGCCACTGATAAAATTACATCAGTTTTTGATGTTGAACCATTTGACAGTGCCAAGAACTTTGGTGACAAATATTCTTTTCTGAGTCAAAAAAAAAAAGTGGCAGTAGGACATAGGAACAGTTGCAAGGCCACGTCTCCATAAGAGTTGCTTCTCAGGGTGATTGCTGCTGACACTTGGCTGGAAGCACTTACATTCCCAAGATTCTTGGGTTCAGTCAGTCAGTAAACATTTATTAAGCACCAACTATGTGCCAGGCACTATGGTAAGCACTGGGGTACAAAGAAGGTAAAAAGTAAACCCTTATGCTGGAGGAGTTCACAGTCTGATGGGGAAGACAATATACAAACAGCAATGTACACAAATAAGGCATATACAGGATAAAGTGGAAATAATTAACGGAGGGAAGGCGCTGAAATTAAAGGGGATCACAAATGGACTTCCTGTAGAAGGTGGGGTTTTAGTTAGGACTTAGAGGCAGAGATGAGAAGGGGAAGCCTTGCAGACATGAGGGCCAACCAGTGAAAATGACTAGAGCCAGGAAATGGAGTTTCTTGTTAAAAAAAAAAACCACCAGGAGGCCCATATTACTTGATCATATAGTATTGGGGGGGTGGGTAATGTGTCAGAAGACTGGAAAGGTAGAGATAGCTGGTTATGAAGATCTTTGAATGTCAAGCACATTGTTTTATATTTGCTCCTGGAGGTGATAAAAAGCCAATAGTTTATAGAGTGTGTGTGTGTGTGTGTGTGTGCGTGTGTGTGTGTGTGTGTGAGAGAGAGAGAGAGAGAGAGAGAGAGAGAGAGAGAGAGAGAGAGAGAGAGAGAGAGAGAGAGATGTGGTCACATCTGTGCTTTGGGAAGATCACTTTGGAGGCTAGGTCTTGGGCTGGCCCCATTGGAGTCCAAGGAATAATGATAGTCAAGGTAGTGTTAGTGGTGATTTGACTTCCCTGGTACTCACAAGGCAAGTATGTTTCTCTGCCTCTTCAACACCAGACCATCTTACCTCCCTACGTGAAGACTGTAAAGGCTGGGCTAAAAGTAGGACCAATGATACATAGGTTGCTATCACACAGGACTTTTGTGCCTATCTACTTGCTAATGGCAGCTGGCTAGCAGTTACAGTTAGTTGGTGGTGTGAGGGAAGAGGGCCTCTTCTCCACGAGTGGTGGGATGTTCTGTTCTTCGGGATCACTCTCCTGTTTGTCCTTCCTTGAAGGGAAAATGAGTTAGCCTATGATTGCAGCAGTGTTAAACTCAGCCGTATGAGGATCCTTGCACCCATATTAACTCAGAAAACCACATAGACAGAGCACTGGCCTTGGAGTCAGGAGGACCTAAGTTAAAATCTGGCCTCAGACACTTACTAGCTGTGTAATCCTGTGTGACCCAATTGCCTCTCCCCGCCCCCCAAAAAAGAGAACCTCATGTTAACATTATTTGTGTTCTATTGTATTTTTAGTTTATTTTGTTAAACATTTCCTATCACATTTTACTCTGATCTGAGCAGCACTAGGGAGTGTTGGGGCCTGTGAGCTGCATTTGACACCTCTGATCTAGAGCACCAAATGCCCACTAGCAATAAGGACACTTCCTAAGTGGCTTAGACTAACCCTAAGAAGACAGAAGAAGGAAATTTGTTCACATGGACAAATCCCAAATCCATTGATGAGTTTCCTGTAATGGAAATGGCCTTTCTCATTTAGCGGCCTTGCTTAGGAAGCTGTTTACTATGGGAAGGATTCCTAGAAAGTAGACCTGGACCTGGCAGTCTTCCACTTTGGCTAGAAAGGTTAAGTACCGCAAAGTCTGGAAAGAGAAGATTTTCTTTTATTCTTCAAAGACCTTGGACTTCATCCTTTAGAAAACCTCTACACAAATTGTGACCTTTCCTTAATGTCTTAAACAGAGGTTACATGACTTCCCCATAGTGGTTAGTGCCTGAAGCAGAACTTACACTAAAGTCTTCCTTGCTCCAAGTCTAGTCATCAGTCTAATCCACACACTCTCTTGCTTCTATTTTTACTGTTGTTAAGTCGTTTCAGTCGTGTCTGACTCTTTGACTCCATTTGGGGTTTTCTTGGCAAAGATACTGGAGTGGTTTATCATTTTCTTCTCCAGATCATTTTATACAGGTAAGAAAACTGAGAAAAACAGGATTAAGTGACTTGCCCAGTAAGTGTCTGAGGCCAGATTTGAACTCAGGAAGATGAGTTCTCCTGACTCAGCACTGTACCCACTGCACCACTTAGCTGCCCATCTATATACACTTCTTTGTGCATGTATATATTCTTTGTCCTCCAGTTAAAAATAAAATAAAATACTGTAGTCTTCAGTGTGTGGCAGCAGGACTAAGAAGGAAAAAAAGGGAAGGGGCAGATGCTAAAACTGGCATCAAAGGGGCAGCTAGGTGGTGCAGCAGGCAGAGCACCAGCCATGAAGTCAGGAGGACCTGAGTTCAAATCTGCCTCAGACCAAACACTTGACACTAGCTGTGTGACCCTGGCAAGTCACTTAACCCCAATTGCCTAAAAAAAAAAGTATTAAAACCGGCATCCAGTTATTATGGCAATAGCGGAAGGAGGAGAGATAACAAGTGATCAGTTACATTAGATCTTGATTCTGGAAAGCCACACAGGTGCAGGAACCAAGAAGTTTGGGAGACTCAGTGCCAGAAATTAAGGTTTAGTGAGGAGAGTTCAGAAGACAGTGAAAGATGAAAGTCACTGGGCCAAGGGCAGGTGTCCCTGGATGGTTCCAAGAAAGATCTGGAATCTCTGTGCTGACTGAGATCAATAAGGCAAAGGCTCATGTTAAGATCTTTTCCTTTTGGTGGAAGGAGAGAAGAAAAATGCTATGAGCTGTGTGTTAGATGGGCATCTGGGTATAATCTCTGGCTGTCTAATTTTCTATCCTGACCAAGTAAAAGACAAGAAAAGTGAAACAAGTAAATAGTGTTCAGAGCTCTTAAAAAAAAAAAGATAACACATATACTCACAAACTTATATCTCAAGGAGCTCTCTCCTAATTAATTTTTGTTTGAAGACCTGAACTTAAAATTTCACTACTGAATTATATAAATTGGATGAGGGAAGGAGAGACGTGAAGACAATTTGTCCTAGTTTCCAGTATCCGGAGGGTTTAACTAAAATTTTAGGGTAAGGGGTATTCTAAATAATTCTGATAATTCTGAAATCTTTATTAGTGAATTATTTTATCATTGCTATTAATAATATGATTCTTGAAGGGAGGAAACAAGCATTAATTAAGCACCTACTATGTAACAGACACTGTTCTAAGCACTTCACAAATATTTCATTTGATCCTCACAACAACCAGAGGCAGTAGGTGATATTATTTTTCCTATTTTGAGGAAATTGAGGCAAACTGAGGTTAGGTAACTTGTCTAGGGTTCCACAGCTAGTAAATGTGTGAGGCTGAATTTGAACTCAGGTCTTCCTAACTCCAGGTCCAAAACTCTAGCCACCAATCTACCTAGATTCTTTCCATGCAGGAATAGCATATATCTTCCACAAAGAGCTTCTGAAAAATGGCTGATAAGCAAGCTCATCACTGTTGAAGTTCTGTTGATTTTTGAGATTCCTCAATTTCCTCATGGAAGTTGGGTCTGAAGACCTGCAAAATAAGAAAGAACAAGCATGAGGCCCACAGATCTTCCAGAGGTCTTTGTTTTTCTCTGTCCACAGTGTGTGGGAGTTAGTAGCCTCAGCTGGGAAGCTTTCAGTGGTATTTTGATACCTCGAGAAATTATTTCAAGACTGCTCTCTCCAAAGTCACCAATGATCTCTTAATCACAGAATTCAATGACCTCTTTTCAGTTATCTTCCCTTAACTCTCTGGAACATTTAACGTTTTTAATACCTTTTCTACTTGAAACTTTCTCCTCTTTGGCATTTATGTCACTACTCTCTTGATTTTGCTCCTACTTCTATGAGAATTCTTCATAAGTCTCTTTCTCCGGTTCCTCTTCCTCTCTCCATGCTCTAAGTGCCAATATTAACAAGGAGTGTGCAGGAGCCAGCTCTTCCCAGCTAGAGAGCTGATTGTTAACTTTTCTACATGAGCATTTTATACCTTAGAAATTCACCAGAAGCTAGAAATCAGGGATTGATTTATTGTTTTGTTGTCTACACTTAATAAAGTGATGAAGAAATGATTAATAATGCAGGATAAACTTAAAAGTAGGTTGCACATACCACTGCTAAATCTGTATCCCAAAGAGATTTTTGAAAAAGATACTATTTGTACAAAAATATTTATAGCACCTCTTTTTGTGGTGGCTAAGAACTGTAAATCAAGGGGATGCCTATCAATTGGGGAATGGATAAACAAGTTGTGGTATACTATTGTAATAGAATACTATTGTGCTATAAGAAATGACAAGCAGGATGATTTCAAAAGAACCTGGAAAGATTTACATGAACTGATACAAAGTGAAGCAAACACAAACCAGGAGAATGCTGTACATGGTAACAGCAACATCATGTGATGATCAATAATACAATGATTCAAGACAACCCCAAAGGACTAGCAACAAAAAATGCTTTCCACCTCCAGAGAAAGGACCAATGTTTTCTGAACACAGACTGAAGCATACTATTTTTCTCTTTCTTCCTTCCTTCCTTCTTTATTTTCTTTCTTGTTCAAGTCTTCTTGGACAAAATGAATAATGTGGAAATGTTTAAAATATATATATATATATACGTATATATATATATATGTGTGTGTGTGTGTGTGTGTGTGTGTGTGTGTGTGGTGTATGTATGTGTGTGTGTGTGTGTGTGTGTGTGTGTGTGTATGTGTGTGTGTGTGTGTGTGTATAAACACGTATCAGATTGCCTACCATCTCAGGTAGGGGAGAAGGGACAGTGGATACAATTTGGAACTCAAAACTTTTTTTAAAGTTAAAAATTCTTTGTACATGTAATTGAGGGGAAATAAAATATTATTTTTTAAAAGTGGGCTATACCTTTTCAAGGGGACTGTTGTTAGAGTACTAAACATTCATCAGCACAAGAGTATAAATGCGCACTCTCTCTCTCTCTCTCTCTCTCTCTCTCTCTCTCTCTCTCTCTCTCTCTCTTCTTCCATCTGTGTCTCTCTTTCTCCATCTCTCCTTTCTCCCTTGGAGACCTCATCCAATCACATAGTTTTAATTATAACCTTTATACAGATAACTTTATACATATATGTATGTATGTATGTATGTATGTATTTCAATCTCCAATCTCTCTCCCTGAATTATTCTAGTCCCACACTTTCAGTTGCTTGCTAGACATCTCCATCTAGATGACTTTCAGACACCTTTAACCCTACATACTCAAAGGTGTGTGCTAAACCTGCCCCTGCTTCCAACTTCTCTACTTCTGTTTTTGAGGCTACTGTATTATACATGGATTAGAGAGGTGAGAGATTGGAGGCAGTGACCAATTAGGACTCTGTTACAATAGTCTAAGTACCAGGGAATGAAGACATAGACTAGGGTGATAACCATTTGAATAGAAATAAAGGGATTGATATGAGATTTTGAAGAGATAGAAATGACAAGACTCAGCAACTTGTTGAAAGTAGAAGGGAGGAGGAATAGGGAGTCTCAAAAAATGAAACCAGAAAGTAAAACAAAATTGCAGCTAAGTGTAAGGATGGATCACAGGTTCTCCTTAGAAAGGCAAATAAAGGCATTTACAGAATTGGTTTTATCCTGAATCCAAAGACAACAAAAAACATCATTCCATGGGACACTTAGTCATCTTGTTTTTCAGTGCTAATGATAAGCATTTGCAAAAAGACCACCATGAAGGTAATTGCTGCTTATGTGCTAACATCTGTTGCAGAGGTTGAAGAGGTGGAGAAATTCTCCCCCAAAACTGGATAAGAATTTCAAGATAAAATTAAAATATTCTTCAAAGCAAAAGTGGGCATAGGGGGAAGATAGTGAAAAATCTATTGGAAAACATGATTAAGGAGTAAGAAACAGTAAGGGCTAAAGTTTGCTTGTAGACCACACAGAAGTCTCAGACCTATATATCATGAACACTATTTATAGGAAAACTAAGAAACACTAGTCATGCATCAATATTTTTTCCTCAGACCTGTGATTTCATCTGTGTAGGCAATTCCTAAAGATACATATCAGTAACTGTTCTACAACTTATAGTCCTAGGATACTAACAGACTAGATAACCTGGCACAGGGTCACAAGGCCACTATGTGTCAGAAGAAAGACTAACCCAAGTCTTCCTGACTCCAAGGCCAACTTTCTATCCAGTATGCTACTCTGGCTCTTAAATAACTCCAAATAATATCACCAAAAAAAGGAAATATATTTTAATATAGGAAATATCTGGTTACTTATGTGAGAGTCATTTCCAAATTAGTTGTCTATGTATATAGTTCAGTCACCATAGATTTAGAGCTGATGAGGACCTCAGACGTCACCTACTTCAATCCTCTCATTTCACAGATGAGAAAACTGAGGCTTCGAGAGAGATAACGTGATGTGTCTAAGGCCACACTGGTAGCAAGTGGCAGAGAGCTTATACAAGTCCTCTGACTCTAAATCCAGAACCTAATTCATTCTATCAAGCTGGGAAAAAAGAGATAAAAACCCATACTAGATTATAACAAAAAATAAAAACAAAATACAACATGCAATTGAGGCAACTCTAACTTATGTCAGACTCTCAATTTTCTGAAGGAACTTTAATGTATATAAATCAATTACCCCCAACAAAGAGAACAAAAGAACCCAGGAAAGAAAAAACCCCCTTAGACAAGTGGGGGTTCAGACCAACCAAGGGCAATAATAACAGTTTAAAATATAAACTTTTTTGTAAACTCCTCTTGCAGATGAAGATGGTAGAGATTTATAAGCAGTATTGCCTGAGAAAAGTGATAAGTAGTGAGAAGAAAAAATATTTTTAGTAAATTTTTAAATTTTAAACTTACATACAAAACAAGAAGAAAAAAAAAATTGTCATATACACAGAAGACTATAAGAGATGATTCATTATAAAATAATACATTTCCATCTCGAGAAAACCTATATAATAAATACTACACATTGTTTTCAGAGCTGCCCAACTATTCTTTGCTTCCTTGTTGGTTTTCTTTTGTTCTCTACTGTGCACTCTTTATTTTTTCTTCTTCCTCCCCCCACCTCCGTAAAGAAGGCTACAATTAAGTGTGTGTATATATACATGCATATATATACATATATATACACATACATACCTACAAATATACACATACATACCTACAAATACACACATATATGCATACACATATACATAGGTATCTATAAACATACATATATACACATATATACTCATACATATATGTAAGACTGTATTATGCTTATATCCTCCTATCATCTATTTCTCCGAAGATGGATAGCATCTTCCTTCCTTCACAAGTCCAAGTCTTTCCATGTTTTTCTAAATCAACTAGCTCGTTATTTCCTACACCACAGCAATATTCCAACCCAATCACATCCTATCTGAGAGATTGTCTATGAAAGTCTTTCCCCCCAATTTTCTTCATTCCTTCTATTCTCGGCTCATAGATTTTGTTTATCCAAGAAAATTTTAATTTGAAATAATCAAATTATCCTTTTTACACTTCAACAATGTTCTCACCTTATAATATAGTTTAAGGTCTGATATTGCTGAATCTACTTTCTTTACATCTTTTTCCTGGTTTCTTTGAAATTCATGACATTTTGTTCTTCCAAATAAACTTTATTGTTTTTTCTAACTCAGTAAAACTTTTTTTTAGTAATTTAATTGAGATAACATTGAATAAATAGATTATTTAGATAAAATTGTCATTTAAAGAATTATATTGGTTTTACCTACCCATGAACAAAAAAAAATTTCAATTATTTAGAGCTGACTTTATTTGTATAAAAAGTGTTTTATGTTTATGCTCCGTAGTTCCTGTGTCTGTTTTGACAGGTGTACACTCAGGTATTTCATTTTGTCTAGGTATTTTAAATGGTCTAAAACTATATTGAATAATATTGCTGATACATAATATAGTTTCTCTATTTTTCACTTTTGATTAAGTCTATTTTAACTTTAGCTTTGCCTGAGATCATGGTTACTATCCTTGCTTTTTTTTCATAATATATTCTACTTCTGTCCTTTATTTTATCTTTGTATGTATCTCTCATTTTTATACTGTTTCTTGAAAGCAACGTATTATTGAATTCAAATTTTTAATCTGCTATCCATTTCCATTTCCATTTCATGGATAAATTTGTCACATTCACATGACCCACTCTGCCATCTTTCCAGAATCCTCTGGAAAAAAAATTACAAGCTGGTGATAAATCAAATTATTGTAAGGGGACATAAAGATGAAACGAAAAAAAGAAAAGGACTGAAAGTAAAATGGAAAAGATCTGTGAAGATTTTTATGGCAACCCCTTTTCATCATCAATGACATTAGAGCCAAATTATTTGGACTCTAACACCAGAGTGCCCAATGTGCTGCATGAGGAAGTAGCAACAGTATTAAGAAAACAAAGCTGAATAGAGAACTAGACTAAATCAGGTATACATAGAGAACCTCTATCTTGGAAATGAAACTATTTTAACAGTGTTGAGGGACCAATTTTCAAATTTTAGTAATAATAAAAGATTGCACAAAAGAAGAATCTCAAGGGTTATTATCATATGAACATATGATCAGAAAAGGATACATAGTGAGAAAGTTATAATCAATGGACAACTATTCCACTGGTATATATGAAATGCCAAGAGACCTATGGGAAGGTCCCCAGAAAGTGAGTGAACCCCCCATTATAGGATTTATAGTTACACACAGACAAAATTCATGCAGGATAAGAAAATGTGGATGGGTCATGATCTGTATCAGAGGGTAAGTACTCCTATCTGTGAAATCATAGATTAATTGAGGTATAAAAGTAAATTATTGAATTCTTAGTGCTGCTTTGGAGGAAGAGGAAAAGACTATCTCAGAATATTGCCAACAGGAGTCAAATAGCAATAATTAAGTTGCAACACATACCTATGCTAGATATGACTAGTCAAAAGCTTCCCTTTTAACCTTCTTTAGGCAATTTTCTCTGATTTCCTCCTAAACACCTTTGAGATAGCCCTGAACAATGCATAATTATGATGGTAATGGTAATAATAACATGTAGCATCTTAAAATTGTAAAGGGTTTTACATATATTATCTTACTTCATCATCACAACAGCCCTGTGTGTTAGGTAGGATGTCATTCTATTCATTTTATAGATCATAGGGCATTAGAATTTCCACCTGGAAAGGACTTCATAGATCACCTAGCCAAATCCTCTCATTTTAAAGATGAAGAAACTGCAGTCGCAGAGGTTAAGTGATTTGGCCAAGACCACGCAGCTAATAAATGGCAGAGTTGTGACTCAAACCCATGTCTCATCATTCCAAGCCAACTGATTTTTCCCACGAGGTATATTAAAACCTTCCAGGTGGTTTTGGCCATCTCCAGAAGAATGGCAGTCTGAATCTAATTTATCCATCTTCTGGGAAGCTGAAGATAGTCAAGCTTCCCATCTGAGCTTTTGGAACAAAGCCATTATTGAGCTCACAATCAACAAAACTCATAAACTTCTCAGTTTGTCCACCTGCTTCATGTCACTGGCTTCATTCTGATAGTAAGTGATCTTTTCTATATAAATCTCCCAGAAATTGGCATGAACTATGTTAATTATATCTACTTGATGATGCACTCTGGATGACTGGAGTTATCATTATTATTATTGAAAGCGGCCAGCCCATGAGGCAGTGCAACAGAAATTTGGACTCTGTAACACACCATGTAAACAAAGGGGAGACTTGCAAATCAGAAATAAAACACTCGCTTTAAAAAAAATGAAAAGAATTTAGCTCCTTAGCTGCACCTTCAGACCATTGTCTCTAACACCCTTCAGAATTTTCTTCGGTATATGATCAGCGAGCTCAATTGGTGTATACATAAAGCTAGTAAGTCCATGGTAAGGTATAGCTTTTATCTTATGCTTTGAGGATCAAATATATTATTCTGCATTTGGTTATTTAAACCCTTCATAACCTAGTTCCAACCTAATTTTCCAAACTTACTATGCATTGCTTCCCTTTCTGTACTCTACAATAAAGCCAAACAGGCCTCCTTGCTCTTTTGCACACATAACACTCCATCTTCCATCCCCATTTCTTTGTGCTGGATTCCTTCTGCTTAGTATGCATTATCACCTCATAGAATATCCTGCTTACTTCAAAACTCTGCTCAAGTGATAGAGTTTCATGAGCCTTTCCTGATCTCCCCAACTGCTGGTTCTCGCTCCTCACCAAAAAAAAAAAAAGTTTATTTTGTACTTACTATGTAAATACTAATATAAAGGGGCACCACATACATATATGGAAAGTTTTGCTAGTTAAAAGGAACAGAAACAAGGACAGTCATGAGAGAGGTACTGACAAAGCAGCCCCACATAGCAAAGGGATTTAGAGTAAAAGATGATCAGAGTGTCTAACTAGTATATGCCTAACATGAGGACTTTGGTTTATCAACATGAGATATAAGTGAGTCACCTCAAGGAAGAGATGCTGCTTTGGACCAGTAAGGTAGGTCAGAGGTCACAGAGCTCAGGACATTACTGAGTTCAAAGTAGAGCTGATGTTAGGTGAGCCCTTCTTTCAACTGCATCAACAACAAAAAATTACATAAATAAGGGAGAACATCAAACTAGATGCACTCCTGATGATCTTTTGATCTCTATCTGAATCTACAACTATAGGTTTCCCTATGCTGGACCTTCTGTTTGTATTAATTGAGTTGAAGCCCCAATTGAGTTGGGGCTTTTTGTATTGTTGTTGGTATTTATTTGTTTTGCCTTGGTGCACTGTTGACTCATTTTTGCTAACAGCTCAGGAAAACCCCAGATCATTTTCACATAAAGGCTTGCCTGGTCATCACTCTTTCACTATGTACTGGTGAAATTGATTTTTAAGAATCCAAGTATAGAGTTTGCCCTCTACATGGCCTGGGCAAGTCACTTAAACATCTACATCACTTAGAAATATGCCTTTATTTTAAAAAATCACTATTAATACCATGCTGTGAAGCTATACCCACTTAGCAGCATCACTAAGGCAAGGCAAAATTTGAAAATAATAACTTCCCAACAACCCATCCCACTTATTCCTTTTATTGAAAAATTGTAATCCCTGCCTGTTGTTATCTAGGAGAAGTTTTGGACCTTCATTGTAACGTGCGAATTGACATCTCACAAAATAAACATTTACATGCAATGAAGAGTAGAATTTTCTAGGATCAAAAAATGTATTTTAATAAAGAGTAATATTTTTTAAAATGCTCCTTGTTGCCCCTCTATTCTCAACCCTAAGTATTTTCACTCTGGGTGGCTGCTTACCTTCCAGTTCTCTAGTCTTAGCTTTTTCTGGTTACAAACGCTTCAAAAATTTACAATTTCTCACAAACATTCCATTTTATAGATAGGAAGAGTAAAGGGCACTGAAGCTAAACAACTTGCTTAAGAATAATTGATTCCATTAAGATAAGACTGTGAGGGTTATGCCTTTCAGTTATACATTTGTTTTTTGCCTATCAGACAGCATTCTTTTTTAACTCTCAAATTGATTTGAGTTTTTAAGACAGATATTTCATTTGTGCAGGATTGTCTATATTTTAACACTACCAACTTTACTTAAGTTCATAATTTAACCATGAGTAATAAATTGGATGAGAAAATTTAGTTGATGTAGTTCCCAAGTTATTAATATGGAAGTTAAAATAAATTAGCTCCAAAGTAGATTATATGGAGAGAAAAAACCCACAATAAAATTGTGTACTTCATTTGTAGCACCCTTACTCTTCCGCTTCCTCCCATATGCCTTAGAGTAGCTCGGTTGGAATTCCAAGAAAGTGCATTAAAACTTGGGATAGACCTGCTCCTAGGCATTTTGGTGGAAGAAATGTTTCCCCAGAATTCAGAGCAGACATAGATATCCTCCTATTACTCATGATGACTAAGGCTTTCTTCATACTGTGTAGTGATGCAAATTATTTTTTAAATGGCTACTTAGCCTTAACTACATGGGTATATTAAAAGGGCAGTCCTTGCCCCTCAGAACTTTTTCTGTTAGCCTTGAAGTGTAAGAACAAGCATGTGAGCCTTCTGGACAGGCAGGTAAGGGTGTACTTTTCCTCTATGTGGCCTCAAGCCGAGAGCTCATTATGACCCAGGTCTACCTGTGACTGGGATTAGAGTATCTCCTATTTATATCTTCTTTGTTTTGATACAAGGTCTTGGGAAATCTTGAAAAGCAGCTGGTTTCTCCCCTCTCCCAGACATCCAAGCATCAAGGTAATGGTTACCAAAGCAGTTGCTGCAGCAACAGCAACAGGAGAAAGGGAAAGAATCACCCGTGGGGAAATAGACCATCAGAAAGAGCCCACTTGGTGATGTCCCTAATGAATGTGAAATGTAAAATGGCTAATTGGTACTCCTAGAAAAGAGACTGTTTACAAATGTCCCAATGAGGTGTGAATTTCAGCTTCTCATTCATTCCATGATTTTTTTTATGGCTTAGATTCCTTTGTTCTATGTGGGAGAGACAACTGCCTGTTCCAGATCTCATTTATGCTTGTACTCTGGATGCCATTTTTCATTCCACTCTCCCCACCTCCAACTTACTAGAGAGGACCCTTTAGACTACAGCAATTCTACAAAATAGAATTGTTCCTAAGGAACTTGAGGTCGAGTTGGAACTGAAATGCTCATTCCCCTATTGAGAAGAGAGGCAACCCCAGAGCAAAGAACCCAGGGAATATCTAGGGGAGAAGTAAAGGAAAGTGATTGGTGAAAGTTAGGAGTCTCTGAGGCCTCAGCCAAGTGATGCCTGGCTAGCCGTTAGACTAGACATAGCAGAATGTTCTTCCCCAATGATCAGAGGAGTGTGGAACATTTTCTTACTTATCCTCAGATTAAGGTTGCAAGTACAGTAAACTTATCCATGGTAACAAAAGAGCAAGACCTGCACATAAGTGAAATTTGCAGGATTATTCAAAAACTTTCTCTCAGCCAAATGTTTCTTTATCTTTTCTCTGCCAAGAAAATAAACTAAAAAATGAAATGATCTGAGTTTCACCTTCTTTCTAGTCCAATTTCTTCTAGGGAAAGTGTCAACAATCAGCAAATACCTCTAAAGGCAGGGACAAGAAGAAAGGAACAACAGGCCATTAACTCCCAATTACCAAAACTTGACTGTACTATGTTAGGAGCCCATTCAATATGTAGGAAAACTGAAACAGAGACAGGTGAGGTGACTTGATGGCCAGGGCAGGCACACTCTGACATGCTGTTATTTGGAGTGCAATGAAAGTTTACCTCTTTCTCCCATCAATGCACCTCTCTTGATCTTCCTCTGGAGGTAAAATTCCGTCATGAGAAATTGATTACTTTCCATTCAGACATTTTGTCTCTAGGCATTCCCTATAAGATATGGATGCCCCATAAGAGGGAACATGTTAAGCCATTGTCAGCAAAATATTTTTGCATACATAGGCCCTTTTTCTCTTTTCTGATCTCTTTGGAGTACAGGCATAGCAATGGTATTTCTGGGTCAAAGGATATGCACAGTTTAGTAATTTTTCAAATAAACTCCAAATTGATTTCTAAATGGTCATCCCAATTCACAGCTCCACCAATTCATCAATGAATCTATTCTCCTATAACCCCTGCAACATCTGTCATCTTCCTTTTTTGTCGGCTTTGTCAAGCTGATGAATATGGGGCAAAATTTCAGAGTTGCTTTAATTTGCCCTCCTCTAATTATTATTAATTTGGCATATTGTTATATGGTTATTGATAATTTATATTTATCCCATTTAGAGCTAAATTTAAATTTAATCAAGTCAATTAAATTTAAATCATTCTCACATATTTTGAGAATGAAACCCTTAGAAACTTACTGCAAAGATTTTCTCCATATTGTCTCCTTCCCTTCTTATTTTAGCTGCCTTGCTTTTGTTGGTGCAAAAACTTTTAAATTTTATGTAATCAAAATTATTTTGCCCTCCAAGATCCTCTCTAGATATTGTTTGAACACAAATTGTTCCCTTATCCACAGATTTTAAAGGTAAATTCTTCCTTGCCCCTATAATTGGATAGGTTTTTTTTATGATTTCCTTTATTTCTTCTTTATTTATTGTGGAGTCTTTTCTATTTTGATAATTCTACACAATTTCTTTAACCAACTCTGTCTTTTCTCCTTATATAAATTGATGTTGTGTCTTCAGGATTTTATCCTTGAGTACTTCTCATCCCTTTTGAGCCAATTTAAAGCAGCTAGATGGCCCAATAGACAGAGAAGAATTAGACCCAGAGTCAGAAGAATTGAGTTGAGAATAGCCTCAAATACTTACTAACCTTCACTAAGTGACCCTGGGCAAGTCACTTTACATCTTTCTGCTTCAGTTTCCTCAAATGATCATAAAAGTTCCTACCTTCCTGGGTTGTTTTAAAGATTATATGAGATAATGCTTGTCCAGCACATTGCAAACCTTAAAGTGCTATATAAATGCTATCTACTATTAGTTGTCCTTGTAATATGTTAGACTATATAACATAGTAGGACCAATTCTTTCTTTTAATCATTTGAAATCTGCTCTCTCAAAATCCAAAATACACTAGATTATGCTTGACTTTCCCTTCCTTCTCCAAAATGGAGTGGTCACTCCCCTTCCCATTCCTCTGGCCAATGTTCCTATCTTTCTGCTTTCAACAAACAGGACTTTTTAATGAAAATCAAGTCCATAGGAATTCTTCTCATTGTTTTCTCCATTTTTGAGAGCTAAAATTGTCATTAAGGTTAAATCAAGAATTTATCACCTATTCTGCTTTTGGCAGTAGATATGTAGATAATAAAATTTCCCCCATTACCACAATATCATGTTTATGCAAGTTTTGTGATCAATTTCCTATTTTTTTTATCATTCCTCCTTCTGTCAACATGGTTTATGATAAATTTCCACAAAATTACTGTCTCTTTCTTCCTCAGTTGATCCTTCCCCAAATGCCACACTTCATGTTTCACTTACCCCCTTGAATTATTTTATTTTCTCATTAATATCTTCTTAATGTACAAAATGTACATTGCTTCTTTTATTTACCCGCTTTCAAATAATTGCTATCTTTCTGGATTCATTGTCAGTGGAACAAGCAACAAGTACTTTTAAGCACTTACTACAGGGCACCAGGGAAATAGACAGTTCCCCAATTGATAACAAAGGATATGAATAGACAGTTTTCAGAGGAAGAAATTAAAGCTATCTATAGTCATATGAAAAAAAATGCTCTAAATCACTATTGATTAGAGAAATGCAAATCAAAACAACTCTGAGGTACTACATCACACCTATCAAATTGGCCAACATGACAAAACAGGAAAATGATAAATATTAGAGATGTGGGAAAATTAATGCACTGTTGGTGGAGCTGTGAACTGATCCAGCCATTATGGCGAGCAATTTGGAACTATGTCCAAAGGGCTATAAAACTGTGCATAACCTTTGACCCAGCAATACCAATTCTAGGTCTGTATCCCTAAAGATCATAAAAAATGGGAAAAGGACCCACATGTACAAAAATTTTTATAGCAGCTCTTTGTGTGGTGGCAAAGAATTGGAAATTGAGGGGATGCCCATCAACTGGGGAATGGCTGAACAAGTTGTGTTATATGAATGTAATGGAATACTATTGTGTTATAAGAAATGCTGAACAGGTAGACTTTAGAAAAAGCTGGAAAGACTTATATGAACTGATTCTGAGTGAAGTGAGCAGAATCAGGAGAACATTACATAGTAACAGCCATATTGTGTGATGACTAACTTTCATACACTTGACTCTTTTCAGCAATGCAAGGATCTAAGACAATTCTGAAAGACTCATAATGGAAAATGTGTTCACATATAAAGAAAGAACCATGGAGTCTGAATGCAGATGGAAGCATATTATTTGCTCTACTTTTCTTTTGTTGTTTTGTTTTATTTCTTCTTTCTCATGGTTCGTCACATTAGTTCTAATTCTTCTATACATCATGACTAATGTGAAAATATGTTTAACGTGAATATGTAAGTGGAGCCTATATCAGATTACATCAGATTACATTTCCAAAGGATAATGGGGGGGGGAAAGAGGGAGAGAAAGTTTAAAATTCAAAATCTTATGCAAGTGAGTGTTAAAAACTAAAAATAAATAAATAAATTTTTGAAAGTAAAAAAAAAAGACAAAAAAATTCCCTGCCCTCAAGGAAGTTATATTCTATTGGGGGAGACAACATGTACAGATCAGCATTAGCAGCTGGAAGGATCAGGATAAGGTCTTGGAGAGGAGAAGCCATTGAGTTGAGTTTGAGGAATCTTAAAGATTCTAAGAACCAGATATGAGGAGGGAGTGAATTCCAGGCACAGAGAACAGTGTGTACAAAGGTGCAAAGACCAAAAAGGGAATGCTGTTCATGAAGAACAGGAATAAGGGCAGTTTGGCTGGGCCATAGGACATGTGAAGAGGAACAATAAGGTTGGAAAGGAGATTGGGGACAAGTTACGAAGGACTTTAAATACCACACAGAAAAATTTGTATTTTATTCTAGAGGTAATATGGAGCCCTTAGAGTTTCTTGAACAGGGAAATGGTGTGTTCAGAGCTGTGCTTTATGAACATCACTTTGGCAACAGCATGAAGAATAGATTGTTGAGGAGGGAAACTGGAGGTAGAGGGAAGCCAGTTAAGAAGCTATTGCAATAGCCCAGACAAGAAACAATAAGGACCAGAATAAGGATGGTGGCTGTGTGAAGAAAGAGAGAGGTAGGGGAGACGTTGTAGAGGAAGAGTTAGTTGACAAGACTTGGCTACTAATTAGACTGGTAGGGTGAGGAAGAAGGAGGAGTTGAGGAAGTCATTAAACTATTCTGCTCTGATTCCCATTCCATCAAGTGTCAGTAATATTTATGAGGTAAAATACTCCTCCTCAAGTTACATTCTCTACTTCACTCTTTGATTACCTGTATTTTGTGAATTAATAGAGTAGACAGAGTGCTGTACTTGGAATCAGAAAGACCAGGTTTTAAACAGTGTCTCTGATGCTTTGGGATCATGGGCATGTTGAACTCTCAGTTTCCTCATCTATAAAATGGTGATAACATCTGTAGTACCTACCTCACAGGTTGCTATGAAGTTTATGTAAGATAAATTGTTCCCCAGACCTTGATTGCAATATAAATATTAATTACCAGTCTTATTATTGCTGGTTCTTCCCTTGGATATTGTCTCCTGTGAATTATTGATCCTCTCCTCTGCTATTTTTCCAGTGTTGTTCCTGTTATTCTCTCTCACATCAGGCATGGCAGATTTGCTCTGTGGTTCCTGCCCCACCCTCCTCTTTCAGTTTAAAGTCTTCTCAATCTGGTAGTTTAGAAAGCATTTCAATATTATAAGCTGTCTTTGATGGTAATTGAGATCCCTCCCAGGCTTTCTGAATATAAAAACTATTTTAAAACCAAATATCAGATCTAGTCTTTCCTTATCAATTTGACATCTTGAACTAGTTGAAATTGCTACCAAAAGCAATGATTAAAGAATCCATATAGGAGGGCGTTTGGATGTGCTTATTCCTCTCATCCCTCTAAACATATGATAAAGCCTTCAGGATATTCTGATATTTATTCCAGGATTTCCATTTTAAGAGAAGCCTATATTTGTTTAATATTTTAAAAAAACATTATTTTTTAGATAAATATTTTTAAAAACTTTGAAAAGAATTCTGAAAGATAAACTGAACTTGCAAGCTATTATTATAAAATGAATGACTCTTCAGAGACCTCCAAAGTATGTCCCATAGCTCCTCTTCCCCACCTACTTGGCCAATAGCCAGGAAAGTGCCAGAGGTCTAAGGGTTAAGTTTTACATTTATCAAAACTCCCTTTCTTCATCCTCCTCGGAACCTATTTTAAAGAAAAATTGTTGCCAAGAACTGAAGAGGAACGTCCCTTTATCTCTCTCTCTTTTTTTAATTTCACTTTGATTTGATTAGGTTGTTTTTCTTAACCATTTTTCTGGGGATACATCCCTTTGGAATGCCAGGTAGGGGGTAGAGACAGCAGAAGGGAAATCTGGAGAAGTGCGGCCCAGATGAAAGGTGCTGAGTAAGCTAAACCAATCACCATTTAAAAGGTGTTTTACAAAGGCTGAAAATGCACCCAAAGGCCTGAGTGAAATGTGAGCCCTTAATAAAACAAACTTCCCAGGAGCTGGTGGTTAGGTGTGAAGTGTTAATCACTTTTGTTTTCAGAGTGTTAGGTACAAAAAGGAAAGGAAAATATTCTTTAACTCAGCAGGTAGTTCAGCCCTTCCAAGAGTGCTTAGCATCAGGGAAAGATGGCTTGTAGGGAGGTAAAGAAAACTTCAGTGTTCCCCTTCTAGAATCTCTTAAGAGATTCTTTTATTGCTGCTACTCACAACAATGTTTTTATTGGTTGCTCAATCTATAATTTCAATTGTACAAAACCTATACATTTGAATATAGAAGCAGTGTGTTATAGTTAACTAAATACTTGGCTTAAATTCTGGTAGACCTGGGTTCAAATCCTGCCTCTGATAAGTACTTGCTTCATGACCCTGGACAAGTCATTAAACCTCTGTGTGACTCAGATCTAGGACTTGTCTACTAAGTCACAGATGGATTTTTGCAAGTTTGATTTCATCTAATATTCACCATTAATGATTGCTTGCTTCTGAATGTAATCCTATAAGTAAACATTTACTGTTCATCTAGGACTCAAGTGATCATATTTTCCCTCCAGATGGGTGAAATATAGCCACCCTCAGGTGAGGAACACAGGTCATTTTGGTCTTGGGCCAATAGGACAAACAGCACCAAAGCATCTCTTCAGTGAGTTCAGCTAAAAACAAGCTCTGTATGGATTTCCTCTCTGGAAGCTGACTGTCATCTTGTAGAATAATAGCATCTCCACCTCTTAACTGACCATTTATTTCACATTCAAAAAATAGAAATTCTGAAAAATTTCACTTTGCCTCAAAATCTGATTCAATGTCAATAGATATTCGCCTTCAGTTGTATTTCTTCCTTCTTCTCTTTCCTTTGTTTCTTTCTTTCACTGAAGTTCAGTAGCCACTCATAGGCCAATCCACAACTAATTGACATGGTTGCTTTGGCCTGTTTGTTTTGAACCGTACCTGTTCCTGACCTGGGCCTAGTCACCCTGGTGGTGAATCCTCAGACAGCCTGGCCCAAGACCCCTTCCAACACCTTACAACCAGGTCTCGAGGGATTCCCATATTGCTCCTGGATTTGGTATGGATATCGAACTGGCTTTAGCCCTGCTGTATCTCAGAACTTCAGAGCGCAATTACATCCACCAGCCCTTAACTTTTCCCAGAATCAATGATTACAAGTGTTTGCCACCATGCCTGGCTGGATGTTTCTATTTAGTGGGTAATCAATGGGAACAAGAAAACATACCTCTTAATTTTGAAGGAGGCAGGTGGGCTGTTGCAAAGAATTTTCCAGTGAAGACTTATATATTGAGAAGGTGCAGCATTTTATTTAACATTCTCAGATTACAATGCTACAGACTTTAGCATCTTCACTGATTCAACCTTCTGTGGTCTGAAAGAGGACTAACCTTTGGCATAATTATCTGCTCAGGTAAAAGATAAGTTTGATTCATTCCTCCCCTTTATAGCCTATGTTCAGCTGTGTTAATATTGATGTATTGCTGAGCACCAGAATTATAAATGCAAGCAAATCCATGTGTGGGAGGAGGCATTAAAACTAAACCAAACACAAAAAAATCCTACTCATTATTATTTCTCCAGATGCTTTTCTCCAGTGGGATGTGTTTGCAGCTATTTCACACAGTGTACGCATGAGTTGGGGGTGGGGGTGGGGAGGGATGAAGGGAAGTTTTTGAATATTTACAGATGCTTTTTGCTATCTTAGTGTGGGGAAGCACCACTAGATCCCATCTCTGTCATGGCTTTGAAATATTTTATTAATGATTTTAATGCACTCCAGGAAGCAGGGGTGAAAACAGACAGACGCGAATACCCAAAGGAACTCCAAACAGAGACAGCTACACGATGATCCAAGCTGGAACCAAATTACATCACTTAATGAGGTCTAAAGGGTGGTGGGAGGCTGGAAATATGGAGGAGAATTCAAAGAAGGACCTTCTATAGCTTGTCACAGATAGCTGTCTCTTGCCTCTTCCCCTTTTATGTTTGCCTAATACAACCAGAGAGTACATTTTTGTTTCATTTTCCCTATTCATTAGAAAATTTAAAAAAAAATCATTCAAGCTAACTTGCATTTTTAGTGTCCTCAGATTTGCAAAGACAGAGCTGATTAGTAACTCTTGGAAATGAAGACAGCGGGGAGGGGAGGGGGGACAGGGAGGTGCTGTAGACCCTTATTTGGCATTTTCTCCAAAGTCTTGGGTCAGCCTTTAGGCTGTTCTTCCTTCCCTGAGTGTCCACATTTGGTCAATGCTCACATCAAATGCATACTATGGCCAATGGATCCTTCTTGCCTAGGCTCCAGGCCCAGAATTTGGCTTACTTTCCTTTCATGCATCTGGTTTTCTTCAGGGTCCTCTCTGGGTTTTATAGATAGGCATAATGTTAGGGGTGACAAAGGACAGTAAATTTGCTAGGTTTGTGAAATCTGGGAATGAAGAACCTCATCATCTATCTCTCTTCCCTGGCTCTATCTCATCCCCACCCTTGTAAATGAATATCTCTTTAAGAATGGTTAAATCTTAAAAAAAAAAAAAGAATGGTTACATCTTGATATAAAATTAAAAATTAATTCCAAATAAGCTGTGGCTCTGTTGATCATTTGAAAAATATATGGAGGGAGCAGTGAAAAGAGCTCTGAATTTGTAAGTAGAGGATTTAGGTTCAAGTTCTTTCTTAGGTTCAAATTAACTCTGATACCAGCTGTATAACCTTAAGCAAGTCCATTAAACTCTGTAGATCTCAGTTTCATTATTTCTAAAATGAGGGGCTGCACTAGATAAACTCTTAAGCCCCTTTATAACTCTAAATCTTTGAAAAGGATTCTGGTGGAATTGTTGTTGTTCAGTCATTTCTCACATCTGACTCTTCATGAACCCATTTGGAGTACTCTTGGCA
Organism: Phascolarctos cinereus; assembly: GCF_003287225.1. Lineage (NCBI taxonomy): Eukaryota > Metazoa > Chordata > Mammalia > Diprotodontia > Phascolarctidae > Phascolarctos > Phascolarctos cinereus. The sequence goes on from NW_027555736.1 coordinate 133,731,397, forward strand.
AAGATACTGTAGTGGTTTGCCATTGCCTTCTCTAGCTCATTTTACAGATGAAGAAACTGAGGCAAACAGGGTTAAATGACTTGCCCAGGGTCATACAGTTAGTAAGTGCCTGAGGCTGGATTTCAACTCAGAGCTTCCTGACTCCAGGCCTAGTGCCTTATCCACCACCTAGAGGATTATTTCTTGTTTATTCCTTTTCAGAGGGATAACAAAGGAAAAGTGACAGGGAGAAATGAGAATAAAGGAATAAAAATACCTATCTTGACTTATGTAATAGATGCATCTCTAAAAATTTATGTACACCAAAATACTTTTAAAATACATAAAGGAAGGTGATTATTCAAAAGAAACTGCAATGAATTATTTCATAAAGCAAAGAATTTTTTATAAGATAATATAGTACCCCAGAAGGACTGTTGTAAATATGATTCCTCTGAATATACCCATTTGCAATCTGGATGTTCTGACTGCTTTGTCTGGGAATTCTATACTTTTCAAAACACTCTGTTTGCAGTAATGTTGGCTTCACGGTAGCTCTCACTGTTGTATTTTTCCCTGTTTGCCTACATAGACATAGAGAATTTTTTAACTGGAAGGGACCTCAGAAATCATTGATTTCAAAACCATTTTACAAATAAGGAAACCATGACCCAGAGAAACCAAGTCATTTGCCTAAGGCATCTAGCAACCATATCATCATGGTTCCACTGGAGAAGATTTCTGTAAAATCACTGGTCTGATCAGCAGAGCAGGTGTATCTATTTCAATTCCATTTCCTCCATACCTGAAGTGATGAAAACTGGAAGTCCGCTGTTGTTTGCTTTTCTTACATTGTTTGCTTTTCTTACATCCCATTTTGTGGGTATACTCTATTTCTGTCCACACAAAAAATTCATAGGATAACAGAATTCGGTAAAGGAATTTATTCTGTAACACTTGTTAACCTTTGTTTTTACCAAATTAAATGGAATGTTCTTGTTTTTATGCATTTTCCATTTACAATATAGAATAATATCAGTTCCCGTAATTTTATCTGGAAAAGCAACTTTTCTATCTGTCACAGATTTAGAGTTGGAAGGGGCCTTAGAGCCCCTCTAATCCGACCCTCTCATTTTATAGATAAGGAAACTGATGCTGAAAGAGGGCAAATAACTTGTTCAAGGTCATAGAGTCATGCATACTTGTTCAAGATCATTAATGCATGTATAGAACCAGGATCTGTGTCTTTGCCTTTATATTTTTATTCCTGTTCAGTAGAAAGAGATGCCAGCTTTGCTTGAAAACAAAGCCAAAGCAGTGAACTACAACTGGACAAAAGAAAGGAAACAAGTATTTATTAAGTACCTACTATGTTCCAGGCACTGTGCTAAGCACTTTACAAATATCTTATGTCATCCTCAAACAACCCTGGGAGGTAGGTGCTATTATTACCCTCATATTACAGATAAAGAAACTGAGGCAGAAGTTAAATGACTTGCCCAATGTCACACACTTAGTAAATGTCTGGGGTCACATTTGAACTCAGATCTCCAGTGCTCTATCCACTAGACCACCCAGCTACCAATTAGTACTATATTAACTGAATCTTGTGTCTGGATTCTCTGCTGACTTTCTGTGTATTGATGCCTGGGGTTTTCACAGCCCTAGCTCCCTTCAAAGTGTCTCTCAAGTTCATCCTTTACTTTCTATTTCCACTGAAGCTATCTGTAGCCCAGACCCTTATCACCTCATGCTTGGATCTCTGCCATAGTTTCTGAAACAAAAATTCCCTCCTGGAAAATCACATATGGGAGCAAATCCCAGTCTTTCTGGGTTCCAAGTATTTGAAATGAAATTAAATTGTAGATATGCTCGTTTTATGCTAATGTTTGTACAGAGACTACAATGGGTCCTGGAAATGTTGATGGGAGCGTCTAGGTATTTATTAGGCTCAGGTGATTCAGTGATGCAGAGGGTGGGAGAAGAGATGGCAATAGAGAGTTGTGAAGAAACTACTTTTAAAGGGATTGTGGGCACAGAAAACAGGGGGAAAACCTTTCAGGCAGGAATTGTTCAAGGGAACTGAGTGTTGGGTTGAATTCAGGAAAGAGCTGGGGTAATGAGGAGGGGAAGCCAGTGTTTATTTAAAGGAGGGAAGGATCTTGTGGGGAGAATTCAAGAGAGCTTCTGCATCAACATTTAGGTAGCTTTGAGGACATAGGTGACAACAGGATAGACAGACTGAGTGGTGTAACACAGAGAACACTGGATTTGGAGTCGGAGAAAATGGGTTCATATATTGAGTCCATGTCTTACTAGCTGTGAGGTACTAAGTTATTCACCCAGCCTTGGTTTCGTTATCTGTAAAATAAGATGATGGGATTGATGATACCAAGGGTCCTTTCCAGATCTAAATCCCCAAAGATCATGAGGACAGATATAGAGGCAAAACAGAAAAGCCTTTGTTTCTTTAATACCCAAAGGCCTTAAAATTTTAAAAAGGTCTTGTCAGAAACACTAAAAATACCAGAGGAACTAAAAATAATCCCAAAAGCAAGATCTATGTGTGCACCTGTGGCAAACTGAAGTGGGTAAATGTGTAATTGTGTAACTGTAACTTGCTAAAATGATATATGGTTCAAGATACAGAATTATTGAATGTTAGAACTAGAAGACTTAAATATGACTCATTCCAAAGTTGTTGTGAGAATAAAATGTGATATTTGTAAAGAGCTTTGCAAACCTTAAAACACAATATAAGTGCTGTTATTATTGTAGGCAATTGGGTTAAGTAACTTGCCCAGAGTCATATAGCTAGTAAGTGTCTGAGGTCACATTTGAACTCAGGTCCTCCTGACTCCAGGGCCTGAATGCTATCCACAGCACCACTGTTGCTGTTGCTGTTAATTCAATTCAATTGTTGTTAATTCAAAATAACTCAATTGACTGAATTATTTATTATATTTATTGAGTACCTACCATGTACCCAGCCTTGTGCTAGATAATGGGATACTAAAACAAAAATGAAAGTCTCTGCCCTCAAGGAACTTACATTCTACTGGAAGAAAACAATAAATTCTGTCCAAGAGAGAGCTAGTTTTACTGCTTTTCTTTACTGTTCAATATCATCAAAGTTAAAATTTCAAGGTCTGAATACCTTGCTTTCTAAAGACAAGTTGAGGTTATAAAATTGATCTTGACACTGATTCTGGAATAACTTGATAGTTCCATTACTACAAGGCTATTCTGAAAGCCTTTGGACATTTTGCAAGGAATTGAATGGGTCTAATTTATTGTCTGCATGTAAGAACTGATCTATATGACCATTCATAGATTTTGCTGCCTATTTTTAACTAGACAGGCTACTACACATTTATGCCATATAAATCAAGGAAATGGCATACAAAACCATCCCTTTCCAAACTTCCCAGGATCCTTTCTAGAATCTGACTTAATCCCCCAGCACTTTTTGAATTAATCTACTAAAAGAGTAGTAAATGTATGCCCTACAGCCCATGATTTTTAACTTGACAAGGTCATGTCCTTTCTCTTCCACTCCTCAAACTTGCTGTCTACCCTAGTGCATGATACTTCCTCTGCTTACGCTGTTCAGGGGTTCAAAAGACCTCTGTCTGAGCTTTGGGACGACTCAGAGGAAAACTCAGTAGATGTTTCTACCATTAGAATCATCTGTGAAATAATCTGCTGAGGTCAGCCTAGGAGACTGCTCTGCAGAGAAGGCAAGGCTTTTTACTTTTAGCACTGGAGAAATAAGAAAAAATGGGAGATAAGCTTTTTAGTATTTTAAGCTAAAGTTCCAAGTCCTCAAGCAAAACTTTACTCAGCTCCCCAATCTTCCTACCCAAGATTCACCAAGAAGTATTCCTTCTCCCATCCCAGAACAGCAAGGCCTACTTGGGTGGTGCCTGTCTTTGGTTTTTTTTTTTCTATGTAGATTCAATATAGTTGATCTAGGAAAAAGATACACAAAGAAATTTATTTATGTCCACTTCTTTGATGGTTAGCATTCTTTAGGGGAAAACCTAGTGAATTGACTACTTATATAATAGCCTAGCCCTTGAGGAATGGGGCTATTATTTGGAATATATGGTTCAAAGAGACAGTATTTTCATTGCATTTAGGAGTGGTCTTTTCTAACAGCTAAAGGGGCCTTTGAGACGATAACGTTATGGCAAGCATATAACCTTGACTTACATCTTCTGAAGTACATTTGCATGATCAAATTTCCTTTTTGTTCCAATCCAAAAACATTTTACTGCACAAAGTACAGAAATCTAACCACGGTGATAATGTGCTGCATCAGTGCTCTGGATGTTGGCGTGTGTCTATACGTTGGGTTGTTTGTTTTTGTTGTTTTTTTTTTTTACTTTGAAAAGAGAAATGTTACTAGGGGGCCACCTGGTGGAATGTTTCAGCAAAAAGGCTTAGGAGAGTTTGGCAACAAGAGTATTTTTTTTTTCCTTTTCCCCTCTTTAAGCAACAAGCTTGTAGAGGCAAAATAGACAACATAGTAAGCTGATAGCCAGATCATCTGTTTCACTTAAGAATAGGGGGCAGATGTATCTATCATCTGCTTAATATTTCCTGGACCAGAAGGTCTTTGCTCACTTTATAAGACAGACTGATTCATTCATTTGCTCATATGTTCTGATGGCTGACACATTTCCACTTTCAGTGATGGTGGTGGGTGCCAATAAGACTTACAAAGAGAAGGATTTGATGTGAACATCACCTACACCATGTAGCTAAGGCCCTGTTCCTGTGTTTGATCCCCAAAGGGCTTCTATGGACCAGTAGGAGTGCCTTGGCTCCATTTGCAGTATTTAGCCAAAAGAACTTCCAAAATAAGCAAGCACATATTTCAGTGCAGATTCAGACTTGAGGCCTGTGGGTCCTTTTTCATTTTCCATGCAGGAAAACATCGACCAAACACTTTCCAGGGAGAACACAATCTTATGTTCATTCTGGGCCCTGGCTATTATAGCAGGGAAGACTAATGCATGGCAACTATCTCTTATCCTCTAGTCTCCCTGCAAAGCTGGATTCAAAGAATAGTCCCCAGAGTTTTGGGATTTTCCAAATAATCCCATTCAGAATTCCTTTAAAATCTTATTACACAATTTTTGTTTGTTTATTTTTTAAGAATAGGAGCATTGCTACTTCAGACCTTCACTTTTTTCGCTTTCCCAAGAAAGAGTAGGCTACACTCAGACAGAAGAGGGAAACTTGGATAAGACATTTAAAGACACAGAAGCAACCACAAAGAAGCTTCCAAGCCCCCTCCCATAAGCTAGGTACTCAATGAGTCATCACAGACTCAAAGTTAGAAGCAGACCCTAGAAATCATCCAGTTCAACTCTATTTTTACAGATCAGGAAACTGATCCACAAAGAGATTTGTCCAAGGTCTCCAAGACAGTTAATGGAAGAGCCAAAACTTAGAGCTTAGGCCTCTTGATTTTCTTTTAATTCAAAGCTTTTTCCCACAGTACACTGAAAGTTTTATTCTCCTAGCTAAATGACCTTCTAGTGTCTAAGGAATGCCTTTTCCCCTTCTGTCTTTGGCTTTTCAATTTTATTTCCACTCAGGACATTTACTTGGCTTTGCAAGCTGTGGCTGGAAGCTGCCACTCATTATTGTCATCAGATAACATTTATTAAGTGTGGTACCTAGTCTGGGACTTACGATGAGATGCTTTGGCTTTGCAGAGACAGAGAATTGGCCCTGGTGTTCCAACTAGCCTTGCATGGATTCCAGATTCTCTTTTTTCCCCTGTATTAATAGACATCTGTAAGATGAAGAATGGGGTTGGGACAGGTAGCCTGATTGCCTTTGTAAGTTTCAACCCCAGACAGACCAGCAGCTATAGGGATGTTAACCAGCATACATTGTGAGGACTTGGGCAGGTAGCCACACAAACTTTATCTACCTGGTATCTTGATGTGATAATTTAATCACCTCCTGTTTTTTCTTCATCAGAAATAAAAATTATCATTTTGATATGATCATTTAAAATAATTTGATATTATTTCTCTTTTGTTTTTTCTTCATTATAGATAAAAACCATTATTTTTTACCCTTTCAGTCCAGACCTGTGATTCAACTCCTGGGAAAGAAATACTCTCCAATAATGCAAATCTGTAGTTGACAATGTAGAGTCTTGGGACAGTTGTCTCCAGGATATGGGGCTGAATATTCTGGCATTACCCTTGGTGAAGTGTGATCAGAGGGTGGGAAGATGATAGATCTACCACTATCACTGGGGCTCATCTCCAACATTCCCCCAATTTCATCCTTTTCCTCTTCTGTGTAATCTCCCAACTTCCTTCCAGAGCTGGCCACAGGCCCCTCAGGATTTCTAGGCACCTATAGCAGCAGCTGTGGGAAAATTCCACTCCCAATCCCTGTCCTCTAGATCGCCTTGTGGCTGCAGTAGGGGAAGGCAGTACTTGTGCCTTTTTAAATTTGGGGGCAAGAGGAAACAGAATGAGTGGCATGGATGGGTTGTGATTATATTATTTTTCACTCCAAGACCAGCCCTCTTCAGAACTTCACAGCTTCTGTTCAAGGTGCCACCATTCTTCTAGTCACCCAGTTTGCCACAACTAGATGTCATCTTCTACATTCCCTCACCCTTGTATCCAATCAGCTGCCAGATCGTGTCCTTTCTGACCCCACTGTTTTCAGATCTGTCTTCTCTCTGCTCTCACAGTCTTCACCTTGGTGTAGGCTCCTCATGGCCTCTTACTTGGAATATTGCATTAAGCTCCTAATTGTTCTCCTTACCTCAAGTTGTTACCCATTCTGACTGGTCCTCCACATGGCTGCCACATGACTTTCCTAATGAGTAGGTCTGATTAAGTTCCTTCATTACTCAAGAAACAAGAAACTCCAGTACCTTTCTATTGACTCAAGGATCAAATACTACTTTATCTTTATCTCATCCTTATTTCTATTTTGTATAATATTACAAAGTATGTAATCATTAGTATATTAGTTTATATATCATTTAGAAGTATATTATATATGTGTATATATATAAATATAAAATCTACATATATTCAGATTCATGCTCCAAATTCATTGATCAGAGGGCAAGATCAAAAACGTTTGGAGACTGCTTTCTTAAGAGGGAATGTTCAGGTGCAGTGGATAAAGCACTGGACCTGAGGAATTAGAAAGACTTGGGTTCAAATTTAGCCTCAAACACTTAACAGCTAGGTGACTTTATACAAGTCATTTAACCGCTCGCTGCCTCAGTTTCCTCATTTGTAAAATGGGGGTGATAATAAGAGCACCTATGTTCCAGGGTTGTTGTGAGGATAAAAGGAGATGATATCTGTAAGGCACTTCACAATCTCTAAAGCACTATATAAATGTTAGCTATTATTATTATTACTACTGTACTTGAATAAGATTGCTCCTTCACTAAGCTGCACAGTAACAACTTCATATAAGGAACAGAAAGATTAGTCTTCTTTAGGGGTCTGCCAAAGTTGGTTGCTTCACTGTAGCTCCAGGTATGTGACTACCCTCTGGAATGTGGTTTTCCTCCAAGCTAACCATGACAGCCTTCCCAATTGAGCCATAGCCAAAACAAGGCTGGTGACTGGGGGAAGTTTTCTCCAATCCCTTGGCAATTTCTGACATTCTGCTGAGTTTGGAAAGGATAATAATTTAGTGTAAATAAAGCAACCAGAAGCCATTAGGTTTTACCTTGAATAAAATTAGTCTTGCAGATATGATGGCTTTTGCTCAATTCTCATTCTCTTTGACCTCCTTGCAGCCTTTGAGACTACCGATAACCCTCTCCTCCCAGATTTTCTCTTCTCTCTAGGTGGTCAGGACACTACTGTCTCCTGGTTCTCCACATACCTGCTCGGCCTTTCAGATGTCTCAAACTGCATGTACAGTGGGCATCTTAAACACAGCACAACCAAAATGGAACTAATTACCTTTTCCTCTAAACATTCTCCCCTCCCCCCAACTTTCCTATTGCTGTAGAGGGCACCCCCTCTCCTAGTCTCTCAAGCTTACAACCTAAAAGTCATCCTGGATTCCTCCCTATCTCCCACTCCACCCCACATCCAAGCCATTGCCAAGGCCTGTCAATTCCACCTTTGCCACACCTCTCATATGCCCCCTTCTCTCCCCTGACACTGCTACCACTCTAGTACAGGCCCTCATCACCTTGTCTTGATTATTGCAATGGCTGCTGGTGGGTCTTCCTGACTCAAGTCTCTCTCCACTCTAATCCGTCCTCTATTTAGCCTCCTAAAGCTCAGGTATGATCATGTCACTCCCCTATTCAATAAACTCCAGTGGCTCCCTATTGCCTCCAGGATCAAATATCAAAATGCTCTGTTTGGATTCAAACTTCTTCACAACCTAGCCCCCTCCTACCTTTCAGGTATTCTTACATACGATTCCCTGCCATATACTCCTCTATCCAAAGACGCTGCACTCCTGAGAATTCCATGAAGAAGACACCATTTCTAAGTTCCAGATATTTTCTCTTCCTGTACCCCATACCTGGATTGCTCTTCCTCTTCTGTTCTACCCTCTGACTCCCCTGGCTTCCTTTAAATTTAAGCTAAAAAATTCATCTTTTACAGGAAGCTTTCCCTAGCCCTCCTTAATTCTAATGCTTTCTCTCGATTATTTCCTATTTATCTTGTACATAGCTTGTTTTGTATGTATTTGTTTACATGTTGACTGTCCCATTAAATTGTAAGCTTCTTGAGGGTAGCCACTATCTTGCTTTTTTTGTGTGTGCCCATGGCTTAGCACATTGCCTGGCACATAGTAGGTGCCTAATAAATGTTTATTTATTGGTACATTTCACAATGTGATGGAGTTGGAAGGGATCATAGAGACCATCTTTTCATTTCACAAATGAGAAAAGTGAGGCTCAGAAAGGTTATGTGGACCATTTTGTACGTATATTACATCTTACAAACCAGGAAGCTGAACTCGAGGAGGACCAAGGAGACGTGGGTAGTTGCCCTTGCATCTCATTTCTTGAGATCATTGATTTAGTAGTGATCTAGTCTAGCTCCTTTCCTTTCACAGTTTAGAAAACAGGCCCATTTAAATTAAAGAACTTTGCTTCCACAGTTACAGGTGGCAGAGCCAGGATACCAGCTGAATCCTCTGACTACAACCCAGCATTTTTTCCATTGCATCACACTGTCTGACTCCCATGCCACTGCTTTTTTCCTGAAGGCAGTGAATGTCAAACTCAAGTAGAACTGGAGACCACTAAACCATACATTGGGGTCCCTGCAGGCTCCATATTGACTAGCTTTAAAACATAGTATCATCTATGTTTTATTATATATATAATATTATATATATAATATATATAATATTATATATATTTATTATATTTGTTTTGTTAGATATTTCCCAATTGCATTTTAATCTGATTTCCCCTACTTCTGGGCAATATGTTTGACATCTCTGTCTTAGTGTCTTAGTGGTCTTCTATATCAGAATCCCCTACTTTTGTTTCAACCAATTCCCTTCTTCTTATAAAATTATTTTCCCAGTGCCAATGCAATTAGTTAATGGCATACAATCTCTAAGGTTCCTTCTAACTCTAAAATTAACAATAGCTGAGAGTGACAAATGAGGAAAAAAGCCATTCAGGAAATTCAAACTGCTTCTTTATCATGTTGCCTCTCTGTATTTTCCCTAACACACTGTGCTTTGTTGTTGTGTTCAACTCTTCCTGACCCCATTTGGGGTTTTCTTGGCAAAGATCCTGGAGTGGTTTGCTATTTCCTCCACTGGCTCATTTTACAGATGAGGAAACTGAGGCAAACAGGGTTAAGTGACTTGCCCAGAGTCACACAGCTAGTAAGCATCTGAGGTTGGATTTGAACTGAGGTCTTCCTGACAGGCCTGGTGCTCTACCCATTTCACCACCTAGCTGTTCTTCCCTAAGAACACATCCTTGTGAGTTCACTTCTCTTGTTTACATTCAGATTGTACTTAACTCCACTAAGGATAAAAAAAAAAAGATTGAAGGGTAATGGAACTGATGGGCAAAGCAGTGAAAGGAATGTTTATGTGAGCCCGTGGACCTGTGTCTATCTTTCTGTAAATCTGGATTTAGCTACTATAACTAAAGCATTGTCAAACGCAGATGACAGTGGTTGCATATATAAAATGAAGAGGCATGTGTGTGTGCATGTGTGCATGTGTGTACATGTGTCTGTTTGTGCTATTATAATATTTCCTTCTTTTGCTGTTATTTTTCCTGGCTTTGAATTTATTATTTTCATTTCTATTTGGATTTTTTTTTCTTCTGAATGCTGGTTAGTTCTCTTTGGCAAAAGATACCTCAAAGTTGCATAAACCTTGTTGTGCCTAAGTTTCCACAGATATAAAATGAGGGGATTGGACCAGATTAACTCTAAGGCCCCTTTTATTCTATGATAGCCAAATACCTTTTCTCAGTATCTTGGGCCCAATATATATCAAGTATATATAGAGAAAGAGATCACAGAAATATCAAAGAAAAGTATTATAAATTGGGGGGCACCTTTCATTGGCATTTGCAAGGTTAGGCCAAATACTGCAAGAAATTATTTTCCTAAGGAATTTCTGACCCAGCCAAGCCAACTCATGTGGAAAATTGGTGCCCCTCTAGACTGTGTCCTCGAGTGTCTGTTTGAAATAATCCAGTTGCTAACCAGAAGTTTTCACAGTTGAAATGTTAGCTCTTGATATTCTCACTCCCTTTCCTTTGGAAGATCATATGGTCTATGAAACCTTTTCATGTCAAATGATTTCACCTGCTTCCCACCCCCATCCCTATTTGTCCACATGTTGCAGGTATAGAATGAAGCAAAGCTTAAGGGTTCTGTGTATTCGGTTTGCAAAAACTGTAGCAAATGCTGAAAAATATTTCATGTTAAGCAGGCAGGATTCTGTGAGTGTTGGCTGCAAGTGAGTTGCAAACTGTGAAGAAACCAAAAAAAAAAAAAATGCTGATTTCGAAAGGAAAATACTGCCTCCCCAGGCCCCTTCCCCAGCTGTGGCTGTTTAAGATAACATACAGTCCAGTGACATAAATGAAAGGCCTGGCCAGGCAGGAGACTGTAACCTGCCCATAAAAAAGAGACAAAGGAGAACTTGATGAATTAATGCTATAAAAACAGAGGCATGCTATCTTACATAGAGGAAACAACAAAGTAGGTGAGAAGCTATAATTGTTTACAGATTTCTTTTCTCATGTATTTAAAACCCTGAAAACATCACTCTCTGTTTACATTTTCCAAAGATACAGTATTCCATGCCCTTTCCTGTTCTGTTGACTTAATGGGAAAATTGCTCTTCACAGTGGACAAATGTCAAGAGACAACACTGTATTATTGGCACTGGCAGTGGGATATAGGCTTTCCTGAACAGCTTTCGATGGTTTTTTTTTTCCCTTTTAGTTTGAACTCCCTGTGGCAAAATAGCATGTCTTAGAGTACTTATCCTCATCTTCTGGCTTTAGCTCATGGTTAGAATACCACTCATTGTATGACACTTGCCTGACAAACTCACATATTTATACTGATAGCTTTAAAAGGTTTTTTTAAAGGGAATTTCATTGAACAATACACTCAAAATTGAAAGAGAATTAATTATCCATCTACTCTGACCCCTAATTGAAAAATGAATTTCCTCTGTAACAGGAGTTCTTAACCTAGAGATGGTGGCTATATTTCAGGCAGTCCATGAACTTGGGTCAGAAAAGAAAACACACCTTTACTTTCACAAACTTCTAACTGAAATTTAGAATTTCCTTCAATTATGAATCAAAAAAACCAAAAATATTATTCTGAAAAAGAGTCCATACATTTCACCAAACTGCCAAACCCGACCCCAAAAAAGCTAAGAGCCCCTGTTCTCTAGCATACCTGACAAGTGATCATTGTGATGCTGCTTGAAGGTATCCACTGAGAGGGAAACCACTATAGCTGAAATAGCGAATAGAGCACTGGTCCTGGAGTCAGGAGGACCTGAGTTCAAATCAGGCCTCAGACACTTACTAGCTGCGTGACTGTGGGCAAGTCACTTAACTCCAACTGTCTCCCCACCCCCACAAATAAATAAATAGTTTAAATAATTAGGAAGTTTTTCCTTACACTAAGCCTAAATTTGCTTCTTTGCAAGTTCCAATCTTGCTTCCACTTGTGCCCTCTTCCACACAAGAGCTCTTCAAATACTTGGAGAAAGATAACATATACCTTGTAAGTCTTTTCCTCTCAATGTTAAACATTTGCAGTTTCCCTTCAAGCGATCCTCTTACGGCACTATCAAAGAAAAAAGTACAGCAAAAGGACCAGGCATGTCAATGGACACAAAATTTAATTATAATTTCATGTTGAAATAAAATTTTCATTCTATCTCTATTTGCCTTATGATTTTTTAAAAATGTATTATGTTAATTGGCAGTTTGGTCCTTCAATTTGTTTCTTAAATTCCAACTTTTCTAGAGTTAATACTAATGCTGTGCTTTGGGATTTAGGTCCAAGACTGCCAGAAGCCATTTTATTTAGTTGAACATTGATCTAAATCCAAGGCATTTCTAATTTGGAAAGAGAGATGTCCAACTGGCATAATCTCCCATGCTCTCTGACATGACTCTCTTCCCCAAGAAGATTTCAAGTAATATAGAAATTTTGAACAAGGAAAAATGTACCTTAAAACACAGACTGGTTTAGCATTTCGGATCTGAGTAACAAGTCACTATCTCATCCTCTCCTGGACCACTCCCTTCAGTATCTGAATTAAACAAAGGGACCTCTGGCTTCTCACTGCTATCTTAATCCTTTCTCTGTGGAAACAGTGGATCTTAACACTAAGCAACTTCCAGTGGGGAGTAATGGTGTGAACAAGATAAGAGTTACTCTTTGTTAAATTTCTGGTTATCACTCTTAATCTATTCACCTAAGAACAAGCCTTTGTTTTTTCCCCTTTAGGATAATCTACCTTTCCAAAGGGTTTTTTCCCAGGAGTTTGGAGAAGTCTTTAGAGAAGAATACTGGTTCTTACTATTTTCAGTTTTACTAAAAAGGGAACTTTTTAATGTGTTTCCACAGCAAGAATTCTAAGTCCTTTACCATGCTGGTTGACCTCCTCTGGATGCTTTCCATCTTAATCAATGTTCTTCCTAAAATATGATGCTCAGAACCCAAAACAATACTCCAGATGTGGTCTGACCTATGCAACATGACCATCATCTTTTTATTCCTAGAAACTATGCCTCTCTTAATGCTGTCAATATCTAATTCATTTTCTTGGTTCCCATATTTCACTGTTGAGTCACATTGAGCTACTAGTCCACTAAAATTCCATCTTTTTTTCAGAGAAACTTCTGTCTAACCACGCCTCCCCTAAATGTGAAGTTGATTTTTGAACCTAAGTATAAGACTATACATTTAGGCCTAAATTTCATCCAGTTAGGTTGGACTCAATGTTTTGACCTGTCAATATGTATTTGAATCCTGTCATTCAGTATTTTATAGTGAGAAGATTAAAGTTCCTGCTTAATTAGGTATCAGGACTAGATGTCTAATGTCACCGTTTTTGATAACTAAGGTTTCTATGAGGTGATATCCTCAGAAGAATCAGTTGCTCGCAGATACTTTGGTGGTTAAAATGATCCCTTTACTTTCTGTGAGCTAGAGCAGTTAGAAATGTTCATTTGGTTAAAGGCATCATCAACAACAACAACAACAATGTACCTGGCATTTATAAAAAATTTCAAAGTCAAGTCAGTAAGCATTGATTAAGCACCTGCAATGTGCTGGGCATTGTGCTAAGTATGAGGATATGTAAAGTGTTTTCAAATGTTATTTCAGACTCAGAAGCATGGGGATGATTTTCCCTATTTCAGAGATGGAAATGAGATCGGAACTTAGGTCTTCTTGACTCCGAGCCCAGTACTTCATCCAATTCATCTCGAGCTACTTTAAGCACAGCCAGGTCATTTCATGTGTCTATTAGAAGGGCTTAATCACAGGGCATCGAACAGAGTTTGAATTATTGAACCTATTCTCTAGATCCAATGGCTTTTGTAATGTGGGCATAGAAAACTAATTGAGAAAACACTTTCCCAAGGAATAATAAATGAATTCTCTCTTCATTTTCTTTTTTACCATGTAAACCCTTCCTTGAAATTGTCTACCTTTTCTCCTATATACTTCAAACAGGTTAATTCCAGTCCATTTACTAGCTGTATAAATCATAAACAGGTTGAGTGTCTCAAAAGAGAGAACTGAGTGAGGGGATTGAAGTGGTGCCAAATAATAAGGCATAGACCCCTTTTCCCCCATCCTTTATTGTAATTCCGTATCTGAGACCTAAAATAAAATGTCCATCATCATCTCCCCACAGCATTTGTATTGTTCTTATGCTATTCCTCTGACTACAGATCATTTCTGAGGGATTAGAGAACATCTTTCTGGAGAGAGAAGATCACTTGTTATCAGGAGACACATGGTTTTAAATTTTGCCTCTAGTGCAACAGAGGCAAGTCAGTTACCCATTCTGAGCCTTAGTGTTCTCATTTAATCCAATGAGGATTTAAGTAGAATTGTGCTAAGTGCTGAAGAACTAGAGACAGAAGACAGGTGAAGCTATATGCATTGAGGTGAGGGAATTGAAGCTGTGTTGTAGAGGTGAAATCAATAAGGATTGTCAACCGGTTGGATATTGGGATGGAAAGCAGGGAAGAGTAAAATAAGTTTGAACCAGATGCACACTTGTTTGACTTCTATCTCCATGGAAGTAGAGAAGTTTGGAGGAAGAGCAGTTTTAGGGAAAAGGAAAATTATTTCCATATTTAACAAGTTGTGTTTGAGATGCCTACTGGATATCCTTTTGGAGAAATTCAACAGAATCCAGAGTTCAAAAGAGACTCAGGCTAGATATGTAGATCTGGGAATCATCTGCAAATAGATAATAATTAAACATAGAGGAACTGATGAGACAGAGTGAGTAGAAAAGGATCCAGAAAATTCAGAAAAGGATTACTGGAGACCTATAGGTAGGGGGTGGGACATAGATTATGATCCAGAAGAGGACAGAAGAAGCAGGTAGGCAGCTAGGAGATCCAGGAAAGAGCAGTCTCAACAGTGTCAAATGCTCCAAAGAGGCCAGTAAAGATGGAGACTAAGAAAAGATAATTATATTTAGCAACTAAGAGACTGAAATCTTAAACAGTGGTAAGGCAAAATGTGTTCATGTGTAAAATAAGGGCCAATACTATTTTAAACTACCACATAGTTGTGTACTAATGGTACTTACTCCACAGAGTCGTTGTGAGAATGAAATGAGAATATATGTAAAATGTTTTGTAAACTTTAAAACGCTACATAAATGTCAGCTATTATCATTCCTAGTTTTAGTATTAGTACCAGAGCCCTGCATCCACTTATTTTAGAGAGTAGCTGTTACTAGGAAACCAGCTAATGTAGTTCTTTGCAAAATGTATCAATCGTCTGGGGATGTTGGATTTGTTGAATCATCACAAAAAGGCAGAAATATTTTTGTCTTTATTTTATTATAAGATATTCTCTATAACATCAGAACAATAATTCTTGACACTGGGGATTGCATTATTTATGACCTCTTATTTTTGTATGGTCCTATGTATTTTTCCCCATAGAAACTTGTTATCTTTAAAATCAATCACAAAAATGAACACTTCCCTTTAAAGTAACACAATGCTCTCTGTAACTAATGGGATTTTAGCTCTCAATTACCTTCTACATAAAAATGAGAAAAAAAAACCCTACAAACTAATTACTAATCAAATTTCCTTTTCAAATTTGTAGTTTAATTTTTAAACTAGAAAAGTAAGGGTGGAAATAGTGCACAAGTTATGTTTGGGAAGACATTTTACTACAAGCAAGCACATTTTATGTGACAAGGCAAAAGATGTCTAGAAGAATTAGCTACCTAAACGAAGACAGCAAAGTAGGGCGTAAGTGTGTATCTCCCCCTGCTCCCATTAAAATCCACTAAAATCATGAGGAATTGTTTGTGAATTTCTCTGTATCTGTCTCTATATACATGCATATACATTTGCATATAGATAACATATATTACAAATGCTTTTATGTACATAGAAGCAAATATTATGATGGAAAATGATATACTCTTTGCTGGACTATTTTCTTTGATGATCTTATTCCACAAAAATATTTCTTCAGTCATAATGTTTTTAAGGTCTTTGTTATGGTCCAAAGTAGTTTTGTTTCTTTTTATATTTTTGGTTCAGAAATGTCTTCAGAGGTTTTTCAATGTCCTTCACATTCCAGGATGACACTGCTGTCCTTATGTAAATGCCTTTACAATCTTACTTCCAGGTTTGGTTTCATGCTGTGGCTAGAGTTTGCTAGGTCACTCATCAAAGGGAGATGGTAAAGGTACCAACTGACGCACACAAACAAAATTAAAGCAATTGAAGGAAAAATTAATTCTGGTGAGAAAAAAAGTCTCTTGTAAGTAAAGTTCTGGTTACCAGCAAATCCAAGAATAGTTTTATATCATAAAAACGAATCTCCAGGGAATTTGTCTGAAGGCAATAGGACTCCAAACATGAGTTTTCCAAGCAACTCCAGTAGAATGAAAGCTATCTGAGAAGAGGAACTCTTTATTTTGTCTTTGTATGCCTTGCACTAATAAATACATGTTGGATTGAATGAACTTCTCATTAAGAATGATAGCTCATTTCTCTAGCACCAAGAAACCCATCAATACTCCATACTGCAAAAATACCTTTTGCAGTTTCCCCTTCCATAACAATATATCCTGCAGAATATCCATTCGATTTTCCAATAAGCTCACCAACACCTTGGTTTATCTCATTTATGTCCAGGATTTGCAATCTTTTCCATATTATTTCCAATGTTTTAAGTTTTTAAAAGAAATATTAGTACAGTTTTACCTCCTTAATGCAGATGAGGCAGTTTAGCATGCAGGTTCCATTTCCAGTGACTTCTTTTGACCACTCAGTTTTGATATATTTGATCAATTGCATAGTGTATTTTCAAAATGGGAAGGCAAAAGCAGGAAAGGAAGTCCTCCTCTTCTTTAATGGTTGATAGGTGACTGTTTGCTATCCACAAACTAGATGTGTATCGAATACTCCATGGAAGACTGAGTCACAGAATGAAACAATGAACTGCTGCTGTTGACTAACAGACCCACAGCCTACAGATCAAAAGAGATCCAGTGTGTCCAACAACACCTCCAGTATCTGTTAGGCAGGCATAGTTTCCTAGTGATAGTCCTGTAAATGCCTCTTATATTAAGAACTCATAATAGTCAGAAAGAACTAAATACCACTAGGAAATATAACCTGAAAGAAAAGGAGGTGGGACAAATGATACCAGCTAGAATACCATACTAAAATTCTAATCCTTCCTCATGTATATCCTCAGTTCTCCTACTTCTCTTCCCTTAGATACACTGACTTCAGTCCTGATGGTGGCAAATCAGGGATGCAGCCACACTGGGGAATTTGGGTGACTTTGTTTCATGTTGGTAAAATTAGGTTCCAACCAGAAGCTTCCCCTCCCCTACTCTTCCAGTTGCTCATACTTTTATGTCCTTTATAGCTATATAAAACACTTAAGTACAAAATTCCTGCATATAGTCTGATGCAAGGCCAAGATAAAGATGCTAAAAAAAAAAACCCAAACCCAGAAAGCAGTGTTTAATGGCTATCTGTGATACCAGAAGGAAAACCATATAAGTTCACTTGACACTATCGCCATTAGGAGGAAATTCCTTTTCTCCCTGCCTAGAATGGCTGACTAAATAGAAGCTGAACTCTCTTTCAAAAGGTGTGGAATTATCATGGAAACTGAACAACATTCCAAGTCTCTCCTCACTATAACTAAAGCTTATGTGAAGAAACCCTGATAACACTTCCAAAATCATAGGTAAGTACCGGTCAGGTTGTGGAGGTAAGGGGATAAGAGAATGACAGATTTCTAAAAATCAAAATATCTGAAATGTAAGATTAACCTAATCATAATTTAAGCCTTTCTCTGAAGAAACTTTTAAAATCCTTGCCTAACTGAAGCCTTAAATGTTGTAAAATAATTAGGTAATGTTTCACACACCAGTTTAAACATTAAAAGAACAAAACCTCAAGATGACCTGCCCATTGACAAATTTTCCTTAAGAAAAAATTTTGGTGGGATAGGAGGAGGCACACTGGGGAAATGGGCTCTTCTCAAGGCCTTGTAAGCAGCAATAAATCCATCCGTGGTACAGAAGAGCTTGTGATTCTCAGTTCTATGCAGCATTTTGAGTTAGATGCCCCCATGAGAATCAGATAGCACTACATGAGGGACTGTGGGGCTCAGACCTAATGACCAGGCTGACCATTGGGAATTGGATTCCTGACTCTCCCATGACCATTCTTCAAACACTCTGGTTCATCCTCTTCAGCAGACTCTTCTTCACCATCACTCCTTACATCCTCAATCTCCTAGAGAAAAGTGAAAGAATGTACTATGAGCAAATGACCTTCAATATGTCATGAAGCACTGAACATGCTGTAATGAATATTTCAATACTTCAAGGATCTGTGTTGTAATATGTTTGGGGACAACCTCCACAGCACAGATTGGAACCTCTATGACTTGGTGAACCAAGATTTGATGTGCTCAAAAAAATATAATGAATATGGCAATCCTATTATTAGGTTGAAGGAGTACCTCTCTATAAGAAGATGCAGTTTATGAAATTCTTAACATAAAAAACAGATATACTAGGGCTAGAGGTCTTAGCCTTTTCAGGCACTCTGGTCAGAATTATGTTTTTAAATAATTTAAAGAAATATAAAAATTCAGTTAGAGGTTAATGAAAGTAAAGATATATGTATATATATGTACATGTATATGTTATATATGTATGTGTATATGTATGTGTATGTATGTATTTTCCCATCCAAGTTCACAGATGCCCTGAAATCTATCCACAAACCTCTTTGGGGTCTTTGGACTCAAGGTTAAGAACCACTGCATTAGGGACAGGGTATAAAAGACCTTACCATAGGTTTCCTTTATGTAGAATTCCCCAGTCCATTCAAGTTTTTCTTAACAGATTATTGATGATTTCAGAGAGGTTAAAAGGCAGAGACACTTAAAGGCTAAATTATTCTGAAGATCAATAAAATGAAGGTGAAATAGCTCCCAAATTGTAAGTTATTGGGGAAATAATTTACAAAAATGCTTATTTTCTAGCAACTTATTTAATTTATTTAATAAGTAGTTACTAAGCATCTACTACGATCAAATGTCCATATAACTGCTATAGGGGATACATTGAAAGATAAGATTCTATCTTTGTCTCCATGTATCTCACAATCTAGATGAGGAAATCTTGGGCACACAAATAACTTTAATACAGAACAGCATAAAATAAATGCCATATGAGTCACATAAACAATAAATGCAATGGGAGTTCAAAAGGTCATCAGTTTTGAACCAGAAAGCTACAAGATTATTTACTCCAACTCTCTCATTTTATAGATGAATAAATGGAGGCTCAGAAGGTGTAAATGACTTGCCTAAGGTCACTCAGAGAGCAAATGGCAAAGATAGGATTTGAATCTAGTTCTCTCTCTCTACAATCCAACCCTCTTGCCAATACCTCAAGGTTTAAGATAAGGGAAAGACCACTTTCACCTCCAGCTCCTGTGGGGAGCACCTGTGAACAATACCCAGAAAGATAAACCTTTTTAAAGGAGTTTTCCTGAGTCAATCAGTTAGTGCTGCCTAGCCACACCTTATGTCCTACAGAATATCAGGCTAGATCTCCAGGAAATACATAAGCTGTAGCTTTCCCCCTAGCTGCCTTCCTTAAGGGGATATCACAGCTTGAACTGTCCTAACAGAAATTCTAAGGAAATCAATCAGTTGAGGCAGTTGTTTTCAGTAGCCAAGAGACAAGGAAAGCTTTTGTGGGGGAATGAAGAGGGTTGTCAATCAAGGGGCCACCTGGTCAAAAGATTCTTTATCTAATTACAAACCTTTATCTCTGCTATTTTCTGCCTCCACTGGGCAGTATTTATCTTTCTGCACTCTACTGGCCATAGGATAGTAATACTCCATGGAGCCTGTGAACTTTACTATTCATCTGTCAACCACTACAAACTCTATGGGTCTTCTTGTTTCTCTCCCTTTCTTTTGAACAATTACCAGCCACAGAGCAAACTGTCCTCTATTTCCACCTTCTGTTCTCTCATCTCTATCCTCTTCAACCTTACCAGGTTCCACTTTAACCTTGCCCACCCCTTCCACTGTTCCTCTGTAATTTCTATTCCACAGTGAACAAACATCTCTTTCTCCTGCACTTCTTTTTTTCACATTTCTTACATCTTACAGCCTTTATTGAGATCTGGCTCCACCCCCCCAAAAAAAAACACTTATCCAGTGAGAGATATATATCTTCTCTAACACGGTCTCCAGTAAAAACACCCTGGTCACAGAGGCGGAGTTGTAATACTACTTGCACCCCGTTGTCACTTCTAAAATCTCCATTTACCTCCATTACTCAGTAACCTTTCCTCCTTTGAAGTTCATTCAATCAAAAATTTCCAGACAAGCTAAATTATCATGATAGTACAATATGCTGAACCCTAGATCAGTCTTTCTCCTTTCTCAAGGAGTTTACTACTGGCTCATCATCTTCTACTCCCCAATTCCTATCCTTGTATGAGGGGGCTTTAATATTCACATAGATACTCTTTCAAACACCCTTACCTCCCAATTCTCAGTCTCATTAAATTCCATGACCAAATTCTTCACTCCATCTCAGTCATACATATATGCCAGATCTTACTCACAAGTATTCCACTTCCTTCGTTTAAAACCCTAACATTTTCCTTTCTCATATAAACTCCTACCATTCCATTTCTCCCTATGCTTCATCCCTCCTAAACCTATCTTTACCCCAATTAAGACCTCCAATCTCTCCACTGTTCCGTATTTTCTTGGACCATCACTCCTGCTCTGACTTTATTTTCTTCCCTCTCCAATCTCAACCCAGTGGTTAGGCATTGCAACTCTATACTGTACCTTGTTTTCAAATCCCTTACCCCACCCCATCCTACCAGTTTTTATCTCTTGCCAAATCCCAGCCTTGAATCATACCCACAGTTCACTTCTTTGTCCCTATTCAAGAGCTGTTGAACACAGCTGGGGGAAGTCTCACAACCATGCTGACTGGGTACATTACAAATTCATGTTATTCAACTTCAACTGGGCCTTCACTGAAGCAAGGTGATCCTTCAGTTATTCCCTAATCAATTCCCTATTTTACTCCCCACAGAAATTATTTCAAACTTTTATCTTTCCTCCTCAAAACCCCCATCCATCCTCCTTCCACTCTCTCTTGACTCTGCTGAGAAAACTGAGGACATTTGATGTGAACTTTCTTTTCTAATTCTCTTCATCTCAGAACTCCTTGACATCCTCTCCTTTTCATCTCCTTTCCCCAAATCTCTGGAAAAGTGACCCTTCTCCTTGTTGATGGCCAGAACCCCTGCATGTACACTTGATCCTGACCCCTTTCACTTCCCCAGCGGATTGTATCCTCAATTATCCCCTCTCTGTTAAGAATCTTCAGCCTTTTCTTATCCATTTGTTTCTTCTGTACTGTCTATAAACATGTCTATTTCTTCCCTAATTAGGCTCTACCATCCCTGTCAAGCTATTGTCATAACATCTCTACTTCCTTTTGCAGCCAAACTTCTTGGAAAAAACTGCCTTTACTTACTGCTCCAATTTTCTTTTTTTTTTTTCACTCCTCAGCTCTTTGCAATGTGGCTTCCAGACTCATCACTCAACAGAAACTGATCTCTCTGAAGTTGGCAATACTGTCTTAATTGTCAAAATGTGTGCCCTTTTCTTAGTCCTCATCCTTCTTGACCTATCTGCTTCATTTGACACTAGTGGCCACCCTTTGCTCCTGGATCATCTGTCCTTTCTAGGGTTTCATAACACAACTCTCTCCTAGTTCTTTTATCTAACTGTTCCTTCTTAGCTCTTTCATTAGTTCATCATCCAAATCAACTACCTAATTGTGTGTATTCCCCAAGCTCTGTCCATGGTCTTCTTTTCCCTCTATATTCTTTCTTTTGGTAATCTCATTAACTCCCATGAGTTTAACTATCACCTCTATGCAGATGACTCATAGATGAATATGTTAGGACCCAGTCTCACTCTTGAACTTCAGTCTATATCACCAATTACCTATTGATATTTCAGAGTAATGTACATATCTCAAACTCAATATGTCCAAAACTGAACTCATTATCTTTTTCTTCCCCTTTTCCAAACTCTTCTATTTCTGTTGAAGTCACAACTATCCTTCTAGTCTCCTAAGTCTGTACCCTCAACTTCTTGGTCTACCTCATAGCCAATTAGTTGCCAAATCTTATTGTTTCTAGCTCTATAACATTTCTCACATCTGACCCCTTCTCTCCATTCACATAGCTACCACCTTAGTTCAGGCCATCATCACATCTTACGTAGAATATTGCAATAGCTTCTTATTTTATCTCCCTGGCTCAAGAATCTCACCACTCCAATCCATCCCCCACACTGCTGCCAAACTAATTTTCTTAAGTGCAGACCACATGACTTACTTAACCAAATTCTAGCAATTTCCTATTGCACCTAGAATTAAATACAAATTTCTCTATTTAGTTCTTAAAATACTTTCACAATCTAACTCCATCTTATCTTTCTAGCCTCATTGTACATTATTCTATTTCCCCCTACACACACACACACACACACACACACACACACACACACACACACACACAGAGAAATCCAGCCAAACTGAAATTTTCTCTCTGTTTCTCATACACAACACTTCATTTCTCATCTCCATTCTTTTGGGTGGGCAGTCCCACATGCCTGGAATGCTCTCCCTCTTTACTTCACAGAATTATTCTCTTTCCTTAAGATGCAACTCAAGTACCATCTTTTACATGAAGGCTTTCCTGATTCTTCTCAACCCCTAGTACCATGGACCTCTCAAAGTACTTTGTATTTATTCACTTTATATTTGTGCTATACATGCTTCTCTACTTACTTGTCATCTCTTCCACAAGAATATGTTTTTTTGTGAGCAGCAATTGTTTCATTCTTTCTTCTTGTATTCCCAGAACCTAGCTTAATGACTAGGACATAGTAGATATGATACTTAATAAGTACTTGTTGACTGATTGAGGAGACATTGGAATCAAGGAATAAGGTAAGAACCTATTGCAAAGGTAAGACCTGAACTAGATGCAAAGCAGGGAGAATGGAAAGCATGGGATTGAAGGGCAAGACACTGTCTTTCAAAGAAATAATCAGCTCAGCTTGAAGACTGGAAATGAAGAGGAGAGAAGATACAAAGCTGGCAACTTTTTAAACAAATTTTATTGCTGCACCTTGTTTTTAATATTACTGTCATTTCTGGGGATTCAATCTCTCATTCCCCCACCCCCACCCCTGACAAACTGAATCTTCCCTTAAAAAAAAAGAAAAAGTTGAGCAATAATAAATGATCCAGTCACCATGTCTAACAGTGTAGGCAATATTCTACTCTCATAGTTCCTTGCCTCTATGACAAAAGGAGAGGAGAATGGGTCTCATTATCTCTTCTCTGGGACCATTATTGGTTTTGAAAAATTACAACAGCTTTTCAGGAACATATTTAAAGTGTCAAGTGAAGTATTTCAATAAAGGTTGCAACTTTCAGTTCTGGCTGAAACCCTGTTTTGTGTCATGTTGTTCTGTATACAATGTTCCCCCTGTGGTTTGCATTAACAATTCAAACTTATGATTGAAAAAAAAAACTGAGGCTCTAAAAGAGAAGAAGTACTTAGTGTCATGTCAGTAATGTTTCCTAATTCCTGTCTAATTTTTAATCCTAACTTTTGGTAATTTACAGGATTTTATGAATAATATGAAATTATTATTTGGTTAAAGTATTGATTTGCCCTAAAGATGATGAAGCATGTGTAATTTCCAATAATCATGTATTATACACAAAGTATAATGTTAAAAATTGTTGTTGATGTTTCTGGGATATTAAATATTGAAATATCTCAAAAATGCTTTCCAATTACAGCAAAGCCTATCAATAGGAGAATTAAAGTGTTTCTTGATAGAGGAATGAATTTTCCATATAAGTGAAGCTTATACTTTTAAGCACTGAAATGCCTTTTTTTTACTTCTAATGTTAATTTTTCAAAGATGTATCATACAACTATATATTTCCTTGCTTTATATACAGCATACTGAACATAATTCAACCTCTTTCTCAAAGACTCAATTTGATAAATGACATCAGTTATTTTACTATGCTCACATTTAAGGGTGATCTCCAGCAGGCACTCAATTGTATAGTATTGCTTGAGCCCACATCTAGTGAGCTCCAGGTCACTTAGCTTTTCTGGCTGATGATTTGTATATTGCTGTGCCTCCCTGTTTATCTGTCCCTCATTTCTCACTGTTGTCAATGTTCTTACTTCTAGCAGTTCACTTCATACTTGTTCCTTCTAAACTATTGTCCACAAAAGACCCTGAAGACTGCTGGGAGAAAACCAGACAATCAGGCTTGTTAAATCAACAATCTTAATTTTATACTCAGCTTATTGTACTCCTCTTTTATGGAGTAAAATCCATAGTCTTTGTGCTAATTTCCTTACTGCTTAGAAGTTTCTTCCATTAATTCTGATATTTTGGCTATTCATAGTTGCAATCCCAATAGCTGTGGCTGTAAAAAAAAAATCTAACCAATACGTAAGTGAGGTGTTATTAGTACTAGTTAACCATGCCTCTTAAAACAATGTATCTCAGAAACTTAAAGAGCAGACAGGTAGATGAACAATAACCAAGTGGCAGAATTAGGATTCTCTGTTCTTACTTACTATTGCAATTTTAGTGGTTAGGACTAAACCTTAGAAAGAAGGAGAATCCTTTTACTTGATATGATAAAATTTATACTTTATTTCAGATAGTGTATGCTCTGGTTTTCCCAATAAACACTTACTGACTAATTATAGTACTGCTAGACTAGATCACTTGAATGTTTACTAATTGTTTTTTGTCTGGTGTAAACAACAAAAAATTATGCCTCCCTCAGATGGAAGAACTACTTTACTAAAAAGCCTTGTTTTGTTTTGTTTTGCTTTTGCTTTTTGATGGAAGTTACGTGCAGTTATTCAATAAGTAGTATTTTTGGAAGAATAATGGTTAACCTAAGGAAGTAAGAATAATCATGACAGATCTGGTCTCATTTTACAAGCAACAGCCAGACAAAAGGTGATGGAAATGATTAAGACGCGCAGATAGACATTACAGAAATTGAACTTGGATGCTATGCATGACCAGAGCAGTACACTACCATTTAACATTGAGGATGGCTCTCACATATCTCTACTAACCCCAAATTCTAAAGAAAAAAAGAGGAAGACTAAGGAGATCTTTGGAGGCTGTTCTCTCACACCTCATTTTTCCAAGATGACATCCTTGACCATATGAATCACATTTTCCCTTTATACCCTGCAGACTGAAACTGACCTCCACTGGAGAGTTTGAGGGGGCACTTGCAACTGAAAACCTTCTTTTGTGTACTAGGTTTCCATGCAAACAGTATAGAGCTTGAAAAAAACCAAAGCACACACTCTGTTGGCTTAATCACTGAAAATAAACTTCCTGGGGCTCTTCCCTGAGAGTACTGTTCTT
Source organism: Phascolarctos cinereus (assembly GCF_003287225.1). Taxonomy (NCBI): domain Eukaryota; kingdom Metazoa; phylum Chordata; class Mammalia; order Diprotodontia; family Phascolarctidae; genus Phascolarctos; species Phascolarctos cinereus. The sequence goes on from NW_027555736.1 coordinate 133,757,169, forward strand.
TTCCTGAACAACATAGCAAGGGTCTCAAAATAAACAAGTCTCATTGTAAACCATGAGGAATAAACTTGGCACTTCATCAGTTAAGAAGGAAGAGAGAAAGGCAACCTTTCCTTAACATGCTGTGAGCTTGGATTCTGATTGGGTTCTCTCTCAGAAGTCTTTCAGAAAAGAGCCACACTTGACATTTGGGCTCACAGCTCCATGCAATACACTAAGGCTTACTCTAATACTTTGTTTTCTTTCTCTGAGATTTTTGGGGAGCAGAGAAATATAAAGAACTCAAGTTAGGATAAAGAAATGAAATCTTGCCTAGAATGATAGCTGTAAATTAATTCATTTCTCTAGACCTGGAAACTGATCTCTATGATATAATCCTAAGGCAAGGGCTACACACTAATAAAATGAGACTAGTGAAAAAGAAGCTAATCTTTGGATAGTCCCTGGTGGCTTAAAATTTGGTAGGATGCAAGTGGGTTTACATCTTAAAGAGGCAGTTATTACACTGGAAAAACAATGGCCTGAAAGTTAGGAAATGTGAGTTTTAGTCTACGTTCAGCTACCAAGTAGCTATAATGATCCCTTGATCAACAAATCCACCAGTATATCCAATGATTTTTACTCAGATCTCATCCTTCTTGTCCCCTCTTTGTACATTTTGACAATGATAACCACCCCCTCCTGCCCCTCTTTTTCCTCATTTAGCTTCTATGACTGCTCTCTCCTGGTTTTCTTCTTATCTATCTGATCTATGATTCTCAATGTCCTTTGCTAGACCATCATCTATCTCCTATTCTCTTTACATGAGTTCTGTCAGGGTTTTACCTTGGATCTTCTACTGTTCTTTCCACTTTCTCCTTTGCTGACTCTCTACACAGATGACTCTCACACACATATGTATGTTTACAATTTATAATGTGGACTTAGAATTCAAGAGAAAGATTAAGGGTATATACACACACAGCCATACACATGTATATGTATGTGTATACATATATATCTGAATATACTATACAGTATTTTTGCTATACATACATATCTATATGCATACATACATACATAATATAGACATGTGTATAAATATATGTATCCACAACATGTCCCTAATCCTATTCTTGAATTTTAAGCCCTCACTGTAAACTGCCTGTTAGATATCTTCAGATGAATATACCATCAGCTTCTCCAACTCAACATATCCTGATCAAAACCCATTGTCTTCCCCCCTAAACCTGACCTTCCTTCAAACCTCCCAGTTTCTGTTAAGGCTACCACCAATCCTCCCAGTAACCCAGATTCATAACCTTGGAGGAACACTTGATTCTTCCCTCTCCTTTACATCCCCTATATTTAATTAGTTGCTAGATCTTATCATTTACCTCCTCTGCATCTCTTCATTCTTTCCACCCACAAAGCCACTATCCTACTTCAAGCCTTGATCCTCTTTCCATTGGCCTAATGTAAGAGCCTCAAATTGGTCTCCACGCTTCATGCATCTCCATTTTCCAAGTCATGCTCCTTCTACCAGCAGTCAAAACCCCCTAACAGCTTCTGACTGCCTTTAGAATGAAACACACTAATCAGTCTAGAATTTCTGGCCCTCCATAATCTAGTTTCTACCTGCCTATTCAGCCTAATATCTCTATATTTCAACCAAACTGAACCATTAGCTGTTTCCTAAACTTGCAATTTCATTGCCTACCTCCTTGCATTCTCACAAACCATCCCCCATGCTTGAAATATACCCTATTCTAATCTCAGCCTCTCAAAATCTTTATCTTCCTTCAAACATCAGTTCAGGTTAAGCCTTCACTTGCATTTGCTTAACAATATACGTATTTCATTCCTTGCCAAAAGACTATAAATTCCTAGATAGCAGAACCCAATTCTTTTCTGTCTTTGTAGCCTCAACCCCTAGCACTGTGCCTTACCATAGTTCTTGATGTTCGTGGTACTAAAACAATTGAACTATATTATCACTGGGAAATCATTTATAGAATCACAAAATCATAGAACTATAGAATTTTAGAATTGTTAGAGACTCCAGTAGCCAACAGTCCAGTTCTTATCTAAAAGCAATCCCCACTGTAACATAACTGACAAGTGGTCATGTAACCTTGGGTGAAGAAGCCATCTCCCAAAGTACACCAGTCAGTTTGCCATACCTTGAATTTTTCAGGAGTTTTCCTGAAACCTAAATTTTCCTTTCTGCAATTTCTACCTATTGCTTTTGGTTCTTCTCTCTAGGGCCAAACAGAGCAACTCTAATCCCTCTTCCACAGGAAAGCCCTTCAAATACTTGACAGCCATCATTTTCTCCCTTAATCTCCTCTTCTCCAGGATAAACACTCCTAATTCCTTCAATTTGTTTTATGTTTCAATGCCTTGGTTTGTACATCAGTAAAATGAGGGATTAGATGAATTCTAAGACCTCCTCTGACTCTAAATTCAACAGTTCCATTACTTGTGGTGACCTTGACTTTATCATTTCAATTCACTCTGAAGTCCCACCACTTCACCTCTTCTAAAAGCACAGAACTAAGGACCCTTATAGTTCTAAAGTTGAAGTTTATATTCACACTACTTGTTGATCAATTACAATCTCTTTCAGACAGAAAAAAGAAACTGTAGGGCAACCTATCTGAAGTAATGGCCATCAGGAGCACTGTCACCACCAAAACAATAGGTAAAAACCTCATGGAAGAGAAAATGGTCAGGTTCTAGAGAAAGCAATAAAGGGATTTTATATTGCCCCACTAAAAAGAAGGTACAATGAAGTTGTCTGAGCAACTGAGACCTTATAGAATTTATGCAAAAATCTATCACAACCATATTCATTTGTTTTGCAAGTACAACTAGAAAAAAAAGCATTTTAATTTCTATATATTACCAACAAAGCCCAACAGTAAGAGATAGAAAGAGAAATTTCATTTAAAGTTACTTATATTATAAAATATTTAGGAGTCTACCTACCAAAACAAATTCAGGAACTATTATAAACATAATTACAAAACACTTTTCACCCAAATAAAGCCAGATCTAAATAACTGGAAAAAGTATCAGTTGCTCATGGGTAGACTTTGAGCTAATATAATAAAAATGACAATTTTACCTAAGCTAATTTACTTATTCAATGCCATACTAACTAAACTACCAAAAATTATTTTATAGAGCTAGAAAAAATAATAACAAGATTCATTTGGAATAACAAAAGGTCCAGAATATCAAGGGAATTAATGAAAAGAAATTTGAGGGAAAGTGGCCTAGCTGTTCCAGATCTTAAATTGTATTATAAAGCAACAATGGTACTGGCTAAGAAATAGAGTGGTGGATCAGTGGAATAGGTTAGGTATGCAAGACACAGTAGTCAATGACTTATAGTAATCTACTGCTTGATAGACCCAAAGACCCCAGCTTCTGGGATAAGAACTCACTATTTGACAAAAACTGCTGGGAAAACTGGAAAACAGTATGGCAGAAACTAGACATAGACCAAAATCTTACATCATTTACCAAAATAAAGTCAAAATGAGTTCATAATTTAGATATAAAAGTTGATACTATAAGTAAATTGGGAGAGCAACAAATAGAAGTATTTATGACCAAACGGGAGATAGAGAATATTATGATATGCAAAATGGATAATTTTGATTATATTAAATTCAAAAGTTTTTGTATAAACAAAGCCAATGAAACCAAGTAATCTTCTCTAATGGAGGGAAACAGAAAACTGGAAAAGAATTTTTATAACCAGTATCTCTGATAAGGTCCTCATTTCTAAAATATATAGAGAACTAAGTCAAATTTATAAGAATACAAGTCATTCCCCAATTGATAAATGGTAAAAGGATATGAACAGGCAATTTTCAAATGAAGAAATTAAAGCCATCTATAGTCATATGAAAAAATGCTCTAAATCACTACTGATTAGACAAATGCAAATCAAAACAACTCTGAGGTACCACATCACACCTATCAGATTGGCCAACATGACAAAACAGGAAAATGATAAATGTTGGAGAAGATGTGGGAAAATTGGAACACTAATGCATTATTGGTGGAGTTGTGACTGATCCAACCATATTGGAAAGCAATTTGGAAGTATGCCCAAAGGATTATAAAAATGTGCATACCCTTTGACCCAGCAATACCACTTCTAGGTCTATATCCCAAAGAGATCATAAAAATGGGAAAAGGACCCATATGTCCAAAAATATTCATAGCAGCTCTTTGTGTAGTGGCAAAGAATTGGAAATTGAGGGGATGCCCATCAATTGAGGAATGGCTGAATAAGGTGTGGTATAAAAATGTAATGGAATATTATTGTGCTATAAGAAATGATGAGCAGGCAGACTTCAGAAAAACCTGGAAAGACTTGTATGGACTGATGCTGAGTGAAGTGAGCAAAACAAGGAAAACATTGTACACAATAACAGCTACGTATGAGATGACTAACTTTGATGGATTTGGCCCTTCTCAGCAATGCAAGGATCTGCAAAAGTCTCATGATGGAACATGCTATCCACATCCAGAGAAAGAACTATGGAGTCTGAATGCAGATAGAAGCATACTATTTGCCTTTTTTTCCCTCTGTTTTGTTTTGTTTCTCTTTCTTGTGGTTCCTCCTATTGGTTCTAATTCTTCTTTACAACAAGACTAATGTGAAAATATGTTTAATAGGAATGTATATGTAACGCTTATATCAGATTGCATGCTGTCTTGGGGACGGAGACAGGAATGGGGGGGAGAAAAATCTAGAACTCAAAAGTGTGTGGAAGTGATTGTTGAAAACTAAAAATAAATTAATAAAAAAGAGCCACTTTAAATCTGTGATTTAAGAAAAATATGGCTTTTATAGGAGTTTAAAAAAATTCAAGAAAAGATTATTACACAACTACTATGTATAAGGCAATAAGGGGGATTCAAAGATGAAAAACAAAACACCCCATGACCTCAACGTTTTTGCAAACTAACGGAGATGCATCATGTTCACAGAGAAGTATGAAACAAGGTGATAAGGGCAAGGAATAACTTTGGACAGAGTGCTCTGAAAAAATTTGAGAGATAATTTTCAGTTGGTTAGGTTAGAGAGACTTGTAGAAGAAATGACACCTGAGCTGGGCCTCAAAGAAAAAGAAACATTTCAACAGACAGAAATGTGGAGAAAGGACACTGGAGACAGATTACATGTACTGAGGAGGTAGATTGAAAGCCAAAATCAGTAAATATCTATTAGTCCAGTTTTGATGGATTATATTTCATGTGATGGAAAGTGAGGGGAAAAAAACTAGGAAGATATATGGGAGCCAGACTGTGAAGAAATTAAATGCTAACCTAAGGAATTTGCATTTTACCTGATAGGCAATGGGGAGAGACTAAAGGTTTTTGAAGAAGGAAGTGAAGTATGATCAGATCTCTGCAATAAAATTAATTTGGCACCTATTTAAAGAAAAAACTAGAGGGGGAGAACCTGCAGTCAGAGAGAGACAGGTGACATACATCTAATCTTTTATTAATTAGAGATCAATACAAGATGTGTCTAAACAATTATAATGTTTCATCTATTTTTTATTTGTGCTTTTGGCTAGTCAGGCAATTAATCTGATTGATTTTGATGAATTAATGGACTGGTTAATAAAATCATCAAGTCAATATTAATTTTAAGAACTGTCAGGACCCTTTATTGTGTGAGGTTAAAGGACCCAAAGAGGTGGGATTTCAGAGTAGGTAGAATTAACAACACAGGATAACACAGTCAACACAAAGCTTAGAATTGAAGAACTTGGAGCCAGAAGAGACTTAAGAGACCATTTAATATAACCCGTCATTTTAGAGTTGAAAATTTCAAGGCATTGAGAGCTTAAATCACTACTTAAGAATACATAGCATAGGGGCATCTAGGAGGTGCAGTGCATAGAGCACCAGCCCTGAAGTCAGGAGGACCTGAGTTCAAATCCAGCCTCAGACCAAACACTGAACACTTACTAGCTGTGTGACCCTGGGCAAGTCACTTAACCCCAACTGCCTAAAAAAAAAAAAAGAAAAGAAAAGAATACATAGCATAATTTATTCTACAAACATTTATCAGGTCCCTATTAAGTGTAAGCTTATATGTTAGGTGCTGGGGATACAAAGACAAAAGTGAAACTAGTCCTCTGCACTCAGGGGGCTTATATTCCATTGGAGGAAGGGTATGGATAAACAGGAGAGCATTCAGAGGATGGCAATCAGAATGAAGGGCCTCAAATTCATGCAAGTGAAGATTAGGTGAAGGAACCTGGGATATTTATCCCAGAGAAGAAAAACCTTGAATGTGATAGAGATCTTCAGATATCTGAAGGATTGTTTTATGTGAAAAAAAGTATTAGATTTATTCTGTTGGTTTCAGACCCAGGAGTAATGAGTGGAAAATGCAGGGGGGTTAATTTAGGTTTGTTGTTAAGAAAAGACTTTCTAACAATAAGAGGTCTCTAAAGGTGGGATGAGTGTTTGGGGGGTGTTAGTTGTTTCTCCCTTGCTGAAGGCTTTTAAACAAAGATTGGATGACCACTTGTAAGGTGTGTTGCAAAGGGGATTCATGTTCACATACAGATCAGGGTAGGTGGCATGTGAGGTTCCTTCCACCTCCACAATTCTGGGATACAATACATTAATTAAATGTGAGGTAATTTGAAAGAAAGAGAGAACACTAAATATCTGAGGGTATCAGTAAATGCTTAATGAAGAAGGTGGAACCTGAGCTGAGCTTTGAAGGAAAATAAAAGGAAAATAAAAATTCTGAGAAACACAGATGGGCAGGGAGTGTATGGAAGGCAGGCAGAGAGCCTATGAAAATATATGCAGGTAAAAGAGAGAGTATCAAAATTAGGAACAGTTAATCCAGTTTTATTAGAACATGGAGTATTGGAAGAGGAACAATATGAAATAAAGATGGAAAGGAAGGTTGGGGCCAGATTGTGGAGGACCTTAAATGTCAAGTTCTATAAGAGTTCAGAGAGAAAGATCAGTATTGGCTGGAATGTTCAGAGAAGCCTTCATTAAAGAGGGCAGACTTGAGCTGGTTCTTTGATGGTAAGGATTTATATAGATGAAGAGGGGATAAAGATCAAGCTAAGGTGAACGTCATAAACAAAAGGCAAAGATACGGGAATGTTCAAGGAGAGTTAGTCTGTAATGATTGACCACTCAACTGGAGGAAACACTTGTATCGGGATATAATGGTAGATAAGTGGAAAATTAGAATGGGTGACTATATATAGGTCTATATCCTGTTGAGGGCCTTTCATATTCAATTACTTGTCAAAGAAAACTATAACAAAATTCTTACAAATCAATATATGTTGTTCATATATTGGAGAAGTTGTCACAATTTTAATTGTCAACAGTAATGGCATTTTCTCCTGATTCCTGAGATAGTAAATTCTCTTTGGCTACCATCTTTGGAAGATGTCTATTTTTAAAAGTTTGAACATATGCTGCTGATTAATTCTCTATAGGAAATATATAACAGTAGAGCTAGACCCAGTATAACAGTAATGCAAGACATCATATAACAAACTGTTCTTTAGCTAATGCAAAGCTTTCCTTCAGTCACCAGCCTCATGGTCTTAAACAAATGATGGTTTTACACATTACTTTTTGGATAGCTTAGAACCAACAGTCAACAATAAGATTTGTCATTAATCTTTATAAGGTGTTGACTTTGAAGGTAAATCTCCCATTTTATAAGTTTGTTCTTTTTTGTTTTTCGAATTTACTTGCCCAATCTTGATTTGTAGCCCTTTGGGGGGTAAGGCAAATATGGCATTTTATTTATTGAGATTTTGTTCTTCAATCTACTAGACATATTTTAGCTCTTTGGAGCCCAAGCTTTGACCTCTTCAACTTCCCTGGGTGAGGGGGAGGGTCGTCTTCAGTGATTCCCAACTTATATCAAAGATCACTATCTGTGTCAGCAAACTCACATCTTATGATTACAGGGTGGGTTAGAATAGCAATCAATTTAGTTGCACTTAAGAATCCAACTGACTACAGCTAAATATCCTTTAGTCACATTGGTTACCTCCTGACCTAATTTAGTTCAGGAGCAGAGCTTTCGATTGCCACTTAAGATTGTGCTTGATAATTTGGGATTATGCTATAAAAAATGGAAGAAGGACCAAAATAGCCATATGACCCAGAGATCCCACGCTCAGTGGGAACATTCCCCCTACCTCTCCCTCAAGGAGATTAAAGATAGAAAGGTCCTAAATACACCAAAATATTTAATGCAGAACTTTTTGTGGTTGCAAAGAAATGGAAACAAAGCAGATACCCATTGATTGGGGTATGTTAAGGAAATCATACTACGTGAAGGTAATTTATTTTGCTGTAAGAAAAAAAGTATATGAAGAATCCAGAGAAACTTGGGAAGAATTATATGAAATCATACAGAGGAGAGTAAACAGAACCAGGAAAATGATACATACAATGACAACGATATATATGGAAAGAACAACAAATGAAATTGAATACAATATTCTTATAATTTCTAGGTTTGACCTGAGAGAAGATTTAAGAAAATGTACCTCTTGCAGAGTCGAGATACTATGGAGGTGGAAAATCACATATACCATCAGAAGCAATGTGTTGGTTTTCCTGAATTTGAATTATTTTTGTTATTATTCTTTTAAAATCTTTGTTATGAAGGTGAGTAGAGTGAGGAGTGACATATTGTTAAAACGTGATGTAAAAACAAGGGGAAACAATAAAAAAAACATTGTTTAAGATTATGTCTAACAAACTTTACAATTCAGACAGGATTAGACTAACTGTTGTTAGTAAGATTTTAAAAATATTAAATCCTTAAAAGCATATAATTAAACACTTTCGCAAATCACTTGTCCATTATTCCTCACTGAAGCAAAACGTAGTTTGTCCCAAATGACCTCAAATTCACAAACTCACCTATACTCAAATGAAATAGAACAGCGTACTTTATGGCCTGCCTGTCCTAAAAAATTGCTAGCCATAAACTAAAGGGATAAGTGGTGATTTGCAAACTTGTTTTAATCTTCAATCATAAAAAACCTTAACTGTTGTTTACTTTTTTTTTTATTGGAGGAAGGGGAAGTTGCTTATTTTTCTTTTTTTGCAGTAGCAGCCAATTAGATGCTAGAGGGAAAGGAGAGTCAAAAATGATTTTCAGGTTTTGAGTCTTAGTAAGTGGGAGTATGGTGGTGCTATCAACGAAATAAGGAAGTTAGAAAAGAAAGGGAGTTTTGGTGGGGGTTGGGGGTTGGGGAGATAATGAATTCAGTTTTGGACACCTTTAATTTTAGATACTGAAAGATATGCAGGTGGAAATGTTCAGCAGGCAATTGAAAATGTGAGATATGAAGGGTTCCCCTCAAAAAGAGTACTAAGATTCAAATTAGGTTAATAATTTTTTTAATTTAATGAGCGATTAACTCACTAAATAGAACTCATTTAAGTATGATGATCTATAACTGATCACAGACTTAGAACAAAAAGGGACCTTGTAAGTTATCTAGACCAATCTTCTCATTTTATAGAAGAAGGGAGACTACAGAGGCCAATAAACTCATTCAAAATCTCATTAAGTAGTAAGTGGCAGAGCCAGAAATATATCCCAGGTCCTTTGACTTCAAATCCAGAATTCTTTCATACTGCACCATACTACTTTCCATCAGTCCTAAGAACTAATCATTGCAAAATAGCTACTCTCTCAGATATAGTTTTGATTCCTAGATTTAAGCCAAGTACACCTCACCTACATGTCCCTCCCAATCCAAATGTCTGAATAGCAAAGGAGCCATTTGAATTCTACAGTGTATATATTCCTTGAAAAGAGAAAATTTATTATCTCAACAACCAACTAGCTCTTTCCTAATCCAGCAGGAAATAGTGTGTAAACGCTACCACCTCCATTCAAAGGGGAAAAAAAATCAGCTGGCTGCCATCTGCGGAAATCAAATTGGAAAGTGAATGAGAAAAATTCATCTTCAAATGACATAATAATGCACTCACCAGGGCAGTGAATGCTTGCTAACATATAAATAAATACTAATCAGCCAACTATGCAGCTGTGGAGAGCTTGACATTCTAAACAAGATTGGTATGTTTAGCTCGCTTGCACATACCTAACTTGTTACTGCACAGAATGAAATCCATTAAGCAGGACAACGATTAGTAACTTGAGAAAAACACATGGATAGTGGGACAACAGTTGAAAGAGCTACAAGGGCCTATTATTCAATGCAATAATTGTGGGCAATTTTTTTCCTACAACATATACAAACCAATCAATCTAATTTAGCTAACATACGACTTTACTCCCCACAAAAATATAAGCTGAATATGGTTAAAATCACACACTCTTGTACTTAAAATGTGCACTTGGTAAAATATCCTCCAGGCTTGCTTTTCCTTTCCATTTAGCTACAGGAACATAATTTTAATATATACAATTCTACTTAGGATCAACCATTCTACAGCATTAGCCTGATTTATTCTATGTTTTTAAAAATCAAAATCCGTGTCTTCATCAACTACAAATGTTGCACTTGCCAATCAGTATTCCCATAGGACATATTCTATTGTCACAGTATTTGTCACTCCTTGATGTAGATAGATAGATAGATAGATGAAGACAGACAAATAGATAATGGGTGTGTGTGTGTGTGTGTGTGTGTGTGTGTGTGTGTGTCCCCAAACAACATAGTCATCACTGTTAACATTTTATACCAAACAGGGCAATTACATGATGCATTGGTTTGTTTTACTAAACTATTTTTTTTCCTTTTGTGTGTGTGTGTGTGTGTGTGTGTGTGTGTGTGTGTGTGTGTGTTTATAAGAGATGGCTTGCTGGGTAAGGAAGTCAGGAATCAATGATATATTCAAAAATAAAAGTAATATAAAAACAAAATATATCAAGATTAAAAGAAGTTTTTAAGAGAATAACCAGAGAAACAATGAGATCAGATTAATAGTACAGTAGTAGAATAAGACCCTAATTTTGAAATGAGTATCATCTGATTAACATCACTTCCATACACTGTTGGGTGTAACATTTGTAGCCTAGAATATTATATTTCAATTATAGTAAAAGTAAATCAGTGCTGATGGTTAGTCAATTACTCTTGTTCTTTTCAATAAAATCTGTGAGTAACTAACTAAACTTTAGGTTTGAGTAAATGTGGCTTTATAATAATGTCAGAAGACCAGAAGGAAGCAAATGACTCATAATGTCACACTGCTTTTAGAATTATTCTACATCTGAATTTACATTTGGCAAAGAAGCAAAGAATAATATAATAAGCATTTTAGGCTGTTTTGAAAGCAAGCTTTTTTTTCTTTTAGTCTAAAGGGGAAAAGAAAATGCATTCAGCCGAACCTTTGTCAGAAGATAGACAATCTTGTTGATATTCCTTTTTATGTAAGCCAGCTAGATCATGGGAGAGAGGGATCAAGATGTTTTCCCTATCTTTTACCAATCAGATGAATACATTTAAATTATATTCAATGAAACACGCATCCTTACGAAAATTCTCCTCTTAATAACTTGGCATATGAATGCTCCAGCTTATTTTGCATTTGCATAGTCCTCACTCCAGAGCTCCACTCCACTACTCCAGAAGCCAAATTTAATGCTAAAAGTAAAGATAGAGCAATGTAGTCAAAGAACCCTAGACTAGATATCAAGGAACTACTATTCCATTCTCAACTCTGTGACTAAGTAGCTGTGTCTCAAGAGTTTCATTTCCAATATATACTACTGTAGGGACTACAGTACAAACACAACATATGTTAATCAAATCAAGCTGATTGGTTCATATATGTTGAATAAAACAAATCCATGATTACTTAGTTTCTTCATTTGTCAAAATGAAGGAATTAGATTAAATCATCTCTAGGATTCCTCACAGCCCTAAAATTCTTCAATTTTCAGTAGCATTTGATTCCTTTATCTCCATACATTCATACATCAGTCCAAGTTAATAGTGAAACTATGAATGTTTCATATTATGTAATCAATGTGTCTCAGAAAAATATTAGCAAATCAGTTTTAAAATAAAAGTAACCATTCTTAGAAGTCTCAGGGTAATTTAGCATCTAAAGAAATCCTAGAACAATTCTTTCCAAAAAGAAAGAATCCTTTTGTCTTAATTTTTCTGTTTTGTTAATTTTTATTTTTCTTACATTGGGTTTTCTTAAAGCAGAGAGTACCTGAATCCCATTTTTTTAAAAGTGTACATTTTTGTTTGTATCTACAAGTTAGGATAACCTGGTGACTACATTTGAATAATGTGTTCACAAGTATGGTGAATAAAACAATTCTTCTATTTACTGAAGGAACTTAGCTGGATTTCACTAGAGACCTTTCTAATATCAGGATGTCCAAGTGCCCTGCTCTCACATGATTTCCCTTGATTACACAGAAAGAGTGCTGACTTTGGTGCCATTTTTGGCTCTTCTACTCACAACCTACATGAATTCAGTACAGTCATCTCTGGAGTTCAGTTTCCTCAACAGCAGAATAAGGTGGTTCGCCTAGATGATCTGTCAGGTCCTTCTCAGCTATAAATCTATACTCTCAATATCCTCATCTCTTGCAATTAAAATCCCCTTCATTAAAGGTCTGGCTCCGGTGCTAATTTCCTCCTTAAAATATTCCCTTTTTTCTACTTAAATTTGTTATTTTCCCTAGTCTAACACTTTCCTCTGGTCTTACCATATTCTGCCTTGCTGTGTGCCATACTTATTTTTTTTTAACATGCTTCATTCCCCCATTAGATCATGCATTCCTTGAGAATTAGGGACTTTGTCCCTAATGCACAATGAACACTTAATGTTTTGTTGAATGTAACTCATATGGGTTAATTTCTCACCTAATTATATGAAAGGCATCTGACACCTTCTGAAAGAAAGGGATCTATCATAATCAACTTATCCTATTTTTAAAATAACTTATTCTGCCAAACTATGCAGCTATGTATTGAAAGATTTTAAAATATATTTTATAATTTTGATTAATTTTGAGGGGGTAGTGAGAGGAAGAGATTAGATTTTGATTGCATAAAATCAAAAATATTTTACACAAACAAAATCAATGGAGTGAGTCTTCACAGCAAGTTTCCCTGATAAGGTCAGTCAAAATATATAAGGAACTGATTCAAAGAACAGCTACTTCCCAACAGATAAATGATCAGAAGGTATAAATAAGCAGTTCTCAAAGAGAGAAATCCAGGTGATCAACAGCCTTATAAAAAACTCTTCCAAATAATTAATAGACAAATGCAAATTATAACAAATCCAAGGCTTTATCTCACATCTATCAGAATGGCAAGGTGATTAAAAAAATGGAAATTGACAATAGTTGAAGGAACTGAGAGAAGACGTTCATACTACCTACTGGTAGTGCACTCTTGGTGGAGCTATGAAATGTCTCAGTTATTCTGGAAAGCAACTTAAACCTATCCAGAAAAAATCAAACTGTTCATTCCCTTTGACTCAGCAATACCACTACTAGCCTTGTCCCTCAAAATGATCAAAGAAAGAGAGGAAAAACTCATATGTACAAAAATACTTATAGCATCTTTTTTGTTGTAGCAAACAACTAGGAACAAAGGGAGTGCCCATCAATTGCAGAAAGGCTAAACAAATTACAGCATATGAATGGAATGGAATATTCTCAAGGTTTAGAAATTATGACAGGAATGGCTTCAGAGAAACTTGTATGAACTGATGCAGAGTGAAGTAAATAGAAACAAAGGAAAAATTTGTACAGTAACAACACTGTAACAGAAAAAAAAAACCTTTGTAAAATTTAAAAACTTTGGTTAATGAAATGACAACCAAAACTCCAAAGTGTGAATAATGAAGTATGCTACCTATTCATCTCCTGACAGAGAGGTGATGTTCTAAAAGTCCAGAATGAGACATACATTGTTAGACATGTCAAACATATGGATTTGTTTTGTTAAATTATGCTTATGTTACATTGATTATGTTTTTTTTTTTTTATTAGGGAGAAGGGAGAGGTGAGAGACAGTGATAACATTTTTTAAAAAAAATAACAGAAAGGGGCAGCTAGGTGGCGCAGTGGATAGAGCACCAGTCCTGAAGTCAGGAGGACCTGAGTTCAAATCTGGCCTCAGACCAAACACTTGACACTTACTAGCTGTGTGACCCTAGGCAAAGCACTTAACCCCAATTGCCTTATTAAAAAAAAAGTCAGAAAGAAGAGTATAATTGAAGCATTTTTAAATGCACAGAAAAGAATAGAAGGAAGTCAGAAGAAAACACAGACAAGCAGGACAGCTTTGAAAGTAATATGCTGAATTTAACGTATACATAAAAAAGCAAAGCATAACAGATATGTGGTTTTATATATAATCTTATTCTGTTACATTTTGTATATGGAAATGTTCATTTATTTGGCATTTGAGTTCAGAATAAAAAAATAAAAAAATAAATTTCTATTACAAAATAATTCATAACTAGTTTTTGGAAAGTAAGTTTGTTGCTGTTAGCAAGCAGATGGCTAGCAGCTGAATATTGCCAGAAATACAAGTCTCTATCAGCTGCTGGCCACTAGTTCCTTTTCCATGCTTAATTCCATGGAAACAGGGGTTAGGTTGGTGAAAAAATAAAATGAAAAATGTTTTAGACAATTTAAAAATACCAACATAATATTTCCCAATCAGAGGTCAATTTGTCTGGAAATAGTTGCTGAAAAAAAGACTTGATACTGGAGCTAGCAGAAGAAAAAAGTTTTTCAGCAGCTGGATTTAAATACTTTGATGGCTGTTGCCACAAAAAAAGAGGAATGAGTGCTGGAAGAATAACTAGCCAAACCACAGGGGAGAATCCTTACGTGAGAAAAGCCTTGATAGGATGATGACTAATTTCTGTAACTTTCCAACACTTCTTGCTATTTCCAACACTTCTATTCTCTGCTATAGGACACTGGTTTTTAAGGAGTAAATCTAATAAATATCCCTACAAATATGTTATCAAGCTAATTCTTTTCCTAATTAAAAAAATAATGCCTTAAACCTGTTTGAAATGCAAATGTTTGCTGGCTCTTTCCTTTGGGAACTGGTAATTTACTAAAGGTGCCTATGTGAATCCTGAATGAATTGTATCAAGATTCAGAAATACTTGTTGGTTTTTTGTACCTCTTTTAACCATTTGGCCTAATCTGTTTTTTAAGGTGTTATTTTCTTCAGTATTTTTTTTTGTTTCCTTTACCAAGCTGTTGGCTTTTTGAGCCCTCCCATAGCCTAAGACCAATTCATGTTTTTCTTGGAGGTTTTGGATATAGGAGTTTTGACTTTGTTATCTTCTTCTGAGTGTGTATTTTGATCTTCCTTGTCACCATAGTAACTTTCTATGTCAGAATTTTTTTCTGTGGTTTGCTCATTTTTCTAGCCTATTTCTTGACTTTTAACTCTTTGTTAAAGTGGGGCTCTGCTTCCAGGGTAGAGGGTGTACTGTCCCAAGCTTCAGGGTTTTTGTGCAGACCTGTAAGTTTTCAGTTTTTCCAAGGTAATATGATCTAAGGAGAGGTGTTTACTACTCTCTAGCCTGTGCTCTGGTATGTGAGCAATCACAGGCACTCTTTTCTGTGCTGGAACTGTGATGAGGGTTTTTGCTCCACTGTGGCTAAAAGCTCTGGTGTGCTAGAGCTCCTCCTCACTCTGGGACTATGACCTGGATCTGAGTATGGGCAAAGCAACAGACTCCTACCTCAGTGCTAGCAAAGAGACCTCTGGAATCTCATCTGACCAATTGTTCAACTCCCTTCTGTCTGCTGGCTAAGAGTTCCAGAAGTAGCTACTGCTACTGCAGAGGCAATGGCTCCCAAGGCCTGCTCCTGGTTTGTTGGGACCTGGCCTATGCTGGCAAAGCCTGTGGTGGATTGTGCTCCATTCTCACTCTGGTGCAACAGATCTTTCCTGCCAATCTTCTGAGTTGTCTTTGACTGGAAAATTATTTCACCCTGTCCTTTTGTGGGTTCTGCCACTCCAGGAGTTGTTTTATGGCATTATTTAAAGGTTTTCAGAGGGGTTTTGAGAGAGCTCAGGCAACTCACTGCCTTTTCTCCACCATCTTGGTTCTGCCTCTGATTTATAATCTCATTTTTGTTTCTTTAAAGCCTATAGTGTTTCATGACTCTCAGCTTAACAACAATAGTGGAAGAATATTAGCATTTTAATGGACCTTTGTTTCTGGGAGAAATTAAAGGATCATGGAATTTTCTAGAGGTAATTCAGCCCATGCTCCTCTTCCTCTTTAGTTCTGGTCCCAACTTATTGTCCATTCGTATTCTGTCACATCCATCTAACTATAGATGCCTATAGTTATAGATAATAATCAGCATTCATATGACCTGTACTATGAGCCAAGCACTATGCTAAGTACTTTGCACATACCTCATTTGATCCTCCCAACAACTCTGTAGGGTAGGTGTTTTATTATCCCCATTTGTCTTATAACTGAAGAAACTGAGACAGGCAGAGGTTAAGTGACATACCCAGGATCACATAGCTAGTAAGTGTTTGAGATAGGATTTGAACTCAGGTCTTCCTGACTCTAGGCCCATTGTGCTATCCACTGTGCCACCTAGCTGCAGAGATAGAAATAGATAGAGATGTAGATATAGATAGATTGGTAGATATATTTATCTACTGATGGATATGCTCTATAGGTGTCCAATTGTATGTCATAATCTGGACAATATTCTTCATCCACTTCTTTTTCCTGCATAGATAAATTGGGCAAACTCTTTCAAGTCATTGGGAGTCAAATCTCATCACTAAACTAAGGGCCTGCTATGCGCCAGGCACTTTGCTAGGTGCTAGGGATAAAAATAATGGGAAAAATTAGTCCTAACTCTCAAAGACTTCACAGTCTAATGAAGGAAGCAGCATGTAAACAACTACCCACAAACACCACTATATACAAGATAAATTGGAGATCATCTTAGGTGAAAGGTGTTAATATTACAGATCTTATCCAGGAAGTTCCACAATGCCTTTTTTTTTTCAGTCATGCCTGACTCTTCATGACCCCATTTGGGATTTTCTTGGCAAAGATACTGGAATAGCTTGCCATTTCCTTCTGCAGCTCATTTTATGGATGAGGAAACTGAAGCAAACAGTGTTAAGTGGCTTGCTCAGAGTCACACAGCTAGTAAGTGTCTGAGGCCAGATTTGAACTCAGGAAGATGAGTCTTCCTGATTCTAGGCCCTATCCACTGTGCCACCTAGCTGCCCATCTGCAATGATAGGGCTTGATGTAATGAGCAAGTTGCCATTAACAAATAGCAGCATCTTAAAGGAGCTCACTATCTATGAGGATTGTGCTGGTTTTTCTCCATGAGAATAGCAAGCATCTTTGTTAAAATTATGCCACCCGATTTTATGCCCTGTCTGATATTTAGTATCAGCTGGTCTTTAAATAAATTTCTCTCTGCTGTTATATCTTTAAACACATCTTGAATAATATTGACATATGATGGAAGACATGTAATTGGAAGAGTGCCAATATTTTGTTCTAGTCAACAAAATATTTTCTTAATAATCGACAAACAATAAGCATAGCAGAATCTTGGATTTCCTCCATCTGTCAGTCAATTTACAATGGTAGGGATGTGGTTTATTGTAAAATATTATTTACAAAAATCTGTTTCCTATGAATACCCTCATCAAGGATTCCCTTGATGTGTATGTAAAATTTTTATATATATTGAAAAGTCATTGATGTTCTCTCAGTCATTGAATTAACATGACCCTTTGATATTATCCCTTCCTACTGATAACTTGTGAATCGTCTCAATGCCCTAACAATTGTGTCACCTCCAGCCTGGATCTCTTCTATGTAAACTTGGTCAGATGCAGCTGCTTTTCCTTTCTTTATTTTTTTTAAACTACTTTGATCTTAAAGGTCCAATTTGGCAAAGTAAATTAAGTGTTTGCTGGATAAAGTTGTTTTTATAGGTTTCTGGGTTTCCTCATTATGGTAATCCATCTACATCGGTCAAACTTCTATATAAAATTATTATAGTCAATGTCTACAGCATTTCTTCCATCTCTATCTCACTTGTTTAAATAGCTGAGGATGGGGTTGTTTAATTACAAACATATCTTTTGCCCATTCTTATTCTTTCTTGTAGCTTTGTACTAATTTTGATCTTTGCCCTGAGAAGCCAGTGGTCTAATTATACACAGACAGCTGACTCAGATATAACTCTTAATCACTGATAAGCTATTTTCTGTCTTTTCAATACACTCAATTTAATTTTCATGATGTCATTTTGTGCTCACCATATATAATATCTTCTTATTCTTTTCTCAAAGGCATTTTTCATGATATATAGTAGTGAAGCTTCTGTGTAGTCTACAAATCTTTGTTCTCTGTCATTCCTTAGTCCTGTCATCCATATTTTTTCCAATATTTTTTCACCATAATCATCTATTTATACCTTTGTATTGAAATATTAAAGTACACATTGATTTAATGTGGAGGGTCTTACGAAGTTCTTCATCAAATTTTCCTCCCTTCTTATCCTCAGCAAGAGATAATGAATTCGCCATCTTGGGAGGTAAGTGGTGCAGGACAGGGAGAAAAATTTAAAACTCAAAAACTTGTAGAAGTGATTTTTGATAACTCCAAATAAATCAATAAAAAAGAGGAAAAAGAGATAGTGAATAAGCTGCAATTGTTTTCCTTGAGGTTTTTCCACAAAATTACCACTTTCTATTGTTCTTTGTTGTATCACCAAGTGGCTAGATTCCTGGTGGTGAACCTCTCTGCATTTAGATAAGCTGGTCTTTAGAAAATTGAATTAATTTGTGGCCAGTACCATATTCAAAGCCTATAAAGAATGGTAGAATCTAAAGAGTTATACTTCACTGGTTTAACCTCCAAAAATCCAGGATCACCTCCATGTCACAATGATTCATCAAAGTAGGTCCATATCACTTTTAAAAATTTAAGCAAAGTATTCAGTTAGTCTACTTTATCAGTAACTTAAACATTACCTTGTTTGTTAATTCAGTGTTTTTAATTCAATAGAAATGTTTTTAATGATTTTTTCTTTTTTTCTTTTTTTTTATTTGTAGAATGGTAACCTTGTGTTACCTTTCTGCAAACCTTCATATTCACAACTCTAAAATAGGACTACTACTGACTTTGTAAATGCAGGTATCTTATAAATCTATTAATCTCACTGTAATCTCTCTCAAGGTCCTGAGTCCTGCAGTGCCAGGCACTGAGCTGCCCATTTTCACCTACACGTGCTTTTGGCACATCAGACATAAAAGGTACAGAACAAAACTGTCTCCATTCCAACCCTATGAGCTCCCTCTAATCTGTGTTTGCTGAGTTTACCGACATTTTCCTAGGTCCTTAGGTTTTCAAACATAAAATTATCCTTATCTTTTTCCTTTCTCTTACCTCTCCCACATGTAGATTCTACCTCCATAATGTTTTATATTAGTCCTCTTTATTAGTAATCACAGAATCACCATCCTTTATCAGGCATTCTCAGATTCCTGAGTTTCTCCTCTATAATTCATCCTCAACATGGCTGCTAGAATAATCTTCTTAAGGTACAGACCAAACCGTGTCACTTTGCTCAAATATCTTCTGTAACTGTCTTCTGTCTCTGGGATAAAATACAGGTGGCTGGTGTTCATAGCTTCTCTTCCTCTCCTCCAAAATCTAGCTTCTTTCTCCCTTTCCAGACTTATTTCCTATTATTTTTATTCATGCAAAACTGGTCTAACAGGCATTCTTTGCATTCTCCATTCCAACTTATCTGTGTCATTACCCAGGCTATGCCTCATAGCCTGAAATGTACTCCTTTATTTCCAGTAGAATAGAATTCTTCAAAGGCAAGATCTATTTTGCAATTTGTCTTTGTATCTCTAGTACCCTGGAACTGTACCTTATATACAGTAGGTCCTCAATAAATACTTGTTCAATTGAATTAACATTCTTTTCTATAAGGCTCTATTTGGATTGGTTGTGGGGTTATTCTCTTCTGAATTTACCTCTTGGACTTTTCTCAGTCTACATTATTTCTTGAGTTCAGCATTTACTTCTTATCTCCAGTCTCAGTTTCTGGATTCCAGTTTTATAGTTAGGTCAGACTCCTGCACTCTTGGATTATATGGGCAGGCTTAGCTTGGTCCTCGATATGGTAGTAAAGAGTAGGATGACTTCTGCAGGAATTCTTTGGTTGTGGCTCACTTTTCTGGTCTCTTAACTTAGGCTTTGGCCTCAGCTCCTTTTCCTTGTGCAGTCCCAAACATAGAATTAGCTTGGGCCCTTGCTGTGACCCTGTCAGGTTCCAACCAGATTGTGCTGGTGGCAAGTCTCCAGCAAGACCTCAGTTCTTTGTTTTGTAGGTGCTACCCTGGCCCATTCTCCTGCTGAGGTTACTGCTATTGGTGGACCATGCACTGGGTTGGCCTTGTCTCCTCTATGGTTCAGGCATAAGCTGCCTGGGTTCTGTTTTGGAAATCAACTAGTAGGATCTGCATTAGGTATGGGCTGCCTAGGCACTGGTCTGGCTCTTTCTTCTATAGTGGCTTATGACAAGTTGTCTATGTCCTTTGTTAGGTGATGAGCCCTGTTTTCTGCAGCAGCTCAGGTGTGGGCCATATCCTGGGTGGCTGATCTGGCCCTGTCTCCTCCTGTGGCTACTTGCCTGTTCTGCATTCTATCTACTCTGCGCATATCCATCTAGAGTTTATGCAGGATTGTGCCTACCTTTTTTGTGTAGTGTGGAAAACAGCTTACAGCTATTTCTCTGGTTTTCTTTATCATTGCTATTTCTGGTACTTTTTTTTTGTTTTATTGGGCTATTTATAAGGGATCCAGGCTCTTCTAGGTCCTAACATATCTCCATCTTCCTGTAATTCTTGTCAAATTTAATTATATTTATGCTTTCCATAATCATTCTATTCCTTCAAGATTTAGCTTGGGCAATACTTTCTTCATAAAACCTCACATCTCTATAGTTGTTATTACTTTCTTCTTCCTCAAAAATTACCTTATATTTCCTTATCTACATACAAGTTGAATTATCCACAGCAGAATATAAACTATGAGAACCCTTAACACAGATCCTTACAGGGTTGGTGCTTAAAAAATGTTGAACTGAACTGCTATGAATAGCAATTAATTGATTATATTATATTACTTTGGAAACAATCAAGAATAATATAATAATATTCTGATGGACATATAATATAGTATAATATAATAATATAACAGTAATATAGTATATAATAATATGTTATTATATCATAATGTAATATAATGTAATATGAATCTATATATCTCTATATATCTATAATACAAACATTTAGTATTCCTATTCTTACTCCTCCTTACTCCCCCAAGCAGAGTAAGAAATGACAAATGAATAAAAGCACACTTTATATTTTTTCCAACTTCTTTTGGAAATACTTTTCACTTGGACAAATAATAGCTCAAATGCCTTATGGTTTACAATGTACTTTGCTCAAACTGACCTTGTGAAGAGTACAACACAAATTTTATTATCTTCATTAACAGATAAGGAAAATGAGGTTGAACGGATAAATAATTTGGTGGGGGCAATCCAGTTCCTGGCTCTGAAGACTTAGTAAGTCTATTAATTTCTTTTAAAAAAAAAATCAACCCTGGAATCTTCCTGGCACACTCAGAACTTATTCTCTGCTTTGATCTTGGGTTTATTTCCTGGTGTTTTTGCTTTACTTTTATCTTCCATCCCTAGTGCTGAACTCTAGGAATTTGTTATACTCACTACCACAGAGCTAATAAGAAGTAGAGCTTGGATTTGAACCCCTTCAACACCCAGGTCCACTATTCTATTGCCTTATCAGACACTGATAAGCTGAGCTATGAAAGTTCAAAACAACATTAAGACTTTTAGGACACTATGCATAATTCTTCCTAAAGTATAATTTAAGTTAATAACCAATCATGCTAATAACTAAAATCAATGTTACAATGTCATAGTAGCTGCAAAGACTTCTCCTGCCACCCTCTATGTATAAGTCAATTGCCTGAAACAGCTTAAAACTAAAGTAAAAATCTTTATTCAAAGAACAAGAACCAAGATGAATGAATTAAGGTCCCCATTAAATTGTATGTACAACAGAATCTTAGCATACAAAAAAGCAAAATATAAAATTAGAATATAAAATGCTATTTTGAGAAATGTAATCTATTATTTATAGTTTACCATTTTGAGAAAGTGAAAGCTATGGAAATAATGTATTTATCCCTATTAAAATTCTCAAATTAGAAACAAACTGTGACAGTTTTGTATCCAAAATTGTATGGCATTTTTCTTTAAATTATTTATTCATTCACTAGTCCAACAAATATTTATTGGGAACCTATTTCCAACAGGGTACTAGGCTAGACACTATGATATATGACATAATTTCTGTCCTCAAGAAGCTTCCTGGCAAATATTCTTTCATCCTCCACTTCAAGGAATAAAAGGACATTTTTGTACTAGGTAGCCAAAGAATTATTTGGATTCCAGTTTTAAATTATGCAATGGTCTAGCTACCATAGTATTTGCATGCTGAAAAGCTATTAAGTGCATTTGTAGAAACAATAGGCCAGCTTATCCTCTAAAAGATTTCCCCTTTTTGTACTATAATTCTGCCTTACAGATAGCATTCTTTTAAAAGGAGGCTTTACAGCTTTGGAAGAATAAGCTGATTTCACAGCCAGTTTTGCCACCGCTATGGAAAACAGGCTGCATATGCAAGCCAGCTGAAGTCATCCGAACTGAAAAGGATTAGAGCTGCTGCAGCCACCGATGCTGTCAAATAGCAATTGGAAACAGTTCCTCCAAAGTGCTGCATGAAAAAAATCAGGAGTTCCTGTCCACAACTCCCCAACCTGTTGGATTTTTAATCAAAGCTGGCAGAATATATTGTAAATTGGAAATATACAAGTGGTGATGAAATCAAAAAGAAGAATCTTCCAGATTTTAGATTATGGCTGTTTTAGGCTTCTTTCCAGGTCCATCACTATTGTCATCCACCAATTAATTAAGGCATAATCTGTGCCTGGAGCAAATGTCCCTGGAAATTTCACTCCAGAGAGAGCTGTTTAGTTATTAGGTCCATACCACCACAATGTGGAAGCACTCAAAAACTTCTCTTCTTCATATTATTAACATTCAGTTACCTTAATCTAACTTTTTTTTCCAGTGATATTTTATTAGGCTATAATAGAATGTCAAAAAATCAATTGATTAAATGAAAATAATAGAAATATTTCTTACCAACTCACTCTTAGGGAAAAGAGGGAAATATTAATAAAAAATAACCTGATGCCACTTAGTTTAAAAAAAAATTTTGTCTCGGGATATTTATAGATTCAACCACTTACTACCTGTGTGATTTGGGGCAAATAACTTCATTTCTTTAGACCTCAGTTTCTTCATTTTTAGATGAGAGAATGTAGCCTTTGACTCTATGAATCACCCTCTTCTCTTGGATATTCTCTTACTTCTACGGGATATCTCCAATTCATCCTGTGTGCACCTTGTTTGTACATAGTTTTTTTCTTGTTGTCTCCCTATTAGACTGAACTCCTTAAGATTGTGTTTCACCTGTCTTTGTGTAGGAGCACTTGCTGCGGAACCTGGCACATAGTAGGTGCTGACTAAATGCTTGTTGATTCATTGACTAAATCAACACTGAAGTACCTTACTGCTCTGAATACTGTGATAATAAAAATCTCTCCCATTATCTTTCATAATCACAACTCATGGAGTTAGAAGGGATCTCAGAGGCCACCTAATCAAATCCGTACATGAGAAAGAATCAACTCTACAACATTGTTGATAAGTGCTCAAATGCGAAGGAGACAAATATGAGTATGACTTTGTTCTCCTGCCCAAACTAGTAGGAAAGAGAAATAACCTCAGGAAATTTGCATCTTTAAGCCTTATCTGCCACTTTTGGTCTATTTCAAACAACTAGAAGGTAACTTGGTATCAATTAGTCCAAGGTACCTGAGCATTAAGGCATCTAATACCATTCCTCCTAGTTCTACCTTCTAGTTCAAGCAAATCAAGTACAACCTTTCTTTCACATGATAGCCCTTCAAAACCTTGAAGTGACCTGCCTAAGGTCACATAGGTAGTTCAAGGACCACAACTGGAAAGAAAAGTATTACTTCAATAATTCTGTTTTCATTATATAGTAGGATTTTTAGACAGATTTGCATATTTAACTGAGCTAGTATCTGATGGCAGAAAGTGAAAAGGAATCAAAAAATCTCTTGATGAGGGTGAAATAGGAGAATATAAAAGCTGGCTTGAAGCTTAACATCAAAAAAAACTAAGATCTTGGGAACCAGTCCCATCACTTCCTGGCAAAGAGAGGAAGAAAAAATGGAAGCAGTGTCAGACTTTCTATTTTTGGGCTCAAAGATCACTGGAGATAGTGACTGCAGCCATGAAATCAAAAGATATTTGCTCCTTGGAAAGAAAAGTATGGCAAATCTGGACAGCATACTAAAAAGTAGAGACATCACCTTGCTGAAAAAGGTCAGTACATTCAAAGCTATGGTTTTTCTAGTAGCAATGTATAGCTGTGAGCATTTGACTATAAGGAAAGCTGAGCACCTCAGAATTAGCACTTTTTAACTGTGATACTAGAGAAGGATCTTGAGAATCCCTCGGACAACAAGGAGGTCAAATCAGTCAATACTCAAAGAAATTAATTCAGACTAGTCCAGGGGTGGGGAACCTGTGCCCTTGAGGCTACATGTGGCTTTCCAGATCCTTAATCTTTTTAATAAAAGGATTTGTTCTGTAAAATTTGGATTCAGTTAAAAGGCCAAACTTAAGGATCTAGATTAGTCACTAGAAGGCCAAATACTGAAGCTGAAGCTTAAATATTTTGGCTACATAATGAGAAAATGGAACTCATTGGAAAGGATCCTGATGTTGGGAAAGATTGAAGGCAAAAGGAAAAGGGGACAGAAAAGATGAGACAGATAGTATCATGGAAACAATGAACATGAACTTGGACAGAATTTGAGAGATAGTTGAACATAGAAGGGCCTGGTGTGCTATGGTCCACAGAGTCACAAAGAGTTGGACACAACTGAATGACCTAGTGATTCCTTCCATAGTCCATGAACTTAGTAGGTCACAATTTATACTGGGCTTGTATTGGTGTCATTGAACTTAGGATTTCCCTTCTAGATCATTTATGTCAATTCTCATTATATCTTTCCCTCCTTATCTTTCTCTAAAAATAATGACAATCATCCAATATATTAGATATCTCTCCTATTTTCAGATGCCATCTACAAATATGACAAACCTGCCTATCTTGTGATTGGAAGGAAACAATTTCCAACTATATCTTAAGTCCTTACTGATACTAAGGCCCTGAAAGATTTTCAATTGTCAAAGAATAAATCATTTATGTTGAAAGCACATTTAGTAAATCCAGAAAAGTCACTAACACCATAGTTAGTTAAAAAAAAAAGGTCTGTTAACTATATTAATATTAATTACTAATGCATTAAATTTCAGTGCAACAACTTTGTTATTTGTATAGTATTCCGTTATGTACATGTAGTAATATAAAGTGAATCAGTTGTAACTGACTTGGTAAGCTTTTATTTTAAAAATGAATTCTCTCCCAGTTTTGTAATTCCCAGATGAAGTCTGTTGCAATTAGATTTTTAATGCTGACAAAAATCCATCAACAACCTCCTGAAGTTTATACAAAGAATGGTGTCAGTAAATAGAGCATATGAGATGGAACTGTGAAGTTTCAGTTTTTAAAAAATGGACCCTCATAGCTACCGGGTGAAATGGAAAAACAGCAGCTACAATTAGGGCCCTGACTTTGGTTAAGAGAACTGAAAAAGAAATTCCCACAAGGCTGGCAAAGAAATTTGACTCTTAAAGAAATTATAATGATCATTTGCTTTGTAATCCAAGTGGTTTCTTAAAAACATTTTTTAGATTTGGTTTGTGTATGATGCTTCTGCACTTTAGGAAGATTCCTTCTCTAAAGGATGAGAGAAGAAGAGTTTTCCTTAACTGAGAATTAACTAGAAAATGGAATTAAACTAAAAGAGTTCATTCCCTGTTGTTTTTCCTGGTGTAATGGGAAGTTTTTATTTTTTATTGAATTTTATTGAATTTTACTATTCAGAACTCAGGTCCTTTCCTTCTGCAACTTTTGGTTAACTGATATCCTGTCTTCTGTTAATATTAACCTCTCCTAACCAAAATCTGACTCATGGAATAACAATAGAATTTAAAAAAAAAAAACAAACCTCTCAACCTTACTGAGATATGAAGCCAAGTAAGAGGAAGGAGAGAGCACAACATCTAAATAGCCTCCCAAAAATAATTTATTTGTGGAAGAATTGTCCTGACACCAACTTCATGACATGTAAATCCCCTCCTTTCAATTAGTTCATCATGACTTCTTTAAAAGGTAGCCTTGTAGTTTTGTAAGTGTAGGATTTTGCAAACTCAGTGTTTAATCTGTAACCTGACTTATTTTACCCAAAGAATCTGCTTAACTAGATTTGTTTCCATAGAGGATGTATGAGAGTACAACTGCTTAACTAAATCTATTCAATTTTTATGACATTGAAGGAAGCAAAGGATTATGAATCTGTCTTTTCTTTAACCTTTATGGCTTAAGAGAAATGTACAAGATTTCACCTCCAAGCCTAATTCCAGCTCTGGCGCTAACCCTAATTTCTCTGTCACTCTGATGGAATTTTGTCTATAAGACAATTTGTTAGAATCCCAACAGAGGCTTCAGGTTTATTTTTTTTTAACTGAGATTTGAACCTATGCTCAAGCACAATAATAAAATCCAGGTTTTTTCTTACATTTATAATTTCTACATTGTGGTAGATTTATTTTAGCAGCACTTACCTACCACATGAACTAAAAGAGAAGTTATTTCTCCCATAATATTGACAATTTTTTAAAAAAGTATATTATAACAACAACAACCTATACAATTTGGAAGGAAGGTAACTTACCTTTTTCAATACATATTTTATGAGAATTTTCAGTACATAGTAACCCCAGTAGAGATGAAGGACTTGCAGGATCAAGAGTTGCACATTGAGGAAAATGTATGAAAAGAAAGGCTTAAGATAATGTAGAGGTAGAACCAATGTGCAATATAAAATCCTGAAAAACAAAATAGGAAATGAGAAATTTATCACAACATAAATGTCTTCCTCCCAGCCCCCCACCCTGCTTTAAAAATCCCAGGAAATTTCATTTATAAATTTGGAATAAGAAAATAAGCACTATTTTCCTCCCAGACCAAAAGCTCTCATCACTTCTCTCTCCCTAGCTTACATTCAATAGGAAACCATACTGCCATACTCCTTTTTCTAGCAAGTACAAAGGAAATAACACTTAATTCCAGAATCTTGGAAGGTAAGTTAAAGTAGAATACTTTTTTTGAGTTATGATGCAGTGATGCCTTGGGGACTAGTGAGGCACGAGTGTCTATCAACTGCTAAGAACTGTCCTTTCTCAGCTCTCTAACAGCCCCCTCCCTCTTCTGATTTGTTGCCTCTAATCTATAGCAGGGTTAGAAAGGGAGGGAAAGAGAAAATTTGGAACTCAAAATTTTTTTTAAATGAATCTTAAAAATTGTTTTTACATGTAATTGAGAAGAATACATTTAAAATTATATGTAAAATGAGATTATTGATTTAAATCTAGATTCAGACTTAGAAAGTCCACTCTCATCCCTGTTTTGACTTATTTCTAAGTGATTTTGGTTGCCAGAAGCCTGACTTCTAGGTTGATGGAGCATTATAATATTGTTGTTTATCCCCCTTTTCCAAAATTTAGAAGAACATGGGGTGTGGAGAAATCCATTATTTTAGTCAGAGAGGTTAGGATCAAGGCTCTGTCCTGGCCCCTCTTCTTTCTTTGTTTTCTGTTATCTCATTTAGTGATCTCAGTTCCCATGAGTTCAATTATCATGCCTATGCGTATAATTCCAAGATCTATACATCCAGTTCTACTCTCCTAAGCTACAGTCCCACAGTCCCAACTGCATCTTCAGTATCTTAAAGTAGATGTCCTATAAACATCTCAAACTCAACATATCCAAAAGAGAACTTCTGATCTTTCCACTTAAACTCCCCTTTCTTCCAACTTCCCAATTATTTTCTAGGACACAATTATCCTCTCAATAACCCACACTTACAACATAGGGGCCATCTTTCATTCTTTATTTATACTCATCTAATACATTACCAAGTCTTGTTAAAACTACCTACACAGAATTTTGTATACATCCTCTTCTCTCAACTTACACAATCCTGGTGCAGACCCTTATTACCTAATGCCTGGATTATTGCAATAGCCTTAATGCCTCCTTGCCTCAGGTCATCTTAAAAAAAAGAATGTTCATTTTTTCTTTCTAATTAGAAAAGGAAAGTTAATGAAGGAAAGTTATGACAAATCTGGACAACAGGAAGGGTCCTTAGAGACCATTTAGTTTGACCACCTCATTTTGCAGATGAGGAAACTGAGGCCCATAGAAGTGAAATGACTTATTAATGGTCACTAAGGTATTAAGTAGCAGAGGCTATTGGAGTCACTTAATGTGACTCCAAATCCAGTGTCCTTTCCACTGTACTTCCTACCTTTAACTATTCATTGACTTGGAAGAAATTTACATTTTTAGCAACATATGGAGAGCACAGAACATATATAACAGTCTATAAATGTATGAATGAATAAAATGAGAAAGGTAACTAGCCGTCTTATATCTCTAAGAGTACATAAAAGGGCTAGAATTGCCAAACAAAAGGCTATAGTTTAGATATTCAAAAAAAACTTTTGAACTACAAAATTCATGAGAGTATGAAAGAAACTTTTTAAAGAATAGGTTAAATAATTCTCCCTTTGATATTTATAGAGCAACATTGCCGGGAGTCAGAGGAATAACCTGAATCATGAGTCCCTGATATTGTTTCCATGATACATAAGCATAGATAAAAATCCCTCCCCCTCAAAGGCATACAAGTTAATTAATGAATAGAAGGTTATGAAGAAATTAGGTTACTAGGTAATTAAATGAAAATAATTGCCTTTATGCCTGATACTGTTAGGAACAAAAACTTTTAGAAAAACAATGTAAGGAATTTTTATTTATTTTGAGGACATGGTTGTAGTAAGGGAAGGGTAAGAAAGGGAAACCAGGGTACACACAGAGAAGAGGGAGATATATGAAAGAAAATTAAAGTAGAAATGAAGAAGGTTTAGAAAAGGAAGGACAGGAAAAAACAAATAAAATGTTATTTTATGGGATAGTATTTAATTTTTATTTCTTTCTCAGGGCTATGGGTCCTCAAGAACTATTTAAATTAGGCACAAACACTGGTCAGCTGGGATCCTTTCTTGTCCTGCACCCCTTCTTTCCATATTATTGGGGGTGGGATAGGGAATCAAATATTACATTGTAGATTCCCTCTAAAACCCCCCACCATAAGTGCTGCCAAAGTGAATCCTTCCAGATGAACTGCCCTAAAATGATATATGGGGCTACAGACTTCACTTTATACATTAGTGTGGGGCCAAGCTAACAAAGGAGGAGAAAAAAAAATTCTCTTTTTACAGTGACCACTGCAATTGTGCATAAACTGCAAAGCCATAGATCAGTGGGAAAAACAGAAGGAATAATTAGTTTGGCTCAATGCCTTATAGTGAAAAAAGCCCACCAAGAGGTACTGACTAGAAAACTACAGGATTATAACATGGTGAACTTTCCAAAAGAACCTTTAAGTATCTATATTATAGTATGTTGACTGCTCTACAATTTCTACAGTCAGATGAAATATTTTCTCAGCTTAATAATGAGTAAGGCTCACTGGACTTCAACAAGAGGAATTCTGTAGATCAGTTGAGACTTCAAAGTCTATTTCATAGTGATTAAACTCCCAGAAAACTCAGTAAGAACTGAAGAGAACTTCACTCTGAAGCAGGCTTTTAAGGAAGTAAGAGTTGAAAACATGCCAGATGTGTCTTATCAACTCAACTTGAACCCCAGAAACCATGGCAAGTGGCTGAGCCCTTATAGATATCTGGGGCTTAAAAGTATAGGATTTAATACCAAGGGACACACACACACACACACACACACACACACACACACACATTTGGTGAGTCTCACCTTTGACCTACATGTTTAGATTAGTGGTTATTGTAACAAATGATGTTACCTTAATAGTACATAGATATATAGATAGATATAGTTACAAATCAGTACTTTTCTTATAAACATGGCTATCATTTTAAAAATATATACACTTACTCATCATAAACAACAGTATAATGCCAATACCTTCTGCATTAATCAAAATTAAAGTCACTGTTAAGGTAACATCATTTGTGTTACAATAATCACTAATCTAAACACGTAGGTCAAAGGTGAGACTTACCAAAACTATATCTTAAATCAGTAAGAGATTTGAGAATAAAGCTCAGACATTTTCTGAATTTGATGTCACTTTGAAAGAATAAATTGCCTTCACTTGGTCTTCAGCCAAATAGGATTTTGTTCTCCTATCCAAGTTGTGGAAGAGGGGGGGACAGTGCTCATAGCATCCTGATGTCTGGCTCCTTTATTCAGTGGCTATATGCTATAGTATTGCAGAAAACACCCAAAGCTAACTAATGTCCAATTAGAATTAGCCCTATGTGGCAAGTCAGCGTCCTTGAACGCCAGTGCTGCTGGCCAAATATTAAAACCAAACAACAGCACTGACCTATATGCTAAGATTATGTGACATTTAGATTGGAAGGAAAATATGTGCTGGACCAAAAACGTGGTTTTGGGTAGTTCTCTCCAAATCACCTGTGGCTTCTTTACTACTAATGTGTCTTTTTGATTTGTGCCAAGATACACATGTAGAATTATGTTTATGAGAGGAAAGGCTTTCAAGAGAGATAAGATATTGGTTATTTTCTGCCAATCCTAATATTTGTTCTCCCAATTTCCATTTACCTTTCCATATATATGCTTAGGTGAACAATGCCTTCTTTGGCAATGATCCCCATGCAGACAAGCTTTATGGCTGGGTCAAGATAACATATCAATTACATCTATGACCAACGGCAAATACCTCTTATGAAAATATGCTGACGTTCCAATCTGAGCAGATGGAGAAACTACAAGATTCACAGATAAATCCATGTTCATTAAGGGAAAACCTCTAGATTGAACATAAGAACTTACTGCAACATATTTCTTTGCTAATGTACTTTCCATTTTAGTGCTTCCAATTTCTGTCACTCCTAAACTATACTTCCAAGTTCTGTCTCTTGCACTGGAATGCTAGGTGGTTGTTGTTTTTTTCACAATGGCTTGAGGTGTGTATGTTGTGTTTGGCCATGGTGGGAAGGTTCTTCAATGGAAGTTGCTTCCATAATGAATAAAAGATCCCCTTCGTATTTTTTCTTCCATCTTGTTTCATACAGTCTGTCCTCATGGCTAGAGATTAAGATTCTATTAGGGAAAGAAAGGTGATGAAGCTCTTTGACTTCAACATCCTGCTATAACCTACCTCAGCAAAATTAAAGACAGGCAAACTAAATTTCACAGAAATGTGATAGCAAATAATCTTGGCCTACTTACCAGAAGGGGAAAATTATTAGGCGGGTAATAAAGAACACAGCAGCAAAGATGAAAAATAGAGTGTTACATGTTTGCGTCCATCCAGCATAAGAAAGCATTTTAGCAGACTGAAACAAAACAAAAAACATTCATTCAAAAACAGGTCAACAGACAAACTTTCAACAACACTTGCAGAGGCAGCTTTAGAATAATTTAACTTATGCACCTAATATCTCCATTCAACACAGAAAGAAGCCGAAAGATGTTAAGTGAAAAATGATATGGTAGGTGTGGACCTGACTGTAATTAAATTGGTTACAACAGGCATAGGACATAGAATTAGAGAGCTAGTAGAGACCTCACAGACTATCTAGTCCAACCTTCTCATTTTATAGATCAGGAAACTGATGCCCAAGGAAGTGATCTGCTCAAGGTCATAAATATTAGAAGTAAAGTTGGAAGCCACGTCCCCTGACTCCCGAGACAGGCAGCCTTCCTTCTGCCCCTCCCTCTTTCCTTTTTTCCTTCCTTCTTTCCTCCTTCTTTATCTCTTTCCTTCTTTTCTTTCTTCCCTCCCTCATTCTTTCCTTCTCTCTTCCCTTTCCCTTCCTTTTTTCTTTCTTTTTTTTCTCCTTCCTTCTCTCCCTCCTTCCTTACTTTCCTGGGTCTCCCTATCTTGCTCAGGCAGCAAATATAGCAGCCACTCATGGGTCTGATCCTATTACTGCTCAGCACAGGAGCTTTGACCTGCTCCATTTCCAACCTGGGCCAGCTTCCCTCTCCTTAGGCAGCCTGATAACACCTCCCACCCCACTTCCCAGAGTTCATTATATTGGTGCAAGACTTGGTGCAAACACCTGATCTGCTTAGCCTGTGGCAGGTCAAGCAAACCATCAGCCTCAGTCTCCCCAGAATCAGGGATTATAGGCATGCTTACCACATCTTGCCACCAGTGCTCTTTCTCCTGTGGTTGGAGTTGAGGCAGTATTCTTCATAGCCCTATTGCATACTGAAATCAACCATGAAAAACTGATTTGTCTTATTTGTCTCATGTTAACCACATGCTGTTTGTGTTCATTGTGTTTACTGGGAAGGACTCATGATAAGTCCCTTAGTATAGAAGGAAAGTTAATGTGTTATGGTTCATTCATTCAAGGTTCATTCATGTTATTGTTTGGCAGCCTCTTCAATCACTTCTACCTGTAACATCTGAACTGACTTTTCTTCTTATCCATCTTCTGTTGGTTTCAGGAAGTAGGCTGGGCTTTCATAACGGAGGAGGAACAGAGAAAGACCACAGAGGGTAGAGACAACTAGAGTGCAGCTCATCTTGAAATAAGTATAGCATGAGCCAGAAAAGGGGGCCTTCAGAGTCTAGATTAGTTCAAATATGCAATATATTTGAGGAGTAAGGATTTGGACTTAATCATTTGCATATCAACTGGGTGAGAAAATGATCCAGACTTCGGGACTGGCATTTTTTACAAAATAAAAAAGAAAGAAAGGGAAAAAAAAGGATTAGTAAACTCTTAGATTTTTTAGGAGGCTAATATGGAGGCAATATAATTAGCCTAATATAATTAAAAGGCTAATATAATAATATACACAATAATTGGGATAAGGGTACAATGAAAAGAAAAAATAAGTTTGGAGTGACAAATGTGAACGGGATGGGATAGAATGGAAGTAGATTGGGATATGCATAAGGATGTGGAAAGAGTCACAGCAGACCAAAATTAGGATTGGCAAGAGTGTACTAACAAGAACTTGTACAAGTACAAAAAAGCAACCCTTCTAATTTATCTAGTATTTATCAGGCCCTTCTTAAAGTATCAGGCTTCTCTCCACTGCGCCATGCCCGCCATGCTGTCTCCCAATAGGAATGAGCTTTCATTATAATGTTCCCTCCCCAGGGCATTAATATCTCACTCTCCTTAGGAAATAGCAGTTTAGGGGGAAAAGTAAGACTTACATATAAGGCATTCAAAAGGTACAGAAATCCTCTCCCTTCAAGTTCCAACCAAGAATTAGGGTTGAAATACACTTCAGATCTACTGCTCTCCAAGATCATTATATAAATCTAAAGATTTTATCATTATTTGGTTCTGAAGTATCAGGAGTTCCTATGGATTAATATATTAGGTTAAATATGAATATAATTTAAAAGACATGTAGAAATATTAAAGAAAATTATATCAGAAATATTTAAATAGGTATACAAGAGGTCCTCAGAAGAAGAATTATAATAACTAAAATTGTTTAATTGAAATAAAAGAAGGCTTAGAAAATATTGTCTTCAGGTATATGAAGGCCAGTCAGATTTCATTCAAGGCAGGTCCATCAGACCAAAGGAACTCTATCTCTGTGAGGGTCCAAATGGAGGCAAAAACTGTAACAGTTAGAATGCTATAAGTGGGCTAGCGATTTAGAAAAAAATATATCCAGGGAAGTTCTGTAATCTCCATCCCTTGCAGGACTTTAAAAACAGGGCATGCCTTAGATAGTAAAATATTTCCTTGTCTAGGTTATCTTTTAAGGTTCTTTTTAGTCCTATGAGTCTATGGATCTACTATGATTCCTCTAGTCATATGTTGTATGTATCAGCATATTTTTTTTAAATTTGTGCTTAGTGATTCTTTTTTTTAAAAAGAAATCTTATGCTTTTCAATCAAAAAGTATTTATAATGACTGACAAAACAGAACTTTGTCATAGTTTGTCCATAAAAGGACTTTGAGGATTATAACTATATATGACATTACATTTCTCTTCTTAACAACCATGGGCCTCAAATCCTTTTCAAATTTTAATCAGCTTAACTTCACAATGTATTCCATGTGGTATTATTAATATCCCCATTTTACAATTGTGGAATAGAAAATGAAGCATTAAGTGATCTACCAAAGCCACAATGGGAGTAAGTGACCATATCAGGCAAAGCATATTCGTTGTCCCAGGTTCTAAGTCTCCTCCATCAAGATAATAAACCTGTTATTTCAGTAGATAATGTTGAAAACCAAAGTGAATCAGTATGTTTAGTACTATCAAAGTAGTACATAATTTTGAAATAATTGTGAATATGATCTTATTTTTTAGGCAAATGTGCAGAGAAAACTAAAGGATCTGATGGATGAAGGAAGAAAAGCAAAAAGAATTTTAACATGTATGGCTACATTCGCAGAAAAACAACGTGGGAAATTTAATACATTGTTGACATTGCTGAGCCATTGCTTTTCTTATGCATATACAATATGAGAAAAAAGATTTATTTGCATGCTTATTGAGCTCATACACAATTTAGAAACAATTCCTAATTCAGCTAATATTTTCTATATAATAATGTAAGTAGCTCTTAAATAAATCTAGCTGACTACCCTGCAATTCTAGTAGAAAATGGTTTATTCTAGTAATTGAAATGTACTACAGATCAATCAATATTCAATTTGAAGTTATGTGAAGCAGGTTGACTATATTCACTGTGTTCATCATTAACCTAAGTATATTTTAATGAAGACTAATGATGTACCTAGAAACGCTCCTCTTAATAACATCATTTAACCAAAACTGCTCTCACCAAAGTTACCAATGATCTTTTTTCTTCTTGATTCAATCTTCTCTCTAGATTTCCATGATACTACGCTATCCTAGTTCTCCCTGTGTTTGTCTGATTATTCCTTCTTAATATTCTTTGCTATTTTGCTTCTTCTCTATTTATACCAGTCATGGTGGGTGTTCCCCAGGAATCCATCCTAGGCCTTCTCTTCTCCCTCTCTATTATTTCATTTGGTGATCTCAGCAATTCCCATAGATTCAATTATCATCTCTATGCTAATGTTTCTTAGATCTACTTAACCTCTTTCTTAACCTATAGATTTGCATTTCCCACTGCCAATTAGATTCCTCAAATCAAGTATCCTGTAGATATCTTAAACTCAATATGTCAAAAACTAAACTCATTATCTTTGATCAAAACCTTCTCCCTTCTGAACTTCCCTATCATTATTCTCAGCCAAGGTGTCATCCTTGACTCTTTACTCTTTCTCAGCCCTCTCATGTCTAATCTATTGCCAAGTCCTATCAATTTTACCATTTTTATATTTCTTATATATGTCTCTTTCTCTCCTATGTCATTATCACCACCCTAGTGCAGGCCTTCATCATGTCACAACTGGATTATTGGAATAGTCTGGTTGAGCTCCATCACAAGTCTCTTCCCACTTCTGTCCATCTTCCATTTAAGCTGTTAAATTAATCTTCCTAAAGTGCAATTCTGACCATGTCACCACCCAACTCCACCATTCAATAAAACTCTAGTGGCTCTCTATCACTTCCAGGGTCAAATATAAAATCTTCTATTTAATTCAAAGCCCTTCACAATCTATTTTTCCAATCTTCTTACACATTACACTCCCACCTTACCCCATTACACACTCAGCAATCTAATGACGCTAGTCTCTTTCCTGTCTTTACACAAGATTCATTTTACAGTTGTAGAAATTAAGATCCAGAGAAGTTAGATGACTTGCCCAAGATCAGATATGTAGTAAAAGGCAGTCTCTTTGGGTTCCAAGTCACTGAACCCAGGTCATTTGTCTCTAGATCTAAGTTTCTCCACTGCACCAATGGGAGAGAGCTTTTGTTATAATGTTTCCTTCCCAGGGCATTAATATCTCACTGTCCTTAAGAAATAGCAGCTGGGAGAGGGAGAAGAGTAAGATTTACACTTAAAGCATTCAAAAGGTGTAGAGATCCTCTCCTCCAAGTTCCAACCAAGAATTAGAGTTGAAGTACATTTCAGATCTACTGCTCTCCAAGATCATTAAAATGAAGCTTCATATAAATCTAAAAAATTTATCATTATATGGTTCTGAAGTATTAGGAGTTCCCAGGGGATTAAGCCCATTATATAATAACCATAGCTATCCTCAGAAATGTCAGGAGATGGAGGGGGAAAGAAAAGTGAACTTACAAGGTGGAAAACTTCTGTAGTTGCTTTAACACAAGGAACTTAAAAAAAAAAAAAACAACAACTTTGGAAAACCTGAGAGAAGCAAACCATATGGGGATTTAGAAAGTTTTTTTCCTTCCATTCTGTTTCCCATATCTACTCCAGATAAAGAGGAACAGAAACAAGAAAAAGGAAATATGAAAAAAGGTAAGGAAAAGAAAGATGGAGGAAGGCAAAAGACTATCTGGAGTGTCATTTAAGGCTCAAAGAAATGGTTTAGAATTCTTCCTCTTCAAATCTGAAACATCATTTTACTCCCAGACGGCAACATTAGTTTTCTGCTAAAGGCATGAACCTTACACAGGTGCAGTCTCAAGATGATGAGGGCTAGAAAGGACACCATAGTGAATTTAATTCAATGCTCTCATTTTATAGGTGAGGAAACTGAGGCCCAGAGAGATTAAATGACTTACCAAAGATCATACAGGTATTAAGAGGACTACCTAAGAAATGAATCCAGGTTGTTTGACTCCGGATCAAGCATTCTTTTCAAGGTAACACACTTCCCCTGAACTCAAACTGAAAACCAAAATGAAACCTCTTCCAAGTTATCCTCCTTGCTTTTGTCTATCTGAATCTATGAAACTAAAGAATAATTATAAACTAAATAAGACAAAAAGGTCCATGCAAGAAATCTAAAGAGTTCAAAATTCTTGGAAGTACTGTGTTCAGGATTGAATAAGAATGAAAATGAAGAACTGAGAAAAGGCTCATAAGTAACATTTTACTGGGAATAAAAATTCAGGAATTTCAAATGTTTACCTCAAGCCAAATGTCAGCAACATCATGGACAAGCATCACCAATGTCCCACTACGAATATAATTAATACACCAAGAGAAGCTCATCAAACTTAAAGCAGCCAGATGATGGATGACATGGGCCAGAAAATCCTAAGCAAATAAAGAAACGGATAGACAGATAGATAGATAAATGAATTTCAAGACTGACAAGCAAGTAATCACCTAAGAAAGGCCATTATCATCATACTATTCCACTGCTTACAACACTGAGCGTGTATATCTTATAGGTATGTGTGTATGTATATACATATAAATACAGATTGTTTCATCAACCTTTATCAATGTATATCTATAAATGTCACTTTAATTTTATACATATGTACATACAAATACACATATATACATACACACACAAATATACACACATATATATTGTCCCAAACATCTTAGTGTGGTTTTAAACTTTAAAGCTGTAATAAGAATTCTGGAATATCCTATCCATATAGTTATCTTTCTATCTATACACACACAAACATATTAACTGGTATCCTTAAGATGATTTTTTGTTAATAAGTAGATCTCTAGTATATTGGGTAGATCCTTTATGGAGAATTAATGGGAAAATATGAAAAAAGGACCATACAAAATAAGAAAGTACAGAAGGGTTGATGATCTAAATCAGTTGACAGTCTAGCCATACCAATGAAATCACAGATCCATCGAAGTGTACATATAATGGGTATTTATACATATATGTATGTGTATATATGTGTGTATATACATAGATGTTTACACACACATAAATTAATTATTCACATTTATATAGTACTTTAATGATTACAAAACACTGCTGCTTCATTATCTCACATTTATGTTTTTATTTGAAGGTACCCAATTCCTCTTAAAATAAATGGAATAGAAATAGACCACCACAAAATTGCAAAAATGTACTAGCCCCATCATTTTATGATTTGTCCATGTGATAAACTTGTTGCTGCTTTTAAGAGGATTCTTCATTTCAACTCACAATAACTGGACCACAATCATTTCCCTATCAAATATTTACCAAAAGAAGAAAAATAACTAACATAGTATAATTAGTAGTATACCATACTACTATAATATGTAGAGAAGCTGTGAAATTGAAGATGTCCTGAGACATAAATTTTAAGTTAGAGTTTTTGAAGACACTAATAAAGAAGTTTTACATGTGATACTTGCCTTTCTCTTGACATCAGAACCAAGACTAAACAGCAGAGACCAATAAAAACTCATCTCTAAAATGTAGTACCAGTACTGAGATGGTAGTAATGGCTAAGAAAAAGAAAATATTCATTACATTTTTATACATAAAAACATTGATTTAGTGGTATTATCTGTGGAATTCAGGAAATGGACTGTTTCTATAAGGACTAAGGATATAAAAATAACATCAGTCTTTGTTAATCATAATTTATCAAGTGATTATTAAAAGCTATCTTATGAAATCTATTATTTAAGGTCAAAGGCATGTGTGTTAACTAAGGTGGCATCCCTGCTTACCCCTTCCAAATTTCCACTGATTAACCTATTAACATTTTGGAATGTTTTCTGACTAAAAGCCCATGAGATGTTAGGTACTCTTTAGAGCCTAGTACTATAAAATTATAGAATCACAGATAGCCTTGAAAAGGATATCAGAAGTCATTTAGTCCAGCTCCTCCATTTTACAGATGAAAAAATAGGTCCAAAGAAGTTATATGGCTTACTCAAAATCTCATAGGTATTTAAATGTCAGAGTCAGGATTTGAACTCAAGTCCTATGCTTTTACAGTCAGTGTTTTTTCCACTGTGCCACACTGTTTCTCAAGAACATCTGCTAAGAGGCCCACTGAGGTCAGCCCCATTCATGAGCAGAGTAGACAGTCACCTGTGTAGCATAATTTGAGGGACTTAGCAAAGTCCATCTGATCAAGAATATATTGCCTTCTATCCATCTGGTATCAGCATTTTCGCTTCACACAATTAGAGCTACACCTTAATAACTTTCTGAGTTAAGACATTATATGTTACATATTAACATAGGTTAATTTATCTGATTAACTTGTTAACATTCATTGTTACCTAGTAAAAAGTCCAAGACACTAAATAATGCGGGAAGAAATAGGGAAAGTTAGAGACAACTGTATTTCTGGTGGGGCCCTCCACATAGAAGCTCCAGTCAGTCAAGGGGCAACATAAGGACATTGGATGCCTTAGGGGAAAGGGGATATTACAGGATTAAAGACTAACTTTGACAATTTTCCAGGTTTGCCCAAGGCTGTTTCTGTTTAGCACTACTAAAAGAGTTAGGCTTACCTGCTTTGGATAGCCATTCCAAACCTCCCACAGATCATAAAGCCAAGGTTTCTAAATATAGAAAGGAGGGAGAGGGAAACAAATTAACTATGCACAAATG
The DNA here is from genome assembly GCF_003287225.1 of Phascolarctos cinereus. Lineage (NCBI taxonomy): Eukaryota > Metazoa > Chordata > Mammalia > Diprotodontia > Phascolarctidae > Phascolarctos > Phascolarctos cinereus. The sequence continues at coordinate 133,797,035 of NW_027555736.1, forward strand.
GAATCTTTTATTAGAAAAGGTAATATTTTTTCTCAAATTAAATAAACATTTAAGTACTTACTATATGCAAGGCACAAGGCACTGTGCTAAGTGCTATAAGTCATTTTGATAGCACTGAAATATCTGATACATTTTCTAATATCTCCTCCCCTATATATGTACATAGCTATCATATATTATGAAGTGTATAACTGTTCTTAAAATATAACTTCAATGGAGAAGTTACTTCTGAAATAATTAATGCTAATTCTATATCATTACTCCTAGGGAAGGCCTGGATGGGTGATGCACTACATCCTGGAGGGAGTACTCACATCAATGAAATCATACATAACTCAAAGTACTTAAATGTATCAACATGATTAATTTTATCATAAGAATCTCAATAAAATGCTTTTCAAAGTTGTTTACCTTTTTGATGCTATTACATCATAATAAACTCATAAGCAAAAATTTTTTAAAGACTAGAGTCTAATGACAGATATTAAAAAGATAACTTACATCATATAGAAATCCAATTCCAGCAATAGTTAAGAATAAATAAAACGTAAATCTCCAGCTGCCAAAATAAAGAAAAGTATTTATTCAGAGAATATGTAATGTCAGCCTTAGCAGGAACCTTCAAGATCCACCTAGTTCAATCCTTGCATTTTTCATATAAGAAAACTGACGTACACTGAAGCACCATGGTATACTGAAAAGACTGCTATGTTCAGAATCAGAGGATGTGGGCTCAGATACTTGCTCTGCTACTTATTTCTGTCTGCATGAATTTGGTTAAGGCACAATCCCTCTTGAACTCAGTTTCCACATCAATAAAATGAAGGGGTTGGACTAAATTATTTCTAAGGTTGCTTCCAGTTCTACATCTATGATCCCACGGTCACACTGCTAGTTAGTGAATAAGCTAAAACTAGAATTCAGTTCCCAGGATCATAAGACCATAAATCTAGAGTCAGAAGAAATCTCAGAGGCCATATGGCCCAGCACTTTAATTTTAAAGATGAGAAAATTGAGGCCCAGGGAGGTTAAGTGATTTTCCCAAAGTAACTAAGCTAGTTAACAAAAAGGAGACTTTTGGATGGAGGTCCTCAACATAATTTACATTATCATACTGGATATTTTAAGTACTTATCTAACTGTCTTTCTAGACTGATGCTTTCTTTGTAAAGATAATAGAAGGAGATATTTTCTGCCTAACAACAAGGAGTGATATGAACATGCTCATTTAAGTTGATGCATAAGAATATCTGAAAAAGGATTTCAACTTAGCCAATGACATTATTTTTACATTATATACCCAAAGCAGTTTTTTTAATGAAAACTTTTTTCACATATAACCTACTCCTCCCAGTGAAATCTAAAATACAGTCTTATCCCTCATTTCCTGCTTCTACAGGAAAAAAATTATGAGGCCCAATTATTTACATCATAGGATCAAGAAAATGTCCCAAAGGATAACTATCTAAAAGTTTCCAAATGAGTTCTCAAAACTGTTTCAATTTACGTTTACATTTGCTTATGAAATGAACTTGTATTCATAGAACATTTCTATGTGTTTGTCTTATTAATTCCAACTAAGGTTGGAATTAATAAGAAAAATCTGGCTGGTACAAGAGAGTATAATGTGAAAGAATAATGCTTATTAGGCAAGATTCATAACAACAAGGTCATAATTTTCAGTACCAGATCTACTTGATTGCCTCAAAAGTGTAAAATGTCATTTTCCCATATTAATTAGTATAAGACTAAATTAGAAGGAAAAAAATTGATTTTTTCTGGAAAAGCCAAAAGTGACTGGGACATTGAATTTTCAAAAAGTTGACACTGGGAGAAGGGCAAAATGAAGGAAATTAACACTGAGAGATGACCTTGAGAGAATCACAATGGAATATAGCTGACTGGGGATGGGGAGATACAGAGCTGGAAAGAGACTCTTCCCATCCCTTTTGGTTCCCTTAATATACTGACACTGAATGTGTTGATTTTGAAACTACAGTGTGCTTCTGCAATGAGTATCTTTTTCTAGATATTTCAGCACTCCATATAGTGCCTGGCACATAGCAGGTGCTTAATAAATGCTTATTGACAACTTCAAAGGAAGCATTTATTTGAAAAAGAATAAATGTATAGCCAAGTCAAGACTAACTGAAACAAAACAAAACTTTGGATTGAGATGAGGAATGCCTTGGAATTAGACTGAGAGTAAGAATTCGATCCAGAAAGCTGAAGAAAAATGCAATTCAAGAATGAACCTGCCCTGAAATGACGGAAAAATTTCTGCTCATTTGTGAGTCCATGTTAGAAAGTCAAGAGGTAACTACTTCATGGCTGCATCCTAAAACTGAAAGCAGAAAGAGACTTTAGGTCATTTGATCCAATTTTTCATTTTACAAATTTAACTTGGGCTGGCCTATCTCCCTAGGTTGTTGCCATGGAGATCTGTTAATGGACTGGACAGACACTACTAATCATCCCAAAAGTTCCTGTGCTTGTTGTTATCATGAACCAGCTTCTGCAAAGGAAAAAGAGGCTGCCCCCTCAAAAACCTGTACATCAGGCAGACAGTCCGGGGATAGGAAAGCACTGCTCCTCAGGAGCAGGGACTTTTACCTTTCTTTGTATCCTCAGAGCTTAGCTCAGTGCCCGGCACATAGTAAGAGTTTACTCAATGCTTATTGAATGACTGTCTGCTCTCCCAGGCTTGGCAAGAGGCACGGACATGGGAGAGCTGACAAGATTGAAGCTGAGGTGCTAATGACAGGAATCTAGGTGAAATAAACTGGTGACTAGGCAAGAGGCAAGTGGAGGGAGCTAGTGACCAGGTGCCCAATGGTAGGAGTTGTAGTAGTTGCCTGCATCCCCTGGAGGTAGTAACATCAATCCCATTTGCAATATTTTTCTTATCTCTTCCCATCTCCAACCTCCTGCCCAATCCTTCTAGAGGCAGCTAGGTGGTGCTTTGGATAAAGCACTGAGCCAAGTGAGAAAGACCTACTTAAATTCAGCCTTGGATATTTACTAGCTGTGTGACCTTGGGCAAGCCACTTAACTCTGTATTCCTCAGTTTCCCCAATTGTTAAATGGGGCTATTAATAGCACCTACTTCCCAGGGTTGTTGTGAGGACGAAATAAGATATTATTTGTAAAATGCTTAGTACTGTGCCTAGCACATAGTAGGCACTTAATAAATTCTTGTGTCCCTTTCTTTCTTCCCTTTCCTCTTTCCTCCCTCCCTCCTTCCCTCTCTTTCTTCTTCTTCCTTCCCTCCTTTTCCCCCTTCCTTCTTTTCTAGCTTCCTCCTTTCCTTTCTACCTTCCTTCCTTCCTTTCTACTTTCCTTCTTTTCTTTCTACCTTCTTTCCTTCTTTCCTTCCTATTTACCTTCTTTCCTACCCTCCTCCTTTACTTCCTACTTACCTTCCTTCTTGAACTTAGGACTTTCTGAATCCAAGCCCAACATTGCATCCACTGAGCCACTTATCTGTCTAGGTGTTATTAAGGTGATCTGCATATTAAGTTCATTTTCTGATATAAATAATTCTAAATGTAAAATGTACATGGTTTGAAAGTATATGTAATTGACTCAATGTTTAAAAATAAGTTTATAACAAAACGATTAAAAAATATGTTTGCAAAAAAATTCAAAAGGACTGTATACATATGTAAGTTATTTCTGTGTCACTGTAATCAATAATTGGTCAAATGAAGTAATAGTAAAGTGATTTTTAAAAATGGGTCAGCTGATTAGTAAAAGTCTTTAAATGACTGCACAAAGTACACAGAACCATAAGTATTAGTGATAACACAACTCACCATATGCAAATTTCTTCATTGTTTTCTAGCTTAGATGGTCTGATATAAATCTTTAATCTCTTTTCCTGTTTTCAATCCCTTGACTTAGAACAGTATTCTTTCTTCTCATCTTTTTTCCAAGCAAGGGGATTTTGACCCTACATATCCAGCTTTATTTCTGATTACTTGCACCCTCCACTCTAGTCTGGCCAATCTTAAGATTCTTTAGATGGGGCGGGGGGAGGAACCTGTGGCCTCAAGGCCACATGTGGCCCTCTAGGTCCTCAAGCATAGCCATTTCACTAAATCCCACAAATTAGGTTTAGACCTCAAAGCATATACCTAGATAAACTCCAAATAAATATATGATCTAGTTCTAAAAGGTCCCATCATAAACATATTAAAGGAACAAGGAAGAAATTAACTCTCAGATGTATAGATAGAAAGATTTGTAATAAAATAAGGGAAGATCTCAGAAAATAAAATGGACAATTTTACGCAAACAAATCCAATGCAGCTAAGATTAGAATGGAAACAGATGACAGGGCAACTTGTAGCAAGTTTCTCTGATAAAGATCTCATTTTCAAGATATATAAGGAACTCATTCAAATTTATAAGAATAAGAGCTATTCCCCAATTGACAAATGGTCAAAGAACATGAAAAGCCAGTTTTAAGGGTATTTTGCTTCTCTCTCTTTTTTTTTTCCAGTATGGTAAGAGTATGTGAGAGAGAAAAAAAAATTGTTGATAACTCAAAAAACTTTAATTGAAAAGGGTAATTGAAGATGTTCTCATGTTCTTTCTAAATAAAAATTTATCATAGGATAAGTGCATTAATTCTAGGCTCAGTGATAGAAATAGTACCTGTCCAGTAAGAAAAAAAAATAAGAATCATCTTTGCCATAAAGAATAATAAAGGACAGTGCACCACAGTACCAGCTCCTGGGGAAAACTCTACTTCATATTATTTTGCAGTAATATTGTAGACATTGATTCAGAGCCAAGTGACATCTGTAGTAGAATTCAAGAGGTGAGAGCAAGTGTTTCAAATAACAAAAATGAGTTAAGAAACAAACTAGACTCTGCGTTTCAAGTCAAAAGTGGAAAAGGAAATATGAATTAGTCTTGGCATCACGGAAGGCTGAAATATGAGAGCTCATTTCAAGAGGCATCTTTAGGAATATTCCTCTAAATATGACCCTACATCACAATTATTCTTATCATAAATGCAGGAAAGTAAGAGAACTGAGAAAAATATTTTTGAGATCCAACATCAGTCTAATTGGAAAAAAAAATCTGGACCATTTGGAATTATGCTAAAGAAGTAACTAAAATGTCTATACCTTTTGACCCAGAGATCCCTCCACTAAGCATATGACCCAAGAAGTTCAAAGATAAAAAGAAAGGCCCATATGCACCAAAATATTTACAGTAACTCTTTCTGTAGCATCAAAGAACTGGGGGAAAAAAGTAGAATTCTCCATCAACTGGGGAATGGCTAAACAAATGATGATACATCAATGTAATAGAATATGACTCCACTGTAAGAAATAACCAACATGAATACAGAAATCAGAGGGAAGATTCACAGGAGCAGATAAAAAGTAAAGTAAGCAGAATCAGTTAAATCACATATACAATTACTAAAATAATGTAAATGGAAACAACAAAATCAAAACTGAACACTGTGTAATTACGGTGATCAAGCTTAGGTCTGAAGAATAGTTATGAGGATACATTTGTTCTCTTTTCTTTGCAATAGTGGGGGTGGGAAGGGATAGGGTATAAACATGGAAAACTGAAAATAATATCAGACTAGTTTGATGTGCTGGTTAGTTTTGCTGAACTTCTTTTTTCATTGTAAAAGATAGTTCTCTGGTGGGGAAGGGATTTATTGAAAAAATGAGGGTGATTTAAAAACAAAAGATACCAACAATTTTTCTTAACAAGAAAGAAAAGTTTTGGACCAAAGTAAAGGGGAAAAAAAATGAAAAGTAACATCTTTTGTATCTTACTTTTGTATAGGTACCAGTGTCCATACCTTTAAGAGCTGAGGTATGCTGGAATACAATGACATTTAAGATAGAAGTAGCCGTGCCTAATTGAGAAAAAGAAATCTGCTCTGATAAACTATCAAAATATTGCCCTAATAAACTATTAAAATCTGTCTCTGTTACAAGAATTCAGCTTGAGGCCCTAGCCCAACCTGACTATCCTGTTCAACTATGGCACAGTAAGTTTTCTCAATCCATATGCAGATAACAGGTTAAGTATCTGATTCAGACAAAAGCAGATGTCATCCTAACCTATATTCTGAAGGGAAAACAGAACTTTCCCCATATAATCTATGCTGACAATTGTAGTGTGGCTGCCGAAAAAAGATAATGGACTTCTAAATTACAAGTTCATAAACGGAGCAAGCACTGACCCCTTAAATAGATGAACTGGTTGAAAAAAATTTGTATGGATGATATCCTAAACTTTAGGATATATACATGTGCACAAAACTACAAAACTATCCATGCTTCTAGCTTCCTTCTTACCAAGCTTCCTGGAATTTCTTTAGTCTGCAAGGCCTTTCTTGATTATGTCGTCTCTTAAACCATATTTCAACCTGTTGTACAGTCTGGTTACACTTCTTTGCTAGACCATATAGGTCATTCTGAAAAGGAACAGAACAAAAGAATGAATGATTGATCAACAATAAATGTAAATAGAGGGCAATCAAGAAGCACCAGACTAAAAGGGGAAAGGACCTATTTGTACAAAAATATTTATAGCAGCTCTTTTGTGACATCAAAGAATTGGAAATTGAGGGGATCCCATCAATTGGGGGATAGCTGAACAAACTGTGTATGTGATTATAATGGAATATTATTGTGCCAAAAGAAATGACAAACAAGATGATTTCAGAAAAACCTGGAAAAACTTACATGAACTGATGCAAAGTGAAGTGAACATAACCAGGAGAACATTTTACATAGTAACAGCAACATTATATGATGATTAGTTATGAATGACTTAGCTATTCTCAGCAATACAATGATCCAAGACAATTCCAAAGGATTCACAATGAAGAATGCTATCCACCTCCAGAGAAAGAACTGATGGAGTCTGAATGCAGATTAAAGCATACTATTTTTCACTTTCGTGTGTGTGTGTGTGTGTTTTCTTTTGATCTGTTTCTCCTTTCACAACATGACTAATATGGCAATATGTTTTACATGATTGTATATATATAACCTATATAAAATTACTCACTCTCTCTGGGAGGGGGGAGGTAACAGAGGGAGGAGGAAATTTTGGAACTCTAAATTTTTAAAAATAAATGTTAAAATTATCTTTACATGTATTGGAAAAAATAAAATACTTTTCAAACAAAGAAGAAGAATCAGGACTAAATTTTAGTTATGGTACTGGAACTATAGGAAACTCTATTAGGAACCTTCTGCATGACCTTGAGGAGGATGTTTTGAGTTATGAGCTCAGAATTTTTTTGTAAATTAATGCCAATTGCACTTGAAACAAACTTCTCTGAGATTCTCAGAAATAAGGTATTTCTTCAAGACCTGCCATCTATAATCCAATAATAATTTCTAACAATATACATGCTGGAATACAAATTTGAGTTTGCCATAGTTTTTAAAACCATAAAAATCTGTGCCACAAAAGCCAGGTAGAAAATTTGCAGTTTTGTATTTACATTCAAGTACTCATCCAATGCCTTATCTCAGGATACTAGTGACCCTGGTTCTCAAAGGTTATCTGTATAATGCATGATCTGGCAAATGATAAAAAGGCTGGAAAGGTTTTCAGTTTGGGTTTAGTGGGAGGATTTTTTTCCTAGTTCAGAGAGTCTTATTTGCCAAAAAGTGATAAATTTTTCAGTCACAGCAACTTTTAAAAACTATCTCCTAAGTCATGGAGAGGTTATTAGTTGCATCATTGAAATAATGCCCACATCAATTAAATCACAGATCCTTGATATACTTGTACAAACTAAACAGAGAGTAATTGGACAAACAAAAAATATTACCACTTTGGGCATGAGAAGGTTCATAAAGTTTTAAAAACTATAGCACCTTTTTTCCACAGAAAGTTAAAAGAAGTATTAGGAGAAAAAAATAAAACATAGAAAAAGTCATTCACTACAAAGACAAATCTAAATTATTTGAAGACTGTACAATGCTTTTTAAAAAAATACTTGTACTATTTTCACACATTAGTGAAAGTGATCAGAAGGTATGTATACTTAGAATAAGAATTTTTTTAAACTTAAGAAACACTTAGGTTATGATGCTTAATTACCCCCTCACAGATACTGTTATTGAAACCCAGATTTAAAGCTATAAAGGACCTTGGACATTATTTAGTCCAACCTTCTCATTTGCAGATGAGGTAACTAAAGTTTTGAAAGTTTAATTAATTTGATAACATAGATTTAGAATTTGGAAGTGCCTTAGAGGTCATCTAGTTTAATCACCTCATGTTATAGACAGGAAACTCAGGCACAGAGAGGTTAAGTGACTTTCCCAAAATTACATGATAGAGATGGGATTTGAATTCAGGTCCTCTGGCTCCAAATACAACATTCTTTTTCTTATAACTTGTTGTCTGTCTTAAACTGAGGATAAGAATTATATAACTTGTCTTTGGTCATGGATAGTTAAGTTTGAGCCAGGACTTAAATCTTGATGTCTTTAGTCAAAATTTCATATTCTTTTCAATATACCACGCTCTTTCCAAGAAGTCATTGTTAGTTAGTGGCACATCTGGTCCTAAAACTCTTAACTCTTGGTCCAGTACTCTTTTTATTATACCATAGTTTTCAACAATTCTGGAAATTAACTTGGGGTGAACTCAAACCAATATTGACCATTTGTTTTCATATTTAATCAGTAACATATGATACATTTCTAGACCTCTCCCAAATAATTTCAATGATGAAATCAATTCCTACTTCTCTTTTGGGAAAGAGAAATATGCGCTACTATAAGAAAATGACTTAGTATCTGGAATAACATGGATATATAAAATCATGTTGGATTATTATACAAAATTTATATAGCTTGAAACATTGCAAAAATATTTGCAGCAAATATGCCAGATAAAGGTGTGACATCCAGAATATATATGGAAATCTATAAGACTAATAATACATACTTTCCAGTGGAAACTTAATAGATAATTTATAAAGGAAGAAATACAGCTTTAATAACTCCATTAGAGTTTGCTCAAATTCCCTAATAATCAGGAAAATGCAAATCAAGACAACCTTAAGATATCACTTTAAACCTACCAAACTTGGCAGGGAGGGGAGATATTGCCAGGGCTATGAGGAAACTGTTGATGGGACTACAGACTAGAAGAAACACTTTGGACAACAATATGTAAATATGGAATACAAGCCAAAAACAGATCTTATCTTTCAAACCATACCTAAAATCCTATCCCCAAAATATATCTGTACAAAAAGTATTCAGAGCTGCTTAATTTGTAATAACAAAAAAATAGACATTATGACAATATTTAATATTTGCATTAGAGTATGCTAATTTAATATAGTGAAATAAAAATGATAAACATGGAGCGTACAAAGAGAGTCAGTGTGGCATAGTACATGAAGAGCTAATTTAAGAGCCAGGAAGGCTTGGATTCTGTTTCTACCTCTGACATATTGGAGTATGACCCTGGGCAAGTCACTTAATCTCTTATTGTTCTAGGCAGCTCTCCAAGATTATAAATTACACAGAAGATCACAACCTGCACTGGTAGAGAGAATTTCCCTACCTGAGAGTTCTCTAACCAGTGAAAGCACAGATCTAGTCCTCATACCTATCCCTATGAAGCATGTAAGGAAATGTGGAAAAACATATCTGGCATGTGTTCAGTTGCCTCTTGAAAGTTTCTCTAAACTCTGCAGTACCAAGGTAGCTAGATAGAAGTGTGGAAATTGTATCCACTCTACTCATTTCCTCTCCACTCCAAACAATAAACAGATGGGGAGAAGAGGAGAGAGAGAGATGTTTGAGCTGACACCACAATTACTGTACAACTATGATGCCCTTACAGATCCATTCATGAAATCACCTTAGTCTTCAAGATAACCCCTTTATTTTTAGCTTCTCATTTGAGACCAATATTGAGAGTAGTGCATACAGTGCTGGATTTGGATCCAAAGAGAACTGAATTTAAATCCTCCCTGAGACACATCACCTGTGTGACCCCAAGCACCAGGGTTTCTGTGAAGATCAAATGTGATAACATGCAAATCTTAAAGCCCTATATAAATGCTAGCCACTATTATTTCCACATTTGCCTTAACTCCTTTACCATGGCAGTACATCGATGGTTTGAAGGTTGAAAGGATTTTATTGGTTTGGGGGGAAGGAGCATAAGTTTTTTGATGTTTTTACAAAGTAAAACTGCTAGCACAATAAGTTTCACTGCATTATTAGTTTTATCAAATAGCAGAATGTTTGATGTGTTGGCTAGGATTGTTGGTCTGTTATTATGGCACTATCCCAACACATCTTGAAGTAGTTACATTAATATACATATACATTACACACATATGTATGCACATATACCTCTACATACACATATACTGTGTTTCTTAGGTTCATATGTGTTAAATAATGTGTTAATTTATCAAGTCACATTTGAGGACTGGCTGCTCTGTATGATTTTAGTAGTATTAGTATAATATTATTATTTATATGAGTACAATCCATGGTAGCCAAAGTGGTGCATACTTTGTTCCATTGTCACTAGTCACAAAGCCACATCATACACAATCTGTACGTGTTGCCAAACTTTTCATCACTATATGTATGCAATACTTTTTAGAAGTAATAATTCTATCCTGAATCATCACAACAAAATCTTCAGTCACACCCAACAAATAACCTTGCACTCCCCTTTCTATATATTTGACAGTTTTATCTACATAATCTTTTCCAAGCTAATGTGCAGAAGTATTTTGAATCTCTTTTTGATAATATGTATGAATATATTGATGGGTCATTTATTATAAACTACTGGGTCATTATATTCTGTTTTCCTAAACTCCAATGATATAAAACTATGGTCAATTTTTTTACTAACCAACATACATAGGCTTTAGTCTGATGCTACAGAAATAATGCCTTGATTTCACAACATAAATTGGTGATATCAATTAGTCCTCTGTTACCTTCTTGGTGTGGTAGAGCAACTACTTCCACCACCCACCTTGAATGATATATTCAAAGTATCAATACATATTCTTGATGGTATTCTGTTTATCTCTGCCCTTCATTTATTTTTACCACTAATCAGTCTTCTCTAGGACTATGTAATGCTAGTGAGTTCCTTCCAACATAATATTATTCAAGTCACTATAATTCAAGTTATAGGGCTTAAGTCTCATTCCATTACTTATGATACTATTTAGGGCTATATTAAATCATGCTGAACTGTCAAATAATTTAGGCTGTGTACAGAAACTACTAATTTACTATCTTAAGTTTACTACCTATCCTACATGTATATATTTTTTTTTCTTTACTGAAAAGAGGCATATTGTATAATGGAAAGAACATGAAAATTCAGTTTTCTATAATTGGCTCTCCCAGCTATGTGACCTAATAAAATGATAACCCCTCTGATTCTGTTTCCTACTGTAAAATGAAGGGATTGGGCTAGATAATGCCTAAAGGCCCACATAGCTCTAAAATTCAGAAATTCCATAAACAGAATGCTCTTTTTGAAAAGATTTTCTTTAACTATTATGTGGTTAATTCCTCTGATTTGCAAAGTTTTCCTTTGGATAAAATTTAATTTTTCTTTCTTTTTGATAGCAAATCTACTTACCTCATTAAGTTTTGCTTTTACCACTTGTTGTGTTTACTTTCACTTATTCAAACCAAATTCTAAGAGCGTAACATACCAGATTTATTCATAATTCAATGTCTTAAGTAACTTGTTTTAGAGTTGGCATATAGCTTCAAGTCATGTAAGCAGAGCAAATGTCTGATAATATGATGTTTCTCTTCATGTCTTATGTTAAAATTATGCCCAGTTGAGTTTTTAAATTCCAAATAGATTCAGGTCCCTAATAAGGAATCTACCTCTGAAATAGCCTCCACTTTCTTTTTTCCTCTTAAAAGATAAATAATTACATTCAACTAACCTGATTAATCACATGACTATTTGTAATAACAAAAATATATGAAATTTATATTTCATATAGCCCCCAATTAAAAATGAGAATCCAAACACCAAGGTTAGAATCATGATTGAGGTAAGAGCAAGTTGGTTATTTCGTGACCTCATGATGGATTATGACTTGGATAATTCTGGCCACTAGTTTACCTTCTTCTATAATCAAGTATTAACACCCCACTGACATAAGCCAATATCATACCCTTCCTAGAAATAATTTTTCCTTTTCATAGTAAGAATGACCTAAAGCTAGCCACAGAATCAAAATAGAACACTTCCAAAGGTTTTGTTACACATACTAAAATTCTGCTCTTGTTAGATGATATTATTTCCATGGTCTAAAGCTGTTAAAATTAATCACAGAAATTGTCACTTTCCAACAAAACAAACAAAGAAAAAGCTCCACCATTTTCCATTGTTGCAGTTTGTTGGTTAGCTATGATATACTAAAGTTGAAGTGAATCACCTCTGCTTGGCTTAGGCTATTTGAATTAGAAGGACTTAAAAAAACCAAAACTACATTTTTCTTTTGCTTCGTGGCTTGCCATGACTGTATTTCATCATTTTCAGGGCCAACTTGGTGGTAATGAGCTTCTCCAGTCTTGGAATATTCCTTGAAAAGCACAGTCTCTTGTTGACAGACCATTCTCTAAAAGCCTTTCCAGTATGGCAAAATTAGCCAAAGCTTTACTGGTATTCCATTGCTGCAGCTTTCAAGAAGCCAAGGATTCCTTCCATGCCACTAAGAGACTCTAGTCTTTAGTATATACATACGTGCCATCATTCTATAGAACACCTGACCCTTGTCTGTCACTAATACCAAACTCAGATGCAGGCAGTATGGTTTCATTTCCTGGAACCTGGGTAGACCTCTGTTTAGAATGGTCCTTACAGGACATGCTAATAAAATATGTGACAGAGTGTTGGATACGGATTTAGAAACACTTGAGTTCAAATTTTATCTTTGACACTGACTAGCAATGAGAGCCTGGATAAGTCATTTAACTTCTCTCAACCTCAATTTCCTCATTTGTAAAATGTAAATAATAATAGCATTTACCTCATAGGGTTGTTGCAGGAATCAAATGCAAAAATATATGTAAAATGTTTTATAAACATTGAAGCACTATACAGATACCAGCTACTCTTACTGATGATATCAGTTAGCTGAATAACTGAACTTTTACATTGAATATGCTTCTGCAAGATAGAAGACTCTGAATGGATGTGTGAGGTACTTAATGTTATGCTATATCTTTTCACAGTCAGTAAAGAACTTTGATGAACTTGCAGGCCTAATGAAAGCATATGTCTTTCCATCACCATCAGTCTTTGTTAAATTTTATATTCAAAATCAATAGCCTGATGAGGAAATGTTTATATTGCTAGGGTGCTCCATGTTGCTTCAATTTTATATACTTTATGTACTTTTGTCAATTTATTGATCATATGTTAAGAGATTGCCTTATATTTAGAATTCACAATGAACTCCACACATAACACCTTCGAATGAGCCAAAAATGACAACACCTTAACCAGGGCAGCTAAGTGGTATAGTGGATAGAACACTGGGCTTGGAATCAGGAAAATTCATCTTCATGAGTTCATATTTAGCTTCAGACAAGCTAGTAAGCTAGCCGTGTGACCTTGGGCAAGTCACTAAATTCTGTTTGCCTCAGTTTCCTCGTCTGAAAAAAGGGCTGGAGGAGGAAATGGCAAACCACTCCAGTATCTTTGCCATGAAAACCCCAAATGGGGTCAGGAAGAATCAAACATGATTAAAAAATGACTCAACAACAACAAGAAAACACCTTAACTATTACCTGTCACTGAACTTGAAAGAATATTTTCTGCTGCTCATGAGACTCAGGTAAAGAGGTATTGCCAACAGGATTAGCAAAACACAGAAGATTCAGCATATATTAATTTCTAATAATATATTTTCATTTACATTAGTGGAGTTTAAGGAATATGTGAACTGGAAACCAAACCACCACCCATGTACCTTATCAACATCAAACAGACAATCAAAATAAAAGGACAGTTCAGGGAGTTAAGGATATCCCAGAGCGAGCTGGTGGAGGAAAGCATCCCAGACTTACCAGGCCATTTATCCTCAGCATGTCATTTAATGATCAAAACAAGTCAATTCTGCGTAAAGACCAAGGGTTGGCTCAAGCCTGTCTTATCATCGTTCAGATTTATATGAGGACTTGTAAGAGAAGTGAAAATATATTCTTGAAATTACTTTGTCTGAACTATAATGTATTCATGTTGATCAATAGAGTCAGTCATCTCTAGAATTATAGATTTCTTCTACTATAAATGAAGTCACCAGACCTATGACATAAAAGGTCTGGTTCAGCATTCAGATGAGTTTATGTGGCATCATTGCAAATCAAAGGCATGAAATCTTGGATAAGTTCCAGTTAATTTTGTTTTAAGGATGTCTGCTTTTGATCAATATAACTTATCCTCTTACTATTAAAGATATCTACCTTAAACACTGATTACTTTATAGTAAATCAACCATTAACATTTATCCATCACTTTTTATTTTGTTTTGGATGCTATGTGCCCTGTCAGCAGGATAATGAAAAGAGTCCAAATGAATCAAATCATTCGCAGGTCAATTGGAATAGATTCCTCAAGCAGATGAGGTAAACTATGGATGCCTGATTAAAACATTAAGGCTGAGGTTTTCTAATCCAAAAGCTATCTTCTAAGAATTAATATGCTTACTTGGGAAGGCTGCCTGGTGGACTGGATGAAAAAATTCTCTAAGACAGGATTGTGCTGAATCTTCTTTGGGATTTTCTTTTTTATGCCCAAAGTCTTTGCTAGAGGTGTGGCAATAAACCTGTAAGAATATAAAAGAGAAAATGAAGAGCTTAGCCCTCAAAGTGGAACTTTAATTTCCTGATTCTACCAAAAGGCTGGTCATTTATTTGTATTATTGCTGACTTTGCCTGGATCAAACATCTGTATAGCAGAAGTTCAGAGAAAGAAACATTTCAGGACTTGCACAAAGGCAGTAGCTTAAAAAGGAAAAAAAAAACACATTAAAACACTAAACACAATTTTGAAATGCAGTTTGTGGCAATCAAAACATGTTTATATGCAAGTCCAGGAATTAAAATAAACAGTTGCATTGCCTCTTACAGTTTCACTCCCATGATTTCCAATAATTAAAATAAATAATTGCTCTATTCCCAGAAGGTTACCTTTGATGATAATGGCTTAAATGCAACTAATTTAGTATGTTACTCTTCCAAATTCTGTGTGATTCTGGCATTTTTAAGTGGCAAGTTTCTTTCCTATAATTTTGCCAATGGCCCTGCACTTTAAGTCTGATCTGCAGGTTAGGATTTACTGTGTGTAATGATAGAAGGTTTAGATGGGAATAAACATTCAGTCATTTAGTTCAGTTTCTTACTCACACTTCTGGGATTAGCAAAATAAGTCAGGAAAACTCACAAGACTATTTGCTCAGATTTATATGCCATCAAACTTCCAAACAAACCAAAATTTCCTTGGAAATGGCCCTAATATTGTCAACTAAAAATTGAAAATTCAGAAACATGAAAAAATACACTAAAACATCCTTGAAAATTCCTAAGAAAGGCAAGATTTGACAACTTTTTTTTTTGGTGAGGCAATTGGGTTAAGTGACTTGCCCAGGGTCACACAGCTAAGTGTTAAGTGTCTGAGGCTGGATTTGAACTCAGGTCCTCCTGACTCCAAGGCCAGGGCTCTATTCACTGTGCCACCTAGCTGCCCCTAAGATTTGACAACTTTCAAACAAAGGTTTAAGTTAATTTTTAATAATTTCAACTATTTCATCCATCCTTTGAAGGAATTAGGTGTCATAGTTGCAAAATAAGTGTCCATTTATAAAAAAAAATCTGGAATTTTCCAATTAAGAAATTTATTCTGTAACACATGCATCTCTGGGACTGGCAAAATCTTATCCGATATCTCAAATAAAGAAAGAGCCAGTATAAATTGACACTATCACCTTAGTAATGTTTAATTAATTGTTGTCCCCCAGAAAGTTAACCTTTAGGAAACATGAGCAAAAATTAAAAAATATAAGATGATGCCAAAATAAAAAAATGCAAAAGATTTAGATGCAAGTTCACTGTTTGATAACATGAGACAGGCATACTATACCCAGTTCTGAGCTACTGGCATAAGCGCATGTATGTGTATTTTAAAGTTCATAGGATCATAGATCTGGAACTAAAAAGGACACCGAACAATAGCTACCAAAGATCATCAAGTCCAATCTCCTCACTCTGTAGAAGAAACTGAAACTTAATTGACTTGTCCAAGGTTATGCAGGTAATAAATGGCCAGGCTTAGATTTGAACCCTGGTCCAATCCTACACTCTTTCCACTGTATGATGGAGTTCAACTCTCTCCTTTTGCAGATAAGATTAAGGTCCAGAGATGTTAATTGATTTGCCCAAGGTAAGTAGCAGAGCTGGGATTTGAAGTTTCCAATTTCAAATATTGTTCTTTTCACTATACCGTCTTGCTAATGAAACTACAGGTTCTCTTAACCCAATGAAAATTACAGGATTAGATCAAATAATAATAAAAGGCAATTTTCTTCTTGTTTAGTGAATATGCCCAGAGTTAAAAACTGAAAATAGCATTCTTATAATGAAAGGAATGGGAAAATACAATGTTCTATTTCAGTTCTTTCTACCATCAACATACATTAGAAACTAAAAAAGCCTACAAAAATAAAGTGTGGTTTGGGGAGTTATTTTGTGGTTAAGAATGATGGAAATATATATATCAAATTTCTATAATATATTTATATGGACATATATTTACATTCTACTAAATTAACTCATTGACAAGGCATTTATTAAGTCCCCACTATGTGCCAAGCTCTTTGCTAGATTTTGGGATACAAGGCAAAAACAAACCAGCTCTTGCTCTCAAAAGCTTACATTCTATTGAGAGACACAACAATAAGTAGGTACAAAATGTAAACAAAGTAAATGTGACATAATGGGGAAGAAGCTAGGTTAGGAAGGGCCTGAGAGTGCTTGGACCAAGCTTTCTAAGGAGGGTAGGAATATAGGCAGAGGTGAGGAAGAAAGGCACTCCAGGAAGGAGGTCAGGCTGTGAAAGTAGGGCTAGGAGATGGAATGGAGGGTAGATTGTGTGACCTGAATAATCAATCAATCAACCAAATGATTAGTATTTATTGAGTATCAATTATGTGTTAGGCATTATGCTAGATACAAGTACAAAGAATGAAGTAATCTTTGTTGCAAAAAGATTCCATTCTAATGGGGGAGATAAGTACACATATAATTATATGCAGACCAAACATAAAGAGAATAAATAAATATGAACTACTTAAATGTAAAGAAGTTTGAGAGGGAGGTAAAGAGCAGTGGGGATAGGTGTGGGGGAATCAAGAAAGTCTTTTTCATATAAATGATGGTCTTGAGTAGTCTGTTTAAAAAGAGAGGGATTCTGTCAGGCAGGCCTTAGGATGGAGGGCATTCCAGACATGGTAAATGGCTAGTGTAAAAGCAAGGAGATGAAGTATCTTGCATGAGGAACAGGGAGGTCAGTTTGCTTGGATTGGAGAATGTGGGAGGGGGAATAAAGTCCAAGGAGGCTGGAAAAATTGGTTGGGGCCAGGTTGTATAGGGCTTTTGAAGGCTCAATATAGGCATTTGTATTTCATCCTAGTGGCAGAAAGCTGTCACTGGAAAGAAAAACCATTTTTGTTTGGTGTGTGGGATGAAGTGTAATGAAGAGAAATGTGAAACAGGGAGACCAATTAGGAAGCTATTGCAATAATCTAGGTGAGAAGTGATGAGACCCTGAAGAAGACTTGTAGTTGTGGGACTAGAGGAGTGAGATCTGAAAGACATTGCAGAGGTAAAAACAACAAGATTTAGTAACTTGTGAGAGGGAGTATGAAAAGCAGTAATGGATATGAAGTCTAGAAAGATAGCCTAGACTCAGACAGTCAGTCAGTCAATCAGTCAGTCAAAAACTTTATTAAGAGCCTACTATATGCCAGGTACTATGTGAAGGGCTTCAAATGCCAAACAGAGATGTTTATATTTGATTCTAAAAGCAAATGGAAGCTACCAAATCTTCTGGAGAAGAATAGTGAAATGGTCAGAGCAATGCTTTAAGAATATCATTTTGTGTAACGGGTTTTGTTTTTCTTGTCTTCTAATTTGTGGGATGGGTTGGAGAGGAGGTGAGGGAAAAGAATTCTGAATTGGAAAAAAATAAAAAGTATTTGTGATTTAGATTTTCTAAATCTAAATAGATAAAGAGAAAGAAGTATCATTTTGGCAGCTATATGAAGTATGAAAAGGCAAGATTACATAGGTAGAAATAACAGAACACAAATACAATAAAGCTAGAAATTAAGATCTGATTCCTTTTCAAAAATGTGGTTATGGGGGAAGAGCCAAGACAGTGGAGAAAAGGCAGGTTTTCACCTGAGCTCTCCCAAATTCCACTATAAATCACTTTAAAACAATGCCTCAAAGTCAATTCTGGAGCAACAGAACCCACAAAAGGATGGGGTGAAACAATTTTCCAGCCCAAGACAACTTAGAAGGTCAGCAGGAAAGGTCTGTCTCACCAGGTTAAGAGTGGAGCTCAGTCTAGCACAGAAAATGCCCTGGCAAGACAGCAGAAGGCCATGCCTCAGCAAGACAACAACAGGCCTTGGGGTCAGCTGAATTGGCAGCAGAGTTTTCCAGAAGTCTCAGCCCACAGACAGTAAGGGGGTCAGACAACTGGTCAGAAGGAGATTATAGAGATTCCTTTTCTGGCACTGGGTGTAGGATTCTGTTTCATTGCCCACACTCAATCCAAGTCACAGTCTTGGGTCACAGTCCTAGGGGAGGAGGGGCACTGACACATCAGAGCTTGCAGCCACAAGGGAGAAGGCACCCTGGTCACAGCTCCAGGGTGGAAAAGAATGATTGTGGTCACTAATAAAGCAGAGCACAGGCCAGGAGAACAATGACCACACCTCTCCTTACATCATATATATTTGAAAGAACTAAAAACTTACAGATACACAGAACTAGCTTAGAAAACAGCTGTACAAAACACCTAAAGCTTGGGATAGTGCCTCCTCCACCCCAGGAGTACAGTCTAACTTTAACATAAAGTTAAAAGTCAATAAACAGGCTGCAAAATGAGCAAAACAAAAAAACAAAACAAAAAAGAATCTGACCATAAAAAGTCACTATGGTGACAGGGAAGATCAAGACAAGCTCAGAAAAAGACAACAATGTCAAAGCTGCTACATCCAAAACCTCAAAAAAAAAAGTTAATTGCATTCAGGCCCAAAAAATAATTCCTGAAAGTGTTCAAAAAGGATTTAAAAATCAAATAAGAGAGTTAGAGGGAAAATTGGGGGAAAAAATAGCAGTGATGCAAGAAAATAATGGGGAAAAAAGAGGCAACAGCTTGGCAAATGAAACACAAAAAATACTGAAGAAAATAACACTTTAAAAAACAGAATAGGCCAAATGGTAAAAAGAGGTACAAAAATTCATCAAAGAGAAGAACTCCTTGAAAAAGGAAAAAGAAGTACAAAATCTCACTGAAAAATATAATTCCTTAAAAATTAGAATTGGGCAAGTGAAAGTTAATGACTCCATGAGTCATCAAGAAACAATAAAATCAAATCAAAAGAATAGAAAAAATAGAAGAAAATATAAAATATCTCCTTGGAAAAACAACCGACCTGAAAAATAGATCCAGGAGAGATAATTTAAGAATTATTAGACTACCTTAAAGTCATGATCAAAGAAAAAGCCTAACATCATCTTCCAGAAATTGAAAGAATCAATTGATCACCTCCTGAAAGACCCAAAAATGAAAACTCCCAGAAATATTACAGCCAAATTTCAGAGCTCCCAGATCACAGAAAAAATATTGCAAGCATCCAGAGAAACAATTCAAATATTGTGGAACTACAGTCAGGATAACAGAAGATTTGGCAGTTTCTACCTTAAAAGATCAGAGGGCTTTGAATATGATATTTTGGAGGGCAAAGGAGCTAGAATTACAACCAAGAATCACCTACTCAACAAAAATGAGTATAAGCCTTTGGGAGCGGGGGAATGGTCATTTAATGAAATAGAGGACTTTGAAGCATTCCTGATGAAAAGAACAGAGCTAAATAGAAAATACGACTTTCAAATACAAGACTCAAGAGAAACATTAAAACGTAGATAGGAAAGAAAATTCATAAGGGATTCAATAAGTTAAAGTGTTTACATTTCTATGTGAGAAGATGATACCTGTAACTCCTAAGAACTTTCTCATTATTAGGGCATTTAAAAGGAGTATATATACATAGACAGATAGCACAGGTGTGATCTGAATATGATGGGATGATATCTAAAAAAAAATAAAATTAAGGGGTGAAAAAGAGAGATGTACTAGGAGAAGGGGGAAGGGAGAGGTAGAAAGGGGTAAATTATCTGATATAAAAGAAGTATGAAAGACCTTTTAGAGTGGAGAGGAAGATAGGAGAAATGGGGAGAGGCAGTGCTTGAACCTTGCTTTTGCTGGAACTAGCTCAAAGACAGAATAACATATACACTAACTTGGGCATAGAAATCCATCTTACTGTACAGTAAAGTTGGAAGGGAAGGGAAAAAGAGAAGTGAGGGGTGAGGCTGATAGGAGTGAGGGCAGATTGGAGGGGGAGGTAATCCGAAGCAAAATACCTTTGAGGAGGGACAGGGTGAAAGGAGAGAAAGAAGCATAAACAGGAAGAAAAATAGGATGGAGGGAAATACTCAGTAATCATGACTCTGAAAACTTTTTTATATCAAGTCTCTGATAAAGGCCTCATTTTTCAAATATATAGAGAACTTAGGCAAATTTATAAGAATACAAGTCATTCCTCAACTGATAACTGGTCAAAGGATATGAACATGCAGTTTTCAGGTGAAGTAATAAAAGCTATCTATAGCCATATGAAAACAATGCTCTAAATCACTATTGACTAGAGAACTGCAAATTAAAACAACTCTGAGGTACCACTCCATACCTATCAAATTGGCTGATATAACAGAAAAGCAAAGTGACAAATGTTGGAGGGGATGTGGGAGAATTGAGACACTAATGCCCTGTTGGTAGAGTTTTGAACTGATTCAACCATTCTGGAGAGTAAATGACTATAAAATCATGAATACACTTTGACCCAGCAATACTACTGCTACTGTCTGTTTCCCAAAAAGATAAAAAACAAAAAGGAAAAGGATCTACAAGTGCACAAATATTTATAGCAGCTCTTTTAGTGGTGGCAATGAATTGGAAGTTAAAGGGAATTCCATCAATTGGGAAATGGCTGAACAAGTTTTGGTATATGTTTGTGATGGAATACTATTGTGCTGTAAGAAATGACAAGCAGAATACTCTCAGAAAAATCTGGAAAGACTTACACGAACTGATGCAAAGTGAAATGAGCAGAACCGGGAGAACATTGTACACAGTAACATCAATATTGTATGATGATGAATTGTGAAAGACTTAGCGATTCTCAGCAATACAGTATTCTAAAACAATTCCAAAGGACTTACAGTGAAAAATGCTATCCACTTCCAGGGAAAGAATTGAAAGAGTATAAATGAAGATTGAAGCATACTTTTGAAAACTTTCTTTATTTTTCTTGTTTTATTATTTGTTATGTTTTCTTTTACAACATGACTAATATGGAAATATGTTTTGCATGACTGAAAATGTATACTATATATCAAATAGCTTGCCTTCTCAATGAAGGGGAAGGGTAGGTAAGGAGGTAGGGAGAGAATCTGGAACTCAATTTTTTTTAAATCAATGTTAAAAGGGCAGTTAGGTAGCATATTGTATAGAGCTCCAGCCTTGGCGTCAGGAGGACCTGAGTTCAAAGCCAGCCTCAGATACTTGACACTTGGTATCTGTGTGACCCTGGGCAAGTCATTTAACCTCCATTGCCTCACCAAAAAGCCAAGAAAAAAATCAATGTTAAAAATTATTTTACATGTAATTGGGGAAAAATAAAATATAAAAAAGAAAAAATGTGGTGGAATAATTTCAGAGCAACCTAATATCAGGTTAGCCAACTGGTGGCAGGAAGGGGTAAGTAGAGACAGTGAGACTATGAATAATGTAGGTCAATAAGCAATCATTAAGTGCCTACTGTATGGTGCAAAGAGTAAAGATAACAACAGAAGGTATATGGTGGGAGGGAAGAAGAAGAAAAGAAGAAATTGAATCATAGAACTACTGACTCTAATATGGAATCCTGTTTGAAGCTACATAATATATTAGAAAAAAATACCAAATTTGGACTTGGAATGGAGCCAGCCTGAATGTAGAATTGACCCTGGAATTAGAGGAACAGGGTTCAAATACTGACTTTGATGCTTACTACTTGTGTCACCATGAGTAAGTTGTTTAATCTCCCTGGACCTCAGTTTTCTTACCTGTGAAGTGAAAGGTTTAAACTATATGGCTTCTAAATTTCATTTACAATTCTAAATCTATGATTGTACGATCCTATGATCAGAGCCAATTACAGGAAAGTGGTCCTGTCCTCTCTGCCTGTGCCTAGCACATAGGGGTAGTTAACAAATACTTGATTAATTGTTTGAAGGTTGTTCTTTTAGAACCATATCACAGGGTCATCCTTATCACCCCCTAAGTTCCAGCTACATTGGAGCTAGGAATCCAGAGCTTTCTTTAAATACTTCCACGGAGAGAGAAAAAAAAGGGAGGGGAAGAGGAAGGATATTACTGAATTTTGGGAGTCTTCACTACCACACCCATAAAAATATATGTGTATATATTGTGTATATATGTATATGCATGCATAAATATGTATATACATATGTGTATATACAGAATACACATTTGAACTTTCTATTACATACATACACATGTGTGTACACACATACATATATACACACTGTACATATATAATAGGAGATTCAAAAGTGTATTATGTATATATGTCTCTGTGTGTGTGTGTGTGTGTGTGTGTGTGTGTGTGTGCGCATGTGTGTGTGTATTTAAGGTCTGGGTCTTTTAAAGCAAATTTTCCAGAAAAAAAAAGTCTTCTTACGTTTTGATAACTATGAAATACACAGATCTCTATTCAGTCCCATCCTGCAAGGCAATTCAGGAGCTGCTTCTGTAGAACTGTTCCACAAGCCTTTTCTGAGAACATAGACCCTTTTTTTAAACAATGAATCCTTTTAATTAGATAAAGATTAACTTTTTGACAATGAAGGAGAACAAACAAGTATTAGAGAGATTGCTGGATGCCCTGCTTTTTCCTTTCATGGAAATGGTGTATAATTAACAAAAGGTAAAGCAGCTCTTCCAGATATTTTTTCTTGGTACCTTAAGGGTCTATATTTTAACATGGGTTAATTTGTTTATTTTGAGGGGCCTTGAACTTACGCACCTCTTAAATCACCCTTAAATCTGCATATATTAGGCATTTAGATGAATTGAGTAGTAGACCTGGGGTCAAGAGGATCTTACTCAGACACTTACTAACTGTGAAAATCTGGGCGAGTCATTTAAACTTTGTCTACCTCAGTTTCTTCTACTTTAACATTGGAGTAATAATAGCATTTATCTCCCAGAGCTGTTGTGAAGAGAAAATGAGATCATATTTGTAAAGCACTTCACAAATATTAAAGAGCTATAAAAATTCTTGCTGTTATTATAGCTATTCTTGCTACATACTAAAATGGTTGTGATAAGGCATGAAGCATCAGGTCATACTGATTGGAAATGCTAATCCTAGACTAGAAGTCCTTAAAATTTGTAACTGAAGGTTGAGGGAAAGCAGTCTTAGATGCATATATCACCTTTTTAATCATTTTGTCTCCTTTCCCAGTTTGTGTTTCCAAGTTTCTGATCATCTAAAAGGGTTGCTTATTTTGAGTTCTGAAACTGAATGACTGCTGAGCAAGAAGACAGAATTGGGACAGAATTGGAGCTATCACTGAAGAAAACACTAATGATCAAAGCAATCCAGAGCATCTGGTCGCCTTATATAAAGAAAAGGGGTTGTATAAATTCAGACTAAAACAGAAAAACAAGGCTGTATTTCAATATATTTACATGTAGTAAATAATACAAAACTTGCTTAAACAAAAGTAAATGGCTTAAAATGCTTGAAAAAAATATAAACTAATAGTGATATGTTCTTTCCCATAATTATGTATATCCCATATAAAATTTCCCTTCCTTTGCAGTAAAAGAAATATAAAATCACAGATTTTATAGACAAAATGCCATTTGACTTAAGTAGCTAGGTGGCAGAATGGATAGAGCACTGCACTTGTAGTCAGGAAAGCCTGAGTTCAAATCATGCCTTAAGTATTTAACAACTGTGTCATCTGCCAGTTATTTAACCTCCTTCGGCCTCAGTTTTCTCATCTATAAAATAGAGATAATAATAGAATCTACTTCACAATGCTGTCATAAGGATCAAATGAGATAAAATGTAAAGTGCTTTTTTAGACAAAGAAAATAAGTGGATGGAGGAAACAAAACACACTTACATGCAACTTACCTTTCAAAAAAGTATCTGATGAGCAACAAGAGGAAAGCACAGGGAACTGTTATATATAGATGAGAAGGTTTTACAAAGACAAGTCCATCATGATCTTCAAGATCTGACCATTTCATTGTGGGAGGAAGCCATAATTCTTCCAACCAGAACCAGTCTTTAATTGTTTGAAACATTCTAAGGAAGGAGAAAAAGAATAAGTCAATACCATAAGAAAAAAACAAGTTCATATCAAATACTGAGCACTAGATATAAGTTCCCTCTCACACAGATACATCTAAGTTGATATTATCAACTAGACTGAAACTTTATCAACTCATGATTTCAATGGTATAGAGAATTCCTGAATAAAGAAATTACCTTGGCAGGTTGGTACCTTTTCTGTAAGTTATTGTTTCAGAGAGTTACCAGAGCATTAAAAGTAACTTCCCCAGAGTCACACCACCAGCATATGCCATAGGTAGACTTGAACTCACACCTACTGGTTTGTAGGGCAGCTCTCTATCCACTACACCATGTTGTCTCTCACATTTTACCCATTAAGCTTACACTTATGGATCAAATAACTCCCATTTATCTAGTATTTTAAAGTTCATAAAACTGTTTCCTCACAACAACCCTATGAGGTAAATAAACCCTGGTTACCTTCTGCTTTGGAAAGTGACCTTGGATCAAGAATACTCTTAAGTCACATCAGAACTGCACTAGACACCAAGAGAAAGGTTGTCAAGCTTCTCACACACAGAGAATATGCCTCAATATGTTATTGGCTCCTGTGTGCTTATCTATTGATTGATCAATTCTATACTTCTACCCATGAGCTCCAGTGGGGATAGGGCTGGGTGAATCACGGAAAATGTGAGTATTTTTACTATTACACTGAAGAATGAGCAAATAACTATCATATAAATAGGTATAAAAATTGCACTTTCCCTCTAGAAACGAAACTCCAGGTGGGATAGAAAATTATAATTAAAATCAGTCTTTTTCACATAGGTGTATTTGGGAGTCAATAGGCAGAACGTTCATTCAGCTAATGGTGTCAAGAATAAATAGTTCATATTGATTATGTCAATTAAAAGTATGTATGTGTGTGTCTGTATTCATTAAAAAAAAACAGACACTATATTCAAAAATCACTACTCACAGTAGGCACCATGAAACATTAACTCACCCATTTAATTTTTAATGCTAAGAAAGCATCAT
This sequence comes from Phascolarctos cinereus, assembly GCF_003287225.1. NCBI lineage: Eukaryota > Metazoa > Chordata > Mammalia > Diprotodontia > Phascolarctidae > Phascolarctos > Phascolarctos cinereus. The sequence continues at coordinate 133,822,833 of NW_027555736.1, forward strand.
TAAGAAATAACCTATTTTTTTTCTTCTGAAAACATGTAAATAAAGGAACAATTATTTCTGTTCAGAGTCCTTTTACGTAAGATTTTCGCCTAAAGCAAAACATTTTACTGGAAGCCATAAACTGCTGGAAGTCCAGGTTTATGACAAAACTGCTCACAGACCTTGAAGTCCAATGGCTCTAGCAGGCGCCATAATAATGAACTCCTGAACATTCAAGTTTGTGTCAAATAGAAAGTCTTACTTTAAAAATAGTCTATCAAGATATTCTATAGGTTACCATACTAAATAGCTATTTTTGTTTTGCAGGCAGATTATGAATAGAAATATAAAAGCCACTACAATTTTAACACACAACAAAAGATATATAATAGAAGATGGTATAAAAACTCAGAAATTCTTTGTGGCCTTTTTCAGGAATGCTGTTCAAATTGTTTCAGAAAAAAAAAATTAGCAACTTTCTTTCTTCCCTTATCTACTACAAAATTTCAACTGAGAAACTTCTTCAATATCCTTTGTCACCACTACTTTTCCCAATCTCCATCTACCCTCTACCTCCATATATTCTCTAACTCATAAGGCTGATTTACTTTTAAAGCATAAATGACTGTGGGCCAGTTCATGACTGTGGCAACATCTTGATAAAAGAATAAGTCTTGAGGAAAAACCTAAACCATCATGTCTCTTAGCGATCATGACAATACCCTAAGAATAAAAATGTCAAGTATATAGAAAGTAAAACTCCTCTCTCCGCTGACTGTAGAGAGGGAACCCAGCCTGCCTCTTCCCCCCTAGCCTCCTGTGAACCTGCCCACCATGTTCTGTCTCTCTCAAGTTGAGAATGAGTAACTTAATTACAGAATCTCAAAGTTGGTAGGGACCTCAAAGAAAACCCAAAATGGTGCCTAAACAGGAATGCCCTCTGCAACATAATTCACAAGTGTTCATCCAGCTTTTGCTTAAAGACCTCTAGAACCGGGGAATCCTTGCCAAAGCAACTTGTACTTTGGTATAATGCTAATGGTTAGGAAAATTTTTGTTACATAAAGTCTAAACCTGCTTTACTGAAACTTCCATCACCTGCACCTAGTTCTTCCCACTGAAGAAGGTTAAACTGTAAGAGCAAAATAAGCAGAGTTGGGACGTGCATACTCCCTCATTTTTCTTTCCATTAAGTATCATTAGTGAGGAAACAGGCTACTATCCTTGGTGTAATAGCTCCTTTGCCAGTTTTAGCACTCCAGATCTTTTATGTGTTGCCCTCTACTGGTCCTGTCACCTCTTCATCCTTGGTTAGGTAAATGGTTCTGTTACTTCTATGTAAAATGAAAGAAGGAGGCTAGTTGATTCTCTGAAGTCTCCCCCAACTTTCAATGTCTAAACCAATTCAGTTCCCTGAGCCTTACACTTAGCTGAGGACCTTCTTCTGAGGATTCTCCTTCAAAACATAAATCATGTCAAAAACAACTTCATTTTATTTCCCAGGAGTGGGAAGTAAGGAAACCACTTTGGCAAATGAGGAGACTGCTGGTGGCACTCTACCATTTCCTTCTCTCTACATTTCTTTCTCTCTACTTCCTTCCTTCTTCCTCCCTCTTCCTACTCCCACACCTATGCTTCAGGCTTGCCAGTGGCACCAGTTGACATTGTTTAGGTCTGCTGGGATGCTAAGTGCCAGAGAGGTGACTGATCCCCAGGAAAGCCTTAGAAGAAGGCAAGGTTATTATCAAGATGTGGAACTTATATTGGAAACAAGATCTTCAAGGAACTTTGTGCCAATTGTTTATGTGCCACAATACTTTAGCAATGAATAGCTAAAGAGATAAGCAGCTTATAAATACCAAGATAGAGAGATACATACATTTTTAAAAGTCCCACAAAACTTATTGCAATGAAGTAAGCCTGAGAGTTCACTATGGCTCTGTAACTCAATGACCTCAGTTGTTCTATCCACCTGCTAGGTCATAAACAATTCACTACTTGTGACACTGCCCTCAGGAACCTCTTAGACTTACAAGTTAAAATCACCATTCTCTCATTTTCATTCTTACAGCCCAACTCTAAGATTTTTGTTTTGTTTTGTTTTTTGGCTATAAAATCAACTGTCAATATAATTCACAAACCTAGTTAGTATTTTCTTTGCTGTAAACACATTTTTATTTCCTTCCTTTCCAATTCCCCTCAGCCTAATTTTTTTCTCTCCAGTTAGAGTTTTTTCCTGCTATGTTGTCTAAGTACTATATTATGACTGCACCTGCTTTTTTGAAGAGAAACAACTAAGTAAAATAGCTTATCTCTAGTTAATTTATGCTTCCTTTGAGGAAGCAGTGATTGTGATGGTGGCATCACAGACACAGCTGTGTTTGGCCACCTGCTAATGCTAGTGAATGGTTAAGCCTAACTTTCTCTACTTCCATCTGCTATTAGCTTGCAGAGAGAAAACCTAGCCAGCATGGATTTTTATGACTCATTACTTTCTGACTCAATGGATACAAAATTTTTAAAAGCTGATGAAGTCAAAGGAAGAAGGCCTATAGCCACTTTTAAATATGAACTTAAAAGCTAAGGCTGAAGAAGTCAGACTATTTGGATTGAGAATTTATTAGCAATTGGAAATAATGTTTTTTTTCAAAGGGAATAAAAATAAGAAACTTGACTTTTCAGTGAAGGATTGTAGACCAGACTGGAATCATAGTGAATTACAGCTTGCATTGTCCACAGAATAGTCTAATCACTGGCTTATTTCCATATGTGCTAAGGAAAATATCCTCTGGGAGGAGGTACTGAGATGAAGTATGCTTAAAAGACAAGAGAAGTCAGGGATAATTGGCCAAGCTGAAGGAAATAAAAGAGAAAGAAAGGAACTCTTACATTCATATACTGTTTCTTTCAACGTTCACATTACCTAATCAGTTGGAAGGCATGAGAAAACGGGGAGGATTGCTGGATTTGACCACTTACTTTATAAAAATGGCTATGGAATAGGCAAGATAGTGTTCTTAGGTTCAGAGCTACTGGGAATTTTGAACAATGTAAAGGTTCACTCTGAAGCAAGGCAAGGGAAATAGATATCCTATTGAAAGGAAAGATACTATATGAGTCTGAAGAGCTATCTAATTTATAACATGCCAAAACAGTTTTATTTTACTAAACCTCAGTGAAAACTCACTGAATCTATTTGACTATCTTCAAGACTGACTTTAACAATTCAACTAAATAGCAGTGTTCATTAATTTAACAGAAAACATGAGGATGAATATTATCAGCTATTTGTTGTACATGAACAATTTGAAGCCCTATGCCAAATCTAAATCCAACTTGACAAGCACTTAACATTCCTTTGGTTATGCAGTTTGATGTAGATAACTCAAAATGAATGCAGAAAGATTAACTTACTATGAGGAATGGTTATCCTATCAATGCAGATCAAATCACTGAAGGCATAGTGAAAAAATCGGACTATAAATATCTGAATTTCCTAAAACTTTAGGAAACAAACTACAGAATAATTTTTAAAAGATTAAGAAAAACTTTACTTCATGCATAGCTAAGATACAAACTTACAGAAACAAGACAAAAATCATAATAATTTTGTAGAGCTGTCCTAAAGACTCTTATACTTCCCACACCCTTGACAAGGGCCTATGCATATGCTACAATCTCAGAAGATTCCTTGAAAAATGTAACAATAGAGACAGTATAGTTTGAGAAACCCCTTAATATGAATATCAAGTAAGATATGAAAGAGGAATATAAATATCTGCCAAGCAAGTGTTTGCCACTGCCACAGAAGATGTTTAGTACAGAGTTCAAGTGAAAGGATAATCAGGTCCTCCAGATGCCTCTGTTACTGTATGACGCTGTGCTGACTGCATTAAGCCCCAGGATCTTACAGAACCTTCTAAATGAGATCCAAAATCACTTGGAAGCATTAGACCAAACTGTCCACACAGGAAAAAGTAAATAAATGAAGCATGCATACTGTCCAGACAGGCTGTCAGGTAGACAGCCCATAAAGTGGGTCCATCAGGATATATCCCTTGGACAAATATTGGAGATGACAATTAGCTTGGCTCAGAGAGCAAGCTAGACTGTATTTCAGAAACTATAGAGTGTTTTGAATGTTCTCAACCTTCTCCTTAAAACAAAGGCCCATCTTTACAACTACTAACAGTTTTCACATGAAGCTAAGCATGGAATACTAAAATTTCAGTCATATTAAAATTGTAGGTCACCCTAAGGATTGAGGAGGGATGCAAGGTAGATGTAGGTAGGCATGAGCATATTAGAAAACATGAAGAATTATCTAGGAGAAGTGGCATTAAGATATTATCAAGAATATATGACCAGAGGTAATTTCCAGGAGGGGATAGGGGCGGAGCAAGAGGGCAAAGTAGAAGAAGCGCTCATCTGAGTTCTAATTTCCCCCTCAGACAGCTTTTAAAAAAAGCATCCGATAGAATTCTGGAGTGGCAGAGCCAACAAAAGGTCAGGTAAGATATTCTTCAAGCCAAAGATGACTAGATCAGGAGAGATCTGTGACAAGAGGGCAGAAGCTGTTCCGGAGCCCACATGAATGTAACAGCAGTGGTGGGACCAGGCCTTGGCAATAGCAACTTCTGAAGCTCTCAAGCCAGAAACTGGTCAGAAAAAGATTAGAGGGGACTCCTGTGCTAGCTCTTGATGCAGGAGCAACTCCATTGTCTATACCCACTTCCTGATCACAGTTCAAGGGCAAGAGGAGCATTTTCATTCAAGGAGCAGGGGCCCTGAGGAGCAGTATCACTTTCAGTCACAAGGCAACAGACTGTGAGGAACAGTATCCCTTATGGCATACTGAGGAGCAGTATCACTGGTTTCAAAAGAACAGGGGCTCTGAGGAGCAGTATCACTTCCGGTTTAAAGGGAACAGGGGCTCTGAGGAGCAGTATTACTTCCGGTTTAAAAGGCATAGGGGCCCTGAAGAGTAGTATCACTTCTGGTCCCACCAGAATAGGGGCTCTGAGGAGCAGTTAAGGGACCTTTCTTGGGTAAGGACCAGGAAAGCAGTGACCATATCTCTCCCCAGGTCACACCCTGTTGGAAACATTAAAAACTTCCCAACCCCCAGAGCTAGCTCTGAAAACAGCAGTGCAAAAAAGCCTAAAGCTAAAGAGTGTGCTCCTCCTACTCTACCCATCCACCCCAGGAATAGAGGCCAACTTTAACATAGAATTCAAAGGAAAAATATAGGCTGGAAACATTAGCAAATGCCAGAAATAGAACCTGACCACAGACAGTTCGCATTTAACATAAGTGACAGAGACCTCCTCTCCCCTCAGGAAGTTTGGGGACTCCTTTCCTCCTGGGTTCTACACCTGGAAGCCCAGCTGTAGTGCCTGGGGCCCCCACAAGCCAGAGAAGCTTTAGTGTCTAGCCTGCAGGGGTCCTACTGCCTGACCTCAGAGGACTAGAATTTGCATAATGCAAATTTACAGAAAGTGAGAGCTATTCGTATAAAAATTTACTATGGTGACACTGAAGATCAAGACACAGGCTCAGAAGAAGAATACAATGTCAAAACAGCTACAAACAAAGCCTCAAAGGAAAAAAATGTTGAATTGGATGCAAGCCCAATAAGAATTCCTGGAAGAGCTAAAATTAATTTTCAAAATCAGAGTGTTAGAGTAAAAACTGGGTAAAGAAATTAAAGCAAGAGAAGAAAATTATGGGGGAAAAAACAAACAGATTGGTCAAAGAGACACAAAAAAATACTAAAGAAAATAATACCCTAAAAAACAGAATTAGCCAAATGGAAAAGGTAGTGCAAAACTTCACTGATGAAAATAATTTCTTAAAAAACAAAATTGGCCAAATGGAAAAAGAGTTACAAAAGTTCATTGAAGAAGATGATTGTTTAAAAATTAGAATTGGATAAGTGGAAGCTGAGGATTTCATGAGACATCAACAAAAAATAAAACAAAGTCAAAACATTTTTTTTTAAAGAAGAAGAAAAAGGAAAATTATCATTTGAAAAAACAACTGACTGGAAAAATAGATTGAGGAGAGATAAATTAAGAATTATTGGCCTAACTGAAAGTCACGATCAAAGAAAGAGCCTAGACATCATATTTCAATAAATTATCAAGGAAAACTGCCAATAACCTAGAATCAGAGGGTAAAATAGAAATTGAAAGACTCTAACACCTGAAAGATCAACACCTGAAGGATATCCCAAAATGAAAATAGACAGGAATATTATAGCCAAATTCCAGAGCTCCTAGGTTGAAAAGAAAATACTTCAAGCAGCCAAAAAGACACCATTCAAATATTATGGAACCATAGTCAGAATGACACAAGATTTAGCAGGTACTGCATTACAGTGGAAGGCTTGGAATTTATATTTGGGAAGGCAAAAGATCTAAGATTATAACCAAGAATAATCTACCAGCAAAACTGAGTATTATCATTCAATAGATATTTAATGAAGTAGAGGACTTTCAAACATTCCTGATGAAAAGATGAGAGATGATAAGAAAATCTGACTTTCAAGTAGAAGACACGAAAGAAGCATAAAAAGGTAAACATGAAAGAGAAATCCTGAGAGATTCAATAAGATTAAACTGTTTCCTTTTCTATATGGGAAGATGATACATGTAAATCCCAAGACCTTTATCATTGTTAGGGCAATTAGAAAGAGTCTATATAGAGTACATGAGAGTGAGTTGATTATGTTGGGATGATCTTTAAAAGAAAAAAGGATAGGTGAGAAAGACAGATGAACTGAGAGGAGAAAAGAGGAAGTATAGGGAAAATTAGTTCACATTAAATAGGTACACAAGAAAAAGCTTTTACAGAAGAAGTGAATATGTGGGATGGAAGGCAATGCTATCTGAATTAATTCAAAGAAGGAAAAATATCTGTGCACACTCAATTGGGTATAGAAATCTATCTTACCTAATAGGGAAGTAGAAGGGGAAAGGGATAGGAGAAAACATGGACGAATAAAAGGGAGGGCTGTCTGTATTTCCCTTCCTTTGGAAAGGAAGATAGTGATCAGAACTAAAACATTTTAAAGGAGAGACAGAGAGAGAGAGAGAGAGAGAGGAGGGAGGAGAGAGAGAAGAGAGAGAGAGAAGAGAGAGAGAGAGAGAGAGAGAGAGAGAGAAACAGAAGAAAAACAAGATGGAGGGAAATGCATAGTTAGCAATCATAACTGAAAGTAAATGGGATGAATTCACCCATAAAATGGAAGTGGATAGCAGAATGGATCAGAAACCAAAATCCAACAATATGTTGTCTATAAGAAACTCACTAGAAACACAGAAACACACAAAGTTAAAATAACTGGCTGGACCAGAATCTATTATGCTTTAGCTGATAAAAAAAAAAAGGCAAGGGTCACAATAGCAAAAATAGACCTAAGTAAAAGAGATAAGTAGGAAAACTACATCTTGCTAAAAGGTACCAAGACAATGAAGTAATATCAACACTAAACACACATGCACCAAATGGCATAGCATAAAAATTCTATGTTAAATTTAAAGTTAAATGAGTTATAGGAGGAAATAGGTAATAAAACTATACTAGTGAGGGATCTCAACTTTCCCCTCTTAGATTTTCGAAGCATAAAAGCAGAAATATTAAATGTATATTTTCTTTGCAATATGGCTAATATGGAAATATGTTTCACATGACTTCTCATGTATAATTGACATATTGCTTGCCTTCTCAAGGGCTGAAGGGGTTGTGAGAAGAATTTGGAACTCAAAAAAATTTTAATGAATTAAAAAAGTTAAATGCAATTGGGAAATATTTAATGAAATAAACATAAACATATTTTTAAAAAATAAATAACTACATGAAAAAGTATGGCCAGAAGAATTGGTGGATCAGACATGTGTTAAAGATGAAACATACTAGATGGACAGCCTGTGTACTACAATGGTACCCATACAATGTCAAGAAGCTTAATAGACTCCCAGAACTTTTCCCATATCTGTACTACTTTAGGACTTAGACTGAGTTCTTCACTGTGTCCCAGGAATGGAGTAGCACCATGTCTCATTATTCAGATGTCCTAATCAGCCAGTAAGATCTCAGCCTTGATCCTCTACTTCATCATCACTCTCTGCCTCTCTAGTTGGAAGCTGAGGCCATGAACTCCAAACCCCCATTTAAGCAGAGAATTCATCTCAAAACATCTCATTTTTCACCTGACTGCACTACTTTGTGACTTCTCTGACTTCTCCACAAAGTCTCCTTATCCAATACCTTCTCCTCCTCTCCTCACCCCTTACCTAGTCCACCTCATCTTGCTTTTCAGCTTCCTTTTTTGTTTTGTCTTCCTCCATTAGCTTGCAAACTCCTTGAAGGTAGGTCTTCTCTTTCTTTTTATTAATATTTGTATTTTCACCATTTAGCACAGTGCCAGGAATGTAGTAGGTGCTTAATAAATGTTTTTTGGTTTGATTGAAAATCATGGAGAAAAATGGCACAAGATCAGAAGGCATGAATGGGTTAAAATCTATACTATTAGAGGGTATACCCACAACAGTGAAACCTCAGATACATAGAAGTATTAAAGTATTTTGATATTAAATCTAGCATCTTTATTTGCTTTTTAAAAGGAATTTAATACAGTTCTAGAAAATATCAAACTACAGCATGCTCATAAGAAAGCATTACAACTATTACATGATAGCTGTCAGAAAGGCTTTCTAAGAGAAGAAGACAAAAAAGGAATAACACCAATAATCTCTATTGTTCTCTGATTATTAATTTAAAGAAAAAACAAAACACCTTTTCCCAGCAGGTTATCTAGCAGTCTGATTTCACTAGAGATTCTGCAGTGAATGGCATCATGGGAATTCATTCTGTGGTATTATCCTGACTCAGCTTATGAAGGAGCACCACTGAACTTCCATTGCTTATTAATATTTTCCTTTGGTGATAGAGTCCTGCAACAATCCCAGTGTTTATGTGTTTGAATTACAATCTCAGGGAAATATTAAAAGACCAAATATATGAGAGGAATAAAACTGGTTTCTAAATATAGAAAATAAGAAGGAGGGATGGAGGAGAGGAGAGTTCCTCTAATTTGCCCCTTCTGGTATGATTTTTTGGTCCCTAGTGATACCACAAAGAGCTTATTGTGATTCTATTGCTCTTTGTTACCTTACTTCAAGCCTTCCAGGCTGTTCTTATTGAAAAAAGTAAAGTTAATTTAGGATTAGTGGTTAGGATTGACTGGCCCCTTATTCTCTTAGAAGTAGGCCCCCAAAATTATGACTAACCATTGTCATTACAAGCCTATAAATCATCAATGGGTTATAGCTAGCCCTCTCCCTTCTCTCCAAAGCTTTGTCTTTTATTTTTATTGGGGGGGGGGGAGGATTGATCTTGAAAATGTGATTGTCAAAAAGAAAGAAAAATGCTGATGAAGCATTTGGAATCTGGATGTGGCCAAAGCCACAACAGTTACTCCTAAGTTTCATTCAATCAGTCAATAAACATTTATTAAGTACATACTATATGCCAGACATTGTGTTAAGCACACATCATTGCCCGATTCTTTTCTTTCCAGAGCAGTGTTTCTTTATTTTTTAAAAAGAAAACTTGCCCAATAATCCCTTGTCCAGGCTGTCATCCAAAAAGTCTTTTCCTAAAATAAATACTGAGCTAATGAACTTTAGTTCCTAGAAGAGCACAGGGCAAAATTACTATCCATTGTTGTTTGCCGAAGATTTCCCAGGCAGAGATGTTTCTCTAAGTAAGTTATTTCCCAGAGTGGCTCCAAGCCTGCTCAGATGGCAGTTAACCACCTGCTGTACTCATTTAGGACTGGTTCCAGCCATTTTTCAAGCATAGGAATTCTGTAATTGTACCTACAGAGACTCTGGCTTGTCTAACGCTTAGCTCTATCAAGTTTTGATGCCTAAAACTAACTGAGCAAATATGAGATTGGTATGAAAACCAGCTGAAGTGACAAAATCATATTTCCTACTAAACCACACATGTTCACTCACCCTCCAAAAAGGAAAATTCCCAGTGGAGAGATCTGAAGGCAGGACAATCAAATCATAAAAGTTCTAAAAATTAAAAAAATTATAATAAACATAAGCTATCCACTAACTTTTTTTTCTGAAATAAATTGTTTAATATATGGTTGGTAATGTGTCAAATGGCTTATCTGAATCTTGTTCCTAAAAAAGGGGGGTCATTTTTAAAAAATTTATTCATTTATTTTAGTTTTCAACATTCACTTCCATAAGTTTTTGAGTTTTGCATTTTCTCCACCTCCTTCCCTTCTCCCCTCCCTAAGAGGGCATGCAATCTGATATAGGCTCTACATATACATTCTTATTAGACATATTTTCACATTAGTCATGTTGTAAAGAAGAATTAGTGGGAAGAACCATGAGAAAGGAGAAACAAAACAAAAAGAGAGAAAGACAGAAAATAGTACGCTTCCATCTGCATTCAGACTCCAGTGTTCTTTTTCTGGATGTGGATAGCATTTTCCATCACGTGTCTTTTGGTGTTGTCTTAGATCCTTGTATTGCTGAGAAGAGCTAAGTCTATCAAAGTTATTCATCGCACACTGTGGCTGTTACTGTGAACAATGTTCTCCTGGTTCTGCTCACTTCACTCAGCATCAGTTCATATAAGTCTTTCTAGTTTTTTTCTGAAACCTGCCTGCTCATCATTTCTTATAGCACAGTAATATTCCATTACATTCATATACCACAACTTGTTCAGCCATTCCCCAATTCATGGGCATCCCCTCAATTTCCAATTTGTAGCCACCACAAAAAGCTGCTATAAATATTTTTATACATGTGGGTCCTTTTCCCATTTTTATGATACAGCCCTTTGGGATACAGCCCTAGAAGTGCTATTGTTGGGTCAAAGTGTATGCACATTTTTTATAGCCCTTTCAGCGTAGCTCCAAATTGCTCTCCAGAACAGCTGCATGAGTTCACAAATCCACCGACAACACATTAGTGTTCCAGTTTTCCCACATATTCTCCAGCACTTATAATTTTCTTGTTTTGCCATGTTAGCCAATCTGATAGGTATGATGTGGTACCTAAGAGTTGTTTTGATAGTGATCTAGAGCATTTTTTCATATGATTATAGATAGCTTTAATTTCTTCATCTGAAAACTGCCTATTTATATCCTTTGACCATTTATCAATTGGGGAATGACTTGTATTCTTATAAATTTGTTTCAGCTCTTTATATATTTTAGAAATGAGGCATTTATCAGAAACAATGATTATAAAAATTCTTTCTCAATTTTCTGCTTCCCTCCTAATCTTGGTTGCATTGGCTTTGTTTGTGCAAAAATTCTTCAATTTAAAGTAATCAAAATTATCCACTTTGCATTTCATAATGTTCTCTATCTCTTGTTTGGTCACAAATTCTTCCATTCCCCATAAATCTGACAGGTAAATTAGTCCTTGCTCTCCCAGTTTGCTTATAGTATCAGCCTTTATATCTAAATTGTGTACCCATTTTGACTTTATTTTGGTATGCAGTGTAAGGTGTTGGTCTATGCAAAAAAATGGATCATTATTACAATGGAAGGTACTAAATGACCTTGTGATAACCCTTCCAGGCCTAAATTAAGTCATTTATTTTATGATGACCCAAAAACTCATGGATCAAGAGTTCACAAAAGGTTTGCTTAAAATAATGTAATCATACCATTTTATAATTGTTAGAAAACATAAAGTGAATTTAGTCTAGTGCCTTAATTCTATAGATCATATGAATGAGGCACAAAGAAAGATATTTATTCAAGGTCACCTAAGTACTTAGTGCCAGAACTAGAATTAGAATCTAGGTCTCTTGATCCAGGATTTTTTCCATTAGGCATGCTACTGCCATTGACCATCACATATTAAATTAAAATTATTTTTCCTTTACTCTTAGCTGCTTTAGGCCATACTAGTGTTTTGGTATGTCAAAATATCTATGATTTCACTGGTGCAGCTTGCAGCCTCTCCACACAGTAAACTGTTTCCATAAGTCATTATGGCCACTCTTCTGGTGAGGAGTTTTTCCAAACCTTGATAAACTTTTGTTCAGATAAAACTCACAGTTGATCACCAGGCCTGTACTTATGGCTTTTCTATCAATCAATAAACAAATATTTATTTAGCACCTACTATGCCTCAGGCACAGTACTAGCTTCTTAGGAAACAAGTACAAAGAATGAAATAATCCCCACACCTGCTGGAGCTTGTTCTCCTCTGGTATAAACCTCAAGTAATAAGGGTCACCTTCATTGGACCCTGCCATAAAAAGGTAAATTCTTCATAGAGAGTCTTACGCAGTCAAAAATCATTACAGCAATGACAGAAATGCAGTGCGGCAATCTTTCCACCTACAGAAAATTCTTATGTCACCTCTGTTTTACATATATAACTAGCAATCAGAATACTTTAAACACTAATGTTAATAGCAACTAACAGGTAGACAGAACAACTGAGATAGATGTTCTGCTTTTGGATAATGATGGTAATCAAAATGAAATGTTAAGTAAGTAGAACCGAAGGTCATGAGTTTAACCAAAATAGGATTCTTCTTTCTGAGGCCCCACCTTTAATCTGGGCAGCTAGGTGGCACACTGGATAGAGTGCCAGGCCTGGAAAAAGGAAGACTCATCTTCCTGAGTTAAAATCTGTTCGCAGAGACTTACTAGCTGTGTGACCCTTGATAAGTTACTTAGCTTTGTTTGCCTCAGTTTCCTCATCTGTAAAATGAGTGCAAACCACTCCTGTATCTTTGCCAAGGAAATCTCATATGGCATCACAAAGAGTCAGACACAGCTGAAACAACTGAATAACAACCTTTAATCTATTTGACCTCAGTTCAAGTCACAATACTGAAGAATTGGTAGAGAATGAAGAGATAAAGGCTCAAGACTAAGAAGAATGAGATAAGATACCAAGGAAGTTTCATTTATGTAGAAAAACTGGTTTAAGTGTCAGCTACTTGTGGAAAAACAGGTTTAACTGAAATGCTGAAGATGAGAAGCAAGGCTTGACAAGCAACAACTCTAAAGAGGAATATTAAACCCAGAGCTTAACGAAAGGAAGTCAAATATGATTGAGTGGGAATTTATGGTGAAGTTTCAAAGGATGTAGATTAATTCTGACACTATTTTACAGCTAGAAGAAATCTCTCCAATAAATATCCAAAACTTTTTTTTTTTTTGCAGGGAGGAGCTCCCAAGTATAAAGCTAATATCTCTGGTTATCTAGCCAATAGTGTTGTAATGTTAGGAAATTCTGACCCAATTAGCATCATCATCAATCTTCTTTATGATGAATATTAACACTATAATCATCTTAACTGAGACTTTGCAATCACTTCTCTCTTAGTGAGTCATATACCTTGCTTCACAAATTACCCTGTTATTATCATTTTTTTCAGGCACTAGTGGTCTTGGCACTGACCCAGAATTCAACAACCAGCTCTGTCATTGACTGTCCAACTTCAGGCAAGTCATTTACTCAACTTTTCAGTTTTCTCTGTAAAATGAAGATCCAAGCTATAAGTGTTCGTGAAGCACTTGTAAACAAATGAAAGGGACAGTGTGTATTTTATCAGTTTCACAAGGTGCAGTAAAAACAACTGTAAGACTCATGCATAAATAGGATGGCAGTAAATGGTGAGTTAAATATAATATTTTCAGTCCATATAGCTAAAATAGACTACTGGTAGCACAGTGGCACCTCACTATAAAACTATTAAATGTGAAATGGAATTCAATATATGGCATCAGTCTCTCATTTAACTACTAAGGTAAGGATTTTCACAGGGGAAAAAAAGGAAGTATTCATAAAAAGCCAAGTCACTTAACTTCTTTGTGCTCAGTTTACACACTGGAAAAAGGGGTATACCAGTACAGTTTCACAGAATGTTTATTAAGAAATCTCTTTGTAAACTTTAAGACATCATATAAATGTTATAATGATTATCATTTTAGTATTAAAATTTCACACAGTATTTCACAAAAGGTTGCAAAACCTGAAGGTGTTGGTCCTAGGAAAGACTAAAATGGTTTCATTTAGGATGGCATCAGAAAAATATACTGAATATGGAGCCAGAAGACAAGGGTTTAAGCCTGGGCCCTGATACTTACTTGTGTAACAACCCTAGGCAAGTTAGTTTCTCCTCTCTGAACTTCAGTTTCCTCATCTATAAAGTGAGGAGGCAGGGCATAGTAGACTATATGACCTCTCAAGCCCCTTTCCTTCCAATTGAAAATACTATGATGCTTTCTTTATTTCAGAATGGAGACTACAGTGCCTGCATGGGCAGACATTGAGCTATTAATAATTAGTCCTACTCCATTCCCCTCAGCAGTATTTGTATAGGGAAGCAGGGAAGTCATACAGACGTTGAATAGTCTTTGCCGCTTCTCCACAGAATACACAGCTGAGCCTACATTTCTCCCTCACCTAGTTGGTCAAGCCCTCAATGAAAGGACAGCTATTTTGTGCAAGTTTTCTGAGGAAATAAATTACTTTAATTCCTAAAGGATAATAGATCGATTTTTTTTCCCTAAAGTGTTCCTTTTATAGGGGGAAATATCATTGGGCTTTGTCAAGAGGAACAATTTTCTGGACTCAGTGAGAGCCAGAAGAATCATTTCTGTTTTGTCATTTCAGAAAAAAAAAACACAACTTGGAACCACACCTCCTCCAGAGGTGAGCCTGAACTGTAACTTTTAGCAAAGTAAATAGAATTACCAAATCTTTCTGATTAAGGCAAGCCCAACATTTTAATATTTTATATATTCATTTAAATAATATACTAGGCTAAAGTTTCCTGTTGCAAATTCAGCTTCCCTCACAAACTGAGCCATCTTTATGAGAAGGAAGAAAAATACATAATGACAAAAGTCCTAGTAATATGCAGATGGGGATGAGGGAACTGGGAAGGTGGGGCAAGAGGGAGGTGTGGGGAATTGTAAATGATTGTAGAAAAGAAATCTCAATTTGGTTTTTTCTTTGGTCCTTGGAGAAGAAAAACACAAATGATTATTATTAGTATTCCTTCATCCAGGCTGAGGATTCATCAGTACATGCTGAAAGGATTAAGGGGAAGGGAGTGATGGAGAGATTTCACACCTGTTTTAATATTGTTCTGTTCCCCCCTCCTTACCTCCACCACCAGCAGTCAAATTGGATGGTTTATTTTTCTATGGGTCAAAACAGCTGCTGGCTCTCCTCCAGCTGCTAAAGTCACCTAACCTCTAGCATTCACCATTTACTGACAATATATTTGGTACCATAGAAAGTACATTGGTTCTTAAATCAGAGGACGTGGATCAAATTTTACCTCTGACATTTATTATCTGGGTCACCAGGGCAAATCACAATCTCAGTTCCTCAGCACTAAAATGAGGGGATTGGCCTTAGAGATAGCCTCTGAGATCCCTCTCAGCTCTATCTAGAACTATGGGATCCTGTCATTTTATGTGCTCTTTAAAAGCTCCATTCTCTCTCTGATTTTCACCTATTGGTTTTCTGAGAGATGCCTACACATGCAAAATTAAAATCAATAATAGAAAATATTTCCTGGGCCAACCCCAAATTTAGCATATTGTCAGCTACCTCTTATAGAGGAAACTTTTGCACATATACCAATGCAATTTTTAAATTATGTGTCTGTTGAATTCAGTTTGGGAATTGCAGGCTAGTAAATTTAATCATACTAAAGTCTTTCTTGACCAAGACTTTTTTCTATATTCCTGGTCAGTGATATGATTCAATCATATTCATTCACTTGGCATTTTGTGTATGAAAATGACCGTTGACAAATTCATGGTCAACTTTCAAGTGGCAAATAGAAAAAAGAAAATGGGGCTCATCACATGCATACAAAGGAACCTTGTTGCATACCCTTTATTGTTGGGATTCTCTGCCAAAGTGATCCCTCCTTCCAGTCATGGGCTAGTGTTCTGACTCCCCTAGAATAATGGAGAAGAATTGGTCTCTCTAGAAGAAGCTGACCAAAAGAACAGTATAACCTTGGATTTTAAACACTCCAAGTGGAAGTATTGATTGCATAGTATGGAGTGCTTGAGACCTTCGCGAGTTCTAAAATAAATAAATATATGAACATATATACGTGTGTGTGTGTGTGTGTGTGTGTGTGTGTGTGTATACATATATGTCTTCAGTGGGATTTTCTTTAATGGAATAAAGGAGGTAATATTAGCTTGCTCCCTTTCCAGGTTGAGAGGCAGGAGGGTGTGTTTCCTTATCCCTTTTCTTCCCATTCTATATTTCTCAAAAGTAGATGAAAGCTAAAATTCCTCAAGGCAAAACATCTTCATTACAATTAAAAGAATAGGTTGGGAGGAGGGGGGAAGGAGCAAGGATAGATATGCTAGATATGACAGATACCATCTAAGATTCTGGGCCATTTGCCCCCTGGTATTGTCAATTTAAAATTACCACCCATTATTTCCAGATTTTAAAAAAAATGAAAGAAAAATGAATTTGTAATAACTTAATATTTTGGCTTTAGCACTAGCTGTGTAATCTCAGGGAAGTTACGTTTAACTTCTCTGAATTTCAGTTTTCTCCTTTATAAAATGAAGAGGAGGAAGAGTATGACTAGATCATCTCCAAGGTTCCCCAAAGCTCTAAATGAAGTAGTCTTGACACTAAATATTTCTTTGATGATATTCAACTATAATACGCAAAGCATGTGTCTTTTTAACTAAGATTGCTAAATTCCAGAAGACGCGCAAAACTTTCTGTTTTACTAAAAGCAGCCATTTGGTGAATATAATATATAACAAAAATAAAATTACACAATGATAATTACCTTTAATGTATATAGTGCCTTTCTACCAAGGAACTCAAAACACTTTACATATATTTATCTTCTCATTGATTTTCAAACATAACTGTGAAAGAAGAAAGGGAAAAGTATTGTTTACTAACAGATGCAATAAAAGGAATTAAATCTTAGAAGTAATATAAAGGTAATGATCCTAACAGTAGAGGTAATTTCCTTATCAGGACTACCAGTGAAATCACAAGTTTGCTCTCTCACCTCCTCCACAACTCCCTCACCCCAAATGATCATAACAGTAAACATAAGTAACTTATAGAATAAGTAAAGTCTTAAGCCTTATCAACAATTCACATATAATTTGTATTCTGAATTACTAAGTGTTATAGTATTGTGGCATATTGTAACTCACCCTTTGAGACAATATACTGAAGACAAGCATCTTAGAGTCATTATCTACTGATATCCTGATATCTTCTTATAATACTAGTTATTACAGACAGGGATGTCATGGAATACAAGCTGAAAAGACTGTTTTGGATGCCATCTTATTATCTAGCCATTGATAAAATAGAGGGACTCATTATAGTATTGCTCCTGTTATGTTTTCTACCCAGCATGGACCCTAAGAAGAAAGTGTATATTTCTAATGTACAGCTAATTAAAGAAAACTAAATTACTAGTAAGTAATATTAGCAATTTGGACTTTGTATTTTAGGACTTTTAAAGTTTAATCACTTGAACAACAACTAACTAGCTCGTAAATGATTTCCAGTAATTAGCACTGTGAATGAAAATACTTTCAGGATTTTTAACTATTTCAGTAAAAATGACTAATGGCTAAGTAAGAGATGGGTTTTGTTGGTTGTTTATCCTCTGTCATGATCAATCAATAAAGTAGTAATTATTCAGTTTAGCATTTTGCTTCAACGAAAAGCACACAAAAGTATACAAGGTCCTATCCAAGGAAGTGGGTGGGGAATGGAGAAGACATGAATTTTAGAAAGAATAATTATAATTAATGATAACCAAACATTCAATTTAAAATGCTTTAATATTGATAAATTAAGCTGAGGCAACATGACTTAAAATGTAAGCTCTTCTAGAACAAGGGCTGGTTTTGCCCTTTTTATTTATTTTTATTTTTTCATCCCCATTGCTTAATGTAGTGCTTAGCATATAGTATATACTTAAAGAAATACTTGTTGACTGACTAGAGATAGAACACTTGGGTTCAAGGCCCAATGCTGCATAATGCTGGGTTAGTCTCTTAGACGCTCAGTCTCCAAGGCAACTTTCTAAGACAATAAATTGCTAATCAGGTACTGACTTGGTACATTGGAAAAGAGAGGTTCTGACACCAGGGAAATCTCAGGTCAAGACCAATCAATCAATCAACAAATGAAAGTGAACTAATCATTATCCTTGGGTAGAATGTCCTTACTCTTTAAGTACCCCCAAATATATGCTTAACTGCTGTAAATTTTACAAGTTGTTGGGGTTTTTTTGGTCAACATTAAAATCATAGTGGGATTTGGGGGTGCCAATACCTTGATTTGCGGATTTATTTTTGTCATGTATCTGAAACAAATTCTCTACTGTTAGATTTTCTGCTGAATAACTCAATTGAAAATAAAATATAAACTTTTCATCAGAAAAGAGGTACTGTAAAACATAACTTTAGTTATGAGTGATGCCTCTGGGTTATTTGACTTAGAAACCAAATCCCACTAATCTCTAGGACCTGGGACAAATACTCTTCTCAGCCTAAGTGGTTAGGCCTATAAACTTAATGAGAAGAAAAGGTTGGATTAAAGATCAAACCCTGTACTTTAACTGAAAATTTGCATAGCACATGGCTATGCAAGGACCAGACAATTTCAAATTTAATGCCAAAAACTTTTGAAAAAAACAGTTTTTTTCCAGCTCCACTAGAGTCCCTAGGGCCCCTCTCAGAAGAAGCCATCTTCCTTTTGTTGACTGACTTCCCAGCCTTTAAGGTTCATTAGTTTCAATAATAAATTTTGGAAATAATTTAGCTATTTTAGAAACAACCATGGTTGCTGAAGGCCATTTTTAACTCAACATATGTCCACTATCACTAGAAAACTCTGTTGAAAATTTGGGCTCCATAAACAATTGTTTTTTAGGCTTTTGGATTCTTAATCTATCTTGCTGCCTCTCTACCCCAACCCCCAAATTAAAGCTATAGGGGTTTTAAATGTAAACTCTACTTTATTTTAATTAGGTCTTGAGTTTCATTATATGCCTGTACCCTCAACAACACTTACAAAGACATGATTTTAAGGCAATATACAAGTATGACTATAAAGTAGTGAGACTAGTTCTCATCTATGTCTTATAGAAATCAGTCTCATTGCTTTGTAGCCAAGGACCCAGTATTGACAATTGCCCATCTTTCTAAAGTCTTAAACATAAATACATTTTTAGTCAATCCTGAGCCCTAGAGCCAATGGATACATAAATAGAAGGACATGGAAAACCACAAGCTCCTATTTTGTAGGACTAATAGAGTGTCAATGTACATGCTCTGGAGAGGAGTAAATGATAAGAAAATAAGCAGTATTTCATTTAACTCCAGAGTGAAGAGCCCTCTATTTCTCCCCTCATCTGTAATACTGCAAGGTTCAAAGTTTAAGATTATTCACAGAAGCACGTTAGCCATGAGACTTACTGGCCCACTAACCTGGCTTGACTTCAGGCAAAGCCTAGACAAACACTCTTGTTCCAAATTCAGCTTTATACCAAGGTATATTATCTTAATGTCTAATCATGTGACTGGACTCTTAAATCCAGGACTGGCAGGTAGGGTAATTCCAAAGCCTATTCCAGAGATGTCTGGAGCTCTAGATAAATATTTGTTACACTCTTAGTTTCAAAAATGAAATAAGTTGCTTTAGAACTTTGTTGGCATATTCCTCACAAGCATGAAAATAGCCCGCACTCATAATATACATTTTAAGATTTAGAGAGTGCTCTTCTCATAACTAACCCAAAAATACCATCCCAATTTTACAAATGAGGAAACTAAGACTCAGTGAGGTTAAGTTTACTAGGATCATACAAGTAGTAACTGACGGAGCCTGGCCTTGAACAGATTCCAAGTACAAGATGAGATGGGATAGATCTAGGGGAATGCTCTCCAAACAATGCCCATCCCAATAAAAAATAAGTTAAAGCAATTTCTACTTGGGAAAAGGAAGAAATAATTTTGTGGTGACATAGGGTAAGGAGGAAAAGTTTTGAATTCCTAAATAAGTGAACATTGTTCCATATTCCCTTTAAAGAACTCACCCTTTTGTCCAGTAGTTCTACAGATGAATCCCAAAGTATAAGTTCTTGTATCTTGAAAAGTTCTTAAAAATAAAAAGGAGAAATAAAAACCTGAATCACAAAACATAAATTCTTCCCCAATGGTAGGAAAGTCCACTGAAAGTAATGAATGAGTAAAAAGCCCTCAATCTGGTAAGTCCCAAATTTCTATAGTCCTTGTATTGTGTCATGTGTAGGATGTTTCTGAAAAAAGAAATTTCCCAGATAATATCCTTCTATTCAACAGTTGCTAAGAAGTAAGGGAAATGTTTTATTTTCTCTGTTAAGAATACAAGGTGGGTAGTTTGGTGGAATTGACAACCAGCATGCATTCTTCCACGCATGGCATCATATGTTCTATCCCTTAAGGCAGAATCAGTTTTTTCCTCCTACATGATCAGAAATACCTGTTATTTTAATTTGAGTAAGTCCTTTCTAGCTCTGATTTGTAAGTGTTCAGAATTATTTTAAAATAATCTCCCCTGTGAAACTTTGAACCTTGCAGCCTTTTTTATATTACTTGATAATAAATAAAAGAGTCTCTTGTGAATAGTTTGTTCAACATTATGTCATTATTCAAACCAAAGCTTCTAGATGTTTTAGAGGATCAGTTTTGGGCCCCAAGACATAAGGAAGGTGGGAGGGAAGTAGTTTAGGAACAAACATTTTGACTCAACCTTGTTAGAAGTTACTAATAATTCTTTCAATGTAAAATTAGTGATGAACATAGCTTTATATTTAATTCTTCCTTTCCAAATCTATCCTAACACTGGACTAAGGGGTTTTTGTGAAGATATTAAAATTTCAGTCATTACTCTCAGACAAAAGACAGTCAGGCCTAGTGAGGTTTAAAAGTTCTCCCACTATTGTTGCTTAGCTGACAACACATAAAAGAGGCTCCTACCTTTCTGAAAATTCAGTCCACAATGATGCACCTCACTAGCAAAAAGCCATCAGAGACATGGATTTCCAGCCTTCATGCCAGCTTCATTCTCAACAGTGATCAACACACCTCATCTCTGAGCTTTGAAATTCTTTGGGGACGCACCCTCTAAAGTTGCAAGTCAAGATTTCTGACTGAGAGCAATTAGTGACGTGACGAAAAGTGACTGGGTGAAGTTTTGAGTTCTCACAGATAATTGCTTCCTGTTTTACCAATTTGAAAAGAGAATACTGAAGTTCAGACCCCATATTTTAAAGTGTACTAAATACCCCAGACTTCGGAGCATTTTTGTACACGTAATCATTAGTAAGCAGCTGAACAGGATGGGTTGGTTGCAATAAAAGGGAAAAAAAAAGAGAGAAAGAAACTTGAAATACAGTCCACAACTACATTGTATGAGCTGGTTTGACAACTATATAGCACTGTGTATACTTCTGGGAGTGTTCAGAGGACTCACAGCTTATTGAAAAACACTACCATTACCATTGGTTGAAGTATAAGCTAAGTAGTATAAAGAACAAAACAGAAAATTTGCTCCCTTTAATGAGACTTATTTCCACGAAATTTGTTTAAATTATTTTAAGCTAATAAAGCAAATGAAAAAAGTCTCACTTTAATCTTACATTTTCATTAGAATGAGATATATAAGCCACTTTGCTTTTTACTTTTTTGGCTCCAAAGTATAACCATCATGCAGATAGTAAGATTTAGAAAAACCAAGACCTAATTGAATGATGACATAAGCAGTGCTTGGCACATAGTAAACATTTAATGAACATTTTTCTCATTCATTAATTTATTCATTTTTGCTTTGAGGATTCCAAATTCACAGTTTAGACCAAGGGTATATAAGTGTAAGAACATTTCTTTTGGATGGACCACCTCTTTGTTCCCATTTTCCCTTTTCTCATGTCTGAAGATGAAATGCAACCAGAGGCTCAGAATATTTAGAGGTGCTTTTTCAAAGAGGAAAACCCTCAGCAAGTTGATTCATGTTGCTTGGCTAATGTTATACGCCCACATTAGCAAGCTTGATTCACACTCTTTTCATTAGGCTGTACTTTTCTCCTTAAACCTCTCCTACTTGTAATTTGCTCTAATAGTTGACTGTTGAGCACAGTATAAAGACAAAGAATAGAAAATGCCAGTTTTAAATGCTTAAATGAGAAACACCAGTTTCTCATATTTCACTAATAAATTTGGTTTAAAGCAGAAAAACTGGTAAAGGGTAACCACTGCCTTGTCAAGGGAAACTCTAGCATTTAGACTCAAAATGATAGGCACTTACAATCCTTTTTTCAGTATATTGTATGAAGTATATTTTTATGATAAGATTCTTGCTCTTTTTTAAAAGCTTGTTATAATCATAAAAGTTCCAACATATTATAACTTTCACTATAGGAGTTTTAAGTATGTGACATTTATTCTCATAATGTTCCCACAAATTAGGAGCTATTTTTCTTCCCATTTCATTCCAGGGTTTGGGTCACAAAGGGACAAAGCTGACTAGGGAAAGCTAAAAGCAGACACCTAGAAGAGTAGGAAGGATCTGGTAGGTAGACAAATAAATGTTCAAGTCCAAGATGGTCAGGTAAGGTAGAGAGAAACAGAAAAGCAGGTTGGTGCTGGCAAGGTCCAGATTATGGAAGATACATCAGCAGGGATCAGGAATTCAGGATAGGAAACTGGGCAACACGAGGTCAGAATCTAGACAAAGAGCCTATGGGACAGGCAAAGAGTACCAATAAAAGGACAGAGCTTGAAGCTGAAGTGAAAACTTTGGGAGTCAAAGAATCCTGTATACTTTCTGCCCAAGGCCAGACTTCATCTTTAAGTAAAGGTGGGCTTAAGTTTGAAGGCAGTGGTCAGCAGCCAGAGATGACTAATGTGGGAAAATAAAGTCAGAAGCAAGAGAGTTTCTCATATCCCATGCTTTAAAATGACATCAGAAAACAGAGTCCATCTGCAAAAAAAAATCTAAATGACCACTTCCTTGAGAGGAAATTCTGATTTGAACAGAATCTATTTGTCTTTCCACATACATTAGCATAAGCTACATAAAAGAAGAGTTGTCTCTCAGAATATAGGGGGCAAATAATTTCTACACACAAAAAAAATTGATGCAACATCTACAATAATTAAATTCCAAAGCCACAGACCATTCACAGAAAAATAATTAAGGCAATACACTGAACGAGACATATTATAGATAGATTTACATAGTCAATGAAACACATATATTATATGTTTATATGTCTATAAAGTATGGGGTGTTCAGGGAGGACTAGCACCTCCAGTGTGAGGGCTTGCTGAGCTCTTTTCAGGCTTGTTCATCCATTTTTAGTGTCCACTTGCCATCCACTTCTCACTTGTGGCTCCAAAAAGCTGTAGCATGTGCAGCAGCCACAACCCAGAAAACCATCTCAGCAGGTGGGCTAAACCAGGTTGCGCATAACCAACAGGCCTCAAACCAGTGGATGAGTTAAGGGAAGTCTACCCCAAGCATGTGAAGACTTCCCCTGGTGGAATGGGTGAATGAAAGCATTTATTCCAATGGCCATGAAGGTGGCTGAAGTAGGTGCTGCGCAGCACTTAGAGCTTGGCCAGACATTGAAGATGCCAAGGTCATCCACTGCATCCTAGGCCATTGCCAGTCATCCTGACTTTTGCATTGACATTGGACTTCAATGACTGGAAGGGTGAGTGAGGCTAACAACTTTGTCCAGCTCTGCCTCACTTAAATGCAATTCATTCACAAGTCAAAACATCACTCCATGATGTCACTGATCCTCTTTGAAAATAAGGACAAACATAAATTTCTATGGAATGTGCACATACATGTATGTACATACATATATACACAACCAAAGAAGGAATTTGTTTTGCTTGACTGTGAATATTTATTACAAGGAATTTTTCTTTTCTTTTTTCTTCCCAGTGGGGTAGGGAATAGAAAGGAAAAAAATAGATTTCTGTTAATTAATAAAACAACTTTTTAAAAAAGAGGTTGGGAGAGTGTGCTATATGTGTGGAATGTTGCATGCATTTCCAGATAAGTTGACTATATAGTTGGTTTTATTTTTGTTGCAAGAGTTATTTTATAATAAGAGTGGGAGTAATCTGAAAATGTTTGTAATGTATAAACAAAACACATCAATAAAACTTTTTTTTAACTACTCAAAGCCCTCTTTAGTAACTTAATCACCTACTCTATTCAAGGAATTATACTAGTAGGGTAAACAGGAATATAAAAATTATTCAGCCACTAACATAACTTCTGTCCCTAAAAGATTGTAACTTAATAACTAGTAGGTGATCTGTTCTCATTTTGTTTTCCATATGCTTCATAGGATTGCTGATTTGGGGTTGGAAAAGACCTGCCTACCTTTGAAACCATTTCATCAATGTCCTCAGTTTATAGATGGGAAAACTCAGGGACAGAGAGATAGTGATTTGCTCAATATCACGTAGTTACAAGTATTAGCAACTAAATTTGAACCTAGGTCCTTTAACTCAATGCAGTGGTGTTTCCATTCCACCATCATGGTGTTGTGTCTTCTGTCATCTGGACTCAGTGTCTAGGAAGTTTTTGGTTTCATGCCCATCATGATATACATGACACATGCTGCGGCTCCGAAGTGGTCTATTTGATTTCTCTTGTGCATATTCACTTTTTTCCACTTTAAAAATTCTAAACCACACACACATATGCAAACATTTTCACACACAATGTGGAACAGAAGAAGAAGATTGCATATGAAACTATAAAGTATCTCTATAACATAATTTCTAGTCATGTCAAGGTGGTGGTATAAATGTGTCTGGGGAGGTGGAGGGAGTTATTGACAAATCAATTATTGCCTAGGCAAGAAAGTCTTCTTGTTAATTCCAATTTCACTTTGATCCTGGAGTGGTTTCAAATACCAGTTCACTAAGGGGATTCAAGTAGTCAACTTCAAGCCCACCAATGGACAACATGTCTGATGTCTAAAGACCAGCCTAGCTAAGTTCAGAAAGCCACTTCATCAAGTTGGCCACAAGGTAATAAATTTCCAATCTTCGCAATTCTCACATACTTTCAATCTGTAGAGAGGTTATGACGTGTGTTTGTGGGAGCAGTAGCCACACTGACAAAATCCTTCCACTGTTTAATACTTAATAGGATATTGACATGCTTTGTAATTGATCTCAGGTTACTTCAGGTGTATATAGCTTGTTTCCTAATTAAAGTATAAGCTTTGGGAGGTCAAGAACTATACATACTATTTTTTAAAGCCCTATTAAATAGTACTTAATACACTTCTTTAAACCTACATGGTAGGTGCTCATTAAATGCTTCTGGCAAAGTAATTTTACAGAAACAAAACTGTAAGTTACACAACAGAGCTATAACAATGCTGCCAAAAACAATCAATGAGCATTTACCAAGCACCTACTGTGTGCCAAGCACTGTTAGGTGTTAGACCTATTAACACAAATTAACAAAAGCAGCCACAAACCTACCATACAAGTCAGTTAATAAGCATGTATTGAGTACTAGGTGCTGGGCACTCAAAATATGCTTAGCCCTGGAAACACAAATACAAACAGAAAGAGACAGCCCCTGATCTTAAGGAATTTACATTCTAATGGGAAAAACAACACGTAAAAGAGAGCTAAAAAATGGGTGTAGGGGTTGGGGAGGATGAAGGTACCCAGCACTGAGACTTGGTAGAGAAAGTCCTGTGAAGATGAGTCAGCAATGCATCCTGGAGAGAAATGAACACATGGCTGTCCTGGGCCCCCTTAAACTTGAGGTCTTGGAAGGAACCAGCCAATCAGAGGAAGAGGCCTCAGGGGCTGAGGGTATTTCCAATGTGAGTAATACAGTTTACAGGATGAAGAGGTTTTTATGGTAGAGGTAGAGAGAGTCCTATGGAGATGAGTCAGCAGGATGGCCTGGAGAGAGGCAAAGTGCTTTGAGGTTTGCGAAGTGCTTAACAGTTATCTTATTTTATCCTCACAACTACCCTGGGAAATAGATGCTATTATTATCCCCATTTTTCAGTTGTGGAAACTAAGGCTGACAGAAGGTACATATAAATAGAAAAACAATACACCCATACACAATTAAAATTCAATTCAATTCAATAAGTGACAAATAATTTTTGAGCACTGTGGTGTAGTTGTTTTACAGCCAGAGAACATAGGTTTGAATCTGGTTAATTACTTCATGTGGGATAATGGGCAAGTTTCTTAACCTCTCTGAATAACAGATTTTCTCATCAATGATTGTCCAATTTGTGGGTGAGACAAACAGATAACATACTGGATGACAGGATCCAAAATTATCTTGATAAACTAAATCATTGAGCTGACTCTAATAAGACGAAATTCTATCAAGATGAATTTAAAGACTTGTACTGGGGTTCAGATACAATTTTAAAAGTACAAGTTGGTAGAGACATAGTTAGAGAGAAAGGTTTTCAGAAAAAAGATCTTGGGGGGTTGGAATACAATAAACTCAACATGAGTCATCAATGTAATATGGTACCCAAAAAATTTAATGTGATCTTGAGTTGCATTAAAAGTTATAACTTCTAGGAATAGGGAGATGATAATCCTTCTATATTGATCATTCACTCAACAAATATTTATTAATGCCTGCTTTGTGCCAGACAGTTTGCTAAGCAGTGGGGACACAAAAAAAAGTGAAAAAGTTCTTGCCCTTCAGGGGCTCTTACCACTGTGGTTAGACCACAGGCGGAATATTGTGTTCAGTTGTGAAGGCCACAGTTTAAAAAGGGCATTGTTAAAATGAAGAACATTCAGAGGACAATCACACCATATTAAGGGACTAGAAACTTGTATCCCAGAAAAAAAGTCCATTAGAACCATGTCCAAATATTCAAAGAGCTATCATGTGGAAGACATATTAAACTTGTTCCAGCTGACAACACTGGGCAGAACCTGAATCAATGGATAGAAATTACATGGGAAAAATTAGGCTTGCTTTTCAAGAAGAAATTACCTAATGACTAAAGCTGACCAGAAATGGGATGGGCTAACTTAGGGGTACTGGATTTCCTCTCATTGGAGCTCTTCAAAAGGGTCTGGATGACTCCTTCAAGGATATAGTAGGGCCTCCTTTTGGGTATGGGTCACAACTCTCTTCTATATCTAAAATTTCTCTGATCTTACAGAACTATAAATAAAAGGGCCTGGACTAGAAGACCTCTTAGGTCCCTTAGAGCTCTAAAGTTATAATCCTATAAAACGTTTCTTAAATTAAATTAAATAAACAAGAGGACCCACAAACTTACTAAATATATAAAAATTAAAAAAGAGACACATATATAATGGAAACATGTACAGAAAAATAAGAAGCAATAAGGAAAGAGTCTTTTACAACACACTTAGGACAGAAAGTAGGGAAGAAGTGGTATGTCTCTATCATCCTTCTACTGATCCAGATTTCAGGAAGATTTTTGAATGATTATATTTCTTCTCCTATATTAGGAAGTATTCCACAAGGAAATCATAGAATACTTGAGGAGAAAAGGATAGATATGTAATAATTAGTAAAAACAGTATTATATCAACATTTTACAATGCTAGTACTTGGTTGGATAATACAATTACAGAATAACACAGTATATGAGATACTAATAGAGCAGTAAAAACAGTAAGGGCTAAAAGGGTTAGAAAAAAAAAACACCTTTGTCTTTGAAACCACACTTACTGTGAGGTCCCTATGCTTCCTAAGAAAGCAACATAAAATTGTTGATATAGATTGTGTTTAAGAAAAAGGAACACTGAATTTACTATATACTTCTCGATTGTAAAACTTTATTTCTAGTTTTCATCATGAACAGTGTATTCAAATATCTTAACATGGTCACACATGGAAGCAGTAGGAATAACCCATAAATCATACTTGCATGATAAAAGCTGTGGCTCACAGCTTCCATAATCTGCAAATACTGCAGTGATTTGCTCTCACATCTTGGAACAATTCTTCCATTCCCTTCATTTAATGTCAATAAAGACAGATTTAATGTAGAGGAACAGACACCTAAGCACACACCATGTTAGCAATGTTTTTTTTTTTTAAAGCAAAATACTGAATGAACTAGGGCAAAGATACTTTTCTGCCTTACAAATATCATGTACTTTTCATTAAATATTTGACATACACTATTTCTGTACTCATAGCACTTTTCTATTCTACTGAGTATTTACTAGATGGTCACAGTACAAACTACTCTAAAATAATCTAATTAAATTATCTCTTTATGAGTTCCAACAGTTCCCCAAACACTGTATGCATTCTGGTGTCTAAATTACTTCTCAAATTATCTCTAATGCATTAAGGATATTTTCTAATGGCCTTTAAAAAAAATCAACATGTTCATGTCACAATTTGCTTATTTAAGGAAACTTAGTTCCAGGGAAAGACTTGGGCACTAGGAAAAATGTAGCTCATTTTTTCCTACAGTCTTTAGAAATAGGTAAGACACGCACTATCTCCCCTTTTAATAAGTCAGAACAGAAAGATGAAATGATCTGTCTAAAATCACATGTTATCAGTGGCAGGAACGAGAACCTTGATTTTCTTTGACTTCTATGCCAATACAGGATGAAGCATAGTGTGATGGAAGGAATCTTGGATGAGATACCAGAAAATGCGGTTTTGAATTCTGACTCTACTATTTACTATATCCTTTTTTCAGTTTGGGTCTCGTTCTCATATCTAAAATTAGGCTTTTAATATTGTTATTGGATGGCAAGAATGCCAAATTTCCTTCTACCTATAATATCTCATCTACTGTGTTTTAAAGCCTATTCCAATTCTTCCATTCTATTTCACATTCTTAGTCCCTGTTGCTTTTAGGACATTTTTAAAAGTTTTGCCTGACCTTCTAAAATCATTCTGTAAGTAGCTTTTATATATATCTATATATCTATATATCTATATATCTATATCTATATCTATATCTATCTATCTATCTATCTATCTATCTATCTATCTATCTATCTATCTATCTATCTATGTACATGCTATCTCCCCTATTAACATGCAAGGTCCTCAAGGGAATGGACTCTTTCTACTGGTTCTTTCCCCAGCCCATAGCACAGTGCCATTTGACACAGTAAACAAAAGATGCTTGTTGATTGATTCATGTCCTTTTCCCTTGATATTTTTACCCAACTTGTTCACATCCAAGCAACCAATGAGACAGATTCATTCTGCACAAAAGAATTCAACTACCATCTGCTTTGCATATCAATGTTTTAAATGGCATGCTGTGTTTGTGTATCTAACCTCCTACGGTGGGTATGTGTCACCACTGACCTGAAATTAATGGAATGACAAATCTTTGGGATGCATACTCCTGCCATCCTTTTATTATTAATGTCCAATATAAGTAATAATGTTCATTTACTTTTCATTATATTTAGAAATCTCACCATGCAAACAGGAATGCAGCAATAATCAGTGAGTATATGGCTCTTTTAGGAAATCTGTGGTCTATGTCAGAGATAGAGATAGTTAGAAGCTATGATTTCATTTGTAAAAAGAACTCCCACAAGAGGAAACTTCTACCAATGCCTCTAAGCACCTTCTCTATAACTTACTGCTTAGAGAACACTGAGTTAAATAACTTGCCTGGGTCACATAGGCCAGTATGTGTTAGAGACAGGCCCTGAACCCAGGTCTTCCTAGCTCCAAGTCTTGCATTCTACCCATTCTGCCTTTTATCAAACATCACAGTACCATAAATTCCAAATACTAACATTAAGACCTTCAAATGTCTTAAAATACTGACAAAAGCTTCCAGAGAATCAGGTTCAATTTATGAAACTTGATTACTCCCAAATGGTGTTCTAGTTTCAAGGATTAATACACTATTAATTTATAATAAAAACCACCCACAAAGTGGAGGGAATATGCTATTGCCAAATATTTTTTAAAACTCACAAGCCTTCTATGTATACAATTATATATTAAATGTTGCAAATATTTTAAAGGTTGTAATTCATTCATCTAATAAAAGATTACCTTATTAAAAACTGCTAAAATGTAGAATGTCTTATTTTTAAAATTTTCTCTACCATTAAAAAAAAGGGAGGGGGAAGCATTTTATCCTCAGATGCACAAGGGAAAAAAGCACTTAAGTATCACAATTTAGGGGAAAAGTAAAAATTAGAACTTAGGTTTACACTAGCAGACCACATAGACCATTTTCTTAAATAAGGGGGAAAACACACCAAAATATGTGATTAGAGAAATTTTAGGGTTTTTTGATTACCTCTATCAAATGGAAAAAAAAATAGGCATAGAAAAATATTCCTGTCTTTATAATGTATTGCATAATTTTAAAAGCATGTGTATATGCAATAATGTTGTATAGTACATTATATGTCTCAAATGAAAAATGAGAATGAAAGCAGAGAACCTCAAGCACCTAAGAGCACAAATGTTACAATTATCCTAGCAATCTGTTCTGTATCACCACTTCTATAAACTGACTATTTTCATTTTTAATGTAGACTCATGTTTTAAAATTCCACAGCCTTCAATCATTAGTCAGACTGTCCTCTCAAACTTAGTTGTATGGATGCCTAAACTTTTCCATGAAATAACAGAGCAGGAATAGGAATGATATGAATTGACCTGACACTCAATGGTTTTGTTTCACGTTTTTTACAAGTATTAGGACACTCCATCTGAAGAAAAAAATAGTAAACACACACACACACACACACACACATATTTAAATTCTGAAAAAGAAAAGTTCAGATCCAGGATGATTCTTAAGCATATATAAAATTTATTTGTAAGTTAGAGAATTTTGTGTTCAGCTATTCTCACAGGAAATGTAATGTTATCAACAGAAATAAAAAAAATCTTAATGAAGTGACAAATTTATATGAAATTGTAAGTGATTATTAATACTGACAAAAGTTTATTTCAAAACATGGGAAGGTGTAAAGCATAAGCATTAAATGTATAAAGGTAACAAACCACTGAATTATTTATGATTCTACTTTTCATCATTACACAACCCAATCCTTGCTAGATTTTGATGTTATATTCCTTTAGGATTCAGTGCAGTTAAGACAATTCCCTTTTGCAAACAAATAAAGGCAAAATGACAAATAAGGAGCTAGAGTCAATGATCGAGAAATCCTGAGTTTCTAACTTTCAATGTACTATCTGTAACATAAAAAGGAGGCATGATTTTCTATCATATCTAGTTCTTAAGTCTAGCTTCCCAATTCTAAGGTTCTACCTTATACCCATCTGATTGGCAAAGATGATAAAAAAGAAAAATGACAAATATTGGAAGGGTTCCAGAACAAACATATTAATGCACTGTTGGCAAAGCTGTGAACTGGTCCAGCCATTCAGAAAAGCAATTTGGAACTATATCCCCAAAGACAATAAACTGTGTGTACTCTTTGACCCAGCATTATATAGTGACGCCCATCAATTGGGGAAACTCTTGAAAAAATTATGGTAAGGGATGATTTCAGAGAAACCTGGTTGTTTAAAATGACGCAAAGTGAAGTAAATAGAATCTGGAGACTAATTTACATAATAACAATAACACCAAAAAGGCAAACAATTTCAAAAGATTTAAGAAGTCAGTTTGATGCAATGATCAACAATGATTCCCAAGGGAACCTTAGCACTGGGGAAGGAAACATGAGCTGTTCTCTTGAAAGCGTTTCCTCTCTTGGCCTCATCCTGACTGCAGGGTAGAGAGAAATGCCATTCTAGTCTTCTTGCTGGACCTCTTCCCACCTTCTGGATACTTACCATACTTCTTCCTGTCTGCAGGGAAGGGACAGAAATGCCATTCCATCAGGCCAGTCTCCTTACCTGGTGCTTCCTCTACCTATCTCCTAGCCTGCACTATTCCTGCTAGCTTGGGAAGGAAACAGCCTTGCTCCACCCTGCTCTCACCACCACTCTCCTGGCCTGGCTGGCTGACACAGGGAAGGAAAAAAAAAATTATCCCATCTTTCCCAGTAGATTGTCCCTTCTAGCATCCCCATTCTTGTACTCATCTTCAGTATCTACTGGCTGCTTCCTTACCACCTACAAACAAATTCACATCTACGTCATCCCCATAAAGCCCCTCACTTGATCCATCCATACACAAAATATCTTCTCACATTTCTCCTCCATTTTGTGGCTAAATTCCTTGAGAAGGCTATCCACAATCGATGCCTCCCTTCCTTTTCTCTTACTCTTAACTCTCTCTAGTCTAGCTTTCCACATCAGCATTCAATCCAAATGGCTAGGGGTGGGCATGAGCCAGCTTATACCCTTGCTGATTATTAAATTTTCAGTGTGAGCATTGTTACCTTGGAAATAGCAAACTACAAATCAGGACTTGATTTGTTTTGTTAATTATTTATATTTAAGAAAGTGATAGAGAAAATGTTAATGCAAATCAAACTTAAAAGTTTATTCTGAGAACTAATTGTTAAAACATTTACCAGCAAACCCCTTAAAATGGCTCTGCCCAAGGTTATAAATGATCTCATAATTGCCAAATCTAATGACCTTTTTTCAATATTCATCCTTCTTAACCTCTGGTTGCTGATTACCCTCTTTCCCTTCTCTTTTTGTGACTCTACTATATCCCTATTTGCCTTCTAACTACTGCTGTCTCCTTTAGTGGATCTTTGTCAAGGTCATACCCACTGTCCCCTTCTCTTCTCTCATGATCTCATCAGTTCTCATGGATTTAATAATCATCTCTATGCTAACAATTCTCAGATCAACTTATCCAACCCTGACCTATCTCCAGACTATCTCAGAATGTCCAGTATCTCAATTAGATGGCCTATCTTAAACTCAACATGCTCAAAACCTATCTTCAACCTTTCCTTCTTATTGTTGAGGGTTTCACCATCCTCCCAGTCATCCAGTATCTCAACCTAAGCTGAGTCACCCTCAGCTTCTAGTTTTATCTCCCAAGTCCAATCTGCTGCCTAGTCCTGTCAACTTTACCTTTAAAACATCTTAGAGGTGCCCTCTTCTCTTCTCTCACACTGCCACCACTCTGGTATAGGCCCTTATAATCTCACACCTGGACTACCACAACAGCCTGCTGATTGGTCTCCCTGCTTCAATTTTTGACCTACTCCAGTCAGTCTTCCACTCGGCTGTTAAATAGATCTTCCTAAAGCACAGATCTGAACATGTGACTTCCCTATTAAAACTCAATTGGTTCCCTATCATAGAGAGAATCAAATGCAAAATCTGGAGTTTCAAAGCCCTTCTTAATCTGGTCCCCTACTCTTCCAGTCTTCAGAAACCTTACTCATCCCTCAAGTGGTCTGGAATTCAAAGACACTGGCCTTTTTGTTCCTTGCATAGGACATTCCCATCTCCACATAAGCCATTTTCACTGGCTGTCTCCCATGCCAGGAATTCTTTCCCTCTTCATCTCTACCCCTTAGCTTTTCTGCCTTCCTTCAAATGCTAAATAAAAACCCACCTTCTATGAAAATTCTTTCCCAATCATTATGTGCCTTTCCTCTTTTGGCTACCTCTAAATTTGTCCTGTATATGTCTTGTTTTCATGTTGTCTCTTAGACTGTGAGCTCCTTGAGAACAGATATTATCTTTCCATTGTTTTCTAAGACTTTAGCAGAATATAGTACCTACAGTATAGTAGACAATACACTCTTGTTGACTGATTATGATTTTGCTACCCACCTCCTCACAGATAAGTGATGGATTCAAGATGTAGACTGAGACATATATTTTTGGATATGGCCAATGTGGAAATTTGTTTTGCTTGACTATACATATCTTTGTAAGGGTTTCCCAGCCCACCTCTTTGGAGAGAAATGAGAGGGAAAGAAAAATGTTAATTAAAAAGTAAAATTAAAAACGTATTAAAAGTCTACCTACCCTTTCTTTAGCATTATCAAGATTAATCTCACAAGCAAAAATCCTATTTACTTATGAGAATCATTATAAGCCCTATTGTAGTTATCAGGCTGTTTGTTAGTTATGTTGGCTCCAGTAAGAAATAAAGTTCTGATTTGAGCTATGCAGTTATGGTTGGGTTTTTTTAATTATTATTACATCTTAAAAAAATTAATCCTCTAATAAGATTAAAATCTCTTGAAAATAAAATTCCATCTGATTTCTTACAAATTAATTGATTTGAATACGTTGAATATATATATAATATATATATATATTTATACATACACATACACACACACACACACACACACAGGGCACAGTGCTAGATCCTATAGAGGACAAGGTCCCTGTCTTAATAGAACTTACATTTTAACAGGGGAGATGTAAACAACTAAATTGAATTCAACACACAATTATTAAATGCCAATGTATACAAGCCACTGTGCTAGGCACTGGAGTATATAAAGGAAAAATGAAATGGGGACTGATCAAGAAGTTTATGTTTTGCTGTACAGCTTTTATATAACACATATGAAAGTTTAATAAGAAGCACTTTAGAGGAAAATTATTTCAAACTTGGAGAGCTAAAGGAATACTTCATGGAAATGGCATTTGAGCTTGGTCCTAAATGATGGGTATGAATTAGGCTAGCAAAGCTGTAGGGAAAGAGCAAAAAAGAGGTGCTATAAGTAAAGGCAAAAAGGCAAAGAAGGATCTAGTATTTAGGGGAATGGAAAGGAGTCACTTCTGGTCCCAGGGTGTATGATGGGGAATAGTAGGAGACAAGAGCAGACAGGACAGAATCAAATTATGTAGCACTGGAATGTGACGCCAAGGAATCAGTACTTGATTCAGTAAGTAGTACAAAAGCAAAGATTTCTTTGTGTAGGTGTAGATGGTATACAATATTATCTGAGCTTGCTTCAAAGAAAACTAATCAGCAACAATGTACAGGATATTTTAGAAGGCAAAAGACACCAAGAGTACAGTTATGAGTTAGAAGATTTATTAGTACATGCCAGATCTTCTAGTTCAAGGTATGGTGAGTTGTTAAAGGTTTAATATAAAGGTTAAAAATGAGAAAGAAAATACAACAATGAAGCAAACACCAGGAAAAGGAGAGAAAGAATAAGATAAAGGATACCATGGGCCAGCTAGCTTTATTTCTTCTTTTGAAAAGGAGAGGAAAAGACAAAAAACTTTTGAGTCAGGAAGGATGGAAGTTGGGAACACTCCCATAAAATGGCCTCTGTTGTCAAACTGAAGTAAAAAACAAAGTCATCTGCAGTGAGTAAAAGGGGGACTGATGAAAGCGGAATGAGTCTATAACAAATTCTGCAAGGAAAGCAATAGTAAGCCCATTAAAGATGAATGATTTTAAAGCCAAACTGAGGATCTGAGATTACATAGCATTAATATGTTTTGCAAAAAATCAATACTATTTTGTAACTTTCTCCAGCAATGCTCAGCCCCTAAAGCAGGAGGTGAACAACAGGACTACAAGATGACAGAGTCCATGGTGTTAGTAAAAGCAACTGAAATAATAATGCTGAGATTCAGTCTGAGCAGTGGAGTGGTGACACCAAAAAGAGTCAAAAAAGCTAGATTTCAAGGGTAAAAAAACAGCCAATTTTCATTTATTCCTATTTGTTGCATCAATGTGTTTTAACAATTTCAATAATGCTGAAGGATTATACGGAAAAAGATGTCTCCTGTGCAAACGGGAAATTGCCTTTTCTAGATCTTTCAAGCACTTCAATGCTTTACAAGATAGTACCGTTTGGGAGGCTCCTACACAACCAAAAGATGACAAAGCAGAAAACTCTTTCGGGTCTAGAAGCCTGGCAGCAGACGCCAGGTACTTCTGGCTCTTTCCTCCAGTCGCACTGACCGTTCCCCTTATCTTTGTAATGACCTGATGGTTTAAAGGAGTCTGTTTGATGTTTGATAAACATTCCTCCACTGACTCCTCTTCAGAATCTTCTGAGCCGTCATAATCGACTAGGCTCTGAGAGGCTCCCGATGAAGATGTATCATCAACGCCTATCAGGACACTGGGTTGCTTTGATTTCACAGTCTGGTTGTCTTTCCGTTCCATATTTGTTCCAGAAGTAGTAGTGTCAGAAGCCAAGGGTAAAAGAGCATAATAATTCGTACCACAGAACAGAGGCTGGTGAGTAGCTTGGTTGCTGCTTCTTTCTTCAACAAGTGAAGTGACAATACTAGAAGCATACACCTCATCTCTTAATTCTGCTGTATCGAATAACTCACAAACATTTGAAAAATTGTTTCTCTCTCCTTGCAGCAGTTTTAAATACCTAACAAAGTATTCAAGAAAGCAAGTTTCTGATGAAATTAAAAAGTCAAGTAGAACTGTTGCATCAAACCCAATATTTTTTAAGAGAAATAAGAAAATACAGTGAGGATTAAAGCCATTTTCATGTGTCTGATGGTCCCAAGTTTCTTTTTCTTGGGTCATGCCCTTAGCAGCTTCATTCCATGCTCTGTAAATAAATGTAGTTATACAATCCAGATTAAATATCAGCTCAACTACCAATTATTTTCAAAGCAAACAGACTTCAAAAAACCATCCTTTTCCAATATACTTAATAATCTGATCCAAAACGACAACTAGAGTGAAAAAAGCAAGATACTTAATACATTCAGTGTGACCATGACAAAATGAACATCTAAAGTTCACAGAGCAGTCATTTCATATGAAAAAATTCAAATTTATGCAAAATCAAATCCAATTTAGAAATATCCCCTTCATTGTGAGGAAATAAGAAACTAATTTTAATATAACTAAGATAAGTTCTAAAAGTTGAATATGTTTTCAAGCTGAATTTGCATTTGACCTTTTTTAAGCCTAACTCAAATCGCAGAGAAATTTATGTTCTTGATTAAAATCCTTTGAAAATTTGGCCCTAATAAACATTCAGTCTCATAACCGATGCTGCCAGCAATGTCATAATACAAGTAAGTACTGGCAGCAAAAAACTTCACTTAAGATCATTAATAAGTAATCTTTCTCACTAGCCAAGAAAAGAAGTGGAATTAAAGAAAATACTTTTTGGTTTCAAACAAAGCAGAAGCAAGACCAGTGTAAAAGGTTTCAAACAAAGCAGAAGCAGAACCAGTGTAAAAGGTCACCATAATTAATTATAGATACTGACTTTATGAAGATATCATCTCAAAATCATTTGCAAAAGAAAATAAAAATAAAATTCAAAAGAGACAGTTTGATTACATGCAAGTATATACTTACATCGACAAATATAAAGATGAAGATCATTTTTAAAGCAAGTAGTATATCTTACTAATGAAAAAATTATAGAATTTTAGAACTAGAAGAAATCCTCGACAGCATTAATGCAATTTCTCCACTCTACAAATGAAATATTAAAGCCCAGAGAAGATAAATTATATGACTTAGGTAACATAGTTACTTAGTAGAAGAACCTGGACTAGAATCTGGGTCTCGATCCCTAGTTCAGTATTCCTTTTGCTGTGCCACTTATAAAGCTGCCTCAGTTAGACAAGTTTTCATTGTGAGGACTGAAATTCATCCTGCTAATTTGTGTGTATAAAATTGGACCCCATCAGAAAGTAGGAATAAACACTTAATGGGAAACCACAGTTTTAGAGTTTGTTCCAGTTTTTAAAAAAAAGCAATAAATACTTTTAAAAGCAACTATTAAAGTATTCTCATTTTCCTGGGATTTACTAGTACAATAATTATTTTTAAATATTTTTATTGGGTTAACTAATAAAGACTATACCAACCTAGTAAGCTTTAGATAAATGCTTAATGATGCTTTTGCAGCTTCCAACATGTCATCGTCTTGTTCTATGAAGATTTTAGAGAGCCATTCACAGTGATGATGCAATTTCAGGGAGGAGTGAAGGTGCTGTTTTAAGAAGGTCAATAACTCGGACATGAACTTCTGTAATTCAGCTTTTAAAAAAAATCCCCAAATAAAATCATTAAAATACAATCAATACTGAAGTTTTCTATTTCTTAATACAAAATTCTTACAAAAACACAATGTTGTCAATAATAAAAGAAATACTAAAAAACATTTTCTCATGGTATCTCAAGAAGGCAAAACTAAGTTTTAAATGGCCAATGCAAAATAAAGTTATTCACTTAAACACTTAACTCACAAAGATACTTTTTATAAATCAATAGTTTACTTTAGGAAACTATGGACAAGGATAATTTTTCTCAAGTAAGTTTTTGTTAAATTTAAATTGATGAGTAGAATATGTATAAAAGATAATTATAACAAGTTCTATAGTGGAAATATGAATTATATAAATTCAAAAATGATTACTACTGACCAATTAAAGGTATGATATAAATAGGTGAAGCGTTATTATATAGAAAAACAAGTACCTTTTTAAAAACTTTTTAAAAATAAGTATACCACCAAAAGTGCTAATAAAATATCACTAAAACTTAAAACATTACACCTTGGGGATTTTTTTTAAACTTCAATTACACTAAAATTACATAGCATATGCCACCTAGTGTTCTAACTTATAACTGCATATGAAATAGAATTTCTAGAATGAAAGAGTAGAAACATCACGGATAAACTTGTAAGGCTTTTAATTTGTTGTAAACGACATCCTGGTGTGAAACTCTACCATCGAATATTCTCCTCAGGTAAGGCATATCCTGTGGTTTCTCGGAAGTAAAACCAAGGAATCTTTCACACCTAACCTGAAATGTCAGAATTTAAAGGGTCTTCATTTGATAGGTTATCAAAATGCAACATAATAAATTCATAAATTAACTTTCTAACTAGTCAATTCAACCAAAAATTCTCTATATGCAACAAATATAGTAATTCCCCAAGAGATCCTGAATAACTGAAGATTTCATGTAGCCATTGTTTTAGAAAATATGTCACTCGTCAGGTCCATTTCTAATTTTTATGTATTAACACATTACGTTGGCATGTATCATTCTTTTATACAGGGTTATCATAAAAATTCAATGCTTGTGTGACAACTAATTAATTTTGTTGGTCATTTTGTTCACAGATAACCAGATACTTACTATATTCTTAAAAATAATAATTATTTTCTCTAAAATCAATTTAGTCCATAAAACGGTAGCTGCAGAATATGCTCATTTAGAATTAAATGAAAATAACCAATTACACAAATTTATT
The DNA here is from genome assembly GCF_003287225.1 of Phascolarctos cinereus. NCBI lineage: Eukaryota > Metazoa > Chordata > Mammalia > Diprotodontia > Phascolarctidae > Phascolarctos > Phascolarctos cinereus. Next base: position 133,862,035 of record NW_027555736.1, read on the forward strand.
TACATATAAATGCATTAATTTATGCATGGAAAATTATAAAAACTTAAATCATTTACATAAGTTTGGGGGAAATCTCATTGGTTCAAATTGGAAAATTTTATTAAAGCTTTAAACTTTGAAAATAGCTGATAAGATCATGTATCACTCTTCTTGGAGGGTGGGGGACAAATTGGCAAATTACCTTTTACTTCATTTGCTGACATACAATTATGCACCTTGATTTCTAAGGATTTCAGTAAAACCAGACTTGATGCTCTGATGATAATGAGATCAGGGACAACACCACTTTTATTTCCAGGTTGAACTTCATTGCCTCCAAAGTGGCTTGGTTTTGCACTAATAGATAACTGCTTCAACCATCCCAAATTCACAGCTTGCAAAAAAGCATTACCTAAAGCTAACATGTCCATATCTAAATAAGGATCTTGTTCAGTTAAAGTGGGAAGTGAAGTATTTAGGACATCCTCACCCACTTTATGTAGTAGGCATCTTTTAATAAGGATGATGAACTTCTTTTTGACTAAAGAGTGAATAGGCCAGGTAATAATATCCAAAGCACAAAATATTTTCAAATAAAAAATCCTCTGGCAAGTGAGATATAACTTCAAGTGAATTCTGGAGGCCATAAGAATTTCAAGCAACTCCAGAAAACAAATCAAGAAATTCGTAATTTTAGGATTTAATGACGTATCTTCGTAGTTTTCAAAATGCTGAGAAAAAACTGAACAGTAAAAGACTTCAAAAAGAAAATCAAAAGATGTCAAAAACTGCTTCAATATTTCTGAAACAATAAAAAAAGTAATTGTAAATGGGACATAGATGACTATGTAAGTGATTAAAGCACAATTAAACATACATATTAACATTTTTTGGGGGGCTAGGCAATGAGGTTAAGTGACTTGCCCAGGGTCACACAGCTAGTTAAGTGTCAAGTGTCTGAGGCCAGATTTGAACTCAGGTCCTCGGGACTCCAGAGGTGGTACTCCATCCATTCTGCCACTTAGCTGGCCCCATATTAACATTTTTAAACAAAATTTTAAGACTGATTTTATATTTGTCACAGCCAACATCATAAGAAAAACAAAATAACCAACAATTTCTAAGCATCTATTTAATCTAAATGCCTCCATGAGGACCTTAAAGTCTTATGTGGAAAGCCACTTAATAGAAAAATAGAATATAAACCAGAATAAGATAAAAATGGAAGTATAAAGTACTCTTAAGGTTAGAACTTGCAAAAGGAGGGAAGGGGAAAACTTGAACTTGCAAGACTATGTGGCGAAGCAGAAAAAACACTGGCCTGGTTGTCTGGGGACTTAGATTTTAAGATTCAAATCCTGCCTCTGACAGTTATTACCTGTGAGACCTGGACAAGTTATTTATCCTCTCTGGGCCTCAATTTCCATTCTATAATAATAGAATGAGGCAACTGGATTAGACAGTCTTTTCTAGCTCTAAATTCATAATATATAATCTAAAGGTCACAGGGTTACATAATAATCAAAAGCTTCAATTTCTACTTCAAAAATACAAACTTATTTTAAAAGTTAGCATATTACTCTAGGACTTTCAAAAGTATTGTGAGGAAGGCCTGTCTTACTTCAGAGACAGATGGGCAGTTATGAAATAGAACTCATTCTATAATATAAGCATGAACTTCTTCCAGTGGTAATGATACTTAATTATGTTGAAAGAATTGGCACCTGCTTTCTGTAAACATGTAGTCTTCAATATTTCTTTTATTACAGCTGTAAGAATCCAGAGACAATATGAGACTGTATTACTTTCAGGGTAGTCAGAAAGAGTTTTTAAACAAAAAGCTGTCCATGTTTTATTTACTACAGCCTATAAGAAAAAAAAGAATAAGGTATGTTTTAAATTCTACCACAAATCAATTAATTCTATATAAACATTTAAAAATTAAATATTCTTTTGTCAACAAAAATTTAGTTTCTCTCCCTCCTGCCCTTGCCATTAGAAAATAATGTTTTAAAATGTAGTCAGGGAAAACAAATCTTCTCATTGGCCGTGACAAAAAATGTCTCACTCTAAATTGAATACTTCACCTCTCTGTCAGGAGGTAGGTAGCACACTTTATAATAAAATATATTATCGTGGGACCTTGGGAATCGTGCTAAGCCACTGTATTGTCTTTAAAATGTCAACGTTATTGTATAAATTGTTCTCCTAGTTCTGCTTACATCAGTTCAAACAACTCTTCCTAGGTTTCTTTGAAACCATCCTTTCATACTTTTTTACAGCACAGTATTATTCTATTACATTAACATACTAAAATTTGTTCACAACCACTTCTCCATTTGATAGGCATCCCCTTGGTTTCCTGTTCTTTGCCACCACAAATAGCTATGATGAAAATTTTTTTACACGAAGATCCCTTTTCTTTTTCTTTGATCCCTCTGGGATATAGGCCCAGTAGTGGTATAAACAGGTCAAACAGTACACAAGTGTATTGACTTTTTGACAACAGTCCCAAAATACTTTTAAGAATGGCTAAATCAATTTACTGCTTCACCAACAGAGTACTAATTTGTCTGTTTTACTAGTCCCTTCATTTGTCATTTTCCTTATCATCTCTGTCAATGGGATGAAAGCAATGTAAAACTCCAAAGTTGTTCTAATTTGAATTTTTCTAATTATTAGCATTTTTTTATATGGCTAATGATAGATTTTATTTCTTCCATAGATTTGCCAATTCATATAATTTGACTATTTATCAGTTGGAGAATGACTTTTACTCTTTTAAATTTGAATCAGTCTCATATATCTGGGAAATTTTACCCTTATCAGAGAAGTCTGGGGCAAAGATTTTTTTTCCTCGTTAAACATTTCCTCTTTAATTTCTCCTTCAAAGATTTCCCCTCCTACTTATCATTTATCATTCTAATTTTAGCTGCATTGGTTTTATTTGTGGGGGAAAAAACTTGTTACTTTTACATAATCAAAATTTGCCTACAAGATATTTATACCAAATGATATTCCTGCTCATAATTTTAGAATTCTATGAAAAAAGGAAGCTGAATAGGTTGTGTGAAATTACATATTCTAATATTATTCAAGCCAGTAAGTGATATTAATTGCTATTTGTTTATTTGTGAAGTAGAAGTTAAAATATAAAAGAGGAAATGAAGCTGAACTTGTTTGTGTATAGTATAAATGTGTATATATGTATAGAGATAGATACGGCAGGGGGATTATGTTAAAGGCTATTCTTAAAAATTTATACTAACTTATATACTGACACTAGACTTTATGATAATGACCTATTTGAGTTTTTGGATTCGAATTCTTTACTCTAACATTTACATTTTTAGAATGTTACTTAGCACAATACAGCACTAATCAGAGAATAAAATTTTATCAGCTGCAACCCACAGTTTAAGAAACACTAAATGGATTGTAAGGGGAAAAAGTTTTAGAAGCCCTGTTTTAAATGAAAAAGAAAGAAATCTCAAAATAATAACTTGAGTGATTTTTAAGAAAGTTTATTTATAAAAGAAATACATCATTTGGTAACAATTTTCTATACTCACCTTTTCTCTTAGTTGTAAATACAATAGTGAGGCAAGACACTTTGCAGCCATATGTGACAACAACTTATCAGAACTGTGGAACGTGCTGATCTGCATAAAAGCAAATATCCATATTTTTAAAATCTGAGTTTTAAATGCTAAACCTTGACAATAATATTTTTAAATTTCAAAAAAACTTACTAATTTAGATTCCAGTTCATATGGCTTTAAAAGAATTTCAATTATATCACAATATTTCTCTTGTATACTGAATTCCAATTTTTTAGATAATATTTTGGTTATCATCATCTTGATGACTGTTAATTGAAGTAGCATTATATCTCTGGGATTACTAACTTGAAAATTCATTTTCAAATTTATTGATGTAGAAGGAGTAGAAATGCCATCCATGTTGACAGAAGTGGCTTGATTACCATGATGAACACATGGCCATTTCAGGAAATTTGATGTGGATAAATCTTGGGCTGAAAAAGGTAGATTGAGATAAAATGCATATTCTTGGCTGTCACTTTCAAGTGGAGCTCCAAGAAGCATCTTCTTATATAACTGGTCTAAAACTTGATAGGAAGCTTCCATTTTTTTCCCAAAATGTTATTTGTTCAATCTCAATTTTCTTGAATAATTGTAGTATCTCCAACCTAAACACAAGCAGAATATTCCTTCAAATATACCTAAAATAGAAACAAATACAACAGCATTAAAAACTTCATTTCTAATACTACCAATTAAACTCTTTCTATTCAATCACTTAATTTACTTTTAAAACTAATGATAGGCAATTAAAAAAAAACTTTTAATGCAACATGGCACAAAACGCAGACCCTGGCATTTTTTAATGGCTTTTTGAGTAGAATCATTCATTTATAATCAACTATAATTAATATCTTTAAGTGAAAATTATGGTTGAAATAAAGTCGATTTGATTTGGTAAATACTGATTGTCTACTACATGCATTACACTCTTTTAGGCACCAGAAGAAAGAAAGGGTTTCGCTAAAAAACAATTCTCATACTAAAGTAATTCACAATCTAATAAGGAGATGACACACAGGCAAAACAAATCATCTAAATGCATAAGCAAGGTCCAAGTCAAATGCCACATGATGTCCAAGTGGACAAAGGTCACTTCCGCCTAGTAAAGGTCAAGGAAACAATGCATTATGAACATTTGGTACGTTCCCTTCATTGGACATCTTCAAAATGCTAGGTAACTATTTGTCAGGTAAATTACAGTACGAGTTATAGTTGGTACCTTACAACTTTCAAGCTGTGATTGTTTTTTCTTTTAAATTTTGATGTAGCATTTCAGTTGGCTTTAAAAGGAGGTGCATGTAAATGTTTCAGATACGCAGCCTGCCACACTCCCACCTACTGCATGAATCAAATTAAAATGTAACTGGGAAATATTTAACAAAATAAAGCCATATTAAAATGTAGATAATATTACATTTTAAAATTAAGGTAATATGTGGTTCATAGGGATCTCATGCATGGATTAGTGGCTCTCATTTCTACTCAAATTTAACTCCACTGCTTGAAAGGATACACAGACCAGGCAAGTATGAAAGGTAGAAAGTAGTTCTCAGCACAAGGCACAACAGGAAAAAAGGTACAGGGTATGTTCAGCTGCAGATAGAGTATGTGGAGGAAAGTAGGGAAGGGGTTAGCATATATACAGTGTCTACTATGTACCAGGTACTGTGCTAAGAACTTTCAGAATTACCTAATTTGAGCCTCATAACTACCCTGGGAGGTAGCTGTCTCCAATTTACAAAAAAGAAATTGAGGCAAACAGGTTAAAGTGACTTGCCCAGGGTCACACAGCTAGTAAGTAGCTAAGGTCAAATTTGAACTCAGGGCATTCTGACTCCAGATCCAGTACTCTATCCACTGCATCCCCGAGCTGCCTCAGTAGCACAAGATAAGGTCAGAAAAATAGAGAGGTGGTCAGGTTGTGGAGAACTTCAATGCCAGGCAGAAAAGACTGATTTTAAGCAAAGAAGTAATCCAATAAAAGATATTTTATAGTAGGCAAAGTTGGAGGCTACAGTCCCAGTAGGGAGGAATAAGGTCCTTGAGCAAAGTGGTGGCTATGGGATTAGAAGGGGTGAATGAGATACTACCAAAGTTGTCTCTATAGGACATGAAACAATGCTTTTACTATAGTAGGTGCTTACTAAATGTTGATAACAAATTGGATGTGAAAGAAAGGAGGGAAGGGTCAAAGATAACAGCAAGGTTTGAACATAGAAGCCTGATGAATGGTAGTCCCATTGATAGGAACAGTAAAGTAGGAAGGAAGAATTTGGTTTTCAGTCTGTAGACTGTGAAGAAAGGGATCTTCTAGGTAAACATTTGGACTTAGAAAAATAAATCAGGTATAGAGATGAAAATCTGGGAATTATGTGCATACAGGTGACAGTTAAAGTACCAGGAACAAATGGAATTGCTGATGGTGCAACAAAAAAAGAGAAAGAGAAAGAGAAAGAGAGAGAGAGAGAGAGAGAGAGAGAGAGAGAGAGAGAGAGAGAGAGAGAGAGGGAATGGACAAAAAACCTATTTTACCTATTCAAGAAAAGACAGCAAAGGAGACAAAAGGTATGTTTTGAGAAAAGAACCCAGGGAATGGTGAAAAGTCAAGGGGAAGGAGTATTCAGAATCTTTAATTAACATCTTCTAGAAATACACAATCCATTTTTAAAAAGAAAAAAAATCAGTTTTCATAAAGTTTAAAATCCTCTTTCAAAAGACCATGAACAAAATGCAAAAATACTAAGATTGATTACAAAAATATGACATAAATCTATAAGGAACTCATGATGTTAATGCTTAGAATGGGCTTGCAAAAAAAAAAAACTAAAGACAAAAACCAATTCTTTCTTAAAGGTATGTGTAGAATAGGGTAAGATTTAGAGCTGGAAAGGTCCTTTGATTTCATTTAGTCCAAACCCTCATTTTACAGATGGGGAAACTAAGATCCAAATAAGTTAAATAACTTGTTTAAGTCAAACAGATAGTAAGAGAGCAGGTAATGCGACTCAGGCTCTTCTGAACCCAGACATTTCAAATCTGGGACTTGCTTAGGGAAAATGGCATGTTAAGAGATGAATTGGAATACTCTACCCCTACTTACTTTTAATTTTTCCATCAAGGAGAAACTTTACTTTAAAAAGGATAAGGCAAACAGCATTAACTAAAGCCTAAAAGAAAAATATAAGGAAACACCTAACCATTTTAAATTAATTTCAAATTTGTGACCTAGATAAAATATATCCTACAGTTCCAAAAGGGCTTCTAAATTATTTCCTAGTCATGCAAGTTCTCACCTGTAGAGTCACTTTACACTCTTTCCCCTCCCTCACTCCCATCTCCACGTAACCATTCAACTGACTCTCCATCCAAGTCCTGAGTGATTCTACTTTTACAACATCTCTTATATGTGCTCCTTTTTCTCTATTTCCCTCACCCCTAACTCAGGTTTCAGGTCTTCATCATCTCTCATTTCAACTATTCTAACAGCCTTCAAATTGTTATCCCTGGCTTCTCCAACCCACCCTGTACACAGGTGCAAAAATAATCTTTCTAAGGCAGAGGGCTGACAATGTCACTCACACCCTTGCTATAAAAACCCTTTGGTAGCCCCTTAAAAGGAGGGATGCACAACAAAAGACAAACTACTTGGCCTTATAATTTAAGCAAAATTCTCTATAATCTGGCTCCCACCTTCCTTTCCAGATTTACTTTAGCATTATTCTCCATGAGATGGAGGTAGGCACAGAATGCATTCCAGGCATAAGTACAGCACAGTACAAGGACATAAAGATGGAAATAAGTATAATATGGTGTCAGTAACAGAGAGAAAGCCAGTTAGGCTGGTCTGAAAAATACAGGAGAGAGAGTAATGTATGAAGCAGGAAGGATAGGTTGGAATCAGGTTGCGAAGGGCTTTAGGGAGCCACTGGAGCTTATTGCACAGGGGAGCAACACAGGTCTGTACTCAAGGAAAATCATTCTGGTGGCAGTGTGGAGGATAGACTGGAGTGGGGATTGACATATGACAGAGAGAAAGAAAGAGAGAGAGAGAGAGACCAATGATGAGGCCATTACAAAACTAAGAAGTAATGAGATCCTAAAGTAAGGTGGTGGTTTTGAGGAGAACTAGATGTCATAGAGTTTGAAACAAGACTTGGCAACTGACTGGATGAGGGATGGTGAGGAGTTGAGGATGAACATAGCATAACAACTTCTGCAAGACATCTGATAGACTCTCATGATTTCTTTATGGACAAAAGAAATATGGCTCATTAATTATAATACAGTTAAATGGGTTCATAAGTGGCTGTACAGCCACACCTAAAAATTTTGATTCATTTCTGGCTAAAAGATCTCTAATGAATGGTATGCCACAAGGCATGTCTTTAGCAGAGCTGGGACAAAACACCCCATCCTTAAGCAGGGTTTAAAAATTAGTATACTCTCAGCTTTTGAAAATAGAGTTTTGCATTATTTTCTATTACAAGTTTTAAGACTTTACTGAAATAGGACTTAAGCCATTACTTAATGCAAAATACACATATGCTACAGAAAATAGAATTTTTTTGGCATTAAAAAGTAGACACTGGGGCAAAAAGCATCAAGTCTATACCTGTGATCTCACTGATGTAGAAAACTCCCTGTGTGGAATTTTTCTCCTTATTAATGCAGTTTCAACTCACCTATATAGGCTTTAAAAATTGCTTGGGGGCACCAAGAGGTTAAGTGACTTGCCCATGATCAAACACATAGTATGTGTCAGAGGAAAGACTCGAGCCTGTGTCTTCCTGACTTTGAAGGTATCCATTATATAACACTGCCTTTTCAGGCATTTATAAAATGTAATATTTAAAAGGATTTCTCATTATGACCCTCTCCTCCCCCATAGACTTCTCCATCACTAGAAGTCTTCAGGCTAGATGTCAAGGATATTATAGATATCTCTGGAAATTTCTGCTGAGGTGCTAACTGGACTAAATAACCTACGGTTCTCAACTGAGATTCAACGTAGTCATCCCTTGATATACATAGTTTTCGTTATTTGTGGGTTGTCCATCAATAATTAAATGAAAATTTTTAGAGATTTGTGGTGTACTGCAGAAAATCACAAACAATGCACATATGTAAAGAAAACTTAAAAAAATCTAAGTGATAAATGCATACTGTATATTATTTTTTTAAATTTACTACCATCAATATACATACATAAATCTATTATGAAGTTAAATTTTGTCAAAAGTTTCAGTGCATTAAACTAAGGCTAAGCCAGGGGCGGGGAACCTGCAGTTTCGAGGCTACATGTGGCCTTCTAGGTCCTTGCGCAGCCTTTTGGCAGAGTTCAAGTTTTACAGAACAAATCCTTTTATTGAAGGGATTTGTTTTGTGAAGTTTGGATTGAGTCAAAGGGCTACCCCTGAGGTGGCCTTGAGGCCAGTTCCCCACCCCTGGGCTGAGCATTCTCTTTTGGAATGCTTCCTCTTTGTCTTGTTGCATCTTGTGCTTCTCCTAGAAGGAAATCTGTGAAGCAGCTGCTGCAGTGATACTGGCAGCTGTGACGAGTCTACATAGTGTACAAGACACTAATCTCTCTTGTATAAAATGGGTGCAGTATGTTGTTTTACTTGTTTTGTGTGTTAAATAAATATGATCAGAATTACTAAAAATAAAGATTTGGGGGTGGGGTCTAGAGTTATTCACAGTTTTTCAGATTCACAGGGGTCTTATACCCCTAACTCCTACAAATATTGAGGTACAAGTGTACTGCTGTACCCTTAGCAGCAGCCTGTCTTGTACAATTCTAATTCTTATTCTGATCCTTGGATCTGACCTATTCAACATTTTAATCAGTGATGCACTGAAAGCATATTTGTCAAATCTGCAGATAACAAAAAACTAAAGATAGCAAATACACTAACTGACAATCAGGATCAAAAATTATCTAGTTAGGATAGCTAATTTGCTGAGTATTTAGTGTTCAAGCATAGGTTATAGATAACCCCTCAGGATTGTCAGGAAACTAAATAGAGGGAGAGAGGGAAGGATGCAAGACAGTAAGTGGAAGAGCACAGAGGAAGTATGATTGGATGACAACTAAAGTCTACTCCAGATCTAAGATTTGTAGTGACCCAGGGTCAATATAATTTCAAACTAGTTTCCTTTATCATCTACATGTATACTTATAGTATTTATAACTGATGCTAAAAAGCACACTTACTATAAAATCTTGAACGATAACTTACATTTCTAGAACATTTTAAAGTTTACAAAGTACTTGTATCTGATTCTCAATTCTATGAGTTAGGTACTGCAAGAGATCTGTGATCACACTGATGTGAGTTATTTTCTCCAATAACATAAGTTACAATCCATCCAAGCCTGCTCATCCTGACTGTTCAGTCCTCCCATAAATTCATCACAGAGCGGTCTTCCCAATGTGCTGGTGCCCCTTCCTGAATTCACCTAACAATAAAGCACACAGATTTATTAATTACCATCCTTCTTACCACATGAGCAGCCCATTTTTCTTCCCATGAAAAATTCCTATACCTTTCTTTATATCGTTTCTTTTGACTAATTCCTTACTCAAAATATCTTTCAGACTGTTCAAACTCACCACACACCTCTCCATTGATCTCTGGGTGATTTTCAACTCCATTTCTTTGAAAACTAGTGTGGTATGACTTGTAGCCACATATCACCAACTGAATATTGGCATTAAAATGATGGGCCTTTGTATCAAAGAGCAGTCTGGGATTATTACAAGAATTTTACAATTTCCTAAAGGCAATATAATCTACTCACCTAATCCTGTTCAAATCTGGGACCAGTTCACTGTCCATGTAAAGGGGTTGTCCAAAACACACATGCTAATTTACAAGTTCTTTAGTTTGTCTATTTAATTGCATCAAGTCTACACAAGAGGTATGGTTTATCTACTTTTTTTTTTCTATGTGGATATATATTATACTATTTCATCCTTGCTAGACATGAATAATCAGAGGGTCAAACCAGGTTCCCCATATGATTGTCTCTGTTTTACAGAAGAGAAAACTGAAGTTCAGAAAAGATAAGAGACTTGTCTCCAGTCATACAGCTTTTAAGCAGAAGGGCCAAAAATGAAATACATGTCTCTCGAATCTACCCATTTAACACAGTGCCTTGTCAGTGTGGCAGAAAGACTACAGATCTTCAATGTTACTGTCCTTGTTGTCACTAACTCCCTGTCAGATACGGAACCTAGAGCAAATCACTTCCCTTCATTATGCACTGATTTCTTTACCTATAAAATGAAAGAGCTGGATGGGACAATGACTATAGTCCGTTAGCCCCAAGATTCTTTAAGTCAATCAATTGAAGCTTTATTCTAATTGTTTTAAGAGACATCTGTTTCAGAAATTTCAATTTATAAGGAAGAGCTATCCATATGAAGATTACCTACCTCACAAGATCTTTACAAAATGCAAAAAAAATCAGTGATTTTTAAATGTATGCATGTGGCCAAGAACTTAAGTATTATTCATAAGTGGGATACCTTCAACTATATAGACCAGTCCACTGATCTAGAACACCATGTTATTTTGTGTCTGCATTTCAATAAAAATTTAAGCTAATTAAAATTTTATTATTTAACAAAATTTCTAAACCTGAAGTGAATCAGAATGGTAATTTTCAATAGGCATAAAAATATGTTTTCCTCAGAAAAAAATAAAGATAAAACAGAAAAGATATCTGAGTAAGGCCAGATCTCTTAAAAGTACAATTTGTTCACTGGGAAGACAACATTGTCACATCACTGCAATTCCAAAAGTATCAAAGGATGGGCTGCAAGTAATCTATGTCTTATATTCAGGCAAACAAAAGAGCAGATTCCCTTCTGAAAAGCCTAATAATTTTTTGGTTTACTGATAGTTTCAGAAATAAAAACATTACTGATGCCAATTAGGAAAAATAAAATCTGATAATCGTAGGGAAATGTAGACTACGAGACCTCAAGTCAGAGAACATGGATATAAATTTTGCCTCTGTTACATACCACCTATGTGATTGGGCAAGTCCTTAAACTCTCTGGGTCTCAGTTTCCTCATCTGTAAAATGAAGGGGTTAGACTAGATGGTCTCCATGTTCCCTTTCAGTAGATGTTCCTATATAAAGTAATGCCTCTATTAATGAACAAGTTGTATTCTAATGATTTTTTTAATCAAAAAATGTCATAAGCAGAGGTAGAAATGATACATAAGACAAATGATACATAAGACACAAATTTGCATTTCAAGACAAAATTTTTTAAATCCTTTAACAGTGAATAAAATAAAATATAATATGCTGAAAAAATGTTTGTAAATCTTGGGGAAGGATGAGAGATTTAGGCGGAGGTTACATTAAAATTAGGATAGGTAAGGTAGAAGGATCCTTCAATTCTCAGGAAAGGAAAAGGAGTAAGGAAGTTTAGAAATTATTCACCTGCTGCCAAAAGACTCTGCATTTTGTAAAGATTTTGAGAGGTAGTTCACCTTCATATGGATAGCTCTTCTTCATATACATACATATATATATATATATATGTAGACATATATAAAAAGTATTAAATTTGATCCTCTTAAGAATCAACCCCTCACTATCCTTTTGAGATTGGGATCCCAATTCCATCATCCACATGTTAGTTATCCCCTCTTAGCTTCACAAATTAAGCACATCATCTATGTCTTCATTTAAGTAAATGACAAAAAAGTTAAACAGGATAAGGCCTTATGATACTTTACTGAAAGACTGCAATCATTCAGCCAGTTCCAAATCAACCTAGACAATAATGAAGACACAATAGTGTACCCCCAGGCTATACCCTCATGGAATTCTCACCTACTTCTTTCAGTATCTGGTTCAAGATATTCACTGAATGCCCCCTCCTAGAAAGTCTATATTTCTGGTGACCTCACCAAAGTAATGCCCTCCCTAAATACAGCAGCACCTATTATGATATCTGTAGCTCCAGAATCTGATCATCCTTACAAATCTTCCATTCCTAGGACCATGTTCCTCTACTGCCAGAAGGTCCCTGGGTTAAGCTTTAAGCAACTTCACCTAAGCATCCCTAGTGACCTGAGGGAGGAGAGAGAAGAAGGAATACCTGAAAGATAACCACTAAAATTTACATAAGGCTGTCAGGACTACTTACAAATGAAGAAACTGAAGTGACCTGCCCAGGGTCACATATCTAGCAAGTTCCAGTGATGGAATTCAAACTGAGGATTTCAAGACCAGAGAGCTCCTTTCTATTATACTGACATACAATGAATTTTCTCAGCTCGCCTCTAGAACCTCAAGTAATCTGAAAAGGATTAATTGAGAGGTACCTTCAAGTAGATTATACCAGTATACATGGGGGATTTGGAAGCCTAATCTCAGAATCTGGCTTCAGAAGTCTGAAATTCCTTCAAGGTGCAGAAACAAGCTTTTATTTCACAACCAGAAGCTTTAAAATGCAACCACTTAGTTGCTTCTGTGTGAAATGATCACAAAAAATAAAGTGTAAATGCTCAACTGAATATAAAAAACTGGAACCAATACAACTTCAAATTTATAAGTCTAAGAGCCATTTCCAATACATAAATGTCAAAAGGATACAAACACAAAATTTTTAAAGGAAAAAACCCAAGTTACCCATAATCATATGAAAAATGCTATTAATCTCTAATAATTAGAGAAATGCATATTAAAGCAACTTTGAAGTTCTACCTTCTATCAATTAAACTGGCAAAGACGAAAAAAAAAATGGATGGGCTATGGAAAAATAGGTACAATTAGTGCACTGGTGGTCAATCTGTGAATTAGTCTAGCTATTTTGGAACGAGGCCCATGAAGTTACCAAATTGTTCATACCCTTTGACTTAGCTAAATGATTTCTAGGCCTACACCCCCACAGAAATCAAAGAAAGAGGAAAGGTAACTAATCTAAATATATTATAGTAACTTTCTTCAAGATAGCCCAAAACTGGAAACTAAGGGACTATCCTGCTATCGGAGAACGGATAAACAAATTGTGGTACATAAATGTAATGGGGCATTATCATGCCATAAGAAATGAAATGCACAATTTCAGATGGAACTAGGAAGACTTTTGTTAAATAACATAGAACAAAGTGTACAGAACAAGGAAAACGATTCATACTATTGTAGATAAAAAAAAAACTTCAAAAAATTTTAGAACTCTATCAATGCAATGATAAACCATAGGTCCAAAACAATGAAAGATGAAACACCCCACTCACCTCCTGACAGAGACATGATGGAACTTAAAATGCAGAAAAAAGATATAAATTTTCAGACATGGGTTAAGTGGAAATTTGTTTTGCTGTACATGCATTTATGTGCCAGTGGATTTCTTTTAGGTTTAAAAAACATCTGGCTTCACAGGTTTGATGAAGTAATATAAACAAGAAGGCAAGATGTGCCCAAGATAAGCACGAAGATGAGGAATTTGTCAACATGGAAGGTAAAAAGCATAAGATGTTGGGTACAGAAGAAAAATGTCTTAGATTTAACCTCTACTCCGTGGTTGCAGGCAAAGAGAACCTGTGCAGAGAGGTATTTCCCCCCAGTACAGTTCTAAATTTATGTGGCTGTTTCATATGATTCATAAAGTTTTTCTCATTTTTAAAAAAGTATGAAACGATTTTGTTCCTAGAGAATCAGTAGCTACTTAAATGTCACTATAAGCTAGAAATTACCTACCTCTGCATGTAATGACATAATACAGACAAAATTTAAATGTTCACATTTTCAGAAATTTTATTTAGATTTCTACTAAAAATTGTTCTAAAGTCTAATGTTGGACACTGGTTAAATTACATTTTGCTAAATGATTTCTTAAAGGCAAAATTGTATTGATCACTGTAAGAAAAAGTCTCCTGAATTAAAAATGTCAACTTCTAGTTATGCGGCAACCAAATATTAAACAGAAGACTTGCTAATCACTCTAAAGTACCCCCCCAATATAACAGAAACTGAAGCAGAAAAAAAAATTGTAGAGTACATATTATTTAAAATGGACATGTATACACAGTAAATAAACTGAGACAATGTAATGAAGACAGCTAGATGGCTGAACGGATAGAGTGCTGGGCCTGCAGTCAGAAAGATCTGAGTTCAAATCTAGCCTCAGATACTCACTAGCTATATGACGCAGGGCAAATCACTTAATTTCAATTTGGCTAATTCACTAGAGAAGGAAATGGCGAACCGCTCTGGTGTCTTTGCTAAGAAAACCCCATACAGGTTCAAAAGTGTGAGACACAACTGAATGAATGAACAACAATAAAATATGCAGTAAATAATCTGGGACAATGTAAAGTGGTCATTACATAACTCTACCTCAGCTAACTAAAAACATGGATTTCATGCATTCATCAGACCTTGGCATTCCTGATGAAATGAGATGATTTAGAAAAATAAGAATTTGACAGCCTACTCTGCAGTCTTCTGTTTCAGACTGTGTTTATTCATTGTTAGCATATATTAATAACAAAGCTAAATTATCTCATCTTAGGCTATAAAGTCTTTTTTTTCATTCAAGAACTAAACTCAAATTTGAGGCACAACTTTATGATCTAAGGTCTCATAAAATTTATTCCTAATTACTTTGTGAACATGTTCAATTATTGCTTCCATTCAAATTTTATATTTGTCTAAAATGAATGGGAAATAAAACATATGTTAAAAACAAATCATCATTGGTTAAAAATCATTCTGCAGAAATGTTTCTTTAAAAAATCCAAAGTAGGGGCAGCTAGGTGGTGCAGAGGATAGAGCACCAGGCCTGACTGAAGTCAAGGGGACCTGAGTTCAGATATGGCCTCAGACACATAGCTTGTGTGACTCTGGGCAAGTCACTCAGCCCTAGTTGCCTCACATAAAAATAATAACAACAATAAAAAATCCATAGTAGGGAGAAGTTATTATCAAATTTAGAATGAATGGTTTCAGTTCTGTCCAGCCTTAACCCCAAATGACTCTGGTCCCAGACCAAGCCCTACTTGGTCACAGTTGCTCAGAATGAATTCGAATAACAATTATCTCTTTTGGCCAGAAACCCTGAGGGTCCTCCCCTCCCAGATCTACTTTTTTTTTTTTAAGAGGCCATTTTTGCCTCATTTCTTTAAAACCTTAATCACTGACTGAATGGCAGCAGCCTCAGCCAAACGGAGACCTGCTAAAGGCCTTAGCTTGAAAAGGCCAAATGCATCCTGGGCCATCTCCAGTCATCCTGATCCATGTCTGGCCACTGGACCCACATGGCTCTGGAGGAGAAAGTGAGGCTGGTGACTTTTCACAGCTCTCTCTCACTTAAATCCAATGCATTTGCGTGTCATGACATCACGTCTCTGATGTCATGGTCCTCTTGTAGAACGAAGGACTAATAGCAGCAGCAGTAGTTGTGTCCAACTCTTTGTGACTCAATTTGGGGTTTTCTTGGCACATACCAGAGTGGTTTGCCATTTCTTTCTCCAGCTCATTTTACAGATGAGAAACTGAGGCAAACAGTGTTAAGTGATTTGCACAGGATCACACAGTTGGTAAGTGTCTGAGGCTGAATTTGGATGAGTCTTCCTGACTCCAGGCCCAGAATTCTATCTGCTATGACACCTAGCTGCCCCACTGCACCACCTGGCAGGCATGTTAAACAATAAAGAAAATTAAGTTTTGATGACCTGTACGTTTAAATTCTAATTCTGGGACCAATAGTATGGTCTGTGGTTATGTTAAAGATCACATTCTGATTGTTTTGAAGACCATTTTAACTTCAATGTAATGAGCAGGAGAAGCAGTATGCTGTAGTAAGGCACTAGACAGAATCAGAAAAACTGGGTACCAACAACTAGCTCAGCGATCTTGGGCAAATCACTTACCTTTTCTGGGTCACAGTAATCTCATCTGTGACATAAATGGTTTGTAGAAGATCATCTCTCACGTGCTCCATTCTAGTAGTAAAACAATCAGTTTTACTATCAATGTAGTTTCCTAAAATGGAATTATTAATTTTGAAATACTCTGCCTGTGGAAATTAATAGTAAAATATAAAAAATTACTGAGGATGTTGAGAAACTGAGCCACTGAAAAGTATAAGCTCTACAAATTTATTAATTCAACAGACTTTATATATATTAAAGGCTAGGTATAAAGGGAAACAAAAATTATAAGCACACACATACACATGTTCAAATCCAGCCTCAGATATTTATTAGCTGCGACCTTGGTCAAGTCACTTAATCCTG
Organism: Phascolarctos cinereus; assembly: GCF_003287225.1. Taxonomy (NCBI): domain Eukaryota; kingdom Metazoa; phylum Chordata; class Mammalia; order Diprotodontia; family Phascolarctidae; genus Phascolarctos; species Phascolarctos cinereus. The sequence goes on from NW_027555736.1 coordinate 133,878,887, forward strand.
TTTGCTTCAGTTCCTCATCTGTAAGATGAGCTGGAGAAAAAAATGGCAAAACACTCCAGTATCTTTGCCAGGAAAACCCCAAATGAAGTCATGAAGAGTCGACACAACTCAAATGACTGAACAACAACACAGTAGGAAGGTTCTCCAGACGCTTCTTTGCACATGACTTTTTTTTTTTTAATTTTACTAATTTACTTTGATTTATCAACAATCACTTCAATATTCTTTTCAGTTGAAAATTTTTCTCTCCCTTCCTCCCCCCCACCCTCCCAAGATGGCACACAATCTGATATAGGTTTTACATTTACATTCCTATTAAACATATTTTCACATCAGTGAAGTTGTAAGTAAAAATTAAAACCAATAGGAGGAACCATCAGAAAGATGAAACAAAACTCAACAGAAGGTAAAAATAAGTGACAGAGATTCAACTTCCATAGTTCTTTCTTTGGATGTGGACAGCATTTTCCATCACGAGGCCTCTGGAGATGTCTTAGATTCTTGTAATGCTGAGAAAGCTTCGTTTTAACAATATTAGTCATCACATAACGTGGCTGTTATTGGGTACAAAGTCCTCTTGGTTCTGCTCACTTCACTCAGCATCAGACCATATAAGTCTTTCCAGGTTTTTCTGAAGTCAGCCTGTTCATCATTTCTTAAAGCACGATAGTATTCCATTATATTCACATGAATGCTCAGCCATTCCCCAATTGATGGGCATCCTCTCAATTTCCAATTCTTTGCCATCACAAAAAGAGCTGCTATGAATATTTTTGTACATGTGGGTCCTTTTCCCATTTGTTTGAGCTCCTTGGGATATAGCCCTAGAAGTGCTATTGATGGATCGAAGGGTATGCACATTTTTGTAGCCCTTTGGGCATAGTTCCAAATTGTTCTCCAAAATAGTTGCATCATTTCACAACTCCACCAACAATGTATTAGTGTTCCAATTTTCCCACATCTTCTCCAACATTTATCATTTTCCTGTTTTGTCATGTTGGCCAATCTGATAGGTCTGATGTGGTACCTCAGAGTTGTTTTGATTTGCATTTCTCTAATCAATAACGATTTAGAGCATTTTTTCATATGACTATAAAAGGCTTTAATTTTTTCATCTGAGAAATGTCTGTTCATATCCTTTGACCCCATTTATCAATTGGGGAATGGCTTCTATTCTTATAAATTTGTCTTAATTCTCTATATATTTTAGATATGAGGCCTTTATCAGAGACTGGTTGTAAAAATTCTTTCCCAATTTTCTATCTTCCTTCTAATCTTAGTTGCATTGGCTTTGTTTGTGCAAAAACTTTTCAATTTAATGTAATCAAAATTATCCATTTTGCTTTTCATCATGTTCTCTATCTCCTGTTTGGTCATGAATTCTTCTGTTCTCCACAGATCTGATAGGTAAACTATTCCTTGTTCTCCCAGTTTACTTATAGTATCAGCCTTTATATCTAAGTCATGAACCCATTTTGACTTTATTTTGGTATATGGTGTAAGATTTGGGTCTATGCCTAGTTTCTGCCATACTCTTTTCCAGTTTTCCCAGCAGTTTTTTTCAAAGAGTAGGTTCTTATCCCAGAAGCTGGGGTCTTTGGGTTTATCAAATAATGGATTACTATAGTCATTGACTACTGTGTCTTACATATTTAACCTATTCCACTGATCCACTCCCTATTTCTTAGCCAGTACCAAGTAGTTTTGATGATTGCTGCTTTATAATACAATTTAAGATCTGGAATTGCTAGGCCACCTTCCCCTGCATTTCTTTTCATTAGTTCCTTTGATACTCTGGACCTTTTGTTTTTCCAAATGAATCTTATTATTTTTTCTAACTCTATAAAATAATTTTTTGGTAGTTTGATTGGTATGGCACTGAATAAGTAAATTAGCTTAGGTAGGATTGTCATTTTCATTATATTAGCTCGGCCTACCCATAAGCATTTTCCAATTATTTAGATCTGATTTTATTTGTGTAAAAAGTGTTTTGTAATTGTGTTCAGAGTTTCTGGGTTTGTTTCGGGAGGTAAACTCCTAAATATTTTATAATGTCTACAGTAAGTTTAAATGGAATTTCTCTATTTCTTGCTGTTGGGCTTTGTTGGTAATATATAGAAATGCTGATGATTTATGTGGGTTTATTTTATAGCCTGCAACTTTGCTAAAGTTGTTTATTATTTCAAGGAGTTTTTGACTTGATTCTCTAGGATTCTCTAAGCATATCATCACGTCATCTTAAAAGAGTGATAGCTTTGTTTCTTCTTTGCCTATTCTAATGCCTTCAATTTCTTTTTCTGAGATGGGGTTATTTTAAGTATTTTACTTCCTCTTTGGTTAATCTGGGCAATTTATATTTTTGTAAATATGTATCCATTTCACTAAGATTGTGAAATTTGTTGGCATATAGTTGGGCAAAATAATTCCTAATTATTGTTTTAATTTTCTCTTCCTTGGTGGTAGCTTCACCCTTTTCATTCCTGATACTAGTAATTAGGTTTTCTTCTTTTTTTAAATTAATTAACCAAAGGTTTATCTATTTCATTGGTTTTTTCATAAAACCAGCTCTTAGTTTTATTTATTAGTTCAATAGTTTTCTTAATTTCAATTTTATTAATTTTTCTTTGGTTTTCAATATTTCTAATTTAGTGTTTAGTTGAGGATTTTTAAGTTGTTTTTTTTCTAGTTTTTTTAGTTGTATGCCCAATTCATTAATCTCCTCTTTTTCTATTTTATTTATGTAAGCATTTAGAGATATAAAACTTCCCCTAAGAACTGCTTTCACTGCATCCCATAAGTTTTGGTATGTTGTCTCATTATTGTCATTCTCTTGAATGAAATTATTGATTGTTTCTATGATTTGTTGTTTGACCCAATCATTTTTTAGGATTAGATTATTTAGTTTCCAATTATTTTTTAGTCTATCTTTCCATGGCCCTTTATTACATATAATTTTTATTGCATCATGATCTGAAAAGGATGCATTTAATATTTCTGCCTTTCTGCATTGGATTGTGAGGTTTTTATGCCCTAGTACATGGTCAATTTTTGTGTATGTGCCATGTACTGCTGAGAAAAAAGTATATTCCTTTCTATCCCCATTCAGTTTTCTCCAGAGGTCTATCATACCTAACTTTTCTAATGTTCTATTCACCTCCTTAACTTCTTTCTTGTTTATTTTGTGGTTAGATTTATCTAGTGCAGAGAGGGGAGGTTCAGGTCCCCACTAGTATAGTTTTGCTGTCTATTTCTTCCTGTAACTCCCTGAACTTCTCTAAGAATTTGGATGCTATACCATTTGGTGCATATATGTTTAGTAATGATATTACTTCATTGTCTATGGTGCCTTTTAGCAGGATGTAGTTTCCTTCCTTATCTCTTTTGATTAGATTTTTTGCTTTTGCTCTGAGATCAGGATTGCTACCCCTGCTTTTTTTACTTCAGCTGAAGCATAATATATTCTGCTCCAGCCTTTTACCTTTACCCTGTATGTGTCACTCTTTTTCAAATGTGTTTCCTGTAAACAACATATTGTAGGATTATGGTTTTTAATCCATTCTGCAATCTGTTTCCTTTTTATGGGAGAGTTCATCCCATTCACATTCACAGTTATGATTACTATCTGTGTCTTTTTCTCCATCCTTTTCCCCCTATTTGTACTTTTCTTTCTCCTTTTTCCTTTCCCCTTCACTAGTGTTTTGCTTTTGACCACGCCTCCTTCAGTCCCTCCTCCCTTTTATATCCCTTTCCCTTTTCTTCCCTTTACTCTTACTGCTTCTTCCCTCCCTTCTCCCCCCCCTTTTCTTTCCCCTTTTCCCTCCTACTGCCTATAGGGCAAGTTAGATTTCTATACTGATTATGTTATGCCCTTCTTGAGCCAAATCTGATGAGAGTAAGGTTCAAACAATGCTCCCCCCCCTTCTTTCCCTCTGCTGTAATAGGATTTTTGTCTTTTCCTGTAATGTAATTTACCCTTGTCTGCCTCCTCCTTTCTCAGTACATTTTCTAAGATCAGATTGATCCACTTATTTGGATCCATTTAACCCACTTGATTAGATTTTTTTTATCATTACATCAAAGTCAACTAATATCCACCCTCTTTATGTATACTCCTTTAACATGGTGTAATAACAATACAGTTCTCAAGAGTTGCAAGTGTCATATTCCCTTGTAGGGGTTTAAACAGCCCCCCCTTATTAACAACATATTGTATCTTTCTGTCCCATTTACCTTTTTATGTCCTTCTTGAGTCCTGTACTTGAAGATCAAATTTTTTGTTGAGCTCTGGTCTTTTTATCAGGAAAGTTTGGAAGTCCCTATTTCGTTGAATATCCATCTCCTCCCTTGAAAAATGATGCTCATTTTTGCTGGGTAGTTGATCCTTGGCTGCATTCCAAGCTCCTTTGCCTTACAAAATATCATGTTCCATGCCCTGGTCTTTTAATGTAGAAGCTGCAAGGTCCTGTGTAATCCTGACTGTGGTTCCATGATATTTAAATTGTTTCTTTCTGGCTGCTTGCAGCACCTTCTCTTTCATCTGGTAATTTTGGAATTTTGCTATTATATTCCTTGGCGTTGTCAATTTGGGATCTCTTTCAGGTGGTGATCGTGGATTCTTTCTATGGTTATTTTCCTTCTGGTTCTAGGACTTCAGGGCAGTTTTCCTTTATGATTTCCTGAAAGATACTGTCCAGGCTCTTTTTTTCATCATGATTTTCAGGTAGTCCAATAATTTTTAAATTGTCTCTCCTGAATCAGTTTTCCAGGTCGGTTGTTTTACTGATGAGGTATTTTACATTTTCATCTATTTTTTCATTTTTTTGTTTCTGTTTGACTGATTCTTGCTATCTCATAGAGACATTAGTTTCCATTTGTCTAATTCTAGTTTTTAATTTTTTTTCTTTCCAATTCTAGTTTTTAGATTGTTTTCTTTGTTAGTTTTTGTACTTCCTTCTTCAATTGGCCAATTGTGTTTTTTAGGGACTTGTTTTCTTCAGTGTATTTTTTTTCCAATTGGCCAATTGTATTTTTGAAGGACTCTTCTACCTCTCTCATTTGACTATTAAAATCCTTCTTGAGCTCTTCTAAGAAGGCTTTTTGGGCTTCAGACCAGTTCATATTCCCTTTTGTTGTTGCAGATGTGGGTTTGTTGACAATGTTGCCCTCTTCAGAATTTCTGTCTTGATCTTTACTCTTCTCATAATATGAATCTATGGTGTTTCTTTATTCCCTGGCCTTTAAAGAGATTGAGCTCTCCTGCTGGGGGACAGAGGGCACTGACCCAAGCTTCTAGTGTTGGGAGCCTAGGTCTTGGTCACTGGCTTTGTATGCTGGGGCCTCTTATGTTGGCAATTGGAGGTTGTAGGCTCTGGCAGCTTACCTCATTTTGGGCTGGAATCATTAAGGCTGGAACTTTCAGGCAATTCTTAGGTTGCCTGCTTTTCCTTTCCTTTAGCTTTCTTTAGCTCCTTTTAGATGGGTGCTGCAGGGTGTTTATCTGCCTGGGGCCCCTTGTAATGCTGCCTCCCTTGTTTCTGCTGATGCACTGGGAGGTTCCTTTGTGGTAGAGTGCCGAGGCACCTGGTGGTTTTCTGAACCGGCCTCCACCGTTTCCCCCGCCCTCACCAAGGCACCCAGAGGTCCAAGTGTTGGTGCTTGTCCGCTCCACCACCTGGGCTTCAAGATCTCTTCCTGGTGTTCTGACAGCTTACCCAGTGCTAGACTGGAATCAGCAAGGCTGGGGCTTTATGAAGACTTTAGGTTGCTGTCTTCAGCTCCTTTCAGACAAATGCTGCAGGGTGCTTATCCGCCTGGGGCTCCCTGCAGTGCTGCTTCCTCCTATTTTTGTTAAGGCACTGGGAGACCCGTTTGCTGGGCTGCTGCACTGCTGCTCCCTGTCCTTCTTCCAGTTCAGCTGTTCCAGAGGTTTTTTTCTGGTGTAATAGTTTCTGGGTTTTCAGAGGTTGATAGGGGAGAGTGAGAGCAACTACCTTTTCACTCCGCCATCTTGGCTCCCAGAAGCGTAGTATGATATTTCGTTAACTACATCAAGCCTAGGAAGGCTTCGAAGCCTCCTAAATGATATTAATTATCAAGTCTGGCCTACTGATCTATTGGGGGGGGGGCAAGCAGATGAAGAATGCCTATTGAGCAGACTATAATTCAGTTGTATAGATAAACCATAGTATGTATATGTTGAACAGCCACCTCAAATGGGCAATGGTCTAGTTCTAGAACTTCCTGGGAACAGGAGAATGGGCTGGGGTGACTTTGGAAAATAACACAATGTTTTTAAGTTTGTCTGTGAAACAAAGGTTTGTCTTTTTACCCTAACATTTTCTTACAGCACAGTCTAGAACTCAACTCTGCTTAAGACATCCTATTTTGTCTTACATTCATTTATACACACACACACACACACACACACACACAGGATTGTTAGCTCTTTAATGACAGAGGTCCTTTCATCTCTACATTCCCAGCGTAATCATTTTTACATACTTACTTGAATACTTCCAAAATCTATTTCAAGTGGGTACACTGCAGCAATGCAGATCACAACCTGGAATTGCTTAGAGGTGGTTCAATGGATTACAGAAGCCAAAAATTAACAGATTTCATTTTCTTTCCAGTCCTTTAGTGAAGGGATTCTAAATATAGTTAGCTAGGCTAGACCTTGGAGACTAGACATATAGGGTCCATGCTCATACTCATGGCTTTTTCAGCTTAGCAAAATCTATGGTGGCCAGGACTTTGAGTGATTTTTTTCAAAATTTTATTTATTTATTTATTTTTAGTGAGGCAATTGGGGTTAAGTGACTTGCCCAGAGTCACACAGCTAGGAAGTATTATGTGTCTGAGGCCGCATTTGAACTCAGGTCCTCCTGACTTCAGGGCCGGTGCTCTATTCACTGTGCCACCTAGCTGCTCATGGCCTGCACTTTGCAGGCATAACATTTGAGGATTAAGGAACACCTCTCCTGAAACAATGAAGCATTACAGTGGGAACTCATTGGGTGTCTTGAACAATGTTGTTGTTCAGCACTTTTTCAGTCATGTCTGACTCTTCATGACCCCATTTGGTGCATTCTTGGCAAAGAAAGTGGAATGGTTTGCCATTTTCTTCTCCAGCTCATTTCATAACTGAGGCACTGAGGCAAACAGGGTTAAGTGACTTGCCCAGGATCACACAGCTAATAAGTGTCTGAGGCTAGATTTGGACTCAGGAAGTTGAGTGTTCCTGACTCCAGGCCCAGCACACTATGGGGTGCCTATTGTACATAATAGATGCTTATAAACATTTGTTGAAGGGTTTTAGGGCTGAGAAAAGAAGAAATTAAACTCTCACCAGTCTTAACAATTTTACATTCCCAAATCTCTAGCCATTCTATTCTAAAAAGTTTAAGTTTCAGTTTATGAACTAGCAAGAAATTGAGGCAGGCCACTTTCACACTATTTATGAAATGAGACTAAGCTCTCTGAGAGCAGGTACTGTTTTTTGCCTTTATTTGGATCCCAGTGCTTAGCACAGTGCCTGTCACTGAGCAAGCAATTAATACATGCTACTTCACTGAAATACTGAACTATATCCAGTTTAAGTTTTTTCTAAAAATAATATCATACTTGGATTTCTATGTTTAGTCTCCTAAGAAATGTCTTGTTTGAGGCTGTGAATAGGCCCTCTCTGCAGTCCTAGGATCACAAGATTGAAAGCTTGAAGGACCCTTAGAGATCATCTAATCCAACTTCTTATCATCATACAGAAAGTAGAATGAATGACTAGTGGTCTGGCAAAGTTGGGGATGGGGGAGAAGAGAGGGGAAGCCCACTATTCCTCATACATGATTGTACTGTTTACATAATGCTGCATCATGGAATACATTATAAATTATTTAGAAGGAAGTAAAATTTCATGAATTTAGACCTCACAATCTGCGATCACCTGGTCTGTGCTCAAAGGTTACTGACTCAGAGTTTGTAGAGATCTCACACCACACTAAGGCTTACTTTTTCAAACTTTCTTCATTTGAAAAGATCCACCAAGCAAAACAATAGCATAAACACGATGTCAATTTGGTTAAGACGGTAAATATAGCTGCTAAGTGAAATATGAGTAACACTTATTCCCTAAAATTAAACGAATATTATTCCTTCCTTAAAATAAGTGTTTTGCTTTTCTTTTAATACAGCGGTCCATTAAGTTGGACTTCCCCCATGACTGTAAAGTAGCAAAACTTGTAATTTAGTAACAGAACACTGGATTAGACTGACTTGATCTTTATCATTCACGAAACGCTTTTCCGCTCAAAACACAGCGAAGCAGACAGACCAAGATCTCTATTTTACAAACGCCTAGTCCATGCTTCTTTTTAAGAGTCATGATTTCTTAGTCGTATTTAAGAAGGGCAGGGAAAGACAAGATGATCGGTGCCGGCCCCCGACCCCGGGAGAACTAACACTTTAGACCCTTAAACCTTCCAAACGCACGTGCGGAGCTCGGGGCTGGAAAGGCTGCGAAAGCTTCTCCCAGCGCCCCCCGCGTCGCAGGCCAGCCTGGAAGTGCGGCCGGGCTGAGGAGACGGGAAGGGCCGCGGGGCTCCCAGACCCCGGGGGGCAGCAGCCGCTGTCATCTGTCCCCACCCTCAGCTTCCCGGGCCTGCTCCCCCTTTCTCCCACCCCTTCCCCTTCGTCAGTTTCAAGAACTCCTCGGCGAAGATTGCCCTACTAGCCGGCGTCCTCCCCTCCTTCCATCACGTCACCATTTTTATCGGCCCAGGAGTCCCGTAGAAGCCGTCCCGCCTTCTCGCTCTGGATCCAAGTGGACCACGGCTCCCAGGGACGCTATTCCGTCCCTACCTCCGGGGCACCGTAGCTCGAAGAGATTCGTATGCCCCCCCAGTCTCCGCCCACCGCATGCGCAGAGACCCCTCCCTCGGGCTGTCGTCGCTTAGCAACTTCCCTGAGTCCTCTCGCTAGGGGCGGAGTCTGCAAGGGAGTGGAGAAGCGGTGAGGGGAACGGGGAGCGGAGCCAATCGGAGACAAGTCCTGGCGCAGAACGCCACGCCTCTTCTAACTGTCGCGAACGCGCATGTGGCTTTACGGCAAAGAAGGGGGGGTGGGGGAGCGGGGAGAAGGCGGAGAGAAGAAACCAACCAACCAACCAAGCCACCCCCACCCCCACCCACCTCAGACCTGGTTTACGGCTCCAGGCTTAGTCCCCTGTGAGGCAGCTGATTGGTTGGTGGGGGGTTGGTCCCTTCCCTGTGACCCCAAAGTGCTGAAGGGGGGCGGGGGTGGCCCTGTGCAAAGTGCACCCAGAAAGCCCCCTGCCTTGAGCCCCCTGGCCGGCACCTTCCCGCCTCCGGCACCATCAAACCCTGCAGGAGGTGATTTCTTCCTGCCCAGAGACCTTCCCGGTCCCCCCACAACTGCGGCGCTCCTGCCCCTGACATCGGCAACCCCCTGCCCTGAGCACCCTAACTGGATCTCCCCCCTTTTTCCTGACCTGGACTTCCTCCCTCCCCCACCCCCTGCCTTGAGGTTCCCCTAAATTAGGATTCCCTCCACCCCCTCTGCTGTCTTGATGCTCGCCGGGCTGAGACGGAGGCGCTGAGAAGAATTGGAAACACCAAGTGATTTGGCCCTGAGGTGATTTTTTTTTAAATGGAGAAGTTGGTGGCTGCGGTAGCCGCTGAAAGGAGAAGAAACAGCTGAGGAAAAAAAAGGTAAAAAGTCAGTTATCTCCTGGGGGTGGCGGGGAGGGGAGGGAGTCATTTCTCCTTCCCTCTCACTCTTCGGTCCTTTGCCCTCTTTACCTTACCTCCGCTTCCTTTCCTTCTCGTACCCTTTTTACTCAGGCACTGCACTAACTGAGTTCTACTTGCTTGTTTGTTTGGTTGGTTTTTTTTTTTTCCAGGCTAACTGGATACCTAAAAACAGGAAGATTTCTTCTGCCATTTACCCACGGAGAGGCAGTGAAAGTGGGACCAGCTTCCAGTACAAAGGTAATCATGATAATCTTCCCCTCCCCCACTTAGTTAGTGGCTACCCCTACCCCCCCCCCCACTGCCTCCTGTCTCTGTAGTCAGTGCTTTATTTTTAGGGTAGAACCAAGGGAATATTCACAATCCCCTCTCCTCACGCCAGCAAAACAGAAACACTGTCTTGTGTTCTAAGCCTGAACGTTCAATAGCTTCCCTGCCCCAGGGACTGTGTTTTCCCTACTCTAGACGGTGTTTTTCTATAGTTTATGTCATCTTTTCTTATATCTCACTTACACTTTGCTTTGCAGCTTTGAGACCTTCTGTGCCATTTTATTGCTACACCCATAGGAATTTCACAAATAAATTGTTTTGCTTGTTAGTTCTGTGTAACTATAGTTTTTAAGTAAACTGTGATTTATAGTCATTTTCTCCTTTATCACTAGCCTAGCTTCATTCCTTCCTTATCGTCAAAGTTATCAACCCTGAAATTTGGAGGACACTAATAAATAGTTTGAAAATTGATGTAGAATAATCTAAGTCCTAGAAAATGTATTGATTGTTGTTATGTATAAAATTAATCTTTATACTTTGAATTATTTGCAGGCATTACTTTTGTGAGAACAGCATATAGAGAAATAATTATTGTCACTCTTTTTTGATAACTTCAAATTTGAGATGTAGATAATGGACCTTGAAATTATTATCAAAGCGGAACGTAATGCATTTCAGGATTTCACAAAGAATTGTTACATCTCAAAATATTTTGACAGCAGTTCATTCTCCATTTTTTTTTTCTAAAGAGAGAGAGATGGTTAGCATTAAGGTTGGTCAGATTTATCTTAGGCCATGGTCTGATTAGAAATATGGGACTTTATTTTGGCAGTCTTCACAGGTGGCCTGCTTTTAAATGGAAAAATTTTGCAGAAAATGTACTGCTACTATTTTAAAACCTAGTAAAGGAATTTAAAAATCCTCCATTTTGGGGTTATATTATTGAAAGTGATTGAGAGGTGTATTTAGGCATTTATACATATAGCCCATACACTGGAAAATTGGCCAGGAAAATTTTATGTAGGAGTTGGCCAAATGAACAGTGTGTTTCTGTCATACAATGACATTTAAGGATATAAAATGACTTCTATTAACTTCTTTTATGATCTTTTTAATATTTCAAGTTATTTAATATGTTTCCTTTTTAGTTACAGCTACAAAGCATCACTTAATAGCAAAGGGAGTTGATAGGAAGTCTTTGCTTCATCTAACTATCCTGTGGCCTTGTGCCTGCCTTGTAGAAAACAAAAATTGTGTCATTAATGGGCCTTTCCACTGTCATTCTAAGATAATTCCTCTCTGATGTGTTGCATTTATAACTACTATGAACCTTACAGGGAATTGACTATCAGAGGGAGAGTGTACTGTACTGAATACATTTTACAGTTACTATTTACTAATGAAAGTAAATAGTAATGGTGAAAGTTTAATGCAGTCCCTTTTGCCCGTTCACACACTTTTGCATGTGTTTGTGTGGGGATAGGGCATAAGGATGCATAAACATGTGTAGAATCAAAGACAAAGATACTTGCTACATTTCAATAAAATTAGGCAGGACAGTCAAGTTAGGGAATAAGTTTCCACATTGAAATATAAAAATTTTAACTGTAGATAGTATATATGTTAGGATTTTTTTCCTCTAAACTCTTCAAAATGACGTACTCTTTGTTATTCAAGCTTTCTCACTTAAGCGTGTTTGGAGCTTAAATTTAATAGAGCATATTCCCTTCTGAAGGATCTTTTTATATTCATTTGCTAAAGTACTACTAAAGCCTCTTTAGAGTACGCAAACAATCCTGGTTTCTAGAAGGGGGTACTGTGAGTGAAGCACATCTCTGGAGGGAGCTATCAAGGTGGAAGGACATGTAATTCAAAGATAGTCTTAGTTAAATTTGGAGAGGTTCATCACCAGAAGGTTGACTACCAAGTGATAAACTCATTTGCCCATAGCAACACATGAAGACCAAATAAAACATGTAAGGGTTGTGATCGGCATTGGTAGGGATATCTACACCAGTGAAATCAGGGGTTATCTGACATAATGAAGATTTTTTTTTAAATGATAGTTCTACAATTAAGTCTATAATTAAAGTGTAAATCTAAAGTAAGGAAGGTTTGCCTCCTTACCCCACAACTTAACCAGTCCATGATCTTTTTTTCTTTGTATTATACCTTTTTAAATTTTGTTTCATTGATTTTTAAAATTTGTTGTATGTCTTTAATGAGTTGTTTAGCGGATAAAAGTTCTAAACATCTTTTGTGTCTCTTAGAGTGTAATTGGGTCATATCTGAAGGGAGGAGTGGGAGGTAGCCCTGTGCAAAGTACACCTAGAAAGTCCCCTGCCTTGAGCCCCCGGCTGTCAAAGTTGTGTCAAAGACATTATTTTAACCAGTTCACTGAAATGTCCTTTATTGTTCATGTCTTAATCCTAATAGGATTTTTTTTTTAGTTCATTAACTCTATTGAAAGACACATTTGAAATTATTTTGAAAAATATATTTTGAAAGACTTACCTAATTTCCTTGGTAACCATAAGGTGATTATAATTTTGTAAAGAATATTTGCCATCATCATATTAATGAATGATATGTTACAGTGCATCTTTGCCATGTTATACAGAATTTTTTACTATACCTGAAAAAAGTAATAATGTTTGTAATTGTCATCTTTTTAATTTTATTTTATTCAAACCTTGGGTGATTGTGGAAGTTTGTAAACACATAAAAATTAAAAGCCAGATATGGCTCATGTAAGCAAATCTAATTCTTGTAGCTCTTAATTCTAAATTAAAATTATCCCTAGAATGGAGTAATCACAGCTTTTTTCCACCGAAGATATCTTCAGACATTGACACATAAGACTCCTTAAAAGAAGTTTATCCTGCTCATTTCCATTCTAGACAGATATGTTCAGCTGTGATCCATATCAATCCATATGTGATATGGATAGTATTGATTGAATGTATTCTAAATTGAAGTCTTTAGAAATGAAGCTTTGTGGGGGTTTATTTCCCTCTATTACTTTGTCACTAATTTCTGGGGTTTTTTTTAAAGTCAGGAAAATTAGAATTTGGATTTTTCAAAATTTCTGGGTGACTGATATATGTTAGTTTTTCCTATTCAACAAAGAAGTGTTGAAAGCTAGAAGATGTGAGGGGGTAGAGGTTTGAATATATTAATTTATCTCCTTGGAATGAAAATTGGGAGGCAATTGCTATTTTTTTTTTGTTGGATCTGTGATTTCGTCATTTTAGGAAGCTCCTAGTGAGGAACTTGATCTACCAATGCAGATCTGCACCTGCACCTGCTCTGAAACATATAATGATAAGAGAATTGCCTGGACATTGAGAGGTTAAATGACTTGCCCAGAGTCCTGCCATCAGAATGTGTGTAAAGGCCTTACTTGAACTTAGGTCTTACAGATTGCAGGGCCAGCTTTCTAATTAGTTTAGCAAGCTGCCTTTCTCATATTAAAATGTTCACATTTATTTTTTATACCATTATTGACTACATAAAAGTAACAAGTCATTTTATATCTCAACAAATAATTTTTCACAATAGATTTGAACATAAAATATTTAGACATACTATTCTCTATTTTACAAGTGTGAAATAGATGTTTCCTCGGAAAGTCAGCATCACTGAAGTTACTGATTTTGTTTCTCTGCTCCCTCCCTGTATCTCTTTACTTGGGAAAGAAATGCTTGTTTCTTTTTTTGTGGAGCAAGCTGTTATCTTGTTTCTAGTTTGTGTGAAATCAGAAAGCACAATTCTCATTTGCATCTTCTAATCAAAAATGTGTTTGGTTTTTTTAGTAAAAATTATATGCAAAACACTATTAATGACTAATCACTTTTGTAGGATCGGATTTTATAAAAACGATATGACTAAATTAAATGAAATTTATTTTTTGAAATTTCTGTATTTGTTAGTAGTTTTGTGCTTCTCATTTTAAGAATATAGGCATTTTATGAACGTTAGTAGCAAGGCATTTTTATTACAACCAAATTCAATTTTTATTTGTCATTTGTGTGGAAATGAGGTATAATATTTCTTGAACTTTTTAATTCACAAGGTTTCTAATATGGTCCTCAATATGAAAAATTAGGTTGGTTTCTTTTGGCTCAGTGTCAGCTGAAACAAGTGAACCTTTAGAATGAAATTTTAAATATTCTTTTGAAATAAGGTAGACAGTTATTTCCAATTTAAGATAACTTAAAACTTCTTTTAGCTGTATAATAATACCAGTAATTTGCACACTTTGAAATTTAGATTCATATGCAGTATTTAGACACATCCTCTCAGAGTTGGAAGGAACCCTAAAGATCATTTAGTCCAAACCCCTCATTTTATAGATGAGTAAATTGAGGCCTTCAGAGATACATAGCAAAGCTAGCCCTCAAACCCAGGTCCTCTGGCTCTCAGTCCTTACTTTTCATCATAGTATAGTTCCTAAACAGCTAGTATTCTTTTTTTCCTTTCTTACACTGTAAAACTGGTCTTTCTGATAAATGTACCTGTTTTTCTTCTAATTTCTTGGCCTTGAAGAATGATATTTATGGTTATTAAGCTACAAGTTTCAGTTTTCTGTGATACTGAATGCCAGTAAGGAGAAGTTGTTGTTATTATAATTTCTGTTAAAATGAGTTGCATCAAATATATCTATCAAGGTTGAATCAAACATAATTTGCTATTTAGAAAATCATCACTTTTGACTTCATCATGACTGCATGGAAAGTGTACTATCAGATGCTAAGCTTGGATTTCATGAAAGAAAGCAAACCCATTGCTAGGTCTTGTCTTTAGAGTTGACTTCTTGTTCTCTTGTTTTAATAGTGCCTCAGATAGTGTGTTCATTTCCCCTCTTACCTTATTTACATAGATAGGTAATTAAATGAAGAAGAAATAATAGTAACATAATTCACTATTAGCCTTATGCTTCTGGCGATCAGGATATATCTGGTTACATGTCATTGGCCTTTACAGTTGAAAATGGTTTAAGTGATAGTGATCTCCACCTATATGTGAAGGTATAACCAAAAAGACTGATTTACTGTGCATATGCAAAGAACAGTTTGTTTTTGTTGTTGAGGATGCAGCCAATATTTATAGAACTTGGCACAGTGAGAAAAAGGGATAAATAATATTGGAAATAGCCAGTGTTATTTTATTTGTTTCAGTTGCCCTAAAATTATATTTTATTAGAATATAACCTAAAGAAAACAATTATAAACTATCCAACATCTACCATCATGTTCAGAATAGAGTAAGTGCTTAGTAAATCCTCCATTGGTTAGTTGATCTGTACTGGCTGTAATAGGGCCAAAAGACCCATAGAATCCCAGCTACATCACAAGTCAGTATTATTTATGCCTGTTTTCCAAGATATGGGGAAATAACTTAGTATAATCTCAATATTAACAATGACTATGTCTTTGTGCACTACTAAAATATATTTCACATCCCCCCCTCTGTCTTCCTTGTTTTCTCTTCTTGAAACTGGTAGGCAGAAACCAAGTTTAGGAGCAATAAGGATTGGAATTATGCTGGAACATTTCTGCTCCTGCTGGGTACTAAAAGCAGTCAAAGGCATTATGAAAAAAAAGGCATTTGGTGGCATTTTCTCAGAAAAAGTGGGCACAGTTTAATATAAAGATTGTTAAGCCCTACAGGTTAAAGCATTGTGCAATAATTATCATTGGAAGTGTTTACTAAACACCTCTTTGCATCTGGCATTACATTAAGTACATACATCAGTACATTTGCAAGAGGCATTATGGTGAAATATATCAAAGAATATTGGGATTAGAGTCAAGAAGACCTGGATTAAAATCCTACTTTATGTACTTGATAGCTTTGTGACCATGGACTTAACATTGGTTAAATTTAGTTTCCTCATCTGTTATATGGAGATAATAATATATCTTGCCTCATGGGTTACTATGAGGACCAAATGAAATCATTTATGTAAAAGCACTTTACCATCCTAAAATCACAATATAAATGCTGGCTATTATTATCATCATCATCATCATTATTATTGATGTAGAAATACTTTATATGCTTAGTTTTAAAATAGTTTCCACTTTGGAATGTTTTATGTAAAGGAGACGTGTGTTGAAATATTATGTGGAAAAAATGAACAGTATTAAAATTGGAAGAGACTTTAGGGCACATCTGATGGATACTTAAGCAAGAATCTCCTCTCTCTCTTATTGGTTTGGATAGTTGAAACTCAAGATTTCCAGATAGAGCTCAAAGCCCAGAGAAATAGCCTTTGCTCTGTAACATCAGAATGCTAAGTTTTTCCTAGCCCAACTTTGCCCATTAATTTCATCGATAGTGGCTGTTTTCTGTGTCTTTTCCTCTAAGGTCCCTTCCAACTCTGTGATCCTATGACCTGAACAGACGTTGACAACTATACTAAGATGTATAAGGGTAACCTATATAGTTTTGTGTTAAAGATGAGTGAGTGTACAGGCTCTGGTGTGATCTAAATGAAATTTGCAAAAATTTTAGATCTTTAGACACAAAGATAATTCCTTGATTATAGTTCTGCATAGTAAAAGTCAATATGGTTTCTCTTTTATTTTTCTAAATAGCTAATATTTAATTGATATAAAAAAGCTCCCCAATTCGCTGTTTATGGAGAGTAATTATCAATGGTTTAAGGTAGCAGCTTACACACAGCTGTTGTCTTTGCTGAACGTGGTTTGGTATACGGGTAACAAAATAACACTTTCAAAGTTGTGAAACAATGCCATTGACAATCTCAAAAAAAAGTTTTCAAGAGCCAAAGTTTGGAGTTAAATTTTCTTTTAAAAAATGAGCAACAGTGCTTTTATTTTTTACCTAATCATCTACTTATTGAATGTATATGTATTCACTTTAGTTTTATTTGGAATGAGCAAATGACCAACTATAAAGTTTAAAAGTGATTCTTGTAAAGTAAGACAAAAGATATATTCTGAACATAGAGAGAAGTGTTTCCCTACTTATTTCCATTTCCCAGAAGTATCTGATTTTATTTATTTATTTTTTGAAACTGCCTTTCCAGGGAAAATATCCCTGGAAAAAATATCACATTCAACAACCTGGATGAGAAAATAATTAGAAGAATTTCTATAAAAATTGGCCTTAACTCTTTTTTTCCTATGTGAACAGGAGAATTGTAATGAAATTTGAGCTTATCAGAAAGAAGAATTTGCAGATACATGTCTTTGTATAGTTTTGTGAAGAGATTTTCCTGTGACAACTATTTTTTTTTCATTAAAGGTAAAAGAACCGTATTTGCTATGTGTTCTGGACACCCAAATTTAGCAGAATTCCCCAAATTGTGCCTTATGAGCACAATGATCACTGGCACACATAGCAAGAGAAGTGAAATTCTTCAATAAGGTAATCTTTTGATTATGGGCGAAGTTTTACCTTTGCTGAGTTATATTTGTGGGAAAAAATTAGTTTTTTTAAAAATTATTGATATTTTTTGGTTTTATATTACCTCCATTGCCAAATATATACCTGCCCAGAAAACCATCTTTTTTAACAGTGAATAAAAATAGAAAGAAAAAACACTTCAGCAAAACTGACCCAACTTATTGTTCAAGTCAGACATACAAAGTCAATCCTCAATGTTCACAGGGGTAACATTGCTAGAAAACCACACAAAAGTAGAAAAAAAAACGTGAATGTTGGTACATTGAACCTATAAGAAATAGGGGGGTAGGTTCCTATGACCACCAAAAACTAATCTTTTGCTATAGATTGCTGAAAATACACTTTTATGCTAAAGTTCTTTGTAACAAAACATTAATTCTGATAATGTGTGCTTTTCCTAACACAGTAACCATGAAATAACCCATAAAATGATGTATACAAAATAAAATTGGTAACATGCAAAACATTTTTTCTTGCTAGCAATTCCCTAGAATTCTGTGACCTTTTGTGCTAATAGCTCAATAAAATAAAAACATTGATTTTAGATAATATTCACTTTTTATAACACATGAAATCTACAGTACCATAAATACTATACAGCAAATAAAATTCTTAAAATTAAAACATTTTTTAACCTGAATCTTACCTTCCACTGTGTCAGATAGTAGTGTAAAGATGTTGTACCGTATCCTATACTGTCACAAACCTCTTTACTTTGGCTGCCCTCTGAGAACCAAGGGTTAGGTTCCTGGGACTTTAGTTGCCAATTTGCGTGCATTGTGTGTTTCATTTTTTTTTTCCTCTATTGCTCATAGTCACAAATGTGCATGGTTGCCAATGTGAAAGTGAAAATAAGGTTACTAATAAAATCACACAAATGAAACAAAATCACACACTAATAAAATCACAAAAAATGCAGTAATATTGAGCATATACATATATATATGTATATATGTATATATAACCATAGTCTTCCACTTGTTCAAAGAAGAAAGATAAATTTTCTCATCTCCTCTTTGAGTCCAGGCTTGATCATTATAATTATATAGCATTTTATTTCTTATCTAAATCTTTTACTTGCTTTCACTATAACTTGATTTATACTAAATCTAACTCTCCGTACCCCAGTATACATTTTGGTACTTTTTAATTTCTTTTCTTGCATGAAAGACCTCACTTACAAAAATCAAAGAGCTTTAAAAAACATTTAAAACTGGTAGTTGCTGTCAAGATAAACTGTTACTTAACTAGTCAGTATTTCCATTAGATCTAGCTGATATGCTTCGACTTTTTCTTTTCTTATTCTATATCATTTCCTAAATGGTATGCAATGTCTTAAAAATTCTAAGTCAGTATTTATACTTTTAATTTCCAAATTTATGTAGTTTGTGTCACAATGGAAAAATCTATTTGGGCAAAATGATTAAAAACAGCATATTTAAAGTGAACAGAGATAAGAAAGTTACTAATTTCTCAATTTTCTTTAAGTATCTGTTTGTCATCATAAGACTAGTTGATCTGAATTACATCCCCTGTTAGCCAACATTATAAAAATACATACACCAACATAAGTTTAACTTAAATATTTGAAATTGTGATCTTTCCACTCTGAATAAAGAAAAGGTTTCCTGAGCAAATTAGCAGTGATTATAGAGATCATTAATTCATGTACTTAAAAAGGAATAAAATGAATTTCTTTTTAAAATATAGTTCAACCCATTCACTAATTCAATAGTACTTTTCTCTCTCACATTGGTTTGCATTAGTGATATTTTAATTATTTTATATAGTTACTTACCTGCTTTCTATTTGCTTCCAAAGTGATTCTATTGACTGTTTTAAGTTATGTGCCCTATGGCTGTCCTTATATTAGACTTTTTCATAAATTTTTTTCTCCCATACCATTTAGTCTACTGGACTGTCTCATATCATAATGTTTGATATATTCTTTCTATTGTATTTGTAGTCTTAAAATCGTTCTGAAAGAATGAATTTGTGAAAGAATGTAAGAAGAGGATATGACAACTAAAGTGGGATAATAAATCGTGTATTAGATTGACATGACATGTTATAGATTGAGATGGAAGTAAGAATAAACAGAAAAGAAAAATACTTACCAAAAACCTGTGAAGTATATGTGTTCTAATTTTCCTTAAGAAAATAAATTTTTAAATAGTACTTATTGTTAAATATGAATTTCTTCAACCTCTTTTTGTAATAAACTTTACTCCTTGCACATTTGTCATGGGTTATACTGACCCTAATTTGTTTGTGAAAAATAGTCCTTTATTCATTAAAAGAGGTAGGATAGAAAAACTTTGCATAGAAATATTATCACTATTTCTTTTAATAATTGGTTTTTGGTTAAGAATAAGCATACAGACAGAAATACAGTTTTGGCCTGTGAACAGACTGTTCTGTTTTTTAATGTTATTGTAGTTCTCATAAAAGTTGTCACTGAACTTCTTTTCCAATAAGGGTTTATTAAATGTTTTATCAGTGATTTCCTTTTCTGAAGAGATCTTTCTTTTCTGTTTATTGTTCTAGGCTTTTCTTCTATGGATTTTAAGTTTTGTCTTTCTGGCTAATGTTTCTTTTGTGTCATAGGAGTACTATTTTATAAATCGTGATTGGTGTAGAATTTTTCAATGGCATATTACCTGTGATTCTTTAATGCTTGTACCTGGCAAATCATTTTCTCTTGCAAACTACTTTCACTACTGGTACAAATATCCTATCTCTTTGCTGGGCAAGGCATTCATCCTTTGTAATAGAATTATTGAATGTGAAGGTCATTTATGTTGTGTTTCAGTAGGCCAGATCTCAGTAAGTGGAGAAAGAACTTTGCATTTTAGGTTTCAAACCCAGTCCATTTTATCATTTGTTGTGCAATCTTGGGGAAATTGCTGAAATTTTCTATTTTAAATTTATTCGCTTACTTATTGGATCATATGTTATCTGTTTACTAAGGATTTTGAGTTTTAACAATGTGAAATTCTTTAATCTTATTTTATAAATGTAACATCAAAAGAACCAAGTATTTTGAGTTGTGTGTTCTCCATTTGAAGGTGAATCCCAATGACCCAATGAATCTTTTGTAAAAAGTCGACTCAGCTAGGATGTTACACCACCACTGTCGAAGGAACCCTGAACTACAGGAAGAATTACAGATTCAGGCAGCAGTGGCTGCTGGGGATGTTCACACAGTACGAAAGATGTTAGAACAGGGCTATTCTCCAAATGGCAGAGATGCTAATGGGTGGACCCTGCTTCATTTCTCTGCAGCAAGAGGAAAAGAAAGATGTGTACGAGTATTTCTTGAACATGGAGGTAAGTGTCCTTTTCTTTCCCCAAAATTTTACTCCCAAATGTAAGCTTGAAATTACTTGTGAGATAGTTTTAGTCTTATGGCCCATGGAATTCCTTGTCATTAGTAATTAGAAAAATTTTTAATGTTCTACTTTAGTGGTAATTTTTTTCCTCCAATTACCTTCTAATTCTACTGAGCCCTGATTAGCACCAGATTTTTTAAAAAAGGGACCCCCAAAGTCTATTTGCTGTTTTGCTATCCCACTTGATAACATTGCCAATTATTTTGTTGCCTAACTTATTTTATTTCAGAAGCAGAAGTATAGCCCCTTGATCCCACAGTTAGACATTTAGACAATTTTTTCCCCACAAATAATTTCTCAGATTCAGCCACCTACTAGAGGTCCCCTTATAAATTATGCTCTTAAGTCTTACTATAAATTACTCTTTGAATTTAGTTCTATAGTGATACTGGTTTAGTTTTCCTATTTATCTTTCCTAGTATTGCCTTTAGTTTTAGTTTGTAGGCATTAGAAGAACCTGGTTCAAATTTAATATGCTTATTATTTAGTTTACTTATTATAGGCCATTAGACATTTTTTATCCCAGCTTTTTTTTATAAGCCTTATAAATATATGTCTTACTTTTTACTCATTTATCTAAAATTAATTTTCCTTGCAATTAAGTCTCTTCATACTTTTGTCACTTACCCAAAGATATATATTGTATTACCTATTTGTCTGAATTTTCTTTGTAAATTACAAACTAAAGCTGTCTTCTCTCATGGCATATAAAGTAAATAATAGGAAATAAGTTAAAGGATGTAGAGCTGGAAAAGACCTGGAGGTCATCTAGTGTAGAAAAATTCAATATTTTTAACATTAATACAAGTCTGTCAGAAACAAATTTATTAATTATCTGTCTAAGCATGGTTGCTGAATGAAAGAGAGAGAAGGGGAGAGGGAAAAGTCAGGTCCAGGGTGTAATATTAGGGTTCATTCACCTATGTTGATTGCAGGAGAAAACTGAGGACACCTCCTTTGGCTAACAAGGGCACATTATCTCTGTGCCCCCTTGCTCTTGGGATTTATCCTTCTAGTCTCTTCAAAGGTGTTCTCAGGAGTTAATTCTTTTAGTTGATTCAATGACATTTCTACTCTTTGTTCATCATAGACAAGATAAATTTTTTTTAATTTTCAGGAGGATCCTTCCCTCAGAATAGAGTATTATTTCCTTGGAATTTTGTATATTGATATATTGATAAGGTTTTCTATTCAGACTAGCACACTATCAAAATATTATTTTCTTAATATTTAATAACATAAAAAGAGGCCTTAGTGCTATATGCTTCCATACTCCCAGTTTTACAGATGAAGACCTTGGGAGCTTAAGTCTAAGGTTCTGTAGTTACATAATAGACATTTGAACCCAGGTCTCTTGATTCTAAATTCAGTGCTTTTTTTTGGCCGTGTCACACACATGTAATTTTTTTACAGTGTACCAGCATATTAGTAATAACCCACTTTCATTTATAGAACATATTCTATAATGGTGTAGCTAGACTTTGATTCTAACATTTGCACGATGATTTTTTAAAATTAGAGGACCTTACTGTTGATGTGGCTATGATCATGAATGAAATAAAAGTTAGTGTTAACTCTAGGACTAGAAGCCTTTAAAAATAGCCTCAAAAAGATAATTTAATTCAATTACTCGATTTTGGAGATGAGAAAACTGAGGCACAGAAAGTATATGAAACTAGGTCTTCTGAGCTCCTGATTCTCTCAATTTTAATATATCTCTGGGCTTTGGTATGGAGGTTAAGGGTCAGGAATGGTAGACTCATTGACTTAGTCTTGCGACAAACTGAGGTATTTGGTTGTGTACAGTCAGTACAATTTTTACACGTTCATTTTTATTGTCTTGCTGCTCTCTCTGCGTCTCCTGCTTACACCTCACTTTTCTGTTACTGGAACCATAGCCTATTGGTTCCTATTCTGGTTTTGCTACTATTATTATTAATGTTTTTTTCCTTCTCTCTCTTTCTCTCTGTCTCTGTCTCTGTTTCTCTCTCCCTTTTTCTTCCTTTCTCCATCCCTCCCTCCTCTTTCCTTCTCTTTCTCTTTTTTGCGTGCCTGCATATGAAATGCGCTGTATAGGATGTAAACTTCAGTGTTCCTTCTATATCCTTCAAAGACTTTCCATGCAAATTATATAAATACTTAATTTAATAATTCCTTCATCATATTATCCCACTACTTGTCCTTTTTGTAGTTTTTAGAGTTGTGCATTTCCTTTAGAACATATTCTTATCATTGGCAACCCTAAGTTCTTTTACACCTTAGAGTCTGGCCTATTGAGGACCTACCTAAATATTCTCTATACATTTTACCTTCTGAGATAATGCTTCTATGTCCTATTATTATCTTTTCTACTGCCTGCTACAATCAGATGTGATTATTCTTAAGAATTGTATATGCCTTAGGCATAGATTCTAAGTAGAAACTACAATTTCCCCAGCCTACTCTTTCCTGTCCCTTGTTTTCTACTACAAATCTGCCTTTTTCTTCCTGCTAACAACCTTCTCCCACATATAAATGATCTTGTCAGTGCTGAAATTAGTGTTGCTATGGTGGTCTTTGATCACCATCACTAGGATCCAGAACTGCTCGGTAATGATACTCTAGATACATGGAAAGGTAGCTGAGCCTGGGCCTAGAAAGAGACTAGAAACTCTTCTTCAGCATATTCTTAGATCTAGAGCAAATTGATTCAAGGGCAATTAAACAACTTCAGGCACCAGAGCTGTGTCCCCCTTTAAAGAAAAGAACTCATCTCTTCTTTTATAGTGATTGTAAACGCTGCCTGTTTTCGTATAAGCATCCATAAAGTGGGCCTTAGGAAAGTATCTGAATTCAAAACTGCTAGGAGCTGCATGTTAATTATTTAAGAGTTTCTGGCTGTGCAGATGAATATTTGCTACCACTGCTCAGTTGATCGTTGGGCTAAAATGAATAAAGCTGAAAGTAAAATGAATGAGCAAGATTTTAAGTATAAAGAAAAAGCACTCTTGATCCCAGGGAAATTCTCTCATTTTACTAATAAATAAATAAGGTTGCTAATGAGGCTTCTCTAAAATGTAAAATTTTTATTGCCACATGTTAACTGCTTCCCCATCTTGTTATTTATTTAGCCAAATCTATTTTATTTAGTAGCATTGAGATTTGTTTGTTTGTTTTAACAATATGAGATGAGAAGCACTGTTATATAATTAAAAGAACAATGAACTTAAATCAGTAGTTCTGGATTCTACTCTCATTTCAACAAAAATTAACCATCAATTATTTGTGAAGCACTGTGCTAGATGCTGAAGATACGATGGCCAAATGAAAATGGCCTTCAAGAGCTTGTGTTTTCCTTAACTGTTTAAGGGATATAGTATTTACATAGGTAAACACAAGGTCATTTGAGAAGGGAGAGAGTATTAATAACCAGAGAGATCAGGACAGGCTTCCTGTGGGAGGTAATACCTGAGATGAGCCTTGAAGGAAGCTTAGGATTCCAGAAGACAGGTGAAGTGGGAGAGTGCTCCAGGTACATGAGACAGCATGTACTGAAAGGCATGGCAGGTGAGAGATGGAATGCCAAGTTCAGGAAATGGCAAGTAGACTAGTTTGGCAAGAACAGAGAATTCATGAAGGGAAGTAATGGCAATAAGTCTGGAAAGATAAGCTGGAGCCAAAATGTTAAGGGATTTAACTGCCAAACAGAAGAGTTTATGTTTTATCCTAGAGGCAGTAAAAAAGCCACTGAAATTTTTTGAGCAAGGAGTGATGCAGTGAGACCTGGATTTTAGAAAGATTTTTTTTAATTTTGAACTCAGTTTGTGACTGTGAGAGAAGGAAACAGATGGGAGAGATGTTGTGGAGGTAGAATCAACAAGATTTTTGATAGCAAGTAATTTGATATAGTAAATAAGAAAGAGGGAAGATTTGAGGATGATTCCTAGGTTGTAAATCTAGATTACTTGAAGAATCAATCAATTCATAAACATTTATTAAGTGCCTGCTATGTGCCAGGCACTGTGCTAAGAATGGTGGTAACCTCAGTAGTAATAGGGAAGTTTGGGAAAGGATTTTAGATGGTTTTGAAATTTTGGTTTGGTGAATTTTTTTGTGAATGGGGGTGAGGGTGGGTAGGTTGCTATTTTGCAAGACAGTGGAGATGAATTTTGGATATGTTGAATTGATGATGCTTGTGAATAGCAGCTATCTAGAAGCTGGTGATTAGAGACCCATAGAGGTTTTGGAAATAGCTTGTGCAAAGCTGATAACTGAACACATGGGAATTGATAAGATCACCAAAAGAGAATATAGGGAAAGGAGAGGAGAGGGCCTGGGACAGTACCTTTAGGAATAGCACAGTTAAAGGGGTGGGACACTAATGATGATCCAGCAAAGGATACTAAGAGGGAACAGACAGGAGAACTAGAATAGGTCATCATAAAAGCCAAGAAAAAAGAAAATTATCAAAAGGAGGAGTGTTGTATCAACAACATCCAAAGCTGTGAAGACAAAAAGGGTAAGGGCTGAAAAAAAGATCAGATTCAACAAATAAGATATATGACCTTGGACAAGTCATTTAACCCCTTTAGGCCTCAATTTCCTGTAAATTTAAAGTGTTAGACTAAATAACATTTATGTTTGCTTCTAGTGCTAAAGCTCTGTGGTTCTATTCTAAAATGATTGCTTAATACTTAAGTACATTGAGATGTAATGCATGTTAACCATACTTAGCATTGCCGTCATTGGACAACAACAGACACACACACACAAAAATTAAAATATGGGTAAAAATTCCATGCCCCTTCTGGATCACTGCCTTGTTGTGGCAGAGGAGCTTGTGTAGTAGCTCAGTGAAACTGAGCTGTGCCATGAAGAATTACCCAAGATAGACAGGTCATAGCAGAGAACTCTTACAAAAAGTGAAGCGTGGACAGAGGTTCACAATATTGTACAGGAAGCAACAATAAAAAACATCCCACAGGAAAAGGAGAGCAAGAAAGCAAAATGGCTGTCTGATGAGGCTTTACAAATAACTGAGGAAAGAAGGAAAGGGAAAGGAGAAAAGGAAAGATATACCCAACTGATTGCAGAATTCCAGAGAAAAGGTAGATAAGAAGATTTTCTTAAAGGAGCAATTCAAAAAAATAGAAGAAAACAATAGAATGAAAAGGACAAGAGATATCTTCAAAAAAAAATTAGAGGTATCAAGGGAATGTTTCATCTAAAAATGGACATGATAAAAGACAAAATTGGTAGAGACTTAACAGAAGTAGAAGAGATTAAGAAGAAGTGGCAAGAATATGAACTATATAAGAACTTAACATCATCAATAATTAATATGGTATGGTTACTGATCTAGAAGCATACATCCTGGAGAATGAAGTCAAGTGGGCCTTAGGAAGCATTAACAATAAGGCTAGTGGAGGTGATAGAATTCCAGCTGTACTATTTAAAATCCTAAGAGATGATGCCGTTAAAGTGTTATACTCAATATGCCAGCATATTTGGAAAACACAACTGTAGCCACTGGATTGGTAAAGATCATTTACACCCCAATCCTAAAGAAGAACAATGCCAAAGAATGTTCAAATTACCGAACAATTATATTTATCTCATATGCCAGCAAGATTATGCTTAAGATTCTGCAAGCGAGGCCAAGAATCGCCAGAAGTGCAGGCTGGTTTTTGAAGAGGCAGAGGAACTAGAAACCAGATTGCCTCTGTTCGCTGGATTATGGAGAAAGCACAGGAGTTCCAGAAAAAAAAATCTACTTCTGCTTTATTGACTACACTAAAGCTTTTGACTCTGTAGGTCACAACAAAATGTAGCAAATCCTCAAAGAGATGGGAGTACAAGATCATCTTGGCTCCTGAGGAATCTGTATGCAGGCCAAGAAGCAACAGTTAGAACCAACCATGGAACAACTAGTTGGTTAAGATTGGGAAAGGAGTATGACAGTGCTGTGTATTGTCATCTTACTTAACTCATATGCAGAGTACCTTACTCGAAATGCTAGGCTGGATGAATCGAAAGTCGACAAAAATTGACCTCAGATATACAGATGATAACACTCTGGTGGCAAAAAGTGAAGAGAAATTAAGAAGCCTTTTGATGAAGGTGAAAGAGGAGAGTGTAAAAAATGACTTTGAAGCTTAACATAAAAAAGAAAACCCCCAGATCTTGGCAACTGGCCTATCACTTCCTAGCAAATAGAGAGAAATGGAAGCAGTGTCACATTTTCTGTTCTTAGGTTCAACAATCACTGCATACAATGACTGCAGCAATGAAATTAAAAGACGTTTGCTCTTGGAAGGAAAGCTATGGCAAATCTGGACAGCATACTAAAAAGCAGAGGCATTGCTTTGCCATCAAAGGTCCATAAAGCTATGGTTTTTCTGGTTGTAATGTATGGCTGTGAGAGTTGGACTACAGGAAAGCTGAGAGCTACAGAATCAATGCTTTTGAATTGTGGTACTGGAAAAGATTTTTGAGAGTCCCTTGGACAGCAAGGAAATTAAATCTGTCAATACTTAAATTAATTCAGACTATTCTTTGGAAGGACAAATACTGACACTTAAATACTTTAGCCACATAATGAAAAGACAGGGCTTGTTGGAAAAGATTCTTATGTTGGGAAAGATTGAAGGCAAAAGGAAAAGGGAATAGCAAAGAATAAGATAGATAGTGTCATGGAAACAAGGAGCATGAGCTTGGAACAGACTTAAGGAGATAGTGGAGAATAGAAGGGTCCATCAGATCATGAAGAGTCAGACAAGACTGAACGACTCAACAACAAAAAATTGTCAGACCACATTAGGCATTTTGGGAATATAGCTGTAGTAACGGCAGTAGTGATTTTAAGAAGTAGAAATGTATATGGTTTTTATGTTGTCTGTGCAAATTGGGAAAGGGAAGAAAACAGTAAAACTATTTCAAGTTGAAGAAAGCTTGCAAAGCAAGTCACACAACAGATTTAGGAAAAACATCTCTGTCCTCATTTGGTTAATTAAATCAGTAAGCATTTATCATGGATAAATTCTCCTGGAGGAGCCTTTAAATTGCAAATAAAAGAAGTAAAGAACAAAAATAGAAACTCCTTACACCTCTTCATACAAATATGCCCCCCCTATACACACACACATATGCACATGACTCTAGGAATCCTGAGCAAAATTAGGTGTTCCAAGACATTGACAGTTTATTGAGTCTGTAACCCTAGATTTCTTGCATATTGAAGGAATTCTTGTGTCTGTAGTAGATTTAGGCAAGGCAATCTTCCTTTTTTCTTTTTTCAATTTATTTTTCAATTTTCTTCCATTTTTTCCTTTTTTTATTTCCCTCTCATTTTTTTTCCTTATTATCCTCTGTTCTTAAGCCCTCAAGTACTATTGATACTAGTAGACATTAACCTTACTAGTGACATTCAGGTTTTAAGAAGTTTGCTGACAGCTGTACTTATAGATACTTATAAGTAAGCTCATGTTTTTGCCTTGGTATATAAACATAGATAGATAATCTGTACACCTATGTGACCATTTATTTGGCTATATATACTGTCATCAATGAATTTCTTTACTAACCACTGAGATATATCATTGTAATTTACTAATTAGTTTGAGTTACTGTTATGTGATGTTGGTGGAAGCTAAAAATTCAAGACATATTTAGTATCCATGACATAAACTTTGGAGTAGTTATGAACAGGTAAAAAAAGCTTTGGCATAAATATGTCTATATGTATATGCTATACATCCTAATGTAAAAACCTAGAGATTCAAGGGTTTTTAATAGCGTGTCAGTTTTAGTCATGTCAGTTAAACACAACACCAAACTACATACCTTCTGTCTTTTAAAAATCCAACATTTCTCAGGAGGCCATTCTTTTTTATAGTATGAACATAACATAATGAGAAAAGTCCTGGGATGGAAATAAAGGAGATTGTGGTATTACTTATGGCTTTGCTACAAGCTTCACTATATGTCCTTGGCCTAGTCACAGTTTGTGTTGTTTACTTTTCCTCATATGTAAAATAATAATTGAACCAGATGATTGCTAAGTGAAGATTCCTTCTATGATTCTTTGGTCTGTTTAAAATCTAGAATTTAACCTAGGTTAATTCAGTGGCAAGGTGTAAGGAATTTTTAGAAGAAAAGGAATACCCAACATAGGGAAACAAGTTTAAGTTATAGGATCATTACTCTAACTTTATTAATAAATAGAACAAATCAGGATAGAATTAAGGGCTACTAAAGGATCCTTTACTATCTAGCTAAAAATTGTCCACACTATCAATTAGAGAAGAGGGAAAGGTCCAACAATTTCACAAATAGGATAGCATGGGGCATGTCCAGATACAGGTTAAAAATGGGCAACTTACTGGCAGGATCATTTCTTTTCAGAGGAATGGGGGGAAATACTTTGGAGTACATGACTTGTTGCTTATCTGTTTTAGACAAGTATAGTAGCACTTTCTTCACTGCTGCACTTACTTGTATCAATCAGACTTGACTGAGTGTAAGATTTCCGCTGGATAAAGTAAGCCCAAAAAATCCGCCAAAAAACAAAATGAATATTGGTAGCTCAGCACATGACTATTTGCACCAGGAGGTGGCAGTAGAATACTTTTTTTAAAAAAATTACTAGCTACCTTCATTTTTTAATCGCATAGTTTCTCAGTTTTGTCACTTACCTCTAAGGCAAACCATGATATTCTCGCTATCACTGTGGATGAAAATAAAACCACATGCTCTTGGTTCTGGTCTTTGTATGTTTTAACTTGCTGTGACAGTTTACTCTGATATCTCTTCATGGCATGGAGATAATTCTGGCTTCTCAAAAGTTATGCCAGTGCAATATAGGCTTTGTCAGGTCTTCAAACTTAGTGTTTCTTCAAACCAAATATATCTGTTGTCAGAGGACTAGACTGGCTAAGTTCAGAGAGACTACTCATGAGAAGGACTGACCACCACGTGATTAAGTTTTTTGACTTCTGCAGCTCACAAACCATTTACTTGTGCATCCTGTGCCAGTGAAAGGAGTATTCACACCAATGAAATCAATGTATGTTTTTATAAATCTGTCTTGAAGTCTTTATGTTTTTATATCTCTCATTAACAGCTATGTATTTAATTGGAAATTTTCACTTTTCCCAAATATTGTCAATATCTTATATATCATTACTTGCCTTATTCATTTACTGAATCCACTGTTCATAGTTTTTTTATTTCAACATTTTGTTGAGCAATGTACAAATATTTAATTCCACAACTTTGAAGGTTGATGATTTTTCAAAAGGTTTCATGCTTTTTTTGCCTTGTTTTTCCATGAAACAAAGTAAACTAAGAATTCTTTTATATGAATAAAACAACATTTTAATAAGTCATTTAAACTGACAAATTTAACTTTGTGGATTTAAATGCTAGCCTAATAGAAGTATGAGCACAACAAAGTGACCTACTTAGTCTGGTGACAACAGAAGCTATTGCCCTTGTTTGGCCAGCTGGTCAGGCAATTCTGGTGGAATCAGAGCCACAAACAGCTGTTGATCCAGCCTTTTGGCATAAGGAAAGGTTCTAGGGCAGGTGATGAAAGTCTTAGGTTATGGCAGTAGGTAAAGAGTGCACAAGGTCATAAATCATCATAGTTTTATTAAGTCAGTCAATTTGGGAAGAGTTTTGTATGGTTTTCAAAAATGAGAATATTTACACTACTGAGGTTTCTTCTAATTTTTCACACAGTGTGCTGCTTACATTCTTGCAAATTCCAAAGTTCTTGTAAAAATAATAATTCAAAACAGACTTTTCATCTTATGAAAACATGCTTTATCAAGATCACTTAAAAAACATATATCTTACATGCTTTGGAAATCCTACAGACCACAGAGAAACTTTTACCTAATACACCCTAAAATAACACAATCTGCCAGACCACAGTACATCCGCAATTTAGAATAGCAGATGTTGCTACACATGCTTCTTTTTAAGACTAAGCAGCAGCACAAAAGAAAATAAAACAAAAGTTTAAAATGGGGGGGAAGCATGATGAAGATGAAGGTTTGGAATAGCCAGAAGAGAGATGTAAGCAATTGGTTTCAAAAAGCCAGAAGAAAAAGATGTGGCTGTCAGGGAACTATATGTTTTGTAGATGCCTTTTCAAACACTTACGTGATCTGTCATCCTCATTCCATTGTGTTAGACTTGTTAACTTTCCATGAAAATGGATTTTAATTTAACTAATGAAAAGAATAGTATATGTTTATTTAAAAACTTTGATTTAAAGTTTTGTTCTAAAATGTGCATTAGGGTAGTTTTTCTCTTAATGTTTTTTTAACATCTTTTGTTTTGGTTTTAACTTTAGCTGATCCCACAGTTAAGGACTTAATTGGAGGCTTCACTGCTCTTCATTATGCAGCCATGCATGGTCGAGCCCGGATTGCACGCTTGATGTTAGAATCTGAATACAGAAGTGACATTATCAATGCAAAAAGCAATGATGGTTGGACTCCCCTCCACGTAGCTGCTCACTATGGTAGGGACTCATTTGTCAGACTCCTGCTAGAGTTCAAGGCTGAGGTCGATCCACTGAGTGATAAAGGTACAACACCGCTTCAGCTAGCCATTATCCGAGAGAGGTCAAGCTGTGTGAAAATCCTTCTGGATCACAATGCCAATATCGACATTCAAAATGGTTTCCTGTTACGATATGCTGTGATCAAAAGCAATCACTCATATTGCCGAATGTTCCTTCAGAGAGGGGCAGACACAAACTTGGGTCGCTTAGAAGATGGACAGACACCATTACACTTGTCTGCCCTTAGGGATGATGTGCTTTGTGCCCGAATGTTATATAATTATGGAGCGGACACTAACACAAGGAACTATGAAGGACAGACCCCATTGGCTGTTTCAATAAGTATTTCTGGAAATAGTCGACCCTGTTTGGATTTCTTACAAGAAGTAACAAGTATGTAATATATTTTATTATAATTGTCATTGGTATTATTGCAGTTGTTGTTTTTACTTTTACGTGTTTTTTTTTAAAGAATTTGAAGCATTTACAAACTTCATGTAATATCAGGCATCAGTCATTCACAACAGTCCTGACTGGTAAGTAATGCTTTACTCATTCAAAATAAAAAGGAAGTTACCTTCACATCACATTAAGCATCCTGTGACAAATTAAAGGGGAACGGATGCTGCTACTGGTGTTGGGGGTGGTTGTACAATAGAAAGGGGAAGAGAAGGATGAAGGAGAATCAAGAAAATTACAAAAGGCTCATGTTAGAACAATGGAAAACAATCCCCATTGGTCATAAGGTTTATCTTTTCAGGCTCCACAGATTTGATATTGATTATTAGGATTAACATGAGTCTAGATATAGAATGATGTTGCAGCCTGTGATGTGTAATTAGGATATCTTTTAAATGTTTGTTTTATTTTGTATGTTGTGAACTTGTATTTAAAGGAACAATGATGTTATAAGTTCACATTTGGTTAATTCATGAGTATGTGCATCCTAGCAATTACAGATAAAAAACATTTGTTTTACCATTTGGTTGTTGTAATGTACTATTTACACTGGATTTTTTTTCATTTGTTTTTTAGTTTCTTGAAGCATAATATGCTTACTTTTTGTGGGAATGGAAAAAATAAAATCAGGCCTGAATGATAGCAAAACAATTCATTGAAACATTTGGTTAGTGCAGTGATAAAAATCAATCATACTTATTTGAATCATTAATTCGACAGTCATTGTGGATCACATTTTAACCCCGTGCACTGTTAAATTGAATGTTCCTTGCTGTTGCTCTTTCCTTTATTTTATTTGATATTTTTAAAGTGTAAATATTTTCAATCAGTTTTCATGATTTCTTCAGTTTCACGGTTGCTCCTTTTCTAGCAAAAATTAGGGGTTTTCTTCATAAGTGAATTCATTATTCTAGTCCTTAATCATTTAGATGTATCTTTTTTTCAGAAACGATAAGAGTGTGTGATTCAGAAATAAGACATAAAATCAAATTTAGAATTCAAATCTTGCCTTTACTACTGATTTCAGGCAAGTGGTATCCATCTTGGTTTTCTTCCCTTTCTATAAAAAAAGGTAATTATCATGCTTTGCCAATCATCATTGGATATATTTCATGATATTATGCCACTAGCAAAGAATTGATACTTAGAGGGCGTAGCTATTTTCTGTCTCTCTACAGGAAGATCCATGTGATCTATACCTGTGTTATATATCACATATCACACAGTCTTGTTTTTCTTGATAGGGATGTCTGCTTTGGATCTGCTTTCTCTTGTCTAGCCCCTTTATTACTAACCATGTAGTATAACAGAACTGTCGGGCTTTCAGCTCACATTTATATAGTAATTTAAAATTTACAAACCATCTTCCTCAGCATGTTTGTGAATTAAATAGTGTATTATCCCCATTTTACAGATGAGGAAGCTAACGTGTAGAAAGGTTGTGATTTGCCCAAAGTCACACAGCTATTAAATAGCAAAGCCAATACTTAAACCCAGATCTCCTAATTCTAAGCCCATTGCTCTTTCTGCCACCTCATACCTGTCATACACCCTCCTCCCTCTATGCCTAGGTAGCTTAGATATAGTACTGTTTGTTCCTTGAGTTTTAAAGGTAATTTTTAATGTAGAACTTTATCCCTACTCCCCCCTACCCCTTTCCTAGGGCTCTTAAATGTTGTACTTGATCATTATTATATAAGATGTAATTTCAACATTGTCTACTTAAAATGTTAAGGGTTTGAGATGTTTTGGTCTCATATGTTAACGTTATTGTCATTATCAACAACATTAAATGAAACTGGTTCAGCTACATAGGGAAGAGTATTATGGCCTGTCATTATTTGGATAAAATAATTTGAGCTCAACTAGAATTTGAGGAGGATTGGAATAGTATACTTGCAATGATATAGCTTTTTCTTTCTCCCTGTCTAACCCTGACCATTTCATCTCTAGTGCTATGATTTTTAAAAAGGTATTGAATGAAATTTCAAACCATGCATCTCTCAGCAACTTTCCTAGCAGTCTTCTTTACAGCACTGATAAGGACTTTGGTATTGTCACAGATAAAACTAACCTGATCTAGAAGCTTAGAATTATGCCATACCGTTATCTCCTGTAAATTTTTCATTTTATTCTATTATGGACTCTATTTTTTAGAAAATTTGCTTTTTTTTTCTTCATATGTCACATGTTCTTTATATATAACATTTTTGAGACTCAGTTGAATTAACCTTTGTAAACCAAATCCAAGAGGACACACTGCCATTTATTAATATCCTTCAACTATCTCCCACTTAACAGCTATTTTACTGGTAAAATAAGGAGAATTAGGATAGTGAATTGCTTCTTACTATGTGCACCTAGAAACTTTTTGGCCTGGAGCAAAGGTTCTCAACTGTTTTTGTGTAATGGACCCCTTTGGCAATCTGAAGCCTAAGTATCCCAAGTCAGAATGTTGTGGTTAAAATTCATAATTGAAGAAAATGCCAAATTTCATTTAAAGATTAATGAAAATAAAGATTCTTTTTTTTCACCTAAGTTCATGGGTCCCATACGATCTATCCATGGACCCCTTGAGGGTCTTTGGACCTTCTTAAGAATTCCTGGCCTCAAGTATAAATTTTGGTTAGAAGAAGTAGAAACTTGTTTAAGCATTTTTTAAAAAAGACTTTCAGGAAATAGGTAGCTGAAAATTGTTCGGCTACTACTAAAATACCAGAGCTAATAGAGTCAGTTACACTAGTGTTCTAGAAGAGTATGTCAAAGAGGAGGAAACCTGAAATCATATTTATTCATCAGACTGATGGATGGAGTTTTGGGATGGAATCTGTATTACCAAAGTACTGAGCATAGAGCCTTGTGCAGTATATATATGTTTAGTAAATGAATGAGGAAAATGGGTATCTCAATACAATTTTCAGGAGTGATTTCCCTTTATAAGTTAAAAATATATCATTCCATTTGCCTTAATAAGCTTCAGTACTCTTAAGATTGTTTATTGCCAGAAATAAATGGAATGTTTCTGACCTGGATATTAGTTCAGGCACATCCTTTTAGTCAATAGTTATGTAAAAAGCTAGCTGTTTTTCACTAAATTAAAGTGAAAGAAAATGCTCACTCCTGGAAGTTCAAAGAGTACTAAGAACTGGAAACTGCATTCAGTCATCTGACATGGAAGAGAACTGCAACTTATATCACTTTTAATTATCTAGTTAGATTCTATGACCCTCAACATATTAGGAAAGTAAAATCGCTTCATAATGATTATTATGTAGAAACATGAAATTTATTGGATGGACTAGCTCTAAGGTCTGAATTTTTATTAGATATATATCATTTGATCCTAAGGAAGGAAGAAAAACGCTGTTGCCCTAAGATTCTAAAAACCCTGGGACTTCTTAAAATTAAGTTTTTATTAATGTCTTTTGGTTTTTTTGAATCCCCAAAATTTCCCCCAATAGCCATTCCCCTCGCAGAGAGACATCCTATATGGCAAATGTTTTTAAAGATAAGACATAGAAGGAAAATAAGATGTAGAAGGAAAAAAATTGACAAAATTTATCAAAATTATCAATTTATCAGAAAGTCTGAAAATGTATGCAGCATACCACTCATAGACCCCCCCCCACCTCGGCAAAGGGGTGGAGAATGGTATTTTCTCATATCTCTTCTTTGGAGTTGTGCTTGCTTTTTGTAATTTTTAAAAAATTCACTTTTGATTTTTTTGTGGTTCTTTCTGTTTACATTGTTCTAGTCACTGAATTTTGTTTTTCTTGGCTCTGCTTACTTCACTTCATCAGTTCATGTAGATCTTTCCTGTTTTTCTATATTCATCATATTTGTCATTGCTTATGGCACAATAATATTCCATTACTTTCATAAATTACAGTTTATTTAGCTCTTCTCCAATTGGTGACTTTGCTATCTCAAAAAGTGCTACTGTAAAGATTTTGGAGTGTATGGGAACATTCTTCTTACCTGGGACTTATTTTTCAATAAATGGGTCCCAATTTCCTCAACTGTAAAATAAGGGATTTGGACAAAGGTCTCCTCCTGCTTTATAATTCTGTGACTATGCCTTTAATAATTTAATGTCTGTTAATCACCTCTTGAAAAGCAGTGTGGCATAATGGTATAGAGAGCAAGCCAAGAAGATAGACAACTGGCTTTTTAACCCAGGGAAAATCAGTTAACCTCTCAGTGCTGTAGGCAGTTCCCTAAGATTTTAAGTTGCAGAGGAGATGTTGACCTCTGCTTTGGTAGAAGTTTCCTCAATTGGTAGTTTCTTATTCCATGAAATCCCCAGTCTAGTTTCTTTTCCCTACGAATTTCTTGAAGATAAATATGGAGAGGAAAAGTGTGATTATAGCATATTGAAGTAAAAAAAGTTATAGTGAAATCTCAGTTGTCCAACATCCTGTCTTTGAGATGAGCCTTGTTTTGATGTAGCAAAAATAGTCTTCTTTAACAAAGCACCCTCTTGATTTCATTTTATAAACATGAAAAACATAGGTGTGACCATCCTGGGCAAACTCATGATCCAACAGATTATTGTCTATAGTAACTCCCAGAGATTTTCTGTGGGCGCCAAGATAGGTGTCCTCCTTGACACTGACTTTAAATATCTCATCTTTTCTCTGTAGCTCTTTCTTTATGCCTCTGTCATTCATAAATTGACCAAAAGTAGTGTGATGAATTGGAAAGGATACTGAACTCTTGACTTCAGACCAGGTTTCCAATTTGCCCTTTATATTCCCTCGTATGTGAATTTAGGCAAGTCACTTTACCTCACTAGATCTCAGTTTTCTCATCTGTAAAATGGGGAGGTAAGATTAGATGTTATCTTTCAACTCAAAGATCCTATGACTCCCTTTATATTTCCTGCCATTACCAGTTTCTGGGGGCACTAAGCCCTTGAATTTATGGCCTGCTATGTAAAGTAGCACTTTCTTTCATTTTTCCTTATATCTGTAAAGCTTCAAAGTGTGTCCCTTTGACAAACATTTGTTAAGAGACTCCTATTTGCCATATCTAGTATTTCAGTTTAAATTTCTCTTTTTTTCTTGCTATTTTCATTACTCTATTATTTAATGTACTGAAAAGAGTTATCTGTTGTTTATCTGAATACTGTGTACAGCCAGTGTATAATAAATATGCTGCAAATGGGCATTATGTGCTGGTTGGTTGCCTCATTCTTAACATCTTAATGAACATTTTCCTGTGATTTTCTGTAATTTATGAAAGATAAATATTATTCTGTCCTGCTTTTATTTTTCTCTTATGAATGAATAATTGTGGATAATGTTTTTCCTAGAAGAAAAGTTATTGGTAGAAAAGAATTTAGTAGTTATTTGGTAGTACTTTTTAAAGTCCCAGACACTTTCAGTGGGTTACAAGTATTAGGATATTTTCCATGCAAACTTATCTATTAAGAATTAATATCTGTCTAATTTATTCTGAAAAGCACCATGTATAATATCATTTGTAGGTGCTTAAAAATGCTATTTTACAATGATAGCAGTGACTCTAAACTTCTAACTTTGTTTTAATTACAGCTATATCTTCTTTTAATTGAAGAAGCATAACCGTTTCAAGCTTCCCTTTTACCAAACATAAAGTAACAATAAAAATCACAACACTCCTTTTTTTAAACTCAAGATAGTGAAACTTAGTCTGTGGTGTGTATTGTCGAATACAGTAAAATGCCAGGTATGTGAACTAGAAGACTGCACAAAAACTCCATTACACGAAGTGCTTTTAAATGTATTAACTCATGAATTCCTTTGAGTACTCTTCCTTGATGTATCAGCTAAAAGAAGCAGAGGGATTTATCAAAGCAACATTACATAGGAGCTATTTGGTGAAAGATTATCTATTAGACTCTTGATTTACTGTATAAATTAAAGGCAACTCTAAATATTCAAGGCAGATATCCCATTAGATTTTTCAGTCTTGAATCTTAAAAAATCACCTTTAGAAGAAATGAAATACAGAATCATAGAACAAATTGCATGAGATTTTGGAATATTTCAGATTGAAAAAATGCTTTCCCCTTAATTTTTTTTATTCTTCTGTGACTTTCTATACTTACTCAAAGACTTCATTCTTAATGTATCCTATTATTGGGATTTGTTTGTCATTAAGTGCCGCTTGAAATATAAGATGAGACAAATAATTTGCCTATGGAAAATGTGATTTATAGACAGAGGTCTTGTTATGGCCAACACTGTGTTCTGATTACAGATTAATGAAATTGAAGTTAGCCTTTGATTTTAGATAACCAGTTATATTTCACTGCATTCCCCATGAATAAAAAAGAGCAATAAAAGCTACCTTTGTCCATAGTTATGCTTTTGTTTAACTTGTTTCATACTGTCTCTAATGTTTTACTGTTTTAAGTTACTGTGAAATTATAGTTTTAAAATAGCAGAATGAGAAGGGAATTCCAAGGCACAGGCAAGGGAGAAAACATATGTTTGTGGTGGGATTTTAAAATGAGATGGTGAGATAAAGCAAAGAAGTACAGGAAGGCTATTCCAGATGTTGTGCTGCAGTGAAGGTCCTCAAACTAACAATAGTGAGATTGTATGAAATAATCTAGAAAAGGATTCAGAGTTTTCTTTCATAGTTATATTACAAAAACTCCATAACCTTTCTTGTTTTTTTTAAACCAAGTTTTTTAAATGTTATATATCACAGATGTTTTGCCTCTTTCTATATTTTTGAGATTGTTTCTCATCTAAATTAAGAACTTTAACCAATTATAAATATTGTAATTTGGATATCAGAAGTGGATGGACTTGAATTTCTAATTCCAGAAATTATGGTAATGGGTCATGGTTTGTAATGGACCTATAAGAGTTGATTTACTTCTATTTTATACCCACCCATTATGATAGTTTTCTTACAAAATCAAAATGCTAACAACCCTTTGAATTGTTACAGAATTTATTTAAATTCTTCAGTATGATTACCTTGCAGTTTTTGTGTATATCCAATAATTGATGAGATCCTTAAATTTCACCTTTTGCAATCATTCATCATGCTCATTTCTGCCTTTAAAGTCTTATAGGCATTTGAGCTCTTACAAACTAGAATAAGAATGAAATTCTAGGATACTGAACAAAACTTATACCTAATTATATTTGTGCTTTTCCCTTTCCTTATTTCTTTTACTTTTTTACTTCTTCACTCTTCTCTGCTCCCAACTCCCACTCCTGTGGGTTCACATACTTGTAAATAATGATCTAATAATAAGAGCTAACATATATAAATCACTTTAAGATTTGTAAACCATTTTATATATGCTGTCTCATTTTTTGCTCACCACAGCCCTGGGTCAAAAAATTATATGCTACATGTATGTAGTAAATTCATTCAACAAACATTTATTAAATACCTGTTATGTGCCTCATGAGCGTGCCTTGTTATTGGTGTATGGTATTTCCAGAAACTCCTGGGATTTTCTTAGTAAATTTCAATATAGTCAATATCGTCTTTTTACCTCTTTAAATAATATTGCAATCAAATACACTCAGATACAGAAGTTTCTGAAGTGTAGGTGTTGGTATAGCAGTTTAAATCTCCATTCATTCAGACATGTGCTGACTGAATGAATTATTGCCAGTTTTCCCCCAGTAGTTTTCTTCTGTATGTTTTCACTCACATCCTTGCCTGATTCTGTTTAGTAACATCAGTAATTCTGATGTTAAACTATTAATTAGCTCTGTGACCTTAGGGAAATCCTTTCATTTCTAAACCTCAGTTTCTTCATCTTCAGGTGAGAATAAAACCTACCTAATCTGATCCCACAAAATTCTTATGAAGATTTAAGATGTGAAAATATTTTTAAAGTACAATTACAAATTTGTAGTAGTTTATGTCTTAGGTAGAGGTATCAAATTTGGGGGTCCACTCTGTGACATAAGCAAAATTCTCCAGTGTAGCCAGAACCAGATTAAAATGTAACTGGGCACTACGATCTATATGAGTTTGACACCACTGTCTTAAATTATTGGAAGTTAATATAGTGGATGATTTTCCTTTGTACACTAATAACAGTAACAACAATGAGAAAAGAAGTTTTTTTGCAGAGCACTTGTTTTGTTTATGTATTTTCTGGTGTTTTGGTCAAATGAGAAAGTTGGACTAGATGATCTTCAAGGTACCTTCCAGCTGTAAATCTGGTCCTATGAGGCTTACAGTCTTGTGAATATTAAGTAGTTCTTTTGTATTAGAGTGCTGTGAGGAAATTTTTTAAGCCATGTTGGATAAAAAGGGGAAATTATTTTGCCAAATGAATTCAGCTCAGAGGCATTCAGAATTTTCATTCTGTCCACAACTTCATGTGACCTGAGATACATTATATAAACTTTTCTTTATTTCCTTGTCTCTATCTATAAAAAAAATCAAGGAGAAAGATATAGAATGCCCTAATTTAAGACACTTTTCAATCTCAGAGATCTATTAAAATGCAAATTGTTACTGTTAATACTATATACTGTATGGACAGAGATTACACATTCCAAGGAGGGGACAATCAGCTTACCTAGGAAGACGTTTGCTCTATAAAAGTATCCTTGGTGATTAAAGATGCTCAAATTACCCTTACAGTTGTCTGAATACCTGGAGTAATTTCATTTCTTCAGCTTTGGCCCTTCCTTTAATTTAAACGAAGTTTAAGTTTAAAGAAATTTTTTTTGCTCAAGTGGCCAAAAAAACCCCAAAACCAAACAAAAATAACATAGCACTTCATTAAGAAACATTCTTATTGTTCTGAAATTTAAACAAAAATGTTTAATTTCAGAACAGTAAGAAAGGACTTAACTCACTTTCTAAGGGAAAGAAACCAAGAGCAAATGAAATCACCTTACCATTGAGACTTAGTCCTAGAAGGTACATATTCGTAGAGAGGGCTAAGAAAGATGTTTGCAGAGATCAGCTGAAACATAGTTACATCAGAATACACATCAATATATCATGCTTTTGGCTGGCTCACCTTTTCTTCTTTGAATATATTATTGTAGTGGTTTCTGTAAACTAATCTTGAATATAACCTTCGATCATCTGTCTAATAAGATGATTCATGCTGTGAGATGAAACATCATAGTTTAGGTTCTAAAATTGCGTTTTAAAAAATGGGAGTATTTAATCCTCCCTTTTGTGGATTAATTTCTACTCTATTACTGTTTGCAGTTTATTTCAGGTATTGCAGATTATCTGTATATAGCAGTAAACCTTGAATTGAAGATTTTAAGAATCCTTTTAGCTGGATAAGGAAAAATTTATGTAAGCATTTATTGAAAATGACAGCGATAGATTATTCTCCTAATAAATGTGATATGTAATGATAATTGGAGATGCCTATATGGAGTTTGTGTAGTTCCTGTGGCCACACAGCTGGTTTGGCTGCTGGGGGTTGGAGTGAGAGAGGGAGGGAGTGCTACTTTATAAGACCAAGTGTTTGGGCTAAATAAGTATCACTGTTAAGGAGAGATAATGGTAATAACAGGGCTTTTTTTCCTTTCCGCCACAGACTCAGCCTTGGATTAGCACTGAGGGTAGGTCTAGAGCCCAGGCAACAATGGGTTCTGCATTGTTGAGGAGGAAAAAGGGTAGACATTCCAATGTTGGCAGGTGTGAAAGGGGGATAAAGGCCATGTAGTTCCTCAGTCTTCCTAGCTAAATCTGAGGTGCTTAGGTAGCCATTTTTATGTAAGCTTAGCATGTGTAAGTTGAAGTCTGCCTTAACCAGTTTTTACAGTAGAAATATACATATTATTGCTAACAGATTTATCCCTTATTAATCTCTCTTTCGAACCCTTGCCATGACTTGTCATTATAGGTACATGTCAACATATGTTGTATACACATGCACACACTCAGACACACATACATACACATATATATGCACACACATATTTTATCATGTTGTATAATATATTGACACATTTTTAATCAGAATAACAGCAACAGAGTGGCAAAGCCTTTTCAGGGATAGGTTAACCATTATCCTGATAGAATTGTAAAGATCAAGTTTTATGTAAATTAGTTAAAAGGCAAAGACTTTTCTCTGAGGACATTGTTCATTCACAAAAACTGCATTTTAGATTTACATTGTAAACAAATGCAGTTTCATCTAAACTAGCACGATTTTAAAAATCATTAAGAAGCATTTTATATAAGATTGCTTAAATAATAAAATGGCCAAGAAGTCTATGAGGTATCTCCATTCCTTCATAAGGAAGATTTTTTATTTTGCCAATATAAAGGTTATATTATTTTACTGAAAAGCTTTTTCTGTGTTCCGCTTAAGAAGTTGCTGAAAATGATTGAATGAAAATACTTTAATTAAGCATTTACCATGCACCAGGCACTAAGCTAAACATTGAGGATACAGAAATAAAAGAGCTTCTTCTCTCAAGATGATTACATTCTAATGGGGGACTAAACATGTACTAGGAAATGGTGGCTAAGGAAGTGTGTTTTGGTCTGGAAGCTATAGGGATGGTGAGTGAAGTTACAGAATAGTGAGTTTTTTCACCCATTTCAGAAACAGTGATAGTGTTCATTTGATTACTATTCCCTAAGCCCAAATTGAAAAGCATGGGTGATGGGAGGAAGGTTGCTCTTGGTTATAACACATAGTGGCATGGTCAGATGATCACCATGTTGAAGCATGGTTGGGAGTTCTGGATCCAGCTAGATATAATGAACCCACTTCATCAATTAGAGCAGCATAGCTCCAACACTGAAGTTCTAGGAGCAGCAGTAGAAAATACATATATTCATGTTTGTGTCATGTGAGTGGGTGGGTGTGGGTGTGTGAAAGAGAGAGATTTGGGTGGGGTTTGGAAATGGAAAGAAATTGGTCATAAGATTTTTAGGTAACCACTAGGCGGTTATGCTTTTGCCTGTGTCTGGTTAGTTGATCAATAATAGAAAAATAGACAGTGTAAAAGTCATTAGAAAAGCAGTTCCTCATTAGATAAGCCAAAAATGCCACCTTAAATCTTGAAATTTTAGCTTTATAACTGTTTTTTTCTAATTTTCTTTTTAGGGCAGCCCAGAAACTTGCAGGACCTGTGCCGAATTAAAATTCGCCAATGTATAGGCCTTCAAAACCTAAAACTACTTGATGAACTACCAATTGCCAAGGTCATGAAAGACTACTTAAAACACAAATTTGATGATATCTGATATCAGTGGGACATCATGAGCAAGATTAGGAGATATATACCAGATACTTAAAAGGCTTGTTGCCTTGCACAAAGTATATCCTATGCAATTTCTGATTTGCTGTGAAGTCAGAAGGCAGGTATACACTTCGGGTTTTTTGTTTGTTTTTCACTGTAGGGGAGGGATTTTTTTTTTTACCACATGCTAGAAGGTCTTAATTTTGGTTTCTTGGTCCAAGTTTAAAAGGTCCAAGCTTTCTATACAATATTGCATTTAGAAAATTGTTGTGTTTGTTGTTATTGTTGTTGGGTTTTTTTTTGTTTTTTTTTTTAATGAAGCGTGCAGGTTTGGAATAGAGAATTTACCCTTTTCAGAATGTTTATGGTTTCCATTGGCACGCATGGTATTGTAAACCAGCTGAGCAGTTATTAAGCTGAGTGAGGTTTGGAGGTATAGTTTTATCTGGGGGGGTCCAGGGATATGCTGGAAAATGCCATAAGAAATTTTAAAATAAATACAGTCACCCCATTCCATTTTAATGAATACAAATTGGCTGTTTTATACAGTTCTTTTCCTAATTGCTATAGCTAAGATACCATAAATCTAGTACCTCGGCTTTTCTGTTAGTGTGCTCGTGTTTTTAACTTTGTTTTTTAATAACAGTAGTACACTACACAGAGACATTGTGTCTCACTTTCTCTTTGTCTCTAGTTGAATATGTTCTTTAAAAAAAGTTAATGGGAAAGAAAATAACTTTATAAAGCTAATCTATTCTGTTTCTAAAACAGTGCCTCCGGTGCAATAACCTTTCTGGTGTATTTTTTACATTGTTTTATTTAATGTTCATCATTCCATAGCCAGCTTAGATATGTCCATGAAAGTAGGAACTGACTGCCACTTTAATTTTTTATTGCCATACCATAATACATTGATTGAAGTTTTGATTTTAACATCTTTCCTGGATACATACTTTTACTTCACTCCAAGCATAGATTTCACACTCATGTTGGTAGGTCTCTTTAAAAATGTAGTCCAAAATTTGATGAAAACATTTTGCTTCAATACAGTTAAATAATTTGGTATAGTTTCAATTTTTTTTTCTGATTAAATTGTAATAAAATGTCTGTGGGGTACATATTTAGTAAATCCACGTAATTCATAATACAATAACAAAATTTACTCTATATTTTGAAAATTATTATACTGAATGGTTTTATTTTCTAAGTTGACCGGGCACATATTTGCACTGTAAACATAAGACATGATGAAGTGTCTTAGTAATTGACAAGATTTCTGGGACCCATAAAGATCTGAGATGATGCCCTTGGAAATGTTTTCTGCACATGCTTTGGCATCATATTAGCTTCAGGATGTCATCGTTCTTAATGTTTTTGTAGACTTTTCACAGTTTTAGGTACTGGTAATGAGTTTGTTATCAGAAACTTAGGTGCTGAAGCAGTTATTATTTTCTGTATTGCTAGTTTCAGATCAGAAAATGTGAGGGAAATGGTTTAACCGAAAAATGTAGCTAAATTCAGAATTAGGCCTCCACTTTGGCTTTATCTCTCTAGAGCCAGAAGTAGTAGCTTAAGCACAAAGCTTAATGGTAGTGTGAATGCACAATATCCAGTGGCAGTGAGGATTATCTTACTGTGTTGTGCCTAGGCAGTGAGCAGGTTTTCAAAAATGGAGACCTATAGAAAGAAGAGATAGATAATATGATTCATAAAGCTTTTCAATTTCAGGATACCAGTTAAAAAGTGGCCTAATTCAGTAATGACTGAAGAGTTATTATCACTTGGGCATAGTGGGATTTGAATTGGTCTGTGCTTTTCATAGTAAAAAAGTTATATGCCTCCCAAAAATGGTCTCCAAAGAGAGGTCAC
This sequence comes from Phascolarctos cinereus, assembly GCF_003287225.1. Classification (NCBI taxonomy): domain Eukaryota; kingdom Metazoa; phylum Chordata; class Mammalia; order Diprotodontia; family Phascolarctidae; genus Phascolarctos; species Phascolarctos cinereus. The sequence goes on from NW_027555736.1 coordinate 133,923,825, forward strand.
ATACTTAATAAAGGGGGAGTCTGAAATTAACTGCCTTCTCATTCCATTAGGTGATTCCCAGGACAGGGATTAATAATGGTCAAAGAGGGACACTTGAATTGTCTGAGTCCACCTGGTTCCTCTCCATGTATGTCACAGTGTCTAGTCCTATAATCTGAGGAAATTGCAGCACCTGGGTATGATGAGGTGAGGGTAGGATGGCATGGGAGCCTTGCACTCTTTAATTTCTTGTCATTCCAGAGCAGTAATGTTAGTTATCTTAAACATAAGATTATTCCCCCATAATTGTTAATTTATTAATTTAGTTTAAAATTTTTCTTCCCCCATTTTGATTCAAAAGTGTTACATCAGTATTTTCTAAGCTGATTTAGCCACTGAGTTTTAGTCAGGGAGTTCCAGATAAACAAATCAGATTAAGGTAAATTCTTTGTTCTGTGTTGCTGCTGTGACTTCAGAAAAATTATGAGATCTTCCTGAAAATGAAATTTCTATTTAATGAAGAATTGTATAATTCCATTATTTATTTGAAATTTGATTATTCTGGTAACTTAAAAAGAACACTTTATTTTGTTGTTGTTAACAAAATCCCAATCATATATCACATTTAACAATATCTAAAATTTATCTAGGTAATTGGTCAAATTTATTGATTAAAATGCTAGTCTGTATTTTAATTTGATTTACATGGAGCCATTCTGTTGTCACAATTTGGATAGAAAGAACAAGGACTTTTAGAAAACAAACTGATTTGATTATACCAGAAAATCTTGACTACAAAAAGTTGAGGCCATATTATAATTTTCATTGATACTCATAGTTTTCTTTTAAACTACTTTATTTAACTTATTACTAAACCTTTAAAAAATATATTTGGCAAATACACCAAAGACGCAGGCGAGTAAAAGATTATGATCATTAATGAACTGCAAACCTCATCCTTTAAAACTAAGCAGAGTGTTTTGTAAATATTTGTGTTTATAAATGTACAGCAGAGTAAGAGTGTTTTTTAGATTATTTAATTCCCATATTTCTAAACTATTTACTACGTTATAGTCCATATTCGTTAGTTTGAAAGGCTTTTGACTGTTTTGGTTTTTAATTCATTATCACTCATGCTTGGAACAGCACTTCAGCTAAAGAATGTAGTGTTCTGGCTGGAGTTGGCAGTAGCAGAAGTGCACATCTGGACAAAGAGGAGCATGATTCATTTCTCATACACACCCTGAAAGAGAAGAGAATGTGTAGTTTGATTACCAGAGTGGACCATGAGGAAATTGAAATTCTAACTTTTCTGCAAAGTTGCTCACTAGCCCAAAATGTGATTGGGATAAGAACAACTTCCAATTTGCCCACAAATTTAGCTTCCATGTAACTCCTTGTGTGTTATATCATAATGTATTTTGTTCTTCCTTTGTAATGTAAGTTTTGTTTGGGTCAATTTGAATTTAAAAAAAAAAACCTAAACCTGGTTTAAAAAATATTGGAGCCTTGTCCTATTTATTTCTAGTTTGTTTTAACTTTTTTATTTGCAGCCGTTTTATGAAGAAAAAAGTGAACCACTTTTCGTGTATCAGCATTTTGACTGAGCAGGAATATTGTAAGACCATGATATTAGGAACTACTGCTAATGTAGATAAAGTCATCAAATATTAATGTCTTGTTCAAGTGAACTTCATCATCTAGCCGTGACTCTCTAAACCAGAAATATGTAATCTCCAAAAGTCAAAATATATTCATCTACTTATACAAAAGATGACACAGCACCAAACTTTTGGGGGAAAATTCAACCACTGGTTTTGTATGTACCATACAGAAAAGGATAAGGTTTGGCTCACACATTGCTTAACATACAAAAAGGTATATTGAAACAAGTTAATTAGTTTGAGGTAGTTTAATAGATCTCAAAGAGAAGGAAGCAAAATGGCTCTTTGAACTCACAAACCACATAGCCAGATTAATGTAGAGGAGGGAGGTAGTTGAAACTCTAGCCATTGATTCATCATGTCCTTGAAAAGGAAATTCTATATAGTATATCAGCTTAAAAAATAAAAAACACCCTCATGCAAACCTACTCAATGCCTGGCTTATTGAAGGCCATGAATGTGTATTTGAAACTAAGTCTGATGAAGAACAACAGGTGGGTCAAATTTGGAAAATTACTGAGTTGTTTGGAAGTCTAATTTCAGTCCTATTCATGTGTTATGTAAGAACCCCATTTGTTTTTTCAGCTGAAAGATGGTTTATAAAAATGGTTTGACAGCTGTTGACTTAAGAGATTATCTGTTTGATAAAAACATTTGCAAGTCCCATACAGTTGGGTGTTGAAGATGAAATTAAATGCAACTCTACCTTGTTTGGTTAAACTCAGTATATAGAAGATGTTCTTGGGTTACTTGAGTATAAGGAAAGAAGTTGTATAGTTTTAAAATGATTTTCATTAATTTAAGTACTAGTAAAGATTTTAAATTCTTACATTCAGAAATTTTGAGTTTCAAGGCTAAGTGGTAGATATGGAGACCTGAAAAATAGTAATTAACTTTCCTTTATCACTCATCTAATTTTGTGCTAAGGATAGCTTGAGATTTTTTTATAAATTATATGTATTTACCAGAAGATATTGGCATATTTTATGGATGTTCTTTTACCTTCTGAAAATACTGTTGATGCATGAGCAATTTTTACTGTTTTTACTTGAGGCAGATTTTGAGAAATTTGTCCATTGGATAAATGGCGAGATAGGAGAGTAGTAGCCTAAAAATAATACCTTGGGGTCCTTTTTTCTGCAGTCCTTGGTTTTCTTTCTTGACATGTTGCTCTCTGAAAATGGTGCCTTGCATATAGTGGGTGCTCAATAAATAGTTTTTATTAGACTAATTGTGAATGTGCCCTGTTCACGTATCCGTGCTACATTTCAATTCAGTACCAAAGAGGTAAGTTATTAATGAATATTGGAGATTGATAATACGTTTCAAATAACCAAATGAGGCAAAGTATATGTCCTGTATTGCTGATACCTTAAAATTGTGAAAAATATTCCTCTCTAATGAAAACATGCATTATATTTGACATTTTGTCATTTGTGCATCTTAAAAGTAACATTCCTTTGGATTAAAATTCTTTTGGTTTACAGGTATAATTTTAGTTAGAAAATTGGTTTGAAATGAATACATATGCAAATGCATTTCAAGTATGATCACCTTTTAATAGTCATAAGTAATATAGTGACTCATTTTTTGGTGTGAAACAAAAATATTTAAATTTCAGCAGAATGACAGTTGAGCTTAGATAATGGGTATCAATTGAAACTAGGAGATAACTATTATATGATGAATAGATATAGACTGTGAGTGAAACAGTGGTAATCCGGCTGTGGACACTTCCTATATTATCTGGCAAATAGATGCAGATCTTTTCTCCTCCTAGTTTTGGGGCTGATAGCTATTTTCTTCCTTCCTAGTAGTTTCAAATTAGGTCAGTATTCAATGTTTTTTCCCACCTTGATGCCTCTTTTTCTCTTTTCCTCCTCTCCTCACTCTTCCCCCCCCCCCAATTATAGAAGAACAAGTTACTGGAGATGATACTTGCATAAAATTAGTTTCAAAAATATTCACTCCCTTAGTTTGCTGATGACTTAATTTTTTACTAAGGCCCAATCACTTTTACCTTAGAAGGTAGTCTGGATTCTGCATTAAATACTGGGAGTTTTTATTACCACTTATTTTCCATTAGTTACACTAAACTAGAGAATATCAGTCATTAAAGATTTACATTCATTAAGTACATCTTATATGCCAGGTGTTGTGCTAAGTGCTAGGGATAGAAAAAGAGGCAAAAGTCCTAGCACTCAAGCTTAGTCTAATGGGGGAGACAACAAGCAAACAAACACAAACAAGATATGTACAAGATGAATAGGAAATAATCAAGGGAGAGAGGCAGTAGAATTAAGAAGGGTTTGGAATGGCTTCCTGTGGATGGAATTTTAGTTGGGACTTAATGGAAACCAGGGAAGGCAGTAGGCAGAGATGAGGAGGAAGTGCATTCCAGGCAAGGGGGACAAACAGAAAATGCCCTTATGTACACTTTAGTTTTTTAGTGGGCATAATCTCCTGTGTATTATTCCTAATGGTATTCACTTCTACTCAGAGCAATTAATATATATGTGTGTGTGTGTGTGTGTGTGTATATATATATATATATATACATACATATATATACATACATACATATATATATACATATATATGTATGTATATATATGAGACAGTGTTACACCATGTAACTACTATTGAGTGTTCTTACACTGAGTGACATACTACTGAGTAGTGTTAAGTGAGAAATAATTGTGTGGGCTTATCTAATATCTTGGACTCTTATTACATGTGACTGATTAGCAGTGGTAATTTGCTGTTTCTCCATTACATTCAGATTGTGAAATGTCTAACAGTGACATTTATTTATTATATTGAGAAAGTTTACCAAGTTCATTACAAAAACCGATACCCAATTCCTCCACAAAGTCCTTTTTCAGTGCCGTCAGCATGTTGTGGTCATGAACGTGCAAACTTTAGCAGCTACAATGCTTGAAGGGTTATGAGTAATCTAAGGCAAACACTGCTTTCAAAGTCTAACCTAGATAGGCACAGAATGGTTTATCACCAGTGGGCTGGATGTGTGGTGATGAATTTATTTGACTGTTGAGCCATGAAACACAAAAATCTAAAATAGCCTTCAATCCTACACAATCCCTTCCATGTCACCATACTGGTGGCAGAATAGAAAAGGATGCTAAGAATCACAAGTTTTAGATCTTCAATGAGTGTTCATTGTGCACTTGAAATTCTGTTGATATCCTCTCCAATGACCAATGAGAGCATACTAGTGAAGGAGACTATCAATCTCATAAAACCAGAAGACAAAAGGAAAGTGTGCCAAAATAAAAGAATGAGTTATATGTATTTGTTAAAAGGGATTTGTTTGTTTTTAGTGGGAGGAGGTAGGAGGGAGATAAATGCTTATTCATTGAAAAAACAATTTTAAAGCATGTAAAGGAATTGGCAGATTTAATTTTAGACAATATTTCAAGAGATAATTGGTTATGTCATGTTCTATTCATAATTTTAAAAAAAATTCTACTAGTGTAATTGTGTGAGTGACCTGACATGACCTAAAGTCACTAGTAGGAAAGGAACATACTTTTCCCTATCCACTAAAGCCTTTATTTTGTCTTTAAAATTGCCTCTCCAATTGTGTTTATTCATGACAAATGCACCCATACATTTATATTGACATGGACCCAGCCTTTCAGTTTTTACTTTTCCCTTTTTGTCAGATCACAGTCCCTGAAGGCCTAGAAAATGGTTAATTGGGGTGGGGATGTGGGTAGGGGAGGGAAACAGGGAAGAGAGACGTGGTTTGGGGCTGGACTCTTATAAGTTCAGAAAAAGGCCTTTTGAGCAGTTTAAGAGAGCCAGTGGGCACAGTGGTCCTCAGGGGCAGAGGCTTCCTGAAGAGTGAGAGAAATGGACAAATATGAGGGTTGTGGAGCTAGGAATGACAAGATTTGGCAGTTGAAGTGTGGGGTGAATAAACGCAGCTAATAATATCACAGAGGTAGTGAGCCACAAGGATGGTGGTGTTCTAAGCAGAAAAAGGAGAATTCAGAAAACCTTGATCTTGCTACACAGACATGATAGCCAAACTTCTTAGCAGTTTTTTTTTCCAAAGCGTGGTCCCTAACCCACTCGAGGACTGTGGCATGACCCCAAAGGGTATTTGATTAATTAGAGTGGAAGGATAGAGTCACATCTCACACTGCCTGAGGCAGTCAGTTCTGGGTGTCTCCAGTGTGTCCCCTATATAAATCACATGTGCCCTTTACAAGTCAAGATGCTCTAGCAGAGGTTCCCAAAGTGGGTGATACCTCCTCTGGGGGACACTGGAATGATGGGGGAGGGGGTAGTGGTAGCTTCTTGCGTAATAAGGGGGCAGTGGAAGCATAAGGAAAGAAAAGACAATTTTGAAAAACCGTTTGTACATGTTTCATCTGTTGTATAACAGTTAAAATCATAGTGATGACATTATTTTCCAAATAAACATACAACATGCAAATTATAACCTATCATTGGTCAAGTCCACCAACAGGTCTTAACGAGCAGTTGTTGGCAGGCTAGCATGTTGTACATTGTCTTGGAAGAAATATGTGCATGTAATGACTTGTTACAATATGATACTCTATGGTTACCTGATGTAATATTACATCAACAAAATTTCAATGCAGGAAAAATACCTACAAATTTACAACAAATTATTAAATTTAAGATGTATCATTTAACATGTGTGTGTATGTATAGAAATGATGCAAATTACAAAAAAAAAAACCTGCTAAAGGATTAAAGAAAGTAGTTTTCCAGGGAGGTGCTGACTAATTTTTTTCAAAAGGGGTCAGTAGGCCAGATAAGTTTGGGAACTGCTCTAAGGGAAGGGAGAGAGCACTAAGTGCCTGCTATGTGCCAAGCACTATGCTAAGCGCTTTACGAATGTAGGTCCTGCTTCATCCCTGTTTTATAGATGAGGGAAATTGAGCCAGACAAAGGTTAAATGACTTGTGCAGGTTCACACAGCTAATAAGTGTATGAGACTGAATTTAGACTCTGGTCTTCCTAACTCAAGTCCCAATGCTGTGTCCGCTGCACCACCTACCTGTTTCTTGTGGCACACCCAGACCACCAGCTCCAGAGCTTGGCAACTTCTAAAAAGATAACATGCCTCAAAAGCTTCTCTATTTGTATACAAAGAAGAGATATGTTCCTATATATGTACTCTTTCTAGCTAGGTTACAGCGAGTTATGAAAGTGTAGAAGTCTTGACTAGAGGAATGAGGGAGTGGGGATCTTGTGTAAAATGGAATCGAGTTGATTACCAGTCAAATAAAATTAGCCAATGCTAACATCTTTCCGAGAAATCTTAAGAACTCAAGACCCTCTAAAACAACATACACTTTTTTTAGATTTTGTAATCATAAAAAGTAATTTTAACATTTTTTTAAAATTTTGAGTTCCGTGTTCTCTCCCTCCTGTTTGCTAAGAAGGGAAGCAACATGATATCAATTATACATGTGAAACCATCCAAAACATTTCTGTATTAGTTATGTCACAAGAGAGCAAGAAAAATAAAGTGAGAAAATTATACTTCAGTTTATACTGAGCTCATCAGTTCCTTTTGGCAGTAGATAGCATTTTTTGTCATGAGTACTTCAGAATTGTCTTGGATCATTGTACTGATCAGAGTAAGTCGTTCACATTTAATCATCATATTGTTACTGTGTACAATTATGTCCTACTTATGCTCATTTCGTATCAATTCATGTAGGTGTTCCCAGGTTTTCCTGACACTATGCCCCCTCATCTTTTATAGTGCAATAGTTTTCTATCATAATCATATGCCACAACTTGTTCAGCCATTCCCCAATTGGACATTCCCTTGATTTCCAATTCTTTGCAAACGCCAAAAGATCTGCCATAAATGTTTTTGTGCATATAGGCCTTTTCCCTTTACATTTCTCTAATTATTACTGACTTAGATAATTTTTATATGACTATAGATAGCTTTGATTTCTTCTGAAAACTGCCTGTTCATAGCATTGGACCAATTAACAACTGGAAAATGGTTCTTACTTTTATAAATTTGACTGTTCCCTATATACATGAGAAATAAGGCCTTTGTTGGAGAAACTTGTTTAAATTTTTTTTTATATTCATTGCAGCATCTCTTAGCAAAATGTAATTTCCTTGATTGTCTCTTTTAATTAGGTCTGTTTTTTGCTATTGCTCTGACATCATGATTGTTACCACTCTTTTTTTTTTACTTCAGCTGAAACATAATAGATTCTGCTCTAGCCAACATGTTGTTGGATTCTGACTTCTAATCTATTCTGCTTTCCACTTCTGTTTTATGAGTGAATTCATCTCATTCACATTCACAGTTACCATTACTATGTGTTTCCCTCCATCCTATTTTCTTCTGTTTATCTTTCTTTTTTTTTTATTTTGTCATTCCTCAGAAGTCTGTTTTGCTTCTGACCACTGCCTCCCTTAATCTATCTTCCTTTTTATCACCTCTTCTCTTTCTCTCATCCCCTTCCCATCCTACTTCCCCCATTTCCTCCTCCAGTATAAAAGCTCTTCTTTGTGTGATTCTTTTAGATGAGATAGTTTTTCCCATTCTTCCTCTCCCTTCTTTATCCCAGTGCATCCCTCTTTCTTAGCACTTCATTTTTTTTAGATCATCCCAACAAAATCAACTTGCCCTCCAGCCCTGACTACATTGACTACTTTTAATTTCCCTAATAATGATAAAGTTCTTTCTATCTTCCTGTACAGGAATGTAGTAAACATTTTAACCTTATTGAGTTCCTTGTGATTTCTCTTTTGTGTTTACCTTTTTATGTTTCCATTGAGTCCTGTGTTTGAATGTCAGATTTTCTATATATCTCTGGGTTTTTTCATCAAGAATGCTTGAAAGTCCTCTATTTCATTAAATATCCATTATACTCAATTTGGCTGAGTAGTTTATTCTTGGTTGTAGTTCTAGCTTGTTTTTTGGTATATCGTTTTCCAAGCCCTCCACTCCTTTAATTCCTGACTGTGGCTCCATGATATTTGAATTGTTTCTTTCTGACTGCTTACGTTATTTTCTCCTTGACGTGGGAGCTCTGTAATTGGCTATAATATTCCTGAGAGTTTTCATTTTGGGATCTCATTCAGAAGGTGATCAATGCATTCTTTCAATTCCTATTTTACCTTCTGGATCTAAGCTATCAGGGCACTTATTTTCTTGAAACGTGATGTCTAGGTTCTTTTTTTTATCATAGCTTTCAGACAGTCCAGTAATTCTTAAAGTATCTCTCTTCAAACTATTTTCCAGTTCAGTTGTTTTTCCACTTAGACATTTCGCTTTTTATATTTTTTCATTCTTTTGACTTTGTTTTATTTATTTCTTGATGTCACATTATCTTCTAATTGTTCAATTCTAATGTTTAAGGAATTATTTTCTTCAGTGAGCTTTTGTACCTTTTTTTTTTCCATTTGGCCAATTCTACATTTTAAGGAGTACTTTCCTTAGTGAATTTATGTACTTCCTTTTCCATTTGGCCTATTCTGGTTTGGTTTTGGGGTTTTTTTAGGTAATTGGGGTTAAGTGACTTGCCCAGGGTCACATAGCTAGTAAGGGTCAAGTGTTTGGTCTGAGGCCGAATTTGAACTAAGGTCCTCCTGACTTCAGGGCCGGTGCTCTATCCACTACGCCACCTAGCTGCCCCTAGCCTATTCTGTTTTTAAGGTGTTATTTTCTTTAGCATTTTTTGGGCCTCTTTTTTTTTTAAATTTTATTAATTTATTTTGATTTATCAACAATCACTTCCATATGCTTTTGAGTTGAAAATTTTTCTCCCCCTTTCCCCCCTCCACCCTCCCCAAGACAGCGCACAATCTGATATAGACTTTACATTTACATTCCTATTAAACATATTTTCACATTAGTGAAGTTGTAAGTAAAAATTAAAACCTATAGGAGGAACCATCAGAAAGATGAAACAAAACTCAACAGAAGGTACTGTCTCTTTCCTCCTGTAACTCCCTGAACTTCTCCTCTAAGAATTTGGATGCTATACCATTTGGTGCATATATGTTTAGTAATGATATTACTTCATTGTCTATGGTGCCTTTTAGCAGGATGTAGTTTCCTTCCTTATCTCTCTTGATTAGATCTGTTTTTGTTTTTGCTTTATCTGAGATCAGGATTGCTACCCCTCCTTTTTTTACTTCAGCTGACACATAATATATTTTGCTCCAGCCTTTTACCTTTACCCTGTATGTGTCATTCTTTTTCAAATGTGTTTCCTGTAAACAACATATTGTAGGATTATGTTTTTTAATCCATTCTGCAATCTGTTTCCTTTTTATGGGAGAGTTCATCCCATTCACATTCACAGTTATGATTACTATCTGTGTCTTTTTCTCCATCCTTTTTCCCCCCATTTAAGCTTTTCTTTCTCCTTTTTCCTTTCCCCCCTTCACTAGTGTTTTTGCTTTTGACCACCGCCTCCTTCAGTCCCTCCTCCCTTTTATTATCCCTTTCCCTTTTCTTCCCCTTTACTCTTACTGCTTCTTCCCTCCCTTCTCTCCCCCCACCACCACTTTTCTTTCCCCTTTTCCCTCCTGCTGCCTATAGGGCAAGTTAGATTTCTATACCTAACTGATTATGTTATGCCCTTGAGCCAAATCTGATGAGAGTAAGATTCAAATATGTGCCTCCTTCCTTAAGCTATTAATTCTCTTTTCATTATTTTCTTGCATCACTCTCATTTCTTTCCTCATTTTTTTTCTACCACTCATCACTTTTACTTTTTCAGGAATTATTGTTGGACCTGTGTGCAGTTTTCTTTGAGGCTTTGCTTGTAGCTCTTTTCACATTGTTGTCTTCTAGGTTTGTATCTTAGGCTTCCCTGCCACTGTAGTACATTTTTACAGTCATATTATTTTGTTGTTGTTTGCTTATTTTTCCAGTCTATCTCCTAACTTTTATTTTATGCTAAAGTTGGGCTCTGCTCACATGCAGGTAGAGAGGCACCATCCCAAGCTTCAGGCTTTTTTGTGCTGCTATTTTCAGAACTAGTTCTGGGGTCTGGAAATTTTCAGTGCATCCAAGGTAATGTGATCCAGGGAGAGATGTGCTTACTGCTCTCCTGGCTTATACTCTGGTCTTTATCCAAAAAGGGCCCTTGCTCCCCTGCAGCCACAAATACTAGCTCTCCTTGTTGCCTTGGAACTGTGACTTTATCCCTCCCTGCTTCCTTGTGATTGACCACAAGCATCTCCTCTTCATCTTGGAACTGTGACCACCCAAAACTATATCCTTGGAACTGTGACTCAGGGCAATAGAATTGGCAAACAGCACCAACTCTTGCATCCAGTGCCAGAAAAGAGTCCCCTGTAATCTCTTTCTGAATAGTTGTCCAATCCCTTTATTGTCTCTGGACTGAGAGCTTGTGAAGCTGCTGCCACCACTGTCACTGCCACCTCTACCTCCAAAGCCCACCACTTGTGTTGCCACCATGTGTGCTCTAGGCTGCCCCTACCCTAGTGTCACAGGCCTTTCCTGCTGACCTGAGTTTTCTTATGCTGGAAAAATGTCTCACCCTGACCTTTTGTTGGGTTTGCTGCTGCAGGATTTTATTTGAGGTGTTATTTTTAAGTTGTTTGGAGGAGAATGTTGGGAGAGTTCAGCTGGGTTGCTACCATAGTTGTGTTCCTCAGACCATCTCAGGTAAGAAACTTGTAGTACTCAGACCAGGAGAGCAGTGCACAGACTTTATTCTGGGTGAGACTACTTTGGGAAACCTTGTAAGTCCTTAGCCTGGACTCTTCCTGAGATCCTGAAATAATACAACACTCAATGCTCCCCACGAGCACCATCAGGACCCAAGAGAACACGAAACAGGACTGAGCAAGGCCCAGCCGTTATCCCCAAAAGTGAACAATGTGTCCCTAATGCAGAGTCCAAAGTCAGGAAGTAAGGCTGGAAGAGTGAGCCAAAACAAGTCCTGTCATGAAGAGCTATGATGGTGGGAGAGGTGATCAATATACAAACATAGAAAAAAGTGACCCTAAACATCTAATAAGCAAAACTTTGAAGGAAGACACAGCTTGGGTACAAGTTCAACTATAATTCCTGAATGAAATGAGCCAAGAGATCAGGTGGGTTTTTTTTTGGGGGGGTTGTTTTTTAAGAACTAAAGATGAATTTATAAATGAAATGGGTGCTAAAAAAAAGTGTTTCATAAATCACTCATGATTTGGCAGCCACCACGAAAAGGGATGTACAGTTTGGAATACAATATTCCAGAAATGTAAAAGATACAGATTTGCAACCAAGAATAACTTACCTAGCAAAATAGTATAATCCTACAGGGGGAAACTTGAAAAAGAAATGAGAGATATGAATGAAAGAATTGGAAAGATGATTAGCAGATTGGCACAAGAGATATAAAATCTTTACCAAGCAACAAATTCCTTGAAGTTTAGAATAAACCAAACAGAAGTTCATGACTCCATAAGACAGCAAGACACATTAAAACAAAATCTAAAGGCTGAACAAATAAGAGGTAAACTATCTCTTGGCAAAAACAACTGACCTGAAAAACAGATCAAAAAGAAATAATTTATAAACAATTGGATGGCCTGAAAGGCATGACCAAAAAGAAAAAAAAGCCTAGATAGCAAATTTCAAGAAATTAAACTAAAACTACATAGAACTTTTAGAGCCAGAGGGCAAAGTGAAAATAGAAAGAATCCACCAGTCACCTCTTGAAAGAAACCCCAAAATAAAAAAGACAAATAAAAAACAACAAAAAAAGCCAAAATCCAGAGCTTCCAAGTCAAAGAAAAAAAAAATGCTGCAAGCAGCCAGAAAGAAAGAAATTCCAAGAAGCCAGATTCAGAATCACACATGACGTAGCAGCTAGCACCCAACAATAACTTAATTTAGCAAAATTGAGTATAATCCCACAGGGAGAAAAAATAAACCTTTAACAAAATAGAGGACTTCCAACCATTCCTTTTTTGTTTGTTTTGCTCAACTGTTTTTTTAATATAAATTTATTTATAGTTTTCAACATTTACTTCCACAAGATTTTGAATTCCAAATTTTCACCCCATCTTGCCCCTCCCCCCACCCCAAGATGGCATGCATTCTGAATACTCCTTCCCCTAGTCTTCCCTCCTTTCTATCTCTCCCCCTCTTCTCTTATCCCCTTCCCTTTCTATTTTCCTGTAGGGCAGGATAGATTTCTGTACCTCATTTCCTGTATTTCTTATTTCCCAGTTGCATGTGGAAACATTTTTTTTAAACATGTGTTTTTAAAACTTTGGGTTCCAAATTTTCCCCCTTCCTCCCACCCCACCCACCCTCATTGAAAAGGCAAGCAAGTCAATACAAGCTATACATGTACAGTTATGCAAAACATTTCCATAGTAGACCTGTTGTGAAAAACTAACTCCATTTCCCTTAATCCTATCCTGCCCCCCCATTTATTCTATTCTTTCTTTTGACCCTGTCCCTCCTCAGAAGTACTTCCTTCTGATTACCTCTTTCCCAATCTGCCCTTCTCTCTATCATGCCCCTGCTCCCTTGTCCCCTTCCTCCCCTATTTTCCTGTAGGGTAAGACAGATTTCAATACCCAATTGAGTGTGTATGTTATTCCCTCCTTAAGCCAAATCCTATGAGAATAAGATTCCCTCATTTCCTCTCACCTTCCTGTTTCCCCTCCATTGTAAGAACCTTTTCTTGTCTGTTTTGTGGGAGATAATGTACCCCATTCTACCTCTCCCTTTCTCCTTCTAGTATAATCCTCTCTCGCCCCTTAATTTTATTCTCCAGATATCACCCCTTCATCTTCAACTCACCCTGTACCCTCTATCTATCTATCTATCTATCTATCTATCTATCTATCTATCTATCTATCTATCTATCTATCTAATTTTCCCCTCCCACTACCCTAATACTGACAAAGGTCTCATGAGTTATAAATATCATCTTTCCATGCAGGAATGTAAACAGTTCAGTCTTAATAAGTCTCTTATGATTTCTCTTTCCTGTTTACCTCTTCATGTTCCACTTGAGTCTTGTATTTGAAAGTCAAATTTTCTATTCAGCTCTGGTCTTTTCATCAAGAATGCTTGAAAGTCCTCTATTTCACTGAATGACCATTTTTTCCCCTGAAGGATTATACTCAGTTTTGCTGGGTAGGTGATTCTTGGTTGTAATCCTATCCCCTTTGCCCTCTGGAATATTATATTCCATGCCCTGCAGTCCCTTAATGTAGAAGCTGCTAAATCTTGTGTTATCCTGATTGTGTTTCCACCATACTTGAATTGTTTCTTTCTGGCTGCTTGCAATATTTTCTCCTTGACCTGGGAACTCTGGAATTTGGCTACAATATTCCTAGGAGTTTTCCTTTGGGGATCTCTTTCAGGGGAGATCAGTGGATTCTTTCAATTTCTATTTTGCCCTCTGGTTCTAAAATATCAGGGCAGTTTTCCTTGATAATTTCTTGAAAGATGATGTCTAGGCTCTTTTTTTGATCATGGCTTTCAGATAGTCCAATAATTTTTAAATTCTCTCTCCTGGATCTATTTTCCAGGTCAGTTGTTTTTCCAATGAGATATTTCACATTGTTTTCTAATTTTTCATTCTTTTGGATTTGTTCTACTGTGTCTTGATTTCTCATAAAGTCACTATCTTCCAATTGCTCTATTCTAATTTTTAAGGAAGTATTTTCTTCAGTAAGCTTTTGGACTTCCTTTTCCATTTGGCCAATTTTGCTTTTTAGGGCATTCTTCTCCTCATTGGCTTCTTGGACCTCTTTTGCCATTTGGGTTAGGCTATTTTTTAAGGTGTTATTTTCTTCAGTATTTTTTGGGGTCTCCTTTAGCAAGCTGTTGACTTGTTTTTCACAATTTTCTTACAGCACTTTCATTTCTCTTCCCAGTTTTTCCTCTACTTCTCTTACTTGCTTCTCAAAATCCCTTTTGAGCTCTTCCAAGTCCTGGAATGGGATTCATATTTTTCTTGGAGGCTTTGGATGTGACAGCTTTGACTTTGTTGTCTTCTTCTGGTTGTATGTTTTGATCTTCTTTGTCACCAAAGTAAGATAATATAGTCTGACTCTTTTTGTGAGGTTTGCTCATGATCCCAGCCAACTACTTGAGTTTCAAACTCTTTGTTAAGGTAAAAGTCTGTTTCTGATGTGGAGCATGTACTGTCCCAAGCTTCAGGGGTTTGTATAGCTGTTTTCAAAGATACTTCTGGGGACCTATAAATTCTCAGTTCTTCCAAGGTGGTATGATAAGGGTCGAGGTGTTTACTCTTTTCCTGGCCTGTGCTGTGGTCTTTGAGTGACCAACCACAAGCAGTCTTTTCTCTCTTGGAACTGTGAGGAGGGTTTTCTCTCCACCGCCACTACAAGCTCCACCATGCTCCTCCTCACTCCAGGACCGCCACCCAGAACTGTGACCCAGATCCAAGCACGGGCAAAGCAAGAGATTCCTGCCTCAGCACTGGCAAAGAGATTCCTGCAGTCCCCCTCTGATCAGCCACTGGATTCCCCCTCAGTCAGTGGGCCAGAAGCTCAGGACGCAGCCACCACCCAGGCGCCCTCGCTTTGCGCTCAGTGCTCTGGAACTGGCTCTGACCTAGCTCTTCTCTCACCGAAAAACCAGACTCTTCCCACTGACCTTCTAAGTTGTCTTTGACATTCATGGATTGAGGATTCTGGAAACCGCCACAGCTGCCTGTGATTCATACCTCTAAGGCCTGCTCCAGGTTCGCTGCGGCCTGCGCGCCCATGCCGAACTGAGCTCCTCTACCTGCCCGGCAAGATATGCCTTTCCAATCAACCATCCAGGCTGTCTTGGGCTGGAAATGTGTTTTCTTCTGTCTTTTTGTGGGTTCTGCTGCTTTAGAATTTGTCTAGAGGGGTATTTGGAGGGGTTTGGGGGGAGAGCTCAAGCAAGTCACTGCTTTTTCACTCCGCCATCTTGGCTCCGCACCCCCAACCATTCCTGATGAAAAGATTAGAACTATGTAAAAATTCTGAAATATAAACATAGGAATTAAGAGCATTAAAAAAGAAAAATATTATCTTTTTTTTTTTTTTGGTGTGGCAGTTGGTGTTAAGTGACTTGCCCAGGATTAGACAGCTAGTAAATGTTATGTGTCTGAGGCTGGATTTGAACTCAGGTCCTCCTGACTCTAGGGCCAGTGCTCTATCCACTGGGCCACCTAGCTGCCCCGAAGAACCCCATTATCATCAGGTGTCAGAGGGAGAGTATAATAAAGACAAATAGCCTGCGTATTTTTTAATGTTTTTTGGGGGGGAGGAAAGAAGTACACTGGGGTAAAGGGGAAGAGGAGAATTATCTCACATAATTTGGGTGCACAAGGAGAAGCCTATACAGACAAGGGAGGGATCATAGGGAGTGGATGACATGAATTTCACTTTCATCTGAACTGATCAAAGAAAGGAAGCATACATGGATATATTTGTGTATACACACACACACACACACACACACACACAATTTGGTGCAGATATACATTTCACTCAGTGGGGAACAGGAGGGAAAGTGGAGAAAGAATAAGAGAAAAGCAAGGTTAAAGGAAAGATTGGTCCTAAATAAAATAATCTCTGTCCAAAAAGAGTGGGATAGGAAGAGAGATTTCAAAGGATGGTCAGGCTCAGGACCAGGAAAAGAAAAGATGGACAAAGGAGCAAAAGCAGATTATATAAAACCAAGAACACCAGTGTTGAGCACACTCCTCTCACCATCTTCCTCTTTATAAATAAGAGGGGATAGGAAATTGATCAAAGCAATGACAAATAAATGATTCTAGAGAATTTTTGACGGAGTATGTTACCCACCTCCCAACTAGAAGGTGATGAACTCAGAGTTCCGATGGAGAATTTTATCAGGGGGAAGGACATGACTAATGTGGACATTTGTTTCACTTGACTATGTTTATTTGTGATAAGAGTTTTGTTCTTTGTATTTTTTTTCCTTTTGGGGTGGAGAAATAAGAGGAAAAATAAAAAATGTTTGGCAATTGGAAAATTTTTAAATTTAAGTTTGTATTCTCTGAATGCAATAGCATCAAATTCATAAAGGAAAAATTAACTTTCAAGAAGACATAAACCATAATGATAATACTAGAAGACTCTAATGTCCCTCTTTAAGATTTAGAGAAATCTAACAGAAAAATAAGCACAAGGGGAAATAAAGAAAATTTCTAGAGAAAGCTAGGGTTACAAGAATGATATTGTCTTCTAAGTAAAACTATTAAAGAATATATGTACTTCTTAGCATCATGTGGAGTTTTTTTAAAAAAAGTTACTGTGTTTTGGGCCAAAAAGATATTACAAATAAATGCAAAAAGGCAGAAATAATAAACATCCTTCACAAAGATAATTTTGATCTCATGAAATTGAAAAACTTCTGCATAAACAGAATTATTGCATTTAGGATAAGAAGGGAGCTGATCAGATGGGGGGAAAATCTTCATATTAAATTTCTCAGAAAATAGTTTGTTTGTTTTCCCAGATGTATTGGAAATCAACCACCTAAAAGCAATAAGTGGTCAAAGGCTATCAACAAATAGTTCTAAAAGGAAGAATTACAAACTATAGCAACCATGTGAAAGGATACTGCAAATCACTAATAATAAGAGAAATGCAGATCAAATTAACTCTGAGGTTTCACCTCACACTCAGCAAATTGATAAAGATAAAAAAGATGGGAATAGCCAAAGTTGAAGGGCATCTGGGAAGATGGGCACACTATTGCATCACTGGTGAAGCTATGAATTGATGTAACCATTTGAGACAGCAATGTGAAAAAAGGGTAACTAAAGTTTCCATACCATTTTATGCAGAGATTCCATTACTAGGCATGTACCCTAAGGAGGTCATTAATGAAAAGAAATAGCATCATTTTTTGTGACAAATTAAGAAGAATGAATTATGTGTGAATGTAATAGAATATTACTGTGTTCTAAGAAACAATGAATTTGGTGACTACAGAGGAGCATGGGAAAATTTAGATGAATTAATGCAGAGTTAAGTGAACAGAGCCAAGAAAACAATATACACAATGACTACAACAATGTCAAAGAACAACCACCACAAAAGAATCAGAATTGAATGTTGCAAATTTATAAAGAACAAGCAAGTCCTCAAAGAAAAGATATGAGAAGATACTTCCCCCACTCCTCTATATGGGTGGGAGGTCCACAGCTATGAAATTTCAGAATTTTCAATGTATTGATCAGTTTTGATGTTTGTTTTTTCTCTGTTTTTTATTATCTGAGATGGCTACCTGGGAAGGGAAAAAAGGGAAGGATATGGGGGAATTTATACAACATAAAAGCAAAAGATATTAATAAAATATATTTTTAAAATAAATATCACACAGGTCAAATGAAAGGTACACAGTAGGTATAATCAGGCTGCAATATATAACCAATAAGCAATCTTAAAGAAGAATAGGAGTTCTGTGATAGAAAGAAGAGATGGGCTGGTAACATAGCAAGGGTGAGGGATGACAGTCAGAATATTCCAATGGCATCTTTGTGACATCAGGACATATCAAGATTGATTTCCAGAAAGTTGAGCAGACCTCCCATGGCAAATTTGTGGTATGGCATTGACAAATATTACACAGGATAGTCAGGTGTAGATATGCTGCAATCTGCATCATTAGAAGGAACTTATGAGTCAGTGAGATCACACATCCATTTGAGTATGTGCAAAAGGACTGAGGGAAGAATTGGGGATATAGACACAATAATGAAACAGTACCTGCCCTCAAGGATCTTATGGTCTCTTGCCAAACATTCTATAAATATCTTTTCCCTCCATTGCTTCTTATTGTTTTCTGAGTTGATATTACTCTGTCTTCCATTTTCCTTCTCTACAAGATTTTATGAATAGTTTTGCTCTAAATTGGTGGTACCTGGCTGCCATGCCTCTCCAGATGGGAAGAATATCTATTTTCTGCCTGAGGTGATTTTTAGGCTCTTTTTTTTTGTTCTTCTTATTGCAACTGTTTCTAATTGGTTAATGAGGAAATGGTGATAGTCTAAGTCAGGGGTGGGGAACCTGTGGTCTCAAGGCCACATGTGTCCTTCTAGGTCCTTGGGTGTAGCCTTTTGACTGAGTCCAAGTTTTAAAGAACAAATCCTTTTATTAAGGGGA
The DNA here is from genome assembly GCF_003287225.1 of Phascolarctos cinereus. Classification (NCBI taxonomy): domain Eukaryota; kingdom Metazoa; phylum Chordata; class Mammalia; order Diprotodontia; family Phascolarctidae; genus Phascolarctos; species Phascolarctos cinereus. The sequence continues at coordinate 133,942,631 of NW_027555736.1, forward strand.
TTTGTTCTGTGAAGTTTGGATTTAGTCAAAGGGCCACACTTGAGGACCTAGAGGGCCACAGGTTCCCCACCCCTGGTGGTTGATGTCTGTTATTTTATTCATTTCACATTTTGATATAGATTGTTTAAATGGCTCATGTTGGAATTGCCCCAATTATACACCCTACCTACAATGAGCCTCATGTGTCATGGACTCCAGGCCATTGACTATCCTGGTTGACTATCCTTCTTAGACCATGGTGTCCAAAACTGACCACATTTTGCCTGATGACATCTTCCATATTATTGTGGAAGGGACCCACATCCTCCCAGTGACAAAGTATCACAACCTAGATTTCATTCTCTATTTCCCACTCTCTCTCATGCCCTCATATTCAATCAGGTACCAACTGTCATTTTTGCCTTTGTAACATATCTTGTGTAGTTCCTTTCCCTCCTTGGACAAAGCTATCACCCTGGTACAGGCCCTCATCATCTAACACTTGGGCTATTGCAATGGCCTGTTGGTCAGTCTCTTTGACTCAAAACCCTCCCCGTTCTAGTCCATACTCCTCTCAGCTATCAAACTGATATTCCTAAAGTGCAAATCTTACCATGTTAACCTCACCTCCCCACACACACGTCATTAAATCAACTCCAATGGCTCTCTATTGCTTCCAGGATCAAATATAAAATCCTCTGTTTGACTTTTAAAGTCTTTCATAACTTGGCACCTTCAAGCCACCAAGTAATCTGTAATCCAGTGACACTGGTCTATTTGCTGTTCCTAGCATGATACTCCATCTCCCTACTCTGGTCACTTTCACTGACTGTCCCCCATACCCGGGACGCCTTCCTCATCTCTACCTACTAGCATCCTTGGCTTCCTTCAAGTTTCAACTAAAGTTCCATCTTCTACAAGAAGCCTTTCCCCATTTCTCCTTAATCTTAGTGCCTTCCCTCTAAGATTATCTCAAATTTACCCTTTATATTTCCTGTTTATACATAGCTGTTTTCCTGCTGTCTCTCTCCTTAGACTTCGAGCTCCTTGAGAGCAGGGACTGTCTTTTGCCTTTTTTTCTATCCCCCATTGCTTAGCAGAGTATCTGGCATAAAGTAGGCACTTAATAAGCTAGTTCACTCTAGTGACAGTGAATTTTTATTTTTCTAACAGTATTAATTTCAATCTCTATTCTAATAAGTCTGTTGTCCAGTTGCATAGAGAGGTAATACAGAAATGATTACCATATCAGTAACCAGTTATTTTGTTTGCCAAAAAATGATCAATATCATTCTTTGGGATTTTATTTGGTACTCATCGTGATTTGGGTTTTATCTCAAAGGAAGCATTGTTACTATGTAGGGATGAGTCGTCTGTACACTAACAGACCTTTGGTTTCTCTTGTTTCTTACTTCTGAGCCATATTTTTCAACATTTATTTTTACTATTCAACCTTATGTGCACATTTGCTTTAAAGGTATCTAAAATTAGAGAATATGCTGATTTTATTTGGAGGGTTTTATTGAGTTCTTCATGGAATTATCCTACTTCCTTATCCTTTGTAACAATCGCTATCACATAAAACTCAATAATTTTCATGATGGCATTTTTGCAAATATTTATCATGAGATTTGTAATAGAAGATAACTAGATGTCCCATAAAATTATGTTTCTTGTTGGCTTTGGACATACAAAAGAAAACTAATTCCAACTACTTTATTTGCCTTGTCAAGAAGAATCAGGCATCCCATCTTCCATTGTATTTTCCTTTTGTTTTCCAGTTTCATTTACACAGGATCACAATTGATGCAGTTCCTCATATGGGACCTCACAGGTTGAGTATCAACAGTTAAGTTAATGTTCACTGAAGGACAGAAAATTATGTGATTCATAGCACCTTCTTCCCCCCTTTTTTTGCCACTCTAGCATGGTTGTTGTAGAAGTAGACAAAGGCAACACAAAACAATTCTATCCCATAACGTTGTTTGCTTTATATGTTGCCAGGGCCAAAAAAAAAAATGATCACCTAACAATTATTACCAAATGGTCTACATACTGTTGATAAGCTTTTCCAGACCTAACTAGGCCAGCACATGGAAAGCAAACATAGTCTGTCACTATCCTGTCCAGGTTTGTCCTGGAGGCTTTTCAGCATGGTAGAATGTGCCAGAACTTGTACTCCATTGGCATTCAAGTCTTCAAGAATCCAAGGTCACCTCAATGTTATGATGAGAAATCAGAATAGAACTTTGTGGTGGACATAAGGCTACAATGATGAAACAAGACACTATCCCTGTTCTCCTAAATCTTATACTTTTATAAAGAGATAGTGTACAAGTGTGCAAGATAAGGCCAAAGGAAAAGTCTGGGGGAAAAAAGGCTATGAGAAATTTGAATAAAGAAGGCACTTTTATCTGGGAGAATCATGTGGAGGTTCTTAGAGGAGGTAATGAATTTGGTGTTGAAGGAAGGCAATGACTTCAACAGATAAATCTGAGAAAGAAATATCCATTCCAAGTTTGAGGAATAATGTGAGCAAGGGGGAAGAGGAGGTTTATTAAGCACCCACCATGTGCCTGGCACTGTGCTAAGTGCCTTACAAATATTATCTCATTTGATCCTTAAAACAACCTTGGTAGGTAAGTGCTATTATCATCCCCATTTTACAGTTGAGGAAACCAATGCAGACACAGGTTAAGTGCTTACCCCTGGGTAATAGGTGTCTTAACAGCTAGTATGTATCTAATGGATTTGAGCTCAGGTCTTCCTGACGTCAGTCCTACTGCTGTATGCACTCTGTCAATCTAAATGCCAGAGACACAAAAGTACCAGAGGACAGAATGGTGGACAGTGAGTGGCCAAGGCAGGAATGTACAATACAGCAAGAATAGCCATAAGGAGTTTTTTTATGTTTTATTTTTTAAAAAGGAAGGAAGAAAAGGGACAGGGAAAGGAATATAGTAGAGCAGTACTGTCAAACTCAAATAGAAACAGGGGCCACTAAATCTTACAATGTGTGGACTGCATATTGACTAAGAAAACCACATATTAACATTATCTGCATTCTATTATTTTTATTTATTTTATCAAATATTTCCCAATTACATTTTAATTTGACATCTGTGTTCGACACCTCTGCACTAGAGGAAGAAGGAGGGGGTTGACAATTATCTCATAATTTGGTAAAAAATTAATAGACTACATACAAGGAGGTAGGTAGTGGGAAAAGGAACAACTGAGCTTCATTTTTAACTGAACTGATCAAATGAGAGGAGAAAATACATAGAATTTGAAATATAAGGCTCAGATTCTTAAAATCTAGCCAATAGCTTACTAATGTTCAGACTCCTCTAAGAATCTGCCCAATAATAAACCTTGTCTTTGGCTGAAAGAAGGCTTGGGTCAAATTCTTTCAGGCAGGATCTGCTTGTTGTGATTTTAGGGTCCCAGTACCCCTGGCCTCCTAAACCTCAACATTTTGGTGGCCCGTATGGGGAAACTGCCTAATCCCAAGTTCTTCTCCAGCCAAGATTGGAATGTATGTAAGCCTCCCCTCTCCTTCATGGAGGTTACAGGGAAAAGTTAGAACAGCTAAAAATATCTTGGCAGATTCTAGAGGTTTTGTGATTGATCATTAAGGAGTTTTGAAACACCTCCCTACAACCCTGGTCACTCCCTTCCCTTGAGTTAAGAGGTTATCTGTTAACCCCTCTCATAGGAGAAAAGAGTTTCACTCTTTACCCCTCACCTCAAAAAAAATTTAAAATTAAAAATAATGGACTAGAGCAAAATCTATTCTACTTCAGCTGAATTAAAAAGAGGTAGCAATCATGATTTCAGATAAGATGTTCTGGGCTAGGCCTGCCTCAGACCAGACCCCTAATAGTTTAGGTTTGATATTAAAACAAAAGGAGATACCTATAGGTCATTTAACAGTTAACAAAAGGAGATTTGGTTAGCCATAGCAAGAAAAGCAAATCTCCTTTGTTAACCATTAAATGACTTACAGAAATCTCATAGCTGAGCTATTCAAAACCCTCAGAGAGATGCTATTAAAGTGCTGCACTCAATATGCCAGCAAATTTGGAAAACACAAGAGGCCACTGAATTGAAAAAGATCAATTTACATCCCAGTCCTAAAGAAGGGCAATGCCAAGGAATGTTCAAATTACCAAACAATTACGCTCATTTCACATGCTAGCAAGGTCATTCTTAAGATTCTGCAAGCTAGGCTTCAGCAGTATATGAATTGAGAATTACAAGAAAAGCAGTCTGGTTTTTTAAAAGGCAGAGGAACTAGAGATCAAATTGCCCACATTCATTGGATTTTGGAGAAAGCAAGAGAGCTCCAGAAAAACATCCTCTTCTACTTCATTGGCTACCCTAAACCTTTGACTGTGTGGATCAGACAAAATGTGGCAAGCCCTCAAAGAGATGGGAGTACCAGATCATCTTTCTTGTCTCCTGAGGAACCTGTATGTGGGCCAACAAGCAACAGTTAGAATCAAACATGGAGCAACTGATTGGTTTAAGATTGGAAAAGGAATACAAGGCTATAAATTGTCACCTTATTTTTATTTAACTGATATGCAGTGTAACTCATGTGAAATGCCAGGGTGAGTGAATCAAAAGCTAGAAGCAAGGTTCCTGGGAGAAATATCAATAATCTCAGATATACAGATGATACCGCTCTGGTAGCAGAAAATAAAGAAGAATTAAGAAGTTAATGAAGGTGAAAGAGGAGAGTGTAAAAGCTGGCTTGAAGCTTAACATAAAAAAAAAAACCTAAAATCTTAGCAACTGGTCCCATCACTTCCTGACAAATAGAGGGAGAAGAAATGGAAGCAATGTCAGATTTTCAACTCTTGGGCTCAAAGATCACTGCAGATGGTGACTACAGTTATGAAATTTTAAAAAATGCTTGCTCTCAGGAAGAAAGCTATGGCAAATCTGGACATCACTTTGCCAGTAAGGTTTGTATAATCAAATCTGGGTTTTTCCCATAGCAGTGTATGTCTGTGAGAGTTGGACTATCAATGTTTTTGAATTGTGGTGCTGGAGAAGTCTTTTGAGAGGCCCTTGGACAGAAATGAGGTCAAATCAGTCAATACTTAAAAATATTAATTCACACTATTCACTGGAAGGTCAAATACTGAAACTGAAGCTAAAATACTTTGGCTACATAATAAGAACACAGGACTCATTAAAAGAGACCCTGATATTGGAAAAGATTGAAAACAAAAGGAAAAGGAGATGGCAGAGGATGAGATGGATAGATAGTATCAAATATACAATGAACATCAACTTGAACAGACTTCAGGAGATAGTGGAGGATAGAAGGGAATGGTGTGCTATGGTCCATGGGGTCACAAAAAGTCAGACACGATTGCTGAATAATATGCAAGAGAAGGATAATTCAACAAGGATAGGCATTAAGAACACCTTGCATCATTTTAATATATATGCACTGAATAGCATGGCATTTAAATACTCAAAGGAAAATAGAGAAATAGCAAAACTGTAATAGCTGGGAACCTTGATCTACCCATTTCAGACCTAGATGAATTTAATATTCTTTTTAAAAAATATTTTGAGTTCTAAATTTCTCTCCCACCTACCCATTGAGAAGGCAAGCAATAAGATATAAATTTTACATGTGAAGTCCTACAAAACAAATTTCCCTATTAGCCATGTTGCCAAAAAGAGCAAGAAATATAAAGAAAGTGGGAAAAAATGTTTTGATCTATACTCAGAGTTCATCAGTTCTGTCTCTGCAGGTGGATTTTTCATCATGGGTCCTTTGGAATTGCCTTGGATCATTGTCTTGATCATCATTACAATATTGTAGTTACTGTGTACAATGTACTCCTGGTACTGCTCAGTTCACTTTGCAACAGTTCATAAAAGTTTTCCTAGATGTTTCTGAAACCATTCTGCCCATTATTTTTTATAGCACAATAGTATTCCATCACAATCATATTATACAGCTTGTTCAGCCATAACCCAAATGGTGGGCCTCCCTTTAATTTCCAGTTCTTTACCACCACAAAAAGAACTGCTAAAATATTTTTATGCACGTAGATCTTTTTGTCTTTTCTTTGATCTCTTCAGGATATGGATCTAGTAGTGGTACTGACAGGCCAAGGGGTATGCACAGTTTTATAGCCCTTTGAGCATAGTTCCAAATAGTTCTCCAGCATACCTCCACCAACAGTACATTAATGTACCTATTTTTCCACATCCCCTCCAGCATTAGTCATTTTCTTCTTCTATCATATTAGCCACTCTGATAGGTGTGAGGTGGTACCTCAGTTGTATTAATTCATATTTCTCTAATCAATAGTGTTCAGAGCATTTTTCATATGACTGTTGATAGTTTTGATTTCTTCTTCCAGAAACAACCTATTCATATCCTTTGAGCATTTATCAATTGTGGAATGGCTCTTATTTTTATAAATTTGGCCCAGTTGCCTATGTATTTGAGAAATGAGGCTTTTATCAGATAAAATTCCTGTAAAAATTTTCACCCGGTTTCCTACTTCTAGTTTTGGCAGCATGGGTTTTGTTTGTGCAAGAACTTTTAAAATTTCATGTAGTTAAAATTATCCATTTTACTTTCTGTGAAGTTTTTCCTTCCTCTGTCTCTTGTTTGATCATAAACTCTTCCCTTATCTATAGACCTGACAGGTAAAAAGGTCCATGCTCCCCTAATTTACTTATGACAAAACTCCTTCTGTCTAAATCATGAATATATTTTGAACTTATTTTGATATAAGGTGTAATATGTTGATCTATGCCTAGTTTCTGCCAAGCTGCTTTCCAGCTTTCCCAGCAACTTTTGTCAAATGGTGAGTTCTTCTCTCAAAAACTTGAATCTTTGGGTTTATCAAACACTAAATAACTATGGTCATTTATTACTGCATACTGTATAACTAATCTATTCCACTGATCTACCACTGTTTCTTAGCCAGTACCAGATTGTTTATTTTCATGATTACCACTTTATGATATAGTTTGAAATCTGGTATTGCTAGGCAGCCTTCCTTCAGATTTTTTTTTGTTTCCCTTGATATTCTTGACCCTTTGATCATCTAAATAAATTTTGTTATGATTTTTTAGCTCTATAAAATAATTCTTTGGTAGTTTGATTGGCATGACACTAAGTAAATTAACTTTAGTAGAATTATATTTTTTACGTTGGCTTGGCCCACTCATGAGCCATTAATATCCCTCCAATTACTTAGATCTGTCTTTATTTGTGTGAGGAGTGTCTTGTTATTATGTTCAAATAGTCCCTATATTTACCTTGGCAAGTAGACTACAAAGTATTTATAATGTTTGCAATGATTTAAAATGGGATTTCTCTTTCTACCTCTTGCTGCTTGATTTTTGTTGGTAACATATAGAAATGCTGATGATTTATGCACATTTAATTTATATCTTACAACTTTGCTAAAGTTGTTGTTTCAACTAATTTTTAAGTTGATTCTCTGGGCTTCTCTAATGATACCTCATATCATCTTCAAAGAGCAATAGTTTTGTTTCCTCATCACCGTTTTTTATTCCTTCAATTTTTTTTCTTGTCTTCTTGCTATTGCTATTGTTTCTAATAATGGTGATAATGGGCATCCTTGCTTTACCCCTGATCTTATTGGGAAGGCTTCTAGCTTATCACTATTATAGATAATGCTTACTGATGGATTTAGATAGATACTGCTTATTATGTTAAGGAATGCTCCCTTTATTCCTGTGTTCTCTAGTGTTTTTAATAGGAATGGGTGCTGTATTTTGTCAAAAGCTTTTTGTGCATTTATTGATATAATCATATGATATTTGTTGTTCTTGTAATTGATATGATCTATTATGCTTATAGTTTTCCCAGTATTGAACCTACATTCCTAGCCATTTAGTCATAGTGTATGGTCTTTTTTGATATATTACTACAATCTCCTTGCTAGTATTTTATTTAAAATTTTTGCATTGATAATCATTAGGGAAATTAGCCTATGGTTTTCTTTCTCTGCTTTTGCTCATCTTGGTTTAGGTATAAAAACCATTTGTGACATAAACAGAATTTGGTAGGACTCCTTTGCCTAGTTTTTCAAAGAGCTTATACAGTATAAGGATTAATTGTTCCCTTATGTTTGGTAGAATTCAATTGTAAATCCATCTGGACCTTCGGATTTTTTCTTAGGTTTTAATTAATGCTTTGTTCAATTTCTTTTTCTAAAATAGAGTTATTTAAGTATTCTATTTCATCTTCTGTTAATCTGGGCAATTTACATATTTTTAAAATATTCATCCATTTCATCTAGACTGTCATGTTTACTAACATATAATTGGACAAAATAACTCCTAATCATTGCTTTAATTTCATCTTCATTGGTAACACTTTCATCCTTTTCATTGATACTGATAATTTGGTATTCTTTTTTTAAAAAAAATCAAATTAACCAATGATTTATCTGTTTTATTGTTTTTTCCCCATAAAACCAACTGTTAGTTTTATTTATCAGTTTAATGTTTTGTTTTGTTTTTTACTTTCAATTTTTATTAATCTCTCCTTTGATTTTGGAATTTCCATTTTGGTGTTTAACTGACAATTTTTAATTTGTTCTTTTCCTAATTTTGTTGTTGTTGTTGTTGCACACCCAATTTATTTGATTTATTTGATATAGGCATTTAGAGATACAAATTTCCCTGTAAGTACTGCTTTGGATGCATCCTATAAATTTTAGTATGTCCTATCATATTCTCTGTAGATAGCTTGGGACTAGAGATTTGGATATCTAAGTTATTTTCATAAAGATGATAATTAAAACCAGGGCAATAGAAAATATCACTGAGGGGAAGAGAAAAAATGAATGAAGTAAGGGAAAACACCTAGGGAATACCAATGTCTGGGGAGAGGGGGATTAGAGGGGGGCTAATAAGAGGATGAGAACTAGCAAAATAACAGAAAAAGCAGGCAGAAGGGTAGGAAGAGAGTCATAAGAGAATAATGTCATGAAAGTCAAAGGAGAAAAGACTTTGAAGAAATAAGGGGTAGTTCTAGACTACATAGGTTCCCAAAGTGAATGATACCACCCCTAGAGGAAGGGTGCACTGGAATGATGGGGGGGGGGGCAGTATTTTTTTTAATGACTCAAATTTTTTAAAAATCTATAAAGGGTTAAAGAAAGTAGATTTCCAGGGGGAGGGTGCTGAGTTATGTTTTTAAAGGGGGCAGTAGACCAAATAAATTTGGAGGAAGGAAGATTAAAAAGGAGGATTGGATTTCTAATGTCATTACATTGAATCTTGGGGCTGGGGGGAACAATTTTAGAGTAAAAGGAAGTTTACATTATAAGGACTTAAGGGCTATGTGAATGGGCAGAGAAGAAGTGGAGACATAGAAGTTAAGCAACTGAAGTGCTACCCTTCCCAGGGATATTTGTATTCTAACAAAAAGGGATGAAACTTGAAAAGTAAAATTGTAAGTATCAGTCAGCTGGTTGGGAGATAATGTTTGGGGGTCATAAGGCAAGGCTACCATGGCCTGGCTCACTTTGGAGATGTTGGGTCTGAGTTGTGTAAACAAAATTGGTGGTACCAAATTCATCCCTTGTTTTTCTTTTCTTTTTTTCTTTTTTTAGGGAATGAGGGTTAAGTAACTTGCCCAGGGTCACACAGCTAGTAAGTGTCAAGTGTTTGGTCTGAGGCTGGATTTGAACTCAGGTCGTCCTGACTTCAGGGCCGTGCTCTATCCACTGTGCCACCTAGCTGCCCCTCATCCTTTGTTTTTCAAGGACTATTTTGCATACTATGTTCCAGGCACTGTGCCAAGCGCTGGCGTTACAAAAAGAGTCAAAAAACAGTCCCTGCCTTGAAGGAATTCTATTCTAAGGCAAGAGACAACAAACATATAAATACTAAAAAACTATCTACAAGATAAATAGGAAATAATTAACAAAGGGGAGGCATTACAATTAAGAGGGGCTGGGGAAGATTTCCTGTTGTAGAAGGTAGTATTTTAGTTAAGACTTCAAGGAAGCCTGCAAAGCCAGGAGGTGGAGATGAGGAGGAAGAGCATTCCAGGCATTATGAATAGCCAGAAAAAAATGCCCAGATTCAAGAGATGGAGTGTCTTATTTGTGGAACAGCAAGAAGGTCAGTGTCACTGGCCAGAAGATTATGTAACAGAGAATAGCATGTGAAAAGACTGGACCAGGTAGAGGGTAAGTTATTAAGGACTTTGAATGCCAAATATAAGATTTTATATTTGATCCTGGAGGTGATAGGGAATCACTGGAGTTTATTAAGTGTGTGTGGGTAGAGGGGAAGGGTGACATAGTTGGACCTGCACTTTAGGAAAATCATTTTTTAGTGTAGAATGGGTTAGGGCGCTGGTAGAAAATTTTTTCCTCCTTTTCACACTCTAAAAGGTTAACCAAAGTGATTATCAGCCTTCTCTAAATATGGTAAAAGTGAAGAAAAAGATTCGGGCTTTTTGGACTAGTCATTAGGTATAATCCAGGCTTTAAATATCTTCTTTTAACATGAGTATCTGACAAGTAGAGTAAAGAAGTTATCCTGATTACAAATTCTCCAAAGAGCAACTAAAAACAATTTCTTATGGCAATGATTATCAGTTGAAACTGACAAATAGCCATTGTATGATCGATGAATGGACTAATATTGGGTGACCAAAAACAGTGGCCATGCAGCTATACGGATACCAATTGTGTGCTATTTCATTTTAACCATTTTAGTGGGCTACCTAGTCTGTACAAATCTAATTGTAAAATTTTACAGCTGAAAGGGACATTAAGGGTCATCTAATCCAATATTCTCATTTGGCAATGAGGCTAAATGACTTGTCTGAGGTCACATAGCTATTTAATGGCAGAACTGGAACTAGGATTTCAGGCCCCCAATTTCCATTATAGCACCCTTTCTCAGTTCTCTATCACCCTCTATTAGAATGTGAGCTCCTAGAGATAAGAAATTTTCATTCTTTATATTTCTGTCCCTAGTGCCTACTGTAGTGCCTGGCATATAACATACTGAATAAATGCCAATTGATTGATTTGTGTAATATCCAGTGCAGTAGCATATGTAGGTAGTTTATAAATGCTCCTCCAGGTATAAGTATTAATAATAGCATGCATTATGGACACTCTAGCTACTTCTTTTGAAAACATTTTCTAGGACAAGCCCATTTGTTCTTAGACCGTTTCTTCAAGCAGGGAGTGAAAGCAAGTCTACCATCCCCAAAGTAGTAAGAGTGAATCAACCACAGAGAGGTCACAATTGTGCCCAGAGCCACACAGTCACTGCAAGATCCCCAGCTAGAAACTACTTCTCCCATCCTCCAGATTAGAGATCTTTCTACTAAGCCATGGCTATCTTTCTTTCTCTTTACAACATTGCTTGGAGACAGTCAGGAGTGACAGGTAAGCTCAAAATTGCATTGCTTCTTGTAATTATATCTATTTTTTTTTCATTGTATGTCTGAGTGGATCATGATTTAAACTAAGAGTGGTGACTTGTCTAGGATTGCATAACAAGTCAGCAGCAAAACTGGTGTTAGACCCCAAAGCTTGGGTACTGTAACTTTAGATGGTTGCCTCATCCACTGAGCCAAGCTGTCTCCCTTAAGTCTATAATTCTCCTTTGCCTCCCATTCTTCGCACCTTTCTGCATTAACATAAAAGACTGCTTAGATATATGAGGTTCTGTGTGATACATCTAAACCCTCTGTTATAAAAAGAACTTGGTCACCAGGCACCATTATAGAAGCTCTTCTTTGATGATTCAGTATAAGCACTTGCTGACTAGCCTATAATTAGGCAGCATTGGTTAGACTCCTGAGAATGCCTGAAAGTTATTAGGATTCTTGAGATGAACTGATAGCCCCATGATTTCCTTGCTCTATTTTTTTTAGGAAAAGGCTATTAAAATTAAATTTTAATGGGCATTAATAAAGCATTTATTTAATAGGACCCCATTATAACATAGGTTATTTATTGCATAGATTCAGATGTACCTCCATGTGTCAAATTGTAAACCCCAAAGACCTGAAACTTTGCTTTGTTTGGTGTAAGTAAGGGCTCACATCAACATTGCCAACCACATCATTTCTATAACTTCTCATCCTGTGTGGTTTGTCCCTGGCTTTTCACAAATCATCTGCAGAGGATCTACCCAAATGTCTGAGAGGCTTCCCTTGGATTCTTTTTAAACCTTAGTGGTCTATTGACTATCTATTTGTTGCCTCTCATTCTCTCTAGATGGCAGACACACACCCCTTTTTGGGTCACAGAAGTAAGAATGTTTTTTTTTCCATACTTCTTTTACTAAATTGTCTTAGTTAATAAAATGCTGTTGCCTACATCTGCCTACCATGTGCCTTTTTGTTGCCCCATGGGTGACTATATTTTGATTGCTATTGGTTTTAAAAAGACGTTATTTAGTAGAATGAGCAGTTGTGAATCATTAAAAGCATTATGATATAATCTTCTAAATGCAGCCCAGTTGTTTCCTCCTCCTATTCAATTCTGGGCCTTGCTTATGCATCTGCACCCCATGTCCAAGAAAGATAGAGAGATCGATCCATATATATGTGTATATGATATTACATGTATGTTTCTATTATTATACATATAACATTATGTAAATATATACAATAACTTGATGGGTTGCCTATGCAACTATATGTCTGAGCCATACTTATTTTTCATCTGCTTTTTCCCCCAGAGTCAATTGTTAGACCAGTGTCTGCCCAACTTCTGTGGCTGTCACTGGGGAGAATCTTCAGTGTTCCAGGGCCTAGCGAAATCAGTATGATGTCATCTGTAAATAAATGTATTTGGGAAACATGACCAATTAGTAATCTTCTTTTTTTTTTGTATTCTACAAAACATCTTTCATCAAACTGGTGAGCACCTTATATGAGTGTGTGTCCTCCTGTTTCAGATCTCTCTCTCAATGTCAAGACTTAAGTGATACAATAATGGAAAGTCTTTTGCAAATTTTAAAGTGTTATATAAGGGTTAGATATTATTATCATTATTATTCAGTGAGCAGCTAAATAATATCATCTCCCTAAGTATATCTGCTGAGGAGTTGTATAATTTTAACACTCTGTATGAGGTTTCTTTAAGACTATTTTTTTTCTTCTGAGTTAAATACCTTTTAAAAATCAATAAATAATAGAATATACAATAAAAATACGATGAAATCTTGTATTGTCTATACTCCTCCCTGGAGTCAATATAAAATAAAAATTCTTATAGAATACCCATAAGATGTAATGTTAATGATGTGCCTTCAACAGAAGCATTGTAAAGTAATTGAACTATGCCATTGTTTAGACCCCAGTCTAGATCAGCATATTTTTCTAAATAATAGACTTTAAAATCTTCGTTGTTTGTGTTTCTATCCCCAATATAATGCCTGGCATATAGCAGGTACTTGATAAATGCTGATTGATTGATTTGTATAGTATCCCAGTGGTGTGGGTAGGCAGTTTATTAATGCTCCTCAAGCTATGAAATATTAATAATAGCCTACAGAATAGGTACTCTAACTACAGCTTTTCTTGTACAAGCTCATTTGTTCTTAGACCATTTCTTTGACCAGGGAGTGAAAGCAGGGACTACCATCCCCAAAGCACCAGGGATAGATAAGTCCCAGAGGGGCCAGTAACGTGCCTGCAGCTATACAGTCATCACAAGATTCCCAGCATTTATAAATGAGGTGATGTGATGTAGTGAAAATAGCATTTGTTTGGAAGTCAAAAGACATAGGCTTCAGTCTCACCTTTGCCACTCCCTATCTGACTGGCCCTTTCTGGTTCCCCATTTCCATATTATCAAAGAGGAAGTTGGACTAAATTATGTCTCTAGGCCACATCTAGAGAATTTTTATTATGAAATTCCTCATTGGCACTTGTGTTTTCTTTTGTTAAGACATTTTACCACACTCAGGACAATCAGAGAAAGCTTGGATCCCCAGCTGTATGGATCCACATGTCTTCCTGCAGTTAGCTCTCTCTTTTAAATTTAGTTGTCTGGTCCATGAGGTAGCTAAAGTGTCTAGAAACTAAAACCAAACAGACTAGAAAGTAGATTCAAATAAAGGACCCCAGGTTCCAAATCTCTATGGGGAATCCCATGTGCTCCATAATTGCTGTGAGAACTAATTTGTCTGAGGACAAACAAGCTTGTATTAGCACAACTTCTGAGAAGGGAAGTTCAATTTTCTTTTCCTTTTCATGTTACTCAATGTTAACCCCACTTTCTGAGTGAGTCCCAAAGTACAGTGAAGGACTTGGCAGAAAAGTGGGAAAAGAAAAATGGGAACTTGGCCTATAGAACTCCATTCTCACAGCATGCACAGTAAACTCTGCCTGCTGTCAACCCATGTGAAAGAGGCTTGGGAGCCTGCTTCCAGAAAAGCACAATGATATTAGTCAACAAAGGCTGATTAAGCACCCACTATGTGCCAGGCACTGTGCTAAGTGCTGGCGATGCAAAGAAAGGTAAAAGACAGTCTCTGTTCTCAACAAACTTACACTCTGATGGAGGAGATAATATGCAAACAACTATATACAAATACATTGTATGGAAGATAAATAAGCAATAATCAACAGTAGGAAGATATTAGAATTAAAGGGGATCAGAAAAGACTACCTATAGATGTGTAAAGGAAAGGTACTGCTCCCTGATTTGGAGCACGTGCAAATATATCATAACTGGTTCTGGTCTGCTAGCCATGTGGTAAATATGTGGATTACTGAGGGCCTATTGAGCTGAAACTGGGGTGTCACAAGGCACTAACTAGCCAAAGTGAATCACTGTCTCTTACTCTTACCTTTGGCTGTGTTCAAATGAAGAGGCAAGGGTTGCCATAAGTCTTCAATGGCCCCAGTAGCCACCATGTGGCCTATGAGTACGTGGCCCTGCTGTTGTTTCTGTCTCTGTTTTATCCTTCCTGCTTTTAGGTGAAAGAGTACTGGGTACTTCAAAAGGTTAGAATAGCAAAAAGTCCAGGATCTGGAGTCCAAGCCAGGAATGACAGGAAGCAGATTGGCAAAACAGCAGTCGAGGCCTTGAATATCAAGCTATTTGACCCAGGAGAGTGGCAGCAAAGATGCAGGCCCACCCATCTGCCCATCCATCCATCCATCCATTCATCCATCCATCCATCATCCATCCATCCATCCATCCAATGGTTATGCGGCATTCGGAAGTGAATTTGGTAGAGTGAATTCTGTGAGGAAACTGCTTTAAGTTCCAGTCCATTCTACATGAAATCAAAGTATAGTATAGAAAAGTATAAAGCTGTTCCCCTAGGTATTGGGGAGAATAATTTATATTTCTGTTCTTGCTGTATCTTCTCAGTAAATACTTCTTTGTAAAAGCTAATTGATTAAATGAAATTGGGGGCTCTAGTTATTAACAGTTAACATTAGGGAGATTATATGAGAATTACATCAAGCTAATAGCATTAGATTCTATACTCCCAAATCTTCAAGTATGCCTTTAGTGAGGCAAGTTTATAGCCTAATTATGCAGAAGTGTTAAAGGGAGCTTTACAACAATTTGACTCATAAATATCTGAGGAAGTTTCCAAGGAGTCCGGCAAAAGACAGAAATCTTGAAAAGATTTTTTTTGTTTACTCTTTCTGTAATCTTTTAGCACTAAAGCTTGATTCCCTTCATTCCTCATTAGATTTGGGGCCATTCATCCATTCAATTCCTTCAACAAATATTTATGTTAAACTGAAATATGTTTGAGTCTGAAAAAAGCTTGGAATAAATGCAGTCTCTCTTTTTCAAACAGCCAGTCTTACAAACTAAAAGCCAGTGGCCCATTAGCAGGTACAGTAAATGATCTGAAATTAGCAAATGCTCCAAATCTATACATACTTCATGATTTTCCAAGAGTTAAACTGTGGTGAGAAAGATAAGAAGCTATTGAATATGAACAGCTATGATGAAAAGACAGGAAGGTCCAAAGATAATTGCAGCAGATAGTCATAGGGAAAAAGAAACATGGAAAAAGCAGAATGAAAACCAGCTATTCTGACCACAGTCTAAAATTTGCACACTGTTAGGCCCCTAAAAGTTTGAATTATGGTGCTATATGTTCTGCATATGTTTTGGAGGTAGGGGCAGGAATTGGTTTGTGGTGGTTGGAAGAGTGGAGGGGAAAGTAGAAGGGGAACTCATATGTTTAGGAGAAGATAGACCTAGACCAATCTTTTGGGCTAGATAGAATAAGTGTACTAAAAACTGGTTGAACATAAGAACTACCCCAAAGAGTGTTGATTTAAATAGGTTGATTTCAGTCTAAACAGAGGCTGCTAGGGTTATGCTATGGAACTTTATCCTCAACCCCTTTTTGTCTCAAAATTTTTATCTCTGACTTAAATGGAAATATTAATTACATGATTATCAGATTTAAAAATGAGGGGAATTAGTTAAGCAGGATCACGAATACTAGGGTGAATGAATTGGGATGCAAAAAGAGCTTAGATCAGAAAAATAGAGCAAATCTATCCATCTAAATTCAATAGGAATAAATGTAAACTCCTAAAATTGGTTGATTCAGAAAATGAACTGTATAAATATGGGGAAGACCTAACTTAAGAGCAGTTACTATGGAAAAGGTGGAGGATTTTGTTTATTTATTCATTTACTTATTAGTTATATTGATACTTTTTTGCCACCACATTTATTTCCTAATGTACCCTTCACCCAGCAAGCTTTCTTATGTAAAATAATAAGTTTAGAAAAATAATGAACATCAACTTTGTCTAACAGTACATACAACATTCCATATCCATAGTCTCCCACTTAACAATGAAAGGAATGAAGGGTACTTTTATATCCTGTCCTCTGGGGCAAGTTTAGTTATTATAATTGCATATATTTAGTTTCATTTTATTGTTCTTTCTATTTACATATGATCATTGTATGTGTTATTTTCTTGGTTCTGTTTACTTCACTCTGCATTAGTTCATACTGATATCTCTATGAATTCTTCATTTCTTACATCTCAAACACTCTGCTACATTAATGTACCATAATTTGCTCACTCATTCACTAAGTGACAGATACATACTTTGTTTCCAATTCTTTATTATCACAAAAAGTGTTGCATTGAATATTTTGGTATCTATGGGACCTTTTTACCTTTCTTGTCTTTGATCTTCTGGGAGTATATGTTATGTGGTTGTATTTCCGAGCTAAAGAATACAAACATTTTTTTCCACATAATTCCAAATTGTTTTTTGGAATACTTTATAGATCCACTAGTGGTGGATATATAAATGGCACGCATTCTGATTACCTCTTCCCCCAACCTGCCCTCTCTTCTTATCATCCCTCCTTCTTTTATCCTCTTCCCTTTCTATTTTCCTATAGGGTAAAATACATTTCTATACCCCATTGCCTGTGTATCTTATTTCCCAGTTGCATGTAAAAACAATTTTTAGCATTTGTTTTTAAAGCTTTGAGTTCCAAATTCTCTCCCTTCCTCCCTCCTGACTCACTCAAATTGAGAAGGCAAGCAATTTGATACAAGTCATACATGTGTAGTTATGCAAAAGACTTCCATAATAGCCATGTTGTGAAAGACTAACCATATTTTCCTCCATCCTATCCCACTCACCGTTTATTCTATTTTCTCCTTTGACTCTGTCCCTCCTGAAAAGTGTTTGCTTCTGATTCCCCCCTCCCCCAATCTGTCCTTCATTCCATCACCCACCTTTAAGCCCTTCCTCCCTAATTTCCTGTAGATAGATAGATTTTCACACCCAATTCAGTGTGTATGTTGTTCCCTCCTTAAGTCAAATCCAATGACAGTAAGGTTCACTCATTTACTTTCACCTCCCTCCTCTTCCCCTCCACTATAAAAGCTTTCTCTTGCATATTTTATGTGAGATAATTTACCCCATTCTACCTCTCCCTTTCTTCTTCTCCCAGTACATTCCTCTCTCACCCCTTAATTTTATTTTTAGATATCACCCCTTCATGTTCAATTCACCCCTTGGTAGGCGCCACATTTTAAGAGGGACTTTGACAATCTAAAATGTCATCAAATAAAGTTGATCAACATGATGATAGGACTCAAAACTTTCTTATATGAGGAACTTTGTGTCAGGACTGGGGATGTTTAATTGAAACAAGAGAAAGCTTCCAGAAAACATGATTGCTATCTTAAATATTCTAAGGACTTCAAATATTTCAAGGGAGATTTTACTTCTTTTGCTTGACTCCAGAGAAAAGGAAAGCAAGAACTTAGTTCGTGCCAGGCACTGTGCTAAATGCTTTACAAACATTTCATTTGACACTCACAACAACCCTGGGAGATAGGTGCTATTATGATCTTCATTTTACAGTTGAGGAAACTGAGGCAGACAGAAGTTAAGTGACTTGGCCAAGGTTACACAGCTGGTAAGTGTCTAAGGCTAGATTTGAACTCAGGTCTTTCTGACTCCAGGTCCAGCTCTTCATCCACTGTGTCACCTAGATGTGCTAGAGAGCAGAACTAAGACCAATGGGAAGGAGTTACAATAAGGAAATAGATTTATATTCAGTATAAAGAAGAAATTCCTAACCATTAAAGCTTTCTAAAAATGGATTGGGCTGCTGTGGAAGGTAGTGAGTTCCTTGTTATAAGAGGCATTCAAGCAAAAAGGCAAGACAGTCACTGGACATGTGATAGAGAAGAATTATGTTCTGGATAAGGTTTGACTAAATGACCTTTGAGGGGCACTTTCTTGGGCTCCATGAAAATAGAGATAGTTTGTCTATGTGAAGGTGAAACCAAGAAAAAAGGTTTTTTTCCCTCATTTTATTCATCCGCAAAATGGAGATAATTATAGTGCCTATTTCATAGGGTTGTTGTGAAGATTAAATGAAGTATGTACATTAAGCACTTTACAAAATTTAAAGCACTATATAAATGTGAAGTATAACTTTTATTATATCTCATACATAATCATATCTCATATAATACTAAATGTGACCCATTAAAGAAAATACAAAACTATCTTCAGATTATGAGCAGTTTCTAAGTATACATGTCTTTAATTAACTATCATAAGTATTTAATTTAAGATAGCCATAGTCAAAACCAGTTGTCTGTAGTTCTCTTACCCTGCTGTTATTGTTCCTTTGCCTAGTTTAGCAGCCCATAAATAATAATAATATGCTTGTTAACTATTAATAATGACAATGCTAGTTTACTTAGGGTGGAAGGCAGATGATTCTGTTTATGCAAAGCAGCATGTGCCTTAGCTGCCTGTAAAGGTGCTGTCATCACAGCATAAATGAGAGTCAGTTAGCCATCAGATCCTCTGTCTTCCAAAATACTGATATGGGGTAGAGAACACATTGACATGAAGAGCAGAAGAGGAGTTAGATAATAACTCAAAGCCCCATGACAGCTAAAAGGGAAATCACAGAAATTAGCAGTCCTTATCAACCTTCATCTTTCTCTTGAAATCTGCTCCCATGTCCCAAATATAATAGGTCCAAAACAGAATTCATTATCTTTCCACTAAACCAAATCATCCTTCTTAACTTCAATTTCCCCCCTTAATTAGCAAGCATTTATTTTATTTTATTTATTTTTAGTTTTCAACATTCATTTCCATAAGATTTTGAGTTCCAAATTTTCTACCCCACCCCAAGACAGCGTGCAATCTGATATGGGTGCTACGCATACATTCATATTAAACATTTTCACATTAGTCATGTTGCAAAGAATTAGAATCAATGGGAGGATCCCAAGAAAGAAGACACAAAAAGGAAATAGTATGCTTTGATCTGCATTCAGACTCCATTGTCCTTTTTCTCTATGTAGATAGCATTTTCTATCATGAGTCTTTTGGAATTGTCTTAGATCTTTGCATTGCTAAGAAGCGGTAAGTCTATCAAAGTTAGTCATTGCACAGTGTTCTCCTGGTTCTGCTCACTTCACTCAGCATCAGTTCATGTAAGTCTTTCCAGGTTTTTCTGAAGTCAGCCTGTTCATCATTTCATATGGCACAATAGTATTCCATTACATTCATACACCACAACTTGTTCAGCTATTCCCCAATTGATGGGCATCCCTTCAATTTCCAATTCTTGGCCACCACACAAAGAGCTACTACAAATATTTTTGCATTTGTGGATCCTTTTCCCATTTTTGTGATCTCTTTGGAATACAGACCTAGAAGTGATATTGCTAGGTCAAAGGGTATACACAGTTTTATAGCCCTTTGGGCATATTAACTTCCTTATTTCTATGGAGAACGCCATCATTCTTTCAAGTCCCTAGGTTTCTAATCTAGGTAGGAGTCATCCTTGTCTTCTGCTTGCACTCCCTCCACATATGTAATTAGTTGCCAAGTCTTGTTGATGCAACATGTCTCAAAGCCATATCCTTATGTCCCCTCATACTCTAACTACCCAGTTTTGGGACTTGATCACCTGTCTACTGAGCTATCGCAATAGATTTCTCATTGGTTTTCTTGCATTGCTTCTCCAATCCCCACCCACCTCGTAAACTGATTTTCTAAAACACAGACCTAATTACTCCTTTGTTCTAAAAGAGTCTGTGGCTCTTTATTGCCTCTGGGACAAAATACAAACTCCTCTGGCAATTAAAATCTAGCTCCAATTTATCTTTTCAGGACGATTAGACACTATTCCTCTAACAACCTAAAGTTCTTTTCAAACTGGCTTACTTGTTGTTCCCCATGTGTACCATACTCCATGTCCACACCTTTGCAATGACTGTCCACCAAGAAAGCTCTTCCTCCTCATCTATGCCTCTGCGGACTATGTTTTTCAAGGCTAAGTGGAATTTCTCTAGGAGAGACGTTCCTGATTTTCTGAATTGTTAATGTTCCCCAATTTGCAAAACTTAGCATTGAATTTGTATATATTTTGGATTTATTTATCTGCATATATGCCATTTCTTCTAGTAAGAGCAGGGACGTTTGTTTCTCCTCTTTATATCTCCAAAACCAAGGATGGTGTCTGGCACATAGCTGTTGTTATTATTCATCCTATGTTCTTGAAGAGGACCGATGACATCCCAAGGGTGATGTACTGACTTGTGTATAAATTGGACCTAAGTGAGGCAGAGCTGCACAAAATCATCAGCCTCACTCTCTCCTCCAGAATCATTGAAATCCAGTGGCAAAACAAAAGCCAAGACAACTGCTGATGACCCAGGATGCAGTGGGTGACCTTTCTTAATAAAGGCCTCTCCCAGGTCTCAGTTTGCCCTTTCAAAGAATGAGAATTGAGACAAAAGATGGCCCAATTTACCATTACTGAATGGTATCATCAGTCTGGGAGGGGAAGACCCTTAGAGCTTCTGGCCAGAATAGAAAACAATTGCTATTTACACTCTTTCCAAGCCATCAAAATCTAAACAATGAGTCATAAAGACTTGCGTTGGGGGCTACTCTGCAATTCATTGGGAACCAAAGGTATAGTAAAGTAGCTCCTAGTGAAACACAATGGGCTTGTTTGATACCTCTTTTTCTAGGGTTATATTTCATAAGTGAAAACTGCAGGACAAAAAGTAAATTGTCCCAGCCTTTTGAAGAAGAAAAAAATAAATAATAACATAAATAAATCAATAAAAATTTCAAAATGTTGAAGAAAAGCAAGAAGAAGAAGAATAACAAGATGAAATAGCAGCATTTCTAGACTTCTGCTCAATTGGCAAGTTGGGTCCCCTGAGGGCTGGATCTGGTTAACTCCCTCCTGCTTAAAACACACACACACACACACACACACACACACACACACACACACACACAACACAACACATAAAAGTCCAAATTGTTCATGTTACAAAAGGATTCATCACTACCAATGGATACAAAAACGTTGCAGAACTCCTTTAAATGATTAGCTGCCCTAGAATATTTCCTATACCTTTCTTTTTGCTAAAACTAGACTTGCACACAATTTTCAGGGAACTGGTTAAAATGAGATATAACTGTGCTATGATGCTAATTTGTATTCAGATCTAGCATCATCACATGATATTTGTTATTTGTAGTCAAAAGGGAAGAAAATTACCTAAAATACCACTATGCATTGATTCACTTTCAAGAGATGTTTTATTTTTAATTAAAATGATAATTGGGACACATTTTCAAATACACATTGTTAACATACTTTTAAATACCATTTACTAGGGAGGAAAGGTAATGACTTCAGTTTATCTAGTTCAAGAGACCAATTTGACAAAGAAAATGATATTAATGAAGAGGTGTAGGACTTTTGGGGTACTACTGGGGGACACCCCAAGGTCGAGGTACCGGGCCCTGCTGAATGAATTCAACTCAAATCTTCTTCAGCCAGAGGAAAAGTTTATTAGTGATAAATCGCATAGGCCAGGTGACACCAGTAAGGATGGGCGGGCATGAGAAAATCTCAGCCTTTTGAGCTTGAGATTTTCAGTGTCTGAATGGGGGCCAGGGTGGAATTTTTATACACAAAGTAACTTTGGGTGGCCAGATAAGGGGGGGGCTGGGAAAAGGGTCTAGGTGAAAATTCCCATTGGAAGGGTCTGAGAGACTGAATAGACAATGGGAATAGCTAATGGAGGGAACAGGAAGGCAGAAGTTTGAAAGACATCTGCACAAGATCAAAGGGCGGGGCTAGGGCTAGGGAGATCAGGGGAGTTAATAACGAGGCCAGAGTTTGAGACCAGAGTAAGGCCTTTCTGGGGCTCATAGACAAAAGGGAGCCAGATTCTTTTAGGGTGAGGGGCAAAGGCACATCTGAATAAGATTAAAAGGTAAGCTAAGGCTTTCAAAGGGAGATGAGGGTCTGGGGCCTGTAGACAAATGGGAGTCAGATTCCCTTTGGGGCAAGGGGCTAAGGTCTTGGCTTGGGCCCCACCCCCATCATTAAGATAAACTAGCACAAGTTAACTAAGTAGATATGTGACCTTGGTATAATATTGAACTTCTCTAGACTTCAGTTTCTTCATCTTATAGATGAGGAGGCTGTACTAGATGATCTCTGAGGCTCTTTCCAGATCTAGGACTTTATTATCCTATGTTGGTTTTGGCATTACAGCCAGATCCCAATTTTTGTGAATAATGAATCCTATGAAGTGGTCACATTATTCAGATCTGCACTGCGTATTTACTTTGGGCTGTAACCAATGACCATATTTTATGTAATTATAACTTTGAATAGTGTGGATTCAAATAAGTGCAACCACTTCATGGGATTCATTATTCATACTAATTGAAACCTAGTTTTATTCGGTAGACTTGTATATTAAAATGTACTTCATTCTTCTGGAATTCTTCTTATTTATAACTAATGTTTAATTTCAAGACATGAAGCAAACTCCACGTAGCAATATTTAAACTCTCCTACTAGGCAATGCTTACTTTGTAACTTATTTTTTTCTGTGCAAACTATATAATCTTTGTTCATGTGATTTCCAACACAACATTTCAATTACTTTTTAATTAGAACATGTCCCGGATTCACAAGTCAAAGTTTTGACTACAATGTTATTTGAGATAAGCCAATTAATTACTTTTTAAAAAATTCAGCAGTTTGTCTGTTTAACAATATGCAAACGAAGTGGCTTCACATAAGTATCCCAAAGTCACCTTTTAAAAGGAGCCCTATTTTAAGTAGTGAGAAAACATAGGCATGGAGTTGTGGGAAAATAGGGGTAGATGGTGGAGCTGTGAATTGGTCGAATCATTCTGGAAAGCAATTTAGAACTATTCCCCAAAAGTCATTGAACTGAGCATTCACTTTGATCCAGCAATACCACTAGATTTATACTTGAAAGAGATAAAAGAAAGAGGAAAAGAAATAATGTCAATATATTCATAATATACACAGTAAAGTATATTTATACATGCATATAAGTATATATAGCATATATATATTATATATAGATATATTCACTCTTTTTATATTAGCCAATAATTATAAACAAAGGAAGAGGTTGTCCATTAGGGAATGTCTAAACAAATCATGGTATTTAAATGTAATGGAATATTATTGAATCATAATGATGAAAGGGATGATATTGGAAAAACTCTGGAAGACTTGTTTGAACTGATAGACTAATGTGAACAGAAGCAGAGAATAATTTATACGATGACAACAACTTGGTAAAGACCAAACAACTGTAATCAACGCAATGGACAACAAGGATTTCAGAGCACTGATGATGAAACATCTCCTTGGAGAAAGGTGGTTGATGCAAGATAAAAAATGGAACATATAATTTTGGACAGAGTCAAGTCAAAAATTTGTTTTTCTTGAATGCACATATTGGTTATAAGGCTTAAAAAATTATTCTCTTATCTATCGGGAGGATGAAAAGTGGGGGGAGAGGAATAAATGCTTGTTAATTGAAAAAAAAAAAAACAGTTCCTCGGGCAGCTAGGTGGCACAGTGGCTACAGCACTGGCCCTGGGGTCAGGAGGACCTGAGTTCAAATGTGAACTCAGACACTTGACACTTATTAGCCGTGTGACCCTGGGCAAGCATTTAACCCCATTGCCTAGCATAAAACAAATAGAGAAAAGAAAAAAAAGTTCTAGAAAAAGGAAAGAAAAGAAAAGCTCAGTAATCAGACCTAGAGTAAGCCTTCCATATCACACAGCCAAGTAGCAGCAGAATACAACCAGCTAGAACAGCCAGGCCTCATCCTGTACCAATGAAAGTCATTTAGCCACTATGTACTAACAATGTATTCCAAAATAACAACACGGCATAGAGATTACATTGGCATTCTTGAGTCAATTCGCTACCAAATTCCCTTCTCACAATTTAACAGATGATATTTTCAGTTCAAAATGTTTAATAGTAACAACTGTAAGCCTAAAGGAGATCATAATTAGTAACTGGTTAACCAACTTATGTTGAAGAAATCTAAGCTTTTCTTTTTTTGTTATCATATTGATCTAAATCCAATTTATATACTATTTGTCATTTTAAGGAAAGATCCATTTATTCTGTTTTCCAGTGTTTTTAACAAAAAGTATTTTATTTTACCAAAGCCTTTTCTTCATCTATTAGTATGATAATATGATTTTGTAATTAATATGTTTAATTAAGCTTGTAATATTCCTAATAGTGAACCACCTCTGGTTCCCTGTATAAATCCAACCTAGTTATAGTGCTTAACCTTTGTGATATGTTGTTTTCTCCTCTTTGCTAATATTTTTACAAGCATACCTCAGAGATATTGTGGGTTTAGTTCCAGACCACTGAAATAAAGCAAATATCACAATAAAGCAAATCATACAAATTTTTTTTTGTTTCCCCATGCATATAAAAGTTATGTTTACACCATACTATAGTCTAGTTTATTAAGTGTGCACTAGTATTATGTTTAAAAAAGAAGTATGTACCTTATTAAAAATACTTCATTGCTAAAAAATGCTAACAGTAATGAGTCTTCAGCAAGTCATAATCTCTTTGCTGGTGGAGGGTCTTGCCACACTATTGATGGCTGCTTTCCAGTCAAGGTGGTGGCTGCTGAAGGTTGGGGGTGGCTGTGGCAGTTTCTTAAAATAAGACAACAACGAAATTTGCCATGTAGATTGATTCTTCCTTTCACTTAAATGCTTAGAAGCCGTTGTAGCAATAGATCAATTGGTCTAATTAAATTATTATTGTGTCTCAGAGAATAGAGAGGCCCGAGGAGAGGGACAAAGATGGAGGAACAGCTGGCTGGTGGAGCAGTCAGAAAACACATAACATTTATCAATTAAGTTTGCCGTCTTTTTTTTGGGTGCAGTTTGTGAAGGCCCAAAAAAATTATAATAGTAACATCAAAGATCACTGATCACAGATCACCATATAATAATAAGGGAAAATAATATAATGAAAAAGTTTGAAATATTGCAAGAATTACCAAAATGTGACAGAGAGACACAATGTGAACACATGCTATTGGAAAAATGGTGCCAGTAGACTTGCTTAATGCAGGGTTGCCATAAACCTTTAATTTGTAAAAAACACAGTATCTGCAAAGCACAATAAAGCAAAATGCAATAAAACAAAGTAGGCCTGCACTTAACATTTTTGCTTCCATGTTCTTTTAGGGATATTGATCTATAGGCTTTTTTTTTTCTGTTTTGATTCCCCCTCATTATGTATTAAAACCATATTTATGTTATAGAATGAATTTAATAGTATCCCTTCTTTTCCAATTTTTCTAAGCAACTTATCTAATATTGGAATTGATTATTCTTTTAATGTTAAAATTTATTTGTGATTTGTCCTGTAATTTTCTCCCTCTGTCCCAGAAGTTCATTTGTGACTTGATCAATTCTTCCTCTGAAGTTGGGCTATTTAATTTTTCATTTTCTTCTTCTATTAATCTGAATATTTCATATTTTTATAAATGTTCACTCCTTACATATAAATTTATTTTTAGATATAAAATAGATAAAAATATTTTCTGATTGTATCTTTTATTTCTTATTCATTTATTGTGAATTCTCTTTTTTTCATTTTTATTCTCGTAATTTGGTTTTCCTCTTTGTTCTTTTTAAGGGTTTAACTATTTTATTGGTTTTTTTAAAACCTAGCTCCTAATTTTATTTGTTAATCCAATGGGGTTTTTTTTGTTTTTAATTTTGCTACTATCTTCTTTAATTTTCAAGATTTCTATTTTGATGTTTAATTAGATTTTAAAATTTTGTTTTCTAGTATTTTTAGTTAAACTCCTAATTCACTGATGTGTTTTTTCTCTTTTTTTGTTAATAAAAGTGTTTAAAGACATGTATTTTCCCATAAGAACTGCTTTGACTACATTCAGAAATTTTGGAATGCTGTCTTATTGTCATTGTTTTTATGACCTTTTCTTAATTTCTTTGATTCATTCTTTGACCCAACAATTCTTTAGATTAAGTTATTTAGTCTCCAGTTGGTGTTTCAACACTTTTTTCAGTGTCCTTTTATTCAATAAACCTTTTAGTGCATTGTGATCAGTAAAATATGTTTAGAATATTTCTGCTTTTATGCACTCATTTTTGAGATTTTCATTGCCAATTTTTGCCATAAACAACTATAAAGTATGTATACTCCTTTCTATTTCCATTCAAAAATTGCCAGAGGTCTATCATCCCTAATTTATTACAATTCTGTTCTGGTCCTTAGTTTCTTTCTTATTTGTATTTTGGTTAAACTTATCTGGGGGCAATAATAGTATGTTAAGTTCCCCTGTTATTTATAGACTTATTTTTTTATTTCTCGTTGTAATTCATTTAGTTCTTCCTTTAGGTACTTAGAAACTATGCCCTGTGTTAAATATTGAAATGAATTCATTAACTATATAAACTTTCAGCAAAAATGTAATTTCTCTCTTTTTTACTTGTCTATTTTTACTGTTGCCTGTATCTGAAATCATAACTGCTACCCTTGCTTTTTGTATTCAGCTGAAATATAATAGATTTTCCTTCAACCCCCTTCTGTGTGAGATTTTATACTTGTAGAGAGCATGTTGTTGGATTTTGCATTCTAATCTGTTCCACCAACCTTTTCCAATTTATAGTTGAATTCTTCCCATTCACATCCACAGTTATGATAATTAATTGTTTATTTTTTCTCTTTCTAGTCTCTTATGCTTCTTCTCTATGCTCCTGTCTCCCTATTTATTTCATCTTCTTTTCTTTTCTTTTTTTAATCTCTTCGCTATTTTCTCAGTTTAATCTCTCCAAGGTTAAGGCTTATTTTGCTGATGATTAATCTCTCCCTGAATCTACCTTCCCTCTTGTATTTCCCTTTCTATTATTCCTGTTTTTTTTATCTGTAGTCTTTTTTAATTGAATATATTTCTATGCCAAAATCTATGCCAAAAGAAAATGCAAGACCGCTCCTCCCAAAAAAAATTGAAAGAAAGTAAAAAAAGTTATGCTTCAATCTGCATTTAGAATCCATCAGTTCTTTCACTGGAAATAGATAGTATTTTTCATCATCTTGAATTATTGTACTGTGGAGAATAGTGAAGTCATTCACAGATATATTCACACAGTATTGCTGTTACTGTGTTCTCCTGGTTCTGTTCACTTCACTTTGTATCAGTTCATGTAAGTCTTCCCAGGTTTGACTGAAACTACCTTTTTTCATCATTTCCTATAACACAATAGTATTCCATCACAATCATATAATATTACTTTTTAGCCATTACCCAATTGATGAACATCCACTCAATTTCCAATTCTTTGCCACCACAAAAAGAGCTGCTACAAATATTTTTGTACATATAGGTCCTTTTCCCTTTTCTTTCATCTCTTTGGGATACAGACTAAGTAGTGGTATTGCTGGGTCAAAGGGCATGCAAAGTTGTATAGCCCTTTGGATATAGTTCCAATTGCTCTCCAGAATGGGTGGATCAGATCACAAGTCCACCCACAGTGCATTAGTGTCCTGATTTTTCCACATCTCCTCTAGCACTTGTCATTTTCCTTTTCTATCATATTAGTCAATCTGATAGGAGTGAGGTGATACCTCAGAATTGTTTTAATTTCCATTCTTTAGTCAATAGTTATTTAGAACATTTTATATGACTATAGTTTTGATTTCTTCTTCTGAAAACTGCCTACTCATGTCCTTTGATAATATATTCTTGTATTCTCATAATTCTTGTATTCTTGACTCAGTTCTTTCTACATTTGAGAAATGAGGCCTTTATTAGAAAAGCTTGTAAAATTTTTTCCTAGTTTCTTCCTTTCTGTCTAATTTTGGCTACATTGGTTTTGTTTGTGCAAAACCTTTTCAGTTTAATACAGTCAAAATTACTCATTTGTTTGGTCATAAATTCTTCCTTTGTCCATAAATCTTACAGGTGAAATTTTCCATGCTCCCCTAACTTCCTTATGATATCACCCTTTATCTCTAACTCATGAACCTATTTTGACTTGAACTCAGTATATGGTATGAGATGTTGGTCTATAATTAGTTTCTACCAGACTGCTTTCCAGTTTTCCCAGAGTTTTTTGCCAAATAATGGGTTTTTGTCACAGAAGCTTGATATTAGAATTCTAAAAGAACCCTTTTAATATCTCCTTGTTCTTTAGAATATAAACAGTTAATCCTTAAAAAAGACCCTTCTGATTTTTTCACTTGGAGTTACTTTATTTTTCTCTTGACTTCCATATTTAAATTTCAAAATTCCTTTTCATCTCTGTTTTTTTTAACAAGTATATTTGAAAATCCTCTATTTAATTGAAGATCTATTTTTTTTTCCTTATGGGATTATACTCAGTTTTTCTGGGTAAAGTTATTCTTGGTTGTAGATATTTATATTTTGCCTTTTAGACTATTATTCTGTGTTCTCCATACCTTAAAAGTGATAGTTTAAGATTGTGATTAAGACCCTGATTATAGTTCCTTGATTTTTAAATTCTTTCTTTCTAGATATTTGTATTTTTTATTTTGCTAGATTTTTGCAATGTCATTCCTGGGAATTTTCCTTTTGGGATTTGTTTCAAGAGGTGATCACTGGATTCTTTCTATTTTTCACATTGCTCTCATGTTTTAATGCATCTCAACAATTTTTTTTAATGATTTCTTGAAGGATGATATCCCATTCAAGTAATCCTATAATTCTTATGTTATCTCTATCTCTTTTCCAAATCATTTGTTTTTGATATGAGATATCTAACATTTTCCCCTATTTTCTCATCCTTTTAACTTTGTTTTAATAATTCTTGTTCTTTCTTCCTAGGTCATCTTCCCCTTCTTCCCAAACCAGTAGACTATGACTTACCACTGGGTCCCAAAGCTTTATATATCTCCAAACCACCCTAATACTTCCCCCATCAACTGCCTATTTGGAAGCACCCTGGTAAGACCAGTTGACAATTGACAAAAGCTGGTTGTTGTTTTCCTTTTCCTTTGTCCATTGGTAACTTGCAGTCTCCTGACCAGGACTATTCCTGATGTTGGTAATTATAGGCTTTAAGGGAAAATCAAAAGTAATTCTTTATCATTAAGAAAAGATTAGAGGTCCTTGTTTTGTATTTTCACTTCATTTTTCCTACCTTTAAAAGCTGTCTAACTCAGTATTTGCATGAAATGAAAAATGAGTATAAATCCAGGGCCTGGTAACCTAGCATCATGGAATTTATGTAGGTAATCCAAACTGGTCTGATGAGCTCTAGTCCAGTATTTTACATGGGACAGTATATTAGAAGGGGAAATCACACTTAAAGTTCCTTTTCTTAATGTTATAGATGAGGAGACTTGAATTCAGCCCTGTTTCACACTGTGAGACTTTGAAGGGGAAAAAATTATAGGATTATAGTTTTAGAGCCAGAGGGAATATCAAAAGCCATATTGCTCAAACTTCTCATTTTACAGATAAGGAAAGTAAAGTCCAAAGAGGCCACCTCCCAGATAATGTGTGATAGAGACAAGTTCTAAACCAGGTTGTCTGACTCCAAATCCAGTCCTGCATCATCTTGCCTCCTGTGACACTATAACATACATAGGGGTGTGTGTGTGTGTGTGTGTGTGTGTGTGTGTGTGTGTTTGGAGGGGTATGGAGAGGGTGTTGGGGAATCAGGAATGAAATACATGCCTTTTTGTTTTACTTACACTCCATTGGCTCCAAATACGGCAATCCAGTTCTAATTTATTTGTGATTAGCTTATTATGATCCAAGTTTGGAAAAAATAAGGGATAGGAAATCTCTAATTTTATATGTGATTAATTTTCAGTAAGGAATACATAGGTAATCCTTTTCCCAAAGGTCCTAACTAGACCTCACCCTCCATTTGGCACCCAAAAGAACAAAGAAGGAACAGATCAATTACTGACAGAATAGTGCACTTCAATTCTGGCCTTCTTTCTAGAGGGTAGTTTGCGGCCATTAAAGTCACTTTTTAAGGTATAACAACTGTTCAAAATAAACTTGACTAAATAATCATCTCCCTCACAATCTCAAACTATCACTTTTAAGGTATGGAGAACACAGAATAATAGTCTAAAAGGCAAAATATAAATGTCTACAACCAAGAATAACTTTACCCAGAAAAACTGAGTATAATCCCATAAAGGATTCAATACCAAGAAAAGTGGTTCTGAGTAACATTTTTTAAACCTATTTATCCTTGCCTAATTAAATTGAATACTTGACAGGTGTTTCAAATGTTGACTTGTTTCTTTCCATCAACTGAAAACTACAGATCCCCTTTCTTGTTGGTTTAGAAAAAGCTAGAGCTCTCTATTGGAGCAACCATGGCCTTCTGCCTCAAAAGGTTAATACCTAATCATGTAGAAATATCAGCAGCTAACAGGCATAGAAGACATATTAATTGCATTTGGCAGGAGTATAAACTCGGTCACTAGCAGGACTCCCTGAACATAGCAGTATACAAACTATAGCTGCCTTCCGAAGAACAGTAAGGTGAATATGAAACCAACCCAACTAACCATTAAATGTCATTCCCCTGAGAGTTACTTTTAAAAGGCTTCTTTAATCTACAAGTGGTAAAATATTTGCAATAAATCAACTCCTCCTGAAATTAGGAATACTAGATAATTTTGAACAAATTTAGTACAAAAAAATTAGCTATAACTTTTTCAAAACTAGAGCTTCATGACATAAAAAAGTGGGGGGAGACCCTCCTCTGGCCCACATACACTTGTGTACTGAAGAACTTATTGAACCCTACCACTACCCAGGTCTCAGCGCAGATGCGAGTCATTCTTTACCCTCTGGCTAGGGATCTGTAAACAACACATGTTTAAGTATCATGTATTGCTTTTAACCTTTAAAGGGAGGGTGTGGTAAAATGTGGTTTTTCCTGTGTAAGATGACAACATTTTTACAATTCTACAAGGTACTCAGTGCAGGTCAGATGTACTAATTAAATTTAACAATTAAACTAAAAGGAACTTTTGTTACAGTCTCTATGGACAGTTTGTCCTGAAAAAAATGTTACCCCCAGCAGTTTGTCATTAAGGGAAAAGCTTAACTACACACTGTTTCCTGAAATAGCCTTGTTATTAACCCTGATGGATGCCCTCAAACACTGCAAGGGCTATTTGGGAAGTGTCTGAGACTGACACATCAAGTTTTGCCATTTGATCAAAGAAATAAAAGAAGAGTGCAAATATGCAAGTGTAGGTATCCATTGGTGCCCTTCCTTGCTGTTGCAACCAACAGAAACTGTTCATTTTTAACTGGTTATGATAGCTTCACATACATAATAATGTTTTTTAAAAAAACAACAGCATGCATATCCCATAATGAATCATCCATAATTAAGTCCACTTATAATAGCTTTGATTTACTATCACCAAAAAAAGTGGCTACCCCATAGAAGTTCCCAGCCATTTTCCTATCATTTACATAACCAAATACTGTTAGTCACCCTGTAGTATTTTTTCCCTTGAGCTTCTCAGAAGAGAAAACAGTACAATTCATAGTTTTCCAGTATAATAATTGGTGGGGGAGATTTTCTAAATGTCATGTTAATAAAGGCAACTGAAAGTAGACATTCTGTAGGCTTGTTAGGAACTATTACTAATCTGGAGCAATGATTAGGTAGGGCCCATTTCTGCCTTAAGAAGGTCTTAGTGAGGAAAACATCTGGTAACTGAAACAGAGGGCTGGGAAATACTAGAAGCCCTTCCAGGAACTGGTTAGTGTTTTTGAGATGTGCAGCCCTTTAAAAAAAATTTTGCATTTTTATTCCCTATATGTTTACTTTAATCTAAGTGAGGCAATAGAGTTGGAAGATAAAGTCTAAGTCCTGACTAGGCCTGTTTGTTTTTCTTTGGATAGAGCATTTTGTTCCTCATTTCTTTATACCATGGTGGTTTTTTTCTAATTGCATATTTTATTTATCTCTCTAAATGTTATTCAGTCAACAACTCAACACAAAGTAAATAAAAGTCCAAAGTCAGTTGGTCACATTGAGTATGGTCTGAAGGGACAGAGATCTAGGTTTTGTGAGTCACTCTTGTTTATTGTCTAGTTGTATGAGACCCTCCCTTTAAAAAAAAAAAGAGGGGGTACACAAAAAAACCTCTACTATCACAAAAATATAGGTGAAAAAGTTGTAGTTTGTTCATAATAGTGTCCCTATTGCTATAATACAGAAACAATATGATAGAATGCTGGGCTAGCAGTCTAGAAACTAATTCAAATCCCATCTTGGACACATTATGGCTTTCAAATTTGTGCTCTGACATAGAAGTAGTAGTTATTTCTATATGCCATTTAAATTTTATTTTCCTTAAATAAAAATTACTTACACGTGAAAAGAAAATTACATCTGACATCATTATTATTGTGAGTTATTTTGGTCAAAGTAAGAAATATTGAGATCTAATAGAGGAAGAAAGAACTAGGGATTATTTGGAGCATCTAAGAGAAAAGGCATAGTGCAGAACATTAATTAAATACTTATTAAGTACCCACTATGTAGAGAGTGCTAGACACAGAGGAAGGCAAAAAATTTAGGGAAGGCATGGTGGTCCCTTCTAGTAGGCAGGATAGGACAAAAAACACATGATGATGGCTAACTACTGATGTGGCTATCACAGACTGCCTGTGTAACATGTGTAAACTTAGTGGATAGCTACTGACTGTTAATGTCACAAGTGGAAGTTTGCGGAGTTTAAGAAGGGTGCTGTTCATTGACATCTCCTCTTCAGATAAGTCAATAATATAAGCAAGAGTATCTTTATTTAACACTAGAAACTTTATCTCTGATAAATATGCTACTGCTAATGTTTAACACCATGTTAACATCTAGTATCGGCCGTTTAAAGGCCTGTCTAATAAAAACGGGAAAACTGATGAGGTGCCACTTTTAATTTTAGGATTATCTTTTCTGATAAGCCTATTAAACTAAATTTTATGCACTTCCAGATTTGGAGAAAGGAGGATGATGAAAACTTTCTGTATGTTTTTGCTTATACAAATACTAGGCAGAGTATCAGGCCAGGCCAATGTACACATTAACCTGTTGAAAATTATATGTCAAGTATATAACAAATACAAAATATTTGTTACACATTCATAGTTGAGAGTCCATATATGTAGTAATCTACATGTTATATGTATTATGTGTATAATATAAATACTAACCAATGTGCTCAAAATTTAAAAGAAATAGGATAGGGCTTAGTTTTCATTGGTATGGAGAATTTCCACATGGGGAAACTCCCTCTACCAATACATGTCAGCACCTTCTCTGCAATTTATAGTCTCAGGAATTTGCTTTAGAAGACTGGAAATTTAAGTGACTTGCCTCATTTCACACAGCTATGTATCAGTAGCAGAGCTCAAACTCAGGTCTTCCTAGTTTCAAAGTCAGCTTTCTATTCACTACACCATACCACCTTTCAAAGAGAAATAGAGAGGCAAGGGTAGAGAAGGGATAGTAAAAATTAAGACTAATGAGAATCATGTACACCACTTTTATTTTCTCTTCCTTTTTGTTCAATTTCCATTTTGCTAGGAATGTGTTGGAAAGTATGGTGGGGGGAGACTCTTAAATGTGTTTGCTACAGATATATTCCTGAATTTAGGGAAAAAAATCTACTGAAATTAGAGTGTTAGAAAAATATTGGGATGGGTGGAAGATATAGAGCATGGCACTGACAAAGATGGTTAAGTCTAAGATGTTTGCAATTCTAACAGTTTCTATGGCCTACTAATTGCTGAAAATGATTTGTAAGATTGTTTTGTATATAAATATAAATAAACATATATGTAAATGTAAAGAAGTGTTATATTTAGCGTAAGTGGTCTGAAACATGAATGAAGTGAATAACCCTTGTGTTAGAAACTCTCAGATAACGGGAAAGGCACAGGTACATTTTAGGGGATTTCTCAACCCTCTGGCTCACAGTCCCCATCCAGAAGCTCTGGGAAATTTAGTATATGACAATGCTGTCACTAACTGCCCCTTACAAGCACACAGTTCACAGAACTCAAGGAAGTATAGACAGGTTGAAGAAAATACAATAGAACTTAACAGCAGAGATTGTGGAAAATGAAAACACCTTCTAATGAGCAACTCTCTCCTCGAAGCCCTGTAAAAAGACTTAGTCAGATTCATGTTCTCAGGAGGACTCACAGGGAGCCTCACCTCTTTCAGGTTTTTCTTTGTTTTGTTTTTTAGCAAGCATTTCCTTTTGAAGTTCTATGCACTACTCAGCAGGTTGTGTTGGCCTCACACCTGATGCTGTCCTTCTGGTTATTTTGCCCAGTAATTCTTCAAGCACTGCCCCCCATCTGTAATGTACCCCATTCCATCACTGCTGAATGAAACACCCCATAGTTTTCTTATCTCTGCAGGAGATGTAGTTTTCCCTTTGTCCCAGCTCTTATGCAATGCTAGACAAGAGATCTCCAATCTGAAGTTTTCTCTCGTACTATTGATTCCCACCAACCTCTGGCCTCACAGAAGTTTGCACAGAGATTGGGGACATCATGCTTTGTTTATCTTTAAAAAGCTTTCCATCACCAGCTCTAGGCTCAGACAGGCTGATGACCTCTCTCCCTCAGGCAGCTATGTGTCTCTCAGAGAAACAAACCCTCTCCAGCAGTCTAGGAACTTGACAAAGCACCTCAATTTTTCCCTAGTTCTCTCATGGATCCCAAGTCTCCTGAAAGGCAACTAAAGAGAAGTATTCATATTCCATGCTTCTAACGGGGAGAAAGTAAAAGAGTGGGATGGAGGGAAAGGGGAGGAAATTAATGCCCTGTGTGTATGTGTTCAAAGTGTTCATCAACAGATAGAAAACTAAAAGGGATCAGAGATGCACTTCTACTAATACATTAAAACTTTATTTTTGAACTTTTATTTTATTTTCTATTAAAAGGCATCCATTTTTTTCTTTCTCCAGTCTCTCTCCTGCCCTTGGAAGGAAGGAAGAAAAGAAGGGAAGAAAGAAAGGAAGGAAGGAAAGAAAGAGAAAGAAAGAACCCAACCTTTGTAATTAATATGCATAGTCAAGCAAAACAAATCCCCACATTGGTCATGTCCAAAAATGTATGCATATGAAAACTTTCTCATCAAGTTACAGTAATCAATCAGAAACACCACCAAAATTATTGCTTAAAAACAACACAACGAAAGCCTGTGTCTCGCAGTCCTGATCTGTGCCCAGAAATCACGAATCATTAATCACACTACTGTTTTCATTTAACTAGATTGTTTCATTATTGCCTAATAACAACCAGCACTGAGGTGTGGTCAAGTACAGACAAAAACCTAGGTTTGTTTTTTTTTTAAGACAATGATTCAGTTAAAGGAAACAATAACTTTTGTATTGTAAAGAAGTCTAGGCACCAAAAGACCTGAAAGAGTCAGCTCATTTGTTCACTTAAATCGAGCATTATTAATATGCCTATCTCAGGTTTTATTCTCAAATTAAAAACCTGAATTCCGTGCACCACAGGCAAAGCAAGTAATGTGACCACCCATTGATGGAAGGTGATCCGACTGATGAAAATGGAAGGTTTTATATCATTTCTGGTATTTGCTTCCATTTTTTTTTTCTCACGTGTAGCATGGATCAAGGCCTACCTGTGTAGACATGCATTTAGACATATCTACCAGCATAGACATCTGCTTTGGAAGATTACCTGATGAAGATCCAGGTGATAGCCATTGTAGAGGACCAAGAGCTTTCACACTGACACTGGGGTATAGTTGTCCTTTCCTAATCCCAAGCATTACTAATTGTTGATGATGTATGTATGTGACATAACTTTTAGGAGATCTAGAGGAACAAAGAGGGGGAATTTCAGTTGTTGAAACCATCACCTGGGAATGTACCTCCACATTCCCCAGTTATCTTACCCAACACTCTCTCACCTAGAAGAAGCTTGCATCAAGAAGCCAAAACCTATGGAGGAATATTCTATATTCTGGTTATCATGGAATTCTTGAGAAAGCTTGGGCACTTTCTACTCTCTTCTTCCTCTTCTCCAATATTCTTATTCAGATAATAATGAGGTTAAAAGTGGAGTCAAAGATACAATTGAAGGATAAATAAACAGACCAAAGGATACAAGTATTTTGGGGATTTGAACATCCCCACCCCCAAAATGAGAAGAGACTGTCCATCTGCCTTGTTGATGAAGGGAATGGATTTAGACTGAAATGGTCTTGGGAGTAATATTACTCCTTCTTACCTGGAGATGATTTGCATTAATACTATTGCTTTTTGACCAAGGACAGCTTATTTCCCAGCTCTCTACACTTAGGACTTAACCTTCCTCTTCACATTTTCCAGTCTCAAGACATCCAACCCACAAACTGTGACCATAATCTTATAACATTTGCAGACATGATAAAAATGTTTAAGGGATGTGAAGCCCTTTGTTTGGAATTTTGACCCATGTTTTCATTAAATGGAGCATGTTGGGGGAAAGGAGGAAGGTGTGTGTAGAAGAGAAGGTGATTTGGGGAAAAGGGGAGGAAAATGATACTTGAGGAAATCCTAGTTACAACAGGACCTGCTCTCAACTCCCCCCTGCAAGAATCTCCTCTACACAAACTCCCAATTCCATTTTTTAAAAAATACATTGTATTGATGCTTTTTGTCTTTATGTCATGTTCATTTTCCACTCATTTATCTACCAATTCCATTTGAAGGGAAATGCATCCTGGCATTCTCCAAAAAATTAAATTCAAAGTCCCCCAGTGTCAGAGTTTTTTATTCAGCATAATTCACCCCACACTGAATGACCCCAAGGCTTGTGTATTAAACAGAAGAGTTGCAAATTGGAAAACTTAGGAAGCAAGTCCAACCCTTGTATACATAGCATTCTTTCATGAATAGTTCAAGGCATAAATCAGGAGACTTTTTTTCTGACCCAAACTCCAAGCTACATTTCAGAAATTTGCCCTGGTTTGTTTTTGTGTGTGTGTATGTGTGTGTGTGTGTGTGTGTGTGTGTGTGTGTGTGTGTGTGTGTGTTTTTGTTTAGGGAATTGTGCCAATATTTGAGGAACTGGCTGGAAGCCTTGGGAAAGTCCCAACATGGATCAGCGGTCTCAACAGCTAGTCACCCCAGAAATGATACATGGGTTTTTATCTGGGCTTGGTAATGAAGTTGTTGATGCTGTTTAACAAGTTGGCTTTTTGTTTTGTTTTGCTTTCTTTCGTCAGTCTCTTTTTGCCTAAGAGTTTTGCTATGGGAATCCAAAGTCTTCTTACTGTTTTATAGCAGCAACAAATGGTGACTCCTTTAAATTTTTGTTAATGTTTTGCTTTTAAGCCCAAGTAGATGCTCTCATTAAGAATGGTGTCTGTAGGAGTAGAGGAAATGCAAAGTTCAGTGCAAATTCTTCACTATGTCCCTTAAGCTCCATATCCCCAACCAAGAGCTCTCTTGCATGGGGCTTCTTAATGCAGATTATAACAAGAATGTTAGACAACAGCAGGCACTTGAGAGCAAGACAAACAGGGACTGTGGGAAAGGAAGCATTTGCCCAGTGGCCTTCTCTCTTGGTAAACCTTTTCTGATGAATCCAAAGTCTTCACAGGCTTCTGGGGGACAGAGAACAGTTCCTGACCACTTTCTTGTCAGGACAATTTTCTTCCTTCAAATAGGATTTGTTTTTATTTGTTTATTTGATTTTTCCCTCCCAAAGCTGTATGAACAAGGAGTGTATCATACTGAAATAATAAGGTCTTCAAAGTACGCTTTGTCATAGCTGGAACTTAAAGTACAGCAGTCTCATGGAGAGGTCCAAACAGTCTTTACGCTTTCCTCCAGCCCTTACTCTAGTTCTTTTATCCTCCCCCCCAGCCCTCTGCCATTCCCAGGCACAGTCACAGGAGCATCCACATGGTGAATGCCTTGCACCAAGCCATTTTTTCACATCAAGTTTCAGCCTCCCAAAATGCATTGCCATCACTTTTGAGAAATGAAACACCTTTTAATATATCCCACACTTTTCTAAGAGGATGCTGAGAGAGTCATATCATAGCTAAAGAACGTCCCTCCAGGTTTTTCAGCCTTTTGGGTTAGAAGATAAATTGTAATCGATCCATAGAGAATGGCCCTCCAAGACACCATAGAAGAATAGGAAGTTTCACATCTTTACAAAGTAGAAAGTGGAGAGACGGTTTCAGAGGGTATTATTTTACCCTGAAAGGGAAGCTCATAGACCATAGAATTAGAAGAGCTTGAAGAGACCATCTATGTAGCAGCTAGGTGGCACACAGTGGATAGAGCACTGGACTTGAGGTAAGGAAGAACTGAATTCAAATTCTGCTCAAGACATTTACTAGCTGCATGATCCTAAGCAAATAACTTACATGCTGTCTGCCTCAATTTCCGTAACCATATAAAATAGGGGTAATGAGAGGACTTACCTCCCAGGGTTGTTGTGAATATCAAATATAATATTTATAATGCTGTTAGCATAGTACCTAGCACACAGTAGTTTAATCAATGCTTGTTTCATTCCTTCCATCTAGTCCAGTTCTCTTATTTTATACATCAGGAAATAGGCTCACAGAGGTTAGATGGGATTTGAACCCAGGTCCTTTAATTCCAAACCTGGCACTATTGCTACCAAACTACATGGTCTCTCTTCCAGTCTGGAATAACCAAATTGATCCTATCCCTAAAGCTGGTCATTTGTACTAGCTGAACAGAATTTTGTAATTTAGGAATAAGAGTTTTTCTAAAGCAGAATCTCAGTAGAACGTGAGAGTAGCAATCTATCTGTGGTAAAGGCAAATACGTCTGGTGAAGTGATGCTCTGAAATACAGAAGTCTTATTCAGATAAGAAGTTGAGAAGTGATCTCTTTCTTTTTTCTTCTTGCTGCTCTACTGCTCCTGATCCAGTTGGGAAGGATAGAATTGCAATTGTCGATTTTGATTCCCTGGAGTACTACTGAGTGCCCTAAAAAAGGTAATTTCTAAATTACTAATTCAGGCTCCTCAAGTTCAATATGCCTTCCCCAAATTGAGCCTCTCACTTCCTTTTGGCTTGTATTCTGAAACTCTCAGCGTTCGAGAAAGGGAAGAGGACAAACATTTCCACACTATCAGATTCAGTTTTAAATGGCAGGCTCTGAATTACTTTCCAAGGTCACCAGAGACATCCTAATGGACTTAGGTTCCCTGGCTGTATTATCATTAAGAACTAGCCTTCTGGGGAAATTAAATGGAATCTAAATACAGCTAGGCACAGTGGCCTTCACTTTAGATTCGAACTGATTTCAGCATGAGCTGGAGGCTGAGTGAGATGAAAGATGGTATAACTGGGCCCACATTTCTAGGTTTACCAGAGAACAAACCTACAATTCCTGAGCATAGGATGTAAAGTACATATCCCTCAGACACTTCAGATTATAGAAAGGATGAAGAGAAAAGGAGTGTTGAAAAGGAAAGGAAAGGCCTTTGGGGATAGGAAAATGTAAGCTGATCC
The DNA here is from genome assembly GCF_003287225.1 of Phascolarctos cinereus. NCBI lineage: Eukaryota > Metazoa > Chordata > Mammalia > Diprotodontia > Phascolarctidae > Phascolarctos > Phascolarctos cinereus. The sequence goes on from NW_027555736.1 coordinate 133,983,033, forward strand.
AAAAAAAGGAATCATCCAGTTACTCTTTGTCAGACCAGCTGGCTGAAAAGCAGCTGTGGGGTTTCCAAAGAGAAGCCCTGGACCATATCAACATAAATAATAAAAAAAAAAAAAATTAGCTCCAAGAGAAATGTTTCTGAATCAAAGATGGGAGGCAACAATCACCCTTGAGGAACTATTTTAAACAAGCACTCAATGACAGCTGCCTGGACTACTTTCACAATTCAAGCCTTTAGGTATGGTACAAAATGGGGTGAGAGCCTACTGGGTGTCTTTTGGCTTGCAAACCACCTGCCTCCCATTAGCTCACAACAAACATACTTCCAGAAAGGCTAGGGATTGCTGACTGATTACATCAGTGTGGCTTATACACATGTGGACACATGTGCATGTGGCGTGTGTGTGTGTGTGTGTGTGTGTGTGTTTGAAAGATTGGGGTGGGGGAAAGTAAGCAGTTGCTATAACTGGGAAGATACCAACGATCAATCAAAACAAGAACAGACCAGTGGCTGCCCTGAGCCTTCTTCATCAGCCACAGGTTCCCCATCCCTGGCCTAGAACAATCAGGAAAGCTAAGAGGACTTCCCGTGGTATTGGGACACAGAAAATGAGCATGCCCTGGCTCACTTCTTTGTCTACTTTTGTGGGTGGCCCTGAGACAGATAAGCTCTTTCCATTTGAATTTCCCCCTCAGTAACATGGTCTTAAAATAGTGATCATCTTAACAGAGAACCTAATGATATCAAATTATGTAGAGATATTAGAATTGTCTGTATTAATAGATTGATGGAGTGCATTAATTTTGCTTGTGTGAACTCCAATGTTACAATGGATATGTTTATCGCATCAACATGAATGCTTTCTTCAAGGGCATGGATCACAATCCACCCACACCTCATCGGTGTATTCTTGTTCATCTCCTCCCAGACAGCCTCCATAGAGGGTCCACACAGCATTTAGTGGACTTCCCTTTGGATCCCTTTGTATCATATGTATTCAATGAAGTAATGGGGCTTTCCATATATCACCTCTTGTTCTCACTAGATAATGGGCCCATCTCTTTTCCCCAGTCTTAGCTCTCTTTGACAGTATATTTTGCATAGCTTTTTTCCATTTCATTGTTCATAGTGTGTGCTGTAGCCTGCCTATTCTTGCATGTCTCTCTTCATTGATATTTGGGAAACATGCTATTTTGATTCCATGGAGATTGTGGTATTCTATCATTTATAGATATTCAGCATTACCAGAAGAACATTGGTGTTGAAAAAGGTCAGATTTTGTTTCAAGGAAAAAGTTTGGGGTGGAGGGTAGAGATTGAAAATAATGATCAGTTTCCCAAAGGCAACGTCTCTTCCTGCTCTCGGTCAGGTATTCCCGTAGAAGATATGTGTCTATGCAGCTGCAGAAACATATGGAAATACACATGCATGTGTCCTATTTTGATTTTGTTTTATTTATTCTCAGAGAATGAAGTATATAGAATGTCACAGCCATTCAATTTTTGAAGTGTATTTAGTATACAGTAAATAGAAAGCGTTCCCTGAATTGGGCAGGAATTAATAAGAAAAGAAGATCAACTGGGAGAAAATAAGGAAACCATGTATGGATTCAAAGGCAAGTACATGAATTAATCGCTTACTGATATATACTCTGAGTGATTCGTATTTTATCCATCTGAGAGTAAGGTCAGGAGCATATGTGAGTTGCCCCTTTGAAGAGAGGGTGAAACTGATGTGAGGCTAGAGTTAGGATCATATGCAGCTGTAGAATCAATTTTACCAAAAGATATGATGGTTCCAAATTACCACCACGTATCAGCACAGCAATGTAAATGCTGAAAATCTTCACTGAATCAGTGTCAGCTGTTGTCTGACAACTTTACAGCATCTCTCCTATGTGTCCCCTTCTTCCTTACATAGCTACTACCATTTTATTACAGGTACTTTCCACCTCTTGAGTGAACTGTTATCATCTTCTTATACTACTCTCCTCCAAGCATTCTGTGATCTGACTGCACTGGTCTACTTGTTACACCATGCCATATACATGACACTCTATTTCCCACTGTAGCTTTTAAGGGGCTGTCTGTCATGGCTAGAAAACTTTTCCTTTTCATATCTACCTCTTAGAAGTGCTGGGTTCCTGTGACTTGGCTCAGGAGGCCACGAGGAAGAGGCATGTCAGCGAGCCCAGAAAGACCAGCACTGGGCCTGCTGCATGATCAGCAGCATCCTCCTTGCTGCTCCCCCAGCTTCTGAAGTGTGCTAGACATCAGAGCCCATACCCCCCCCCGCCCCTCCCCGTCCCTTCCCTCTCCCACCTATTCCCTTAGAATAGACTGGCTGCTTAAGTGTAGAAGTAGTTGTGTTGGGGGGGGGGGGGGTTAAAAGGAAAACAAAAGCGAAACATCAAAAAACAGTAAAAGAAAACACACTTGTTTGGTTTTTTTTTTTACTATCTGAATCACCTATGTGCTTTCCAGCAGCCTCAGTAACTGGTTTACTTTGTACTCAATGAAAACTAATAAACTTTGAGCAGCCAAAAAAAAAAGTGCTGGGTTCCTTCAAGACTCTAGTCAAATACCACCTTGTACAAGAGGTCTTTCCCTATTCCTCCAGGTGCTAATGCCTTCCTCTTTCTTATTACCTTCTTCCTCCCTTCCCCCCTCCCCACTCTAGATAGATAGATAAATAAATAGATGTCTCGGAGTTACTTATTTGTTTACATGTTGTCTTCCCATCAGAATGTAAGTTCCTTGCAGGTGGGGACTATTTTTGCCTTTCTTTGTATCCCTTAGTGCCTAGCACAGTGCCTGGGACACAGTATGTACTTCATAAATGCTTGTTGTTGGACTGACTGGCATGGTATGGCTCAATCACAACAAATCTTGCAGATGTGCCAGCTCTGCTACCACCTAAGGTGATTCTCCACAAGTAACTTGTATAGTGAGAGCTGCCACCCTCCCTCTGAATCACAGGACTAGAAATCCTGCACTAGGAACAGTTACTACTCAATTCTATGTATTCTTCTTCCCTTTTGCAGATTGTTGAGAAGCATCCCAAAATCATTTTCATAACCTAGCCCCATGACCCTAGGGTAAGAGAAGAGATGAAAAGACGAACAGTAAGAAAGAGGAATTTCTTCTCCAAACCCCAAAAGACTGCTAATGCCCAGGTACTTGGAGAGGGAGAAGAAAATGGCTATGTATTTGCCATAAGCAAACCCAGAGTGGAAAATGGAAACCCATTTGAGGGGTCCAAGAATCATCGAAGTATTTCTAAAACCAGCTGAAGAGACTCGTTGTGTGGAAGTTTGGACTATCACATCTAGGTATAAAACAGTAGGTGGCTTAAATAGATTAGGGCAGCAGTTCTTGACTTGATCAAGTCGAGGAGTCTGTGGCTAGATTTCAGGGTGTTTGGAATTGGGATGTGGAAAAAAATTATTTCTTTATTCCAACATAATCAGTTCCCCTTGTGATCCTTTGTCATTTATGCATTTAAAAACATTCTAATTACTGTGAATGACTAAGCTATTGTGAGCATTATAAATATTCAAATTAACTACAAAAGACCTATGAAGGAAGGTGTTATCTACCTCAAATGAAAGAACTGATAAATAGAAGTATGCATAGCATGGTTTTATACACATATACATATACAAATAAGTATGCATGTATGCATGGGTATACACACACACACACATACACATATATAGACATTCACATCAAATGGTGACCTTCTTTAATGGGAGATGGGGAAGGAGGGAAAATTCAAAACTCAAATGTAACCAAAAATAAACTAAATTGAATTTTTAAAAAACATTATTCAGAGAAGGAATCCATAGACTTTACCAGACTGCCAAAGGATGCAGGTCACAAAAATGGTTGAGAACTCATGTAATAAAGATACTCAGAGTGCCCTGAAGGCATAAAAGAGTTATGGTATAGTCATCTGAGGCTTCATGGCCAGCTTCTCAAGAATTGGTACCTGAAGAGTAAGTAATTAGCACTATCTACAAGAAAAGAACCACAATACAGTTGTGAAGACAGAGACAGAAATACCTATAATTATCTGCCTAGAGTGAAGGACAATGACCATGGTGAGGGGGACATATGGTACATTGGGAAGAAAGAATAGCAACAGCAAGGCAGTGGGTTATTTGTGGGAAACAACAACCAGAGGAGAGTTGTTGAATTGGCCAGAGCATGATTTTTAGCACATAGCACCAACTCAGAGGATCAAAGTCTTCTTGCTGAGACCCCATCCAGAACAGTGTTGTCATGGACACATTGTCAATTCCTACAGGAGGGTGGTCTACTGAAAGTGTATTGTGTGGTAGCACAGGGGGTTGGTGGGGATGGCAAGAAAGTCTCTTGACTTTGTATGGACTGCTACTCAAGTTCTTATTTTTACTTTTACTGTGCAAATAAAATTCTTAGGTATGAAGCGACTGTTAGTCAATCTTGGCAAGTGTTAGATATTGCATTCCTTATGTTCTTACTCTGCAGGGATAAACCAGAGAAATAGAGTTTCCCAAAAATCACTTGGGCCCTTTGTGTTATGAGGATGCCTGTAGAACAGAGTTAGGATCATTGGATCATGTATTTTGAGCTGAAAAGAATCTTAGAGGTGATCTAGTTCACCCTCCTCATTTTTCAGATGAGGAATCATTCAATAAACATTTATTAAGCACCTACTACATACCAGTCAATATGCTAAGCTTACAGTCTAAAGGGAGCTGTAGTTAGGGCACGGGTCCTGGAGTCAGGAGGACCTGAGTTCAAATCCAGCCTTAGACACTTGACACTTACTGTGTGACCCTGGGCAAATCACTTAACCCTGATTGCCTTGCAAAAAAAAAAACTTACAATCTAATGGGTAAACAGTAGTTTAAGTGACTTGTGTAAGGTCACACAGGTATTACATGACAGATGCAGGATTTAAATATAGGTCCTCTGGCTCCAAATAGAGTTTTTCTCACTGTACCATAGTTATACTTGTTTAGCATCGGAAAGCCAAGATGCTTTCCTGTCTTCAGACTAGGCTCTCTCACTGAACTATAGTGGGAGAATTAAAGACAAATCACCAGTTAGTCCAGCAGGTGAAAAAAGAGGTAAGTTCAAGGGGATTGGGGATTTTAATTATAGAAGATAAGACTGAATGCACTGTCAGTTTGGGAATCTAGAAGGGTGATTTTGGTTTAGATTCTCAAGTTGGAAATCTGATTCCATTTTCACAAATTAGAATTAACTTATCTTTTGCCTGAAGGTATTTTGCTCTTCAGGGGAGAAAACTTTAGGCAAATTACAAAAGGAGTACTATCTATAACCCAAGTAGGAAGTGACTGTAGGATGTAGGAAGTATGAGACATGAGTAAGAAAAGCTGAAGGCACAGCCAACCAAGGGGTGGATCCTGGGGAATTTCTGTAAATAATGAGTTGAGATTTATAGTAAGGAAGGTACAATGAATGGCTCCAATAATTTTATCCTTGAAAAAAAAAAACAAGGGTCAAGTCTTACTTAGGCAATACATCAGCAAACATGATAAATACTCATATACATATAGAACATTAACAATATCATATATGTGTATATATACACATATATATGTATATATATGTGTATATATACATATATATGTATATATGTATGTATGTATATGTGTGTGTGTGTGTGTGTGTATATATATATATATATATAATATATATATATATAAAAAATTTCTGTAAAGCCAAAAACTTAGTGGGAGAGAAACTAATGTGAAGAGGATGATAAATTGATCCAAAAAAACTTGGCCAAAAATTAAGAAGTGCTCATGTTTGGCCCACAGGCATTCAACTAAGTTTGTTTATTCATATGGAAATAGGGATAACTTTTAATTCAGTTAAATGACTGGTAAGGTAAACCCTCTCTCACTTTCAGAATGGCATGAAAGGGAAATAGGAAATGAAAAGATGGGAATAAAATAAAAAAATGAATAATAAATAAATAAAGCAGAAACCTTCTAGAAGATCTAAACCATCAAACTGGGTGCTGGGAAGCAGTTGACAAAATGATATTATGTTATTAGCCCCAAGATTACAAGGGTAGGAGAAGCAAATTACAGGAAAAAAAATAAGTTATGAAACCTCTTCATATTGGCATCAAGTGAAAAAGGTATTCCTGTTACTGATGAAAACTTTTGGTTACTTCCCCTAAACCAGTATGATGGAAGGAATTATCTGTTTTGGTTTAAATTGCTCTCCAGAGTGACCGAATCCAAATTCCTAGTCTATAAATGTAATATTTGCAAGGAAGAAAGGCAGAGAATTGTCTGTGAAAGTGCAGCAGCAACCCCAGGAAGGGTAAAGAAAAGAGCCCACTTTAATATAAAGAATCGAGCCCACTTTCCGTCCCCAAACAAAAACAAAACACCTAAACAAAACAAAATCCCGAAACAGATGTAGAAGTGACACAGCCAGAACAATGAGATAGGAGTAAAATAAGTATGACTCAAATGTTTCTTCCATGGGTGTTAACTTCAATTCCACCCAAGGGCCCTGGGGGGCCTTATCTCACCCACCCACAAATGCATCAAATACTGCTTTCCAGAGAAAGGAGAGGAGGAAGCCCTGATATTATTACTGTCACTCTTATTGGGAATACTCTTATTCAACTCTTCAGCCTGTGCCTACATACTATGCTCAGAAATCCAAGTCCCCTGAAGACCCTAACTTTACAGCACAGTGAATGTGAGAGTAGTGGTACTCTTCATTCTTTCCCTCTTCCCCAACACCGCCCCCCCCAACTCTCTCCAAAAACCTGACACCACAGGAATTACCCAGATAACTTTATGGAGATTGTCTAATCCTGTGTGATCCCTTTTCCTACACAGATAGTCATACTGGCAGATGTGATGGTAGCTTAGGGATGACTAATGTCCCTATTCTAAATAAGGCAAATCTATCTCTCTCCTGCCCTCCAATGCCAAAAGTCTAGACAGAGTCATCTAGATTATTGCCTCCACTTCTTCACCCACCACCAACTAATTCACTCCACATACCCTTGCAATATGTCCTTAACAATCTGCTGGGACAGTTCTCTCTAAGGTTTGCCAATGACTTCTTTATGACCAAAATCTGATAGTCATTTTTCTATCCTCATCTTCACCTTTTGAGACTAATTGCCATATACTCCTTTATACCCTGGCTTCTATGATGGTATCCTGTTTACCTCCTGCTTCTCTGATGTTTCCTTCTAGGTCTTCTTTGCTGGCTCCTCAACGTCTTCCCACCGTATAAATGTGGTAGTCCCCTAAAGTCACTCATACTTTTTTTCTCCGCTCCTATAGTTTCAGTTATCGCCTGTGTACAGATAGCTCCCAAATCTATAGCTTTAGCCCAATCTCTACCCAGAGTTCTAGTCCTCTATTTCAACTGCTTATTGGTTTTCTTCATCTGGATATGCAAGTCAAACTCAACCTGTCCAAAACTTTACTCTTCTTCCTTACCCCCAAAATATGTCCTTCCTCCCAATTTCCCTATTTCTGTTGATGACAACACTACCTTCCCAGCCACTGAGACTCAAACTTCAGCCATATTAGATTCTCCCCCCTCCATCATCCTCTATATTCAGTTAGTCACTAGTTCTAGTCCATCCTACCACTGCTACCACCCTAGTTCAGACATTCATCACCTCTTGCCTATACTATTTTAGTGTTCTCCCAACCAGTCTTCCTACCTTCAATCTGTCTCCTTTCCAGTCTATCATCCACATTGCTATCTGGGTAATCTTTCTGTTGGCAATTCTGGTTATATCACTCTCCATTGCCTAGCAAATAAAGTAGAAATTCTTTTATTCCAACTTTCAAGGCCCTCCATAATTTGTTCTGACCTACCTATCTCACCTTGTCTCACTCTATTCCCCCTGATGTACTTTAGGCTCCAGATATGTGTGTGTGTGTGTGTGTGTGTGTGTGTATAGACACACACATATACATATACATACATATAGAGAGTCAAAGAGAGAGACAGAGAGAAGAGAGAGAAAGAAGAAGAGAAGAGAAGAGAAGAGAAGAGAAGAGAAGAGAAGAGAAGAGAAGAGAAGAGAAGAGAAGAGAAGAGAAGAGAAGAGAAGAGAAGAGAAGAGAAGAGAAGAGAAGAGAAGAGAAGAGAAGAGAAGAGAAGAGAAGAGAAGAGAAGAGAAGAGAAGAGGAGGAGAGGAGAAGAGATAGTGATTGGACTAGATGTTTTCTAAGATCCCTTCTAGCTCAACACAATGAGAAGACCATGGGACTCAGAATTAGAAGATCTGTATTGGAATTCTGGGTCTGACACTTCCTAGCTATGTAATTATGGAGAAATCATGCAACTCCTCTGATCCTCAGTTCTCTCATTTACCAAGTGGGGACAATAGTACATTCCCTCCCTCCTTCCCAAGAGTTGTTACTAGACACTTGCATAATAAACCTTAAATCCATGTGAGCCGTTGGTAGTTTCCTATGAATATATCACCTTCCAGCCCCCCCACCCCCACCCTTTCCCCACCAAACACATACAGATATATCATAAATGAGCTCCCTCCAGGAGAACAAGAAAGTAATACATCTATGAAATAAAGATGGTAGCAAAGCCAGCTGTGTAAACAGAACAACATCCTTTGCCAACTGTGGCATAGACACATGTGAAGTCAATTCCAGTCACTTGGTTTAACTTTAATGTTACTTCCCTCTACTGTAATCCCTTGGACTGAAAGTGTCTCCTGTCACTCTAAAATACTTTTTCCTAGCCAAGTGGGCATAAAATAGTGCTTTCTTGAATATTACTTCTAAGGACCTCAAGACTTGTCTCAGACACAGGCAAATGAACTTCCTGTGGCATAAGATGAAGGAAAGCACTCAGAATAGTGCACCTTCCCTCCAAGTCCTCCAAAAGAGAATCTTCCCACATTTGACCCAGTCCTTTCTCATATTATTTTGTGAGCTCTAATAGTTAAACTCTGTATTACAGTCCTCCAAGAAGTTTCCAGCTAGCCTATGAGATGTATATGCAAATCTTCCCCAGGTTGTATTAGCTTGGTAAGTTGTTTGAGAAATGAATCAGATTGCCCAAAAAGAGCATTTCCATATATGTAATATAACACAAAAAGAGGATTATATATATAAAACTACAAGTTTCCATTTCACACAACTCAATTTTTGAAAGTATATAACAAATTCTACATGTTATTTTCAAAACTTTCCTGCTTATATATGCTTCTTTCTGAATTTCTGTTTTCTTCTGTACATTAAAATAAATGTTTCAGTGGCCTTTTATTTTTGACGTGACTACTGCTAGATTCCCTTTCCTCACACTCTATCACAGTTCAGACAAAACAGGGAGAAAAGCCTTTTTGACAAGCGTAGTCAAACAAAACAAATCCAGTGTCCATGTCCAAAATGTCTCTTTCTGTACCTTGAGTCCATCACCTCTCTGGAAGGAAGTGAATAACATGCTGCTTCACAGCTCCCAAGTCTCCCTTGGAGGCTTGGTTGATCATTGCTTTGTTCAGAGTTCCTAAGTATTTCAGAGTGGTTTTTCTTTACAATGCTGTCATCATTGTATAAAGTATTCTCCTGGTTCTGTTCATTTCATTCTGTATCCGTTCATACTTCCCAGTATTCTCTGAAACCATTTCATCATTTTTTTTACAGTCTAATAAAATTCCATTCCACTCATTCATAGAAAACCACAATTTGTTCAGCCATTCCCCAAGTGATGCATTACCCCTTAGTTTCCAGTTTCTTTTGTGTTTCGTTTAATCTTTCCCCTCCCCAAATCAGGAAGTTTGTTTTACTTATGAGTATTCCCTCCCTAGCAAACATTCTAAATTGAACTTTGATGCTATGAATTCTACATCCTCTTCAACACAGTAACACTGGCCTCTTTGCTGTTCCTCATACCCAAAACCCCATCTCTAGACTCGGCATTTTCACTGGCTGTCCCTCATGCTTAGAATGCTTGCCATCCTCACTTCCACCTCTTGGCTTTCCAGGCTTCCTTTAAGTCTCAGCTAAAATCTCACCTTTTGCAAGCAATCTTCCTTGGTTTCCTTTAATGAAAACACCTTCCTTCTGTGATTATCTCAAATTTATCTTCTATATATCTTGTTTGTATATTGTTTCTCCCATTAGACTGTAAACTCCTTGAGGGCAGAAGGACTATGTTTGCCTTTCTTTGTACCTCCAGTGCTTAGCACAGTCCCTACTACATAGTGCCGGGCTCTTAAATTCTTGCTGACTTTACTTGATTCCCTCATATACTCAATCTCATTTTCTGAGAACTGCCTTCATTCTTTCTACAAATCTCAGGTCTCCTCAGTCCTTCAGAATATCCTTCATTTGATGTTCCTTCCCCCTCAGGCTATGATTCCATCTCTGTCCTTCCTTTCCCTATCAAACTTCTCTAAAGAATAGTCTATATCCATTTGCTCCATTGCTCCAACACCCATTTACCCATCAACCTTCTTGAAACCTAACTTTTATCCCTCTCCTCTACTGAAGCCTCTATCTCTGAGAACATCAATACCCCCCAAATGCCAGATCCCCATGACTCTTCTTCCATCCTCCTCCATTTTCATATCTCTGAAACATGTATCACTGTTGATAGCATCCTTCTTTATACTCACACTCCTGGTCATATTGCACTCCCTTGATTATCCTTCTACCTCTCTAACTTCTCCTTTTCTATCTCCTTCACTAGCCCCTCTCTCTTATCTAACTCCTTGCATCTTAAATGTAGGCATCACCTATAATCAAGGCTCTCACCCTGAGCCTCTTCTGTTCTCTCTATATGCCTTCTTCCTTGGTTTCAAATATCATCTATGTGAAGATAAATTCCAAATAACTATGTATAGTATCTCATTTGATCCTCACAACAACCTCTGAGGTGGGTACTATTAATATTCCCATTTTGTGGATCAGAATACTGAGGCTGAGAGGAGCTAAGTGACTGGACTAGAGTCATATAGATAATAAGTGTCTATGGCAGTATTTAAACTCTGGTCTTTCTGACTTCAAATCAAATACTCTATCCACTGTCCCACCTAGCAGTCTATATTTATATAGTACAACTCCTCTCCCAAGTGCTAGGCCCAGGATTACAACTGCCAACTGTAGATCTTTACTTGTTCAAAAACATTAGCTGTCCATTGCTTACCAAATGAGTCCAAATTCCACCTAGCATTTAAGATATTGCATAATTTATCCCTAACCTTATTTCACATTACTCTCTGTAATACACTCTAGTATTGTAGGAAAGGTCTAAATCAAACCAATCTTTTGGTAGTTTAAAATCAAGATTGGAATGAAATGAGACACTTGTAGTCCATCTAAAATTCTACACAAAATGGGATTTACTTAGCCACAGAAGGGGAAGGATATTCAACAAGATTTTCATCCAGTACACCATGTTGATTTAGCTAAGCACAACAACCCTGACTCTAAGATGTCCATGGTGGTCCCCAATCCAAGCATCAGGGAAGAAGAAGCTTCTAGTGGATTTTTGGACTCAGGTGATCAGAAGAAACCCAAGCCTTTAGTTCTCTGAGCAAATTAAGTGTCAAGAACAGCTTAAATGCCTTTTAACCTGCCTGACATGGCATGCAGCAGAGGAAACTCTGGTGGAGATTCCTCCTATCACATACAGCATCCAGTCAAACTGTACTATTCACTAGTTCTCAGATAGATCCCCCACTTTTCCACTGCTGTACCTTTTCTCTTTCTTCCCAGTCATCTTGAGTACCCTCTTCCTTTATCTTCATCTGTGGAAATCTTACACTTACTTTAAGATCCAGGTTTGAAGTCTTAATTTTGTAAAACTCTCCCTGATACCCGCAGCTGATAATCTTCTCTCCTTCCATCATACATTTGTGTAACTTATTTGCTCTTCTGTATTATGTTTCCTACCCCCTTTTACATTGTAAGCTCCCTGAGGGTAGGAATTATTTTTTTATTTATCTTTGGAACTCCCTCAACACCTAGCATGATGTTTTGCACATAAGCAGTCTCTTATTAAATGTTTTATTTATTTCTGTTTTTTCTAAGGTTCAGGAGTAAGATTCATTCTGGTTTCTGAGGAGTGACATCCTAGCACTACATTCTTTTACTCATTTCTTACACATCACAAATCTAAAGACCATGTTGTCAGTGATAAAAAATGTCATCCTGAAACGAGAAGGGATCAAGTGGGAGCTTTCCAGGAATTGCTGCAATTTAAGATTGGATTGAGCAGCCAAAGGCATGTCTCAAGGCTCCAGAGCTGATGGTCATTTCTAGACCCTACATTCCTTTCCATCACTGCCAGATGTGTCATTGGCATTAAGCTTTCCCAAGGGATATACCTTCCTTTGCACCAGTGGCTCAATCAGTAGGGCATACAGAGTTTGTCTGGCTAAATAAAAAAAAGAGCCTTTGCTTAGGAAAGCTTGAAACAGTATACAAACCTATTACTTCAATAACATAGGCTGCCTTAAGTGTTAATATCAAATTAAATCAACAAATATTTACTGGGCTCTTATTATCTGCAAGACACAATATAAGGTGTTGTGGGGGAGACACAAAACAACAACAATAAAACCTGTTAAGGTATAATCTCTGACCACTCATCATCAGTTAGAGAAAAGAGACAAATACTATGAAAACTGAGTACTTTAATAAGTCATTTGCTCTTCACTCTCACCAATGTGGATACTTCTTCCAATGGGGCAGATCTTAATCCATCTAAACATTCTCATCCTATTCAGCTCTTTTCTGTTCTTTCCTAAATTTGCAGGGAGAATCTAGAGGTAATCCACCCAACTTGACACCTTTGGATCTTTTGAAATTGCATGGGTACACACACTCTCCACTAATTATCCTTCATTCTTGATCTTGATTAGACCCACTACCTTTTTAGGATATAATTTTTCCCTGATCACATCCCTCATGCCTCTTCTCCTGTGCAGTTCTTTGACAGTCATATGTGGTAGCCTACTCATGCCCACCATGACAATTTCCATTGTCCTTTTGGTGACCCTCATCTTGAATTTTGCCGAGATTGTAGCATTCATGATTCACAGACATATAGAATAGCCAGAAATATATAACCATTAAAAAGAAGAGACATTGTTTCAGAGAGAATATTGGGGGTTATTAATAGCACTAATTATTTTCCCAAATTCAATCCAGACTGCTGTCCTCTTTTTATTCAATTCTTTGCCCAGTACATCTTCACTGTCCATTTAAAACTTCTTTGATTCTGTCAAGAGTACAACTAATATTGCAGTCGTCAAGGTTTACAACCTGAGCTACCCTCAATTCTTCCCTCTTTCTCACTCCCTGTATCTAATCATTTGCAAAGTTTTATGGATTCTTTTACAATATCTCTCAAATTGGTTTCCCTCTCTAAATTCACATGATCACTACCCTAGTTTAAGTGTTCATCACCTCTTGCCTGGATTATTATAAATTGATCTCTTGCCTCGTCTCTCCCATCTCCAATCCATCCACACAGCTATGTGACTGATATTTCTAAAGCATACACTTGACACGGCATCGCTCTGTTCAAAAAGTTCCTGTGGCTCCTTATTGTTGCTAGAATAAATTAGATTAAAATTCCTTAGTTTGGCATTAAAAATCCTTCACAATCTGGAGCCAGTCTATCTTTCCAAGCTTGTTAAATATTAATCCTCTTCACAAATTCTATGTTTTAGACCAGATGACCTATCTGTTATACCTCACTAATGACATTCATGCTTTTGCATGTCTTTGTATCTGGAATACACTCAAACAATAAGCATGTATTAAGTACCTACTATTTACCAGGCACTGGGTATGCAAGATACTTAGGATACAAATACAATGAATAAACAATCCCTACTCCCAAGGAACTTACATTCTAGTGGAGAAAATAACAAGTACATTTATAAGTATATGCAGAATAATAATAAAGATAATTATAAATAAATAAAGGTAGTTAAATATAACACAGTTTGGGAGGGACAGCATTATAGAAGTTTGGGGGAGATCAGAAAAGGCTTCCTCTTGAATGTGGTGCTTAAACTACAAAGGAACTGAGGAGAGGATGTATTTCAGGCATGAGGGATGGCCAGTGCTGAGACCCAGAAACAAGAGATGGAGTGTTGTGTAGGAAGAATAGAGAGAAAACTAACTTGGCTAAATCAAAGAGTGTAAAGAGAAAAATAGTGTTCAGTGAGGTTGGGGTGAAAGGTTGGGTCCAGGTCGTGAAGGGATTTGAAAGATAGACTCTTTGCAAGGCATCCTCCATGACAGTGAAGAACATCTCTGTCAAGCATATGTCTTCCTATTTCGTGTCTCACAAGATATTAATGATTCAAGAAATCTCACATGATTTTAAGATATAAATGGGAGAGACGTTGAAAGAGAAACTTTGAGGAGATATTTACTATGCCAAATCAAATTTTTAAAAGTCAACAAACAAGAAACACAATGGTTTCTTGTATTCTCTTACCTGTCAGTTGTGGGACCATAGGGCCATACAACATGGTTTGTTGTAAAATATTATTTCTATGGAATATGTAGAAGCCCATTGGTTCTGTTTTCACAACTTATAGATAATTCTCATTAACAGTTTGTGGAAGTGAGGTAAGAAAAGAGGCATATGGATTGATAGTTATTGTCTTTTTTCAATAGCAATAATTATAAGTTTCCCCAAGAGTTTGGTACGCTCCCCTCTTGAAAATATCCTGAAAAGTGTTTCCCTCAATACACTCAATAATGTAACCTCTAGCAAAGATCACCTGCATGTATATTTCTCCAATTCCATCTTTGTTTTTTTTAGTGCCATTTTTGCTTCTTCAGGCAGCATATCAGGGATAATTACTGTCAAGTCAAAATGTAGTGATTCCACTGTCATTGATAGAGAAAATCATTAGTTACAAAAATTTTGTTAGATTGTTCCATTTTTCAAATATTTTCTGTCCTCCCTCCAGTTTAATTCTTAAATGCCCTTGAAATGATCTGTCTTAACTGGGTCTCTAGCCAAAGCTTCAATAAATTTATTTTCCCTCCAATGCTGCTCAGTTTTATAAGGTGATATTACTCATAGTCTTTAACCATCCTTCATAAGAATTTACAAATGAGGGGCAGCTAGGTGGTGCAGTGGATAGAGCTCCAGCCTTGGAGTCAGGAGGACCTGAGTTCAAATCTTGTCTCAGACCAGACACTTGACACTTCCTCGCTGTGTGACCCTAGGCAAGTCACCTAACCCCAATTGCCTCACAAAAGAAAAAATTCAGGTGTTTATGACCTGAGGGGTCTAAGTGTTTTCTAGGCGTTTTTGGTCTCCTCTTTGTGACAATAGTTTTACATAATTTAAATCTCTTTAACACTGGTAATTGTCTCTGTTGATATTTGCTCTTTTATCTATTTTCTTCTTGGCATCAACAACTTGTTTAAATAGGCCAGGTTGGAGTTGCTCCAATTGCTTATCATATCTTCTTATTTTTATTTTCTTACACTTTTCCTTTTTTTCTTTCTTTATTCTTTCTTGTAGTTGAGCATTGGTTTAGGTCTTTGCTCTAATAAATCAATGGTCTGGCTGTACGAGGATAGCTGATTTGGAAATGTCCCATTAATAGCCAGTCATTTCCCATCTGAGAAAATATAATCAATTACATTTTCTAAAATGATATTTAGTGTATGCCATGTCCAATGTTTTCCATTTCTCCTTGAAGAAAATAATCATTATTTAAAGGTGTTAGTTTTCTGTGTAGTTTATAAGTCTTTGGCTTTGTTCATTTCTTATTCTAAAGCCTTATTTTCTAACATTTTTAACCATCCTTCCCCATGCTTCCCTTTGCAATGAAGTAACCAAGAATTGAGGTATATGTTGATTTAATTTGGAGGGTCTTCTTGAGTACTGCATAGAATTGCTCTTCAATAGATGTTGGCACATAAAGGTCAGTCATCTCTATCATGACATTTTTTGCAGATGCACTCCATAAACACTGCAATGCAGGATGACAAAGTGTCTTGTGAAATAGTAGCCTTTTGCCAGGTCATAAAACCAACTTCTTTATTTGTCTCTCTGAGGATAATCTGCAAGCCATCCTTCTGTTTAGCTGTGGCCTCTTCAGGTAGGCCAAACGCTTTCACTCTTTCACTACTATTATCATGAGAATGTCAAAATTAATATGACCCAGTTCCTTGAAGTAGTATGTCCACTCATTGGTCCTTGCACAAAGATCAACTGATATTTAGAGTATCAATATAATGCTGACAGGTAATCTGCAAACTTTGATTCTTAACATCCTTTGCCTCCACAATAACAACAAAGTGCAAAGGACCCCTGCACAGAACTGAGATCCACTTCATAACTTTCTTTGTTTTGTGGATTGCCATGACCAAAGAATTCATTAATGTGTCCATTTACTGGTAATGAGCTCTTCTTACTTGGCTAAGTAAGTAACTATGGTATTTAACTATATAAGTAACTGTAGTAACTATAGCAAACTAGGCTGATCATCAGAAATTAGACATAGTTGCTGAGATTATACTTGAAGCCTTCCCAACAAGGTAAAACTTGCCAGAATGATTACTCTGCTGTCTTATGTTTTAGAACCTAAACTCATCCCCACACTAACGTGACTCATGGAATAGGATTTTGTTAAGAGAGACAGAGACAGATAAATAGGGGATGTATTGGGTGCTTACTATATGCCAGGCACTTTGTTAAGGACAGAAGATACAAAAACAACCAAGAAAGACAGTACCAACCCTCAAGGAGCTTATAGTTTAATGGGGGAAAACAACACAGAAAAGGGAGCAGGAAAATGGGAAGGAGAAGAAAGAAATACTGTGGAAGGTGGTGAGGGGGGAATAGTCTGGAGACAGAGCCCAGATGTGAGTGAAGTGAAGCATGGCTGTGGTCCTTGCTAAAATGGTGCTCCCATTCAGAAGAAGGCCTCGAGGTGGAGGTTTTCCAGGCAATTGATTCAGTAAAGAGAAGGTAGAAGAATTCTGAGAGTGCAGGAGTGTCATTGAATTTAAAATATTTGGATAACATGCCAAGACAACAATAGAAAGAGGGATCAGCATGCAAAATCGGTTATGCAAACCCAGTGATACTAGTTTAAAGAGAGAAGTCACTTCAGGCTGGTATAATTAGGAAAAGCTTAGCAGAGGAGATAGGAACTGAGATTTGCCCTGAAGGATGGATAGGATTTGAATATAAGACATTTCAGGTGACAGACTTGAGAAAGAAAACTGAGCTAGGAAAGGCTGAGGCACGTCTGGTGGAGTTAATTAAAACTGAATTGCGTTAGACTAGATTGCTCTGTACAGCATTGCAACAGAGGATTCTGGAGGGTGACAAGGCTTGAAAAATAGGTGGGGCAAGACTATAGAGAACTTCATATACAGGTGAAAGACAGACTTTGGAGGATTTTTATCTAGTAGAAAAGTTTGAATTTTACCATGTCATCAAATAAAGAGTCACTGAAGGATCGGGTGGGGGGGGGAAGCAATCAAATTGTAATTACCCTTTGACCCAGCAATAGACCACTACTAGGTCTATACCCTAAAGAAATCAAGGAAAGAGGAAAAGGACCTGTATGTACAAAAATATTTATAGCAGTTTCTTTTTGTGGTGGCAAAGAATTGGAAACTGAAGAGATGCCCATGAATTGGGGAATGGCTGAATGAGTTGTTATGCTATATGAATGCAATGGGATACTGTCGTGCTATAAGAAATAATGAATGGATGGTTTCAGGAAAACCTGGGAAGCCTTGCATGAACAAATGCAAAGGGAAGTGAGCAGAATTAGGAGAACTATTTCTACATAACAGCAATTTATAAAGATAATCAACTTTGAAAGACTTAGCAACTCTAATCAATACAATGACCAGCCATAATTCCAAAGGACTCATGATAAAACATGCTATCCACCTCCTGACAGAGAACAACAATACAGATGGAAGCATATTTTTCTTTCTCTTTCTTTCTTTCTCTTGCTTTTTTTGGGGGGATGGGGGGAGGTAGGGGTGGCTAATGCAGAAATTTGTTTTGGATGACCATACATATTTGCCATGGGTTTTGTTTTTCTTTCTCAATGAGTGGAGGAAAGGGAGAATTTGGAAATGAAAATAAAATAAAATGGAATTTTAAAGGGAAAAAAGGGTTTGGGCGAAGTGACATAATCAAAGAATTAGGAAGCTTAGTCTGGTAAAAGTATATAAGATGGCACCCAGGAGATAGAAACTAGAGGGAGGAGGACCACAATATCTAATAAGCTAAGGTTCTCAAAAGAATTAAGAATCCCTTTGGAATTACCCGTGGTCAGTCACAGTGGCAAAATGCAAAGGTTATACTGGAGGAAGATGAAGAAGAGCCTTTTGAATTAGTTTCAAGGGGAATTCGAGGTTAAAGGTGAGGTTCATGATAGAGAACAGGAAACTCCATTACAAAGAAAAATGAAAAAAAGTTAAGGGAAAGAAAACTAGGGAGCTTCTCAATGAAACTTATTTTTTCTTTTTTGGCCTAATAAACTGTTCCTTGAAATTTATAATCCTTTACTAATAAGATTATTAAATAAGTTCAAGCCAAGTATTTATATCTTACATCATCACTACCTGGGTTATCCTCTTCCGTTAGGCAGTGAACTCAGCAAAGGAACAAGAAATATGAAAGTCTAACAATGTCACACAGCTAGTGAATAAGAAAGCTACGATTCAAACTTAGTCCTCTCTGATTCCAAAACAAGAGTTTTCCCACTGTTCTGCACTGCCTGGGGCATCTATGGCCTTCTCTCTCCCTACCCTCACCCCAGCACACCTCACTTTCCCCTGCTTAATTCCTGCCCCCACTAGCTTATCAGCTTTCAGGGCATTTAGTAAGGGTAGAGTGAGTAGGGTTAGATCTGTGGATAGAAATCCTAGGAGATCTATCTGCAACTTGTCAGAGCTTAGGGTGAGGAGGTCTCACGGGGAGATCATCTTCCCATGTTACAGTGGGAGCAGTGTTCAAGAACCATCCCTTCTGGTGACTGTAGGTTCCAGATTTTAAGCAAAGATGTGAAATAGACTCAGATTTCTCTTGGTCCTTAGAGATCCCTGGGCATCACTTTCTGGCTTGGGAAAGATAATGTAATACTTTGTGTTCCAGTTATTGGACAGCTCTGAGAATGATATGTGGTTTTGTTTATAAGGAAAAGCCAAACCCATGAGAAAATTCCCAGAACAATGATTGTAACTTATGACAACAGAAGAGAATGTGTAATCTCTCTGTGCTCTGACCCATGTTTGCTGATGCATAACTATGTAAGATTATTTTTTCCTTAGTCTTTCAAAAAAGGTGTGCATTTTCCCAAAAAATGGGGTTTTTTTTACCCAATTTCCTTTGGTTCTTTTAGAAAGAACCAAAAGGACCCTGGCCAGAGTCCAGAGTATTTAATCTGTAAAGCATTCCGTCCATTTTAGCTAATTAGGATAATCATCTTCCAACCAAGTGATGGGGTCTTTTGCTGAGTTATTAATAATAGCCATCAATTATATTAGGTGCTCTGGTTTTCAAAGCATTTTATGTATTATAAACTGATTTAATTTTCACACAACTCTGTGAGATAGATAATGCAAATATTATTTCCATTTTACAGGTGAGGAAACTGAACCTCAGAAAGGTTAGGCGACTTGCTCAGGGTCACACAGTTAACAAGAACAGACAGAACATGATCCAAGTAGCACAGGGTTTAGAACGGGAAAAATCCTTAGAGGCCATGTAGCCCAACCTCTTCATTTGACAAATGTGGAAACGGTGTCCCAGAGGGGATAAGTGACTTATACAGGGTCACATAGTTGGCAAATCACAGGCTTCAAAACCATTGCTTTTTCCACTATGCCACCTTGGCCTCTGCCAACCCGTTCCTGTACTCTGCTCTGGAGACAGTAGCATTTCAGTTATAAAGGCAGAGATACTGGTCGAGGAAGACTTGAACATTCATTCAACATTCAATAGACAGATATTAAGTAAAATGTTCTCTGCTGGCCGCCAGGGGAGATACAATGATAAGGAAGACATGGTCTCTACCCTCAAGGAATTTATGATCCATCAGATAATAGAATAGGTTTAACTAGAATTTCCCTGTACTCAATTCTTAGGAAAAGGGCAAATCACAACAAAACAAATTCCATCACAGACTTTGTAAGAAACAGAAACAAGTTTCAGGGGATATATTGGGTTATGACAGATTCAGACCAATAGCCTAGTGTTTTACGTTCATAGTACTATAATAAGAGAATTAATTTTGAGAGGTGGCATAGTTCAATATAATGGGCACTTGACATAATGAAAAAAACTAGGGTCTGGGTCCCACCTTTGATGTTTAATAACTTAGAAAGCCACTGAATTCTCTCAGAGTCTCTGTTTCTTCATCATAAAAAATGGACATAGTAACACTTTTATTACCACCTCACAGGATTATTGTTTATAAAATGCTTTGCAAACCCTAAGGTACTATACAGATGTGTTATTATTAGAAAAATCTCTCTCAAAACTTCTTAATCAAATTATGTTATTCATCAAAGATAATGAGTCCCACCCCTAGACTCAATGTTCTACCTAAGAAAGCAGAAATGGTACTAAGGAAAGCAAAGATGGAAACTGGCCAAATATCAAGAGAAGAGGTCCCTGCCGGAGGTGACAATATTTGTAACATAACAAGCTCAATTCCCAACACAGCTGAAAGAAGGGAAGTACTAGAAAAAACCAGTAGCTACCAACCTATATGGCTATTCTCTCCCTTCAAAAAATCTTTGAGAACTAACTATACATATCTGTTCATGGTATCTGTGATGAAATATGAGAAGGGAACAAACCAGTTTCCACAAGTAATATTCCAAATCACACCACATCTTTATTAGTTACATAATAGACCAAGAGATGTAGAGAACACAAGATCTCATTGTATTCATTGACTGGTTGTTGTTGTTGTTGTTGTTATTTTTAAATAAATTGATCTGGTAGAGGGAAAAAAATGGGCATAGATGTCTTTTCTCCAGCAAGGCGTCTCTCATGCATATGTTAAGAGTACATAGATTACTTCATGGATAAAGTAACAAAGAGCTTTTTAAAATGATCCTCTGGTTATTAATATCAGTGAAGCATAAAACAAGGAGGCCTGTTGCTCACTAAAAGTATTTGCTACTGCCATGGATGCCCCAGGCAGTGCAGAACAGTGGGAAAAGTCCTGATGCCCTGCTCTCCTATTCACTAGCTGTGTGACATTGTTAGACTTTTATATTTCTTGTTCCTTTGCTGAGTTTACTGCATAATGGAAGAGGATAACCCAGGTAGTGAGCCTTAATTTCAAGAGGCTTCACAGAGTAGCTGGAATGTCCTGGTCTATCCTGGCCCTAAAGAGATCTGGGTTTAGGTCCCAGCTCTGCCATTAACTCACCATGACCTAAATCTCTTTCTCAGTGATTCATCGGTCAAATGAGGTGATTGAATTAAGTAACTTCAAAGGGCCCACTTTTAACTCAGCCTTTACTTCTTGGTTTCTATAAGTCTGTCTTCCATTTGGATGCATAGAATCATACAATAGTTATAGCGAAAAGGGACTTTAGAAGCAACATGATGTAATAGAGCACTGGGCATAGATTCATAAAGACCTGTGTTCAAATCCCAACAGATATCTCTTGGCTGTGTGACAGTGGACAAGTAATTTGCCCTTTCTGGGTCTCAGCTTCTACATATATAAAATAAAGAAGCTGGACTTGACCTCCAAAGTCTATTCCAGCTCTGAATCTATGATCTCATAGACTCATTTGACTCTTTTCTTCCCCTATACCTTTCATCTTAGGGTCTAGATATCACAAGTCTATAATCTTATAATATTTGCTCTAAAATTCTAGTGTTGTTAGCCTTTTATATTTCCTGTTCCTTTGCTGAGGTCACTACATAATGGAAGAGGATAACCCAGGTAGTGAACCATAATTTCAAGAGGCCTCATGGAGTAGCTGGAATGGCCTGGGCTATCCTGGGCACTAAAGAGTTCTGGGTTCAGATCCCAGCTCTGCCATTAACTTACTGTGACCTAAAATCTCTGTCTCAGTTTCCTTATCTATGAAATAGAAATATTCATATTTCTCTGGTCTACCTTGATGATCTATCACTTTAAAAACTGACATGTAAAGAAAAGTATTAATATCATAACTAGTAAGGCTTAGTAGATGTTTCATCATATGCATGAGTGACATCTAAAGGGAAGACTAAGGTCCCCTGGAGTTTTGTGTCTTGACCCCAAAGGAGTTATGGCCTGATCCTAAGGGGTATTTAATCAATCAGAAGATAGGAAGATAGATTCTCACCTTCCCAGCTATAGCTAATCATGGAGTTTTCTCCAATATAAAAACTTCTATGCTTATCACAGTAGATCCCTCCCTCCAGAGTACAGCTCCCATCTTCCTACCTTGAGCCAACTCTTGGCTTCTTAGGGCAGTTATAACCTAACCACTACTATTGTAGTAGAAGCTTTTCAGGTACCATTTGAAAAATTACCCTCACTCCAACCAACACACCTACTCCCTATCATACAGATTGTTGGTAGTAATAGTTTTGTGCTCAGAGCATTGACCAACAAGTAAGAACTGCTCTCTCTTTTCATTTTGGATGGAAGAGTGCTTCTCATACAATGAGCATGTATAGATGGATTACGATCTGCATCTCAGATCTCATTACATTACCTCTCCCCAAAAAGAAACCCACTCTTTTTCCAAACTTCCCCATTTCTGTTAAGGGCACCACCATATTTCCAATCACCAAGTTCACAATTTCAATGTTATCTTCATACCCTTATTCTCACTCACCCCATATACTGATCCTTTCCCAAATCTTGTAGTTTCTATCTCCATAACATCTCTCACATCTCTACTCTCTACTCATACATCCTACATTAGGCCTTAATCAATCCTATTGCCTAAGACTAGTGAAATAGATTCCCAATCAGTGTTGCTGCCTCAAGTTTCTCCCCTTT
The DNA here is from genome assembly GCF_003287225.1 of Phascolarctos cinereus. NCBI lineage: Eukaryota > Metazoa > Chordata > Mammalia > Diprotodontia > Phascolarctidae > Phascolarctos > Phascolarctos cinereus. The sequence goes on from NW_027555736.1 coordinate 134,006,042, forward strand.
CCAAACAATCCTCCACTCAGGAGATGATTTTCCTGAAGCACAGGTCTAACCATTCCACTTTCCTACTCAAAAAACTCCATTGCCCCTCCATTAACTCTAGGATAAAATATGATTTCATCTTTATCTCATTCTTTCTTAATTTCTATTTTTAATTTAAGTTTTATAGTGAATGTAATTATTATAATAGTACTAGTGTCAATTTATAAATAAACTAATTTATAAATATAAGTTAATTGAGGGGGTGTGATCAAATTTTTAATTTTTTTTTAACCAATGATCAAAAGAGGACTGTTCTAAAAGAGGAGAAGTATGTGAGAGGATGAGCTCAAGTTAGGGTGATAAAAAGGAACCGGGGTATTATTTGAACTCATAAGACATTCTAGGGTAGGGAAAGGAGAAAAGGCACAGTTGAAGGTGCTTAATAAATATGAAATATTGTTGAATGAAGGTGCCCATTAAAAATGCTCAGTTAGAATTTTCTCTTCATTCTAAACATATTTGCCTACCTCTCTAGGCAAGCCAGGTTGTCACCATTCTGTTCTTAAGAAAGGCTAATGTAGTCTAATTCTCTTCTCTTGGCTCAAAAGTTTCAACCACTGTTGGACTGGCCTAGAAATTGCTGACAGTTTGTGGGAAAATGTGATGAAAACAATAAGCTTCTGTTTGATACAGTGTCTTTCTTGGATTTCTCATTTTCATTCTTTGTTCTTTCTCAATCAAGGAACCATATAGAAACATGGTCTTTGCTCACCCATTTCAACTGCTTATTCAACACATAAATCATCATGATGAAATTGGTAGTATCTTTGGAAGGATAAGTCAATGCTTGGTCTTGGAGGGAGGCAGGGAATAGAAGTGTGAGTAAGTTCCTCTGGATCTTGGAGAGGAGTAGGGTAAAGAAGGCCAAAAGAAACAGGTCTGGAAGTCTAATTGGAGGAATATGAGAGGTATTGAGTGTTTGGACAGCAGGAGACTAATCAGCATATGGAAGGGTGTGCATATACCAGAAGTCCAGGTGAAGAAACAGTCTAGATTCCAGAAAATGTACACAAGGAGGGAAGCCTAGATCCAAAGAGATAAAGGAAAGTCTGGCATCATAAAGATGAGGTACCCAGGCTTCTCTCTTTCTACACCCTCTTTCCTGGTTATAGGCTCCCACATATTCAATTGTCATCTCTATGCAAATGAATTCCATACATGTATACACACATATACATGTGTATTTTATATTAATATATACAGAAAGAGGGAGAGAGACAGAGACAGAGAAAAAGGAATAAACATTTATTAAGCACCTACCATGTGACAGGCACTGTGTTAAGTGTTTTACAAATATTATCTCATTTGATACCCATGACAACCCTGGGAGGTAGGTGCTTTTTTTTTTTTAGAGTTGAGGAAATTGAGGCAGAGAGAAGTTAAGTGACTTGCTCAGAGTCACATAGCTAGTAAGTCTCTAAGACTGGATCTTAACTCAAGTCTTCCTAACTTCAGGCCCAGAGTTCTATGTAGTTTGCCATTTCAGTGCCATGTAAGGATAGATAGATAGATAGATAGATAGATAGAGAGAGAGAGAGAGAGAGAGAGAGAGAGATAGAGAGATAGATAGATAGATAGATATAGATATAGATATAGGTATATATAACACACACATATGTGTATATATACATGTGTGTGTTTATGCACACACGTGTAAGTGAATATGTGTATATATACATGTATAACATGCGTTCTATATACTACATATTTGTGTGTGTGTGTGTGTGTGTGTGTGTGTGTGTGTGTGTGTGTGTGTGTGTGTGTATCTTTTTCCTGACCTTTCTTTTGTGTGTTGTGGACTGCTTTGGCAGTCTGATGAAACCTATAGACTCTTTCTCAAAATGTTTTAAATGTTCAATAAAATAAAATACAAGAGATAATAAAGAAAAGCAATTGCATTTAAGTAAAGATGCCATTGTATCATTCAAGTTCAAGGACCCCCTGAAATCTGTCCATGGGCCCTAGGCTAAGATGTGTATTCAAGGTTAAGAATCTTGAGCCCAGAGTTTGAGAAAAATGAAACCTCTCAGAAGTACTTCCTATTCTCTGCCCCCTCACTGGTTTGAGAGAGAAAATCAGAAAGAATCAAGAGGTTTTGCAACTCCTTTGCTATATAGAAAGAGATGCTGAGATTGATTTTGGATGACATAGAAACCTGGTGAGTGATGATGTGGCGGGGCTCCTCTGCCTTGACCATAGAAACAATTTTAAAGGCTGTTCTGTAAGCTCTGTTCACTGTCAGGTGATTGGTTACTCAGTATTATGTAGGGCTGGACTTGTGTGATTTGCCTCAGAGAGGGCTACCTTAATTAGCTTTGCTCTGCCCTGGCTTAAAGGAAACTGTTATCCAAATTAAGAAATAATATTTTTCCAGAACCCTTTCAAGGGTAATTGTGAATTCAAAGAGTATGTAAATGTTTCAGTGGTTTAAGATTTGCTAAGCTAGAGTTGTGGTTGCAGTTTGTGCTTCATTCCCTTATGAGGACGGTGACATCAGGGAGATGATGACATGACTTGTATTGAATTGGATTTGAGTGAGTTGTGCAAAGTCACCATCCTCACTTTCTCCTCCAGAGCCATCTGGTTCCAGTGGCCAGATAATAGTAAATGTTTCTCTTTTGTCCAACAAGCCTGAGGGTCTTCCTCTTTCAGTCTGATTTTTTTTTTTTATTAAAGAGGCCATCCCTCCTTGACTCCCTTCTTCAACAGGCCTATTCACTGAATGGGCATTGCCTCACTCAAAGAGAACTCGGAAAGACCTTCGCTTAAAAAGACCAAAGTCTATCATTGCCATCTCCAAGCTAGAGAGTAGTTAGGAGCACAAGGGGAAGTTAGCAGAGAGGCAGTCTCATGTAGTACAGATGATCATGACTGGATCAATGACATCCACACCTACAGTCCAGAGCAGCATGACCTCATGCACATGGGTTTCTCTTTATGTGCTTCCCTTACAAATTTTTATGAAGTATCTGCCCACTATTCCCAAAAGGTATTAAGTATAGTGCAAGAGTTTGATCTAGATTTATAAATGGATTGTGATGTATTTATTATTCTTATGTTTGTATACGAATGTCAGATACCATCATCACCATCATCATCATCAGAAGCAGTGATGGTGGTGATACTAGAAACATTAGGAAAATGTGGAGGCCAGTTTCCATATGGGTAGAGTAGGTTAAAAATGCACACTTACCCATCCCCAAAACCTTCCTGTTAGATTCACTTGTGTTCCACTCTGATAAAATGCAGCAGGAGATATTTGGAGCAATGGGGGAAAGTTGAGTATAGGTTTGTAGATAAAGTATCACTGTTAACTCCAAAGAAGAGAGAAACTTTTTTTACATGGTTATTTCTTAGTGGAAACATATGCCCTGAATTCCTCTTTATAAACTACCAAATCATCTTATGCATTGCAGTTTTCCCCTTTGATATAATCATCAAGTTTTGAAACTGAACTCATTATTAAGAGAGAAATACTGACCGTTGAACTATGTCAAATTCAACTGTGTTAGAAGGTGCCTTTGTTAAAAGTCCCTCCCACAGGAAGTCAACCAATATGAAGACTTATGACAGGAAGTAATTATGAAGATCTAGCTAGGAATACGTTTAGAAATCAGTCAAAGGAACCCTTTTTCTTTTCTTCATTTTTTGTTTGTAAATAGTATTTCATTTTTTCCAATGTAAAGATAGTTTTTAGCATTAATTTTTATAAGATTTTGAGTTCCAAATTTTTCTCCCTTCCTCCCTCCCTTACCTCCCCCACCAAGATGGCAAACAATCTGATATAGGTTATACATGTTCAATCATGGAAACATATTTCCACATTAATTACGTTGTGAAAACAAAAACAAAAGAAAATGGAAAAGCCATGAAAAAAATCAAAAAAAGTAAAAGTAATATGCTTTGATCTTCATTCAGACTTCATAGTTCTTTCCCTGAATGTGGATAGCATTTTCCATCTTGAGTCTTTTGGAATTGTCTTGGATCTTTGTAGTACTGAAAAGAGCTAAGTCAATCATAGTTGATCATTGAACAGGGTTACTGTTACTGGGTACAATGTTCTCCTGGTTCTGCTCACTTCATTCAGCATCAATTCATGTAAGTCTTTCTAGAATTTTCTGAAATCCATCTGCTCATCATTTCTTACAGAATAATAGTATTCCATTATATTCATATACCACAACTTGTTCAGCCATTCCCCAATTGATGGGCATCCCCTCAATTTTCAATTCTTTGCCACCACAAAAAAGAGTACAATATTTTTGTACATGTAGGTTCTTTTCTCTTTTTGGGATACAGACATAGTAGTGGTATCTCTGGATCACAGTTTGATTGCCCTTTGGGCATAGTTCTAAATTGCTCTTCAGAATGATTGGATCAGTTCACAATTCCACCAACAATGCATTAGTGTCCCAATTTTCCCATATCTTCAACATTTATCATTTTGCTTTTCTGTTATATTAGGCAATCTAATAGGTATGAGGTGGTACCTCAGAGTTGTTTTAATTTGCACTTCTCTAATCAATAGTGATTTAGAGCATTTTTTTTTCATATGACTATAGGTTGCTTTAATTTCTACATCTGAACACTGCCTATTCATATCCTTTGACCATTTATCAATTGGGAAATGAGCTGTAGTGTTATAAATTTAACTCAGTTCTCTACATATTTGAGAAATGAGACCTTTATCAGAAACACTTGCTGTAAAAATTGTTTCTCATCTTTCTGCTTTCCTTCTAATCTTGGCTGCAGTGATTTTATTTGTGTGAAAACTTTTTAATTTAACATAGTCAAAATTATCTATTTTGTATTTCATAATGTTCTGTATCTCTTGTTTGGTCATAAATTATAAGGAACCCTCTTTCTTTCCAAAATAAATAACAGGAAGATTCATACAAATTTTAACACATTTCCAAAATTTAAAGTGAGTAGTTGCCAGATCAATGTTAAATGGCTGGAATTACTCACTCGTCTTTATCTGGTGAGCTCAGTTGGTAAGAAAAGGGTTTCCTAATTTAACTTGTTTCAGCCCATGACACACTTTCTTTTAGAAAAAAGTTTTGATTATGCCTTTTTAAAATATCACAGTCATTTCCTGATATTTACCCTCCCTGGCAACAAAGAAAAAGAGTTAAGCGAAAACCACTACATGATGACTATGTCTGATACCATATACAATGTTGTATCTCCCTAGTCACCCACATCTCTATAGACAAAAAGGGAAGTCCCATCTTTCCTAAATGTAGAGGAGATTGATTCCCCATTAACCCTCTATTCTTCTCTGCCTCTATTCTGCTATTCACTGCTCCAGTCATCTGTCCATCTATGCTCTCTCTCTTCATCACACATATACATTTGTTCATCTAGTATGGGAGTATAATAGATCTGTATACATGCATAATCACACCTGTATTTTTCTTACTGTCTCCACCATATTTACTTCTACCATCATCATCCTAGTTCGAAATTGGAAAAATGGGCCAAGATGTGCCAAGTTGTGCCAAAACACCAAGGATATCTTTCAGACTAATCAAAGTTTCTTTGTTTTCTTTGAATAACAGTGAGTGAAAGCACTACAATAATGAGATAGTGGATGGGCCCTTTAGCTTTATTCCCCTTCCATGGCTACATTATGTAACCCTAATCTATATGCAGCTATCTCACAGACAGGTACTTTTGGTCATAAAAAAATAAAAAGATTTTAGAGACTTGTGGCAGAATTGGTACAAAGCCCTCCTTACTCTTGAGAAAAAACCTTCAGAAGTTCTTGCCCTACATGGTGTATTTATACTCTACTCATTTGAATGGTAGCTCATTAGAATTGTTGATTCCCTGAACTTCAAAGAGAAGTCTAAGCAGAAGTCTCTGTGCCATCAACGCAGCCAAATTTTTCTGGGTTAAGGGACGACAGCGTACCCTCCTGGCCTGATGCCTGGTCAAATGTTGATGGACTCACCTGTTAAGGAGTCCCTGGTGGTAAAGAGAGTATAGTAAAAATAATGGTTAGAGATCTGTTGTAGGCCAGGGCATTATTTACCATTTGTTAATGTTCCCAGAATGGAGGAATCAGTAGAGATATAGGGTGGGGTGGAGTTGGGGAGAAGTAGTCATTAGTGTTTTCCTTAAGCAAGGCTTACATTGAATTTACAAATGGTCCAGAAAAAAAAAATAGCATGAGAATTTAGACCAAAGAAGTTTTGAAGAGAAAATGAAAATGTTCCAACAATTCATTATAATGGACAAATTCTATTTAAAGTGAGTTCCAGAAACCCAGAACCTCCCCCATCCAAGCCCTCCCTGCTTCCAAAATTAATAGATACCAAGATTTCCCTATGAATTCTGTGAAACCTTAGAAGAGACTAAGTATTCATATGATTGGGTGGGCATAATAAACATTACAGGAAAAGTAATACTCCTCCATTCTGTCACAGTGACCCTGGTAACTGCCTCACAGCTGTGGAGAGGAAAAATTAGCTTTTGGATATTTGGTCTTCCAAGTTCTGGGAAATTTGTACTTATGTTTGGGTTCTGGTAACAGAGGGAAGGGGGAGGATGAAGAGTTTGCTCCTTATGCTTGCCAGCAGATAAGGAAGGGATGCATTATGAAACTAAGTGCTGCTCTGGACCAATTTCCTGAGTGTTAGGAAACACAACCGTAGGATTTGACATGTAAAGTACCTAACTTAGTAGGGAAAAGACTTCCCATTTGATAAGAACTGTTGAGAAAACTAAAAAGCAGTTTGGCAGAAATTAGGTCTAAGCCAGTATCTAGTACCATATACCACAAAAAGTTCCAAATAGATATGCAACATAAATAGAAAAGATCGCATCAATAAAAAATTAGGAGAGAATAGAAGGAAGTACCTTTCATAAATATAACAATTGGAAAAACTCTTAACCAAACAAGTGATAGAGTTGATCATAAGGAAAGAAATAGGGATGGATCTGTGATTTCATTGGCACAGGAAATTCCCAGATGAGGAAACACCCTTTACCTGCTCAGGTTGGCACTTTCTCTGCAACTTATGATGATCAAGACTGCCTGGAACTTTAAGCCAGTAAGTGAAAGAGGTAGAACCATAAAAGATAAAATAAACAATATCATTAATAATAAAACTGAAAGTTTTGAACCAAAAAAAAAGAAAAGAATCTACTAAATAGGAAAAATCTTTGCATCAAATATAACTGATAAAAGGTTTATATCCAAGATATATATGGACTAATACAAATATATAAGACCAAGAGCCATTTGACAATGGATAAGTGGTTGAAGGATATGAAGTTTTCAAGAAAAAATTATAAGTTATCAACAACCATATAAATATTCACCAAATAACTAATTACAAGAAAATGTATAGTAGAACTTTGAGGTTTCAGCCTATTCCTCTCAAAAATAGCAACAAAGAGAAAAGATGAAAATGGTAAATTTTGGTGTGTCTTCAGGATGACAGGTACATTAACATTCTGTCAATAGAACTGTGAATTGATCTAACCATTCTGGAAAACAATTTGGAATTATGTAAGAGAAGACACTGTACTGTTCATATTCTATGACCCAGAAATTCCACTCTGGGGTATCCCAACAAAATCAAATGTCAGAAAGTTCCTATGGAATCCCAAATATGCAAAATAGTGGGTTTTTTGTGGTAGCAAAAAAAAAAAATGGGAGTTAATAGGATGCCCATTCATTGAAGAATAGCTGAAAAAAATTGTATATATGAATGGAAATGGAATATTCTTGTGCCCTAAGAAATAGCCAAATGAATTCAAAGAAACATGAAAAGATTTTTGTGTACTGATAATGACTGAAGTGAGAACCAGGAGAACAATTTACACAATGTCTACACTAATGATAACAACACTAAGAGCCAGTAGTACTCCAATCGTAATAGCCAATCTTAGCCATATAAAACAAATAATTAAACATGTCTCCTTCCTCTCAGTAGAGATAGGAGGTTGAAGGGTGCAGTATAAAATGTCAGATCACCGTGTTGGTTGACTTTGCCTGTTTTTCCTTGTTAAAAGGAAGAATTCAATGGAGGAGTAAATGACTGCAGGTGAAAACAATCATTAAAAAAAAACTTCTTAAAAACTGACTTTTAAGCTAGTTCGGTCAGACCACATCTGAATTCATTTGGGACCTCAGGTTGCAGGATCCTAAATCTGCCAATAATTTTTAGTAGTGGCCCATGGAACACTGCCACTGGAATTGCAGAACCAACTTGGACCAAGCTTCTACCAACATTGAACCATCATCTATCTCAATCCTTCCATCACAGTCTCATAAGGTATTTTTTTTCTCTCATGCTTTGGATATTAGCTAAAGTTCCTTCCATTCAAAGGTTGCTTTACAAGCAAGTGAAACACGTGAGGACCAAACAAGTCAAAGAGGCTAGGAGCCCAGACTCATGCCAAAAGCACTACACATTCCGTATTCCTCAAGTGCATGAGATTCTCATTGGGCCTATGACCAATCACATTACCTACTAAGTTCTTCAGCTCCTTTTTTATCAAGTCCTATCCTCCCACGAGACATCAGTGGAAAGACTGAGAACTTGGAAACTCCTAGGAAGCAAAAGAAACCTCAATATTTTTCCTCTCTCTGATGACTTGTATCTTGCTTTTTAATAGTAGTAACAGCAAAGAAAATTACCCAAACAAATTAAATCATCAAACAGTTGTTTCCCTCAGCTTCCATTGCCTGAGTGATTAAATATACATGAACTTTATAAAGCAAAAATGATCCAAATAGTGCTCAGTCCTAAATACTGTCCTTTGGTTAACATAAAACACAAACCCCCATTTCTCTCTTGGGCTAGGATTTTCACATTCTTTGTACCTGCAAGCTAATTTCCTGTATCTGAGATTCTTCCTAATCCAAGCCTTACGTTCAGGGTTTAGAGGGGCTTAGAATTTGACCCAAGATCTGTTTTAGTTTAAGCCAAGACTGGTCAGTTCTGGCTGGCTTTATATGTCATAGACCAAGAGGATCTTTAGGCTTCTAGCCTAGGTCACATTATAAGCAGTTGGTTGGCTTGGGGGATGTGTTTGTCACTTTGAAGTTGGCATGTTAGCAACTTTCTTCACTTAACTAGAATATAGATGTCAGGCTTATGGGAGCCAAGCTTGATTTGGGATATCAGAGGACAGTGGTTCAGAAGATGGTGTCTTATTTTCACACCAAATGAATATATGTTTGAATTGTGTTGTGCCCTTCTCTAGGGCTTCGAAGCTGCCCTGATCTCAAAAGACGTAATGGCCCTCATTCCCCTTCACCTTTGGATGAATGGAGAGAAAATGATACTGCACTTTCAGATTGTTGAACTAGTGAATTTTGTTGAGCAGTTTTGGGGTAAAGAAAAAGATGTATTTGTAAAAAGTAGTAATAAAAAATGTCCTTTGTTGTGGTCCTACTGTCTTGTACCTTAGGTACTTGCCTATGCTCTGCATTAGAAGCCTTAGCCACAAGTGCATCTAAATAAAGCAAGATAGACATATGGAAACACTATATGCACATTAAAAAGAAAACATCTCTTTGCTAAGATTACAGCAGACTGCCATTTTTTTTACCTAAATTAGGTTCATTTGGTTTTAGGTTTCAAGTTTATACCCTGCCTTTGTTACAAAAAAGTCACTAGCCCTTACTTATAAATCAAATGTCTATTAATCCTTCACAGGAAGATAGTCACTGGGGATAATATAAGAGTTTGTTCCTTACAAAATTAGTAAGAAAAGAATTAGTTTTGAATGATCAAATGCTGCTTAATAAATGCATTTTTCACTCATTCATTCATTTAGTTATTAATTCACATCCAATGAAGAAGCTGTTTCAAAATCCATTCCTAAAATCTTCTTTACGTGTCTTTCTTCTATAGAAAGGATATTCTAGGATGCAAATACCTTTACAGACACAATCAAATGAGTCTACTTATTATTCCTTAAAAGCAATATTGTATCTCCTGCCCCTATATCTTTGCACAGGCAACTATCTTTTAATTGACTCAATGTCCAACTCTTAATCTAGGGTTCTCTAATTTCCTTCAAAACTCAGCTCAAAAGCTTTTTTTCCCCCCAATTTGCCAGCTCCTAATACCTCCTCACCCTCTCCCATTAATTTGTATTTACTTTGGATGTATATGGTGGCACAACAGATAGGGTGGCAGTCCTGGAGTTAAGGAGACTCACATTCCTGAGTCCAAATCTGACTTCAGAGACTTACTAGCTGTCTGAATCTGGGCAAATCACTTAACCCTGTTTGCCTCAGTCTCCTCTTCTGCAAAATGAGCTGGAGAAGGAAATGGAAAACCACTCCAGTATCTTTGCCATGAAAATCCTAAATGGAGTCATGAAGAGGTGGTTACAACTGAAACAACTGAACAAAACATGTATTTAATGCTTATATGTGTTTTTCTTTTTAAATCTGGTCACTAGTATTTACCGCCATCATTACTACTTCCTTGGTGAGCATGGGAGAGGATATGTAAATGATGTGGCTTTACGGGCTAGCAAATGTTTTTGCACACCTTTCTTCTTGGTTTTGTGGGTATTTTATTTATTGCTTCTAGTTTAGAATTGAAGCAAGATAACTTTGTAACTGAGAACAGAGTTCTTATTTATGTTGCTTGGCTCAGTCTGTTCTAGTTTTTATAGAAATAGACATTTTAAAAGTCTAGAAGAATCAGTTTTTCTTTAAAGGAGCTTCTGACCAAGTACCTCAAGGGAATAATTCAGTTGTTGATATTTAAAATCAGTATTTACATGAGTAATGACCAAATCTAAATTTCTAAGACTTATAGTATAAACAAAGGAACAGTGAGTTTGGTATGCCCCAAACCTTTGCTGGCAATTGCCAGGGCAAAGTACATGGGATTTTCCTAAACTCACCAAGGTAGCTCATATCCAGAAATGAGACTGACAACTCTTTCTTTAAGGTATGACATCATCTCTATTCCCTATCATCCAGCTGAGAGTGCTGTCTGGGATATGCTCATTAGTTTTCATTATCCTTGCAAATTAGTTCTGAGCCCCCAGAGAAATGAGGTGGGGCCACTAGAGCATCTTGAGACAACTGCTGCTCACAGCCAACAAAGAGATGCTTCATTGCTACATCCCAAACCAGCGTGGGAGAGGATGTGCAAATGGTGGCTGTGTGGGCCAACAAAACTTGGGAGTTTGTTTTGATTAAATGGGGACTTGCTCCTTCTTGGCAAACAGAAGCCAAAAAATGACTTTTGTAGATGAGGGCAGATTTGTATTTCATTGGAAGGCTAACCCAAACCTGCTCTGGGCTTTAAAGGAATAAAATAGAAGAAGTCTCTACAGTAGTATGTCTTGCTTAAATGAGCCTCTGGCCACTTCCTTTAAGGTAGTTATTCATTCCTACTCATCCCATCAGGAAGCTGTTCTTGAAGTGATCTTTTTTTTTTAATTGTTCCTTCCTCTCACTCCCTGTTATGTCATCTATATATAACCCCAGAAAATTACTCAGGAGCTACTCACTCATTGTACCTGTCTCCTTTGGAAACTTCTTCCACATTCCATACATGCTTGCTCCATGGCCCTGGGCTGTGCTCGACAGCAACTTGCCATTGCGGCTTTCACCTCAGATGGCTCGACAAGGTGACACTGTGATGTCAGCCTTGGCTCGTACGTAGGAGGCCATGGGAAAGGACAAGTCAGGAGGAACAGATGACTAGAATGTTGAAGTTAGTATAGGGATGTGTGATTACTTACTGCCAGTGATGAGGCTGAATCTTAGAACAGAGCTCAAAAATTAGATTAGATTTAATTAAGTTTAGAGCTAAAAGGGATCTCAGAGGCTATCTAGTAAAAGCCCTCCATTTTGCAGAGGACGGTCCAAAACCCAGAAAAGTTAAGTGACTTGCCCAAACTCACAAAGGTAGTAATTGGCAAAGCTGGAATTAGAACACAGATGCTAATTCACAGTACTACATTTAGTACTATGTAGTACATTTCTAATATATACTATGTACTATATGTATATGTAGATAGATAGATAGATAGATAGATAGATAGATAGATAGATAGATAGATAGATAGATAGATACTATGTAGTATATATATATTATATGTACTATTCATTGTACTACATTTGGAGGATGTGGGCAAGGCCAAAATCTGTGCTAAGTGATCGTAACTAGGCAGAGGTATAAATGCTGGAGGTTGTTATCCAAAATCCAACTGCCAGCAAGAAGACTTAGAAAGAAGTATGATCAGAATGTATAGGTTAGAGTCAGCATCCAGGAATCTAAGTTAGACTGGAATGGAACCTATATATGGCTGGAACTTAAGGTTTAATAGTGGGCATAAGGAACCAGGAAAAATAGTTCATAAATTCTAGGATTATTGCTTTAGAGCTGTGCAATTGGACCCCATTCCTGTTCTACTTGAACTCCTGGACTACCAGACCAAGTGTCCCAAAAGCCTTAGTGCAGATCAGAACTTTAATGTTTAAAACTATGCTAAGACTTTCGAGATACCCTTTGTTTTGACTGTACTATCTCCTGCGTCTTCCTGTTAAGATGACAACCTCTAGCCTGTACACCATCCCTTCCTGGCTTGGAAGACCTCTAAAGTTTGACTCTAGCCTTAGGATAATAGAATCATAGATTTAGAAATAGAAAGAACCTTAGAGGTAATCTAGTCCAATCCTCTCATTTGAGGGATGAGAAAGCCTTGGCCCAGAGAGGTTAAAAATTTGCCTACCCAGGAAGTAGGGAGCAGTTAGGAGTAGAACCTGGATCCTTTGATTCCAAACCCAGTGTGCTTTCACCAGCACCACGGTGTTATCCTCTAATTTGCCTTTGACCTCTGGATTCTCCTCTGAGAGTCAGTCTCAGGATTTGGCAGAAATCATCTATGTCCTTTCTAGACAATGGCTAGCTATTCCTCCTTACCCAGGCTAGAAAGGGCCCTTAAGTGGGCTAACAGCACAGAGCTACCCTGACTGACCACTGGACAAGAGGCTGGAAACATCATTTCAGGATCTAGAACAAGCTAATGAGTCCATACAACAAAACAACTGGGATATGACTACTGATTTCAGCACATGGACCTGCATAGTATTAAGCACCCTTCCTGGTAGGGGAAAATAAGGGGCAATAGTTGTATGCTACTTCCCCAAGTGAAGCAAAGCTCCATAGGTTGCAGAAATAGTTGTGGAGAGCTGGACTTTCTGAAGAGCCTTCACAGCTTTAATGGATGCCATTCATCCACTTCTCAGGGTATAACAATAATAATATCTAATATTTATACAGTGCTTTAGGGTTTGCAAAGTGCTTTCATGTAAATATAAATGTATATTCATATATGTACAATATATATTCACATTCTTCATTCATATTCCTATATCTTCACAGGGTGAAGTGAGCTAAGTGTTTTATTATCTCCATTTTACAAAGGAAACTGAGGTGGGGTGGGAGGGGATAGGTATCACAGAATTTGCCCAGAGTCCACAGAGCTAGGTAAGGGTCTGATGTATGATTTGATCTCAGGTCTTCTTGTCACAAAATTGGGAGCTCTATCTACTAAGCTAAGCTACCATTGCCTGTAACAACTTTGTGAGGCAGGGAGGAAGAGAGGAAGGTTATTGCCCCCTATTATTCCTTCCCTGGAGCTCTTTGGCCTTATAGAGATTCCAGGGACTCATTGCCTGTACATTTTCAGAGCCCAGTAAGAGATATTCCCATTGTGCCTCCTTCTTGTAAAAAGAACCTGTCTCCTTCCAGGGTCCAAACCCCTGAAATGAAAAAAGCCTAGGAAAAACTGATTAGTAGCAGCTGCTAACACAGGTGCTCATTTCACTTTAATGGGAAAGATGCCACTATTGCAGGGTTTTTTTTTAAATTCTGTAAGATAAGAACCAAAAGGGAAAAAAAAGGCCAGGGGAGGGGAGCTGTGGGCCCTTCAACCTAATATCAAAGATTTATCTTTTCTGACCTCTTCTCTGCAGCAGAAATCTGGGTCTTTCTGAGGAAACAAAAAGTGATTGGGCCCTAATTCCCCTTAGACAGTTGGGCAATCCAAGGTCTATCAGTGGAATTTGCAGTTCCAGTCTGGCTAGCAGGTATTAATTATCTCCCTGAGTAAGGGAGCAATCTAACAAGTCAGAGATGTAGCTATTTCAGCTGTAGTCTCCACAAATTAGCACACTGATGGGTGTCACTCATCAGACTCTGCTCAGCCCAAGGCTGGCTGGCTGTTTGTCAGATATGGCTCCCTTGCCATTTGGACATTTCACTAAGAGTTACAGGGAATGGATTGGTTTACTGATTGATTGATTGATTGGATTGGATTGGATTGGGCAAAAAAGAAGAGTTGAAAGAGGCAGGTGGGTTTAGCAGAAAGCATGTCAGAAGAGTCAGAAAAGCTGGATTTGAATCCTGGTTCCAGTATTTACTCTCTGTCTAAACCCAGACAAATCCACTTATTCTCTTAGAGACATGGTTTTTTTTTCTCCATTTGTAAAATGGTCATAATATACATACTACCCACCTCACACGGTGGTTGTGAGGAATAATAACAACTGATATTTATATGGCAAAAAGGATCTTAAGGCTCAAAAAGCTATTTTACATATAATTTTACATACATTTAGACAAGTGTTCTGCAAACCTTAACATACCCCATACATTGAGCTATTGTTAATGAAAAGAAGGGAGGATATTCATTTGTAGCAGGAATTGAATATAAATAACCCACTGAGATCCATTCTAACTATCGCTAACAGGGAAAGAGAGTCATTCAAGGAAGACTTTATGGAGAAAATTGAACTTGATATGGACCTAAAAGAATGGCTAAGATGTGGAGAGCTGCAGGGGAATGGGAGAAGAGAGAGAAAAGGCCAATTCTTGGATGAAGGAACAATAAAGATTAAGTGCTTGGTGGGGTCAGGGAAACTCCAATTTAATTGGAAAAGAAGATACACATTAGGGAATGAGAGGTTTTATGGTTGGATAGATGAGGTAGGTAAGGGCCTTTGGTGGAAGGTGGAAGAATTTGGATTTGGTCCAATAAATAATGAGGTAGTAATTAGAGAATCAGTGTCATAAGTGAAAGAAGTATCTCCAGCAGACTAATCTGTCAGCAAGTATAGCATGTATCAGAAAGGAAGGACAGAGTATATCAGGCAGGGAGACCATCTAGGAGGTTATTATCGTGATCCTTATTTGAGGTGATGAGAGCCTGGAATAGGGTGATAGCAGTAGTTTACACCAGTAAGTCAGGAGACGGGATCTCACAGGCAGCTAGGTGGTGCAGTGGATAGAGCATTGGCCCTGAAGTCAGGAAGACCTGAGTTCAAGTCTGGCCTCAGACCAAACACATGACACTTACTAGCTGTGTGACCCTGGGCAAGTCACTTAACCCCAATTGCCTAAAAAAAAAAGAGAGAGAGAGACGATCTCAGAAGAAAGAAGGAACTGCTGCTCTCCTTACTCTCCCTTTACTCTGAGGGGAAGCTGAGTGTGGACCCGGGGAGTTAGATAGGAAAATACCAAAGAACATATTAGCCATGGTTGTTCTGAAGTGTGTAGTCAATTTATATCTGCCCATGTATAAGAGCAACCAAATAATATTTTTCTTCAGTATTTTTTTGGGTCTCCTTTAGCAAGGTGTTGACTAGTTTTTCATGATTTTCTTGCATCACTCTCATTTCTCTTCCCAGTTTTTCCTCTACTTCTCTTACTTGCTTCTCAAAATCCTTTTTGAGCTCTTCCATGACCTGAGACCAATTCATATTTTTCTTGGAGGCTTTGGGTGTAGGAGCTTTGACTTTGTTGTCTTCTTCTGGTTATATGTTTTGATCTTCTTTGTCACCAAAAAGATTTTATGATCTGACTTCTTTTGCAAGGTTTGTTCATGATCCCAGTCAATTACTTGAGTTTTAAACTCTTTGTTAAGGTAGGAGTCTGCTTCCAGTGTGGAGAATGTACTGTCCCAAGCTTCAGGGGTTTATGCAACTATTTTCAGAGATACTTCTAGGGACCTGTAAGTTTGCAGTTCTTCTAAGGTGATACGATCAAGGGCGAAGTGTTTACTCCTTTCCTGCACTCTTTTCTGCCTTGGAACTGTGAGGAGGATTCTCTCTTCACCACCACTACAAGCTCCACCACACCAGCACTATTCCTCACCCCAGAATCGCCACCCAGAACTGTGACCCAGATCCAGGCACAGGCAAAGCAAGAGAATCCTGCCTCAGCACCAGCAAAGAAATCCCTGCAATCCCCCTCTGATCAGCCACTCGATTTCCCCTCAGTCTGTGGGCTGGAAGCTTCAGAAGCAGCTGCCACCCAGGGGCCTCTCAGAGACTGGGGCTGGGATTGAGCTTCTCTCTCACCATGGTCACAGACTTTTCCTACTGATCTTCTAAGTTGTCTTTGGCGTTTGTGGGTTGAGAAGTCTGGAAACCGCCACAGCAGCCCATGATTCAGTCCTTTGAGGCCTGCTCCAGGTTCAGTGAGGCCTGTTTTGCCTGTACGTTCATGCTGAACTGCATTCCTCTCTCATCCCAGCGCAATAGACCTTTCTACTCAACCATCTAGGTTATCTTGAGCTGGAAATTTGTTTCACTCTGTCTTTTTGTGGGTTCTGCTGCTCTAGAATTTGTTTAGAGCCATTTTTTGCAGGTATTTGAAAAGGTTTGGGGAAGAGCTCAAGCAAGTCACTGCTTTCATTCCACCATCTTGGCTCCCCCCTCCCCCCGCCAAATAATATTTTTAAAGTGTACATAGAAGAGAAGGCTTTATTTGGCCACTGATTGCCAGTTGCACCTAGATTGAGTGGAAAGCACAAAACACACACACACACACACACACACACACACACACACACACACACACACACACACACCCCCCAACATATACCAGTTACTTGTATAATGGACTATGAAAAATTCTGGTGCATTTTGGGTTCATTTATTAACTATTGTCCACCAGTAATGAGTTGTGGGTGACCAGGTTGGTATATATATTTTCAAACTAATAACTTTATTTTTTATGTGTGATGGGGTAATACAGGTTTTTGAAAATGTCTCAAAGAATAGAAAAAATAGATACAATATATAGTTTATCACTTTATCAGAGGCAATATGTGTTATTTTGCTGAACTAAGAACCCTCCTAATTTGGACATAAGGCCTTTACTTAAATATATTAGAAAGCACAATCAACAAATTGGCTATCACTTATGGACACAGATTATTTGTTTAGGTGAAGAGATGACATTATGTTTTTAAAAGCCTTTTTTTTTTAAGAAGGCAAGTATCTTACCTGGTTGTCATTAGTACTTACGAACAAATTAGTTATCACCAAAAGACATTAGTTAGTTAATATTATTACCTAGTTGATGAGAACATGGATTATCTTTGAATCTTCTACCTGGAGTAATATCTGTTCATTGAAATGAAGGTGAGGGTGTGTAGGGAGTAAATAGAAAGTACTCTTAGTATAGCTCATGGTAATAGTGGTAAGGAGGATGAGTAGAATGATATTTAGAGAGTGAGTGTTGTGTGGTGTGTTAAGTTCACATAACTAACATAAGTTTCAGTGTTTGATAATCCTATTTTAAATCTCACTGAACTAGTTTCCTCAAGAAGTTTGTATCCTTATTTATGTAAATGACTAATCTTCCTGTAAGTGGAGTAAAGCTATTCGTCTCATCACATATAGATACCAAGACAAAGGCCGACTTAATGGGATTACAAAAGAGATTCATATCTACAAATTAAGAAGACACGTGGTTTAGCTATGTAAATAATATCAATGAATTCCTCTCAATCCACAGTAAATGGGCAATCCCAGAGAAGCTTCCTCTTGCTACATAATACATGGTTCTCTACCTTGGATATGAAAGCATTGTTGCTACTTGAAATTTCACAATTGCCAGCATGAATGTCAAGGGGGGAGGAGGGAAGAGGTCAAAAAGAAGAGGATCAGTTGGATAGCCTTGGCAAAATCTAACAGGATGACCTAAATACAAATATGATGTTACTATTTTGTTTATACTATAGGACATAGAAAAAAAATATCCATTTGCAGACCAGTGACTCCTAAGTTTATACGTATATATGTTTTATTTAAATCACCCTTTGAAAAACTAAGACTCCTTGACCAGAAGAGCAAACAGATGGCCATGCCTAAGTTAAGAGAAACATTTAGGGCCATTCAAATTGATTGAAAGGTAAACATAAGTTTTGTAAAAGTAGGTGGGACAGTGCTGTCATGTGCTGGAGGAAGGAAAACTAGATTTGGAATCAGAGGGCCTGGGTTCAAATTTCAGCTTTGCTACATGCTATCTGTGTGACCTTAGGCAACTCATTACATTTATCTAGGTCTCAGTTTCCTCTTCTGTAAAATAATAGAGTTGGACTAGATGACATCTAAGATCCTATGAGGAATAGTTTCATGCCTTACACACAGCAGGTATTTTATACTTGTTGGTTTAACTGAAGTGTCTCTATGCTGTAAGAGAGATCAATTAGCTATACAAATGTCAACTTTCCATAAGTGTAAGACTATATGCCTGTATAGAAATCCCATAATCCCACAATGCTGTGCTTATTGGGACAAATTCTTTTTAAACTACATCTTGTACTTAGGCTCTGCAGTGTGGCAGTGATGCTCAATGGACTCTGATTGGGTAGCTTCATCTCCAAAATTGACATTTTTAAGTATTAGAGAATCTTACAGGAGGGAATGGCAAGAAAGGGACAAAAATGATAGCTGGGTCCAGCACGGTCCTAGACAGGACATTACCAACTGATTGGGGTATCAAAAGGGATCAGAGCATTCCAGATTGAAGCAGTTACACCAAGAAATCCAATGGGGATATGGACAATGCTCTGTGGTTGCCATGCTAAGAAACCAGCATGCCCTTCCTGGTCTACATTTGAATTGACCCCCTATATATTTTGCGTATCATACCTTTATTTAATGTTATACTTGATGTGAAGATTTTTTCCCCCAACTGTTTTCCCTTTATTTCTAGAAATACTGATTTTTAAATACAAGACTTCTTAAATTTTTGTCAAATTAAAATTACACATTTTGCCTTGTTTGATCTCCTCTACCTCTTGGTCATTTATGAATTTTCTCCCTAATTATAGATATGAAGGCTACATCCCATGCTTTTCTGCTGCTCTTTCTCTCTTCCCATGTACTCCTTCCTGCTGAGCATTCACCTACAGTGTGGGCTCCATGAACTAAACCAAGGAGAGGGGAAAGACTTCCTTCTTTTGCACTCTCTCTTATAACTCTAAGAAATGGACCTGAAGGCATTTATTTCTGTTTTGTGTTGTTTGTCCTCCTCTGTTTCAGGTGCCAGAGATGATTTCCAAGAGACTTCATAGTTCAAACCTTGAAGACCTCAGAGTCAGGATTGCAAGCAGGGTGGCCAGGAAGCCCTGAGAAACCAGGGTGCCTAAGACTTGAGCTCAAGGGGAGTTTTATATTTGGAAATGAGACTATGCTGTATGGGAAGTGAGTTAAACTATTAGCCTATCACCATCCCCTTGCCTCCCCAGAGACTGAGATGGTACAGGGAGGGAAGGCGATTATGCCTCCCTGTGTTAGAAGGTTAATATATTTGCTATTCTATCTTTGAGTAAACATTTCCTTGTAGTTGGTTGCTGTCCTTTGTTCTTGAAGAGGACCAAAATGAAATCACTACGTTGAGGTCAAGGGACAGTGTGCCCAATGTGACTAATCAGACCAGTATGAGCTCAGAAGGCTCTACCACAGGTCAGGCACAAATAGTCCATGTGAGCATTTCCGAGCGGATTCTCTAAATTTGCACATTTCTTTTGAGCTACTGCAATGTCACTTTGCTTATAGAGTACGAGTACAGACCCTTCTTTGATACAGGCACACCATCCTGGGCGGTCCTGTGCCACTGTCTCCCATGTCTCACAATCTATTCCAAAGTTCTTCAGAGAGACCTTGAGAGTGTCACTTCTTCTGACCTCCATGTGAGCACTTGTCTTGTGAGAGTACTCCATAAAAATAGTCTTTTAGGGAAACATACTTTTGGCATTTGAACAATGTGGCCAACCTATCAGAGTTACACTCTTTACAATAGGGTTTGAATGCTTGGCAGTTCAGCTCAAGAAAGAACCTTATCTGGTACCTTAACTTGCTAGGTGACCTTCAGAAACTTCCTAAGACAATTCAAATGGAAGCAAGTCGGTTTCCTTGCACAGCACCGGCATACTGTCCAGGTTTTACAAGCATACAAGGAGGTCAGCACAATGGCTCTGTAGGCATTCAGTCTGATAGTCAGTCTCACAGAAGTGGAGAACCTGCAGCCTGGAGGCCACATGTGGCCCTGTAGGTCCTCAAGTGCATCCAGGAAGTGAGAGTTATTGGGGACTCGGACTTTGGGATAAAATTGGCCATTTTGGTAGAGAGCCCTGGAGAGATTCTCTGCCCGGGACTTTTGGTTCTAGATACCCTAAACTTTGTGATCCTTGGGAAATCTGGCAAAAAAAAAATATGAGGCTGTAAATGTACAGTCACATTTTTCAGGTATACATTCTCTCACAAGTCATTGTCATTAGCGCAATTTTGCAAAATTTTCATTTGCTGACTGCTTGACTATTTAAGTGCTGACCCTTTTTTGTATTCTTGAATTCTGTAGAAGGCTTAATATATGGATATGTTCTATGTTACTGAATCCTGTATAAATACAGATATTAAGTTTAATGTTAGAAATCTGGAATCACTAAATTGATACTGTCTGGTGGAAATGTTCATATTGTTCTTTTTTACATTTAAGGATTTGCATTTGTGAAAGCAAAATGTCCCACAATATCTTAGGGCAAGATTGCCTGTGCCTAAAATCTACAACAACAACAATAAATCCACAAATAGCTGATATTCTTTGTCACTTTCCTAACTGAGCCTGTTCGTCTTCTTGTCTTCCAAATTTTATTTTTAAGAGCTTCTCATCTCTTCTTCATGCTTTCTCTGTAGCATTAAAATTCTACAATTCCATGGGATTGAATCTACTCTAATTTGAACTCTTTGAAATCTCTCTTCCCAAATTATAGGATGCATGTCAGATTTTGCCTAATTTCTCTTGTATCACTAGCTCTAAAAGGTAGTGATCACTTTCCTCACTCCCATCCCCCATGAAGTTCCCATATTTTTCTCTCCTGCAACCAAATTTCCATTAGTGAAAATCAGAGCCAGAAGAAGATTTCTCTTTGTTACTTGTTTCACCTTTAGAAGTATTAAATTATCATTAGAACAAGTCAGTTCCTAGTGAATAGAGAGCCCGATTCTAGACTATATCATAACTATGCTTATATTCACTTAATGACACCTTAGGAAAACAATTTTTCAAATATTAAACTTGCAAACATAAACTTGTAAAGTCATGATAAACTTAAATATCCTATTTTTCTTCAGGACTGGGCCTGCCACCTTTATGTATAAATCCATTCCCCATATTCAATTGCATTAATTGGCCATCGAGATGAGCACAAGCAACACACTGTCTCCTCCTTAGCTGGGAGAAACTCTGGTTTGGCAATACCCCAGAACTTCTCCTAATTATCTCAAGACTGGGTGGGCAGGAAGTGGGAGTGAGGAGAAGGGGAGTAAAAGTCTCAAAACTCAAGTCATTTACAGAAATATGGCTCTCATACAACTGGAATAGGTGGGAACTGAAGTGTCACAATCCACAAACATCAGTGCAGCAACTCCAAAAATGTTCAATTCCCCAGCCAACCTTGAGTGACAGGCAGGGTAGAGCGAAAAAGAGAAAAAAGGAAAAGGAAAAAATAAGGCTGATTTCTCTAGACCAGGAGTTCTTCACGTGGTATCTATAATTTAAAAAATATATTTTGATAATTGTTTCAATATAACTGGTTTCCTTTTTAGTCCTATGTATTTTATTTTACACACTTAAAAGTGGGATACTAGAAGACATCTGCAGGCTCCACTGGATTTCCAAAGGGATCTTGACATACACAAAAAAGTTAAGAATCCCTATTCTCATCTGAACAGTAACTATTGTTGATGAAAGGCTTTTTAATTTTGTATCTTTTGGAATCTCCGACTCAAGAGTCCCACATTGCTGTCTGCTTTTCATCCCCAGATTATTCCAGACAATTTTTTAAACCCAGTTCTATTTTAGTAGCATGCTGATAGTGTGACACAGAAATTCCCTTGGACTTGGACTTTCAATAACTAAGATAACTTGGGACTGAAAGCACCTGTCTCTTAGCCCCTTAATGCACCAAGCATTGATGCATGACTGACTGAAACTCAGGCCCTGGAATGCCCTCCTGCTGAGTTCTTTCTCCTGAGTTAATCTGCAGACCCTAAGGGTCCAACTTTACATGCAAGGGGCCTATAGGAGTCTCAAGGGGCTTCTTTTAACAGCTGTGGACAAAGCTGGGAAGCAGGAAAGGGAGAAATCAGAGGAGACCCTTGTGAGAGAAAGGAGGATGCCCATGAATGGCTCTGGTGCACAACACTAGGGGCTTTATGTGACTTGGGGAGTTTGAAGAGGAGGATGAAATGTGATCTCATTAGCCAGGTCTACATACCTGAAGGAGCCTGACATTCGCCTGCAAAAAACCAGTCATGATATTAGGCTGCCAGAGACAATCCTAGTAATGGGTCAGAGGTCAGACATTTCTTGAAATAATGGAGAAAAAAATATCTCACACATGGTTACATCCTGGGAATGCAGCCCTTCTCACATTTCAATTTTATTTTGGCTGGATCTCCTGCCCCCCCCCACTCTAATATGATAACTTTCCCATCCTTGATGGAATAGCAGGGGTAAAGCTATAGGAGGTGTCTGGAAGTGGGTGAAGGATACTAGGTATTTTGAGAAGGACATAAATCCAAATAAGATTTTACAAGGGAGGAAAGGAATTACAGTAAGACATAGAGAGTTTTCAAGGCATTGCCAATGGAAAACTGTACATCCGGTTGTACAAAAAGCACTTGATAACAAAAACCACATTGATGATGATGATGATGATGATGATAATCAATATTTATATATCAATTTAAGATTTTCAAAGAGCTTTACATGAATCATCTAACTAGAAGGTAAGTCTCCACTCAGCCACTAATTAACTGAGTGGCCGTGGAAAAGTCAATTATCTCTCTGGGCCTCAACTATACATTGGGAATAATAAGAATTCACCTACTTAAATGGACAGGACTTTCCAACTTTATGAAAGGCCCTTATAAATAGTGTTATCTAACTCTAAGTTCATAGATTAAGAAAAAGGGCCCTAAAGAATCTAAAAAGACTGATCAAGGTTGCAGAGGGAGTTGGAGACCAAGCTAGGTCTGGCAAGGAGTCCTGCTGGTTTAATGTTCTTTCCATTACGTGAAGTTGTCCAGGGCAACAAATACATGCTTCCTATGGGACTGTGTCCACAGCTGTCACTATCCTATCCAGACCCTCAACCTCATCCAGGATCTTAGAATAGCATAAACCTTCCTAATCCCTTGGGCTCACAGGCTCTAGAGTTGGAGGACATCTTAGAGGTCATTCTGCTCATTTTACAAATGAGGAACCCAATCTCTCAAAATGAGAGCCCAATATGCTCATTTTACAGATGAGGAACCTGAAACCCATACAGGTAAAAACTTTTCTAATGTCACTTTAAAAGGCAGGGGACTTGAGCTTCAGTTCCCTCTTACTCCTACACAAACTAGCTCGGTAAATTCAACAGAGCTGAAATTCAAAGCTCAATCCTTGGATTTTAAACCTTATGTTCTTGCCACCACATCACAGAAACCTTTTCTAGGCTCATTATTTAAGAAGTTCAAAACATGTAACAAAATTTTAGAAAGCTTGCTCATGAAGAATTTCAGAGAAGCAGGGAGAGGAAGCAGACAGGATTTCACAAAACTGGAAAATGAGATATGGATTAAGACACGATTAAGTGAGTTGGCAGGGGTCGTGTCCAGACTCAGTGGACATGCCAGGAAGAAAGAGTTCTAAGTCACCATCACTCATGTGATGATCACAGATTGTATGTGTAGTAAAGCATAAAGCTCATTCAGTGTTTCTCAATAACTATCAAAAAAAAACCCCCTCATTCTACAATAAGTATATGGTCCAAGGAAATTAAGAGGCAGTTTTCAAAAGAAGGCCACTATCAACAACCGTAAAGACAGGGATAGGGATTGGATCTGTGATCTCATTGATATAAGGAACTCCCTCTTCCAATGCAAGTTGGTACCTTTTCTGAAAACACAGTTTTAGAGAATGTTCTAGAAAGCTGAGAGGTTCAATGAGTTTTCTAGTGTCATATTGCCAATATGTGTCAGAGATAGGGCTTAAACTCAAATATTTCTGGCTCTAAAATCAGGTCTCTGTCTACTATGTCCCTTACCCTATACGCCATTGGACAAAGATGCCATTTCTCTTTGAATACTAGGATCACATGACAATTCTAAAGGATTTATGATGAAAAATGTAATCTACCTCCAGAGAGAGGTGATAAACTCTGAGTGCAGATTGAACCATACATTTTTTTAACATTTTTTTTGCAACATGGTTGCATATGGAAATATGTTTTGGATGATTTCACATGTATAATTGATATCCTATTGTTTGTCTTCTCAATGAATGGGGAATGGGCTGAAAGGAGAAGGAATGTTAAAAATAAATACAAAGCAAAAATAAAAATTTTAAGTAATGAACACTACTATGAGTGAATCATAGAGAGCTGCCTAAAGCACTTAAAGAGGTTAAATGATTTTCCCACAGTCACATAGCCAGTATGAATCAGAGGCTGGACTTGAACCCAGGTCTTTTTGGCTTTGATGCTAAGTGACCAAAATATTTATGGCAGCGTTCTCTGTGGTAGCTAAGAACTCAAAGTAAAGTACAAAATAGTCACTTGAGAAATGGCTAGACAAATTGTAGCACATAAATATTTGCAAGGAAATAATAGAGTGCCATAAGAAACACAAAAAATATAAAAAATTGAGAGAAGTAGGGAAAGACATGTGAACTGATTCAGAATGAAGTAGGCAGAACCAGGCAGACAATATCCACAATGATCATAGCAATCTAAGGCTAAAGAACAACAAAAGAGGAAACTGATTTCTGTGTAATTACAATAAATACATGACCTCAAAGAAGAGATAAGAAAACATATCTCCCTCCTTTCTTTGCAGATGTAAGGGATTATGGTTGTGGAACACCGAGTATGTTGTCAGGATCAGTTAAGTGCTAGTTTTGCTGAACTGTTTCTTTTTCTTTCATTTTCTTTTTTCTTTTCTTCTCTCTCTCTCTCTCTCTCTCTCTCTCTCTCTCTCTCTCTCAGGGAATTAAGGAAACGTAAAAGTAAAAGTTGCCAATAAAAAATTTTAACACTATGAAAAAACTCTCTTCATTAATAATAATAGAAATGTAAAGTAAGAGAACTCTAAGACTTCAGCTTATGCCCATCAGACTGGCAAAGATGACAAGAGAAAAATGGTAGATACTGGAGAGACATTACTCACTAATTAACCATTAGTGGATTTGTGAACAGATTTAACTATTCTGGAAATTAATTTGAAATCATGCTTTTAAAAGTCACTAAAGAATACACATCCTTTTGCCATGTGATATTGCTAATATACTGCAAGAAGGTCAAAGACAGAGGGAAAGGTTCCATATATGCAAAAAAATTATAACAACAGTTTTTGTAGTAGCAAAGAAATACAAGGAAAGTGGTTGTCCACTAGGAGACTTGAACAAATTGCGGCATGTTAATGTAATATCATAATGTCATAAGAACCAATATAATGAATTCAGAGAAACTTGGAAATATGTTTATGAACTAGTAAAAAATGAAGTAAGCAGAAGCAGGAAAAATTTATACAGTGACCATGATATCTTAAACGAAAACAATGTTTAAAAATTTCAGAACTCTATCAATGTAGTGACCAATTGTAATTTGAGAATACTAACAGTGAAGTAGGCCTCTTGGCTGTTAACAGAGAGATGGTAGATTATATGACCAGAATGAGACATACATTTCCACACCTGGCCAATGTATTTGTTTTATTTGACTATTTATTTGTCATGAGGTAGGATTTTATTAAGGATAGAGATATGGAGTCTTAGGGAAGTAATAGCGCACATTGAATAAAGACAGATCTAAACAACAGGAAAAATAGCATTTGTTCATGAGTAGGCTGAGCCAATATAATAAAAATGATAATACTACCTAAATTCATTTATTCAGTGCCATACTAATCAAACTATCAAATAATTATTTTTCGAGCTAGAAAAAAAATAATAAAATTCATCTGGAGGAACAAAAGGTAAGGAATATCAAGGAAATCAATGAAAAAAAAAAGGGAAGGAAGGTGGCTTAGCAGTACCAGGTCTCAAACTATACTACAAAGCAGAAATCATCCAAACAGTCTGGTACCAGAAAAGAAATAGTGTGGTTGATCAATGGAATAGATTAGGTACACAGAAGTAAAAGACCACAAAACCTAGAGTTTGATAAAGCCAAAGATCTAAGCTAAAGGGGCAAGAACTCACTATTGGACAAAAACTGTGGGGAAAACTGGAAAGCAATCTGGTAGAAACATCTCACACCGTATACCAAAATAAAGTCAAAATGCATACATGATTTAGACATAAAGGGTAATACCCTAAGCAAATTAGGGAAGCATGAAAAAAATACCTGTCAGATCTATGGATAAGGGAAGAGTTCATGACCAAACAAGAGATAGAGAGGATCACAAAAGGTAAAATGGATAATTTTTTGTATGTGAAATTAAAAAGGTTTTGTACAAACAAAACCAAGGCAAGCAAAATTAGAAGGAAAACAGGAAACAAGGGGAAAATTTTTTCAAGTTTCTCTGACAGAGGTCTTTTTTCTCAAATAAATAGGGAACTGAGCCAAATGTATGAAAACAAGACTCATTCCTCAATTGATAAATGGTAAAAGGATACAAACAGGCAGTTTTCAGAAGAATAAATCAAAGCTATTAATAGTCATAAGAAAAAAAGCTCTAAATCACTAATAATTAGAGAAATGGATATTAAAACAACTCAGAGGTACCACCTCACACCCTTCAGATTGGCTAACATGACAAAATGAAAATGACAATGGAGGAGGGAGTATGGAAAAACAGGTACATTAATGCACTCTTGGTAGAGCTGTGAATTGCTCTAAACATTCTGGAGAAAAATTTGGAACTATGCCCAAAGGGCTATAAAACTGTGCATACTCTTTGACCAAGCAATACAGTTAATACGTCTGTATCTCAGAGATAAAGAAAAGAAAAGAAAAGGAAAGGAAAGGAAAGGAAAGGAAAGGAAAGGAAAGGAAAGGAAAGGAAAGGAAAGGAAAGGAAAGGAAAGGAAAGGAAAGGAAAGGAAAGGAAAGGAAAAGGAAAGAAAGGAAAGGAAAGGAAAGGAAAGGAAAGGAAGGAAAGGAAAGGAAGAAAGGAAAGGAAAGAAAGAAAAGAAAGAAAGAAAAGGAAAGAAAGGAGGAAGGAAGGAAGGGAAGGAAGGGAAGGGAAGGAAGGGAAGGAAGGGAAGGGAAGGGAAGGAAGGGAAGGAAGAAGGGAAGGAAGGGAAGAAGAAGGGAAGGGAAGGGAAGGGAAGGGAAGAAAAGAAAGAAAAGAAAAGAAAAAGGACCATATGTAGAAAATTTATAGCACCTCTTTTTGTGGTGACAAAGAATTGGAAATTGAGGAAATGTCAATCAGTTGGGGAATGGCTGTCAAGATAGATGGGATTTCTCGTTGCTGTAATATTACGGAACTGCACCAGGTTTTTGATGTTCTCCACACTCTCCATTTAATTCCTCCTTCTGTCCAAACAACATAAACGGAGCTTATCAGATTCCCTCACATAAGTGCATCTTCTTAATATTCAATATTTAATTCTCTTCATTTTCAATAAGGGATGTCCTTTGTGATAAGAATCATATCTACTAGGGTCCTTGACATATAAGCTAAACTAACTGTGCTTAGTTTTGTTTTCTCTTCCCCCCAAACGGTGGGGAAGTTGTCCCTGACACTTGATTGATCCCGAGGGAGGGTGAGCATGGAACTTCTCATTTTCCTAGAGCATAAAATGACAAGCCCACAAGAAGTCAGTGCCCCTTAGACTTGGCTTATGTCCTCTTGCTGGGTGATCACTGAAAAGAAAAGACAGTGAGATTAAGTGAGTTGCCCAAGGTCAATTAGACTCAGTGGCAGGGCCAGTAGGAAGGACTCTTACATCATCAGATTCCCACATACCGAAACTTCTGTTTATGTATGTTAAGCACCAGCAGAAAGTTCTTTCTGTATTTCTCAATAACTATCAAGAATGTGTATGTGTATGTGCGTGGAAAGAGGCTATAAAAGAGAAGTTTGGATTTCTTTTCAAAACACACCCAAATTTAGAAAACAAATGACTATGGCATGTTTTATCCCTGAAGGACAAAAGCCATTATAAAATACCTGCTTCCAGTCCAATAGGCTGAGTCCTTCAGCAAGTAACCTTCAAACTCTCTGGACCTCTATACTATAAGGGGGTTGGACTGGCATCTCTAGAAAGTCTTTCTAGCTTTATCATTTTATAAGTTGGCAACACCTATTAGAAACCGTTCTTTAGGTCCAGGAGATATAATATTCCAAATGCAGTTGACCCAAGGGTCATAGGCTCACAGAATCTGTGAAAGGAATCTCACAAAATTTATCTAGTTCAACACAGAACTGGTCAGGAATTCCCTCTATAACATTCTTGACAAGCAATTATACAGCCTACATCAGGAGACCTATATTGACAACATCACATACCACGACAACCCATTCTTCTTTGGACAGCTTTAATTGTTTAGGAAGTTTTTCCTTATACAGACCTGAAATTTGCCTCTATTTAACTGCCACCCACTTCTCTTGGTTCTGCCCTCTGGGGCCAAGTAAAACAAGGTTAATCCCTCTTCCACATGGCAGCTTTTCAAATATGTGAGGTATGTATTTTCTTCTCCTGGTTAAACATTGCCAGTTCTTTCAGATAATTCCCTATAGCACCATTTTGAGCCTCCTTACAGGTCTGGGTGATGCAGGTGCCAAAAAAAGATAACTACTGTTCTAGACTGCATTAATATAGAAAGATAGGGTCATAGATTGAGAGTTTGAGATGTTAGAAATCATCTACTCTCTTTTTACAAAGCAGGAAACTGAGGCCGAGAGATACAGTGACTTAAGGAATATAGGAAATATATTATCTAGAACCAAGGAGAAATATTCCTGCTATGTTTTTCAATGGTCAGACCACATCTAGACTATTTTGGTAATTCTAGGCATAACATTTTAGGAATGGTACATAGAAGAAGATTAAGGCTTAACGTAAGAAGAACTTAATAATTAGAGCTATCCCAAAATAAGATAGCGTTCCTTGGAAAATACTGGGCTCCTGCTCTCTGGAAGTCTGAAAATTGAGGCTTGATGACTACTTATTATGGGTATTACGGGAGGGGTCCTTAGGTATAGATTGTACTGCAAGACTTTTAACATCTAGGAGTTTTCATGCAAACAGTTGTCTAACCATACTTTCCTCATCCTAGCTTTGTAAAATCAACTTTCTTTTAAAATGCCAAGTGTAGCATTTCATATTTATCCCTATTAAACATTGACTTATTTGATTTGGCCCATCATTTTAGCCTCTCAAGATTTTTTTTTATCTTGTTGCTTTATCTGTCTTTCAAAAGATTAAGTTATTATTAAGGCAAATCCTATTAAACTTCAGTGACTACCTATCAGTTTTAGGAGCAAATATAAAATCTTCTGCTTGACATTTCACCCCTTTGTAACCTGGCTCCTTCCCACATTTCCAGTGTTCTTATACCTCATTCTTCCCCAGGTACTCTGTAACTCAATAACACTGACCTTATTGCTGTTGATAGCCTGGTGACTCCATTGCCAGACTGAGTATTTTCACTGGCTGTTCACCATACATGGAATCTTCTCCTTCCTCATCTCCACATCCTGATTGCCTTGGCTTCCTTCAAGTCCCAGTTAAAATTTCATCTTCTACATAAAGCTTGCATGTTGTTTCCTCCATTGGACTGTGAGCTCACTGAGGGCAGGGACTATCTTTTGCCTTTCTTTGTATTCCCAGCATTTAGCACATGACCTGGCACATAGCAGGTATTTAATAAATGGTTTTTTTCCGACAGACTGTTTTGCTTTTAGCAAAGAAGGAATTCTAAGTAGCTGTCTAGATAGCTGAAATTTCCAATTACCACAAATTATCATGGCCCTGTACCAGATTTATAATGTTCGCCACACTCTCCATCTAATTTCTCCTTCGGCCAGACAACCTAGATGTAGCTTATCAGGTTCCTTCACATGAGTGTATCTTCTTAATATTCAGTGCCACCACCTACCTCTTTTTTATGTAATTTTGTTCATTTTTAGTAAGATACACCTTTTGTGATAAGAGTAAAATCTATTAGGATCCCTGACATGCAGGCTAAGCTAACTGTGCTAGTTTTTTTTTCTCTCTCTTCCCCCTAAAAGGTAGGGAAGCTATTCCTGACACTTGATTGACCCCAGGGGAAGGAAAAGGTAGGACTCCCTATTTCCTAGGGCATAAATGGTAAGCCTACAAGAAGGTAGTGCCCCTCAGAGTTAGCTCTTGTCCAT
The DNA here is from genome assembly GCF_003287225.1 of Phascolarctos cinereus. Lineage (NCBI taxonomy): Eukaryota > Metazoa > Chordata > Mammalia > Diprotodontia > Phascolarctidae > Phascolarctos > Phascolarctos cinereus. The sequence goes on from NW_027555736.1 coordinate 134,036,727, forward strand.
CTTTTGTGTATTACCACAACCATCTAACCCAATGTACCTTCCTGACCAGACCTGTTTCCATATGGAGAGGAAAAAGTCAAGTTGATCTGAACCAGTGTTGTATTCTTGCTGAGTATCCTTCTTATGCTATCATTAACTTGTTTTTTCTAAATGCTGGACCATCTAGGAGTGTCTCATTTTGATCCAAACCAGAACTTGAACCAAAGAACTAGCCTGAGTTCGACCTGAGCTACAAAACACTTTCAGACCTAAATCCCAATCTTTGGTTCTATCCCACTAGATCTCAGTAATACCTATGAAGTAAAATGTGTTTATTTTTATTAGGATCTCTAGTCTTTCCTATTTCTTCCCCAAACTTCATGCATTTATGGAGTGATATCTATTTGATATGATATAGGTTTACTACTGGCTTTCTTCTCAGATATTGTCTCCCATAGACAAATTTTCTTCTCCCTACATTGCTGCTACTCACAATGGTACCACCCCCCCCACTAACACCCCCACTCTTCCTCCTCCTCCTCCTCCTCATAGCTGACATTTGTATGGTACTTTAAGGTTTTCAAAGCACTTTATATGTTATCTCATTTGATCCTCACAACAATCTTATGAGGTTGTTGTTATTTTTCAGTCATTTAAGTCACATTTGACTCTTCATGGCCCCATTTGCAGTTTTTTTGGCAAGGATGCTGGAGTAGTTTGCCATTTCCTTCTCCAACTGTCATTCTTTCTCCAGCAGTCTTATGAGGTAGGTGTCGTTATTACACCCTTTTTACAGATAAGGAAATTGAAGTTAAGATATGCTAAGTGACTTGAATATGGTCACATGGGCAGCTAGGTGGCACAGTAGATAGAGTGCTGGGCCTAGAATCAGGAAGACTTGTCTTCATGAATTCAAATCTGGTCTCAGACAATTACTAGCTGTGTGATCCTGGACAAGTCACTTAACTCTGTTTGCCTTAGTTTTCTCATCTGTAAAATGAACTGGAAAAGGAAATGACAAAGCGTTCTAGTGTCTTTGCCAAGAAAACCCCAAATGTAGTCACAAAGAGTCAGACATGACTGAAAAATGACTGAACTACAAACAACAACAAAAAATTCTTAAAGTACTTAGTAATCATCAGGTTTAACAAGTCTTGGGACGCTCTACCGCAACCTAGAAACATGCTATGGCAGACAAAAACCTCTTTGTTGTTACATCAGACTAAAAAATAGCTGTCTTAAAAGCCCTCCATTGGGGGGGGGGGTCACCGACTGCCAGGTTATTCTTCATCTGATGGCATTTGTGGGGTCACACCATCACTCTTTGGAGCTCAAGAAGTTGCTTCCTCTAGAAGTAGCCCAGCTTCCCCCTCTACAGAAAACAAAACAAAACAAAAACCAATCCTCATATATACTACTTAGCTCCAAGTATTCATTGGTCCTTTTTTTCCTTCCCTTCTTTCTCTCCAGTACCTTCTTTAACTCACCAACCTTCTAATAGACAGGTAAGAGTTTCACTTGGCATTTTCACATCCTTTTTCTTCTTCTCTGAGATTTCTCTATTCTTTCAAGTGATGTCATTTTCCTTGAAAACTTAGAAAGTAGTGACAAGTTCCCACAATTCTTTCTTCTCTAAAACCAAGAACAGTTTACATGTTGTGCATATATGGAGGTTACATGGTACCAGCAGAAATAGAAGCATAGCAAATACTCTATAGGTCACTGAAAATTTTTCTTTGCCCTCTATACTTGCCTGAAATAAGATGCATAGTCCTTTGTTTTCCTTTGTCTTACTTGGCTAACCCTTATGGTTAAACACCTGCCTATCTTCCTGACCTATTCATGACTATGAAGGCTGTCACTGGAGGTTACCAAATAAGACTTAGTTTATTTACAATCTTCAATGGGCAATATATTCCTGACATGATCAAATGCAGACAGACACAAGCAAAAACCCAACCCATAAATACAAAATCAAATTATCTAATTCAGTCTGTCTTGTGTAACCTTGCCACTGATGTCCAGATACCTCCCTGTACTTCCCTGGTTCCTAGGCTCTCTGTCCCCACTGGTAGGGATGGGGGCTAGAGGGAAAGAAAGAAGGTTAAATCTATTTACCACACAGAAAACAGAAGACACAACAGAGATAAATGAGCAACAGAATCTGATGCACTGATAGAAATGTTTAATTACCACCAGATACTTTCATTCATTTTATTTCTAATAATTAGAGCTATATCTATGTATCCCTGGTCATTAGACTCACTGTCCCAGTAAGGATGATGTTTTATTTATTTATCAGATAGAAACAGACACAAGATTACAAGGCACAAGCAAATGAGACAAAAATCTCCTTATCTAATTAAATCTACCTACAATGTTTCATCTTGCTACCAGTCTCTAAATATTTTTGTATACTTCTTTGGTTAGTAGAGAAGTTATACTCTGCCACCACTAAAGGGAAGAAGGGTGTGGGGAAAGAGGCTTAATTTACTCAATAGACAGAGACAAAAGCATGTGAGACAATTCTTTGGATCTAGTCATTCAAAGAATTTTAATCCCTCTATATGTACATAGCTAATTAGAAGAATATGAAGATCACATCACGCCATCATTCAACCACTTCCCTTTCCAAATATTTATGAACCATCCCTTTAATAATTCACCCTAGAGTGCTTCTAGGAACTTAAGTCAAGGTTAGCAACTTGTAGTTGGATTCACTCTCTCACCCTTTTTGAAAATTGTTACATTTGCCTATCTCCAGTCCAATGGCACCACATCCATTTTCCAGGCTTTTCCAAAGATCACTGGAAGTGGCTTAGTAATTACATCCACAAATTCTTTGCCCCTCCCCCAACAAATTCTTTTAGCACCCTGGAATGTAGTTTATACAGGCCTGAATATGACTTGAATATAGTAGGAGGTAAGAAGAAAACAGGTGTTACAATTGAGCTTGAAGTCGGGGTACTGCCTCAGGCATTTACTAGCTTATACAATATAACCACAGGCAACTAACTACCAATCTCTCAGAGCCTCAGTTTCTTCCCCTGTGCCACGATTTGCTTAGGTTACTATAAACTGCATGTAGACAATATTCTCTATATATTTCATTTCCAAGAGCTGCATTCCTTCCTGGGGAAATATCATCAGTCAGTCAACAAGCATTTATAAAATACTTATTATGTGCCAGGCATTGTGCTAAGTGCTAGTGACATAAAGAAAATTAAAACATGTTCCCTATCTTCAGGGAAGTCACATTCTTTTTTTTATTATTAATTTATTTAGATTTATCAACAATCACTTCCATGTGCTTTTGAGTTTAAAATTTTTCTCCCCCTTTCTCCCTACCACCCTCCCCAAGACAGTGCACAATCTGATATAGGCTATACATATACATTCCTATTAAACATATTTTCACATTAGTGATGTTGTAAGGAAGAATTAGACCCAATAGGAGGAACCAAAAAGAGGAAACAAAACTCAACAGAGGAAAAAAAATAGCAAATAGTATGCTTTGATGTGCATTCAAACTCCATAGTTCTTTCATCGGATGTGGACAGCATTTTCCATCACAAGGCCTTTGGAGATGTCTTAGATCCTTGTATTGCTGAGAAGGGTTAAGTTTATCGATATTAGTCATCACGCAACGTGGCTGTTATTGTGTATAACATTCTCTTGGTTCTGCTCACTTCACTCAGCATCAGACCATACAAGGCTTTCCAGGTTTTTCTGAAGTCAACCTGTTCATCATTTCTTATAGCACAATAGTATTCCATTACATTCATATACCACAGCTTGCTCAGCCACTCCCCAACTGATGGGCATCCTCTCCATTTCCAATTCTTTGCCACCACAGAAAGAGCTGCTGTAAATATTTTTGTACATGTGAGTCCTTTTCCCATTTGTATGATCCCTTTGGGATATAGCCCTAGAAGTGCTATTGCTGGGTCAAAGGGGATGAACATTTTTATAGCCCTTTGGGCATAGTTCCGAACGAATTGCTCTCCAAAATGGTTGGATCATTTCACAACTCCACCATCAATGCATTAGTGTTCCAATTTTTCCACATCTTTTCCAACATTTATCATTTTCTTGTTTTGGCATCTTGGCAAGGAAGTCACATTCTAATGGGGGAGACAACACACAAAGAACTATGTGGTGCATGCAGAAATATACACAGTGAAGATCAAAAGAAAACAGGGACCACTAAACTGATGATGATTCCCTGAAGACCGCATATTGACTTAGAAAAACACACATGTTTATAAATTTATTTTTTATTAATACATGAGCACATTGAAATCAGATAGGAAACTACATTCTAATCTGGTTCAGGCTATACTCAGGAGTCTTGTGGATCCTCTGAAAAGCCAGGGTATCTGACACCTCTGGCCTAGATGAAAGATAATTTCAAAAAGAAGGCCTCTGGGGGCTCAAGGGACCAGGAAAATTTAAGATAAATTTTGAAGGAAGCCAGGAGTGTAGCTGCAGAGGAAGAACCTTCCTGGCATGGGAGACAGCCAGTGAAAAGGCACCAAGTTGTGAGATGGAGCATCCTGCTTGAGGAACCCACCAGTAGGCCAGTATCAATGGATCCTAAAGTATGTGGAGGGAAAGAAGGTATTAAGGAAGCTGAAGGGGCCATGTAGTGAAATGCTTTAGATGACCAAGAAAGAGCCTTATATTTGATCTTGGAGGTAATATGGAACCACTGAGAGGGTGGTGGTGATAGAGTCAGAGCTATTGGAGTGGGGAGAGACTTGAGGCAGAGAGAAAGTCATTGGAATAGGCTAAGTGAGAGATGATGAGGGCCAGTAGCAGGGTGGTGGCTGTGTGAGTGGAAGGAAGGGGATATGAATGAGAAATGTTATAAATTTAGAAATGAAAAGACTTGGCAGCATATTGGATATGATATAAGGTGAGGGCAAGTGAGGATTCTAGAAAGAGACCAAAGTTAAGAGTCTGGGTAGCTCGAGGATGTTAGTGCCCACAATAGTAATAAAGAAGTTCAAAAGAGGAGGATTTGTAGAGAATGATCAAAAGCTCTATTTTGGAAATATTCAGTTTGAGAATATGGCACCTCCATTTTGGGATGTCCACAAAGCAGTTTGTGATACAGGGCAGGAGAGAGACTGATGCTGGAGACTGAGATCTGGTAATCTGGATCAAGATAATAACTGAATCCATGGAAGCAGATAAGCTTACTAAGTGTGATAGAAAAGAAGTGGGCTGGGACACAAACTTGGAAGAATGGCCTAGATCCAGCAAAGGAGACTGAGAAGGACATAGGGCTAGGAGGAAAACCAGGGAGGAAAAGTAATGTCACAAAAACACAGAAAGGAGAAATAAGCCAAGAGGAGGAGATCAATAATGTCAAACACTGCAGAGAGGTCAAGGATCAGGAATGAAAAAGGATCAGTAGATTTGGCAATTAACAAATAACTTAACTTTGGAGAGAGCAGTTTCAATTGAATGGTGAGGCTAAAGCCAGAGTTTAGAAGCAAGTGAGAATTAGAAGCATCTGGTTAAGATGGATTTCTCCAAGAATTTAGCTGAGGAGAGAAGAGATAGAGGGTGGTAGGTAGCAGGAATGGACAAGGTCAAGTACGGTTTTGATTTGTTTTGCTTTTTTTTTTTTTTAAGGAAGGGGGAGAGATGGGTCTGTGTCAAAAGCAGGGAATGAGCCAACAGCTAGGGAGAAATTGCAGATTATCAAGAGAGTGAAGGTGATAGTGGAGACAAAAGAGGGATGGATTTGAGGGAGTATGTAGAATGCCAAGGAAAAGGGGCCTGTCTTCAAGTGAGACAAGGGTAGAGGACATAGTAGAAAAATACATCTAAGTGTTAGGAGATGAGGATGACGGAAGAAGAGGGAGTTCTCATCAAATGGCCTCAATTCTTTTTTTGAGGAAAGGTAACAGAATGCAGAGAAGGGGTCTGTAGGAGGCTTGAGGAAGGATGAAAAGCTTTCCAATAGGTACAGCAGTGAGTCAGATAGCAAATCAGTTAGGAAGCTGTAAAAAGGATTATCTTGCTATAAGGGCCCAGTTAAGATTGTGTAACATAAATTTGCAGTGGACTCAGTTCAGCACAATTTTAAGATGTTTCTCTATTCTTTCCAGCAACAATAGAGCCAAGGAGGTAGATGGCGGGAGTAATCCAAGGTTGAGATTTGGCAAGGTATGCTTAGGAAAGGACAAGGGCTCCAGGGATTGGAGACTAGAGGAGAGGATAGAATTTGAGGCTAGTTTACCAAAGGCTTATAAAAAGAAACCATGGATTTAGAGCTGGAAGGGACCTTTAAGCATTATCTGCTCCAACCCCTTGATTCTACCGATGAAAAAACAGGTTCAGAGATATTTAAAAAATAGCTTTCCCATCTAGTCACCTCAGTTCATAATCAACATCTGTTCCACTTGTGACTGAACTAAAATTATTTTAATCACATCAATATCATGATTATTCCCTGTAGTTTCTTATTCCAGGAACACTTCAATATATTGAAGAGCCTGAGAGAAATTTTGGTCCCATGGTGCACTGCTATCAAGCTTGCTTTTGGTGGGTTTTTTTGTTTTTGTTTGTTTTTTGTGCAGGTAACCCAAAAAAGTAAGTTTAGGTTTGAAACGGCCAGGAAGATTTCTCCATTGTGAAAAACATTGACTTTCAGCATTCTGGACATGCAATCCCTCAGTTTCCCAGTTAATTATAATATCATAACTTATAAAGAAAATGCTAATTTCCATAGCAGAGGGAGTTTCCACAGAGGGAAATCACAGGACTCTAACCCTTGGATACTGGGCTCTGATGGGTGAAATTTTGCATAATCTCATCAAAACCAGTCTACTTGTTACTTCCCATGTATTTCTAAAACATGCCACCAGGTTTGTATCTTCCCTCATTCCACCCCCAGATCTCATTTATGCTTTGTCTTCTCACATTATTGTAGCATTTAAACTCTTTGAAAGGAGTCACTGTGGGGCAGTTCAAATCGTGTATCAGACTTTGATGTGACCCTGGGCAAGTCACTTAACCTCTGTCTCCCTGTTTCCTCAACAGAATGGTAATAGCACCTACCTCACAGGGTGAGAACTGTGAGAATCAAAGGACATAACATTTGTAAAGCATTTTGCCAACCTTAAAGTGCTATATAAATGCTATAAATTATCATGATTATTATTACTAATTACTTGTATCCCCAGAGCTTAGCACAGCTCCTGGCACATTTTAAATGCATAACAAATGCTTTCTAATTCATTCACATACAAATCATAGTTTTGTTTTTAAGTGTTTTTGAAAGAGACCGAAGCTTGGGCTGTAGCTACATCTCTGCCACTAATTAGCATATAGCATCAAAAAGATCTCTTAGCCTCTGTTACATCTGAAAGCTAGGAATAGCACTATCTGGCCTGCTTACTTCATAATATTATGGAGAGCAAATAAAATAAGAGGCACTTTACAGAGTTACAAGCACTATATGAAGATAAAGAATGATATTATTTTATATTCATGTGACCCCCCTCAACAGTTTATGTCAAAGCCCTTGATTGGCATTATTAACTTAATCTACCAACTTCTCTGCAAAGGCAGAAAACACTTGGGCTTTCCTTTTGGCTGGGGGCCACTGAGTGATTAAATAACTAATCACAGCTCAGATAGAAGTAGAACCAGAAAGGACCTCTTGACTCCCAGGGCTTCCTAAACTTTTTGCACTCGAGACCCCTTTCCCTGTTGGCAACTTTCGCTGGCTTTGCATAGCCAGAGGGCATGCACAGTGCAAAGCATGCATGCTTTGTGCTCAGAACCAAGGTTTCAGTGAAGTTGCAGGGATGCAACTTGGGTAAGCACTGCCAGGAAAACCTTGAATTCATTACACATTTGATTTTAATTAATTTTTGGTCACTGTGCATTCAGAAACCTTTTACTGTTGCCAAGTTTTTTGGATCCCCACGTTCAGTTACGTGGGGTCATGACCCACAGTTTCAGAAGTGCTGCAGTTCCAACCAGAAGGCCCACAGACCCAAGCAAGTTGTCTGCCTGAGGGGCTTCTCACAGTTCAACTTCACCTGACATTGACTCAAGGAAATACAAGACATGAATTCACTGATATGACCATCAAATCAGTTCCAGAAAAATAGTACTTACTTGGGACATGGACCTGGAACAAGACTAGTTCTCTAAGAGCTGTTATTAGCTGAGACTTTCAGGTGAATTTAACAAGGGGTAATACAAACCTTTCTCAGCTGCAATTAGGTAAACCTTATTTATGTCCTACAGCACCGAGATGCTATCTCCCCAGAAATGCTTTCTGAAAGTTTCCTGTCCCATTGTGTTGTCAAGGCCCACCAGATAATATTCTAAGCCTAAATTGCTGGTCTTCAGAAAATAATTAAAACAAGTACAGGCTGATGGGATTCTCCAGTTTGTGTTTACTTTCCTCTGCAGAAAGAAAAGCATCAGCAATTGATTTTGGTCAGCCTTGCTGGCTTGGATAAATGCTGGCATTAGAACAAAGGAGGGGAAAAGGATAAATAGAGAAGTAGGAGTTCAAAAAGTACTACAACAGCAAACATACACACACACACACACACACACACACACACAAAGAAACCCCCTCCACTTTGCTGAGCAAACTATATCTTCCCCATTCTCCTACTCCCCCATTTTACAGATTATGTTGTCATAGTCCAAGATGTTTAGGACATAGGTCCTGGAACTATGTGTCAGATGCCAAGTTACTCCCTGCTTTATAAGTGTAACCCTTGGCTTTGTGGATATTGATGCTTGAGTCAAGACAGTCCTTTGTTCTGATGCCATGATTGTTTTAGTGTTAATCTGAGGTCTAAGAAATTTTAAAAAAAAATTATTTTGATAAGTGTGTTTCAGTATAATTGTCTTCTTTTGTAATTCTATATATTTCAGTTTATGCATTAAAAATTATTCTGATAATGGTTCCACAGGCTTCACCAAACTCCCAAAGGGGTCTATGACATAAAAAGAATTGCTGCTCTAAATTATCTCTTCTTCACCATCCTTATTTCCCCACTCCCTAGCCCCAAAATTTCTCTCTTCTAGCTCCTGAGAATTTACTTCTGAGAAAACTGTAAAATAGATCATCAGATCCATCTACCATGCATCTCCTCCTCCCTGTTCTCTACTACTTTACCCTGGTCCTCCCCCTCTCTTCTCCCATTTCCCTGGCAAAACAAACTCTGAAGAGAGATTCAGAAAAACTCATTCCTACTCATTATAACTCATTTATAAGTAAAAGCACTCTTCTCACTGAAGGAGACAGCACAAGGGTGATGGGAGCCAGATTGTCACAGAGAGTAGGGCACTGGCTCTAGGGTTGACAAGACTTGGCTTTGATACTGTCACCCTTGACAAGTTGTTAGCCTCTCAGAGCCTCAGTTTCCTCATCTGCAAAATTAATTTGTTAGACTAAGCAACTATGATACTAGGATTCTATGAAAGGGATTTGCCAACCTTAAAGAGTTCAGTGGGAACACTTATCCCTTTTTACAGGTAAGGGAACTGAGAGATTAAAGGACTTGCTTGTGATCACATGACTACTAAGTGTTTGAGACAGGATTCAAACTCAGGTCTCCTAACCTCAAATTCAGAGATCTAAGTCACTAAATACACTGCCTCTCACCAAAATGTAAATGACCAATAAGGTGTTCTGGGTCTCCCCAGCCCTAAATGATTTCAAAGACTGACAAGGCCTTAAAAAAGCTAAAACAATGAATTGTAGAATTGGGAGCATCTGAAACCATCTGAACTGTAGCCATCTGAAGCCAATGTGAACTGTGGAATTGGGGGTACCTGAATTTGGCATAAAAAAAAAATCCTGCCCAGGCCTATGTGTTTACTCAGTAAGGTTGCCTCTGCTTCCACTCAGTCTAATATAGAAATAAACTTCCTAAGGACCTAGAGAAATGACTTCTGGGAAATTCTTTCTGGGATAAACAAATACATTATCTTGATAATTAGCCAGAAGAAAATAGGTTTTATCACAATATTGCATAAAGAAGAGAGGCAATGACTAATAGAAACTTAAAAATTTTTTTTAAAAAAAGGAAAACATAAGCTAAATAGATTCAGAGTAAAAAGCATTGGGTTAGGAATCAGAAGAGATGAGTTCAAATTCCCACTTCTACTACTTACTAGCTATATGATATTGGGCATTATTCAAATTCTCTGGATGCAAGTTTACCTTTACCTATCTAATAAGAGAATTGGATTTATTCATTTCTAAGGATGCTTCCAGCCCTGAAATCTAAGGTACTCTGATCTTTTAAAAACTCATTTGATGAGTTGTGAGGACATGTTTTCTTACTCATTTGATTATTGTGAGGACATTGCATCTTTGAAATATTAGTAGGGGGAGGGGAGCAGTGAACCTATCTCTGTGTACATACAGTTTTCTCCTGATGTGAAATTCTAACTGATGGGGTAAGCTCAAGCAGAGATCTCCTCTGTATTTGACCCAAAGGGAATCTGGCTCCCATTTGTCTACAGACCCAAGCTCCTTATCTCCCTTTGGAAGCCTTAGCTTCTACCTTTTGGCCTTACTCAGATGCCTTCCAGCTCCCTTCATTACAGGCCCCATAAAACACTTAAACTACTCCCCTTATCTCCCTTTGACCAATGTCTTCCTGTTCCCTCCATGAGCTATTCCCATTGTCTATTCAATCTCTCAGACCTCCCCAACTAGAATTCTTACCTAGACCCTTTTCCCAGCCCCCTTTCTCTGGCCACCCAAAGTTACTTTAGTATTTAAGATCCACCCTGGTCCCCACTCAGATGCTGAGACTTTCTCATGCCCGCTGGTTCCCACAGACGTTACTAACATTCAGCTAAAATGCTAAGAATCTCTCATGCCCCAAAGTCTGAGGTTTTCTCATGCCCGCTCATCCTTATGGGCGTCACCTGACCTATGGGATTTATCACTAATAAACTTTTCCTCTGGCTGGAAGAAGATTTGAGATGAATTCATTCAGGCAGGGCCTGGTACTGCGTTCGTGGGGTTGCAGCACCCCAAAAGTCCTAGACCTCTTCATAACCATCAGCAGCAAGACGTACCCTGAAAGAGGAAGAGTTAAGCAAATCACAAGTGAAATTGTTTAAGCAGCTGCTTTAACAAGGTTTTCCCAAAGGATCCAGAAAGAATATGGAATAATCAGGACACTTAAGAGATATTAATAAGATCTGACTTAAGAAACCAATATTGTTAAATTCCTCATGATTAGACAGCGACTAACCCTAAGTGTAAACCCAATGGTGCAGAGTCTCCCAGCATTTTTCTGCAAAGAATCTAATTGGGGCAGGGACTGAGAAGTACTGATCTGACACTAAGGGCAGGGAACCTTGTCAGAAACTGCTGCTCATATAACCCTACTAACCAAAAACATGAACATCTTGTGGGGGGTGGGGAAGGTGGCCCACAGATGTAAAAATGACCACTGCTTTTTAGCAGCCTTGATCAGTCTTAAAGAGCTTCTGGTCAGGCTGGGGTTACTGACTACTTGGTAGAATTTCCAATCCAAAGAGATACAACATAGGTGGGTTTAGTTAACTGTGTTGAGGAAGAGTTCAGAACTAAAGAAATAGCCACTCAAATATCAACACCTCTTGTCAGAGGTAGAGGAGTGGACAGCAGGGTCCTTGAAGTTTTTTGAAGAAAAAAGTGGCTGGTAAAAAGTTAAGCAAGTGAGAGGATGCTCCCCAATAGGAACTACGAACACCAAGTGCATGAAAAAGGGTTACTATGCTTTTTTTTTTAAACCACTTGTGGATGACTTTCAGGGGCTAGGCATTTTGTGGGATGGGGCACATTCTTAACACTGAAGCTTCACTTATTAAACACATTTTTTTCTTTGTCCTTGGCCAAGATGAATTACTCTGGGTGGATTAATAAAGCTATAAACAGGTGGCCCCTTCTTATAGAAACTCCTCTTACAATGTAGAGGCCAGAGGCTAATGCTCCCCAGGCCTTCTCCACCTAACACCTTGTTAAATAACTCCCAAGACAAGTGGACAAGCCATCAAGTATAATATTAAAAACTGGCCTAGACATATTACTACCAAGTACTATGAAACTTCAGTGCCAATGGTTTATCTAATAGGTATTCTGTCACCAACCTCCAAGATTCTATCATCAAATTCGATTGTGGCTCACTAATTAGTTAGGCTCTTGGCTCTATGATCTTTTTTTTTTTTCCTTAGGTACACATTTTATCCAGAGGGTGTCTGAGTTTGGCATTCACTCCAAAAGAGGAGGGGGGAAATTGTGCATAAAGTTTCCATTATACTTGAAAAGCAGAACCATCTGTTAGAGACATCATGACACTCCTTGGAACGCAGCCTTGGAAACGGTGTTTACCAACAGAGAATTGGCATCTCAGAGAACTCAAGGTCTTGGCATCAGCAGCTCCCTCCTCCCTGGACAGGGAGTATCCCAGAGGAGACACAAAACAACCCTTCCTAGAGCTTTGTGAGCCTTGGAAGCTAACATTTGGATATCCCTGTGCACTAGTGGGCAAGTTCCCTCATTGTAGGAAACACACTGAGTTTGTGTTTCACAAAGGACATCTGAAAGAACAAGGTGCATAACATATCTTTTGAGTCTTACTAAAGAAAGCCTTTAGAGTGGTGATCCACGAGATTCTCTTTTTAAGAGAATTGACGAAAAGTTGAATATTACTCAGATCAGGGGCATGCTGGAGTCAGCTTGGTACAGGAGCCACTGTTAAATTTTCAGTATGAGCATTTATACCTTGGAAGTCATGTTACAAAATTAGGGCTTGATTTATTGTTTTATTGATTTCTAGACTTAAGAAAGTGATGGACAAAATACTAACAGTGCAGATTAAACTTAAAAGTGTATCATACATGCATGTTTTTCAGAGAGGAGGTTGTCAAACATTCACCAGCAAACTCCAGATTCAGGCCTATGTCTCCTCTGAAGTCAAAAACAACAACTCACATTTAAATAGTATCATAGATTTAGAACTTGAATGGGCCATTAGAATTATCTAGTGAGACCCCTGCTTTTTGAAAAAGAGAAAACAGAGACCTAGGGCAGTTAAGTGATTTGCATACAGCTAATAGCTGAGCTGGGATTTGAACCCTGGTCCTTCCTCAAGCTAAAAGCAACCTGATTTCCACACACTGCTTCTAAGAATTTACAAGCGATTTCCCTCCCAACAAACCTGTCAGATAGGTTATACAAGTACTACAATCGTCATTTTACAGATGAGTTAACTGATACAGAAAGAGTTATTAAGTCACTTGACGAAAGTCACACAACTGGTAAGTAAAGGAACTGGGTATTTTTTACTCCAAGGCCAGTGTTCTTTCCACTGTACGTACTATCCCGTCAAGGAAAGATTGAGGAACCAGTCTTGGACACATGGACTAGATACCAGAATTTGACAGATTTCCTAAAGACTTCATCTACTCTTAACTCCTAGACTTCCCCCCTCTCCCCTCCCCCATTCCTTCCCTGCTTCTAATACAGGGGTAGTTAAGAGTTTGCTGTAAAGTATTGGAGGGGAGATGGGGCAGATATGGAATATTACTAATGATACTGTCAGATGCTTTCAATGTTTTGATCAAATGTACAGAATGGTTTTTTTTAAGTTTCTTTTTTTGTTATAGAAGACGGCTGGGAGGGGGAGGGATGCAGGGGAAAATTTAGGTGATCTACAAACAAAAGATCAATAAAGAAAAAAGTTAAGAGTATTCTCTGCCCCCCCCATACCTTTTGCCTGCATTCCATTTGATAGGTGGAGCTGGTGTATTTTGAGACATAAAAGATAGCATCTTAGATTCAGAGCTGGAAAGGAAATCAGAGACCATCTAGTCCACCGTGCCTTATTTGATAGAGTTACTTAGAGAATGTAAGTGATTTGCCCAAGGGCACTAGGGCAGTAAGTATCAGAGCCAGGAGCCAGATCTCCCTCTCTTTTCATGCCACCAAATTGCTCATGTCTGCACTTCCTCATCTTTGTTAGCTCTCTCCCTGCTCCTGAATACTTGAAGCACTCCTTCCTTACCTCTTGAACCCCACCAAACCTCTGAGCTGGCTCCGAGTTCACACTTCATCTGAAAGGCTACCCTTCTTTATGGGGCCATCATGGGCAGAACTCGGTGCAGAATTCTGAGTCACCCCTAAGAGGGAGACAACCAGAAGAAACAGGAGACAGAGGTCTCTGCCCTGGAGGAACTCCTCGACTGAAGCCGGAGACAGGATAACCACTCATGAAAATGCATTAAAAAAAACCCCACAAATGACAGAAACATATAAACATATACATAACCAATTACAGCTGTACAGAGATAGGTACACAAGGGTTGAGGGGGATGCTAGAGGGCCTGCATCCAGATGGGGTTAATCTTGGGTCCATCTCCACCCACATCCCCCTCAGTGCCCAGCTCCTCTTTTCAGCTCCTTTTCAGTCTCTTTTGTTTTTAATTAGCCCTGAACATCCCGCAGGCCAAACTCACTATCATCCTGCGGAGCTCCCCCCTTGCCACACAAAGAAGGTGCTTATGGAGTACTGAATCCCAACTTCTCAGCCGCCAACACTTTTGAGGTTTGGTTAGTTATTCCCCAAGGGCACACCAAATATATAGGACACTTGGCGTGGTGTTGAACTGCGCCTGCGTGCATTGTCCACTGGCAAGCATCTCCAGGCACACGTGTGCCTCGTGGAGAGCCTGCCCATGAATTTCTGATTCCTGAGGAAAGACAGAGTTTCCATGGGTTGGCTGTGAACTGGGGAGCTTAATATTTGGAGTGCTAGCTAGGTGTTAGTTACCTTAGTCCCTTCAGATGAAATGGCAAAAGGAGGGCCATTTGAACCTTCTGACTGATCTCCTCCCCAGATGCAGGATGGGAGATGGGAATAAAAAGGCCACTAATTTAAGAGGGATTAAAGGAAAGACTTTTCAAGCTCTACCTAATTAACTTGTGGAACTCAGTGCTGCAGGGTATTGTTGGGGCCTGGAGCTTAGCTAGGTGCAAGAAAGAATCTGCCACGTGGGTGAATCAGAAGGGCATCTGCAGTTACAATGGCAGAGATAAAATTACAGGGCATCTCAGTTTTCCTGCTCTAAGGCATAAGCTGATCTGGAGGTGGTGCAGGATAAAACTGTCTCTCTCTCTCCTCTGGCATAGAGTTGCACAGTTAAGTTACTTTTTTTTTTTTTTGCAGCATCTAGCTTTGGAAATCGGGCCCTAGACTTGATAGATTGGGGGACTCTTTGAGCTGGGAATTTCCTCTTTGGGTTCCCTTGCAATTTTCTGTACGTTTCAAAAGGTACTGCTTTTGGCAATGCTGAACAGTTTATACGATGCTGCCAACATAGACAAGACCTCAGCAACTCTAAGAAATATTTTATGAAGATATTTTGGTGATTAAAACCCTTAAGGAGGAAAAAGTATTATCTACAGAAAGAAAACCAATGCTTCCCCCTAAAGATAATCAGTTACTTTGGTGTTTTCCCTTCAGCTTGGTGACCCAATCAAATAAATAACAAAGTTTTTTTGGTCAACTGTACTGAAATAAATCATCACTTTTTAAAAAATGTTAAACTGAAAAACACTGACTTGCATAATATGCAGCTCCCCAGAAACTTTCAAGGTTATATTGGCTGTGCCTGTCCTGAACAGCAAAGCTGAACACTGACTTAGAACAAGGGTGAAATTTAGGAAGACAGGATTGGGCAGCTGAAAGAAAGCTGGATTTGGGGCCAGAGGTCCTATGTAACCTTTGGTCAAGTCATGTAATTTCTCTGGACCACAGTCTCCATGTCAGTCTCCAGGGAACTGGACTAAATCGAAGTTTCTTAATCCAAGGTTGATGAACATCTAAAAATATTTTAATAACTATTTCAATACACTTGGTGTATTTTATGAATTTACAACCAATATTCTGAGAAGGGGTCTATAGGTTTCACCAGACTGCCGTAGGAGTCCAGGACATAAGATAAGGTTAAGAATCCCTGAACCAGATGACCTCCAAATCTATGAGCTTATGAAAAAGGAAGAAATTTTCAATCTAGTCAACACCACCACCCCCTTCCTATTTAAAATTTCAAAGAGGGACCTGTGCTAATCAATGGAGGTTTCCCCTCCTTTTGATGTCATCAAAGGAGACTCATTTATCTTGACAACAGATTTATCCTAGACATTATTTTTACCCAGACACTGTGAAAGATTGTCTCATAAAATAGAAAAGCATATCCAAGGGAGCAGAAAAGCATAATTCTCAAACACTAAATGACAATATCTCTAGCATCTGTCCCCTTCCCTCCACTCAAAGCCTCCACTCTATTTCAGGCCCTCATTACCTCTCTCCTATTCTATTACAACAGCCTCCTAATTGGTTTCCCTACCTCAAGTCGCTCCCCTCTCCAACAGCTGCCAAATCGTTTTCCTAAAGTACAGGTCTGAACGTATCACTCCCCTACTAGATAAACTCCATCGGTTCCCCATTACCTCTGGGATCACGTACAAGCTCCTCATTTTAGTTGACTTGGTTTTCTTTTTTTTTTTTTTTCTAAGCCCTTCACAATTTGGCTTTCCAATCTTATTACACATTTGCTCCCCTTCCCAACCTCTATGGTCCAGCCAAATGGACCTTCTTCCGATTTCTCACACAACACTCCCTCTCCTATCTCAATGTCTCATCTCTACCTATTAGAGGTGCCTTGTTTCCTTCAAAACTTCTCTATTACCACCACCTGTCTCCCTAGTTGCTAGTGCTTCCCCCCTAAAAAAATTACCTTGGTTTTATTATGCATATACTTAGGTATGTACATATTATTTTCCCAGACAGAATGTAAGCTCCTTGAGGGCAAGGGCCACTTCATTTATTTTTTCTTTGAATCACCAGAACCAGACCGGTGCCTGACACAGGGTAGATAAGATAGGGATCCATGATTTAGTTAATTGATGTATGAAGGAACTCTTGGTGAAGAAATTCTCTCTACCAATTTAAGTCACACCTAGGTCTTCAAATTATGGTCTAGGGCACTGAGAAATTAAATGATTTGCCCATTTACCCAGAGCCAATGTGTGTTAGAAGCAGAACTAGACATTGGTTTTCTTGGTTAGCATTGCGTCCACCTCTCAGGGTTGTTGTGAGGATTAAATGAGATAATATTTGTAAAGTGATTAGCACAGTTGATACAAAGTAGGCTTTATAGAAATGCTTATTCTCTGCCCCTATGTGTCCATGATCATTGGGAATTGAAATTTGACATGAATACAGTACATGGATTAGGTCTATAGCTCAAATTCATGTGGTTAAGTTTCATTACAAGAATGGTTGAGTGTTTCAGGTTTTTCAAAATTCAGTCAGTTTAGGAGATCCATAGATTATGTTCCAGTTTGAATTGGTTCACTAGTGATTTTTTTTTTTAAACAAAAACTTCATCTCAGTTCATGGTTCATTTAAAAAAAAAAGATTATTTGGTGCAGTCCAGGATTCAGCAAATTAGGATCATTCACTGTGACTTTGGTTCTCAATCAAGTTTGGTTTAAAATCCTGATAGGAAAACTGGAGTTAAAAATGCCATTTCTGTAAATATCACCATCAAAGAAATCAAATTCTCTTCCCCTCTTCCTAGACCCCTCTCTTTTAAATAATATTCCCTTTCAGAATTGTAGGCAACTAAGAGGATGCATTCTAATTTCTTTGTCCACATTAATGATTTATTTCTTTACAAAAATGTTAGAATCAAGGATTTTTAATATATGTATGTATGCTAATTCTAGTGCCTTCCCTCTGGTGATTATTGCTTATTTATTCTATATGTAGCTTATTCGTAAATAAGCCATTTGCATATTGTCTCCCCCTTTAGATCATGAACTCCCAGAGCAGGGTTTTGTTTTTTTTTTTTTTGCTTAGCTTTGTATCCCCAGAATTTTGCACAGTGCCTGGTACATAGTACATAGTAGGTGCTTAATAAATGCATATTGACTGGCTGACTCTGTGTTTGTGTGTGTGTGTGTGTGTGTGTGTGTGTGTGTGTGTGTGTGTGTGTGTGCAATTTGATAAAAGCCAGCAATGTGGGATAGGGATTCACTCTCTATTTGCCAAGATGTTTATGCAGCAGGAATGTTATTTATGAAAATCTGGAAACAGTGCTAATCTCCATCTTCTCAGATTTTTTTCATTAAATAGTTGATCTTGTCTCCACAATAAGTGGCTAAAATGAAAGAAAAGATAATATTGGCAACAGAACCCGACTGCAAGGATTTCTGGAAAAAGCTGCTGACCCTGCTCCCTTCATATTCCTTGTCCTCAGAGCCCAGGCTCAGGGCTAGAGACTGAAGGGAAACTTTAAAATACTGGGAATCAAAAAATGAAGGTGGTAATGTATTGTAGTGGAAAGCAAACTGGATTTAGAGTCAGAGAACTTGGGTTTAAATCTCAATTCTACTACAGAGTAGCTCTGGACAAATCATTTAATTCCTTAGGGCGGAAGTTTCCTCATTTGTAAAATGAGGGATAATAATAATTGATGACATAGACCTTAAGGATTGCAGAGCACTTTACATATGTAATGAGTCTGGCTTCTCTCCATGCAGAGAGTCTAGGGAGCTTGTTTCTAAGGAATCATAATGACATATAAGAGAAATATCATGGACAGACTATATGTATCATGCATAGACATGCAGTAATTGGTCAGCTAGCCATATGTGAAGAGGAGACTTTTTGATTGGCTCTAGAGGCAATTTAAAAGGCCTGTCAGCATCAACCACTTGCTCATTTGTCTCATTCGATCTTAGGAGATCTCAGTGAATCTTTTGGTCACCGCATCCATCGAGAAACCATACAACAAGGGTAAAGGTCTCTGAAGTCATATGGTTCAATGAAACAGTCTCAGTCTTTGGGCTTGAACTTTTTTCTTTTTCATTTAAGGTAAGGGGAATGGCACCTCCATGACCTTTTAAGGCCAGAAGGTCCAGAGGATGCCTTGGCATCTTTGCGTTCCAAACTTTGGATTCCAGAGTCAGTGCAGCATTGATGTCCCAATGAGCAAAGAGTGACCTTTCAGGCCCCAGACAGTGGAAGCTCAGATCAGGTCTCATGTATAAGTCATGCCTCATTGGGAGATGAACTTGGTGGGACCATAGCAAAAAGGAGTTGAGCTTCATTATAAGACTATTCTCAGAGACTGAAGACATGGGGATTAAGGAGGAAAGTATGGTCCTGAGGTATTGAGGAAAATGTTTGTACATTTGTTCTTGTTGTATTGTAGAAGTAAATAATCTTCTATAAAGCTAAACAGTGTTAGGTGGGTAAATGGACCTGGGGTGCTAGTCATTAGCATCTAACAGCAGAAGGAACACAGCCGGTAAGGACTCAAGCTTAAACTAGAAAATACACAACGCCCAACCTCTCAGGGTATCCTACGACCCTGAAGGTCGATATAGCCAACCTGGATCTGAGAGGGCGGCAGAGCATACTTGCTACACTGTGTTGTCTCATTTGAGACTCATAATAACTTATTTACAAATCGTAGTCTCATTTTACAGATGAAGAAACCAAAGCTCAGGGAGATTCAGTAACCCAAGAAATTTGAACAAAAGTCTTCTATCTACAATCCACGAGATTGTAAGCTGCTTAAGGGCAGGGACTGACAGTAGCCTCTTTTTGTCTCCCCAGCACTTAGCATAGTTCCCAGCAAACAGCAGGCTCTTAATAAATGTTTACTGAATTGAACTGAATCTTTGATACTGTCCAGCTTATTTTCCAAAAATCAACTACCTCTATGCTGCCTGTTCAAGTGACCACAAAGATTTTGTCCAGGTCTATGAAGGAAATGAATAAGTTTGATACTCTTTCTTATGTTTTAAAATTATCAGTAATGATAAAGCATATTTACTTTTCAAAGTGATCTGCAATTTAAGAGTGTGCCTTTGAACAAAGCAAACCAACCCATCTTTTAAATTATTTGTACAGATTAGCCATACAGAGATACAAATTTCATAGAAATTAACAAAAATATCACATTACCGCAATCATCACTCCTTCTTCCTCATTTCCTTGGATACAAGCTGAAAGACTGCAAGAAGCGTTAAGATCTCAGTAACCCCCTGGTAGAAGGACAAGTCTATCCATGGGTCTGGCTGTGAGGGACTTCGAATTTCCAGAGGTACTAAGCACTCAATAGTTACTTACAAAAGAACCTCTGTCTCCTGTTTGAGGCTGGTTTCTAAGTAAACAGTAGAGACTTTTACTGAACAATCCTTCTAGGTGAGCGCAGATTGCAGGAAATAAGTGGAAATTGTGGGAACACAGCACATTATCAAAATTTCCCTGGGAAAAGATGGGACACAAATCACAAGAAAATGTAAATTGTGATCATGCAAATGAAAGGTTTCACTGTGTTTCTAGGATAACTCAGTTTTCATCTGTTTCACCCAAAAAGGCTTTGCCTTGATAAGACTTAATATATTCCAGAAGAGATATTAATACCTCTTCTTGGTCTGAGAGTGGTTGTGGTGAAAGGAGGAATCTTAGATCCTAATCTACAAATTATTGCTTTTAATGTGTTTCAGCCAGATAGGAATTCTGTGCCCTTCAAGCAGCTGTTCAGTTCTGGCAAACTTCAGCACGAAGCCACAAGGCAAAGCCTATCCGATTTATAAAAAAGAAAACTTCACAAGAAATACGATAATACCATGTTTAATAAAATTTCCCCTAGTAAGTAATGCAATTAAAAAGTTGCCATTGCCAGCCTTGTTAGGAAAAAAGGACAAGCTTATAGAGACAAGTTAAGGAAGGCTATGGAGACTGAAGGAGGGAGGGTTTTTTGGTTTTGAGAATTGAAGCAACTTGGGACTCAACTTCCATATCTACCACTCAATGTGAACGACCAACTTAACGCAGGCTGAAAAAGGAGCTGGTTGGACGGCTAGGTGGCGCAGTGGATAGAGCACTGACCCTGAAGTCAGGAGGACCGGAGTTCAAATTTGACCTCCGACCAAACGCTTGACATTTACTAGCTGTGTGACCTTGGGCAAGTCACTTAACCCTAATTGCCTAAAAAAAAAAAGAAAAAGAAAAAAAAAGAAAAAGGAGCTGGTTATTCTAAGAACTCATAAAAGAGCAGGCAATTTAAATTTTTTTCTCCTGTATTTGGGCTCTGGGAATCTACATATCATGTTCAATGTGACTTTACTTGGACAAATCAAGCTTAACCTTTACAGGTCCTAGGATCCACTTGTAGAAAATGGGCCCATTAATAAGCCTGATATCACTGTAATGCTTTCATCAGACCACCTAAGAGATGGGGGTAGAGAGAGAAACAGGATGTAGGATAAAGTGGGTGAGAGGGACTGTTTACAGCTGACAAAGGACTTAAGAAATACTGGTCAACAGGAAACCACTGTCCTAATGGTTCTTCTCCCAGGGAAAGGACAACTAGCATGAACTGAACCTTAATAAGGACTAGACAGGAGCCATGTACCCAAGCCAAAGAGTTGCAAAAGACAGTGAAAAATCAGTTAAACAAACAACTCTCACAGAGCTAAGTGGCTGCTAGCAGAATTTACACAGAGGGCTGGCCTCTACTGGTGTCTTTGCCTACTTCCTCTGAAAATGCTGCTTCCTCTACATGATATAGAGACTGGATCTGTGATGTCATTTGTATTGGGAATTCCCAGGTTCCATCTCAGGTAAGGAAAGTCCATTTTACCAGTGTAAGTCTGTACCTTCTCTTCAACTTATAGTTAGAGTAAGATTTCTCAACCTGGGGTGTATAGACCCAATCCATAGATAGGGAATCCATGAACTTGGATGGGGGAAAAATATATCTTTATTTCAATATAATTGGTTTCCTTTGTTATTCTACTCTAATTTATACACTCAAAAATATTATTCAAAGAAGAGGTCCATAGGCTTCACAAGAGTGACAAAGGGGTCTATGAGACAAAAAAGGTTATAAAGCTCTGTCTTAGAGAGTTTGCCTACACTGAGTGAAGTTAAGTGACTTTCTCAGGGTCACATAGTTTGTGCCAGAGGCAGACTTAAATTGAGTCCTTCTGGTTCCAAAGCCAGCCATGGTACCATGTTGTGTCTCTTGCCTTATATGCCACTGGGTAAAGTTACCATTACCTTTTGAGCACTAACATTATGGTATCATAAATTTAGAGCTAGACAGGACCTCATAGGCCAACTAGTTTCAAACCTCATTTTACAGTTTAGGGTAAATGATGATGCCTAGAGAGGTTTTGACTGGCCCAAAGTCATATAGGGAAGCAGCATTGAAGGTGTGATTTGAACCTAGATTCCAGAGTCAGTATTCCTTCCACTGTTACACACCGCCTTTGCACTAGTATTAGGCAGTAAAATTGGGCCTGTGAAAGAGAGTTCCACTTATCAGAGCAGACCAAAGGGGTCTAAAATTAAATCTCCCAGATATTTTTGTTGTTTAGTAATTTCAGTTGTGTTTGACTCTTCCTGACCCCATTTGGAGTTTTCTTGGCAAAGACACTGCAGTGGCTTGTCATTTCCTTCTCCAGATCATTTTAAAGATGAAGAAACAGAGGCAAAGTTAAGTGACTTACCCAGGGTCATGCAACTAATGAGTATCTGAAGCTGAATTTGAACTCAGGAAGATGAGATTTCCTGACTCCAGACCCAGCACTCTATCCACTGTGCCATGTGGTTGCCCTCTCCCAGATATTATGCCTTGTTAATAAAACATATAGTGAAAACTTTTCATCTTCTTACTTCTATGAGTAAAATGCAATGTGAAAGATCCCCAGACCAGAGCCTGGAAGAAATGAGAGTCACTTGGCCATCATGAAATGGTACTGGAAATAGAATTCTCTTCTTCAATATGTAACTGAGAAATTTGTTTTAGTAAGAATTGGCTGGAAATTTTTTCATCTACACCTGAAAGGGTAGACCCTTCAGCTAGTTGTATCTATCTTTTTCTTTTGTCAAAGAAGAAATTGACTATACAGCCTGTTCCAAGGATTTACCTGGACTAATTTTAGGTCTATTCCTCAGACACTTGGGAAAAGAATATGCTTTGCTTTTGATTTTAAATCAGCCCAATCAAGGCTGGTTGGCTTCTTGTTTTCCAGCTCAACTCCCACACTCTATAGATCCCTGAGGGAACCTTTTAATACACGTGGACCAGGAAAGAAGGTCCTAGGAGAAAAGGATCCAAGATTTCAGTCTTACTATTAAATATCTTTGGTCATAGCTTTTTACAGCAAGTATTATATTAATAATAGAACCTTTCTTAGATGTTTTTCCTTGGGGTTTGCGAGGGCATCTGTCCAGTGTCCTCCCAAGCCCACTTCACCCTTATTTTGACAGGTTAGCACAATGACAAAACCTACCACTTCCTTTCTGTAAAGGCCCTAATAGCGAAGTAGGTGAAATTTTCGTTCCAGCCCACCCTGCCAGCTTTTCAATTTTGAGTCTTTCCCATCCTTTAATATCATTGTTTTAACACTAATGCATTGTTGGTGGAGTTGTGAAATGATCCAACCATTTTGGAGAACAATTTGGAACTATGCTCAAAGGGCTATAAAAATGTGCATACCCTTTGGATCCAGCAGTAGCACTTCTAGGGCTATATCCCAAAGAGATCAAACAAATGGGAAAAGGACCCATGTGAACAAAAATATTCATAGCAGCTCTTTTTGCGGTGGCAAAGAATTGGAAATTGAGATTCCCATCAATTGGGGAATTGCTGAGCAAACTCTGGTATATGAATGTAATGGAATACTATTGTGCTATAAGAAACAATGAACAGGCTGACTTCAGAAAAACCTGGAAAGACTTATATGGTCTGATGCTGAGTGAAGTGATCAGAACCAAGAGGACTTTGTACACAATAACAGCCATGTTGTGCGATGACTAATATTGTTAAAATTAACCCTTCTCAGCATTACAAAGATCTAAGACATCCCCAGAGGACTCGTGATAGAAAATGCCGTCCACATCCAAAGAAAGGACTATGGAAGTTGAATCACTACCATTTTTTCCCCTTCTGTTGAGTTTTGTTTCTTCTTTCTGATGGTTCCTCCTACTGGTTTTAATTTTTACTTGCAACTTCACTAATGTAAAATATGTTTAATAGAATGTAAATGTATAGCCTATATCAAATTGTGCACCATCTTGGGGAGGGTAGAGAGGTTGAAGGGGGAAAAAATTTTAAACTCAAAAACATATGGAAGTGATTGTTGATAAATCAAAATAAATTAGTAAAATAAAAAAAATCATTGTTTTGTTATCACCTCAGGCTTTCATCCATCAAAAGCTCCAGGAAGAAACTCCATGCTTTAGTCTCTAATGAAGTGGGACCTTCTCCTTGCCAAGGCTCTAGTAATGTGGATCCCATCTGCTCCTGACCCCTCTAGGAGTCTGTGGCTTGCTTTCTTCCTCCTCCTCCTCCTTATTCTCTCTCTCTTTCTCTCTCTTCTTCAACCTATCTGTATCTACTAGCTCCTTCCCTGTCACCATGCCCAAGTTTCTGCCATCCTTAAATCTTGCCATTCTCTCAAGCTATTATCCTAAATTTCTCCTTTCTTTCATAGCCATAGCTTCTATTTTCTCACCTCCTATTTGACTGGCCTGCTAGCTACCCTTGGAACATGACATTTCATCAAGCACCTTGGTGCCTTGCATGTGGTCACCTACTGTAGGTCTGGATCTGTCCTTACCTCAGCCTAACAAAATCCTTAGGACAGGGACCACTTTCTGTCTTTGTATCTTTAGTGCCTTAATACAGTACATTGCATACAGTAGGTACTTGTGCTAAGGTGTAACTGAACAAAACCATTCTTAAAAAGTTACTCCTGGGGAAAGGACAAGGTATGTGAGAGAGAAATAGATGTTTGTTCATTGAAAATAGCAAAACTTAATTTTTAAAAAGTTACCCCTCCCAACAGCATTAAGGGATTCAAAGGCTTTGGTTAAAGAAATGAATCCCTAACAGTGGAATTTCAAGAATCAGTCAGTGGGTAGAGACAATATTTTTATAGGCAGTGGGGATTTCCTCTATTTTTCTTCCCACAGTCCCCTGTAGGAAGCTATGCTTACAAAGACATACAATCATTGTTGTTGACTGACTCATTGACAGATACGAAATGTTTCGGTGGCCCTGGGCAAACAAAGTCCTCAGCCTTTTTAAGAGTGTGTTCATGTCTGGAAAAAGATTCTGAAGAAAGAAAATATGAGCACAAAGTCATAAAAATAATGTTAATCTCACAAGCTGACTGTTATAGAAGCATTTTATCACCAGGGATATATATGTATATGAGAAGAGTCAGTTTCAGATAGATAGACATAGATATACACACAGACATATATTATATACATATAGATATAGATAATAGCTCCATTCCTGACACTGGACAGAGCATAGGGAATATTCAGACTTGGGGATGTTTAAGAGCTAATAGAGCAGTTAAAACTGATAATCTGTTTTGTGAAAAGGCCTGGACTTGATGGAAACTCAGGTGCCAATCCTGCACCCACAACTGTGACCCTGGCCAATTCCTTGAAAGGAACCAATGAAGTAATATATGGTAAAGAACTTCATAAATTTTAAAGAGATAAGTAAACACCAGCTATTACTAAAACTCATTATTTCTCACGTTAGATAGGAACACTCTCTACTCCTTCCTAGTAAATGTCTAAGGTAGGATTGGAACTCAGGTCTTCCTGACTCCAGGTTCAGCACTCTTCACTGAACCACCTATGAGCATGGAGTGGCCAGAAACATGTGTAAGATTATTCCTGTAGCAGTCTGATAGACAGATTGGAGAAAGAAAAATAGACACCTGCCTGTTAAGGTTACTCAGGCTAGGAAGAGCTATTCAGAAAGTAGCTCAAGAGTGGGGAAAAGGAGGTGGGGGTTACAAGGGAAAAGTAAGAGCCCCCAGAATGAAGATCATCACCGAGGCTGCCATTCCATTAAGCAAACACTAGGTTTCTCCATGGAAGAATAGATTTAACAGCAGATGGGAAGGGAGAGGCACAGAGGAAGTCAGGGTGGGGGGACAACTTGGGCGTGATGCAGGAAAAGGGGGACCTCAGAGCAACGCAAGGAAGAAGTCTGGAGTTCAGCAAGATCAAAAAGAGAAGGAGGGAGAGAAGAATGAGGTGGCACCGAGACTGATCCTAGAAATTTCCACATGTATCTTCTTTCATAAAGACAAAGTTCATTGGGCTGCCTTGCCAGTCAAATGATATATGAAGAATTGTTTTCTTTTTTCCCCTCCCCCAATTAAGAGTGAATGGAAAGAAAATTGGATCCAGAAGGCAGGTAGGTCTTATGTAGGCTGTTAAACACCTGCCACTCAGCTCTTGCTTTATAATCCCTCCCTAATCAGCTGCAGCCCCCATAAATAAGCCACGGCAGAAGGTTAGCCAAGAAGCCAACTGCTGACCCCAAAATGGAAAATTTGCAGTAATGCTTCTGTTGTGTGCTATTAGAAGCCAGCCATCTCGTGGAAATGATCATGGTGATTGTTTCTAATGCAAGTCCACGAGCTCCATAAAAGAGGGGCCTCCTCTAGTCCATAATGATGTATCATTTTCCTCAGCCCCTATAAGGATGCTAAGGAGAAGTTAATCATGCTCTACCTTTCCTTAATTGTTTTATGTGTAGGTCTTGTCTCCCCACCAAATGAGAAGGCTGGCTCAAATACCACACCCTCTATAAAAAGTTAAGTGATTCTCCCCATTGTTAGTATCTTCCTTTACCCTTGATATTAACTTGTACTTACTTAATGTTTATTTTATCTTTTATCATATTTGTATTTTTTATTCCCATCCTATAGGGGAGCAACTAGGTGTCACAGTGGGTATGTCTGCAGAGACTGAAGTCAAAAAAACCTGGGTTCAAATCCTACCTCAGAGACTTATAACTTCATTATTGTCTTACTTCATGCAGATGGAAGCATACTATTTGCTATTTTTTTTTCTTCTGTTGTGTTTTGTTTCCTCTTTCTGGTGGTTTCTCCTATTGGTTCTAGTTCCTACTTACAACATCACTAATGTGAAAATATGTTTAAAGGAATGTATATGTGTAGTCTATATCAGATTGTGCACCGAATTGGAGAGGGAGAGAAAAATTTAAAACTCAAAAGCGTATAGAAGTGATTGTTGATAAATCAAAATAAATTAATTTAAAAAAAGAAAAAAATTTGCCACAGCCGCCCCAACCTTTACCACTCTAATCTGTTAGCAGCCATCAACACAGAGGCAAGACCTTCCACCAGAAAAAAAGAGTATGACTCACTGAAGGCTCAGATGATGGTTACATTTTTTTTTAGCAATACAGTATTTTTAAATTAAGGTAAGTACATTTTTAAAGCAATATTTTTGTACTTTTAACAGATTACAATATAGTGTAAACATAACTTTTATATGCACTGAGAAACAAAAAAAAATTCATGTCACTCACTTTATCGTGATGTTCACTTTATTGTGGTGGTCTAGAACCAAACTTGCAATATCTCCAAGGTATGCCTGTAGTTGTTTTGCATTTTGTCTCCCCCCCCCCATTAGACTACAAGCTCCTTGAGACCATGGAACTCTTTCGCCTTTGTCTTTTGTCTTTCTTTGTATGCCTAGAATTTAGCACAATGACTAAGGCTTAGTACTTGCTTGATAAGTGCTAGCTGACTTGATGTTACTTGACAGTATAGTGATACCAGAAAAATATTGGTATTGTAGAGATGGGCTTTGCTTTCGTGGAAAGATGGAGAATTATAAAACAGCTTTGCACTTCCTAAAAATAATTCAGTGAGCTCTCTTTCTCTTTTTCAACCCAATTCAGTAAATGCTCCTTAAGTGGATATTTCTTTTGTATTCTCCTATGGCAGACCCAAAGCACTGAAATATATCTCTGACATCTCACTCAAATATAGGTATTCCACTGGGTCACTCTATCCTCAATGACCTAGGATCTCTGTAGAGCTGAGGACACATATAAATCCCACTTTACTCCAGCAGCAAGAAGAGCCAACAGTCCTGTATGTCAGGAAACCAACGGTCATGCTACTTTTCAAGCTATCTTTCATAATGTTGCAGTGACTAGAGGGATTCTACATACCTTCCTTTCCCAATCACATGCATTCCATCTATAAAATATCTTGGCCTGACTTCTCTCCTGAACTCTAGAACTTCATCTCAAACAACCTACAGTATGTCTCCACCTAGATATTTTATCAGCATGCCGCTGCAAAAAAACCACCTAATTCTGGTGGTAGTGGCAGCAGTTGTTACTTGGTCACCCATCAAAAGCCCAGGTTCTAGCCCAGAAGGATAAAGGGATGGAACTGATGTTAAGGACAGTGGTGGGGAAAGCTGTTGCCCTTGGAGGCTGTATTGTACAGTGGAAAGAGGACTGAATTTGGAGTCTGACAATCTGAATTTGAATCCTGTCTGTTACCTGGTACTTGACTCAGATGAGTCACTCCTTGCTGGGCTTCCATTTCTTCATCTGTAAAATAAAAAGTTTATATGAAATGGTTTTTTAGGTCCCTTCCAGTTCTAATCTACAATCTTATCATCCAGCTGTGGCAGCAGGTAAGAGGGTGCCTTAATCTCTTGGTCTTTAAGTCTGTGAATGAGCTTTTCCATTCTTCCTTGCTCCCTGGGTTGCCTCCAACTGCCAGGGCCTTGAACCAGTTACTGTAGTCCCCCTCCTATGGCAGAATCAAACCTCCAGAATACCTAGCACAATGGCAAACTATAGTGGCTGCTCAACTTTCTGATATTTATAAATGATATTTTTTTCCCTCTTTCCTCTAGGAAACAGGACTAGATCCTGTAGCTATTAGCTTTGGTACTACAATCATAATGCACGACTTAGTCCATCTGAAATTTATTGGATGCTTTTCTTCATTGTTTTAAAAAAAAATTAAACCAGACTAAGGCAAAGGGACAGGTGGGCCATTACTCTTTTGTCTTACTTATATCTTGCTGCCTCCAGTTTCTCTCCTTGACAATCCATCACACTGTTTCACCTCTCTAATTATGTTACTCCTCTAATTAAAAACATTAAAATATCCCTATTACCTAATGAATAAAATATTCTGGCATTCAATGCCCTCCTATCTAATTCCAACACACCTAAACTTTTCTTATGCTACTCTCCTTCATGTATTAGTTCTCATATACGACTCAACATCTTGTTCTCATCTTGCCTTCTATCATCTCCATTACTTTGATCATGTAGTCCTCCATGCTTAGAATGGAATGTTCTCCCATCACCAACTATTTTCACCTGTCCTTCCTTGACCTCCCAACTCTCTGGTCTATCCCAAGATGTTGACCTCTTTCTCCTCCAACTTCTCATGGTACTGTGGGTGTCCCCTTTACCCCTATCTCATTCTACCTTTTATTTTAGTTATTTTGTTATTAGAGTACATGTCTTTAATCCCTTTCCTCCCCCACAAGAGATATAAATTCTTTGAGGTCAAGGACTATGTCTTTAAAAAAAAATCGTTTATGTTTAATGCAATTACACAAGTAACCATTTAGAATGAATTCCATTTCTCTCCTTTTCATAAGAACATGCACTCTTTGACTGCCACTACTTTTTCTGTGGGTAATACTGTCCAGCTGACAGTAATTTGGGTGCCCCCACCCCTAAAAACAAGCAGCTAGATGCCCACAAGTAGCCAAGGCTACTAGATGTTTAGGGTTTCTGAGCTGGCACAACTCAAACTTTCTGTTCTGGTTTTGTGCTCTACCACCTGACACTAGACCACCCTCTTCACTTTTCAAATGCTGCTGGTCCTGGCAAGGATCACAGCTCTGCACCCGAGATCCTGTACCCCTAGTTCTACAGGATAACCCAATCCCTCTGGCTCCATCCTGAGTGCTGACCTTTTGGTGGCAGCCTCTAGCTTGAAAAGTCTTGGCCAGGGCCACAGTGAATATGTCTTGGGTTCTAATCCAAAGCAGGCACATCCTTGCCCTGGGAGGGTTAGAGCCAGAAAGAACATTTCAATCTCATTCCTAACGGTACTAGATTTAAGTTATAGTACCCTAATAAAAGTAGTAGAATAATTTAATAAAAAGTTGTCTGAATTTCTCCACTGCCATATGAGCCCAGCATCTATTTAAAATTTCCAATCAACCAACAAGCTGATGTTAAGCGCTGCACACTTCAGTTAAACTCTTCCTGGCTAGCCCTTCCCTGTATTGCAAGAGATTTGAAATCTTTATTTGCAAATAATAAAAGCTAAGAATGAGAGGGAGCATGGTGCAGTAGATGGCCAAGCTAGAAGACTGGAAGACCTGGGTTCAAATCTAGCCTCTGACATATATGGGTTGTATGATGCTAGGCAAGTCAATTAACCTCTGAGTACTCTCAGACAACTGTAATTTTTAAATTACAAAGCAGGTACTGATCTATATTGGTAGAGAAAATTCTGCCCTCCTGCCCACAAAAACATAAAAGGTTCTTTCTGAAATTTGGGGATTTTTGAATTCAGAGTTTAGCTTCGGTCCACTAGGCTAAGGTCTATTTCTTCAGGTCATTTGAACTTAGTTCTGGCAAAAGCCTCTTCCTCTCCCTCTTATTCCTCTTTGGTGACTAGATGATAGTTTCCTATTTGTGTTTCCAAGGGGAATTTAAACTGTCAGGGCTCTCTAGGTCTTCCTTCAGAACAGTCCCTGAAAACCTCTAAGATCTTTTGTAATTGGCCAATAGATTGCCATCAACAAAGAGTAAGCCTCAATATCACATACATGCAGCTCCTTACAAGACCAAGCCAGTCTGTCAAGAATGAGGACTTCTAAGGAGCGCCCAGATTAGAGGGGCTGAAACCAAAATGAAAAGTCAAGTACCAGAGGGAAGATTTCAAGCCAGGTTGTCCACTTAAGACCAGAAAACACACGAACAGTGGTGTCAGTGAAATGACTGCTCATCTGATGTATTCTAAATGAAGTTTGAGTCTGTTGTGATAGCTACGTGTGTTCCTCTTGTGTTCTGGTGATGGGTCAGATCCACTGGGCCACCTCTCTTGACTCAGTTGTTCTGGTGAAGCTGAGGGCTTGGACAGCCGGCTTCATTTGCAGGGGAGGGGAGAAAAAGGAGAGTATTGTTCCTTAAGGAATAGCCCAATTCAGGATCAAAGTGCCACTCCTTTGATCCAGTCACCCTGCCTGTAAATAAGCACCTTCTGCTTTTAGACCTATTGTTACAGGAAAAATGATTTATTGCTGAAGCAGATTTCAAGAAAGCAAATGAGTATTTTAGAAGTCCAATTAATTTGGAGGCCCTTTTGAAAAGAAAACTTCAAACTGTATTTTTGTAGCACACATATGCTTGGTTTTTAAATAATAATCATGACATGCAGCAGGAGAGTTAAGGAATGTTGCATTCATAGAATTTAGTGGACTATTAAACCACCCAAAATTTTGGGTTGTACATAAGAAATGTCTTAGATCCTTTTTCAAACTACTATAGCAGCCAAGATACCATGCCTTACAAAGGCATGGGAATGCAATTTAGAAATTGTGTTCTGAATTGGTTGTCCATTTTATTTTGGCTCAGGTTGCTGCTGGGGTGGGGGGCTTCTTAATAAACTAGAGTGCAACTAATTCTACCCTGATAAAATATAAACTCTCTGGGGGCAGAGATGGTTTCATTTTTGTCTTTATGTTCCCAGCACCTAGCAAAGTGCTTGTCATATAATAGGTGTTTAATAAATGCTCTTCATTAATTGGATGATTGAAGGATCATTAGTTGTCACCTATTGCCATAGATCTCTAAGCAGATTGAAGGCATCTTGGTGTAATGGGCTGGAGTGCTGTACTTGGAGTTAGGAAGACATTGGTTCAAATCCTACTTCTCACACTTAGCTTAAGGATCTAGAGTCAAGAACCAAGAGTCTCAGTCCAGCGCTCAATTCACTTTACCCCAGCTACTTCTTTGTTTTCTCTCCATTATTTCTACCTCCTTTTTTTCCTCCCCTTCATCTTCAACCCATGCTCTCCCTCCCCTTTCATCCATTCTGTAACCTCTCATTCTCATCCCGATAAGGCTGTTTTGAAATAAGATGAATTAGTAATCAGTGCTTGCCTTGACCTCCCTGAGCTCAAACCAGGACACAGCCATAAAGGCTCCTCCCGTTATTTAGCCCAGATCCCTAAATCCTATACTTCAAAAAGTTGGAGACATTTAAAAATACTTCAAAATAATCATCCTACTCTTTAAAAAAGAAGAAGAAGAAGAAGAAGAAGAAGAAGAAGAAGAAGAAGAAGATGAAGAAGAAAAATCCTGACCTATCTCATTTAGTCAGTAAGGAGGCAAAAACAGTTGAGCAGGGGAGGTGGTGGCAGATACAAAATGTTGACAGTCTAACCACTGGTACAATCACACCAGGAGAAGGAGTCATTTGTTCCACACCCCTGAGGGGGCTGGGAGGAAAAGGTGAGTTGTAGCTCAAGGGCAGTTGGGCTACAGGGAAGTACAGGCAGGAAGAGGACCATGAGGTAAAGTTAAGGGATTAAAGTCTTTGTAAGAAAGAAGTATGCCCTCCCAGGAGGAAAGCGCATATTCTAGGAAGGAAATGTGCCCTCAAACCTCTCCCCAACATGTTGGTGCTCTGGGACAGTTTCCCATTTGCCTCCATGCTAGTAATGACTCCAAAAAGGGTAACTGTCTCAGCTCAGCCCTAACTCAGAGACTGGCCTATCCTGACGTTTGACAAGAGGTATGACCATAGAGTAATGGGACAGCTCCCATAAAACAATTTGAAAACCAATCTGATGACTTTTCAGTCAATACCTCACATGTTAGATGATCTTGCCACCGCAGGTAGATACAAATTTATGAATAAGCATTTTTTTCCCCTAATAGCTGGAGCCAAGACAGATAGGACTGAAATCTGAGCTCTCAATTTTAATCATACTATTAGATCATTGAGTCTTCCTTCCTGTTCAGGAAAGGTGACTATTCTGGGACCCACCCAAAGGGATGGAACCATATAGTGTGAGTAGGAAGAGAGAAAGGGAAGCCCAAAACATAGAACACTGGTGAAGACATCAGTTTCATATGTTGGAGACCTCAGTTGTCTGTCTGCCTGTGCATTTTATTCATTTACTGAGGCAGTGTTTTAAAAAAAAATGAAGTGCTTCACCAGATAGGCTCAGTTATCCAAATCAAACAACAAATATTTGTTAAGCACCTACTAGGTGCCAGAAACTGTGCTAAGTAATGAGGATGCAAAGACAAAAAAAGAAGCAGTCCCATTCAAAGAACTTACATTCTATTGAATGAGGTTTTCTATCCCAGTGGACAAATGGGAGGTCAAAACTAGACTAATTCTCATGGAAAAAAAAATTTAAACCAAAATCCTCTGTAGCTAAAGCCCTTGGAGCTCATCTAACCTTGAGTCCACGCTAGTAATAATAGCTTAAATTTATATATCACTTTACATACATCATCTCATTTGATCCTCACAACAACAGTGTGAAGTAGATGCTATCATTATTCCTATTTTACAGATAAAGAAACTGAAGGTAAGAGACTTCCCCAGGGTTGCTCCACTCACATGCTTCAGAGGCAGGATTCAAACCTAGGTCTTCCTGGCTTCAAGCCCAACACTTTATCCACTATGCCACAGTACATTAAGGTAGTAAAATGCTCTTCAGGAGAGCTGGGGGAACCTCGACGTTCAACTGAGACGTACCAGAATTATTCTAAAAATACAGTAACCATTTTTAAAGGGTAGCCCTTAAAGCCGCATCTCTCAGGTGAGAGAGTCAAAGTTTTTGAAGGGGAACAAGTCCAAGAAATGTGGAGGCCAAGGAGCCCAAAATATGCATAGGACATGTGCTATTGGATGAAATAATTAAGAAAGCATGCCTAATCTCCTAAGGAAACATAAATCATCTCATGCCACTTTCTAGGCAGATACTTTGTGGCAGAGGTCCTAATTTTTCACAGCTGTATCGGTAAGACAAATGGATATGGGGGGAGGGAGGTAGAATGAGACAGGATGAATAAATGGGGGATGGGAGGGAGAAAGTGGGGGAGGGGGTAGTAAGAGAGAAGCATGTGATCAGAAAATCTTTGGAGAGTTAAGAGGATTAAGAAAAGGTGTCTCTATTCTGACATGAGGGCCTTTTGGCTGGACAAATATTCAGCCTGATTCCTCTGCAGTCAAAGGACATAAAGTGAGTCCTGAGTAGTGGGAAACTAATATGCAAATGCATGATTCTCCTGTCTCTGACAGTATAGGTCTCCAGAAGGGAGAGTGTCAAGGGCTCCATCAAGCACTAATTCCTATACATCCTTTAAAATCATCTCAAATGTCATTTCCTCCATGAAGTCTTCCCTGATCACTTCTCATCAGATCTCATCTAGTACTTTATCCAATAGCTTTCTACTACATTCATGTAATGTTGTGTACTACAGTTGCCTATGTTTGTGTGTTATCCTCTCCATTAGACAGTAGGATTTTAACAAATGTTTGTTGAAAGTGAAAGATTGAATCCTCACCCTTTCTGTCCCCTAGCTCTTTTCCTTTCCCTCTCTGACTCTCTTCTACGTCTTCTCTCTAGTCCTACAGTATGAATAGCAAAATAATAGTCATCATCAAAGGGAGAAAAATCACCAAGCACCGAAAAGAATGGGTCAGGCTTTCATAGACAGTGTGGAATTGTGGAAAGATCATTGGATTTGGAGTCAGAGGTTTTGAATTTTCATCTTGATTCTGCTATTTGTAAACTATGTGACCTCGGACAAGTTACTGCCTCTTTCAAGAACTCAGTTTCTTCATCTGCTGTACAAAGGGGTTAGACTAGATGACCCGTAACATCCATCTTCTAGCTTAAAAACCTCAAAACTGAGCTTGGAAGCTGGGTACCTTGGCTTATTATGTTGTTCTAATTGTGAAGAAAAAGGTACACTGACAGCTTCCTGCTCCCCCTTTCCCCACCTGTAATGGCCTGGCATGATGGCAATTTATCTTGCCTGCTCGGTGAACAATGTCTAACTGTCTTCCAAACATAGTCCTGCATTCTACAATCTTGCCCCATTCTACCTATGTTAGTCTCAGTAACTTACCAGATTATTCCCAGATCATAGCATCAGCATCTCAGAGCTGGAAGGGACCTCAGAGGTCATCCAAGCCAACCTAAACCTAGGCATATCCTTGACAACATTCCTGACAAGGGTCACTTAGCCCCTGCTTTGAGTAAATGGGCTCCTAGCCCATTCTCCTTTGGGCCAGCTCTACTTGTTAGGATGCTTTTGCCTATATCAAGTCTAAATCTGTTTCTCCGTGACTTTGCACATTGTTCCTTGTGTGCTCATGGTCCAAGGAGAACAACTCTAATCCCTCTCCTGTACCAATCAAACAATAAGCATTTATTAAGCCCTTACTATGTACCAGGTACTGTGCTAAGGCTGAGACTCTTAAGAAATGAAAAAAAGATAACATTCCCTACTATCAAGAAGCTTACATTCTAATGGGAGAAAATGAGCAAATTAAATATTCAGACAGAATAGAAACAAGGTAACCTTAGAGGGTAAGGGATTATAGAATCTAAGGGTAGCAGGAAAGGCCTTCTGCAGAAAATGGAGTTTGAGCTAAGTCTTGAAGGAAGCCAAGTGTTCTAAGGAGCAAAGGTGACAAGGGAGAGTTTTCCAGGTATAGGGGACAGCCAGCCAGTGCAAAGCAGAAAGATGAAATATGGAGTGCTGTGTGTGCAGAACTTCAAGGATGCCCAAATGGACTATAGAGTGCGTGAAAGAGACTAACATGTAGGAATATTGTAAAGATAGCAAGAGATTAAGTTAACCTAAGATCAAATATAAACTCTAGGATATTTGATCCTAGTGTTAATATAAAGTCACTGGAGTTTACTAAGTAAAGTAAATGACATAGTCAGGCCTGCCCTTTAGGAAAACCACTTGGGCAGCTATGTGGAGAATGAATTAGAGTACAGAGAAACTTGAAGTAGGGAGCCCACTTAGGTGGCCATTGCAAAAGACAGGAGTAAGAAGATCTGTGAAATGACCAACAAGATTTCAGAGGACCAATAATGAAGAATAATACCCTATTTCCTAACAGAGATGCAGAATGGCCAGTGTGGGAATTGGTAGGAAGAAAGAGAGGGAGAGAGAGACAGAGACAGAGACAGAAAGAGACAGAGGCAGAGAGAGAGAGAGAGAGAGAGAGAGAGAGAGAGAGAGAGAGAGAGAGAGAGAGAGAGAGAGAGAGAGAATAAATGCTTGTTAAGTGAAAAAAAAATTAAGGAACAGAAAGAAAGTTGAGAAGAGAGGCAGACACAGACAGACTGATAGAGACAGACAGAATGAAGGCCATTCGATTTGGCAATTAAGAAATTAATAACTTTAGAAAGCAGTTTCAGTTGAATGTTCAGATCCAAAATCAGATTGTGAAGAGTTTGGAAGAGAGTGAGGAGAAAGTGAAGGCAATGAGTATAAACAGCTTTTTTAGCCTGTCAATTTAAATTTTTGCACCTTGTCATCTAACATGTGAATTAATCTTCCCAGCTTAGTGTCACTTTTGAATCTGATAAGCATATCTATGATTTCATTCAAGTTATTAATAAAATTGTTGAATAGCACATCACTCAGTAGCCTTTCCTCCTTTGAGGTTCCCATTATCCAAATTAATCACCCAAACTAGGTCTTAGTAAGGGGTTGTTACTGACTTCCAGAACATTCTCCCTCTTTTCTCAATGAGTTCTGTACTTAGCTCTGTCTTCCTCCCCACCCTAAGTCCTGCCCTCATACTAAAGGACTTCAAAATATATACATATATTTATATTTCCTTAAATATCCTAACCTCCCAGTCCCATAGGAATCTATTCAAATCCCATGACCTATTTCTTCACTCCATCTCAGTTACATACAGGCATTCTTGATCTTGCCATTTCTCACAAGTGTTCCACTTCCGTGACAAAGAAAGCTGGAAATTCTTTATCTGATCATAATCCTCTATCATTCCATATCTCTATATATCTTAAGCCTCCTAAATCTATTCTTCTAATTCTTTCTATGCCTTCCAACCCCTTTACTCCCAAGGATTTCCCCAGGCTATACCCCTATTCTGGCTACATTCTCCTCTACTCACCCCATTTAAAAAACTTTCCACAAGGTCTCTATATTCATTGTATTATGATTTACCACTAGTTGTACTGTATTATAGTCTATAAAGATAGCACAAATCATCTCTGCTTTTCCATATATACCTGTGTCTTCTTTGTGGACCAGTATATGACCAATTTTTGTGAATATTGGAGAAAAGGTTTCTTCTTTACTTTTCCTGTTGAGTTCTCTATACATCTACTAGTTTTAATATTTTGAATATTCTGTTTAGTGCTCTAATTTCTTTCTTATTTTTTTTGTTGGATTTATTACATGTTAATAATGAGGTAGTAAAATCTCCCACAGTTTTAGATTTTTAAATCCATGAGTTTTTTTAGGTTTGGGTTTTTTTTTTCAATCTATCAGAATTTCCCTTGTGAATTTTGATACAGTATTATTAAGAGCATAGGTGTTTAAGATTAAGATTCTCTTGTTTGGTATATAACCTTGTAGCATTATATAATGTCCTTGTTCATCTCTTTTTATGCATTTCCAATTAACAGCATATTATTGTATTCTGCTTTTCACTTTATTCTTTCATTCTTTTTCATTTTATTGAGGCATTTTGCTCATTTGTATTTAGCAGTTACAATTAAGTTTATATTTTTCAAATCATCCTTTCATGAGGGAATACACTTGTTTCCTTATTTTTATTTTTCTATCATTAATCCAAATTTAACAGAAACACTCTAAACAAAGTTTCTTTGTCTTATGTAAATAAATATTTGGTTTTTTAAATTTATATATCTCTTTTATTAAATATAAACAGATTTGCTTTAGGATTACACTGCTCTGTTCCCTTCCTTTTCTTTCTCCCCCACTTAATAGTATTTTATTTTCCCCAATTACATGTAAAGATAGTTTTCAACATTTAGTTTTATAAGATTTTGAGTTCCAAATTTTGCTCCCTTCCTTTTCTTTCCCCCCCTCCTTTTCTACTACCATTTCTCTGAAACCTTTAGTGATGCCTTATCTGTCTTTACTGACTGTCTTATGCTGATTGTTTTGAATACTTATTTTTTGTCTGAGAGTTAGGTTCCTTGCCTGAGGACTTCATCAAAGTAGATACGTCTGCAATTTTTTCAGTCTCTTCTGTTTTGCAAATATCCATTTACTGCCATCATAAAGTATGCCAAATCCTCAATTCTATTTTTTTCTATCCCTTTTTTGGTGATTCTTCATTGCCCTACTTATGGCCCCATGGTAAGTAATTTCTGTGCATCTCGGACTGCAGCATTTTTTTTCCTTTATCATTTTAGTGCTGAAATTTAATGATTATGCATCTCATCCATAAGTTCCTTCTAATTACCATCTTGTAGGAGTTCTCTTTAAATTATTCACCAGGTCTAAGAAAATTTCTTTGATGATTCCCTGAAATATAATTTCAGATTCTTTTGTTTTACTAAGTTCTAGAATTGAATATTCTGACGTTGCTGTGTCATTCGTGTTGAAGATCTCTCACGTGAGTCTACATATTTTCCAATAGTTTGGGTGAAATTTGAGGCTATATTTCAGACTCTTCTTTATTGTGTATGATTTAGCTTTCTGCTATAGCAAATCTGCCGTTGCTTGCTTCTACGGATTTTTTTTTTTTAGGTTTTCTAGTGTGTTCTTCACCATGTGAATGTTGAAGTTCTTAAGAATAAGCACCTTGTTTTTGCCTTTCTTTGTATCTCCAGTGTTTGATACAAAGTCTCGCGTGTTCTAAGTGCTTAAGAAATGCTTGTTGGCTCTATGCTCTCTATTGACATGTTCTTTATTATTTCCTCTCATTCTTTATTGTTGTTGTTCAGTTGTTCAGTAGCATCAGACTTTCTGTGATGCAGTGAACCATAGCACACCAATACTGTCCGTGAGGTTTTCTTGGCAAAGATACTGGAGTGGTTTTGCCATTTCCTTTTTCAGTGGATTGAAGCAAACAGAGGTTAACTAACTTGACCAGGGTCACACAGCTAGTAAATCTCTGAGGCCGAATTTGAACTCAGGTCTACCTGACTCCAGGCCCAGTACTCTATCCAATGAGCCATCTAATTGCTTCTTCGTAGTATTGTATAATTTTTGTTAGATTTCTGTGTGTGTGTGTGTGTGTGTGTGCGCATGTGCGCGCGCACATGTGTTTTATAAATCTTCGAGCTCTTCTTTTATTTGATCTTTTGGTTTTCTTAACATTGCCATTTCTTGCTTTTTTAAAAAATCTATTTAACTATTTGGGGATGTCTCTTAGGATATCTTGCATGAGTTTTTTTTTTTCTTTTTCCCATCTTCCTATCTTCTGGTGTGTTAGCTGATTCAGTTGCTTGTAATATAAGTTTTACATTGTATCATCACCCTTCTTTACTTTGCTCATTTTTCATTTTGGTTTTTTATCTTCTTCTATGTGGTATTCTTTTTAGCCATTTTTCTTCTCTTTCATGTTTCTCTTTGTTGTTTTTATGTGGAGAGTATGGGTAAATTGGCTTCCTTCAGTTCTCTTGCTCTGACATCTTGGATCAGTCTGACAGAATATAACTAGGTAATAGATTTTGTGTTATAAACTGGGCTTTTAAAAATGATATGGGAATGATTTTCCATATGGAAAAACAACCTGAGCTAAGGCACAGAGCCAAAATTGAGTATGATACATCTATGGGACATCAAGGTCACCAGCATTACTAAAACAATGGGTATATGTTAGAAATTGGTAAGAATTAAGGTTTGCTAGGTAAAGTAAAGTCATTTTATGGAAGACTTGAAAGCTAGGGAGAGAAGCTTATATTGACTTCTGTGAGCAAAAGATAATTATCAAGATTTTTGAGCAAATGAATGAACATGATGAAAGCAGGGTTTGTAGATAATTAGTCTAGAAGCAGTATGCAGCTTGAATTGGAGAGCCTGGAATTCATACAAAAACAACCTTCTAGGGCAATGTGGAGACAAACTACCTAAATGACTATCTGAATTTTTCACTTTTCACCTTCTAACTGGCATGGTGTTGACCTAGCCTTGGTCTGAAGTAATATGGCAAACTTTTTGCTATTCATCTTTCAAGACCTATCTCAAGTACCAGGAAGGGGATGTATAGCTGGCTGTTTTAGTGGCCTGCAGGATCAATTTGAGTCAGGCATTGCTACTTCAATCTTTGGTTGCATTAAACACTGAAGCATCCAGGAATGACAGAATGACAAGGCCACTGTATTCTGCCCTGATCAGATCACATTTAGAGTACCCTGTTCAATTCTAGGAAGCACATTTTAGGAAGGAAAAGGGTGAGCTAGAGAATGTGTGGAGAAAGGAAATCAGAAAGGTGAAGGGACTCAAATCCATGCCACAGATGACCTGGAAAAGTCTAGAAAAGAGAAGATCTGAGGAGGAGGGGAACAGACCATGGCAGCTGACATAAAATACTGTGAAGTTTCCTCTGTGTCAGAGGGATTATACTGCTCTCCTCGATCTCAGAGGTCAGAAATGAAAAACAATGGGTAGAAGATGTAAAGGGGTATTAATGCCAAGAAGAGCCTTTTAAGAGAGCTATTGAAACACAGAAGGGGCTGACTTGGAGTGGTGCTCTGTTCCCACTCATTGGAGTTCTTAAATCACAGGTTGAATGACCACTTGGTAGGATTCTCATTCAGGCAGGTTTGGAATAAATGATCACTGAGGGCACTCCAAATTCTGAAATTCTGTGACTTTATGAAATACTGCCTCCTTCATAAAGTATTTCCTCATTTCTACAATTGGATGTACTCTCTACCTTCTCTGAACCCTCATGGAAATTTGAATATACCTGGGGCAGCTAGGTGGCACAGTGGATAGAGCACTGGCCCTGAAGTCAGGAGGACCTCAGTTCAAATCCGGCTTTAAACC
Organism: Phascolarctos cinereus; assembly: GCF_003287225.1. Taxonomy (NCBI): domain Eukaryota; kingdom Metazoa; phylum Chordata; class Mammalia; order Diprotodontia; family Phascolarctidae; genus Phascolarctos; species Phascolarctos cinereus. Next base: position 134,077,680 of record NW_027555736.1, read on the forward strand.
AAACACTTGACACTAGCTGTGTGACCCTGGGCAAGTCACTTAACCCCAATTGCCTAAAAATAAAAAAATAAATAAATAAAAGAAATTTGAACATACCTATACTATGGTATTTATTTCATTCTGCCTTGTACTATGGTTTATTATGCACTTGTTTCATACTCCTCTGCCAGATGGGAGTAATACTTCTTGAGGGAGAAGAGTCTGTTTTGCTCATCTCTATATTCTCTGAAGTGTCTAACACAGAGCTTTGCATATTTACTAGAATCTAAGAGTTGGAAGAAACTATATTAAGTCATTTATTCCAACATACAGAATAGGAAACTCTACAGTATTCCTGCCAGTTTCAAAGACCTTCAGTGATTCACCTCTCACAGTAGCCTACTCGCTTTTGGACAGCTCTTAGTTGTTAGAAAGTTTCCCCTTATATGGGGCCAAAAACCTACCTTTCTGTAATGTCTTCTGATCATTCTTAGTTCTGCCTTCTGAAACAAACCTACTCTTTCTTCGACACAACAGCCTTTCAAATATTTGAATACAACTATAATATCATGTTCTCCAAAGCCCTCTCTTCTCTAGGCTAAGCATTTCCAGTTCCTTCATCTGATGCTTATTATCACATCCTATGGAAAAGATCTAGTTCATCAATTGCTTTCCTGAAAGTCCATCTAGAGCCATCCACAATATTCCATATGTGGTCTAACCATGGCCTAGTATGGTAGGACTATCCCTTGTTCCATCAAGATATTAATGCAGCTTTACATTGAATTAGCTTTTTCAGCTGCCATGTCACACAGTTGATTCATATTAAGCTTACAATCCATTAAAAATCCCAGTTCCTTTTCATAAGAGCTGTTATGCAGCACAGTCTCCCATCTAGTACTCATACAGATCTTTTTTTTTGTTTTAGCCCAATGTAGAACTTCACACTGATCTCTATGAATTTCATCTTTTAGACTAGGCCTTTCAGACTAGATTTTCTACAACATATATAGATACTACATAAAATCAGACTGATCCCAGTTGTTAATGATCTTTGCTTCATCTGGACTTCTACTGAAGCAAATAACCCTAGGAATCTGGTGCTTTTCAAGAGGTATGATGGTAATGCTAAAATACAATTCAATTAAATAAACATTTGTCAAGTGCCTACTATTTGTCAGGCACTGTATCAGATACTCAGAATACATGTGCAAAATAAAGAACAGTCACATGACACCATTTAAGATACTCCACACTCAATACTCCTGTTGTGTTAAGAGCCATTTTATAGGAAGAAATAAATAGCAAAACTATACTAGTAGGAGACTTTAACCTCCCCCTCTCTGAACTAGATAAATCTGACCACAAAATAAACAAGAAAGAAGTTAAGGAGGTGAATAGAATTTTAGAAAAGTTACATATGATAGAACTGTGGAGAAAACTGATAGGGATAGAAAGGAATACACCTTTTTCTCAGTGATACGTGGCACCTACACAAAAATTGACCTCACATTAAAATGCAGAAAGGCAGAAATATTGCATCCTTTTCAGAGCATGATGTAATTAAAAATTACACATAATAAAGGGCCATGGAGAGATAGATTAAAAATTAATTGGAAACTAAATAATCTAATCCTAGAGAGCAAGTGGGTCAAATAACAAATCATAGACACAATCAATAATTTCATCAAAGAGAATGACACTAATGAGATGACATACCAAAATTAATGGGATGCAGCCAAAGCAGTACTTGCAGAAAATTTTATATCTTTAAATGTTTACATGAATAAAATAGAGAAAATGCAAATCAATGAATTGGGCATGCAACTAAAAAAGCTAGATAAAAGAACAAATTAAAAATCCCCAATTAAATACCAGATTAGAAATTCTGAAAATCAAAGGAGAAATTAATAAAATTGAAAGTAAGAAAACCATTGAACTAACAAATAAAACTAAGAGCTGGTTTTATGAAAAAGATAGTAAAATATATAAATTTTTTGGTTAACTTGATTTAAAGAAGAAGGCCAAATTACCAGCATCAAAAATGAAAAGGGTGAATTAACCACCAATAAAGAGAAAATTAAAGCAATAATTACGAGCTATTTTGCCCAACTGTATGCCAAAAATCTGACGATCTAAGTGAAATGGATGAATATTTACAAAAATATAAATTGCCTGATTAATAGAAAAGGAAATAAAATACTTAAACCCATTTTAGAAAAAGAAGTTCAATAAGCCATCGATGAACTCCTTAATGAAAAATCTCCAGGGCCAGATAAATTTACAAGTGAATTCTACCAAACATTTAAAGATCAACTAATTCCAATACCATGTAAACTATTCGGAAAAATAGGCAAAGAAGGAGTCCTACCAAATTCCTTTTAAGACACAAATATGGTGCTGATACCTAAATCAGGAAGAACCAAAACAGAAAAAGAAAATTATAGACCAATTTCCCTAATGGATATTAAAGCAAAAAATTTAAATGAAATATGAGCAAAGAGATTGCAACAATTTATCACCAGGATAATGCACTATTAATAGGTGGCATTTATACCAGGAATGCAAGGCTGGTTCAATATTAGGGAACCTATTAGCATAATTGACCATATCAATAACAAAACCAACAGAAAATCATGATTATCTCAATAGCTGCAGAAAAAGCTTTTGACAAAATATAGCACCTATTCCTATGGAGCTTTGATATGTAGTATGATAAGTAGAATCTATCTAAAATGATTAGCAAGCATTATTTGTAATGTGAATAAGCTAGAAGCCTTCCCATAAGATCAGGGGTGAAACAAGGATGCCTGTTATCACCACTATTATTCAATATTGTACTAGAAATGTTAGCTTTAGCAATAAGAGAAGAAAAAGAAATGGAAGGAATTAGATGAGGCAATAAGGAAACAAAACTATCACTCTTTGTAGATAATATGATGGCATACTTAGAGAATCCTAAAGAATCAACTAAAAAACTACTTGCAATAATAACTTTAACAAAGTTTGGGGATATAAAATAAACCCATATAAATCATTAGCATTTCTATATATTACCAACAAAGCCCAGCAGGAAGAGATAGAAAGAGAAATTCCATTTAAAATAACTGTAGACAATATAAAATATTGGGAGTGTACTTGCCAAGAAAAATCTAGGAACTATATGAACACAATTACAAAACATTTTCCACACAAGTAAATTCAGATCTAAACAATTGGAAATATATAAATTGCTCATGAGTAGGCCAAGCAAATACAATACAAATGACAATTCTACCTAAATTAGTTTACTTATTCACTGCCATACCAAAAAATTATTTTATAGAGCTAAAAAAAATAATAAAATCCATCTGGAAGAACAAAAAGTCAAGAATAATCAAAGGAATTAATGAAAAAAATGCAAAGGTAGTAGACTGGCTGTACCAGATCTAAAACTATATTATAAAGCAGCAATCATTATAAAGCAGTACTATTTAGTACTGCCTAAGAAATAGAGTGGTGGATCAGTGAAATAGATTAGGTAGTAGACATAGTAGTAAATTATTACAGTAATCTACTGTTTGATAAACCCAAAAATCCCAGCTTCTGGGATAAGAACTCACTATTTGACAAAAACTGCTGGGAAAACTGGAAAATAGTATGGCAGAAACTAGGTATAGATGAACATCTTATGCCATATACGAAGATAAGGTCAAAATGGGTACATGATTTAGACATAAAGGGTGATACCATAAGCAAATTATGAGAGCAAGGAATAGTTTGCCTGTCAGATCTATGGAGAAGGGAAGAATTTATGACAAAACAAGAGAGAGAGAACATTATGAAATACAAAATGGATAGTTTTATTACATTAAATTAAAAGGATTTTCACAAACAAAAACAATTGCAACCAAGATTAGAAGGAAAGCAGAAAGATGGGAAACATTTTTTATAGCAAATGTTCTGATACAGGCCTCATTTCTCAAATATATAGAGAACTGAGTCAAATTTATAAAAATACAAGTCATTCCCCAATTGATAAATGGTCAAAGGATATGAACAGGCAGTTTTCAAAGGAAGAAATTAAAGCTATTTATAGTCAAAGGAAAAATGCTCTAAATCATTACTGTTTACAGAAATGCAAATTAAAACCTCATACCTTTCAGATTGGCTAATATGACAGAAAAGGAAAATGGAAAATGTTGCAGAAGATGTGGGAAAATTGGGACACTGATGCATTATTGGTGGAGTTGTGAACTGATTTAACCATTCTGGAGAGTAATTTGGAACTACTCCCAAAGGGCAATCAAATTGTGTGTACCCTTTGACCCAGAAATATCACTACTAGGTCTGCATACCGAACACATCATAAAAAAGGGAAAAGGACCCCCATGTACAAAAATATTTATAGCAACTCTTTTTGTGGTGGCCAAAAATTGGAAATTGAGGGGGTGTCCATCAATTGGGGAATGGCTGAACAAATTGTGGCATATTAATGTAATGGAATATTACTGTGCTATAAGAATGATGAGCAGGCAGATTTCAGAAAAATCTGGAAAGACTTACATGAACTGATGCTGAGTGAAGTGAGCAGAACCAGGAGAGCATTGTACACAGTTAACAACAACATTGTGTGATGATCAACTATGATTGACTTATCTCTTCTCAGCAATACAATGATCCAAGATGATTCCAAAAGACTTGTGATGGAAAATGCTATCCACATCCAGAAAAAAAAAAACTGTGGAGCCTGCATGCAAATCAAAGTACATTATTTTCACTTTTTTGTGGCTTTTCCCTTTTGCTTTGTTTCTTCTTTCATAACATGACTAATATGGAAGTATGTTTAACATGATTGCACGTATATAACCTGTATCAGATTGCTTGCTGTCTTGGGAAGGGCGGATAGGAGCTAGGGAGGGAGAAAAAAATTGAAACTCAAAACTTTATAAAAAAGTGAATGTTGACAGTGGATAGAGCTCTGGCCTTGGAGTCAGGAGGACGTGAGTTCAAATCCAGTCTCAGACATATGACACTTACTAGCTGTGTGACCCTGGGCAAGTCACTTAACCCTGATTGCCTCAACAAAAAGCAAAAAAAAAATGAATGTTGAAAACTATCTTTACATGTAATTGGAAAAAATAAAATATTATTTCCAAAAAGCAGAGCCGTTTTACCAGGCAAACCATCTTGCCCTAGAATGTATTTTATTTAGTTAAATGTCCCAGTTTTTCCTTAGAAAGATTTTCTTAGAAATTTGCAAATGTCTCAAGTCATATATAATGGCTTTTAATGCAAAATACCAAGATCATAAATACTGATTACCTATAAGTTTTAAGAAAAAGAAAATGCAAAATGAACATATTATATTTTTTAGAGACATAGAAACCATTAATTATTCTATGCTTAAGAAAATATGCATTAGCCCAAATAATTCTTTAGCCTTTGAAGAAACTGGCCTTGGGCAGGTTCCATGCTTGTATTATAGGGAGTCCAGGGGAAACTAGGTTGGTATTATTTATCTAGTGAGGTAGACCTTAATGTTGAAGGTATGAATGGTAGAATTGGATGGAAATGAGGGCTAGTGTTAAGAATAGCAATAAGCACAGACTGACTGCCACCCCCTGCTATAGATATGAGCAACTCCAGAAATCAAATCTCCATCCAGTTCTTACACAATTCAAACCACTGCCTCTCAAATCATTGCTGACTATTCATGACCCCTTTTTGAGGTTTTCTTGGCAAAAATACTGAAACAGTTTGCCATTTTCTTCTCATTTTACAGATGAGAAACTAAGGCAAGCAGGGTCAAGTGACTTAGCCAAAGTCACCAGACAAATTTGAACTCATGAAGATGAATCTTCCTGATTCCAAGCCTAGTGCTTATCCACTGTGCTATCTAGCTGCCCTAGAAGTTAGGAAGACCTGAGCACAAATCCAGCTTTAGACATTTACTAGCTATATGACCCTGGGCAAGTAACTCCACCTGCCTCAGTTTTCTTAACTGTAACATCAGGAATAATAGTAGCACCTAACTTCCAGAATTGTTGTGATGATCAAATGAGATAACATTTTCAAAGTGCTTCTCACTGGTACATAGTACAGTGTAGACGCTTAATTAATTATTTTTCCTCCTTCCTCCTTGAATCAGAAGTGGGATAATGGGATCATTACTACATCTCAAACTATACTATTAATGTGTTATATGAGTGTAATGAATTATAATTGCACTATAATAAATGGTAAAAATAAGGAATGCAGAGAAACATGGGAAGACTTTCATGAATCATAAGCAGAATCTGGAAAATAACATAGCTGATACCTAAAATTATGTAAATAACAACAACACTAAAGATTCATTAATTGCAGATTAATTGCAATGACCAACTGTGGTCCCATTTTTGTCTTTGCATTCCCAAAACCTAACGTAGTACCTGACACACAGTATGAATGAATTTATGAATGGATTTAAAAAGCATTTGTCAAGCATTTACTACTAACACAGTGCTTAAGGCTAGGAATACAAGTTGAAAAAATAATATAGTCCCTTTTCTGAAGGATCTCATACTCCAATTGGAGAAAAAAACATATTTAAGAGAGTTTATCAACAGGGTGTATGGCAATGCCCAGGGGTATATAGGGTGTGTTGGCAGTCAGATGAAAAGCACACAAGGTTCTGGGGAACATAGAACCAGTGACTTTTTTGCTTCTTTTCTTCCAAATTGACCTTTATTTCTGTCTATTTACATTCCCAATCAGTTATTCTGTCTTTTGTTTCATTGGTGAGATTTGTCACAGTGGATTCAAGTTTTTCTATTCTAACAATTATTCCTGCTATCCCTGCCATAAATTCTACTTTGACAATTCTTATTTTTCCTTTAAACCATTCAGGAGCATTCTGCTATAGCTCCATGCTCTCCTGAGAATGCATAGGATTCCCTGTGTCATCAGGTGTTGATTCATTTTCCTGTGTCTTACAATATTTTTCCATAGATGTTTGGATTCTTTTAGCTGATCTGGAAGCCATATTCCTTTCCATTATTAATACCTTCCCTGTTGGCTTATCTGCTTACGTTCTTTAAATGAATTTTCTTCTTCCTGAGATCTGTGGTATTTCAGTCTTTTTCACTTATATTTCACTATTGCTCACTTTCTGACTCCTCCTTTAATGGTGGTTTCACTGAGGGCTGAACCTCAAAGCTGTCTCAGCCTCTCGTCAATCTGTGTAATTCATATTGCACCAGGTTTAGTCTCTGTTCCAAGTGACTTCTGTGGCTGTGGTAACAGAAGTGGCCCTAGCTGGATGCTGGAACTGTTGCTTCAAGCTGACTCGGTAGGTCCACATACTCTCTGCTATTATCCTTCAGCTCCCATTGTTCCTCTGTTGCAGCACAGAGAGCTGCTACACTGCAATCTCAGCCAGAGCAAGTTTCTGCCTTTTGTTTTTCTGTAATACTGGAAGGAGGTAGGGTAGAATTGAGTTCTGTGGCAAGCCTCTGGGTCAGATTGTATATTCCTAAAAGTGGGCAGTGTTGAAAAAGGTGCTAAGTAGCGAGTGAGTTAAAGGTTAAGGATTAACCTAAAGAGGGGAGGAAGATAATATAAGGGGTACAGTGGTGAAATAGCCTGGCCCATATTCATTGGAAAGCATGGGCCTGAAGGACCACATGGACCAGAGGGGTGAGAGTTGGGGGAGTCATTGTCAGTGAACCTCCTTCTAGCTTGAAAGAAGGAAAAAGAAAGGGCACATTTGTGGGAAGGTTGGGGAGAAAGGCCCTCCACTGGTGGCTCTCATTGCCTGAATGCCCTATTTCAACTCTGAGTGGCCTATGTCAAGAGAGTGGGGAAGGAAAAATAATAAGGTGACCTAACAGTTTTCTTAACTGTAACATCAGGATAATAGTAGCACCTAACTTCCAGAATTGTTGTGATGATCAAATGAGATAACATTTTCAAAGTGCTTCTCACTGGTACATAGTACAGTGTAGACGCTTAATTATAAATGTTTATTGATTGATTCTTGTCTTATTCTATCCTGGAACCTCTCTTGACCCCCTATATCTAGAATTTTCTAGCTGACTGGAGCCTACTTGCCTCTTGACAGGAGAGGTGGGGAACTAAATAGATCTTCTGAGTGGGATCCTGAAGAGGTCTAGGACTTTTGGGGTGCTGCTGGAACCCCAAGATCATGGTACTGGGCCCTGCCTGAAAGAATTCAACTCAAATCTTCTTCAGCTAGAGGAAAAGTTTATTAGTGATAAAACACATAGGCCAGGTGATGCCCATAAGGACGAGTGGGCATGAGAAAGTCTCAGCCTTTTGGGTGTGAGATTCTCAGCCCCGAATGGGGGCCAGGGTAGATCTCATATACTTTGGGTGACCAGGGAAGGGTCTGGGAAAATGGTCTGGGAAAAGGGTCTGGGAAAATGGTCTGGGTGAGAATTCTGATTGGAATATGTAAGAGATTGAATAGACAATGGAATAGATAATGAAGGAACTGGGAGGCATCTGAATGAGATTAAACAAGTGGAGCTAGGGCTTTCAAAGGGAAATAAGGGGCTGGGGCATGTAGACAAATGGGAGCCAGATTCCCTTTAGGTCAAGGGGCAAAGACCTTGGCTTGGATCACACCCAGTCCCTTTAATAAAACTAGTTAGCATTTATATAGTACTTTAAGGTTTGCAAAGATCTTTACATACATACAAACAAATGTTAACTCATAGCAACCCTGTGTGGTAAGTATGATTATGATCCCCATTATACGGATGAAGAAACTGAAGCATGGAGAAATTAAGTAATTTGTTTAGGGGCATACACCTAGCAAAAGTCTAAGGCAGGATTTGAACTCAAGTTTTCCTCTCTCCAGGTCCTAGACTCTATCCCGCATGCCACCTAGCTGTCTCTAAAATATCTGGACTTTTTATGTATCACTGAACTTCCTTAATACATGGAATGATATAAGACCTAAGAGTCTCACTCCACAAAATAGAGTTTGATATTATGATGTGTCAGAGAACACCCTCTCACAAGACTACCTCATCATACCATGATTCATTGACTATATAATATTCCAGGCTTTCTAAGGTCCCTTTCCTACACCACTCCCTAACCTGGTTTGGAGGTTGGTTCTTCCATACTCTCTTTCTTTTATTGCATGGTCTCTCTTTCCATGTTCCCAGGCGGGGAGTGTCTTGAATTCACTAAATAAAGGGCCTATTGTTTTCATTACAGATTAACCAATCTAATTCTGCAGTGGAGTCATTGTCAGTCCCAGAAAAAGGCCTCAATACCTGGATTGCAATAGCTTCCCAATTGATCTCTGTGCTTCCAATTTCTTTTCTTTCTAATCCATCCTCAAATATAGCTAATAAAATAATCTGCCTAAAGCACAAGTCTGGACTCCTCCTTTACTGGTCAAGCTGTAAACTTGATTGGCTTTCTATTGCCTCTTTGGATAAACTAAAAACCCCTCTGAAATTTAAAGCCTTACTTAGGCTGGCTCCAACTTACCCTTCCAGGCTTATTTAGCATTATTCCCCTTTGAGAATGCTCTTTTTGTCAAATTTGTTCTTTCTTCAACTGGACTTCTGTGTATTTGCATGGACCGTCCCACCACTCCTATTCCCACCCCTACTCCCTCTTTACTTGTACCTCCTACAATCCTTAGCTTCCTCTGGTGTTTCCCTTACCCTTCAAGCCTTTCTTAATCCTTCTAATTGTTCTCTCTCCTTGCTCAAATTAGATTTCATTTTCTTAAGTGTATAAATGTTTTATCCTCCCAATAAAATGTAAGCTTCTTGAGGGTAGAGGTTGATTTTGTTGTTGTTGCACTTTGTAAGGGTTTAATAAATGCTTCTTGAAATAAAGGCTCCACTTCTCCTTGTCACATCCTGAGTCAGAGAGTCAGGAGATTTAGCTAGTAATTGGAACACTGAACTCTCAGCATCAGAGATGCCAACAGCAAAAGGCTGTGTGCTTTACACCCAAGATGGGCTATAATCTACTTGGGGAGAAATTTCCAAATCTCCTGGTATGATAGGATACTCCCAAGAATCATTATTTCCAAGTTTTGGGATGTTGGTTTGCAAGGAAATTTCATCTGGGTTTTCTCATTACCATATTTATTGTTATTGCATTTTTTTGGTAACTCAGCTGAATCTAGCATAAACTCATTATAATAGTATGGGCCCCGATGGCCAAGTAGATTACAATATTGTACTGTTGGGACAGAAATTGCCTGGTCGTGTGGCAACTGTCTAGAAGTACTGCCTTAATAATTGCCAAAATATGATGTATCCCTGGTTCTATAGTCCAACAAAAGTGTATGTGAAACCACCCCAAATTGCTGAGATGATGTCAGTGGCCTTGCAGCCAGAGCCCCTGCCCAACCCTTGGAGGGAGACAGCACAGACAGGGAGGAAGTCAGCAGCCCTGCCTTTATATCCCCAGGTAATTTGGACACCCCTACAGGATTCTCAGTGCATCCCAAGGATGGACACAAACACAAACAGGAAAGTTCTGTTACTGTTTCAGTAAGAGAGCTTGCTCAAAGTTTTGCCAGGATGCTTTATATCTCTAAAGGAATTGGCCAGAGAGTTCGGAGTTAGGCAGATAGGTCTGAGCAGTTCCATCATAAAAGGCAGCAGAGAGGCTCCCAGCAGCAGAGGTTTCAGGAAGCTTTGCTGCTCTAGCATTGCTACTCCTTTGTCCTGCAGATTCCCTGGCCACCACTTTAGACTACTTGTAATATGGTTGACAGCTTTCCACCCTTGGCTAGATACCTGGCTTAGTCATGAACTGGACTAATCAGAATTGCCTTATGATCCCCTTGTGGCTGCCCTGCAGTGACCTAGACTAGTGACCCTGAGAGTGCTTGATCCTTTAGGGCCCAACCCTGAGTCACAGGTGCAAAGGATTATAGGAGGCACTGGTGGATGGAAGCATCTTTGTGCTTAAGAATAACTCATTGACCCCTAGCTGTGAGCATGCACAGCCCCACTTGATGTCAGTGATAGAGATCAAGTTTTCATTTTTTTGCTACTTGTAGTAGCTCTACTATGTGCTCCACTCTGGCTCCCATTCTTTTTAATAGTATATTCCTTATTGGACACTGATTTGCCCTGACTTCCTCCTTCTTCTGACACTTGAGATAGGAAGAGCATTGATTTGGAACTAGAAGCGACCTTGCAGGTCATCCAGTTCAAGCTCTTCATTTTTCAGATGAAGAAACTGAGGCCCACAGAGGTTTAGAGATTTGCCCAAGGTCACACGGGTAATATAATTAGTAGAGGCTAGGTTCAGCTGGTATGATCCTGATTCCAAAAGAACACCTAATTCATCTGTTGTGCCATCTTGTGGCTTGGTGAGGACTACACCTCTGCCATTTTGGGGTCTCTGACTAGTATGCCTAGGAGCAAAAGATGACAAGTGGAATTATTTTACTGTTACTCATTTTTCTCTTTTGCTTTGATTCCTCTGGGAAATCTGAATATTTAGTTTCTTTCTGCATGGGTCCTCCAGATGTTTCCACTAAGTGCCAAAGCTAGGGTAACGCCCTTCTTAATTAGAATCTCACTAATTTGAAATTTTTGAAAAATCTAATTGGACTTAAAATGAAGTTTACTTTTTCACAATGCATTAAAAAAAAGACTATGTTAAGTCACTTAATAGTGTAAAGAAAGCGGGGGTGGACAGTGATTTAACTAAAGAGAAGAAATTGTTTTCAAGCACTTTTGCAACTTCAGGTTACATCTGATCAATTGATATGGGAATTGCAAACTACTCTTATCTGCTCGTTAAAGCAAATCCCCTAAGAATCAGTACTTGGCAATCCTTCTATAACCTAGTTCAGGTTACTGTGTGTACTTGAAAGCAATGAAATTGCAGGCCTTCAAAGTATTCCCTACTTCAGATTTGTCTTCCAAAGAGCAATTTGCCCGAATTAGGGAGACTTTAGTGAAATTTTACTCAATAGAATCAAGTCATCTGTATTATCATTACCTTTACTGATAAAGGACTGTCTTATCCTTTTGGTATTTTTACCAGACATTTATTTTCCATGTTAAGTATTTTCCTTTTGATTATGCAATGCTCCATTAAGAAGTAACTCTGGGAAGGCATGCTGTCCTTACAGTGTTTTGATCTATTGTTATCCATGTTCACTTTGGTCCCCACAAGATCAAAGAGTTTAATTTATGATGGGTAGATGGATCAAGTTCACTCGTCTGCAGCAGACATTGGGCAATGAAAACCTTGGAACAATAGCTCCTTAAATGTACAAATAGTTCAGCAGAGAAACAGCCTTCCTGATAAAGGAAGTTCCCATTTTTCTTTGCCCTGCTGATTTGGGAACTGAATGGTCCTCTCTGACAAGGCCCAGAGGACAGCTGCAGGCTGTCCATCAATCCTCCCTCTCTCCTTCACTGCCAAGTTCAATATCCCCAGGGGGATAACATGACACCACAAGACTCCAAGGCATCGTAAAGCAGGCAGTTGGGGAGAGCAGAGCACACACTCCAAACAGACTCATTTACAGGTCTGCGGCCAATCTGTGTGACTTTGGAGGCTTTCTTCACGCTCACGAGATTTCAAAATGCCTAACATTACCTACCATGAAATGACTTAGCAGAGGCACAGAATGGTGCTCGCTTGAAGCTGGCTGTGGCCAAGGATGGAGAATAAGGAGCAGTGAGAAGAAAGACAAAACAGCTTGGCCAGTACCTGGAATGTCATATGAGCCAGCTTCTTCCAAGTCCAGTCTGTCATGGGCAGAGCAAGTTTTTTCCTTTTTTCTATTTTTTTCATGTTAGCCCTTAGCCTTCTTTAAAAATGAAGAGTATGAAGACTGTCAAGTATTTTCAACAGGAGTGGGCAGATAGATTCAGTGAAAGAAAGAGCAGACTGGAATCTTTATCCAAAATTGAAACCAAACCCTTTTGGAAGTTCAAAGGTTGGTCTGGGAGAGAGTGGGGGGAAATTTCAACAACTCTCTGTTAATTCCTAAGTTATTTTTCAATTTTTCTCCACCTTCTAGGATCCAGGTGCCCATGCAAACCAGAAAAGGGGATGTTCCAGAAATCTGGGGAGAGTCATATAGAGAGACAGAGACAGACAGAGAGTAAGTCAGAGACAAATAGAAACAGAAAGAGAGGGAGGCAGGGGGAAAGAGAGAAACAGAGACAGGAGAAGGCCAGGGAGAAAGACAAGGGAAGAAAGAGTGAAAGAGAATTTGAACCTGATTTCGCCTGAGTGGAAGTGAGCCTCTTCATTTTCCAAGGTTATCCCTGCCCCCCACTTTTTTTTTTGTTCTGACCTATGATTTCATCTGTGTAAGGAACTACCTGAAGCAATGTAGACAGGTGATTCCTGTAACTTATAAACTTATAGAATTGCCTGGAAATGAAGTTTAAATGACTTGTCTGTGGTCACACTAAATGTGTCAGAAACAGGATCTGAACCAGGTTCTCCTAACTTCAAGGCCAGATCTGTATCCACTACACCCCTATATTTGTATCTATTTATTGTTAATGGAGGAGAGTTGGAAAGCATCTCAGAGGCTATTTAGTCCAATGTCTTCATTTTGCAGGTGAGGAAATTGACATCCACAAAGGTTCAGTGGGGACTTGCCCAAGGGATTAATCTTATAGCCTTGAAGCTATTAACACCATGCTCTAACAAGATGACCTAGGTATTCCTAAAAATAGAAAGGATCTTGTCCCTTTGCAAATGTTTTATGACTGATGACAACGGCATGGAGTCTTAGGTAAAGGCTACTTGGGACCTATCATGAGTTGATACAGAAAATGAATAAATTGTATTGGAAAATATCTAAACTCCATGAAGAAGGCCACCAGTATTCCTGATGGACAGCACTGTTAGAGGCCTGGATGTGGTGTGTAGTGACAGTTCAAAGATGTTTCACAAGACAGCAGTTATGAAGCAGGATGTATTTGATCAGGGCTACTTGTGATCATCAGATAAAAGAGGGGTGTGGGGAAGAAATGAACAAATTTAAACAGTTCTGTGCCAGGGTAACATAGAAAGAAGACTTTGTCTTCTCGTATGCTGAGGCTATATATAACCTTCTCCCTCTTGGAAAGGGATGGTGGTAGTGGTGGTCCTGGTAGGGACATCTAGAAATTGTTATTCAAAAGATAAGATCTGCTTTGGTCTGTAAGTCACTTTAAGCCGTCCCTTAGATCCAAAGAACAACAACTAAAGTTGTTTTCAAGTTAATATTAAAAGTAACTGCCTAGCAAACTATTGATAGGGCTATAAATTGGTCCAACTATTCTGGAAAACAATTTGAAATTATGCTTCAAAAAAAAGCAACCAAAGTATCTATACCCTTTGGTCCCTTAGCTGCTAGGCATATATACCTCAAGAAGTCAAATACAGACAGGAAAGTACCATACTCCTGAAATATTCCTTGGTGTACTTTTTGTAGTTGCAAAAAACTAGAAACAAAGTAGATGTCTATCATTTGGGGAATGGCTAAGCAAATTTTGGTATATGAATATAATGGAATGCATTGTACTGTAAGAAATTACACATATAAAGAATTTGGAAAATCAAGAGAAGACTTCTAAAATTCCATGAATTACAGAACCAGAAAAGCATTTTACGCAATGACTGAAACAGTGTAAATGGAAAGAACAAATAAAATTTATATTCACATAATTATAGTGAAGACGCTTAGACCTCCAGAAGAGTTAAGAAAATGTAGTTCTGGGGGCAGCTAGGTGGTGCAGTGGATACAGCTCCAGCCTTGGAGTCAGGAGGGTCTGAATTCAAATATGGCGTCAGACACTTAATATTTACTAGCTGTGTGACCCTGGGCAAGTCATTTAACCCCAACTGCCTCACCAAAAAGCAAAAAAAAAAAAAGAAGAAGAAGTCAAGGACTAAGGTTGTGGAATATTACATATCCTGTCAGATGTGGTCAATGAGTTAGTTAATCTTGTTGAACTTTTCTTTTTATTCTTTTTTGTAACAACCCCTGGAAAAGAGCTAGCTAACTGTTTTTATGGAATTTGTAGTTCTTTCCAGTTCGAAAGAGAGAAAACTAACAGTTTTCAGTCATTTTTTCAGTCATGTCTGACTCCTAATGACCTCATTTGGGGGTTTCTTGGCAGGAATACTGGAGTGGTTTGCCATTTCCTTCTCCAGCTCATTTTACAGATGAGGAAACTGAGACAAACAGGGTTAAGTGACTTACCCAAAATCACACAGCTAGTAAGTGTCTGAGGCCAGATTTGAACTCAGGAAGATGAGTCTTTCTAACTTCAGGCCCAGCACACTATACACCGAGTCACCTAGATCAGCTCTCAAAGGTGTAAGGGGAGGTTTTTCACACATAACTATGGTGAGATGGAGAACTGTTGAGGATGGGAGAGAAGGTAGCAGCTGTCCCACTGTGTTCAATGGCATGAAACTGAAGCAGCAGCTGCTGCTGGCCACATCTGTAGTTCCCTTCTATAAGACCACAAGAGATGACAAATGACCTCTATCTGAACAGACAAGCTGAGAAGTACTTGTGGCTGTGTGTTTTATCATGAGCCCTCTACTCACACAGAAGCAGAAATATGCTCCAGAGAAAGGAGTGAGTGGGCTTTACCCTACTGAGGCTTACTTCCATTTGTGTTTTTTTTTAATTTATTCTGTCAAAAATACATTTGATGGATTTCATGTCATTTATAATAGACACCTAGAGTCAACCTTGTCCTTATGTTGCCTTTGTTTGTGGCATGGAGGCAAAATGGGAGTCCCACAGGAGAAGGGGAACTTTCCTAGCTCAGGGTTCAAAACTCCACCCGAGCTAATTGTTAGAAGGTTTTGCTGGGAGGCAGGGAGAAGGAGAAGAGGCTTAAGCTCAAGTCATTTCATAGCTCTCTTAAGCTCAGGAACACTATGAATTTGGGTCTAAATCTGCTTCGTAGACGTGAGTGCAGGTTCCATTTTAAAGCCTCAACAAGGTACGGCTTTCTAGGTTGAGCATGTGATGTAAAAATAAAAACCACCAATAGAATGAAATAAAATCCCAAACCAAAAGGAATCCCATCCAACTGTCTGCACTTGAAGCTTATCCATCAACACACATATCTTAGAGGACACTTCAAACACAATATAAAGTAAGCCCATAATTGAATGGGAGAATAAGCTAAATTGCCTTTGGGAAATCACTCCTTTGATAACCCTAAGCTTCTTCCTGAAGCAAAGGGGCCATCTTTGTAATACCGATATTCTTCAGTGGTGTCTATCTTCACATCATAGGATACTATAGAGTTCAATGGAAGAATTAAAATTGAGGATCATCCAAAGAGTTGGCACAGAACGTGGGTTAGGAGGCTACCACATGTATATAAATGAGTAAATAAGAAAATGGTAATGAAATTGTCATCACAGAAATTTGTGATTCTCTCTAAAAGATAGGCTGATCATACGTGGTCATATAAGATAGCCTAAAATACTGTATCCATGCAATGTCAAGAAAGAGGGAGGAAACCTCCTAGTAAGCTGAGTGGACCCCTTGTGGTCAACTTATGAGAGATGTGAATAAGAGCTTCATGGAATGGGCATTCATAGAAAGGTTGTGCCCTGCATTGTGAGAAGGAGTATCCATAATAAGGTGATCGCCAACCCCCTGGAATATTAGAATATTAGTGTGAGCATCAAGGAGACATTTTAGGGTAGAAGTATAGTCTTAGAAGTGTTGCACTGATGTAAGAATATTCAAAGAGGGACATTAACAGTATGTTATTTTTTAAAATTATTCTAAACACACATATGTACACCATATACAAAGAAAAGTTCTGTAACAGAACTCCATTTTATACCAAACATCCTCATTTGAAAACCGTCTTGCTTGTTTTTGCTTTTTTTCTGAACCTTCTTTTATTCTTTTTGATGTATTTTAAAAACATCACTTCTGCTAACTATTTCCCCATTTGCTATAAAAACCCCAGACTCAATTCAGAATTCAGTCGAGATTAGGCTCGGTGAATTCCCCGAACAAGTGTTAGCTGGGTCATAAAGAAATCATGGTTGTGGAGTGAGAGAAGAGATACCTTTAATAGCAATTCTCATGAGAATTGGGTGTATTCCCTCATTGGAATCACACCCCTATACAGGAGCAGGGCAAGCGGTTATATAGGATTACTTGGCTTTAACCCCCAACTTGTCCCAATACTCCTGCACATCCCATTTAACATCTGTGTTTGCAATGGAATATCTATTGTTTCTATAGAGTCTGTGAAAACCAATCTTCCCCTCATCTTGTTTACATATTTGTGTAAATCAATAAACCAATAAATCAATTAATCAATTAATCAATAACCTAATCTCCCCCAGTTCTGTTTTCTTGCCAGTTCTGTGGGAACTAAACTGTTAGCACTTCTCACACCTTTAAATTTCCCCTCCAAAAATGTTCATCAATTGAGGAGTGGCCAAACAAGTTGTGGCATGTGATTGTGATGGAATATTAGTGTACTATAAGAAATGATGAGGGAGTCATTTCAGAAAAACATGGCAAGACCTATATGAACTAATGTAAAATGAAGTGAAAAGAACTGATTTCCTCATTTGCAAAACAGGAGAAATAATACCTATAATATTTGCCTTACTAGGTTTTTAGGTTCTAATGAGATAATTTATGTTAGTGGTTCCCAACTTTGTTCTATGAAACCCTTTCAACAACAACAAAAAATGTGTTGTGAATGCCCAGTGTAATTTAATATACTACTCAATATTTTTTTAGATTTATTCATTAAATACTTATGATAAATATAATAACTTTTGCCCAAAAAACTATAAATTACAATTTTCATTATATAATTATATTTTATTTTACCTATAATTATGAAAATTCCAAATGAAAGTTATAAAACTCATTTAAAAATAATCATAAATATTTTATGTAGAACATTCCATAAGAAATAAAAGAATCATTTCAGTAAGATCTCATATGCTTACTATTACCTGAAACACTTCGCCTTAATTTCTTTATTTGACCAATTTTGTTAAACATAAATAATATGCTAACGAAATAAGTTACAACTTGGGAGAGACCTAACATAACTCAATAATAATCAAAGATAAGTTTAATTTAGAATTTGGACCTTTATTTTGAGCAATGATTCACAGTGTTTGGCTCAACACCAGAAAAATACAGTCAATCTGATTCTACATCGAGTTCATTTCTGTATTTTTATTAAAAGGAAGAATATAGTGAAAATTCTTGCTTATGTGGCAGAAAATGGCAGGAGAAGTTTACAAATTCTCATGTAGAGAAATAGAAATTCATTTTTTAGTTGTCTAACCAATCAACGAAAATGAGTATCTATCTATGTTATAAAATATTTACTTTTCGACTGGCTAATAACAAACTGTGTTAAATGATAAATGTACTTAAAGTTCAATTGGGTATGTTGCTTTATTTTTAGCAATATTTATATATAACCTAATTTTTGTAAGGAAAAAAACTTTTCAGATATGACTTTTTTCTCTTTTACCCCTGATACACTGGCTATATTCTCCTAGAAACTCTGCTGAACAACTGACCAGTGTTAGTTCATTTGAAAATCCACCAGGTAAAAGAATAGCAACATAAGCAGAGAATAAATTAAGATCAGAAAATAGACTTAACACTGCAATGAGAGACAATGTAAGATTTATGCCTGCAGATATTTCAAGATGGCTTGTGATGAGCATGCCCAGAGATCACTGTTTTCAAATATCCTGATATTTACGCTGCAAAAAACACAAATGTTCAAAACATCTTGAACATGTGATTAAACAGTGGTGTGTAATTACAGAGTAACAGAGTGGAATGAGGGAGTTACTCTGGTACAGTATACAGAACACAAATGAGAATATGTAAATGTTTGTAACAATTCGTTAGAAATAAGTTTGCACTTGAATGTCAAATGCTTGTGGCACTTTGGAAACAATCCGATGATAGGTTAAGAAAGTACAACTACACAGTGGTCAGAATTTGATGACATTGCTGTACAAACACAAAAATCATTACATACATAATCATGATGATTTAAAATCATTGCTGAAACAAAGCTATAATGCTTCAAATATGCTTATTGTCACAGAGGAAAAACTGTTTGAAACATAATTGGACAATTGTTTACTGCTTAGGGTACAATCAAAGAATTTTTAGCACAAATCCCTTGGGCAATTGTTGTAAACTCTAAAAGGGCTTGCAAATCACTAAATGGGAACCACTGGAATATGTAAAGTTTTATGTAAATGCCAACTGTTATCATTATACTATTCTCCCTCTGCCTTTCAGAGTCATCTGAAGAAATTTCTCAAAGCCTGGGTGTCTCACCAATACTTTCTATGTGAGTTCACTGTTTTGTTTGTTCTGATCATAGCCAGAAACAATTAAACCAATTATCCTTTTCAATTCTCCTGTTTTATCTCTTCAGATTTTGAAAAGCCCTAATAGATCAACAAATTTAGGCAGAGACCCTCCAGTTGATTACAGAAAGCCAAATACCATCTAGTATTTGCTTTTAAATTATTTATTTGGGCTGGATCTGTCATTTCATTGATATTGGGCAGAATTGTCAAACATGTAACCACAACAATCCCGAGTGCAGCCTGAACCACAGTAAAATGTAATTAGGAAATATTTAACAAAATAAATAAAAATACAACAAAACATACATAATATTAATATATGATTTTCCCAGTCAATATGTGGCCCTCAGGGATCCATATGTATAGTTTAGTGGCCTACATTTTTATTTTAATTTGATACCACCAATATAAAGCAATACAAATAAGGACATTCTCTCTAATAATGTAAATCAACATATATTCTGCCACATACAAAATTCAGAAGTTGCTTGGAACACTGAACTTCCACGTTCAGTATCCCACAGCCATTGTGTCAAAGGCAGATCTTGAATACAGGTCTTTCTCACTGGAAGCCAGTTCTCTATCCACTAAGGTGAGCTGCCTCTCTTTGGCTTGTTACCCAATGCAAATATGAGAGATCATTTAGGAATTTGTTTGCCTTACAGCTTATTTGAACTTCCCCAAAATTTACTGTTCACAAAAATGTATGACTAACTCTCTCCTTCATAGTAAATAAATTTAACTCTTTATTAGTATAATAAGAATTTGATATCAAGTCCAGGGCATCTCCTATGCATAATTATGCCTTCATTTTAAGTAGTCTGGGCATGTGCCAAACCCCGTTACACTAGTAATACATGCTTAATGCTTAATTAATTAATTGATAGTAACTCCCATTTATGTAATAATTCCCCTATTTGAAAGGCAATTTCTTCCTTGTTCCTCTAATTTGATCATGTATGACCTTGTATATATATGAAGCCTGTTTTTGTTATGTGGTCTGAGCTCTTAATGTATACCTAATTTCTTCCAGATTGCTTTTCTTTTTCCCCAAAAGGTTTTTTTTGGGGGGGCAATTAGTGAGCTCTTCCTCCCTTTACCTGGGATCTTGGGTTTTTTAAATTCTAGGGTGCGATATTACTTCTGTATAGTGTATACATAATCTGATCCACTGATAACTCTACTTTTTAAGCAGTGGCTAATTATGTTGATGATTACTGTTTTGTGGTATTGTCTGAGATCTAGCTATCCCTGCTCCTTCTGGCATTTTTTTCATTATTACTCTTGAGATACTTAGCCTTTTGTTCATCCACATGAATTCTGTTATTTTTTTTTCTAGCTCTATAAAGTAATCCTTTGGTAGTATAATATGAGTCAACTATGAGGAGCAAGTTCTCAGTGGAAAGAAATCCAGGTTATCAATAGCCACATGAAAAAGTGCTCCAAATCACAAATACTTACATAAAAACAAATTAAAGCAGCTCTGAGGTTTAACCTCACACTCATCATATTGGCAAAGTTGACAAATATAATAATGTCAATTGTTGGAGGGCTATGGGAAACCAGGATTATACTGTTGTTGTGGCTAGGAATTAGTCCAGCCAGTTTGGAAAGTCATTTGGAACTATGCCCCCAAAGTTACTGATTGTTATGCTCTTTGACTCAGAGATACCACTAGTAGGTCTATATCTCAAAGAAATCAAAGAAAGAGGAAGAGGACCCACATGTTGTTGACCAAAAACTGTGTTGACAACAAGAAAAAAAGACTAAAGGGTTACTAACGATCAGTTGGGGACTGGCTTGAACACATTACAGTATATGAATGTAATAGGATACTATTGTGCTAAAATAAATAAGGAAAGGGATGATTTCAGAGAAACCTGGAAAGACTTATATGAAGTGATGCAGAGTGAAAAACCAGAAAAACAATACAATAACAACAACATTGTAACAATGAGTAACTTAGAAAGACTTAAGTTGCAATGACTAATAATGAAGAATGCTACCTACCTCCTGATATGGATAGAATATATGATGGAACAAGATGCAGAATGAGATATATACTTTTGGACATGGTCAATTTATGAGTCTGTTTTGCTTTACTAAGAATATTTTTTACAAGGGTTTTGATTTTCTTTTTTTTCCTTTTCAATGGAGAACAGAGAGAGAGAGAGAGAGAGAGAGAGAGAGAGAGAGAGAGAGAGAGAGAGAGAGAGAGAAACAAAGTCTTGGGAGGTGCAATGGATAGAGCTGGAGCTAAAGTCAGGAAGACTTGAGTTCAAATCTAGCCTTAGACACTTGTTAGCTGTGTGACCTTGGGCAACTCACTTAATTTCTGTCTGCAGCCTCAGTTCCTCAATTGTAAAATGGGGATAATAACACCTTCCTCACAAGATTGTTGTGAGGATCAAATAAGACAATAGTTGTAGACTGCTTAGAACAGTGCCTGGTGCACAGCAGGCACTTAGTAAATGCTTATTTCCTGCTTCCTTCCTTTTTCCTATTAATTGAAAAAAATTAATTTTAAAAACAATCAGCCCTCCACATTTGACTGAAGGACTGATTTCTTACAATCATTCACTTTCTTTTTATAACACCTTAAAGTTTGAAAAATACCTTCCTGAAAAAAAAACCTTATGAACTAGGTAGTTGGAAAAATCACTGTACCCATTTGACAGATGAGGAAACTGAAGCAGAAAGTGCCTATGTGGCTCACCCCACTGAATCACACATCTAGTAAGTATAGAAACCACAACTTTAAATGCAGATCTTTTGGATTCTAAAGCTAGCACCTTCCCACTCATCCACATTGCCTTTCAGAACTATTGTAGAAGAGTCTTGAAACCTTTCATTTCACATCCTTCCCGTACCCCAATTTTCTTTGGAGTTTAAATCTCTTCCAACATTCTTTGTTTTCAAGATTCGCTTCACTTTTACAACCCAGCATTTAGATCATGGGATCGTAGATTTAGAACTATAAGTAATTGCTGAGGTCATGTAGGCTAATCCATTCTCATTTTATAGATGAAGAAACTGAGGCCCAAAGAGGTTAAATGACTTACCTAACTGCAGTGTTAAAAGCTGGCTTTGAAACCAGGAGTTCTTACTCTAGAGCTAGTGGTCCCATGGATACTACACTTTACCTTCTTGTTTATAAATAACAGTTAGATGCCAAACTCTACAGAAGAGAACAAAGCAATGGACCATGAGATGTGGAGCCAGATTAGAAAAATAATTTTTGCATTGAGGTGGGTTTTTTTTAAATCTCAAACATTAGAGTTCCCATTGACTGAAATAGGCAGCGTCATGCTCCAGTCTTAGGGTGACTCATAGATGATGCAGCTGGCGATTGTCTGCTCTGAGGTAATTGAATTAAATGAGTGTTTTAAGATGCTTAGTCTATTAAAACACACACAAACACACACTATGTATACTTCCTCTCCCCAGAGTTGAGCCTTATTGTTCACCATGAGGCATATAAAAGTCCCATTTAGAGAATCAGTTGTTTCCCATTTGGCTTTTCAGTCAATGAAGTTCAAGAAATACATTATATTCTTTGACCTAGTGTATATTTATAAAGAAAACTCAGTATCAATCTGAATTATAGAATTGTCTTACTAAGTATCTCAACATATAAGTGGATTTTTGTTTAGCTGTTAAAAAACAAAGACAGAAAATATCTTAAAAAGTTGGAACTGAGAGGTGATCATTTGATCGTTAAATCACAGAAGAAAATACAGAGCTCAAAACTCCACCATTAGTTATGGGGCTTAATGTGGGAAGTAGCAGAGGAGGAGGAGGAGAGAGAAGCATCTAGTGTTTCTTTTTATCTACTCCTGTTCTAGAGGTATCACAGGCTTTAGTCACACACAGAAACACCCCAGAAAGTGTGAGAACATCCTGGTGTGAAACTTCCCTGAAGAGTGCTGTACTCCCTCCCTTCCCCTCTGGCTATTATTTCCCCACCTCCACCTCCTCACATAAGCCATAGAACACTGGTAGGAATCAAGAAGGAGGGAGTAGATGGAAAGATCACAATAACTCACACCAAATCCTTGCGCCATTACCCTGTGTCCCAGCCCCTAACGTAATTTTTGAGGAACAGTCAACTTCCAAATTGTTTTCCAGAATGTTTAGACCAATCCATAGTTCTACTAACTGTCTAGATTGGTCTGCCTGTCTTCCCATAGCCTCCTCAACACTGACTGTTGCCATCATATTTGAGTTTGGTAAGTGGAAGGTAAAATCTCAGTTATTTGAATGACCATTCTCTTGTTAGTGATTTGGTACAATTTTCCATATGACTGCTGATCATTTGCATTTCTTCTTTTCAAAACTGATCACATCCCTGAGCAGACAGCTTATTCAGTGTAAAAATGTCTAAATATGAATTTTGGAGGTGAAATAATAAGATTAATTTATTTTAAATAAATGAGATATAAAGTGCCAGAAAAGATTAAATGAGCAAAATTGGATAACATTGGGGTGGCAGTGAAAAGAATACTGGACTTTAGTTAGAAGACCTGATTCAAGTCCAGATTCCCTTGGGTAAGTCACTAATTATACTCTCCCTGAAACTCACTTTAATAATCTTTGGATTGAAAGATTTCTTTGGTTCTGGCAGCAAATCTATGAAGCTTGAACTTGATTAAGAAATTGTGGCAAGATGAAAAAAGTGGACAAGGTTAAGTATCTAACCACTGTAAAAATTGAAGTA
The DNA here is from genome assembly GCF_003287225.1 of Phascolarctos cinereus. Classification (NCBI taxonomy): domain Eukaryota; kingdom Metazoa; phylum Chordata; class Mammalia; order Diprotodontia; family Phascolarctidae; genus Phascolarctos; species Phascolarctos cinereus. The sequence continues at coordinate 134,101,729 of NW_027555736.1, forward strand.
TTTGAAGCTAAAGGGAGTCAGTATAGTGTCTAAAGAGAGCTGGCCTCAAAGCCATAAAGGCCTGGCTTCAAGTGCCATGTCTTCCCCAAATTAGCTATGTGATCACAGACAAATAGCCTAACGCCCCAGTGCCTAACCTAACTTTCTAAGTTGCACAAAGGGTGGCAATCTGCTTTGATAAAGAGAGTTTGCTCACGTAAGAGCTCTCTATATCAATGAAATCACAGGTGTAATCTCTCTCTCTATTTCAGATTACAAAAAAATGGTGGAGAAAAAAACATGCAGCATACTTGATACAAAAAACTAAGACAGCTCATGAGATAAATTAAGAACATTAGTAAACCACCCCCAAATTAATTGAAAATGATAAATTCTTTGGATGGAATTGCAGATGCAGTGGTTAGATGCCCAAAATGTTCGTTTTCAACCTTGACTGGAACTAATTTCATCTCTTCTTCACTAAAAATGAGAGTATATACAGAATATTTTATTCCAAGATATTCTTTGTGTTTCATCCTAGGGCCTCTTCTATTCTTTCTCTCAGTGATCTTATCTACTCACGGGGCTTCTTATCTAAGCACGTGACTTTCAGTTTATCTCTACTCTCAACCTCTCCCAGAGGAGAGTATCATGTTTCCAACTGCCAGTGGATATCTCTATCTGGATGTTTTTTTGATGCCTCAAATTCACTATGTCTAAACCTGTACTTCCTCACCCTCCAAAACACTGATCCTCCCCTGAACTTCTCTACTTAGTGGGAATTGGTACCACCAACCTCCTGGTCACCTAGTTTTGGGACCTTATAGTCTCTTTTCAGCCTTCCTTACCCCTTGATACATCCAATCAGTTGCCAAGTCCTGACATTTCAGGCTTCCCAACATATTTCATGTTAGGCTGTCTCCTCTCTACTCTCACCTCACTCATTCTAGTACAAACCTTCTATTACTCTTACCAAACTATTGTAATACTCTCTCTCTCTCTCTCTCTCTCTCTCTCTCTCTCTCTCTCTCTCTCTCTCTCTCTCTCTCTCTCTCTCTCTCTTCATTGTCTAGACAATGGGGTTAAGTGATTTGCCCGGGGTTAAGTGATTTGCCCAGGGTCATACAGCTAGTAAGTGTCAAGTGTTTGGTCCCAGGCTGGATTTGAACTCAGGTCCTCCTGACTTGAGGGCCGGTGCTCTATCCACCTAGCTGCCTCTCTTGACTAGAGTCACTGCCCCAAGTCTATGCCTTCTTTATTCCATTCTTCTCATGGATGGAGAGTAATCTCCTTAATACACAGTCTAGGATCATGTCACTCCTCTACTTAAAAAAAAAAGTTTCCAGGCAGCTAGGTGGCATAGTAGATAGAACAACAACACTGGAGTCAGGAGGACCTGAGTTCAAATCCAGCCTCAGACACATAATACTTCCTAGCTGTGTGACTCTGGGTAAGTCACTTAACCCCAATTGCCTCACTTAAAAAAAAATTCCCTGGGATGTACATTTTGCTCTAGTGGACTTATGTTGGACTGTGAATCAGAAAGATCTGGGATCAGTTCCTGTCTCTGATTTATAAACTGTATGACCATGGGCGGGTCACCTAACTTCAATGAACCTCAGTTTCCTCATCTGCAAAATGAGGCTAATAGTGCCTTCTTTGCAGAGTTGTCATGAAGTTAAATTGCAACTACATCTTGAAAGAGTTTTGAAAACTTTAAAAGCATTATGTAAACATTAGCTTTTTTTCCACAACCTTCAGCAGTTGACATTACATACAGAAAAAAAAACAATTTAGTAGCCCTGATATGCAAGGTCCTCTACAATATAATTTCAATCTATCTGTTCAGTCTTATCTAACATTACTCCCCTTCACAGACTTAACATTCTAGCTTGGACCATTTTCTCTCTCCCCCTTTTTTTGTATTGCTCTTTACTGTGGCTTATGGCTTGGTTCATGCTATTCTCCAAGCTTGGCATGGACCCCTTTCTTATCTCCATCTGTTTGTTTCTCACTTTCATCAAGCACCGACCCAGATACCTAACTCCTCCAGAAAGCCTTCAGTGATCTCACTACTCCATTAGGTGAAAACGACTTTTCCCTCTCCTTCTTCAATTTGTTTTTCAAAATACTTTGCCTGATTCTCTCCTTTAAACTTTACTTCACTCTTCCTTGTATCATAGTTCTTTGATACTTGGCCTACTCTGTATTAGTCTGCATAGTGTACTTCTTTTTTTGGGGGGGGGAGCAATTAGGGTTAATTGACTTGCCCAGGGTCACACAGCTAGTAAGTGTCAAGTGTTTGGTCTGAGGCCAGATTTGAACTCAGGTCCTCCTGACTTGAGGGCCGGTGCTCTATCCACTGCACCACCTAGCTGCCCCTGTATATTGTACTTTTTTTATTTTTTTTAATTTTTAAATTTTTTAGGCAATTGGAGTTAAGTGACTTGCCCAGGGTCACACAGCTAGTAAATGTTAAGTGTTTGGTCTGAGACCTGATTTGAACTCAGGTTCTCCTGACTTCAGGGCGGTGCTCTATCTATTGTGCCCCTTAGCTGCCCCCCTGTATATTGTACTTCTTAAGAGCAGAGATTGTATCATATCTCTCTTTGAGACTAATGCAGAGTCATGCACACAGTAGGTGGTTAATAAATGCTTATTGGATTCAATTGAACCATTAAAAGTATTCATTTTAGTCCCCTTTGCCCCCATACACCTCTTTAATGCCTGGATAGGAAGTTCCTTGAGAATAAGGACTAGAGCCTGAGGTTTCATCATTGTATCATGAGCTCCCAACTTTCTTAAAGTTTGTTAAACTAATTAGCTAGTAGGAAAAGGAGGGAAAAAAGTAGGGATTTAAAATGAGTAGCATACAATACCCACCCCTCTTAACAGCACTTTGCAAATTCAGTCTTTTCAATCAATCAATAGTGTCTATCAAGTATCTACTATATGCCAGGCACTGGGCTAGATTCTAGGGATACAAAGACTAAATGTCAGTCTCTGCTCTGTTTCACCTCCTTCTCCTATGAGTCCTAACCCTGAACCTTCTAGTTGCTTATGCTCCCTTCATCTCCCCATGAAATTACTTAATGTTTACTATTTATAAAAAAAAATGTAATGTACTTATCTGTGTTCACTTAGCTTGTCTTCTATGGAATGTATGCTTGGTAAAGACAGAGGCTGTTTAATTTTTTTTCTTTGCATCCCAGACAAGCAGCAGTTCCTGGCACATATCATATCATTTAATAAATGCTCATGGAATGAATAATTACTGATAAGCAGCAAAATCTCCTTACCATTTTTGACCAAAATATTTGATTCAATGGTCCTATGTAGATAAATCATTAGTCTATAGCTCTCACAGAGATTATATTTCTAGGCATTATAAACCTGCATATGTAATATTTTAGAACTGTCTGCCAAGAGAGGGATGGTGGTTAAATAAATCCTTAATACACATAAAATAGCTGGATAATAACTGGGAGGAAATGTTACTTATTTAGCTCCAGTCAAACCTCGTTTGTCATAGAAGCTAGAACTGGAAGAGACTTTGGAATACCCTCATTTTGTGAATAAAAAATCAAAATAAAAGGTTCCTATTCTAAAAGATTTGTCCAAGGTCATCCAGCAGAGAAATGTTCAAATCCAGGTCTTCTAGCTAAAGCTGTACCAGCCCTTAATGGCAGGATCAGGAGTTCATACTTTCTTTTTTAGGTAATGGGAAGCTTCTGAAGGTTTTTTTAGTAGAAGAGTTCCTTTATTGTAGCAGCCATTAAGATTACTTGGGTAACAGAGGGAGTAATAAATTGGAGAGGTTATATACTGAAGGCAAGAAAACAAGAGTAGCTAGGTAAGAAGAAGTGAAGGATTGAATTAGAGTGATTAAAATGAGAATGGAGAAGAGGGACTAGCCAGGAGAGATATTACAAAGTTGACATTTGGCAACTAACTGGATGTGCAAGATGAGGGAGAGACAGGAATTAAAGATGACTCCAAGGTTTGAGGCTATGTGACTAAGAGGATGAATAGAGGGATTCATGGGAGAAGAAGATTTCACTGGAAAAGTAGAGTGGAAAATCTGGAGTCCTAGAATCTAGGTTCAAACCCAGATCTATTGCTTATTACCTTTGTGACATAGGCAAGTCACTTTTTTTCCCTCTCTGACTCAGTTTCCTCATCTACAACATGAGAAGTTTGAAGTAGATAATCCCTAAAGTCACTTCCAGTGACTCTGAGTTCTGTTCTAAGCATAATGTGTTTGAGGCTAGACATCTAAGTAACAATAGCCAGGAGGGAGTTGAAAATATGGAACCAAAGCTGTAGTTGTTTCTTCCCTCTGGATTCTTTGTCTCCTTTTCATATTAGAAGGCTTGTGGCATACTTACTTTTCAGGGGCAGCTGGGTGGCACAGTGGATAAAGTATTGAGGCTTGGAATCAGGAAGATTCATCTTCATGAGTTCAAATATGGCCCCACTCTTGCTAGCTGTGTGACTCTGGGCAAATAACTTAACCCTGTTTGCCTCAGATCCTCATCTGTAAAATGAGCTGGAGAAGGAAATGGCAAACCACTCCATTATCTTTGCCAAGAAAACTCCAAAATGGGGTCATGAAGAGTCGGACACAACTGAAATGACTAAACAACAACAAAACATGTACTTTTCATTGTCTTGGCATCGTTTCTTACTCAAGCTTTCCAATTTAGTTCATCATTTTTCCCCCCAGCATCTGATTAATCCAGAATGCCAACTCAAAGGACAATAAATCATTATCCAGTAGATATCCTGCTGGACCCTCTTCAATAAAAAGACAATGTTAACTCTTTTTTAGGGGTGAGCATAGGATACTCTTTCTTCTTTGTGACTACTTGCTAGGATTCTTAACCTTTTTTTGTGTGTTATAGACCCCTTTGACAGTCTGGCAAAATATTAGAGACAATACAAAGTAATCTCAGAGGGAATGTACCAGCAGCTAGGGAGACTAGGAATGGGCTCTTGTAGAAGGTGAAATTTTAGCTGAGCATTGAAGGAAGACAGGGAGGCAAGGAGGAAGAGGGGAAGAATAAGAGCATTCCATTCATGGGGGGGGACAGCTATCAAGAAGACATTGAATTGTAAGATGGAGTGTTGTGTGTGTAGTAGGTTAGTCTTGTCTAGATCATAGAACACATGGAGAAGAGTAAAGTGTAAGAAAAATGGAAAGATTGAAAAAAGACCATTAACCCTGTCAACAGCTACGTGAAAAAATGCTCCCAATCAATAATAATTAGAGAAATGTAAATTAAAATAACTCTGTTACTAGCTGTATGACCCTGAGCAAATTACTTAACCCTGATTGCCATCGAAACAAAACAAAACAAAATGTAGTAATAACTCTGAGGTTACACCTCATATCCATCAGACTGGCAATGACAAAAAAAGAAAAATGAAAAATGCTGGAGGGACTATGGGAACACAGGCTCATTAATGCATTGTTAGTGGAGCTGTGAATCAATCCAACTATCCTGGAAGGTAATTTGGAATTATGCCCCAAAAGTTACTAAACAAAAAGTTACTAAGTTTAGCAAACTAAACAGTTTACTAAGATGTAAGAAATTAAGAAAGAGCCAGTTACAGAGAAACTTAAGAAGGTTTGTATGAACTGATGCAGAGTAAGTAACAGAACCAGAAAAATAGTTTATACTATATTGTATCAATTATATAATTATTATGAAAATGAACTATTCTGAAAAACTCAAGAACCCTGCTCAATGCAATGATCAACCAAAATTCCGAAGGATTGATGAGGAAGCATGCTACCCACTTTCTGACAGAGAGGCGATGGAGTCAAGATACAAAATGAGACATACATTTTTGGACATGGCCAATTTGGGAATTAGTTTTGTTTGACTGTAAATTTGTTGTGAGGGTTTGGTTTTTCTTTTTTTCCCTTTCTTTTCTCTATATGTGTATGAAGGGGGAGAAATACTAATTGAAATAAAATAAGATTATGAGATTGTTTCAAAAGCTATTATGTGTGGCAACTAAGAGTTTGCGTATAAATTTTGAGAAAGCAGTTTCTTTCAAAGTTGAATAAGGAGATCAGAAGTCAAATTGCAAGTAATGGAGGCACTGAGGATAGACAGATTCCTAAAAAGGAGTTTAGTCACAAATAAGAGAAGAAATATAGGAAGATAGCTAGTAGAGATGAATGGATCCAGTAAAGATTCTGGTTTTGTTTTTTGTTTTTGTTAAAGACATGGGTATGTTTGCAGGCAACAGGAAATTAACCAGTAAAAAGAAATTGAAGATTATCAAGAAAGTAGAGATGATAGAAATAATCTACTGCAGAAAACGAGGTGGAATGGGATCAAAGGTGTATGTAGAAGGGTTTGCCTTTCCAAGAAGAACCACCCCTTCATGTTATACAACAGCGAAGGAGGGTGTAGTGGGGAAAGTCATCTAAGTGACATGAGATAAAGGGGGAAGAACTCTTAGAAAATGGACTCAGCTTTTTCAGGTAAGTATGAGTTGAGGTTAGCACAATACCTAGTACATAGGCACTATATAAGTGCTTATTCCCTTTTCTTCCCTTCCCTGATGAAAGTGAGTGGCATGAGAAGCTTGAGGAAACATGAAAAGGTTTGGAACAAAAGATCTGGAAAAGGTTTGGATAAAGTATGGAAAAGACTGTGGTGACTGTCATGAGTAAATTAGGGAAGCTGTAAGAGAATTGCCTGGCTACAGTGAGAGCCCAGAGGAGATTATGAAACCTAAATGTGTAGTGGATCCATGCAACACAGTTGATTTCTTCAGTTTCTATTTAGCAGTCCATGAATGAGAGTAAAAGAGGCGGGAGTATTCTGTGATAGAAGGAAGGGGTAAATCAGAGTTGAAAAACCAAATAAACTCAGTTTTCATTTGGTCTTCATTTTTAGTCTATGTACCCCCAAATTAAAACTGGATGAATTCATCTTTCTGATTTTTAAAAATGACTGTATTCAATAAAAATATGGGGTTTGCTGGTAGGTTTTTCTATGTCACCTAAAATGATTTTTAAAATAAATTATTCCTTTTTCAACGAGTTATTCTAGTAAGACTATGGAGGAGCAACTTTCTATATGTTGGCCAAAGGTAGTTTCAAGAAGATTGACTTGTGGGAGAGACTCATAGACCCTCCTCCATTGATAGGCAAAACTGTGAACAACCTCTAGACTCCTTTTTAAAGTGGCTTATTGTGTTTTCCAACCACCAAATCAGTGTATATATTGTCTGACAAATAATGTTCCCTTTACAAAGCCTTATTAAAAGTGACTTTTCTTTTCTTGAAAAACAGGACTGAGCCCCTGAATCCCCACACCATTTCATTTTCCTTCTCCTGGTGCCAGGGGGCTTCTTAAACCTCCACGCCCACATTCAACCAATCTGCTGACCTCAGCTAAGGTGTTAACTGATAACTAAGGTATTAACTGAGACTTGACCTGTGACCCCTCCTATGGTTATCTACATTTTAATAGGCACTTCTCTAAATTGAAGAAGGGGGGGGGGGAAGGCCCAAACTTGAAAGATTCTCCCCCCCCCCATGTTTATCATCCCCATTCCCCCAACCCTCCTACCCAGCGAATATATAAACGAAGAGACTTGGCAAGGCCCTCAGCAGACACAAATTCGGAGTCTATCTTCTTCCTACTTAGGACTTCTCCTGGAGTTGGACACGGACAAGGGCAGCTATTACTATGTAGACTTTTAAGGGATAAGGATTTTCTAATCATGTCTTTCCTAAAAGGCAATAGTAAAACACTGATAAGAGGTTTTCCTTGCTGTCCACTAGGAATAAAAATAAACAACATTTATACCAAACTGTAATTTTATAGCTGCAAAAGGCTAATTCTACTGAGAACTACTCCCCCTTCACTGCCGCCCCTACACTAAAGTGGCCCAGAGAACATGTGAACACAGAAAGGGCAGAAAACCAAATGTGGGTGGTCTGCCTGCCATGCAAACCTTTCCACTCTGGTTACTGTGGGCAAAGCAAAGGAAAGCTGTACTTTATCTCAGTAATGAACTCTGACTGTCCGGGAAAGCATTTATTTTATTTTTACAAAAATTTAACTAGGGGGCTGAGGGAAAGTAGCAGAAGGCAGCAACCCCAAAACAGTTGGTGGGGATGGGGTTGGGAGGATGAAGATAGAAAGGCAAAGGGATAGTTCTGATTTAACCCCCTGCTTCACCCAGAAATGGTAGAGAGGTTTTACCCTGGCTTTCCTCCCTTCTCTTTTCTGAATGTCACTGGGACCCAAAGTCCTGTGGTTGCTGTGGTAACAGGGGCAGGGTACAAGTCTTGTGGTCAAAGAGCATGAGTTCTCCTTGGTTACTAGACCCTAACAACCCTTTTATTCCCTCTGAACCTTAATTCCCTCATCTGTAAAATGGGAATAATAATACCTGCCTTACCCACTTCATGGAGCTGTAGTTGATCAAATGACAGTGTAAGTGAAATTACTTTGCTTATTATGTAAATGTAAGGGATTATCAGGAGTGAGAAATTATTTTCATGATTATGTTATGATGGAAAATGCATTAGTTCTGGAGTCAGAGGCCCTGGGGCCAAATCCATCCTCTGCCACTTAATTCATCTATGACTTGGACATGTCACTTGGCTTCCTGGGCCTCAGTTTCCTTATCTGTAAAACAAAAGGGTTGAACTAAATGGCTGTTAAAGTCCCCTCCTGCTCTAAATCTATTATTTTACAATTATTTTTTGCCACTACACTCAATTTTCCTTTGCAAACAATCCATTGTCCCTACTAGCCCTCTCACAGAACGTGCCCATAGTAGGTTCTTGAAAAATACTTATTGATTGGTTGTCTAGCTTTAAAAGTCAATGTTTATTTGGAGGTGATACAGATCATGTGTCAGTCCTTTCATTTCTACGGTAGCTTAGGAGTTTCTTACCTAGAGTTGGGAATTGCAGCTAGGCCTTGCTCATGAACATGTAATAGGTGAGGGGACTGAAGGAACGCCCATGAGACAACCTAATTTGGAGACAACTTGGGAAGTCATATCTGTGGCATGATTTGAGGGATGTCATGCCTTTCTCCCATCAACCTATTATTATGAATAAAAAGCTATTAATGATTATAGTACAGCCACCTTTTCCAATAGTTCCTTTAGATAAAGACATTATCTTCAAAAAAACCTTGTATCGTAAAATTAAATCCAACTAATATTTACTATGTACCTAACACATCTAGGTAACTAGACACTGTGGGCATATAGATACATGGTCCTTACCCCTGACAACTTAAAAAAATCAAAGAAGGAAGATAAAAGATGGTTTAAATATAAATCATAAGTGTCTAGAAAAGAAGTTTGAAACAAAATACTTCAAGAAATAGAGTACTAGACTTGGAAGCTCCCTCATTAGACTGTAAGTTCCTGGAGGGCAGCCACTGTCTTTTTGCCTTTCTTTGTATCCCCAGGTTTAGTACAGTGCCTAACACGTAGTACATGCTTAACAAACATTTACTGGAAACCAGAAGCTAACCATATCTTTACTAAGTAGGTCAGTTTGTCTCCAACATAGCATGCGTACCAAGAAATAAATCTCAAAATGCAGGCTAAAACAAGATTGAAAGAGCTTTAATATTAAATGCATGGGGAAGGAATCTTAATGAAGAACCCCTGGAGACTTTTGAGCAAGGGTTAGTAGTAGAGTCCAAAATATATGAAATGCACCATTACAACATAAGGCTCAAAGGGAGTTTGAGCAGGTTATTGAGGGTCTAGATTACAGGCATGGGGAACCTGCAGCCTCAAGGCCATATGTGGCCCTCTAGATCCTCAAGTGTGGCCCTTTGACTAAATACAAACTTCATAGAACAAAGCACAAACTTCCCCAGCTCAGGTCTAGGATGTCAGATGAGGGATTTTGTACTTGATTTTATAGGCAGTCAGGAACCCATTACAGGGTTTTGGAAGATTTTGTGAGGGTTTTTTTGCTTATTTTTGTTCATTTGTTAGGTTGTTTTGTTTTTTTTAAAGCAGGGGTATAAAATACAAATCTGTTACTTGGGAGTGGGGGAATGAAGAAAGGTTGGGACCAGCAGCCCTTTCTTAACGTATCTGCACAGATCAGTTTATCAAATGCACCATTGTAACCTCAGAAAGCAGACACCAGGGCTATAAGAAAATGAAACACAACAGGTAAATATTATCGGGATGAAGGAGAAGGCTGTGGGAAAATTTTTAAGTATTAGGATGTTTTCCAAGTCAGACAAGCTTTAGTGAGGCCCTGTAGTGGGGAAATCAAGTGAAGTCAGAGCATAGCATACTAACAGTCTGGAGAGGAAAAGATGGAAGGATTGGGGACTGTAGAAGTCAAACGAGCATCTTCATAATTTTCCCTAATGCCACAGACACACAGGTGCTCATGTTCTACTAGTAGTAAGAAGCCAGCTAGCACTGAGGCTGTTCTAAACCACCTTAATCAGTTTTCAGATGCAAACTGGGTAATGCACGTGGGAACAGAAGCAGCATAAGAGGTAGCTGTAGCATCAGGGAAAGAGAACCGGATGTGTGGGCAAAAGATATAATTCTGCTTAGTTATTTGCCAGCTGTGTGACCTTGACAGACACTCAACCTCTCTGAGCTTCAATTTCCACATCTAGAAAATGGAAATAATATTATCTGTCTTACCAACTTCATAGAGCTATTGTGAAAACCAAATGAGAGTATATAATGTGAAAGCATTTTGCTGTGCTATACCAGTGGAAAGGGTAATTCTGAACAGATCATCTCAGTTTAAATGAAATCCACAGAACATAACGCAAAAGAAATGAATGTAGATGTGGTATAGTGAGTCACACCTTCGTCAAAGACAAAACACAGGATACAGTATATTTGAGGGAGCAAGATCATGGGAAAGAAAACACTAACATACTGGACCACCCAAAAGGCCTGCACCAATTTTCAGCTTTCTATCCTGGCCCTAGTTCCATATCAAATCACTGGTCAGAGTACAGCTTGTTATGTAAGGAACACCAAGGGAAGAGCTGATGCTACATTTGCTGACCCAAGCAGATTGGGAGGCTGATGCCAGAAAGTTGTCTCATAGCTGAATCTCAGGAGCATCTGAGAGATCTGCTGCCATCAGATTTTATCACCAATTTATTTCTTCCCTATGCCTTCAATTAAATACTAAATGCTTCTTATATCATGAACTGGGTCTAGAATTGAGTGAGAAGAAAAGATTGGACTGAATTTTGTTTGGTAAATTCCAAAATGCTTTCAACAATCTTTAAATGCTTGCCCTGGCTATGTAAAATTAAATATATACTTAAAAAAAAAACAAAGCTGAATGCAATAGAGATTCACAGTGTCTTCTTTGTATAAGGAAATGTTAAGGTTTCTTAATATTTGTCTAATTCACAATAACAAAAAGCTTAAAAAGAACAAAAATGCATATCATTGCACACAGTAAGTGTTTAATAAATACTTGCTGACTGACTGATACCACAGACACCCGACTCTTTAACAACATTCTCCCAGTAATACTATACTTAATTCAATTCAACAAGAACTTAGCAAGCATTTAGTATGCTCTGTGTTGGGCACCAAGGATACAAAAATGAAAAATGAACACAATAGCCATTACCCTCAATTCTACTGAGAAGAAATGTGTACAGAAAAGCAAATACAGAACACAGACAAAGTAAATGTGAGTAATTGTTTGGTGTAGGAGGTAGTGCTAACAATTGGGGGAGTAGAGTCTCCCCCAATGAGAGGCCTTCAATAAGGAGCCCACACTTAAGCTGAGCCTTGAATGGAGCTAGGAATTCCAAGAGATAAGGAAGGATGGTGCTCCGGCCATGGGGAAAGCCTATGCGAAGACCCAGCAAGGGAGGGGAAAAAGAAAAGTCTTGAAAGGGTAATAGCAAGTAAGACAGTTGGCACAAATATAGAGGGCACGAAGGAGAGTCATGGGATATAAGTCAAGTCAAATTAAGTCAACAAACATTTATTAAATGTCTGTTGTATGTTAGGCACTGTGCCAGGAATACAAGGAAAGGCAAGAAAACTGTCCCTACTTTCAAGGAGATCACAGTTTAATGAGGACGGGGGTAAGTGATGGTAGGTGTTTAACTTGATCTCTGGAAAGAAAAAAAAATTTACTCATGATATGTGTTTAAGCTTAATCAACATAATTAATATTTTCTCCATCATTTTGTGAAGTCCAATCAACAAAATGATACATCCAGCACCAATTTGTAATGTTTGCAGATTTTGAAGGAATAAATGTTCATACTGAAAAATTAATAATAATAATTAGTATTCACATAGTGTCACTCAGCTAGTAAGAGTTTGGATTTGAACTTGTTTCTTCCTGACTCCAGGCTCAGCGCTCTATTCACTCGGCAACCTAGCTGCCAATCAATTTAACAACTAACCCTGTTCCACACATCAGAACGAGGGAGACAATATGCAAACAACTATATACAAAGAAGATAAATATAGGACAAATTGGAGGCTATCTTGGAGGGAAGGTGCTAGAATTAAGGGTGATGGAAAAAGGCGTCTTAGAGGAGGTGGAATTTTAGGCTGGAGCCAGAGTGTGAAGGGCTTTAAAGGTAAAGCAGAGGGGTTCATATTTTATCCTAGAGGCAATAGATAGCTAGTGAGGTTTCTTGAGTAAGAGAATAACATGGTCAGATCTGGGCTTTAGGAATATCATTTTAGCAACTATGAACAGGATTTATAACTCTAAAACACAACTACCTGGAATGCTATGGTATCACAAGAATTAAAATTATAAACCACTCAGAAAAAAAAATGGAAAGATACAGGTGGGTGTTGGTAGGATGTAACATGTTACCAACTAACAACATTTATGAAAGAAGTTGAGTGAAACCCATAAGATCATAGGATCATGGGTGTGCCCAACTGGCAAAGGATAGAGGTTGGTCATATGGAATGAGAGATAGCAGATAGATGACCCCCGTGGCATGTCTGAGATTGAAGGAGGACAAGAAGCAGGAAGGCTTTCAACTTGATGGATCAAAAATCTGTGACAGATTTATGGGAGGATGTGGGTAAGAATCATACAGAATAAGTAGAGGTGAAGGAATTATGATCTAGATTGGTGGGTGGGACAACTATACTGATAAAATCTTCTATCACTCTAGGTATGAAACTACATGTTCTAATAATCATTTTAAAAAATAAAAGTATTGGACTAGGTTATTTTTACATTCTCTTCTGGAACTAACATGCAATAATGCTAATGGACTAAATGTTAAAGTATGGAGATCTGACTCTGGTAACCCTCTTCCACCTCTTTCCACCTCATATTTTCTTATCCTACCACTCCTTCTCCCTGATACTCAATTACCATACTTCTCACCTGGCCCTGACCTTTCTCTCTCCTTCCCAACCCCAATGCCATAACAAAAAGTCAATAACTCAGTGACAGCAGCAATGGCCACTGCTCTTCCACAAGCCCTACTGGCCAACCAAGACTCGCACTAGGAATGATTTTATATTAGTAACGACTGTAGTCGATCAGCTCTCAGGTCAGTGTAGAGTAGCACATTCAAAATGAGAGAGGCAGGAGATAGGACAAACTATATAGAGCCAATGTGGTGAATGAGGGGGAAGGACCCAATTATATATAGCTCTAAATGAATGGAACAACAAAATAAGAGTTCAGAGTAGTAGTAGCAACCTATGACAAAGTTCATTTTAAATCCACATAACACCATGAGCAGGTATCTAAGCCCAAGGGATTAAATCTTTGCTTCTCTCCAAGGGTGCTTTAAGAGTAAGGAGAAAAACTCACCATTGTTTCCAGACTTTCTTTTTTTGTTTGTTTGTTTTGGTGAGGCAATTGGGTTAAGTGACTTGCCCAGAGTCGCACAGCTAGTGAGTGGTATGTGTCTGAGGGCAGATTTGAACTCAAGTCCTCATGACTCCAGGGCTGCTGCTCTATCTACCACACCACCTAGCTGCCCCTGTTTCCAGACTTTCTCCCAGGACTATTTACATACATATATAAAATACATGTGCACTGATGGATGGATACATACATAAGTAATAATCACCACTACAACAAGCGTCATCATCACCAACAACAATAATAACAGCATTTATATATTTCCTACTGTGTTCCAGGCCCTGTGCTAAGCACTTTACAAATATAATCTCATTTGATCCTCACAACAGCCCTGGGAAATAAGTACTATTGTTGTCCTCATTTTATAGTTGAATGCCTTGGTTCATGTAATATGCATTGTCATCCGCTTTGTTTTCAGTGGTGGATGGTTACCATCTTTTGTATTACTATGGTTTTCCCAGTGCAGCGTTTATAAGATAAGTTCAATTAATATAATCCTCCTCTTCACAGATTTGAACCTTAACGTCATTAGGGATTCCTTTATTTGGACTTTATATAAGCTATCTTTCTTGACAGTGGTAAATTAATTTGGGAAATATACCTCTCCTATTTAACACTTTGTCTGATGGGAATATTCAGCAAATCTTTGAAAACTAGTTATTAACTAGTAGTTTAGGTTGTCTGGAGCATATTGTATATGGACATTAGCCTTTGGAAACTTGATTGTTCTTAATGAACAGTGTCAGCATTTCTATGTCACATTGTTGAGAAGGACACGTCCTGATGCTAAGTATTTTTTCTATAATATCAATAAAAACATTCACACTTAACTAAGGATGAGTGATTGGTCTTTCTTCTGAAACAGTGGTCCTTCTTCTTTAGAGGTAGCCCTTCTCCTGGCTAAAGACAATCTCTTCACTTGTGTCCTTGATCCTATCCCTTTCCCATTTCCTCTAGAAGCTTGATCCACTGATCATTCCCTCTTTCTATAATTTTTAATCTGTCCTTATCTATTTGTTCCATCCCTCTCCCTTTCAAACATATACAGAAATTACCCACTTAAAAAAGAAAACTTTCACTTGATCCTATCTCATATCCCTTTCACAGACAAATTCCTATAAAGAGTTGTTTAAGCTGTGTTCTGGGACAGGCCTGACTCAGATCATCTCATAATTCAGTCTCTGGAATATAATGAAATTAAATACTTATAGACTTAAAGACTTATAGACACTAACACTTAGGGGGAAAAAAGTTTACTTAATACTACTATGGAGAGGATACTTAGCAAGGTTTTAGTATCAGTTCACATAGACACAACTCCCCTCATCTCCCTATGGGAATGCAACTAGTCAGAAGGATGAGTTTGGTCATAATTGTGTTCTGATATGCATGAAAGTGGAACATTCATCAGGTATGAGGAGACTGACTTCTCATGGCTTGCTTTTTTATATGCCCCAGGTTATCAGGAAGTTGTGTCAATCTCTCCATCCCTAGTCCCCTGAATCAGTTAAATTTGAGAGACAGCCTCCTCATCCTCTAGAAAAAATTAGCCTAGAGGTGGGAGGTCTACAGGTATTATGTATTACACATGTTTCCATAATTTTCCAAAAATCAGTTGTGCTGATATTTTTACCTCTTTAAAAATATTCTTGTTATATGGAATGACTCTTTTGGAGAGGAAAGGGGAAGGATCCTGGAGATGATTATGATGATGTATGAAGCAGAAGACATCAATAAAAACCTACTTCAAAAAATAAAGAAAATCTAAGAAGACGACAACAACAAAGAAAAATTTAGCCTCCTCCACATGGCAGGGAGCCTAGAAGATGTTGCTCCTGCCATCCATTGATAGCTCCCATTTCCTCATCTAACACTCTTTTCTTCTTCATCCCTTATAACCTGAGTCCCGCCACTGAAAGATGTTTTAATTGATATATCTGGTGACATTTTCTCAGTCTTTATTCAACATGACTTCTCTGCAGCTTTTGACATTGCTGATCACTCCATCCTCCTGGACATTCTTCCCTCAGCTTCTATGACATTGCTCTTTTCATTTCTCCATCTACTTGTCTGACTGCCCCTCAGTCTCTTTTAGTCTATCATCCTCTTTCTCTCTGTCCTAGGATCTTCTCCTCTCCACATATTTTCTCTCTCTTAGCTACCTCTTTGGTTCCCATGGGGTTCAATTATCATCCCTATGTATGGACAGCAGCATGGTATAATGCACTGCCAGTAATCCTCAAAACCAGGAAAACTTGGGCTCAAATTTCACCTCTAACACATGCCAGCTGTGTGATACTTGCCTCTCAGTATGTTAGTCAACTTTCTAAGACTCTAAGTAGCGGAGGAGGTACAACCTGCATTGCCCTCACCTACCTTTCCACTCTTATTACATATTATTCTCTTCATTTCATGTTTATCATCATTATCGACCATTACCACCACCACCACCTTCATCATCATCATCATCATCATCATCATTGCTACCATTTACATAGCACCTTAAGGTTTAGAAAGCACTTTACACATATTATCTCACTTTTTATCCTCACAACAGTCCTGGGAGGTAAGTGCTATTATTATCTCCATTTTACTGATGTGGAAACTGAGGCAAACAGAGGGTAAGTGAGTTTCACTGGGTCACATAACAAGTAAGTTATAAACACCCTGTTCTAGTCAAACTGACCTACAAGCTGTTCCCACAGATGACAGTACACCTCTCTTCTCCACACCTTTGCAAAGATAGTCCACCATGTCTGTAATGCAGTCTTTCTTTACTTTCATCTTAGAGAATCTCTAGCTGTCTTAAAGAGATGCAGTTCAGTCACCACATTCTACATGAGGCCTTTCCTGATTCCTCCTCTTGTTTGTGCTCTTCCCTTCTTGAAATTATTTTGTATACGTTTATTAATCACCTAATGTGGCAGGCATTTTGTATTTACTTATCTGTGTACATGTGGTATGAATCCAGTTGAGCACAAGTTCCTTAAAGACAGTGACTGCTTCATTTTGTCTTCATATCCTCAACTCTTAGCATGATGTCTAATTCATGTTGTTGTTTAGTCGTGTCCAACTCTCCATGACCCCTTTTGGTGTTTTCTTGGCAAAAATGCTAGAGTGATTTGTCATTTCCTTCTCCAACTAATTTGACAGATGAGGAAACTGAGACAAACAGGTTTAAGTGACTTGCTGAGGGTCACACAATTAGGATGTGTCCAAGGCTGGATTTGAACTCAGGTCCTCCTGACTCCAGGCCTGGTGTTCTATCCACTCCAGCACCTAGATGCTGTCCTCATTTATAGTAGGCATTTGATAAACACTATTGAATTTGTTGAAAGTAACCTTCAGAGTTTCAGGAGAAAAGACAGAATACCTGTGTTGAAACTTTGGGGAAAATGTTATTTTTTTTAAGCAGGGTTTCAACAATTCACAAATACGTTGGGGAAATCCATTTTAGAGTGTTCTCACATGCTAACAGAGTATCCTGCTTCCAACAAAGTGATAGTACTTTGTATTCTATCACCTCCTGATTACTTCCAGGATGAAATATAAAACTTCTCTGTTTGGCATTTAAAGATATTCATGACCTGATGCTTTTCTATATCTTCAGTCTTCTTGCACATACCTTTCTCCCTCCTTTCTTCCTTCCATGGTCTAGTCATTTTGGCCTATTTGCTGCTCTTCTCATGCCAAGCCCCATCTCCTGTCTCTGTACCAGTGGTGAGGAATCTGTGGCCTCAAAGACACATGTGACCTTCTAGGTCCTTGGGTGCAGTCTTTTAACTGAATCCAAGTTTTACAGAACAAATCCTTTTAATAAAGGGATTTATTCTGTGAAGTTTGGATTCAATCAAACGGCCACACTTGAGGACCTAGAGGGCCACATGTGGCCTCGAGTCCACAGATTTCTCACCCCCGATCTGTACCTTTATTACTCATTTTTCCCCATGCCTGGAATATTTCCCTCCCCACCTCTTTCTGTCAGAATTCCTGTCTTATTTCAACACTCAGTTTAAATGCCACCTTCAGCACGAGGCCTTTCTTAGTCTCATCATATGCTAGAGCCTAGATTAACCTGTACCTACTTTGTATGTATCTTGTATATGAATGTAGGGTAGATAGTGTCTCCCTTGTTAGAATGTAAACACTTGAAGAAAGAGATTAGTTTTGGTTTTTCTTTGACTTTTCAATCAAAGTGTCTGGTACATAGTAAATACTTAATAAATGCCTTTTAATTGATTACAATCTGTCAGTAATTAACCTTGTAAACTTTTACATGATCCTTGTAGGTGTTAAGGAAACAGAGGCATTCTAGAAAAAGGGACCATATTTCTACAATCTTTAGAAATAAAACTTCATCGTGTTATAAATCTATGGCAAGGAGCCTTCTGTAGCATCATGCTGGGCCGATAATTTGTCTTCTTAAGTGGAAATAGAGAAGTCTTCTGTATGCCAGGTTCTATTTCCCATTAGTGTAGGGACTATGGCACAAAGACCTTAGGGACCATTTAATCTGATTCTTTCTTTTGCAGATGAAGAAAATGAGGCTTAGATAGGCTAATTAAGCGATCTGGCTAAGATTACATATACAGCAGATCTCATCTGTGTTCCAAGTCAAAGGCTGGAACACCATCAGTCAGGCCCTTTCACAATACTGAGCCAAATGGGGGAATACACTGAGGGTATGTTTTATTGTAACTCTCTCTCTCTCCCTCTCTCTCTCTCTCTCTCTCTCTCTCTCTCTCTCTCTCTCTCTCTCTCTCTCTCTCTCTCTCTCTCTCATTGTGGCACACCTCTGCCACTGTTTAAATAGACTGCTTTGGGATCTACTTCTTAGTCCCCTTGCTAAATGATCATTTGGCAATTAAGGCAGTCAATGTTACTGGGTTAAGTCCAGGATGTTGCAATGAAAACACCTTTCTGGTTTGTAGATAATGTAGCAATCTGGTGTCCTTTCTGTTATAACATTTTTACTCTTGTAGATCATGCAATAGAAGATGAGGAGGAGGAGAGGAAAGGTTCTACTCTGGGAGAGAGCCAACCATTTCTCTCCTTCCCCAGGATGCATGCCAATTCCTCCTTGTTAGAGATTGTTCCCACATTACACCCTCACCCCCCAAAAGGGCTATCCTAACAGCGGAATCCTCTTTCTCTTCCTTTTCCATTCTCCTCTGCCTTCTCTGTCCTCTCAAAAGTCTCCTGATTCTCATTTCTGATAGACCACAGCAGATTCACATGTCATAGGGTTGAAATAAACATGACTGAAGGATATGGAGCATACTAGATATATACAGAGAGAAGGTATAGGTGGCCAGTTCTTGGCCACACTGTCAACAATCTGTGCCAATGTCTCCTACGTCATGCAATCAGATTTCAGATTCTAAACTGGCTTAGTACACCTTTTCTGGGCTATCTTTCTTCAGCAGCAGCACAGCCTTAGGAAAAGCAAACTAATTTTACAAGCAAGACATAATTACAAGGTTGTCAATTGCCACCCCTACATACATGAACAATGTATTGCAAAGCCAATTAAACACATCTTTTAGATTTGGGGAAATTTATTCTTCTCTGTTTTCTTGGATACTCTTGAATTACACATACGTATGTTTCAGTTTTTGATAAATCAAAAGTAATTTCATCAATGTGGATACTGCATCCACTGATTCAGATCCTCCATGATTCTTGCCTACATGTTTTCATAAATCTTCTTGCATTTTTTTTTATATCTTGATGATGACAATGTACCTCCACATGCCTGAAGGAAAGCATGAGACACAGGAAAACTTCTGGTTAAATGCCTAGTTTTGTTAATCCAGGATCCATCCAAAAGTACAAGAAAGTTAATATATATCAATCACCACTGGTCTAAACTATCTTTTGAGGACCTTAGAATTTCACCGTCAGACTCTGCTTTGATACCAGAATTGGATGTCATTACTTCTTACTTTCACACACTTGTATGAATGCTGAATATATGTGGTTGTTATTAACTAATGGGATCTAAAGTCCTCATGTTTAGACAGCCATAGACCTAGGGAAATTATATGCAGCTTTTCCAACCTCCTTTCCCTACTTTTAAAAGGTTCTCTGCTAGATCCAGATACCATTTTTCCATGGTAGGTTGTTGTCCTTCATTCTCAAAGAGGACCAAAATGACATCACTATGTTAAAGTCAATTTACAGTGTGTGCGACTGTGGCTGATCAGACCATCGTGAGCTCAGAATGCTCTACCATAGGTCAGACACAAATAGTACATGTGAACATCTGGGGGTAGATTCTCCCAATTTGTGCATCTTTATGTCTTTTGAACTACTTCAATTCCGCTTTGCTCACAGAGCACAGAACCTTCTCTAATGAGGGCACGCCATGCTGGGTGGTCCTGTGCCAATGTCTCCTACGTCATGCAATCAGCTCCAAAGTTCTTAAGAGAGACCTTGAGAGTGTCCTTGTATTGCTTTTTCTGACCAGCACATGAGTGCTTGCCTTGTGAGTTCTCCATAAAATAGTCTTTTAGGTAAGCACAAGTTTGGCATTTGAACAATGAGGCCAGCCCATTAGAGCTGTACTAGAGTTGCAATAGAGTTTGAATGCTTGTCAGTTCGGTTTGAGAAAGAACCTTAGTGTCTGGTTCCTTATCCTGCCAGGTGATCTTCAGAATCTTCCTAAGACAATTCAAATGGAAATAATTCTGTTTCCTGGCATGACGCTGGTATACTGTCCAGATTTCACAGGCATAGAACAATGAGGTCAGCATAAAAGCTCTGTAGACCTTCAGTTAGGTAGCCAGTCTAATACCTCCTCTTTCCCACACTTTCCTTTGGTGCCTCCCAAATACTGAGCTAGCTCCTGCAATGCATGTGGAAAAAGTACTGAGGTAATCTTTGCCTTTAAGTTCATTGTCTTTGCTCAGGTGCTTTCCTGCTCTTTTTATATTCAAATATATTACTTTGTTTCATATTCCTTGTGGTTGCTCAGTTGTTTCAATCCATCTGACCACATTTGGAGTTTACTTGACAAAGATCTGGAATGGTTTGCCATTTCCTTCTCTAGATCATTTTGCAAATAAGAACTAAAGCAAATGGGGTTAAGTGACTTGCTTAGGATCACAGAGCTAAGTAAGTGTCTAAGGCCAGGTTTCAACTCAGGAAAGTAAGTCTTCCTGACTTCAGACCAGACACTAGCCACTGCACCACCTAGCTACTCCAAAATAATATACTGAAGTCTGAAAAGGGGTTGACCCTTTACAAGGTGGGTTGTTACAATTCATTGTCTTTCTTATTTGCCCTTTATATCATACATATTTGTCAAAGTCTGAAATCCTTATACAGCAAGGAAATAGGGCCTTGTTAAGCCTCTTTCTAGAAAGAGGCCAGCATAAACAAGTTGATATACCAATTGGAAAAGTCTCAGTAGCCCCAGTGAAGTTGGAGAACATTGATGTAGAGAACCTCTCCTTTCCTTCTCAAGGCCTGCCTGCTTTCTCTACAGTCTGGGTCCCCTAGTTCTGGCTTCAGCATGCCAAGTCCTCATCTATCTTAGGTCTAGTCTTGCCAGATTCAACTATTGTTTGTTCATCACTATAAGCTTGATCAGCTCTCTTTAGTCCCTGTGTACTCATTTCCTTTCTCACATCAATCTCAGCTCCTCCCTAATTACCACCCGAAATTTGGGCCTGTAACATTATGGGAAAATGAGTCTTTTCCTGCTATTTACCTTCTCCATTCTGTGTATTCATTACATCACAATTGTTTCTGGATTCTTCTCTTCTTCCAGGCTTCTTGGTCTTCTCTTAATCTTTTGGAGAATTGGATGCATTCCAAATTCCTGCTTCTTACGGATTCTTGGCAAAAAGTACATGTAAATATTCTAGTTGGTTTCCCAATCCAGATATGATGCAATGGCCTTCCAATGCATTGAGCTTACTGCATCAGTGGTAAATGTATTTGCAAACTGCCTGTCAAAAGATGGATAGACTAGATAAATAATCAAGAAAGAGGTACCCCATGAAAGGGGAAACACACCATTGTGACAGTAATTCAACAAACATTTATTAAGCACTTACTATTTGCAAAGCATTGTGTTGAGTTGGGAGAGATACAAAATTTAGCGGAAGAGAAAAGATTGCCCTTGTGGAGTGGCTGGTACAGTGGGATAATATGGTACATATACAAAGAACTATATAGCATGAAATAAATATGATAAGTTCATGAGAGGTATAAGTCAAAGTGTGATGTAAAGCCCAAGGGGAAGAAACATTGCTATTAGCAGAAAGGATCAGGGAAGACTCTATGTTGAAATCTTTGATTTGGGCTTTAAAAGATTGGTAGAAATCTAACAAGCAGGGGGTGTTCCCAGTCTTGAGAACAGTATAAGTAAAGACATAAAAGTGGCAAAATGAAGGGTATGGATTGTAGACAATGAGTAGTCCAGTTTAGGTAGAACACAGAGCACAAAGAGGGGAGTAGAATAAAGGTGGGCTAACCCCAGATTATGAAGAGCCTTGAATGCCAGGCAAAAGAGTTTGAACTTTACTTGAAAGGCAATAAGGAGCCATATAAGGACTTTAAGGAGAAAAGTGGCATTTATATAAAATGGCATTTATATAAAGAAGGTAAATCTGGCAGGAAGTCAGTTTGGAATTGGGAGAAAATGGAAGAAGACCAAAAAAGATGCTCTTCAAAATTGTTGATTCTATAAAAAAGCAAATTTGGGGGGATTAGGTGAGGCACAAAAAGGATGGAACTAGACCTATGATTTCATTGGCAGAAGAAACTCCTAATGAGAAAACTTTTACCATTGGAGGTCAGAAATTACTCTTCAACTCAGTCTTACTGAGATGCCTGGGGCATTATTGTTGTTGTTGTTTGTCCTTCCTTCTCAAAAAGGGCACTGAGAGGTTAAGTGCATCCACAGAGTCACACAGCTGGTTTAGGACTTTCAGAGAAGAGGCTTAAGTCCACCTTCCTGTCTGAGGCTGATTCTGCCTATTATGCCATGCTGCCTCTTACAAGTACCTAGAGGAAGATATTCTATCTTGTCTATGACAATAATACTTATCCTGATGCTTAAAAATTAGTTAGGGCTGAAGGTGGAAGGTAGGTGTGGTACAGAAAATGCCTCATGATTTGGGATACGATAACTAGGTGTACAGTCCAGTGAATAAAGTGTTGAACCTGAAAATCTGAACCTGAAATCTGGCCTCAGACACTTATTAGCTGTGTGATGCTGGACAGGGAACTTAGCAGCTCTGTGCTTCAGTTTCCCCATCTGTAAAATGGGAATAATCAGCAGTAGCAGCAGCATCATTACCTCAGGATTTTTGGAAGGATAAAATGAGATAATTGTAAAGCACTTTGCAAATCTCAAATTTATAAATGTTAGTTATTATTTTTATGGATTCTCAGGTCATATGATACCAGATTATCGGCATGTTTCTGTGATATGGCAAAGTGAAAGCAAATTGTTTTTGGTTTTTGCTGTTTTTTTTCCCAGTTCTTGCTAAGTCAGACCTATAATATTTTTACCTCTCAGGGTTGGTGATGTCTGCTTTCTGAAGCTTTTTCTTTCATTCTTCTATCTGAAATATAAGCATAGTGATAGCATATATGCTCTTCAAAAATCATACATAAATTAAACTTTTGTTCAACAAAGCATGTTTCAGCTTCACTAGGGGAGTTGTGTATTTAAAGGAATCCTGTCAAAAATAATTTCATAAAGCAAATAACCAATCCCTATGTTATCTCTTTGGTAAATCTGGATTTTTGGACATTGGGTTTTCTTAAAGCAGGGCAACTTGTACATTTAAAAACATATCGAGTATATAACCAGTTGCAAGCTGGCATCTTCCTTTGCCTAAACATTTCACATGGATTTATAAGTCAGATTTATTTTAAAGTAATCAGGATTGGGTTTTTTTGGTGGCGGGTGGTGAGAAATTTCCTTCCGCCAGTGCAGATTGGCATCTGCTCTGCAACTTGTAGTCTTAGAAGGTATTGAGACAATGAGAAACTAAATCACTTGTCCAAAATCCCACAGCCGGTTGGCATCTTGACTTCAACAAAGGTCTGCCTGACTGCAAAATCCACTCTCAATCCACCATTCTAAACCACCTTTCAGGCCGTTTGATATCTTTGACATAAGGAGTTCAGTGTGTGTTTGTGTGTTTGTGTGTGTGTGTGTATGTGTGTGTGTGTATTTTCTGGAAGAAAATTTTCTTTAAGCATAGGAGAAGTCATTACACCAATTACCTTTGTAGTGACAGGGGCCTCATGGTGTATATGTTATATGGGCACCTCTGGGGACAGGGGAGTGAAAGATGAGATCTTTGCAGTTTGTTGTGGGATACAGATTTAGAATTTAAAGTTTACCACTGTCTGGGTGACGAAGGTAAAATATCTCCCAGATGGATAAATGAGATGTAATACATATGTTAGACAGGGCCAAGTCTAAAGAATATGATAGAGGCACAGAAACCCCTCTCCATCCACTTATACTTTCATCAGAAATCTCTTAGCTTCCCTTGATCCCTGTTACAAAATTTAACAGACTTATGTGTAAAAAAATTATTTTGCTTAACTAAATCTCTCATATTACCACTTAAGCCAGTTTTTCCCTGCTCTGCCTCTCATGTCCTCAGTGGACCTGGAAAACAGCTGGCTAACATCTTTATTACAATCTTTCATATAATTGGAGCCACTTAATTCATCCCTCAGCCTTTTCTTCTACAGACTAAATAAGTCCAACTTCTTTGATTTTGATTAATCCATAAATAATTTTTGATCAGTCTTTTCCCCTAGATCCTTTCCCTTTCAAAATGTGGGGGCATTGCATAATTTCAAACTAAATGGAATAAAAGAGAATGAGGAGGTAGTTAGAAATTAATAAAGTGAGATAATACAAAATTTTATTACTCTAAGAGCCTCCCCTATTTTTATATTTTACTGCTAAAATGTGTGTTTTGGTGGGGTAAGAACTGTCATATTGTTATTGTCATTGCTCTCTATCCCCAAGAATCATTCCCCTAGTTTTTACAAAAGCATTAAAAGTTCAGCTCTGAGATCTCAACCCCTAGGCTCACCAAGTTTTCAGCAATTCCAGATTTCTGATGCCTTAATGAGGAGAAATTACGTAGAAAGTGGGAAAAATTATTGCATTCCCCCCACAAAATGGGGGTAGGGTGGAGAAGTGGAAATGGTAACTACGTAAGAAGGGATAATGTGTGAGTAAAATACAGCAGCTTGGGGATGACACCAAAGTTTGCCATGCCGAGCGCAATCATCTGAGCAATGTCTATTGACATCAGTGGGAGTGTTTCATGTGGGAATCCAGAGCACTCCCCAACCATGAGCGTTTGTGCTAGATTTAAAACATGACATTTTTCTGGCTATTGCTCTAGAATAGGAATAAGATGGAAGCATTACCACTTTCCATCCCAGAGGCGGGGAAAATTCCAACTTCAAACAATTCAGATATTCAGCAACAGAAAATGCAATGACTTTCAGGCAAGGATGGAATTCAGAAATGCTCAGATGGAAATGTCATAGGCTCTGTTCAAGCCTAGAGAAAAACAGCTTTCTCACAAGAAGGCCTTCTCTATAATAGGTGTTCTTATCTTGGGATCTACAGACTCCCAAGGGGCTCATGGATAGATTTCAGGGGGTCTCTATCATGGGTAGGAAAACAATTGTTATTGTTCAATCATTCAGTCACGTCCAACTCTTTGTGATCCCATGGATTGCAGCACACCAGGCCCCTCTATCCTCTACTGTCTCTTAAAGTCTGTCCAAATGTGTGGCTTTTACAATCCCCTCCTAACTCCAGCTTTATGATCCTATGACATCTTTGTTGTCTATGGCTAGAAAAAGAATGGGTCTGGCATGTAGCAAGAGTGACAGTTTATAAATGAACAGTAAGACTATTGCCCTGATAGTCACAAAATACTAAAAATTCTAAAGCAAGGCTTCCAGCCAATTGGATAGATAATTGATACAAAAAAATAGTGGAAAAATATAGAAAAATACTACTCAGGATGGAAAAGCATGACTAGATTAGGATCTCCACTGTTGAAGAGGGTTGTTATATCTATGAGACATATCTATGAAAAGTCCATTATATCACTGAACATTTTTTGAACCTCAACTATACGTGTACTTGTTCTTAGCTGGCCTGAGTTTTGTGGAATATGGAGATGAAAATGTAATAATATTTTGCCTGCCACTAAGATCCAACAATGAGGCAACATAAGAATCTGTCATGAAGCTGAATAATAGCAAAAGAGCATTACAACTGAGTGCTGAATTGTAATGTACAAGTTATAAGTGTATTTTTAGTAGAAAAGGAGGTCAACCAAAGCTGGGGCAATCGGGGGTGAGCAGCAGGGCTTCTTGTAAGTTCACTATAAACTCATCTGAATTGATTTTCACCAACCATAAAATACATTTCATATTGGAGGATTGTGTAAGACAAAATATATGTCACATAACTTTACAGATCTGTTTTAAAATTTAGCCAGTAAAAGATTGTCAGTAGCTGTTATCAATTGAGGTATGATCCGTCCTTTGTGATGATAAAAAAAAAATAAAGTCTATCCAAGTTCATGTTCATTGTTTCCATGACACTTTCTATTACCTCATCTTCTGCCATCCCCTTTTCCTTTCGCCTTCAATCTTTCCCAACATTAGGATCTTTTCCAATGAGTTCCATCTTCTCGTTATGTGGCCAAAGTATTTAAGCTTCAGCTTCAGTTTTTGACCTTCCAGTGAATAGCCTGAATTAATTCCTTTAAGTATTGACTGATTTGATCTCCTTGCTGTCCAAGGGACTCTCAAAAGTTTTCTCCAGCACCACAATTTGAAAGCTACAGCACTCACCCTCCTTATAGCCCAACTCTTACAGCCATACATTACTACTGGAAAAAGCATAATTTTGACTTCATGGACCTTTGTCAGCTAGGTGATGTCTTTGCCTTTTAGTCTGCTATCCAGATTTGCCGTAGCTAGCCTTCCAAGGAGCAAGTGTCTTTTAATAGCTGTAGTCTTTTAATGGCTGCGGTAGATCACTATATAGTGATCTTGGAGCCCCAAAATAGAAAATCTGATACTGTTTTCATTTTTTTCTCCCTCTACTTACCATGAAGTGATGGAACCAGTTACCAAGATCTTACGTTTGGGGGTTTCTTTTTTTTTCTTTTTGATGTTAAGCTGAAAGCCAGCTTTTACACTCTCCTCTTTCACCCTCATCAAGAAGCTTCTTAATTCCTCTTCACTTTTTGCCATCAGAGTGGTATCATTTGCATATCTGAGACTGTTGATATTTCTCTTACCTACCGTAATTGTAGCTTTTGCTCATCCAGTCTGGCATTTCACATGCTGCATGCTACATATGTGTTAAATAAGTAAAGGGACAATATACAACCTCATCATACTCCTTTTCCAATCTTAAAACAATCAGTTGTTTATTTTACCTAATCTGTAACTGAAATTTTGCATTTCCTTCAATTATTTCAGAAGGGGTCTCTAGACTTCACCAGAGAGCCAAAGGGATTAGTGACATGAAAAAGGTTAGGAACCTCTGACCTATAGAGTTACCCTCAGAAAATGGAAGAGTTGAGGCAGCTAGGTGGTGCAGTGGGCAGAGCAATGGCCCTAGAGTCAGGAGGACCTGAGTTCAAATCCAGCCTCAGACACATAACACTCACTAGTTGTGTGACTCAGGCAAATCACTTAACCCCAATTGCCTCACCCCAAAAAAATGGCAGAGTTGCCCACGTGCCATGTTGGTCTGTGCTTAGCACACTGATATGCAGCTAAAAAATAAAATTTTATATAAAATAACTTGATATTATGCTAGGACCAGTAGTATACATTCCACCACTGTATACATTCCAAGATAAAAGGTAAAGGTATTACAAAAGTAGGAAGACTGAAGAAGTAGGGAAAAGAGGCCCCAGAAGTGACTGAATATAAGTCCCTGAACTTAAGGAGGCAGCATGATACAATGGAAAGAGCACTGGCTCTGGCGTCAGGGTTCAAATCTTGCTTCTAACAATTATTACTTATATAATTGTGGGCTTAACCTATCTGGGCTTCAGTTTCCTCCTCTGTAAAATAAGACTGTACTAGATGACATTTGCAGTTCTTCCTAGATCTATGGTCTTCTGCACATGACAGCTATGTGAGAAGATAAAAGAGCCCTATAATCTGTACTACTTAACCCAGTTAAGAAGCATTCATTAAACTCTTGCAATGTGCTAAACACTATGCTAAGCCCTAGGAGATATGAAGACAAAAATGAAACAGTTACCTTCAAGAAGTTAGAATAACTTTCAGGAAACACCATAGTCATGATGAGTAAATACAAAATCAATGCAAAGTCCGTTTGGGAGTGGGCACTAACTAACACTGGGGGAAGCAGGAAAGGCCTCATGGAGGAGGTGGCACTTGAGGTAAGCCTTGATGGGACCAATGGGCTCCAAAAGGAAGGGTTGAGAAGGGAAAGCATTCTAGACATAGGGAGGTAGTATAGTCTCTACAAGGAGAGATGAAACGTCACATAAGGAAAACATTAAGTTGGCCATTTTGATTAATGATCAGTCGAGAAGAGGAAGGTTAGAGCCAATTTGTGAAGGGCTTTAAGTGTCAAACAGGAATTTATTTTTTATTCTAGAGGCAATGGGGAGCTACTGAAGCTTCTGGAGGAACAGAATTATATAGTCAGACATTGGGCAAAATTCGGGAGCAAAGTAAATAAATATCAATTTGTGGGAAGACCTTTAAGACATTACTATAACGAAGAGAACTTACTCGTTAACCTAGGACCCGGCCTTGCGGTTAGTAGGACTCAGCCTCTAGCTTTGAACTTGGAGGTGTAACCATCCTCAATTCTGCTATAGGAAATATGATTAGTTTGAGTTTTGGTAGAGTCCTTCAGATGACACCCTGGATCCCATAGGCTTTCCGGAGACATAATCATTGTGTACTATAATTAATGTCCTTGAATTCATGCATGTGCTTTGGTTTTTACAGCTGGATTCCCTTTAATTGATGACGCTACTGAAATATTTAAAATATTCCCATAGTACAAAAGTACACACTAAACTGCCTCCATTTTTTTTTTTGGCTTGGTGAGGATCACAACAGGTATGGAAGCTACATATGTGGATGAGTATAATTTTCTTTGACAAATATAGCATTGGTTCATTATGCCCTTTGGTTATATGTTTTCCTTAGGGTTACCATTATTATCAATAAGAAAAGCAATGTCAGACCAAAAATAATTCACGAACCTATGAAGATTCTGGTTTTAGCTGCTTTGTCAAGGGTTCTGTGTGTATGTTAATGCCTAAGGGCATCTGTATCTGTATCTGTATCTGTGTGTCTGTATACAAAATGTTGCAGACAAACCGGGCCTCCCAGTATGGTAATGGAGAGCTAATATTGGTACTACTTTTAAAATCACTCAGGCTTTTCAGGTGTCTGACTTCCATACTAGCTGGGGCATAGGGAGAAATGTAAACATTGATCTGTTATTCAACTTACTACATGAGAGCATTGATTCTGACAAGGCCCCACGTAGCCCCGTGTTCCCTTTTTACCAAGATTAGACACTGATATCCTTCTCCAGTGACACACAATCTGGCAGGTTTGTTTTCCACCAAACAATTGACCACTGTACTAGGGAAGTAGGTAACTCGGTGCCTGTCTTACAGAGGCCAATTCTAGAAACAGAGTAGGAATCTCTGAAGCTTATTCTCAGGGCCTCCATCTCTTGAGTATAATTAGAAAGAGCTGAATTTGTACGCACAACAGCCCAAGGGTGATTATGTGAGTCCTCCTATAAACTCCACATCAAAAGGCTCCAGGTCAGAACCCACTTCCCCTTAGTCATTCTAAGAAGTTAAATATTCTCAGGTGCCTGTTCTCTGTGTGTTTGTTTTTGTATTTGTTTGTACTTACAAATAAATTGTAGTGCTCACTCCCCTTAATGTTTTCAAAGGTGGAGCAACAATGATAACATGTTGAATAACCCCAGCACAAAAAAACCCCCAAAACACCCACGATATGCCTTGGAAACCAACCACTTGTATAGGTAGTGGGGATTTAGGAAGGGGAAAAAACTTTTCTACTAAGTGACCTTTTAACCAAAATTAAAAGTATCTTTCCATGCCCTCCTGACTGGTGGAAAAGTCCAGCTGGAAATACCACTGGGTTTTCTTTTGTTTAAATTTTGATTCATTCATCCCAAAAGCAATTTACCATTTTGTACACACTTGACAGAACTATATCAGCTGGGTTTTAGCTGACCCCAGGTGGTACTCTTAATCTTGATGTGTATACACATTTAAAAAAAAAAAAAGCAACCTGAAAACAGATGAGTCTAACACAGGATGTGACTATGGAATAAAGTCTTATTTCTTCAATCTCAGTTTTCAAACAATAAGTCCATCATTTCCGTTCCATCATTTTCGTATTTATACATGTTGGGAATTCATAGTGTGCTGAGCATTGAATGAAACAGAAGGCTCAGTTCCTATTTTTAAAGAGTTTGAAATATGTGTGTGAAAAGATAGAATAAAAGACAATTCCCCAGCCCTACGCCCATCACTGCTTACTACCTATGTGACTCAACTTCTTTGGACCTTGTTTTCCTCATTTTTAAAATGAAGGGGATTGTACTAATTGACCTCTGAAGTTCTTTCCAGTTTTGGATCTACAATCTTATGACCCCAAAAGGATATAAATGCCATTATTTCCTACGCTAGATTTGTTCCCACTTTTGTATTTTAATGTTTCAGTGATTCAATGACCCCATCCATGAGAGTACTCCTCCAGTGGTATTTATAGAAACTAACCAACAACTTTTCCTCCCATTTTATTCTTGTCCCTGATTTCCCATAAATTAGGGGTTCTTAACCTGAGGAGATTTTAAGGGGCCTATGAACCTGAATGTGAAAAACAATTACTTTTTTTTTTACTAATAATTTTAATTAATGAAAACATTATTCTACAATAGGTTCCATGGTCTGGGCTTCATCAAACTGCCAAAGGAAAGGATGATACAAAAAAAGTAAAGAACTCCTCCCATAAATCTCTTATAAAGGACCTACACAGTACACTGTTGGCTTTCCTCTACATCTCATGATCTAACATGGTTATATATCTAAAATAGTGATGGCTTGCGCTGCACCATTCATGTTCTTTTGCCAATGAGGCTATGTGGTACTATTTCATTCAGAATGAGGACTATTAAGAAGAATCTTGTAACTCTTTTCTGAGGTTCCGCTTGAACCTTCTAGATCAAGAGTTACAAAACATCTTCCCTGGTTGGCTGTCTTTAGAACAGGAGTGGGGAACTTGCAGCCTCGAGGCCACATATGGTCCGCTAGGTCCTTACATGCAGCCCTTTGACTGGGTTCAGGCCACACGTGGCCTTCAGGCCACAGGCTCCCCACCCTTGTTTTAGAATTCCCCAAACTATATGAGAGCATGGATTTGCACAAAGGCTACATAAATCTCTGTGCCAAATCTACCACTCAGAGTAGCTAACTTGTTTACTACTCCAAGACGGAGAGAAGAAAAGATGAAGGGAGTGGACTAACTGTGCCTGGCATAAAGTGAAAGGAGAAAAATGGGGCAGCCTATCCTTGCGGAAGTTTGCTTAGTAACAAAGGTTCAGTCTCTACAACTCCTTCTGAGAAATATAAGAACATTATATACATATACATTCTTATATTCTTATATATGCATACATTAAACTATGTAGAGAATATAACGAACTCAATTACACAAAGGTACAAATGAATGATAAGGCTTATAGTTTTGGCTTCTGGGACTATTTATATTCTAATTTAAGAAAAGAGTTTAAGACAAAGAAATACACACATAGATTCAGTATTCCAGAGATTAGCCAATTAATAGGAGAGGTATTTGGCAGAATTTTGGTGTGGGGGGGGGAGGGATGATTTCCAGCACCTCTGAAATAAGACCACTTCAGTAAAGCACTTAGTCTATCTATACTAGTTGGGCATGCTCTGACTATATGTGTTTGTGTTTGTATACTACTCCTCTTTTGGACTAGGAAGCATGCCTTGGAAGCTTATACCAATGAAATCTTACCATTAAATATCTCCTTTATTGAGGTAGGGAAAAGGGAGATGAGGGAATGGGGAAGAGTGGGGAGAGGTGACCTGAGATCCTTTCCAGCTCCCTTTCCTATGATTCCCCCAGACAAAAGGGCAATTTATTTCATTAGACAGCTAACACCCTGAACTCTAATTTAAGCATTCAGGCCAAGTTCTCTAGCATTGTTAATTAAGTTGGCTGTTAAATGTGCACATGCAGCATTCAGCAGGTTAATTACATGTGCAAAAATATTTTTGGGCCAACAGCATCCTGTTGGCTCCTGTGTATGCAGTTAAGGGACCTATTGTGAATATTGGGTCCCTTGTGTCTGAGTACATTTTGATGGAATCCAATCTCTTCATCCAAAGGCTATTAACAGCCACTAGTGCCTAGCATGACAGTAAGTTTAAGCTATTACAACTGAGTTTTATCAAGGAAATAAGATAAATCCTTAGCTATTTGGAAATAGTGGGTATTTTATGAATAAAATTGTTCCATTTATTTATAAGAAGCATAAACAGATAGAAAATTTCATCCCATAATTTGGTCCTGAGTAATTTTGATTAACTTAAGATTAGTACTGGAAAATACTGTTTCCTGTCAAATTTAAACATGAGTCCAATAACCAGAAATGCTATTAGTACATGGGGAACTGTTAAGTGCTTAACTTTCATGTGAAATGAATTTTTTCTTCATAATGATTAGGTATCAGATGTTCATTTCATCATCCAGAGGGGACATGCTGAACTGATACTCTGTAGATTTGTTCCACTAAAGTTGTCCAGAAGGCAGATATTTCACGTGGAGTGAAACTCACTGGGCTGGCTTTGGGTGCTCCTGCAAAGCTGAAAGCTAAAAAAAATGTGAGATGTGGAGGAAAAGAACTAAAGAAATCTTCCACTAGCAAATTCTTGGAGGGCTGATCTGGGAGCACAAAACCCCCAAACATCCATTCAGAAACATAAGCTATGGTCCTCAACAATTCAATGCTTTGGGAAACTGATTGGTCTGGATAACATGAAAAAAAAATCAGGAATTATAATAATCATGTAGTTTTTGAACCCAAGGACCCTCTGGAGAAAGTTCTTCAGTTCCTTCTCTAACCTTCAATTTTCAGAGACTAAAGCCAGATGCTTACAAAGTAGACTTTCTCCTCTTCTATCCCATCAATACTTAGCACCACTACCAATACTATCTTCTCATTCAGCTTTCTAGGAAATAACCAACTCATATATTCTTCCAATAACCAGATAAAAGCAAACAGAGGATAAGGTTATGAATAAAAACATAACTTCTGGTGGTACATATTTTTCATAATTTTGTAGTGCTTGTTTGCCACCATCTCCACAATACCCCTCCTTCCCTAGCTGGTCTTATTTAGAAATAACTAAGGAAAGAAAATGCAGCTCTAATGCTTTTCAATATAAAAGTAGTTTTGGCTTTGTTTTTTAAATGGTACAAGTTGTGTTGGATTTGGAGTCAAAGAATCTGGGTTCAAATCCTAGCTCTGCCCTTTGCTACCTATGTGACCTTGAACAAGTTATTTAACCTACCTGGGCCTCAGTTTTCTCACCTGTAAAATGAGGGATTTGGACCAAATGACCTTTAAGACCCCTTCCAACTCTGAGATCTAGGATCCCATGAATTGTAACTGAGAAATAACTTTCCCTCCATTTTTAGCAATTAGATTTGCCAAAATATTAATAAGCTGGGATCAGCTGGTATGACAAAGAAAAAAGGACAAGGTTTAAGAGAGATTAATCATATCAAGAAAATTATGTAAGACCTAGTCCATTTTTTCCCTGATTCCAAGTAAGCAATGTTTTTGTTTTTTGAGGATGGATATTTGGAGTAGCCAGTATGACTAAAATGATAGAAGATAGGGATACTAATAAATAACTATCAGATCATAATGTAATGGCCCCACATTAAAAAAATATGTATATATAGCTTTATAAAACAATTAACATGCTTTCTATTTTTTAAAAAAATAAGATTTTTAAAACACTAAAAGAAAGTAGACTTTCTTATAAGAGAATTCACCAATGGGCTTGAAATAAAAATTTGAAAAATAATGTAATCATGTAGTTATGGTAGCTAATGCTTGTCATGCCTGCTATAAGAGAAAGCTGGGGCTAGTTATCACTTGAGTTTGGGACTTCTGAGTTTTAGGAGCTTTAAAGCCGACTGGATATCTGAACTAAATCTGGCACCAAGATGGTGAACCCCTGAGTTTGAGAGTGCCTAAGGGAGGATAAGCTGCCGCAGATCAGAAACTGAGCAGGTTCTCTCTGGGCCAATCAGCAATGGGGTCAGGCCCATGAATGGCCATTGCTTTTCCACCCTGGGCAAGATAAGGCAACCCAGTCTCTTAAAAAATGCAATCACATTTGACATATTTTAATTGCACATGATTTATCATCGAACATAGTCTATAACCTTATAAATATTTTGTGAACATTCAGTGCCTAAAATTATAGTTGTCACATTACTTTGGTATAATTAAACATTGAAGGGCATTTATGTTGTTTAAAAGAGAAGTGAAATGTCAAAGCTTTTTTGTCTGGCTTAAATGATAGGTCAAGCTGTGCAGAAATCAGTTTGGTTTTGGAAACTGGCATTTTGTTCCAGATTGTCCAATTATCTGTGCAATCAAGCTTCAGGTTGGGGCTATCTACAATAATACATCTTGGGCTCAAGCCCAGGGTCCTTAAGTGGGCAAAGTTTTCATTGACATCAGTGAGATAAATCTCTGTGATGTATTATATCAAAGATCTGTGACTTTTTAGAAAGAGTTACATGGAACTATTGGCTCTTTTCCGAGACATTATTTAAATCTAAAAAGTACAGGTCATCCTTTCATGGAAAGAATTTTCATTTTTAAACATAATCCCAGGATGATCTTGAATAGGATACCGAATCAGCCATACTAATACTTACTTTGGATAGGGTAAGTCCCATCATAAAAGCAAGAATTTTAGAGCTGTGAGAAATATGATAATTCTATAATCTATAATCATGTACATTCCTACACAGTTAGAGCTGTGTTGTACAGTGGATAGAGGCCTAGGTCTGAAGTCAAGAAGATCTGAGTTCAAATCCACTCTCAAACACTTAATAGCTGTGTGATCTTGGGCAAGTCATTTAATCTCTGTCTGCCTCAGTCTCCTCCCTCCCAGGGTTGTTGGGAGGATAAAATGAGATAATATTTGTAAAGCACTTTGCAAACCTTAAGGTGCTAGTAATTATTTCTTCCTTTCTGCAGGGGAAATTATCTATTCATTCAATAGTCTTAATTTTTAACCAATTGGGTCTAGTTGTGGCATGTAGTTTGTAGACTTTAGTGTAGGAAATGGGTTGAAGATCAGAGGACCACAGTTTGGGCAGTGCCCCACAAGGAGGCTTCTCTTGCACCTGGGTAAGGGAAGAGAAGATATTAAAAAAGGTATACTCAACATAGTATGTTACAAATTCATAGATTTAGAGTTGGAAAGGATCATTTCCAATGGATCCAGTTAGTTTCCTGCACAAAGGTTAAATGGAAAAGGACTTCCTTATAGATTATGAGATTCTCAAGATATGAAAGACATTGGATTGATGTATGGCCAGTCAAAAGAAAATGGCCTAGTAATCTACAAGGAAAAACCAAAAACCAAAAACACTTATTGTCAATATGAATGTAATGGAATATTATTGTGCCTTTAAGAAATGACAAAAGGAAAATTTTCCAAAAAAAAAACCTGGGAAGACTTGTATATACTAATGTAGATTGAAGTGAGCAGAACCAGGACAATAATGTATACTATAATAATACTGTAAAGACACACAACTTTGAAAAATTTCAAGAACTCTGATCATTGCAATGGTCAACCAAAACTCCAAAGGCCCAGTGATAAATAATGCTACCCACCTCCTGACAGAGAAATGATGGACTCATGATACAGAGTGAGACATATACTTTGGACATGGCCACAGTGGGGATTTGTTTTGCTTGATTATGCATACAAGACTTTTGGTTTCTTTTCCATGGCAGAAGAGGAGGTGGGAAGAAGAGAAAATAGGTTTTGTTAAATGAATAAGTAAAATTGTATTTTTTAATAATTCTTATTACCCATAATCAGATAGTCAGTTGGGTGGGAAGTCCATTGAATTAGTGCATCCATGCGTATAGCCAGGAGAGGCATTGAAGATAGGGCCAGAGTGAATCATAAGAGGAAAGCAGAATGCTCAACTAAGCAGTGATTTTAGTGGTTCCTGCCACCAAAGCTCATCCTTTGAACACTAATATTCTCCTAGTGATCTGGAGATGTAGAAACTAGCTGGGTACAGTGGAAAGAGCACTGCCTTCAGGTTAGAAGACCTGAGTTAAGAGCTCACATTAACCAGTGTGAGTTTGTACAAATCAATGAACTTCCTGGGCCTCAATCTGCTCATTGCTCAATTAAGGGGCTGGACTATTAGCCTCTTAGGTCCCTTCAAGCTCTAGATCTGTGAAATTATGGCAATTATGGAACATCAAAATCCAAGTTCAATTTGAAAACATTTATTTAGCACCTATTATGTTCAGGGCACTATACTTGACACTGGGAGATGCAAAGACAAAAAAAAGTCCCTGCCCTCTTGAAGCTTATTTATATTCAGAAAAATCTGAATAGCAGGTAAGCAAAAACACAACATGAAACCTGTATGGTAGATGTGAATTGGCTACACATATTTATGATGATGTGCATAAAATATAGGTAAAACAAATCCCTAAACACTTATGCGCCAAAAAAAAAAAAAGAGGTGGGCTGGTCTTGTAGCAAAGAAAAGGGATAATAGATAGGCCATCCCAGTATTATACTGATGATCATGATACATTGAAAAATTTAGAGCAAAGTCTGCAGCATTCTAAGGAGGATTCACGGAAAGACAGGAACACAAACAACACTGGATGAGAAGGTATAGATGGATGGTTATCTGCCCCAAAGGAGTTAGATTTATACTGATAATGATGATGAGATAATGGATTCATTAGTGATTTATTGTGGGAGGAGAGACAGATACGGACATAAGATAGAGGGGCCTTACACAAGGAGCTTGAAGTTTAGCTTAACAACACATTCAGAGATAACTAGAATACATGATAATACAAGATAATACATGGTAAGTGTGTTAGAAAGATACAAAACAAAGTGTTATTTGAGGTTGGTGGGTGGATAAGTTCACTCTACCCACTGGAAAGCTTTGGGAGGAGGTGGAATTTTAATTGAATAGATGGGAAGTAAACAAAGGCAAACTGGGAATGAATAAATTCTTAAGAAGCAGAGGTCAGAAATACAGGGAACTGAGAATAGTCCAGTTTAGGTGGAGCTTTCAGTGGTCCTGAGACAAGGCTAGAAAGGCAGAGTTGTGCCATATTACAGAAGGCCTTTGACTTATGCTCAGTAGCCAATAGGAACACATTGATGATTTCTGAGCAGGAGGGACATGACCAGATTTTTGCATGAAAATTAGACTGGTAGCAGTGTGCAGGCCAGATTGGGACAGGGGAAAGAGAAGTGTTAGGATGGTCTATTAGAAACTACTGCAGTCGTCCAAGCTGGTGGGAAGTGCAAGCTATCCTAGGGTGATGGTGATGGAAATAAAAAGGAGAGGATGGATGAGAGAGATGACATGGAGTTACCATCAACAAAACTTAGGAACTAATTGGTTATGAAAGATAAAGAACTGGGAAAAATCACAGATAACACCAAAGTTACAAATGAAAGACTAGGTAAATGGTAATATCACTAAGAAATATTGAGTCTGAGGGTAGATAAGAAGGGGAAGAAAAGAAACAAGCACTTATACAGAGCCTGCTATGCACCAGGCACTGTGCTAAGAACTCTACAAATATTAACTCATTTGATCCTCACAACAACCCTGCAATATAGATGCTGTTATTATCCCCATTTTACAGTTGAGGTAATTGAAACGAACCGAAGTTAAATGAATTGGCCAGGCTCACACAGCTAAGTATCCAAGGCCAGATATAGGCCAGGGTTTTCCTGACTCCAGACCCAGAATTCTATCCAGTGGGCTCTCAACTGCTTCAGAAGGACAAATACAAAGAAATAAGTTCAGTTTTAGTCATGGTAATTTTGAAGTACTGATAGAACATTCAGCCTTGTATGCAACTAAAGATGACAGTCTGGAACTCAGAAGAAAAGTCAGGGCTGGAGATTTGATTTGAGAGTTGTCTGTCCTGTTAAACTCTGAGCTCCTTAAGAGTACAGACTTTTACCTTTCTTTGTATTTCCAATGTTTAGCACAGTGCCTGGCACATAGTAGGTACTTAATAAATGTTTATTGACTGAATGACTATACAGAGGTGATAACCAAAGCTAGAGAAGTAAATTAAATTTCTACAGTAATTTAAAGAAGTAGAAAGGGTTCAGTACAGAACTTTGGGTGACATACACATTAAGGCAAGGGTTCTTAACCCTTTTTGTGCCTTGGACCCTTTTGGTAAGCTGATGAAGCCCATGGACCACTTCTCAGAATAATGTTTTAAAATACATAAGATAAAATGCATAGCATTGCAAACGAAACCAATTATATTGAGATACAGTTATCAATTTTTTTAAAGTTCAAGAACCCCAAGTTAAGAACTCCTGCCTTAAGGGAATAGAAGAGGATGAGGAGCCAGTAAAGGAAACAAAGGAGAGACAAGAAGTCCAAGGAAGATGAGAGTATATAGGAGGAAATTCCTCCTAAGCAATGGTGTCAAATAAGGACACCAAGGACTGAAAAGAGGCCATTGATTCAGGGGACTGGGACATTGTTGATGACCTTTGAGGAGGTAGTAACATGCTTGGGGAGGCCACATTGCAAGGATGAGATTCTATACTAAAAGTGAGAGTACATACTAAAATAGTGAAGGTATCAAGTGCAGATAACTTTTTTGTGTGTCCTAGAAGTTTAAAAGTGAAAAGGAGGAAAGAAATGAGATAGTAGCTGAATGAGGACGTTGTGGCACTAAGGAAAGGCTATTTTAGAGGGGGGTGGGAGACCTCAGTTATTTGATATCAAGTAACATGTAAAGGATTTTGCAAATCTTAAAATACCATGTAACCCTTAGCTATTGTTAGCACTTATTAATATTGATGTAGGTGTATGAGAGGAGCCATTGGATAGGAAGATATTATAACGAATGAGAGAGACAGAAAGAGGGACAGAGATAAACAAAAAGACAGAGACAGAGAAAATGGCTATTGCTACAGCAAGGCAAGGTTCTGGAGTAGGAGAG
This sequence comes from Phascolarctos cinereus, assembly GCF_003287225.1. Lineage (NCBI taxonomy): Eukaryota > Metazoa > Chordata > Mammalia > Diprotodontia > Phascolarctidae > Phascolarctos > Phascolarctos cinereus. The sequence continues at coordinate 134,140,968 of NW_027555736.1, forward strand.
GAGTAAGCATAATTCTTCCTCTATGATCAGAAGCAACTAGGAGAAAATAGGAAATGATGCTGGAAAGTTTCAAGGATCAGAGAAAGCCAATTGAGGGAACTCTGGTTTCATTATCTCAGTCTTCTTTGTGGTAGGAGCTTCAGTTGTCTGCTCTGTGGAGACTGGGAGTGTTGTTGGAGGCTTGAGAAAAGAAAAGTTTGGGAGTAGCAGGGTAAGAGCTATAGATTTGAAATGAGGGCCTGGTTGAGTTTTTATACCATAAATGTATAATAGGTGAATTCAGATCAATTTTTGTGACTTTCTTCAGTGATGCTCGGTAGTCAGAAAGCAGAAGAATTTTGTGATAGGAGGGTTACCCAGGTATGAGGATTAGCAGGTTGGTAATGGAAGAATGCCAATGGCAGCTAGGTGGCACAATGGATAAAGTAGCAGGCCTGAAGTCTGGAAGACTCATCTTCCTGAGTTCAAATCTGGCCCCAGATACTTACTACCAGTGTGACCCTGGCCAAGTCACTTAACCCTATTTGCCTCAGCTTCTCATTTGTAAAATAGGTAAAGAAGGAAATGACAAAGCACTCTAGATCTCTGCCAAGAAAACCCCAAATGAGGTCACAGAGAGTCAGACAGGACAACAACAAATGGAAGAAAATCAAGGAGGCAAAAGATTATGAGATGGTAGCCAGTGAGTCACTAAGTGACAGATTGTGAGGTTAAATCTAAGTGGGGCAAGTGAAGCAAAAGTTAGGAAAATAGATGGGGAGAATAAATAGGGAGGTATCAACGAACCAGAAATCATAATGGGGGGAGGGATCAGATTAGGAGTGAGTAAAATGAATAAGACAATTGGTTACAATTGGAGAGAAGACTTCACAATTTTGGTTCTTGGAGATTGTCCAATTCCATTCTATGTTGAACTCTATGGTATTGGTCACTGATTTAATGGTGGAGAGTAGATCATTGGAGTTGAAAAATAAAGGAAGTGTATGATCAGGGATGTAGAGGATTTGTCAGCACAAATGTTAAAATCACTAAGGATGATGGTAGAGGATGAGATAAAAGGAGCACAAAAGTTATTATGAAAGTTAGATGAAAAATCTGAAGGTCAGTAGTTGACAGGCTAGAGGATGGGAAAAGAGTGATATAAAATGGATCACAGGGACTTCAAAAATGCTTTTTGGATTAGCTGATCACTCATTTATTTGGGACACAAACCAATAAGTTTTGATAACAGAGCAGGAAAGATACCAAGCTTGAGATCTTTGGCATCCTGAGTTAAAAATTGTGGTGGGAAACTGGCTAGAGAATAGCCATAATGTGTAAATGAATAATTTACATTAAATGCTAGCAAATGGGTCAATGTATTTAGTGGGACTGGTGCCGTGAAGAAAAAGACAGGAGAGATGCATCATGTTTAAGGAAAATTATTATCCTTTTTCCAATCAATTAAGGAAAGTTTCTTCAAAGTGCCTCTCAGGAACAATTTAGATAAAGAGGAAAAAACTTAGGGAGCTCATTCCATTCTCAGGGCATACATCACCAGAATGGGATGAAGATAAGTAAGGGTTCTTGTTTAAATGTGCCTAGGAGAAGTTATAGGGTTGGATAGGGAGGAAGAAGAACCAAGATCTTAGCTTTAGAGTGGAAAGGGATCTAAGAAATCATTGGATACAATCCCCAAGGCCTAGAGAAAATAAGTGGCTTGCCTAAGGTCATATAGAAACAGAATGGAATTCAAATCCTGTTTTTCTGATTCCAAATCTCATAATTTTCCAACTACACCATGCTGTGTCTCTTCCTAGTTCATTATTGCATTGGAAAGGGCCCTGGCCTTGGAGTCAGAGGACCTGGGCTCAAATCCTGCCTCCATTACCCATGTGACCCAGGGCAAGGGACTTAACAAATAGGTCTTTGGAGTCTGAGGGTCAATGGTGGTAAAATGAAGGGTTAGACTGTATGGCATCTGAGGTCCTTTCCAGCTTAAAACTTATGATCCTAAGGGCTTTAAAGAAGAAAATAAAGAAAATAAAATTTTAAATTTTATTTTGAGCTTTATCAACTTCTTCCTTGAGCCATCTATTTTGTTATCATTCCATTCCTGATGGCTGGATTGCAAGCTTCTAGATGGAAAGTCCCTTTGGACTTTCCTTTGTAGTTCCCTTCAATCTGACAATCACCTTAGCCCTTAGTTCAAATGATTCCTAATGACTATCAGTCAGTGACTTAATGAGAAAAGTAGATTGAGGGTGGGGTAAGGGTGAGGAGGATGTTTCAGCAATTTGTGTTAGAAAAAAAACATAAAAGCTAATTATCCTATGATACTATCAACCCCAAAACCACTCTTCCTCCATATTCTAATCCTCCTTACCTTTACCTCCTGGCTTCCCAGGGTTCCAAGTCTCAACTAAAATCTCCCCTTCTGGAAGAAGCCTTTCCTGATCCTACTTAATGCTGAAATTACCTCCAACTTACCCTGCAAATATCTTGTTCAAACATAGTCTTTTGCTCATTGTTTCCCCCGTTACATTGTGAGCTCCTTGAGGGAAGAGACTATTTTTGCCTTTCTTTGTATCACCAGGGCCTAGCACTCTGACATAGTTTTGTTGATCATTCGTCTCAGTCATGTCTGACTCTTCATGACCCAATTTGGGGTTTTCTTGGAAAAAATACTGGAGTGGTTTGCTGTTTTCTTCTCCAGTTCATTTTACAGATGAAGAAACTGAGGCAAACAGGGTTAAGTGACTTGCCCAGGGTCACACAGCTAGGAAGTGTCTGAGGCAGGATTTGAACTCATGAAGTTGAGTCTTCCTAACTCCAGGCCTGGCACTTCTATCCACTGCACCACCCACCTGAATGTCTGACATAGTAAGTGCTTAATAAATACTTGTTGACCACCTAAGCAGAGAAAATAGAGCAGAGTAGTTATCTTCTCCCCGTTCCAAATACACCTCTACGGAGTTATTTTCCTTTTTTCCTTTCAAGGCTACAGCTTGGTGTTCATTTTAACCAGATTTTACCTGTCAAAAAACGGTGGCAATGAAAACGAATGGAGTGAGATTTGCCCTGGTGCAGTCTCCTCTTTAGAGACAACTGTAAGCATTGAGTATATATAAACGTTTGATGAATACTGTTTCCTGGCAAGAATGTCCTTCAGTGCCTAGTCTGGCAGGCTATGAGTCCAAGACGATGCTTTACCTCTTACTCTGAATTAATCATTTCCTTTGCTTTTCCAGTTTACATCTGTTACTTGATGGTTTGAGGAAACTATTTTTGATAGTTCGAGGCTCCCTAAGAGGTTTGGAACAATGATAGAACATTACCTTCTAGAATCATGGCTAAAAATCACTCCATCCATTAAAAAAACCTTATTAGCTCACTCCTCTGCACATTGTCTGCTCTCAAAAAGTGCACGGGGAAGGGGAAGAGTGAAAGGTTAAGGCGTTGCATTAACAACTGTATTCTCACTGGGGGACTTCTGTCCTTTGAACTCCACAGCTGTTAGACAGAACTTCCTCCATACCTGAAGACTGAAAAAATCGATGAGAGGAAAAACAAATCAGTCCCAAAGCTGCCATTTCAATCCCCAAGCAGTTGCTAACTGAGTCAAAAACTGAAAAACAGGGCACAACTAACTCCTCCCAAATGCAGGTGCATAAACTGATCCCATTAGAGAAGTTCTCTAACCTCCACCTTTGACTTCAGCATCTGATTTACCTTAAAGATAAATCACACTCTCAAAGTGAAGAGGTTTTAAATTGTAAAGGAAAATCACTAAAACGGATTTTTAAAAAAATTTTTAATATTAAATAATTAATTTTCCACAAGCAAGTAGGATAACTTGCTGAATTATCAATGGGGGAAAGGAAGAGTGGGAAGAAGGGGACATTGGATTTAGGGTCACTAATTCAATAAAATGAGCCATAAGAGAAATCCGAACACCCTCTAGGATAAAATCCTATATCCCTTATTACTTGGACTTTATTTGTCATTAGCAAGGTCATTCAGCTAAGGATGTCTATTCAATTCAGCAAAAATTTATTAAAAACCTAGTGTGTGCAAGGCATGGTTTCAGGCACTAGGTATGCCAAAATAGATATGACATAGGGACTGCTCTCAAGTAGCTTACTGTACACTATGATGTATCATAACAACTACTATTTACTCTTTAATTTACAAATTTGAAATTGCTTCATCAAGGTCCTGATCAATCTTATCTCCAAATCCAATGGCTTTTTAAAGTTTTATTGATGCCTTTTATTTACATCATCATCATTTCTCCACATGCATGTCCCTTCACCATTCAGAATCTTCCTTGTAACAAAGAAAAACAGTCAAGCAGAATATGATAACCCAGCAAACCCACTTGACATTGTATGTCATTCGATATCTAGAAGACTACCACCTTCTTACCAAGAAGGAAGTTCACATTTTATCAACTTTTCTCCAATACCCTCAGTCATTGCATTTCCTCTGAATTCAGCCGGTTTTTAATGCTTTATGCTTGCCTTTTTTCTTTTCCCTTTTCTTGAAAGAAACCTGCATAAGTATGACTTAATGTTTATCTTATTTTTATTAAGAATCAGTAAATGTTGTGTTCTTCTGCTGTAACTTGGAAGTTAATTTCTATTTGGAAATTTTTACTTTCACTCCCCACCCTCTGACTTATGAGCAGCTCCAGGTTTTGTTTTGTTTTGTTTTGTTTTCTAATGGTAACAAAAACTATGCCATTTATATCCTGTTTAGTAAATTAAAATTTCAGGGGGAAAAATTCAATCATTTACATAATTGTAGTCATTGTATACATTGTTTTCCTGGTTATGTACCTGTTCACATCTGGCTCCCCCTGCTCACTCCTACTACAACCACCCTAGTTTAAGGCCTCATCACTTCTCATCTAGACTATTGTGATAGCCTCCTAAGCAATCTCGTGTCTAGCCTTTCTCCAAATCATCACCAATACACCTGTCCAAGTAACTCTTTAATGAGCTAATCAAGTCACTCTTCTATAAAAAAACAAACAAAAAAATCCTTCAGGAGCTCCCCATTGCCTATAGAATAAAGTAAATTCAATTTGACAAGCATTTATTAAGCGTTTAGACACTGCGTTAAGCACTAGAGCTACAAAGACAAAAAATTAAACAGTTTCTGCCCTCATTAAGCTTATAATCCACTGAGGGAAGATACCATGTGCACATGTAAGTACATGCAAGATTTATACAGAATAAATAAATGCAAAGTAATTCTAAGGGAACAGAAGGGGAAGAGTACTAACAACTAATTTAGGGAACTCAGGAAAGGAATCCCGTATACCTAAGCTATGCTTTCAAGGCACAAGGACTTCTAAGAAGAGGATATGAAAAAGAACATTCCAGGCCTGGGGGACTACCCCAGCAAAGCCAAGAATGCAGAAAATTAAATGGCTCGTAAAGGCAGGGACGTGACGGACAGAGCCAGTTCAGACCAGCTTGTGAAAGCCAATTGTTAAATTGTCAATGCAAGCATTTACAGCTTGAAAACTGGAAAACTCTACAAATCAGGACTTGATATATTGTTTTGTTAACTGCCTACACTTAAGAAAGTGATGGAGAAAATGTTAATAACACAGATTAAATTTAAAAGTACATAGTGGGCACATTTGGTTTGGTTTGGTTTGGTTTGGTTTTTTTCCGGAGAGCCAGTCGTTGATCATTTACCAGTACGCTGCTGTATTCAAGGAACGGCAATAGGACAGTTTGGTTAGAATGTAGAGCTGTGGAAGGGGAAAGTAAAGTATAATTAGCCTGGAAAGATAGGTTGGCCCTCTACCTTCAGCCTGAACCAGATTAAAATATAATTGGGAAATGTTTAACAAATTAAATAAAAATATGATACAACACAGATAATGTTAATTTGATTTTCTGTCAATATGCAGGCACTAGGATCCACTTCTATATGAGTTTTACATGAGTGGTCCAGACAATCAGCAAAACAAGAAGCCAAGCCTTGATTTGTAGCTTGTGGAATTCCTAGTTATTATGCTCACACTGAAAATTTAACAATTGGCTCTCCCAAGCAGATTCAAGTTGGCTTCGGCACAGATACCACAGAAGAAATAGAATGACAGGGCTTGGTATCTGATTGGATATTTTTGTTGAGGGAAAGTAAAGAGTAGAAGATGTGTTCTAGGTTTCAAAGCCACATGACTAAAAACTTGTCGATATCCTCAACAGAAATAGGAAAATTAGCATCCAAGGCCTTCTTCGTTCTAGTTCTAACCTCTCATTTCAGTCTCCCACACTATTCCCCTTCACGAAAGCTTTCACAAGAAGATTGATGGATGCCTCCTTGGTTTCCAGTTCTTTGCCACTACAAAAAGAGCTTCTATCAATATTTTTGCACATCTAGATCTTTTTCCTCTTTCTGGGGTTGTTGTTTGTCCTTCATTCTCAAAGAGGACCAGTGACATCACAAGGGTGAGGTCTTGACTTGCTAGTGAATTGGATTTAAGTGAGGTAAAAATGTCAGCCAGACTCTCTCCTCTAGGGTCATTAAAGTCCAATGGCAAGACAAAAGTCAAGAGGATGTGCTGTGTTCCAGGATGCAATGGATGACTTTGGCCTTTTTCTATGATCTCTATAGGGTATGATCCTAGTTGGGATAATGCTGATTCAATTACCTTCTGGCATAGCTTAGGACACTCAGGGATGTTTTAGAGTCAGTTCATATTGGCCTATAAAAAGTCAATGTGAGAATTTACATGTCGGAAATCAGCAAACACTACAGATTAAGGCTTGATGTGTTGTTTTGTTGGTTGTCTAGACTTAAAAAAGAGATGGAAAAAATGTTAATAATGCAGATTAAACAAAAGTGTGTTGTGGGTTTTTAGAGAGGCAGTTGTTAATGTTTATCAGCATACCCTTGAGTACGCTCTATTCTGAATCGAGTACATAGTCAGAAGTGGGCAGATTTATAGGTTGATTTGAGACTGAATGAACAAATGCTTGCTGAATACCTACGGTGTTATACATCCCTATGCTGCGTATTTAGAAGTATAAGTGGTCCTGAGAGGCTTTCAAGGGGCTTATAATCTAGTTGGGGAGATAAGACATAAACATATGAAAAGTTTAATAATAAATAACAACTTAAGACAAGAATTGAAATGAAACAAGGAGTTAGATGGTTATTTGAAAAATGAAGGGTATAGGTAAGAATTTCTAGAGGAAATCAGAGAGAAATATCACTTCACTCTAGAGCAGCCAGAGCAGACTTTATGGAGTGGGTGGAATTTTAGCTGTATCTTAAAAGACATGAGGGATTTAGCTGTCTGGAATGGAGAAGAAATCTCTGATATGGCATAGTTTTTGTTTTTTAATGGGAAGGCACAGTGTTGCTAAGACACTGGATAATATTGAGGGTAGTGAAAAGTAACACGGAGTGACTCCATCTGAGAGATTAGGTAGAAGTAAGAGTATAAATTTCTCTTTCCCATTTTAAGGTTATGTGTAAATATAATTGTGACATGGGCCCTCTGTTTTACCAGTCAACCCGAACAGGAAGGATTTAGATAGCTAAGTTTGGAATGATGTGAATTCCCAGATATCCTCCAAAATTGCTGGAAATTCACCACCGGTGCTCATCTCATAAACAGAAATATATATGAGAAAGCTCTCTAACAGGATCATTCAGTAAAATTTAGCCTGTTCTGGTTTTTATCCTTCCCAAAACACTAACAGGAGATTAAACCAATTCTCAGCTTCCTCAAAATAATACCCTTTCTCATTTTTAAGTACCAAGTTGGAAAAAAGCAGAATAAGCAGGAGAGGAGGGTAGAAAGAAGACAGACACTGAAAAATTAATAATAAAATTTCAGGCTTAAGTCTTCATTTTTCCTGAAGTGTGGTATTGTATAAAGAATATACACCTACGAGTCAAGAGACTGGGATTCTAGTCTTGTCTCTTACTTCCTTACTTCGTAACCTTCTTGAGAGCTCCCTCTGAGTGCATCTGTAGTTTGATAATCTGTGGCCTTGCTATTTCTTTCAATATTTAATCGTAGTCAGTGTACGTACAAGTCTACTTCTGCTGAGCTCACTGTGCATCAATTCATGTCTTTCCTTATTTAATTCATTTCTTTATATTTGTCACTTGTATGGCAATCTAATATTCCAATACATTAACATACCATAATTTACTCAATAACTCACGAATCTTTGAACATATTAGTTGTTTCTAGGGTTTTTTTTGTTGTTGTTGCTGTTTTTATTTATTTTTAGGTTTTTTTGCTATTACAAATAAATCATCTAGTAATGGTTGCTGACAGGTTCATTTGTCTTTCTAATCACCCAATCATAGATTTAGAGCTGGAAGGAAGGTCATAGGTCATTTAATCCAACCCCTTAGTTTAAAAGAGGAGGAAACTGAGGCCCAAAAAAGTTAAGTGACTTGCTTGAGGTTACAGACAGTCAATGTCTGAATGGGAATTTGAAATCAGGTTCTCTGATTCCAAACCTAGCGCATAAGAAGAGAGTGCATAGCAGAAAGGGGGCCAGCAATGGCATCAGGAAAATCTATAGTTACTCCTGCCTCTGACCCACATTAGTTGTATTGTAGGTGACCAAGAGCAAGTCAAAGTCTCTGAGGCAATATTCTAAGAGCACACCTCATAGACATGAATCACAGATGAATTGCCAATGAAGCCCCACAATGATTTGACCAAAACAACTTTCCACCAAAAATATTTATTTTCTTATAATTTTAGAGATCTCGGTTATTCTTGCACAGAATCATTTTGTATTTGTGTAATCAAACTCATTGATTTTCTCTGTAATAATTTCTTTCATTTATTAATAATTATAACACATTTACGTAAAACATAAGCACTGTCTCCACAATAATCCCATCATATAAACAGTGAAAGTATTATTATCCTAATTTTAAAGATGAGAAACTTAGAGGTTAATTGACTTGCCTGTAATAACAGAGCTAGTAAGTGACTGAGGAAAACTTGAATGCAGGTTCCCCATCTGTTTCATTATATTATGGATAAAAATGTTACTCTTTTCTGTCAAAATAAATATATTAATTTTTTTCTTCCCAACATTTTTACTATTTTTTTCCTTTATGTGGATCATTGATTCAGATAGTTTATAACAGTATGAGATAAGAGACAACACAGCATAATGAGTGAAAATCTAAAGACCTGGATTCAAATCCTGCCTGTCAAGTATGTTGGCCGTGTATATATTTCTCAACCTCTCTCAATGCCTCAAACACTTTTTAAAGAAGATTGTTTGCCAAACAATTTCAGATGTACATTTGAAGAGAGTATATGCTCATTAGGAGTTCCCTGCACTGATGAAACAAATACAGGTCTGTTTGTTTTTTAAATGATGTATATCATTTAATGTTATAGATCCAAACATGTTTTTCAAAAACAGCTATCTGATTTTTCCAACAGATTTTTAAAAATTGAATAGTGGAGCAGCTAGGTGGTGCAGTGGATAGAGGACCTGAGATCAAATTTGGCCTCAGACACATACTAGTTGCATAACACTGGGCAAATCACTTAACCCTGATTGCCTCAAAAAAAAAAGACCAAAAAAATTGAATAATGGTTTCATTCCCTAGTATTTCTTAGATATAGTATTGTCAAACATCCTTCTTGGTTGTTACATCTGCATTCTCTGTTCTGTTCTACTGATCTGGTTTCCTTTTTGTTTTGTTTTTTTTTCTAGTACCAGCTTTTACAGTTTTATTGCTTTATATGACATTGTGAGATCTGGTAGGATGTCAACTCTTTGCTTATTCCTTTGGATAATTATTTTAAATTATTATTGTTCTTCTACTTTACCATATAAATTTTCTTATGATTTTGTCTAAATCCATAAACTAATCTATTGACATTTTGATTGGTATTGTATTAAGTCTATAAATTAATTTGGGAAGCACCATCATTGTTATGCTACATATGTTGATCCTAACCACAAGCAGGTGAAACCTCCCCATTTGTTCAGGTTTTCCACAATTTCTGTAGAAATCTTTTTGAAGTAATTTTTATGTATTAGTCATTTCAGTGATTTCCAACTTTTCATAACCCCATTTGGGGTTTTCTTTGGAAAAATACTAGAGTGGTTTGCCATTTTCTTCTCCAGTTCATTTTACAGATGAGGAAACAGAGGCAAACAAGGTTAAGTGACTCGCTCAGGGTCACACAGCTAGTGAGTGTCTGAGGCCAGATTTGAACACAGGTCTTTCTGACTCCAGATCCAACATGCTACCCACTGCATTATCTAGAAGCCCACTTTTTAGATAGGTTCCTTATATGTCTTCATAAGTGAATAAGCTTTAATTAGCTTAATACTAAACTAGGACTATTGGGATAGTCTATATTAATCCATTTGTCATTGTTGTAAATAGTGTTTCTCCTTGCAGTTTCCTTTGATTCTTGCTATCAGTATGAAGTCAAACTGATGTTTGTGTGAGTTTATCTCATATTCCTCTAAGTTATTAATATTACCTCAGTTAATTTACTTATTGATGATCAGAGGCTTTGTAGACTTTATATCATTGGCAAATTCAGATATTTTAACTTCTTCAATTGCCAATTTTTTTTTCATGCTCCTTTTTCATGCTTCATTACAAATATTCTAGAATCATGTGCAATAAAGTGGTCAGCAGAAAATATTACTTTGTGCCATCATTGAGTGGAAATGTTCTTAATGTTTCTCTAATATTGTGTATATTAACACCAGGGTCTTAAACAATATTTTATGATACTAAGGAAAGATCCTTCCATACCTATTTTTTTTTATCTTTTAGGCAATTGGGGTTAAGTGACTTGCCCAGGGTTACATAATTAGTAAGTGTTAAGTGTTTGGTCTAAGGTCGGATTTGAACTCAGGTCCTCCTGATTTCAGGGCCAGTGCTCTATCCACTGCGCCACCTAGATGCCCCCATACCTATGTTTTAATGTTCTTACATAAATGAATGCTCTATTTTATCAAAGGATTTCTGTACATATACTGATATAATCATCACCTTTATTTTCTCTTTTAATGACTAATATTGTTTTCATATTATTAAACTACTACTTATATTTTTGGTATTAATCCTACTTGATCATGATGGATTTTTTTTCTTTTCTATGCCACAGTATTCTATTTGGAAGTATTTCACTTAATATTTTTACATCAATATCTATTAATGGCATTGGCCTATAATTATCTTTCTCAACCTTTACTTTAGAAATATATAGAAATATACTTTTCTCATTGAAGGATTTTGGTAGCTGGTAAATTTGACTAAGTCTATTGTCTTTTTACAGAAAACTTAACAGCATGTCTGATTTCTCCTTCTGAGTTTGGTCTATTTTAGTTGCTAGCTAAGGAGCACCAGTGTACTGCACTGGCTAAAACACTGTACCTGGAATCAATAAGTGCTGAGTTCAAAACTGTCTTAAACATTTAACTAGACTATGACCCTGAGTAAGTGACTTAATCTCTGTGTATCTCAGTTTCCTTATCTGTAAGATGGGGATATAATATCACCTACCTCCCAGGGTTGTTGTGAGGATAAAATATGTAAAGTACTTCACAAACCTTCAAGCTCTATATAGATGCTAACTATTATTGTTCATATTATTTTGTTAATTTTAGCATTTCATACTTTTGTAAATCCCATTCCATTTCTTTTAGATTCTCAAATTTATTAGCATGGAGTTACAGTAATATCTTATAATGTTACTGATTTCTTTCACATTCACTGAGATACCCCCTTAAAAATTGGGCTTCCTCTCTTTAAAAAAAATAGATTTGCCAAGTGTTTGTCAACTTTACTGGTTTTCAAAAACCAACTCAAATTTATTTTATAAATTAGGTTGATTTTACTTTCAGTTTTATTAACCTCTTTGGATTTTTGTTACTCCTGTTTTCTATGGGTGTTCTAGAATTTAAATGCATGTTCAACTTATTCAGTTTCTTAACTCTCCAAATTAGCTTCTTTTTATTATAACTCACAGATTTTGATGTGCTGTATTTGATATATATTTCTATTGTTTTTGTAATTTCCTCTTTCACCCAGATGTTGTTTAATAAATCATTTTAAGTTTCCATGTAAGTTTTATTTTATTCATTGTGTCATTCTTTACTAGCAACTTTATTGCATTATGATCTGTTAATGTGGTGTCTGAAACCTCTTCTTTTCTACATTTACCTGTATCTTTATTGTGAGCCATTATGTGATCAATTTTTTAACAAGTTTGAGGCATCCTTGAAAAGAACATATATTCTTGACCATCCCTGTTGATTTTTTTGCATGCACCTATTATATCTATTTAGCTTAATAATCTGTTTAGTTCTAATTTCTTTCTTTGTTTTTGTTGGATTTACCATTTTAAATGGGAGGGTATAAAAAAATCTCACAGTATTATTGATCTATTAACTATTTCTTGTCATAAGTCTGCAAACTTTATGAATTTCATTGTAGAATTATTAGAATTTATACTTAAGAATTTATATTTAAAATTTGCATGTTCTCATTCTGAATATGCCCTTTTTGGATAATATAACGGTCTAAGACATTGGTTGGTGAAATTGTGGAGATGATGGGCAGGGGATAGGAAGTGAGAAATCTGCTGAGATCATGATTGGTGTTCCTTAGTATGTTTTTTAGCACTGTCTTCTTGAAGGTTCAGATCAAGTACCTTTTCCCATGGGAAGCCCTTTCCAGTCTCCTCACTTGTCAATGCTCCCTAACCCTCTCTCAAATCATAAAGTCTCTATCTATCCATCAGTATGCATCCCCACAGTAGACTCTCAGTTCCTTAAGAGCATGAACTTTTTGTTTTGCTTTATATTAAGGTCCTAGGCCTAGTATAGTGCCCTGTTCAGAATTGGAGCTTAATACTTGTTCATTTAGCTGCTTGTAGCATTTTTCCTTGTCATTGCAGTCTCGGAGTTGAATCATAATTTGTCTCAGAAAAATGGAATCTTTGTGGGGGTTTTTTCTTGTTGAGGCCTGGGTATGCTTTGTATTTATAAACTGTCACTTGTTTTTTGTAATTCTGAAAAGTTTTCTTGAATGATTTCCTAGAATAAAATGTTCAGTTTATTTTGCTTTTCTAAATTTCTGGGATAACAGTAATCTTGAGGTTTCTATATCTTGACTTTCTAGCTCTGTCACTTGAGCCTACACATTTCCAAGTTTTGTTTTGTTTTGTTTTGTTTTTAGAATCAGTCTCTGTATTATTCTGTATTTTAGCATTTTTAATTGGTTTTGATTGTCTGAAATTTCTTTTCCCATTGTGTAAATCTGTTGTTTCTATTGATTCAATCTTTCTATTATATATTCATTTTTTATAATCTTCAGTATTTTCCTGATCTTTTTTAAAGCATCTTTTAATTCTAATTTCAGTTATTGCTATATGCTTTTCCTGTGACTTTATTAGTAGGGTTAATCATTACTTAATTTCTTTAATTTTGTAATGTTCCGTTAGAATGTTTCTCAGGATATCCTGCATTGTTTCTTTTTCCATCTGCATCACTTCTGTTACTTCAGCTGCTTTAGTTTCTCCTTAGTATTTTTTATTATTATGTTAAAAGTTTTCTTTTCTTTACTCATTTTCTATTTGAGTTGATTTTTATTTTTTATGTGTGTTATTTTAGGTGTTTTTTTTCCCCTTGCTGTTAGTGTTTCCTATTGTGTTTTAAGGAGTATGTAAGAGCCTGACTTCCTTTAATTCTCTCACGCTGCCATATTGCCTGGGGAGTCATCCTAGAAGTCTCTACTGGTGAAATAACATTGGACCATTTCCACTCTATACTGTTTCTTCTCTTAGAAGCTGATAAATATGTCAACCATATGAATCAAGATGTAAACATATAGTTGTAATTTTTTTCTTTCATTAGCTCTAAGATGATATGTAATAATGCTGATATTCTAGAAGTTTAATATTATTTCCAGATTCTCAGGGTGCAACTCAACAAATGAAAACTTCCTTATATATAAAATGTACCTCAAATAAGAGGCTGGGTTTTTTTCTAAATGCATTGTAGCATTATTTGTATTGCCTCATAATTCTCAACTACTGTGAATCTCCAAGAATTCTACGAGCATATTTCATGCTGACTTAAATAAACATAAATTTCAAATATATAAATAAGCTTTAGATAGTATCCTAACTGAAGTTAATGAAACAGCGCATAGTATAATGCATTTTGTACCTGGAAGGGGCCTAAAATAAAATAGTTCAACAGTTCTCAGAGTGGGGTTTGAGGACCTCCAGGGCCCCTGAGACTCTTTCAGGGAAGCTGTAAGGTCAAAACTATTTTCATAATAATACTAAGACATGTTTTATTTTTAATATGATAAATAGCCATAGATACAACCTTCATAAGCAAAAGGAAGGCATCCTCCCTAATTTTTTAAGAATGTAAAGGGGATCTTAAGAACACATGTTTGAGAACCACTGATTTTGTCCATCCTCTCATGTTATGCTCCTGCCCAGCTTCCATCTCTGATCTGACACTCCAACTCCCACCCTGAGACCGTGGCCTATGGATAGCTGAATGCATACTATATCTGGCCCCAACCCAGACCTACCATGATGTGCCCAATCATCTTCATGCCATACTGCCTCACCCATGTGTACCTTTCTTCCCCCCTCTTACCTCTAACTTTGAAAACAATAATCAATACAACACTATTATTCATAGGAAAAAAAATGCGTCAATGAATTGTCCCATGACTCTAATCACCATCTCCATAGCTTCCCTTACAAAAATACCTCTCCCTGCCCACTGTTCCTCTCTATGTATTATCTTTCCTTTTTAGAATGTAAACTCCTTTAAGAAATAAACTGACTTGCTTTTTGCATATGTATTCCCAGAACTTAGTACAGTATGTAGCACACAATTGTGCTTAATAAGCACTTTATAATTCATCTATAGATGAGAAAACCAAGCCCACAGAGGCTTGAGCCTTTTTCATCATATAGGTAATAAATAGCAGATCTCGGATTTGAAGCCAGATCCTACGAGTCCAAGCCCAGTGTTTCTTCTTTTAGGAATCCAGTTTACTTCCCTTCTTTCTTTTATCACAGCTAACTTCCTAGATGCACCCATTTCAAAGGTTCTCTAGGATAAAATCCTCTAAAGGTTATTCACAAATAGGAAATGCAAAGGTAGCCATCATAAATTCTAGAATTTTAGAGACAGAAGGAACCATAGATATGATCATTGGTCCAACCTCTTCATTCATAACAAAAATAACAGCTTATATTTATATGGTGCATTTTAGTTACAAAGGGCTTCACATAGATTATTTAATTAGATCCTCCCAGCCTCTCTGTGAATTAGGCAGCACGAGTATTTGTATTCCCATTTTACAAATAAGGAAATGGAAATTCAAAGAATTTCAGTGACTTGCCCAAGATCACACCTGTAGCAAGTAGGGGAAGCAGGCTAAAGAGGTACAAATCAACAGTATGAGGTTAATAAGATTTGCTTTTAATTTAATTAAGCACATATAAAAGCAACCAGCACATTCCATTGGTAGTTATCAAAATGAGGAAGACCCCCAGCATGCTGAGTGTATACATTATAAAGGATTTATGGGAGTTTGTGAAGAAGAATCAGGATGTGGCAGCATGATGGGTGTAATTTGGATCATTTGGAGGGGCTACCCAAATTAATGAGGTCACAGATCAAAGTATTAAAGTATGCCTTAAGATTCCATCACAGTATGGAAATTCGATTATATTGCATTCTAGATAAGGAAAAGAATGAACTTGGACAAGCCCAAAGCAGCCCAGGAAATGTTGTTTGATATGAGATTTGCAAAAACAAAGATTTGAAAGCAAAAATTTCCAAAAGGTTGAATTCTGTTTTAGATCAGCAAAGAGGGTGTTACTAAGGGTAAAATAAAACATAGGAGGGGTACAATTTAAAACCAATGAAACCTGGGGACAGATATAACTTAGGAAACTAACTAACCATGTGTTGGTAAAGTTGGATTGCTTCCCTAAGGAAGAAGAGACAGAACCATTGTAAATATTCTGGGAAAAACAATACAGTGTAAAGAGGATAACTAAGGAGGCTAAAGATATTTCCCTTACAAATATCTTCCTAATCCATATAAATAATCAGACCTTCATAAAAGAGAAGCAAATGATTCTTAATAAATTATGGTCAGATCATCATATCACAGCTAAGCAAGTAATACCTAAGAGAAGCACTGTTTTACATTTAATAAATATTATATTAAATATGACTTACTAAGTGCTATTATCAACCACAGTAAGATAACAATAATACCTAGATTCCCTGCTAGAGCTGCCAACACTGGCTTAACTAGACTGATACAATTTGCTGATTTCACTAGGACACCCATGTTAAGGGGCTCAGTGAATGTGCCTCCAAAGAAACTAAAAAGTTTGGGGGTGGGGGAAGAGGGGAAACCAGCACTACTGTTCTCAATGCTAACGAAAGAAATGTAAGGAAATTGCAGCTTCACTTGGGAATCTGGCCCCAGCTGTAAGGTTTACCAAGTTCACAAACACATACAACAATGTGCCCTGTATTACAATGATGAGCAGAGGAGCTTTATATATGATAACCTTCCAGTGACATATAAATGGTAAGTATTATGAATATAACTTCTTAAATTCTCTGCTCAGATCTGGCTTGGGCCCAAGTAAAGCAAATAATGACTCACTTGGAATCGATGGCATAGTGACCCATAGTCAGGAACCTGGGATACTAAAAAACTAACCCAACAGCCAGATCTGGCATGCATACTGGAATACAGCTTACCTGACAACCTGGCTAATAATCTATGTATATACTCATTGAATCCACCCTCTCCTACATATTGTTCTAATAACCTCATTCACCTTTTACCTTCATTGTAAAGATAAATAAAGCAAACCAAAGTTATATATTAGTACTTTATCCACTTCATTAAAAGTCTTCAGGTAAAACAGAACTTGTATCTTATAATCCTTAACGCATAAAATGTGAGGGTGGTCTCTGGTGACTACTTTTTTTAACCCATAGCCTTGAAATTAGCTCTTTTTGTAACACCGTTACTTAGCTGCAACAAGTGTGATAAATTTGGAGTCCCAGTAAGTGAATTCCAGCTCTGCTCCTTGCTATCAGTGTAATAGATACAAGGTTCAAGTCACTTTATTTCTCTGATCCTCAGTTTCCTCATCTGTAAAATAAGGAAATTGGATTAAGTGACTTCTGAGACCACCTTCCAGATCTAAATCTCCAGGTGTAGTTCATGAAATGCTGCACTTAGAACCAGGAAAACCTACATTCAAATCCGGCCTGCTGTTTAATTAATTAGTTATCTGATCCTGGACAAGTCACAAAATGAGATAATATCTTTCTTTCTGTAAATCTTAAAGTGCTATGTAAATGTTATTGTTTTGTTGATTCTATTATTATTACTAATATTATGCTGCAGTACTAAAGCTCTCCACAGTGACTCAACTAGAGGAAAAAAATAAAGTGCTTCATTTTCCACACACAGGGGAGAAACATTCTCTCCAGTCACCAACTTCACAATTTTGGTGACGGGTGAAAGCACGGGTCTGTTCCACGCACCTCATCAGAGCACACATTAAACAGGGAGACGTGCAGAACACCAAAGAAGGCCTGTGGTTAACAACCAGTGAGATCAACTGAACATACTGAGATACCCTTGGGTAAAAAGGAAACTGGAAAATGCTTACAGACATCTGATTCTCCTCAAGTTTGGTTGGCTCCAAGTCCAGCAGAAGAGACTTGTGTGTCTGGTCCCACTCCAAAAAAGATAGAGCAAAATCACCTGGAGGTACAAATCAGTTGCAGAACCTTCTCCCTAATCACATTAAGGGCTATGAAATCTAAGTCTTATTTTTTTTGCCAAATGAAATACTCTCATCTACTCTTTGCAGAAAAGAATTACAGGCTGTGTGAGTAATGTTTTTGATTTTCTGTCTGCAAAAGGACAATTTTCTTTTTTTTCTAACTTGAACTTCAATTTGAGTTCCTGATGATTATTCCAAAAGTTACCCTGAGGTGTTTAGTTCTAATGATACTTGCTATTGAACTGAGGTGACCTTTGTGTTTAATGCATTTCAGTAATAGGGTTTAATACTTTTTTTTTCTGAGACCAGAATATCATTTTACTACTATGAGATAGCTGTCCCCTACTTACTTCTCTTCCAAACATAGGACATAAACCTCAGACTCTAATCATTCAGGGCTGTTTATGGATCCCAGCTAACCAGCAATTCTTTTTCTATAAAAGGAGATAAGTAAAGTGAAGGCCAGGTTTTGTAGCTAAGAAAGAGGGGCAGAGAAGAGAAAATGAAAACCACACTGATTCATCATGAAAGGCAAGAAGAAACTAAAAAATCATGGGAGTAAAGGCTGCTTTTCAACCAGTCACCATGCCTATGTGCCTGCAAAATCTTTGAGATGAAATTCACTTTACAATGCATTAAGCACACTTTGAAAGTCTGAGCCTTTTCCCCCCCTCAGTTCTCATTAATTGAGTTCTGTAGTCTAGTTTGTGATCCTTTACATTCAGATTTCCTTCACTGTAATAGACATGGTCAGAAGCAAGGATAAAATAAGACAAAAGTCACTGACCTCAGGGATTTTACAGTCTAGTGAAGGACATACAATAGGTATATAAATTACTATGAGACAAAAGGAATTCAGACAGAGAAGTCTAAAAGAGAAATTCAAGGAGGGAGAATTAGAGAAATTAAAAAAAAAACCAACAAAGGAAAAGGGGACAAAAACAAGTTCCACATATAGAATTTAGGCTGAAAGAAAAAAAAAATTCCTCCTTTTCCCTTCTGGAAAATGCAAGATTCCTAGGTCCACATAGGCCCACACACAATGTTGAAGGACCTGACCTAGAGTTAGGAATAAAGAAGAAAGCTTTGGTCTTACAGGTATCAACTGAAAATTACTATGATAGCTTGTCTTTTCCCTTCTTACAAAGCTCTAGGGCTACCTGAGATGGGGGAGGAGAAGGATTGGGGAGGGTATATAGAGAATCAGCCAGGATGGAATGTAGACTGGCCCAATAACATGGGCTCACTTCTAGCCTGTCCTCAGGAGGGCTTCCCCCCTCACTAACAGAAAATCTTAGAAATACTCCAGATCAATCCTTCATATTATAGAATAGGAACAAAGGACCAAAGAAGTGGATTTTCCAAGGTCACAAAGTTATCTAAGTGTAGAACCAGAACCAGGACTGTAACTGAGGTCTTTTGACTTCATATCAAATGTTCTTTCTAGTATAACAGACTATAAATAACTGTACCACATAGCCAGTCTTTAAGTTTGCAATGGTTTAGCAGCCTGCTATTATGATTGGCATATAAACATGCCCCTCTTTTTTTTTTTTTTGGTGGCAATGATCCACACTTGTGATTTTAGCAGTGTAAAGTAATTGCTGCTGTGGAAATTCTCTCCACTGATAAAGACAGACAACTTATAGTCTTAAGGAAGGGTCTAGGACACTGAAAGTTTAAGTGACTTGTCCATGGTCATATAGCTAGTATGTGTAAGAGGTAAGATTTGAATCCAGGTCTTACTGATTTTAGGGTCAGTAAGTCCCCTATCCATTAAATCATTCTGTCTCTCTTAAAACAAACCTCTCTACAGTAGCAGGGTAGGGGATGGGGGCAAGAAAGAAAGAAACTAGAATATAGTATTAAATTAATTAGGAGGAAAATAACTCCAAAAGTCCATAAGAAAAGGAGCACTGATTTTACTAATATTCTATAGAATGTAAATACTGAAAAATTTCTAGAGATGAGCTGCATATATAACAGTTAAAATCTAAGTTTTAGTCAATAAGATTACCCTGCTGATGTTAAATTTCGAAACAGCAGACTGAATTTGCAATATTGTCATCATTAATTTAAAATCATTAAAGATAGCAATTACTACCATCTCACAATGACAGCTCTCCAAACCAATTAAGGAGAATTCCTTCTCTGCTTAGTTTTAGAGGATTTAGTGCTAAGTAGTGCTCTCTGGCTAACAGCAGGACTAGCACATTATTAAGATTAGCTCACTAGCATTAACATTAGCTAAAGTTTGAACTTTTTTGCATATATACACATTGTCAAATATATATATATATATATTTTTAGTTGTACACATACCCTTGTGTTTTCAAATGTGCCCATGTGTACAACTCAGCAGACAGAGTTCATATGAACAATTTACTCCAGTGATTTCAGGCCCACAAAAATCTATCCAACAAAGGGACTGATTTACTTTCTGACATGGGTAATGTCCTGATTTAATGAGCCTCTTATATCACACTCAGCACCCTAAATTATAGGGTAACCCATGCAATTAAACTGTAAGGTTTCAGAGAGCACTTCTCCCAAATAACTGCAAAATGGGTTGAAATACAGCTGCTCCTAATATTGCCCATATTAAAGCTGGCAAAGTAAAAATGCTTTCATCTCTATTTTAGTTACATGCCTTTACTCTCAATTAAAATAATTATTTGCACCACCTTGTTGTTCCAGATCACTGTCTCTCAAGATTTTCTGTTCCAAGAAGTCTAAAAAATGCTTACCTCCCCCACTACAATCTTTAAAAAAGAGGGGGGGGTGCAGTAAAGAGAATATTTTCTGTTATTGTTCAATACTCAGCACAACCTGAAATACCAATTTTACAAAGGATCATTTTTCATATTGACATTTTGGGAAAAAAAGTAGATATGTAAGGAATTTCACAAACAGGAGCCAATGAGCTCATCCCTAAATACAGCCGTCCAAAGTGCAACATGTGAACTAAAAGGTCTTTAGCACCTAATAAAAACACCACTCAGTGATTTAGGATAGCAAATAAAAGAGATGACTATGTGCCCTGTATAAGTTTTGTGGCAGAGAGACAGAATTATTCCAACTTGAATTGCACATTATTGCTAATGCCTGATACCAAAGTAAGGGGATATTTTATATTCAAGATAATTTCATGTCTAAATCCTGAAAAAAGAGAAATAAAGAAATATCTCTGGTTTTGATTTGCTATTTATGCATTAAGTGAAAAATGTCTCATAAGTACCTTAAGCATTTGAATTTACAATTGCTCTGTGAAATGAAATTTTACTTTTTAAAATTCCAAAATTTTAAATTTCTAGAATTTAAAAATTCTAAGATGTAAGGAAATTCTAACAAGGTCCAAAATTTATTATAATAATTTCACTTAATAAGGAAAATGTATGAATGAAATAAGACATTTTCAAACAAGACAAAAAATGGAACATTTCAAATTCAGAAAATTATAATTCTAAGAAAAATTGCATTCAAATGTTAGTTTTGTATTTTCTTAATTGAAGCATTTTTGTTTTCTAAATATAATTTACAAAGTAGAAATCCCAGTAGAAATTAAAAAGAGATAAGGCTTTGTTGTTGTCATTCAGTTGTGTCTAATTCTTTGTGACCCCATTTGGGGTTTTCTTGGCAAAGATACTGGAGTGGTTTGCCATTTCCTTCTCCAGCTCATTTTACAGATGAGGAAACTGAGACAAACAGGGTTAAGTTACTTGCCTGGGGTCATACAGCTAGTAAGTGTCTGAGGCAGGATTTGAATTGAGGTCTTCCTGACTCCAGGCTGTGCACTGTTTCACCTAGCTGACCCTAGACAAGGCTTAATAATCAAGAAAACTAGATTATTTGACCAAAAGCCTTTGAGCTTGAGTTCCAAGTTAACCTAATTTTGAATCCATTTATCCATCTGTGAAATGAGTAAAATATTAATAGTTCTAAAGGGAAAATATTTGGACAACCTTAGGAAAAGCACTAGTAATTGTAATTCTCTTACTAGGCCAATTATTCTTGATCTTCCTGAGAAGGAATATTATGCTGTATTTTAATTACATTTTCTTTTCTTATTTGATTTTTTAAAAAATAAATTTTAGAACCTTGAGTGCTTGATAGACCCCTTAATTGGCCATCTATTTAATTATAAGACCTATCATAAATACAAATCTGAATTTGTTAGCATAATTAAGCATTAGAAGAGTTGATTTTTAAAATGTCGTATAGGGAGTAGAAGTACTGGAGATCTAGAATCAAAGAAACCAGACTTAAATCCCAGCTCTGACGCTTGCTACTTGTATGACCTTGGACAGATATTGTCACCTCTCATATCTGGGCCTCAGTTACCTGAGTTGTAAAATGAGTAGGTCAGACTGTGAGATCTGTCAGACTGTCCAGTGAGATCCCTTCTAACTCCAAGATCTTATGACCTCAGAGGCTCTTGCCAATTCCAAATCTATACTCCTAGGACTACAACAAAGGTTTAATAAACCATAAAAGTTTGAGTTACTTAATAGGGAAGAGGAAGAGAGATAGGAAAACCTAAAGGGAAAGTGTGAGAGAAACAGGAGGTACTGAATCTCTGTACTGTTGGGTTCACTTTATTAGTGGAATCCTAGCTGTTCTCTCAATAAAACAATGGAAGGAATTCCACCAGCTGCCATGCTCATGAGGGCAATTGAGAGAATTTAACTGAAAACATCCATAAGCCCAGTGGAACTGCAACTCAGTTGCAATTGATAGCATGTAATACAAAACACATTGTGATTTTTTTTTCTTTTACCTAAATAAGAAGAATGCCCTAGCCAACCCCCCAACTCCCCCAAAATAAAAATAAACCTCACTCTAGTCATCTGACTTGGTGAAATGAAGAGAAATAATGTATACCCAAGAGCTGATACTTGTGATATGGAAAGCAATAATCTAAATGAAAGAACACTTTTTTAAAAGACCAACTGCATAGAGACGAAGTTGGAAGAGGGCAAATGGTAACCTAGCAATAGAACCTAATGAATCCCTTTAGAATTGCATCATTTCAATCAAATTGAGTCATTGTGGGAAGATCTGGGAAAACAAATCAAAATCCATTACTCGGAACCTAGTCACCACTATAGTTACAGTTTTATAGGTTGTGTGTGCGTATATGTATACTTCAGTTTGTGTTTTATAATTCACATTTGTGAAAGATTGGAGGCTATGCCTTACCTTTGAGACACTTGGCAGAAAAGGAAATCATCTTAGAATGCAGGCCCACCACAGTCTCTTTCAATGAAAACAATATGGAAAAAAAATGGCATTCTGGATAAAGTTTACCTGGCATTGAAGAGAAACTTGAGAGATACTACTTGCCTTAGGATAATTGATAATAATAATAATTAACATTTATATAGTACTTTAAGGTTTGCAAAGTGCTTTTACTTCACATACATTGTCTCAATTTATTATGGCAAATACTGTGAGGTAGATTAGCCTCGTTTTGACTATCAGGAAACTAGGAGTAAATGAGGTTAACCTTGGGGGCAGCTAGGTGCTGCAATGCCCACCTAGAGCACTAGCCCTGGAGTCAGGAGGACCTGAGTTCAAATCTGATCTCAGACATATGATATATATGATATTCACTAGCTGTGTGACCCTGGGCAAGTCACTTCACACCATTGCCTTGCCCCCCACCCCGAAAAATGAGGTTATCCCTTACCTGGTTAATTTCAAAGGCAGATTCAGCCAAAGGTCTTTCTAACTCCAATATAGTACTATTCATGTGATTATCGTGCTGTCTCTGGAAGTTTGCTGCCCCGCTTGACTACTGTTGAGATTCTGACCTTGGGAAAACCACTAAACTGAAGCTTCTTGGTTTCACCAACTGCAAAATGGAAATGGAACTGCATGCTATCTGCTTTAGAATATAAATGATGTCCTTCCGGGTGGCCTGATGGTACAGTATTCTGACAGAGGCACCAAGTAATATTTTTAGGATAAATGTGGCAGCTATCCTTCATTGAGATCAGACTCTACAGGTTAGGGATGTATCCCCAACATTCCTTTACCCCTTATAGGCTATCATAGATCGTTAGATATGAATTTATCTAAATGCTCACTGACCCTACTTTCCATCCTGAATATCTCAAGATGACAAGCTTTGAAATTTTATATATATATATATATATATATATATATATATATATATATATATATATATATGTATTATATATAAAATAGCATAGTTCCACATACTAAACACTATAGTATTTAGAGCAGAAAGAGATTTTATTGACCATTGTCCAAACACTGTGGTATAGTAGAAAGTGTTATGAGTTTGGAGTCAGATGACCTGAGTTCAAATCTTGGCTTTCATTTAATTCCTGTGTGACCTTGGACAAGTTACTTAACTTCTCTGTGATTCAGTTTTGTTGTATGCAAATTTATAGATGAGAAGATGGAGACTCAGAAAGATAATTGGCTTGCAGAGACATACAGGTAGTAAGCCAAAGAGATCTAAGATTCTAGCTTTAGATCCTCTATCTGAAAATTGTTTTTCTTCCCATAACACAAACAAATTTGCAAAGCAATCTGAAATATCTCTAGTGATAGGGAAGGAGGTGGGAAAGAATAAATGTTGATATTGTATCTGCTTTTAATTAGCACATAAATATATGTCTCCTAAGAGAAATGATACCCTATATTTACTCACACTTACCTCCCTAATGAAGAAACAAATTACAATCATATTATAGGTGAAAGTTAATGTGGGTTTGGTTTGTTTGTTTGTTGTTGTTTTTAACTCAGGAGTAAACTGAAAAGCTTGCTTCTCTTGCTGAAAAGGGTTTCCCATCCCCTCAACCTTTTTTCTATACCCACTGATGCTTAAGCTATCAATAATCATAGAGTTTGATGTCATGCCAATTCCCAGTGGTGTTGACAGACTTCATCTCTGAAGTCCCTTTATAGGGCCTTGTTCCCCAGTAAAGCTTGCAAATTGCTCTGATCTGAGCAGACAAAGCCGTCGCTCATTCTTTGCATCTTTGAACATCCCCCACAATAATGTAGGAATTGGTGAAAATTACCCAAGATAAATATCCTTTACAACATCAAAGTCCCTGATTTCCAGGCTGTCAGCTGCAGGTATGCAAGAGGCCTGACAGGCTTGAGATAGGTAGCGAAGATAAAGCAAGAAGTGAAATTCTTCTGGGAAAGAAAGTGTTGTCCTAGGAGCTAGTGCTAGGATTTCTATGAAAGGGATTAATGTTATCCTGGCAGGCGTGAGCAAAGCATTTGCTTTTACCTTCAACATTAATTCACTAGCAGTAGATCCAGCAGAAGCCACAGATAAAAATCAGAGAAGGGAAGGGCCTAAGCCTCTGCTATTCTGTGAAGCCCAATAGCTTCTGAGTAGGTTTAGACCAGCACTTCAGTAATTTTGCATTAGTTGACACGCATATTTACATTTTTTTATTAAACTCTTCATTTCAGACTATGATGGGGCCATTGTTCCCCTCTTACTATCATCATCATTACTATATTCTCTAGGACAATTTGCATACCTCTTGCATCTCGGAGAGCTGAGGAGCCAAGTTAGTGCTTTTCTGAAATGGCATGAATATGGTATGGTCTGGCTATGCTGCCAAGATGCAAAAACACACACCCATAACTCCCTCCCAAATATTCCTCCCCTACACACACACACACACACACTAATTCTGGATTGAGTAACATGCTTTAGAAGTTAAGCTTTATTCTTAAAAGAAAATATATGACACATTACAAATCTAGAGCTATCACCCATGCCATATGCTGAAAACATGTTGGGTAGTAGAGCTGGCCTTCCTCTATAGCCTGTTTCTAAAACAATGCATCATTGCACCTTTGTTCAACCAATGGATTTTGACCCAGTTCTCTAGGATAGGAAGTTTGACTAGGTAACAAGACATAACACAGAAACATCTTAATTTGGTGATTTGGACAGTCATTTGGCTACATTTCCAAATGACAGATCCACTTCAAGAAAATAAGAAAATAAAACTTCCATCACTGGGTATCTTTTTACTTCCCTGCCAGAGGATATAGAAAGTCAATGAGGAATTAAGCTGTAGATCTGCACACTAGATTATAATCCAATGGAGATTTCATGTGAAAGAGGTGGAGTAAAAGAAATTGTTTTTCCAGAAGAAATTTTTTGGCTACAGTTATGATTCATTATATAATTAATCAGTAAATGTCACTAATCTACACCATAACCCCGTGATGCTGTTAGTGAAGAAAGAAGTACTATTTTACTTCTGTGACCTCAAATTGAGGAAAATTAATAATTAACACAAATTAAAATAATCCATGAGATGGATGCCCTCCACTGATAAACTTCTATGATTCCATAAAACTTTTGTCTAATTAAAAATAACTTTTAGATTTGCAAAGAGAAGGAATTTGTCTGTACTTCATCAGTATTTGCAAAGAAATTTATGTAAAGAAACTTATGAGATCAAATGAATGACAAGTTCATGTGTCACTCTTCCAGAATACAAGTGTGTCCTACTAGTAGAAGGTTCAACTACAAAATAATGGAACAGATTCTTCAAGAAACACACTAAAACTGATCAAATCAAGTAGCAACCAGGAAGAATATTAACTATGATTATTTCAATGTCTGCCATTCTGTACTTTTAGCACCTCTGTTTTAGAATTCCTTTTAGAAGCAAAAGTCTAAGAAACTCGGTTTTATTTTTTTGAAATAACTTTATTTATTTATTTTGATTTATTAACAATCACTTTCATAAGCTTTTCAGTTTTAAATTTTTCTCCCCCTCCCTCCCCAAGACAGCATGCAATCTGATATAGGCTGTACATATACATTCCTATTAAATATATTTTCACATTAGTCATGTTGTAAGGAAGAATTAGAACCAACAGGAGGAACCACAAGAAAGAGGAAACAAAACAAGTCTTATTATTTTAAAGTCATGACTTAGGATATGTTTGTATAGTGGTAATGGTGGCAGGGGTAACTAGAAATCAGAATTATCTACTTGAACCCCTCATATAATTCACCAGATTTAGAAGCAGAGTTTTAGATCTAGATGGCACCTGACAGGTAATCTGTTCTTATCCCTTCATTTTACAAATGTAGAAAGTAAGACCTAGAGAGAATAACAATCAAAGCTGGAATTTGAACCCAAATCCTCTCACCTGAGTTAATTTGAGAGGTTCAAATGACTGTTGGCTATTCCCACAAATCAAATCCATTCACAGTCATTCAAAAGACAAAAAACTGCCACCACTAATGACATTGCTCATAAAGAGAATAATTGAACCCATAAGAGCTGATGACATCAGCAAATGAGAATGAAGAGAGAATGAGTAGTAAAGGCCCCGGGGCATAGTCTTGGGCAGCACCTACACATCATATGTAGGAGATGAATGATGATGATCCATCAAAGAAGACTGAGAAGTAATGGTCAGATAAGTAAGAGAAGAACCATGGCAGCAATGCCATCAAGGTAAAAGAGAGTATCTAGATGGTCAATAAGTAACACCTGTAGAAAAATAAAGCAGAATGAAGACTGAGAAAAGGTCAATGCATTTCCTTGGAGAGAGCAATTGGTGAGGAGTAGAAAGTGAGAAAAATGGGGGCCATGAATGCAGATAATTTCTAGGAATATGGGTGTGAAAGAAGAAATATAGAATGATAGCTCTAGGGTATGGCCAAGTCCTGTCAAGATATTTTGGGGATGGGGGAGATGTAAGTGTATTTGTAGACAATAGAGAAGTAGTCAGTGGATAAAGAAAGATTAAGGGAGAATGACTGAGGAGACAAACTTCCAAAGTAGGTAGAAGGGATTAAGATCAAAAGCAAAGGTAAAGTGATTGACTTTGGCAATGGAGAAGGCCTACCTCTTCCTCAAACAGTAGAAAAAAGGAAGAAAGAATGGGGAATGAAACAGAGGAGATGTGAAAGGTAGAGTAGGGGAGAGAAGGGAATTCATGACAGATGGCATCTATTTTTTCAGTAAAGTAGGAGATGAAGTGTCCTATTTAGAAAGAAAGGAAGGGACTGAGTAGAAGGCATGAGGAAAAAAGAGAAAGTCTGAAAGAACTGCTGTGGAGAGTATGACAGATACCCATTCAGGAAAGAAAGAATTGGTTTAAAATGTTGAGGGCTCACATGTGATTAAATAATAGAAATTCCTAGCAAAATCAGTCAGCTCAGTCATTTGACTTTGCAGTGTTGGAAAGAAAATTCTTCATTTGGGTTTCACTCTGATTAATGAGGCAAAACTCAGAACAAAGAGAATTACAAGTGCGTCAAGACCAGCTGATCACTGAAGATCAGCAATGTTGTCAAGGTGGAGACAGCTTTTATAGGCAACTTTAAGTCAATTCCAATAGGTCCACCTCAGCAGAAGAGGTGGGCCCTTGCATCTCAGCTTCTCCCCAAGGCAGCAAGAATGTGACAATTTGCAGGTAGGGGTACCTGACAAAGAGCAGGTAATACAAAAAAGTTGCAGACTTAGCGTCTCCTTCCTCTCCAGAGCCTTCCCCAACACTGATTGATTAGTAGGGCTAGAACAAAGAGACACTGAGTCATCACAATGTTTAACACCATTCTGTGGTAATCCAGGGCTGGGGCTTGGAAAGACTTGATGGGAAATTCAGACAAGGGGCTAAGGGAGAGAAAGGTAGAAGGCAATATATAATTGAACTAGTCAATTGCAGAGACTAGGCTGTGTGTTAAGTTCATAACAGGAACAATTGACTAGAAGGGGTAGGGGGAAAGGATTAGCAGTTATAGTAAGCACAAAAATAAATAAACAACATAAGGAAGAGTAAAGCAGGAGAGTTGGAAAGGAGATTATGATCATGTTTTGAGCAGTGGAAGGATCACTGAAATAAATGCATGCTCTCCTGTAATGACTACTTGGAAATTACATTTGTTTGTACAGCAAAGTTGTATTACATAATTATTTTGTTAAAACTTCTTAATTTTTGTGCATACCCTCTGACCCAGCAATAGCACTTCTAGGGCTATATCCCAAAGAGATCATACAAATGGGGAAAGAACCCATATGTACAAAAATATTCATAGCAGCTTTTTCTGTGGTGGCAAAGAATTGGAAATTGAGAGGATGCCCATCCATTGGGGAATGGCTGAGCAAGTTGTGGTATATGAATGTAATGGAATATTATTGTGCTATAAGAAATGATGAACAGGCTGACTTCAGAAAAACCTGGAAAGACTTGTATGGTCTGATGCTGAGTGAAATGAGCAGAACCAAGAGAACATTGTACATAATAACAGCCACGTTGTGCGATGACTAATATTGATAAACTTAACCCTTCCCAGCAATACAAGGATCTAAGACATCTCCAGAGGCCTCATGATGGAAAATGCTATCCACATCCAAAGAAAGAACTATGAAAGCTGAATTGCTATTTTTTTCTCTTCTGCTGAGTTTTGTTTCCTCTTTCTAATGGTTCCTCCTATTGGTTTTGATTTTTACTTACAACACCACTAATGTGAAAATATGTATGTAATGTATAGCCTATATCAGATTGTGTGCCATCTTGGGGAGGGTGGTGGGGAGAAAGGAGGAGAAAAATTTTAAACTCAAAAGCATATGGAAGTGATTATTGATAAATCAAAAAAAATTAATAAAATTTAAAAAATAAAATAAAAGTTATTATTTTTAAAAGTTTCATTTATTCATTCATTTAATTTGCTTAAAATTGATTACTTTATAGATAGGATGGACCTAGTCATTAGTGGATTCAAAGTCCACAGAGGATTCACCTGAACCTAGGTGGAAGCAGTCTGAAGTCATTCACAGGAAACTGTACGTGCAATAGAAGACAAAAGAGTAGTATATTGAAATTATCAGCAAAATGAGGAGTCTTCTCAGATTCCTAGGAAGTTATCTCTTTGGAAAATGGGACAGAGCCATCTGCATGTGTCCATCATTTCCTTCCTAGTATTTGCTGTTTTGATTGTTGCAGAGAATTCATGTGTTCCTGCTAACTCTTCCATCCCTATAGGTCCCAAATGGTCATTTATCTCTCCTCGAACTCCTACCCCTACCATCTCCCTCACCAATGCTAATGGTTGTGGGTCTTGGATCTTGGCCAGAGTGAGGCCAGAGAGGTTTGCTATTGCTTTAGTTCCCATGAACCAGCTTCAGAACTCCCAAACCACAAAAGGGAAGATGATCTTGTCTGGTTGGGATAGACTCAAGCTTGCTTTGCTTCCATTCACTTCTGAGGCATTGCAGGATCCAGCACATTCCTATTGTGCCTATTGGCTAATCCAAGAGTGGAAGGTATAAGGTAGACTCAAAGCAAGAAGAAATTTCTATGCCACTAATAAGTAGCCATAGAGATGCAACTAGGCACAGCAGATAGAGTGCTGGACCTGGAGTCAGGAAGACTCATCTTCCAGAGCTCAAATCTATCCCCAGACACTTACTAAGTGACCCTGGGCAAGTCACTGAACCTTGTTTGCCTCAGTTTTATCATCTGTAAAACAAGCTGGAGAAGGAAATGACAAACCACTCAAGTATCTTTGCCAAGAAAATCCCAAATGGGGTCACTAAGAGTCAGAAAAAACTGAACAATAAAAGACAGGCACATTCAGGATAAGTAAACACAGCCAAGTATCAAATCCAGAAGAATCCTACTGGGATACAGAACAAGGAAAGGAATTTGCAGTAAAGGCACATAGGAACTGATTGCCACTGGCTGTTCTTTTCTATCATTCTGTGAGCTTTGGAGTCAACAAGGAAGCTTCTGTGTCTGCACCACTATATTAGACTGACCTTGTAATTTATTTATCTATTGGATTGGATCTATGGGATTTCATCACTCCTATGTTCCATAAACCAAATGTTAATAACTTGACATTAAATGATAACAAAAATCATGATGAATACTAGGTCTCAAATTTGTTTAGTAAAGGACATACTGCATACTGACATTTATCAAAGTGGTATGCAGGGCTTTGTGTTACCCTTCCCTTTTTTTTTCTTCCAGAAAAATCTTTGTTCATTACCTGAGAGAGATTATTTTATAAGATGATGTTGCCTCAGCATAGGCTAGATTTGATCATTGTCTCAGAGTCCTATGTTCATCCTCTCATTCCAAGGAAAGTCACAGTATTTTACACATAGTGCCTTGACCTCATTCAAAGGTGGGATTAGGCTGCTAGAGTGATTTTTGGAGTTCAGAAAGGTCCCCTTGGTTCCCAAATATCACACACACACACACACACACACACACACACACACACACACCTAATCAGAATTTTCAGAACCTTCTTGAATGCATTTCCAAATCTATAAAATGCCCACTTTGAGAGATCAATAGACTTAATTAGTAAATTCATTGGTCTTTAACACAATTTGCTGGCCATAACTGGTTTTGATTATTATATATTCAGTTAAATAAACATTTTAAATGCACTGTACCAAGAATGAGAGAAAAATAATAAAGTAATAACTCACATGAGAAGCAGTAGAGTATAATAGATACTACTGTCAGGAAGACCTGGGTTCAAATCCCTTCTCCGATACTTACCTCAGGCAACTCCAACAAAGTTAAAAGACCAGCTTCCATCCAGCTGAGAATCTTGAATTGAACTTAACAATGAATCGAAAGCTGGGACAAGTTTCATTAATTTGGATGGATACAAATAACAAGGTTTTTTACCAAACCATAAAGCAAACTAAACCATTTTAAAGTTTTATTAAAAAAAACCTAGTAAACCAAAATTGTGCCAAACATTTTTTTTCCTAAAACTATTAAACTAAAACAAAAACTAAACAGCAGCAAACTGTAGTGAAAAGAGAACTAAGTTTAGAGTTTGAAGACCTGGTTAAAATCTTGACCACCACTCAGTGTGACTTTGGGCAAGTCGCTAAACCTCTCTGGACTTTGGTTTCCTCCTCAATATAGATAATATATATAATAGATAGCATTTACATAGTGCTTTAAGATTTGCAATACTCTTTACATGCATTATGTCATATGATCCTCACAACAACCCTGAAAGGTAGGTACTGCTGTTATTCCCATTTTATGGTGGAGGAAATGTCTGGCAGACCCAGACTGAACGACTTGCCTAAAGCTGGATTTGAATTCATTTCTTCCTGACTCTAAATCTGGTAGTCTATCCTCTGCTCTACCTCACTGTCTGTAAAATGACAAGGTTGAAAAAGATAGCTTGTAAATTTCCCAGTGAGCCAAAGATTCTGCAGCCTGAATCAGTGTTTTGGTTCTGAGTGAAGGCTTAGGATATTAAAGCTGGCAGAGTCCTTAGAGATCATTTCATTGCACTCCATCATTTTCCGGATGAGGAAACTGAGGACTAGAGGGTGAAATTAAGCAAGCTAGTGGCAGGACAGGGGCTTAAAGCCCTGTGCCCTTTGCTTTAAGTTATATTGCCTCCCTGACAACATAACAGAGATTACCCTCTGGACCTTAATCCCCTTCTCTTTATTCTTAATTTATTCCATGCCCCCCCCCCGAGTAAGTATGGTATTTACATTGTTTTCCTAAATGTGAAAATAAAGCAAATTGTAGCTAATTGGCTAATTGAAAGAGACTGTCAAAGAATATTGAAAAACTTTACATTAATCCATGAACTCAGACAATGCAAATATATACCACACTAAAGCTATTTCATTATCTGAGGTGTTCTGTTTTTCCTCTTCTCCCTCATTTTTGTTTTCTGTTTTTAATTATGACCTGGGAACTTACCAACACAAATATAAGCCATTGAGAGAATAATTACTTTCAAGTTGTACCTTTTAAAGGAAAAACTTCTTAGTTTCCAGTCCATAGCTGTCATTATACCCTCCTGCATCTCAGGGAAATTAGCAACCTGATTCTTCCCCCTGCTGTCATTTAAAAGAAAAAAGCTTTCTTATTTTCCATCCAAGTAAAAGTAATGTAAACCTAGAAGTGGAGAGAAAGGGGTAATGAAACCTAGTTAACTGTATTCCACAGGCTCCCATTACCATATTTACCTGTACCATTTTCAAAGACATATAGCTGTCTGATCCTGAATTAGTATATCATTTCCAACTGTGTTTAACTGTATGCTGCTTACAAATATATGCAATACTGGGTCCTCCCAGGATGGTGAAATCAGTTTTTGCTTAACAAGATGAACTCACTGTCCTCTGAGGTTCCTCTATAATTCAAATTGCAATCTATGTATCACGGCACACTGAAATAACTCATGATTTAAATTTTACACTAAAGCCTCACTGTACTGTCATAAAGTACGTACTTTGGACTACGTTATAGGAGAAAGTGTATTAAAATGAGTCTGTTACCGATTCCAGTAACTAAACTCCTTGGACAAAGCCCAAGGTGGACTCATGTTTTACTGAGTTCTGTGATCTAGTGGGTCACATTATAACAAGAAGCCCAGTGATACTTTTAGGGACTCTCCTTGAGGAAACTGAGCTATCTTTATTCCTGAAGAGACAGGCATGAGAAAAGACACAAAGAATTAAAAGAATTCAAAATCTTATAAACTACATAAAATATGGGCATTTGAAATAGCCCCATAATGTATTTATTTATTTATCATTTTAGTTCTCATCTTCTACTAATCAACTCCTTAGAGAAGAATTTATCATACAGATGGTTACTGTACTAATTACATTTTAAAGATGAAACTGAGGCACAATGAGGCAAAGGAATTATC
Source organism: Phascolarctos cinereus (assembly GCF_003287225.1). Classification (NCBI taxonomy): domain Eukaryota; kingdom Metazoa; phylum Chordata; class Mammalia; order Diprotodontia; family Phascolarctidae; genus Phascolarctos; species Phascolarctos cinereus. The sequence continues at coordinate 134,174,483 of NW_027555736.1, forward strand.
ACGGTGGACAGCTAGGATTAGACACCTTTGGCCCAAACCTAAGTTCAGTCCTTTGATCCTAGATCCCTCCAAAACTTGAAGGTAGATTTTCTTCTATCCTTTACACATACAGAAATGAAAAGACAAGCAAGAGAGATTCTAAATTGGGAGAGGGGTATAAAAGAGGAGGAAGGAACAACTTCAGAGATAGAATAAAAGTGAATTTTTTTTCAAGGTTTTCTTCTGTGTTTTGCCATTTCTTATAACAAAATCCTAGATGCCTAAACCCAAGGGGTTGTTTAGTGCCATCAGGAAATGAACTGGCAAGCTTGCTCCTATTCTCAGTGGACACCCATACCTCTTTCCAAAAGCCATCATCTCAGTAGCCATTAGTTGGCAATTTTAACTGAGAGGACAAAGAAGAAACATTTCCATGGCATGCCAAACTTGCCTCTCAGCCCCATATGAACTGACCATCCAGAATGGAATATGTATGTGGTTAGGATGAGTGGTGGAAAAGTAGGGTGGAAATCTGGAATTTAACAGCAACACAGTCAAAGTTCCCAAAGTAAATAATTTCCATTCCCTCTTTCTCCACATCCCCATCTTGTTCCCTACTCCCCCCCTCCACCTTCCCACACTCGAACTGAGTATAAAGAGCACAGATGGCAAGAAAGAAGAGAAAAAGTTTGCCAGTCTTATAACTACCTATTCTGGGACTGTCCAGATGAGTGTAATACTTTCCATGGTTTCATTGGTACTTCATTCTCTGACCAAATGCATAGGCTCAGAGAACATGCCACAAATGTATAGTCACTTAATCATCTAGATCAAAACAATATTTCATACCTACAATCTGAACCAAAAGTGGGAAGCTTATACTCATTATTTTATCATTTTCCTCTATTCAAAAGAAATTTATTGTGCATGCTATATTTATATATTCCTCTGTTTCCTTGAGTTTTGATGAAAGAGATTGTAATCAAAGAGACTACAATCTACTTATAGAGATCATAGGCCAAATTTACTAGTATATAAAAAAAATCCCAGAAAAGAAATAAATTGCTGTAAGCATTTTTTGGAGGAAAAACAAGTTCTTCTACTATGGTCTAATTTGGTTAAATATCTCTTCCATGTACCAAGTATTCTAATATCCCTGGGAGGTTAATATTAAGAAAATTTTAATTTATTTAGTTCTATTATTTAATAACATTTATGATACTTTGAGAGTTATGACAGAATCTCAGAGTTAGAAGAGACCTCAAAGGTCGTCTGATGGAATTTGTACCTGAACAGGAATCCCTAATTGAACATGAATGACAAGTGTTTAACCAGTCTCTGATTTAAGCTATCCTGTGACAGAATAACTACTGCCTCCCAAGGCTGACTATTGTATTTTGGTACAATTCTAATGGTAAAGAAGATTTTCCGTTATATAATCTTTAAGTTTACTTTTCTGCTACTTCTAAACATTGGTCCTAGTTATGCCCACTATAACCAAGCAGATAATATCTCTTCTAAATGGAAGCTCTTCCAAATGCTTGAAGACAGCTTTACTATACTCTAAGGGTATATGTTTTCTCTATGCTAAATAAATATCTGGAGTTATTTTAACTGATCCTCATATCCATCATCTTCAAGGCTTTCACCATCCTAGTTATCCTTCACCAAACCTACTCTGACTTGTCAATGGCCTTCCTGAAATACAGCACTCAAAACTGAACACAATGATGTCATTTTTATCAGAGAACATTACAGTGCATCTATCTCTTCTCTAATCTGAAACCTTACCCATCTCCTAATACAGCCTATTCTTGCATTAAGTTTTATGGTTGCCATATTACACTGTTGTGTTATATTGAACTTGTAATCCCTTAAATTTCCCAGATCTTTTTTTTTCCAGACAGGTTATTGACTAGTCCCCATCTTACTGATTAGATTGATATTTCAAACTAAGCATAAGAGTTAATGTTTTATCTTATTACATATGGCCCAATATTCTAACCTGTCAAGATCTTTTTGGATTCTGCCTCTGTCTCTCAATGAAAGCTGTCTTCCCTAGATTTATGTCACCTGCAAGTTTGATAAGCACACTAATTATTCTCTTATCCAAATCATTAATTTAAAAACAAATCTTCAGCAGCACAAAACCAAGAGCAGATCTCTGGAGAACTTCCCAGGACATCTCCTTTCCAGATGACAGTTCTGAATCCACCTAACTATACTATATCTTGTAGCCTATATCTCTCAATCTTGTCACATAATAGCAAGAAAATCCCCAATAAATGCTTTGCTAAAAACTCGATAAAATCTAGGAATGGCATTGTCCTCATCTACCAGCCTAGTAAACCTACCAAAAAAAAAATGAAGTTAATCTAGCCTTCTTACCCTGGAATATGCCTACTGCTGATGCCCCTCTCCCATTGGTAAATTCCTACTGGGGATGGCCCTGGCTAGCCATGCTTCCTTCCCATCTTGGCTATGCTCCTGACTTTTCAGACTCTGCTACCATGTCCCCTCCCATGGGTACCTCCCCTCCTCCTTTTCATTTTTCTTTTATATGTTGTCTCCCCTCACCCCATTTGGATGTCAACTCCTAGAGGGCAGGAACTATCTTTTTTTTTTTTTGCTTGTATTTGTATCCCTAGTGCTTAGCACAGTGCCTGACACATGGTAAAGGCTTAATAAAAGTTTGTTGCCTGTCTGCCTGACTCATTCTTGATGAAGTTATGCTGAGACAACTTCCTGTTGTCTTCTCTAAAAACTAGAATTTTGCCAGGAATTGAAGTCAAGTTCAGTAGTCTATTATTTGTGGATTCCACGTCTCTAATTTTCAAAAAATTGGGATAGTGACCCTTCTCTAGTACTATGAAATATCTACTCCTCCTCCTGACCTTAGAAAAATCATTGATAGTATTTCAGCACTACATCTACTAGTTATTTCAGTATCCCAGATGTGGACCTAGACACTTGGACTCATCAAGTCCATCTTTCTACTGCTCTTGAGTTTCAACTCTCTATTAGTCATTTGTGCTCTGTGCTTTCCAATCCAAAGATTATTCTTCTTGGCAGAAAAAAATAGAATCAAAATAAGAATGAATAATTCTGCCTTCTTTCCATCCTTCATTATTGTCATTCTATCTTCTCAAGCAATGAACCTATGCTCATTCTTTAAGCCTCCTTTTCCCTATAACATAGCTTTAAAAAAACACTTTTTGTCATTATTAGCATTCCTTGCTAGCCTTAGCTCATTCTGAGTTTTCGCCATCTTCATGGGCCAGAATGCTAGTGGAAGGCCAATGGCTTATGTTAACCCCACACGCACACACTCCCATATCACCAACTAGAGCTATTGAGAGCCAAGATCCTGAGAAGTCACCCTGGAGTAGCTTGATTTAACTTTGTTTCCAGGTAGATGGACCTGCCACCCAGCTCTCAAGTGAGCTCCAAGGGACGGTGGAGAATGAGAGTGCCAGACCAAAATCTTTGAATGATATTGGTCTTTATCCAGGAAGTTCAGCAGTGTTCCTGATATTGATGCAATCAGCACAATGTCATTCACAATGTCATTAGACTATCTGGAGAACCTCACAATCTCTAAGGAATCCTTCTTCTGAACTCTGCTTTGAATCTCCTCCAACATCAGTGGTGAATGCCCTTAACCAGCCTCATCTGATATTAATGATTAGAAGTTCATTGTTATATTTTTCAAGGAGTCTTGTATAATTTTAACATGGGAATTAGAGATTCGTTGTTGAAAGAGAACCTTTAAAGTATCATTTTGCTCTATGAAAACAAATGCTTTTCTAAGAACAGCTAAGAAACAATAAGCACCACTGGATCTAGAATTCTCCCATCTTCAGTCAATTGTGTGATGGCAAAGATGTGATATGCTGTGGAATATTGCTTGCAAATGGCTGTTTGTTTTCCTTTCATACTTTTATCAAGAATACTTTCTGTCTTTTAAATGGGTTGGTTGATGAGTTAGTTTCCTGGGCATCTACATTTCTCTCTTTAGACAGTTCCCCATTTTATAATTTCATTCATGAGAGCTTCCAATCCCTTGCCCAGTTAACAATGAGCAATCTACTGAACTTTTCTCAGCTCTCAGTTTTCTCATATTTAAGATGGGATGAAAGGTAATATCTATATTATAGGATTGGTATGAGACTCCATTGAGATAATCTATGAAAAGTGCTTTGTAATGTTAAAATAATATATAATGTCAGCTTTTACTACATTTTAAAATTTTCAGAGAGTCAAAGGTGAATTCATTGCCTATAGATTGCAATCTTCATTTTCTTCTTTTTTTAAACATTTGGACAACATTATTCCTTTTTTATTTCTGCTACATCTCTCTCATTCTCCACATTCTCTTGCAGCTCACTGATAGAAATGGTCTCCCAGTTCTTTCAGTACCCTGGAATATAGTACATCTAACTTGGTGACTCTTAACACGGGAAGTGTAGGTTGGTGCTATCTATCTCCCAACTTATCTTAAGTTCCAAAACTTTAGTAGCTAGTCAATATATATTTATTCAAAACCTACTGTGCAGAACCCTACGAAACTGGATGGTGGATAAAGTTTAAATGAAACTCAGTCTCTGTCTTCATGGAGATTACAGCCTAGAACAATGATATGATGCATCTCCATAGATTAATACAGAAAACATGGCTAAGGGATGGAGTAGACAGAGAGAAAATAAAAGGGTTTAGGGTAATCTTAAAGGAGTACAACCTTGAGGGTAAAAGAAAGAACCAGAAAAGGAAACAGAGAGGCAACTGTCAGAGAAGGGGGAAGTAAATTTGGACAATGGAGGAAATATAGAGAAAGGTTCTTAAGCTGGAGTCTGTAAACTTGCTTCTAAAAGTATTTTTTGATAACTATATTTCAATATGTTTGGTCTCTTTGGTATTCTTATGTGTTTTATTTTCTGGATTTAAAATATTATTCTGAGAAAAGGTCTACAGTCTTCATAAAAATAAAAATAAATTTTTAAAGGGGTCTGTGACACAAAAAAGGTTAAGAATTAGTACAGAGGGAGAAGACAAGGCATAAGACAGAGCCTTTGGTCATGCCCACACTCAGGAATTAGGAGGATACCAATCAGCTAAAAAGAGACATTGAAAAGATATAAGGAGGGAAAATTCTTAAAAACCAAGGGAAGAAAATATCTAGGATAGTTTGGTCAGCAGTATTAAAAGCCACAAAAAGGTTAAGTAGAGAAAAGGTCAAGACGGAGAGAAGACTTTGGGCACTTAGGTCAGCCCATAGCAGAGATTCTTAATCTTTTTTTTTTTCTGTCACATACCTCTTTGGCAGTCTGGTGAAATATGAACTCCCCCTTCAGAATAATGATTTTTAAATAACTAAAGCATTTGCTAAATTTCAGTTAGAGGTTAGCAAAAATAAAGATGCAATTTCTTTTCTCCATCCAACTTTCTCCCTTAAAATCCACAGACCCAAGGTTAAAAACCCCTAACACACATTATCTGAACACTAAGAAATTACCTGGTCTGTTTACTTGACCTGTAAAAAATGAGTTTCAGGTACAATTTATAGGTATTCAACAGATTGAAGGTCAGGCCTTATGGAGTGAGCCTATCCTCCACAAGACCTGACCATCAACCTCTGTAGTACCAGAAAAGGTTATTGAAATTTGACAAATTCACTGGGAAGTTTAAGTTACTATCATTAGGTTAGTACCAAAGTAATACAGTTATGGCCCTCTTGGGAAACACAATTTTTAATTTTCTTGTGAAATAATTAGGCCTGAGTACGCTAGATATGAATTCTAGTGAAAATTTCTTAAGGTACATTAATTGGTTGGGGTTTCTTCCCCTCTTGTTTTTCCTAGTTACTAACTGAATCAAATTACAGGCCCCTCTGCTGGACTTCCTGTGAAACAACAGATCTTACTGTAACCAAATATTACCATTTAGGAAAACCCTTATGCAACTAGTGAGGATTCTTCATTCTCAGACAACAGTGAAAAGGGGTCTTTGTTTTAAGCCTGAACACCTGGAGCATGTTATCTAAGGCCCCCAGTGTAGTGGGGGTTCCCACAGGACCCAATCACATTCCTGCCTGTTTGAGTGCCAGGAAAACCACCCACACCCAGGCCTGCATCAGATGCTCCCATTGGCCAGCGCCTCTATCAATTTTTAAACAGAACCCCCAACTTGAAGGATCCTAGTAGGTTCAAGAGGCACAGAAGTCAAGATGAAAGGTCTAACCTTGGATACTAAAGAAGGACAGAAATCTTGACCCCTTCTCCCTTTCTTTTTTCTTTCTTTCAAAAGAATGAAAATAAGAAGAAATAGAAAAAGAAGATACAAAGTATATACTATACACATAATAATCAGCTCTTTAGACTAGAGAGATCTGAAGCCTCAGTTTCCTCACTAATAAAATGTGTGGGTTGGACTCACAGGGTTATAGCGAGGATCAGATGGGATAAAGTACTTAGTTAGCATTGTGCCTGTTTTACAATAGGCACTTAAGTGCTTGTTACCTTTTCCCTAGATGACTTCTAAGATCCCTTCCAGATCTAAATCTATAATCCTATGATCTCACGAACACTTGTAACTATAAATTTATGATCTTCTGTATGATTCTGAGAGGCAACATAGTAGAGTGAATGGATGGAGAGCTAGCCTAGGAAGGAGGAAGACCTGGGTTTAAATCCATCCTCTGCTACATATTGGCTGTGTGACCCAGGGCAAGCCTTAGCTTCTTAGTGCTCTAAACCAAAGGTGTCAAACACATAGCCATCTGGCAGTACCTGGCCCACAACACTCCCCAGTGCTATGGCAACCAGATTAAAATGTAATTGGAAAATATTTAACAAAATAAAAATAAAATTGTTGTTTTTCATTCATTTTGGTTGTGTCCAACTCTTTGTGACCCCATTTGGGGTTTTCTTGGCAAAGATATGAGTGGTTTGCCATTTCTTTCTCCAGTTCATTTTACAGATGAGGAAACTGAGGCAAACAGGTTTAAGTGACTTGCCCAGGGTCACTCTGCTACTAAGTGTCTGAGGCCAGATTTGAACTCAGGAAGATGAGTTTTCCATGCCCAGCACTTTATCCACAATGCCAGACAATATTACATTTTAAAATTAAGTTAATATGTTGCTCCCACAGGGATCCTTATGTGTAGTTACTGTCCCTTCAACTCTCTAAGACTGTAAATTGTAGATAAAGTGCCAACCTGCATGGGTAGTGGAAATTTCCTCACCAAGGAATTCCAAATACCAGAGAAATCACAGATACTGTCTTAATCCCCATGAATGATCCTATGAAGGGGATAAGTGAGGCCATAGTGCCTACTATGTGTCAGGCACAAAGTTATTTACAAATATTATCTCACTTGATCTATCACATCATTATAAAGCAATAACATACCAAATATAATCTTAGCTTAGTGTGTACATGAAGGCAATTGAACGTAAGATAAATTAGTTTATCTCTCTGTGGATACACTCACAGGGGATATTGATTTTTACCCTCTATCATTGAATGGGCATTGCCTCAATCAAACTGAGACCTGGGAAAGATTTTAATGTAAAAAGGCCAAAGTCTTCCACTACATCCAGGGAGTACAACTACGGTCATCCTGATCTATATCTTACCACTGGACCCAGATGGCACTGGAGGAAAGAGTGAGGCTAGAGACTTTGCAAAGGCATTGCTTACTTAAATCCAATTCACTTGTAAGTCATGGCATTACATTCCCTGTGTCATGGTCCTCTTCAAGAACGAAGGACAGACAACAACTTTCTACATTCTCCCTAGGTCTGTATAGACATTGAAGGAAAGAGAATAGGCTCAAAGGATACAATATACTTTAATTTAGAAATTCACATATTATTTACAGTCAACCTTTTAGTCAAGGAAATGGTTGTTTTTCATCACTGATGTCTTATGTGACCTGTTTACCAATGAGTAAAATGGGGGAAGATTGTCTTTCATTTGACAGATAGGATGCTGGTTTGGAGGAGATGAGTGCAAGATATATTTTACATTATTACACCAAAGCACAAGTAAAATGCATGTACTAAAATAATTTTGAAAAGGTAAGAGTAATGTTTTTATTTATCTTACTAGAGTGCAAATTCCTGACAAGCAAAGCCCAAATCTCAGTCACCTTTTTAGCTCCAACAACCCTTAACATTGTACCTTGCACATAGTAGGTATGCAATAAATATTCATTGACTGAAGATAGATATCAATGATTTAAAAATAATAATTTCACAATGTAAGTTACTTCCACTACATAGTGGGTAGTTTTCCACATGACATCAGAAAGATTTTTTTTCCTGTATACAGAAATGAAAATTTCTAGGTCTGTTTTTCCAGTAAACCTCATCATATACATATACACACAGACAAAATCAAAATTATGCCTGTGCCCTAATTCCTGGTGTGACTATATCAGAGCAATAACTTGTAAATTTAGGTAACTGTTCAGCAATTCTATGTTTGGATCAAATGAGGCAAGGTCTCACAGGATGCCATATTGTACTGTGGTAAAAAGAGACTGAGAAATGCCCACTAAAGGAAAGGTGGGAACTATGTTATCACCATATTGTTACTTTATTTAGTAATAATAAACATTTACTAAGGGCAGAAGAGCTCATGCCAGAATCACATGTACAATAGAATGAAGCCATAGTTACACTGAACTCTGTAGATTTCACAGCTAATAAGAATGACAGTTCTACATACACTCAGACCTTTTATAAAGTATATTATATATTTGAATATATACATATGTTAACTTCATATGCTTTAGATAAAGGATTCTCAATATTTGCTGAGTACTTCTTTAAATTATGGGAAAGATTGCCTTAATTAAGCATTTTCACATCTTCAAATACTACTCTTATGTTTGAATGTTTTTGTGTTTCAAATAACTATTTCTCATATCTTCATCTCACCACTCTAGCAAAATATACTTCAGATGCCTCATCTGCCATTAAGACTAGTTTAATTTATTTGATTAAAAAACAAATCTCTGTCTAGATGGTTTCACAAGAATGAGGGAAAGACATTAACAGAGATTTCTTTCCCCTTCTCTTTGAAATAAAATATACAGATTTTGTTTCCTGGTGTTGCCATGCTTTCTTCGTTTTTTATGCAGTATCAGATATCACAGAAGCTGGCAGCAGAAACTACATAGAAATGCTTCTGATGGGAGGAACATTCCCTAGTGTTATATAGGTGTAACATATATTCCACAAGAACAATGAGAAACCAGTTTGGGTTCTATTTTTCCTCGTTCACTTAGAAGTAATGATCTCTAGGGTGGTGTTGGAGGAATAAGTAGAAGGAGGATAACTATTATTCATGGCATTAGGTAGGAAGAAAAATAACCAAGCTTCTGGAATTTATGGCCAACAGCATTTCTTTCACAAAATACCTAATGCTCTGATTTGTTTACACTAACTATAAAAGCCAGGGAATAAAAATGAATTCTACTGCTCTCTGGTCTAACTCATCCCATGTAGTGAGAAGCTTATAAGGGGATTGGATTGGGAAGAGATAATTAGAAGAATGGAAGGGATGTACTATTATTTTGATTTTTGAGAGGGAGTTATAAAATATGCATTATTCCTAATACATACAAAATCTCAGGTAAACATGCAATTAGGCACTTTTTAAAGAGCATACTTTATGTCTACAAATTCCCTTTTATTTATAGAAGCAATAGGCACTATTATGTTTACTATTCTTGATTCCTGAAAATCTATAACTAGGAAGCTTATTATACAGGCACAAGCACACGAACTCACTGTAATAATCTGCCCATAAGAGAATGAATATCAATTTTAAGAAAAAAATATCTATAAATATTGGGGGAACAATTTTACAAGTCGAATAGTTTAGCTATTTATTGTTTCCTTTTCACCAAAGCCAAGGTAATTAGAACAGAACTAGAATTCTGCTTGGAAAGTGACACTTGAAAATAGAAATTATTTTTAGGCTGGGAAACCTATACATAGAAAAAGAAAAAACTCTAAGATTTAAAAAAAAGACCTATTTAAAAATATGAAACACAGAAATGTCATTTCTTCTTCAGGGTAGTGCTTCCTGGAAAGAGTTCAAGTCTGAAGCACAGACTGAAAAGGTGTCTCACATTAGCTTTATAACCAGGTATTTAATGTTTTTAGAAAGTGCAGGAAAAGACAAAAAATAAAAGAAACTCGTCCACAATCTTCCAGGGGAGCGGTCTCAAACTAAGGGGGTAAGTGCGGAATTACTACTGGAGAACAACAAATGTTTGGGCTTCCTCCATGGCCTTTTTTGAGTAAAGATTTAATAAATATCTGGATGTTGAACGCAAAACTCAAGCGCATGACCTCCTCCGCGGGCCTGGCTGTAGACGGTCAGGGAAATGGGTCAGCCTCGCTCTTCTCCGGGGTTCTGCGCCTTCCCCAGGGTTCCGCGCCTTCCCCACGGTTCTGCGCAGTCCAGGGCAGGCGGGAGGACGGAGAACGCCAGGAGCGCCGGGAGCGCCGGGAGCGCCGGGAGCATCAGGGTTCCGCCCTACCCAGGGCTGTCGAGCCCCGGAGCTCTAGACTGTTCTATGTACTTGCCAGGGAACCGGCCCCACGTGACGGTGGTGCGCTCGCGACCCAGCTGCCCTGGTCTGGAGGCGGTCAGAAGTGGAAGAAGGCGGAGAAGTTCTGGGCCCTCTTCTGATGAGTGCGCTAGAAGTTTGGACTGGTGTCCGGCGATTATGTCTCCCACCTACTCTTCACCGGGCCCCGGGGCGAACGAGCGAGCGGGACCTGGGGCTGGGGCACAGAACACCAGTCAGGGCTGAGTTGATCCGCTAGTACGAGGTGGGGAGGCCTAGTGCGGTGCAAAGTCGCCCTCTTTTCGCCTCTAAACCACAGCCCCAACTCCTGCCCGTAACTTCTCTTTTCTGAGGACTTTGCTCAAGTGAGGGATCCCTCAGACTCCAGTCCTCAGCCGCACAGTCTGATCCCGAGAAGGCGAGAGGGAGCAAGCAACCAGCGGTGGGCCGCCTGGGACCCCTCTGGACGAAAGGCCTTCAGGGGCTCAATTCTTGCCCCTCTCGAGTGGCCACAGGGGCGACCCCTTAGCCCCGCTTCCTCGTGGAGAAGGAAAAGTCGTAGGCACCCCACCTGCCTTTGTGGTCACGCCACTAACGCAACAGAGTTCCATTTACTCCATGTGGACAGAGATGGGACAAGAGTGAATAAGTACCTGCTTTACATGAACTCCCCAAACAGGAGAAACCTGGAAAGCCAAGGATGGGGAAGTAGGGGGAGGCGACTTGGACTGGGTGGGTGAATGGGGCAGGTGTGCAAAGGCCGCGTGTGAATCTGAGGCCAGGGTACAAACAGCATCTGAAGAGAGAACAAGCCGTCCTCAGGTTCTAGAGGACCCCTAATGTGTCAACGTCCCGATTTCCCTCTATTTATCCTGCCTATTTCAAAAGCAGAGCCACAGGAGAGACTGAAAAACCGTTAGAAAATAATCGTCTACTGAAGTAGCCCTGGTACTGGGCAAAAGTCAGAAATGACTCAGGAATTTTAGTAAATAACTCGTGTCTCACATCTTCCTTATTTCCCTTTTTAGTGAAGTATTGGATGTTATTTTCTTTGGATAGAGAAGGTTTTTTTCCCCTAATTAAAATGACTAATTAAAAAATATAGCCCTTCTTGTTCTCCTCCCCTAGAGCCCACAGTAACGCTCTCTTTTGAACCTGGTGTCCGGAGACAGTGACTCAGACTCTGTCCTGGTAATCCATCTGCCTACACTGCATATGCTTGGCAACTGCCAAAATTTGCACATATGAAAAAAAAAGTTTGTATTCTGGTATTGGAATATATACATATAAACATAAAGAGAAATAGTCTAACGACCAGGATTTTCATGCTTGATATTCTTGAGTTAGTCAGTCATGTCAACAAGCATTTATTAGGCACTCACTGTGTTCCAGGCACAGTGCTAAGTGCTACAGTTCTCTCAATTAGATCTCTGCCTACACTTCTCAGATATGCAGAAAGTGGAAGGAGCAAGCATAGTTTATATCATGCTTTTTTATTTATGTAGGGACAGCTAGGTGGGGCAGTGGATAGAGTGCCAGGCCTGGAGTCAGGATGACTGGAGTTCACTGCCTTACAAACTTGCTAGTTGTATGACCCTGGGCAAGTCACTTAACCCTGTTGGCCTCAGTTTCCTCATCTGTAATCTGGAGAAGGAATGGCAAACCACTCCAGTATTTCTGCCAAGAAAATCCCCCCAAAAGGAGTTACTAAGAGTTGGACATGATTGAAGCATCTAAACAACAACAAAGCCTTTGTATCCCCCTTATTCAATTATACATTTTTTGAACCAGGGATTGGTCATATTTGTTTATTATCTTTATAGTTTCAGCACCTGGTACAGGGTCATGCACACATTCAGTCCTTAACACATCGAATTGAATTAAAGGGGGGAAAAATTAAGGCCAGAGCAAGGAGGAATCCTCTGGTGACTTAGAACACAAGAGCCCCAATATCTCTACACTAAGATATCCATGATGTTCATAGAGAGAAGGTCTAATTGATTCAAAGGGGGTATTCAAAAGAGCAAGTACCCAGAAGTCTCCTGGAAACTTTAGGGACATAATGACTCAGCCTTGGACCTTAGGGGGATCTTCCTAGCTGTCTCTGGTCATGTGGCAGCTCAGCACTGAAAGGACTGATTGCAGAAAACAATGAGTTGTCTCACTTCAAATAAGGGGTGGGAGGATGGTCTGGCTTTTCCCTACTCTGGGATCATGGTGACCAGTCCTAAGTGTAAGCTTTAGTAGGGATGAACTTGAGACCGAACCTGATTGGTTGCCCTTTCCACTTTTTGTTACCTTTCCTGAGTAAGTGAGCTAGAGTGAATCTTTAGGTCAAGGCTTGGCAGCAACCTCCTAAGTTTGAGATTCAAAGTCCTGATTCCACTAAGTGCATGTGACTGGCGGCAAAAAGAGTTTCTTCGTAAGACAGGAGGAGGAAACCAACTCCCTGGCCTGGCCTTCCAGAAGGCATAAACTATGTGGGAGATTGTAAAAAGAGAGGAACTTCTTTGGGCTTGTTTCCTTAATCATCAAAATTAGATGGTTGAACTAAATGACCTCTAACGTCAATATAATATACCACTGAATCACAGAACTTAAGAATAAGAAGGGACCTCAGTACCTTTAGTTAAACTCATACCTGAAAAAGAACCCCCTCTGTAACATACCCAAAAGTAATCATACAGGGAGGGAGAACTAGCAGCCTATTTCACTTAGGGAAGTCTCTAACTGTTAGCTATGTTTTCTATCAAGGTTAAGTCAGCCCCTCTGAAAGTTGCAGCCATTGCTCCTGGTGCTTACTCTATTGGGCCCTCTTTGGCCAAAATGAGCAAGTCCAATGCTTCTTCATATACTTAAACACAGCTATCCTATGCCTTGTCTCCTCCAAGTTAAACTGCCCCAGTTCCGCCAGCTGCTCCTTAGGTGTCATGAACCCCAGATCCTTTGCCATCCTGGTTGCCCTCCTCCAGATGCCCTCCAAATTATCAATGTCTTTCCTCAGATGTGTAACTCAGAACTCAATGCAATATTCCAAATGTGGCCTGAATAGAGTAGCATACAGCAGGACCATCACTGCCTTGCTCCCGGATTATGAATCCAAGACCGCATCTTTCTCTACTATCCTATCCCTCCATTGACGCCTATTAAACTTGCATTTGACTAAAACTCTAAAATTTTTTCAAATAAAATGCTATGTAGCAATGCCTAAAACATCTTGTACTTGTGATATTGATTTAAAAAAACTCTGAAGCATAAGACTTCATTTATCTTTCTAAAAATACTTTGATAGTATATTTGACCCAACATTCTAAGCTGTCAAGATCTTTTTTAATCTTGTTCATTATCTGGTATGTTGGTTTTACTTCTGTGTCATCTGCAAATTTGATAAATATGTCACCTATACCTTTATCCAAGTCATTAAAAAAATGTTAAAAACTAGCCAAGCACAGATCCCTAGAGCACTAGATTGGAGATTTCCTTCCAAGTTAATGTTGAACCACTAGTGACTGCTGTTTGGATCCAGCCATTAAACTAGAGCTGAATTCACATACCTTTATAATTGTCTAGCCTATATTTCTCCATCTTTTACACAAAACTAAAAGTATGGCTTGGAGGTGCCCCTATATTATCAAAGTCTATGCAAGTATAGCCCAAACACTGGCAGATTCTAAAAAGCTTGAAACTCTTTGAGTACTTCCAGCCTGTGACCATCTTGATCTAAGTTCAGAAAAATGTATCGTCCATAGGTTGGCCAGTAAGTGATGAATATCTTTGACTACATCAAAACATGAAACTATCTACTAAGATATGGAAGCTTTGCCATCTACCTTGATGGAAGGAGTACCCACACAGAAGAAATCAGATCTTTATTTGTAAATGTGAAGTAACAGTTATTAATTTTTTGTTTTACTTTTATTAATTTTTTTTTCACACCACAGCCATTTCCCAACATACCACCCCCTCCAATAGAACTCTTAACAAAGAAAACCAATAAGTAAAACCAACCAAGGCAGCAAATGTATTAGATATTGAATGCAGCATTTCATGCCCATAGTTCCCCAACTTTCTACCTAGAATGAGATTTGTTTTATCTCCTATCCTCCTGGACCATGATTGATCACTGCACTTAATCTGAGTTTGATCGAAGTAATTCCTCTTACTAGACTCTGACTCAAACTTATACTGCTTTGTAAGTCATAGTATGGTAGATTTAGATCTGAAAGAGACCTTACAAGTCGTGTAGTCCAATATCCTCATTTTACAGATGAAGAAACTGAGGGTTTGTCCAAGTAATCAGTGGCAGAGCTGGGATTTAAACCCAAGTGTTCTGATTCCAAATCCAGGATTTTTTTCCATAGAATCACATAGCAATAACTCCAGATTTCCCCTATTCCTTCCTCTGGAAGTTTTTCTTTTTGCAAAAAATTAGGTTAAATCACAACAGAGATTCTGTGGATGCTTCACTGCAGCCTTTGGGAGCTCTGAATTTAATTCAGACCACTTTTTTAATCCCATATTTTAGGCTGCAATTCACCCATTTCTTTTAATATGGGAGGGTTTAGCTAAACAAGGTACAAACTCTCTCTGTCTCTCTCTCTTTCTCTCCCCCCAGCGTCCCCTGCCCCCTGCATTCTGCTGGCCCTGTCTGGGGCCCATATACAATGTGTAGACCAAGGCAACAGGAGTGAATTTGGAGTAGTGGTTGTCCCCTTGTGGGGTATGCTCTGAAAAAGAGTTTCTGCACATGTTATGAGAAGGGGGGAACAAGGTGGAAGTTTAGGTGTTAAATCAATGACCCGTAAACAAAGTTTCAAAGTCACAAAATATCTATTTATGAATCCTCTTTTATTTGAAACTATGGAAAGTTTGGAAAATTATTCTCTGGCCACCCAGAAAACAAAGACCAGTTAGAAAGTGTTTTGATTTTCTTTTTTTTTTTCTTTTTCTTTTCTTTCTTTCTTTCTTTCTTTCTTTCTTTCTTTCTTTCTTTCTTTCTTTCTTTCTTTCTTTCTTTCTTTCTTTCTTTCTTTCTTTCTTTTTTTTTTTTTTGGTGCATTTTCCCCCCAGATCTATCAGCAGTTCCCCAAGGATCCGGTGTGGTTTCATTGGACTTCCTCTTTGCCTGTTCTGCTGTTCTCCCCATACCGCCCCCTCTCACCCTTTGCCCCCCATCCCCACGCATTCAACGGCTTGTCTCCTTTATAATCTCCCCCTCAGTCCCCTAACCTCCTGCTTCCCTAAGCCCCTGTCCTCCTCGTTAGGAAGTGTTAGAAAGTTGCTGGAGTGAGAAATGAGCCTGTGAAAGCTCCTTGTCCTAATTAAACTTTGACAAGGAGAGTGACAAGAGGCAATGAAGAGGAAACCATGCTAACAGTGTTTCAGAATCCTTCCAGAGCTGGAAAGGCTTTTGTACCTAGGAACAAAAACAGTTGTTTGCATGTGTTAAATCCCATTAAATTTCATCAGGCCCAGGTGCAAAAAACCAGCATCCTCAAATGCCATCCAGATACATGCCACCTTCCAAGTGGACCGCCAGTCAGTCCACAGCAGTCAGCAGCAATCACAGCAGAGGCCTCAAGGCCTACCACATCAAAGCAACTCCCTTACCATGTAAATACTTTGCTCTGAAGTGAATTGTCACTGCTTCCTATTGCTTTGCTCTTCTGCCTGATGAATTTAGGGCAAACTTCAGAGCTGCTGTACAGTCTAAGACTGGCTTTGTTAATGAGGTGGGAAGGGAGGGGCTCACCATTAGCATGGGGCTAATATAATCATTTAAAACTGTTGCTTTGGAACAAACCAAACTCTTCCAGAACCATTTCTCCATGAAAGCAGACACACACCAAACTGCTTCCTGAGAGATGACACAATGCCTCTTATTGTCTCTATCACTTCCCCTCCACCCACCCAGCTTTAAAACATCTACTCTGGGAGCGGCAAACCTGTTCAAAAGATGTTTGCTGATGCCCAATTCTCCATGCTCCATGGCGGTTTCCAAAAAACCCCCACAAGCAGCGCAATCTCCCCATACAGCACAGATGTGTCTGGTCCGGGACTGCTAAGCCAGCTAAACTAGTCTTAGAGCTCTGGCATCCAATGAGAGTATGTTCTCATTGCCTCAATAAGGCAGAAATAGGCAGGTATGATTCTAAAGAAATTGGTGAATCTAGACTGCCAGAAGTCTACAGTGAGACTCACTGGGACCTGACTCCACTTTGGAATCCAAGCAAGGTCAGATGACCATTCCCAAAGGCCAATTACCAGAATTTCCAGGAGCCCAAGGTTTTCTCTGAACAGAAAAAGTACAAAGAGGGGAAGGGAGAGGAGTTTACTCCATTTAGTAAATTCCTGATTGCTTTTTTGGATAGTCAGATACTGGACCCAAGAAAGGGACACTCTATTATTGATAATTTACTCAGAGCTATCACTAATGCTATCTACTTATCTTGGCCCAGAGACAGCATTGCATAATGAATAGAGAAGGCTTCAGAGTCAGGAATTTCTGCCTCTGTCATATGCTGACTTTGTGACCCTGGACAAGGCCAGTGCCCTGGGTGACTCCCTGTGATTATAAATTACAGTATAGTTGCCATCTTCTTTGGTAAAGAGAGTTTTCCAAAACTCACCCAGAGTTCCTATACTGAGGAAATCTCAGGTCAGGATTAAAAATAGTTTCATTTTTTTCAAGGGCAGTGGAATAGGGTTTAGGAAGAAAGGAATGACTTTCCGAAGGTGGCTAGAATTAACTGGGTAGCTGACTAGTGGTGACTGCAGGAGCACTCTGTATTACCCATGCATCACCACCTTAAATCCTGTCATCAATTCTGAAAAATCCTGAGGCAGTGTGGTAAAAAGGAAGGAGTTCTGACTGGAGGCAGATACTCCTGTGACTTTCAGCAAGTCGCCTAGCCTCGCCTTCCTCATTTGCAACATGAAAGTGATGACCAGAGATAGGGTTGGGGTTGGATGAGATGACCTCAAAGGTCTTTGCAGGTGTGGGTCATCCTATGATCCTAGCACAGGAGTATGACTGACTCACCCAGTAAGCAGACCAAGTTAGGGTTAAGAGTTAAGCATGGAATTGAGAATTAAAATTAAGGGAAAGAATTGCTGAAGCAAGCAATGAGATCAAAAGCAGGACTGGCCACCTGCTGGAAAATGGAATGCTACAACCTGGGGTTAGTGACAATTCAGAGAACTCTATTTATCTGAGAACGTGTAGCTTAATTCCCAAGAAAACATAATGTCAAGGCTTCTTTGCTTAATCTTGGCTAATGACTTAATTTTTTTTAAAAAAGCACTTGCTTTTGTTAATCCATCCACTCATTTTTGGTAATCCATGGACTTTGGATTTCCTCTTGCTCAAAGGGACTTTGAACTCACGATAAATAGAATCATATCTTTTACATTTTCTGTAGCTTTCCCTCTCCTCTCTGCATTTTCTCAAAGCTACTCCTGGCTTCCTAATGCTGATTCAAATACCTCCATATACAGATGTCATCCAGTGAATCTCTACTGATGATGTCAGTAGAGGAGAGGACAAGTCATAATTTGGACTTAAGAGAAACTAAAAAGTCTTATTTAAGTGGATCACTTTTGGATTCTAACATGAATGACACCATCAGATAGGATTTTTTTTCCAGAGTATTTCTTTTTAATTATACACAAAGGGTGGACATGCAAACTCAACCCAAGAATGCTTTGGCTGAGTCTCAACTAGATGAAACTTTTAAAAATGATTTAATATAACTTTAGGCTGTTACATATTAAAGGAATGTGATGTGGTCTAATGAGAATTAGACTTATGCCATGATGGTTTAAGCTAAGGGTTGGCAACCAAAGCCTGCAGCACTTGAGGAACATATGCCTACAGCTCTTTTGACCAAAATAAAGGGATGAGTCTGTACATGAATGTTGATTCATCTCATTAATGGGTAAATCTTTGCCTGAAGGATCTCCTGCTGAGGTGCCCTGCTTAGGCCTTACATCCTTAGTCATTACACCTATTCATTACATTTTTCTCTCCCCATTTTCCCTCTTCCAACCCCCACCACGCAAAGAATACTGGATTTGGTGTCGGTGAACCTGTGTTCAAATCCTGCCATTTACTATCCATGTGAGGAAGTTAACCCCAGAATGGTTGAGTGAGCTAATCACTTTATTTTTAGAGGTCACTTCTTAAGGCCTTAATTGCCTGCCCACCAAAATGATGGAATTGTTCTAAATACTTTCTGAGGTCTCTTCCAAGTTTAATTCATGAAACTATCATCTATTTGCTGTTGCCATCTTTTTCTTCTTCTACTTCCTCTGCTGCCTCCTCATCCCCTTCAGGGTCCCCTTCTTCTCTCTTCCTAAGATGACAATTAACCAACCTGATAAATTCATTGTACTAGTGTGCTAGTGAAAGAAGACAAGATGGCCTTAAATCCAGTTCCTAGGCTAATGGCACTATAACAAGGGCATTTTTGACATAGTAAAATACTATTATTATTTGGTCTCTTACAGAGTGAACCTGTATAAACTAAAGATTTCTAACTTTTGATATTGTCATCCATCTGCGATCTCATTGATGTAAGTATTCTCTCTAGTGGTATAAATTTTAATCCCTCCATGCCTTCTTATTTTTTTAAGATTCTCATCCATGTCCTTCCCAAGAGTTCCAACAAATGGGCTAAGGACTACCCTTTAAATCTCTTGAAATTGATAGTATACAAATAAAACATCTCTATGCTACAAAATTAAATAAAATAATAAAAATATACAAACCAATACATATAAGATTGGTGAAAAAAAATCTCAGGAATTTATATGTGTGTGTGTGTGTGTGTGTGTGTGATATACATACACAGATAGTATGTGTGTGTTTTTAATGAGAGGAAATACGGATAAGTTGGTAGGCCCCTAGTTTTGATCCAGGAAAACCTGCTTCTGGCATATATGAATCATGTAACCTCTCAATTTCCCAGACAACTCTTTGAGACTGTGTTATCAAAGAACTAGTGATCTGCATAAGTGAAAGAGGTTTGTATATTAGGAAGTTTTGCTTTATTTTAAGGCTATAGTCCTATTTCACCCAGGTTGGAAGTATAGTGCCTACATATGAACCCAATCCTGCTACTAACTAGAAAGGCAGTTTTGGCCTGTTCTGTTTCCAACCTATGCCAATTCACAGTTCACCCTTCCTTAGGCAACCTGGTGCCCTTTCACTTCCCAGAACTCACCATGTTAATGTAGAACTTAATAGCCCACAATTGGCTTATTAGACCACTTCAGGCCATAAGCCTCCTGGGAGGCTGGGATTACAGGGATGGACCACCATGCCCATTTATCTCAAGAATTCTATACACTGATAAAATCAGAGGTCCAGGCCAAATTAATGTTGATAATAATAATACGAAACAAAAGGCTTGTACACTATTAGTACAATGAACAAGAGAACAGTTATGTCAAAGAAGCTTCTCTGCAAAACTAGAAAGTGACAGAGCTGTCAAGACCTTTTGGGGCTAAATTTGCTTGCCAGTATCCAAAAATAATCCACTTTAGTAGGCTCAAATTCTTCACAGTGGCACATGAATTACTAACAAAACATTCTACCAGTGTCCTTTCAAAAGCAGATCCTCTTTTCAGAAGTCACTTCATATCCATACCAAAAGATGAGAGCATCAGTGAAGTGACACGTCTACATATAGGCCAATTATATAGCTGCAAACTTCATACAAAGCATTCACAGCTTGTACTACTTAAAAAAAAATAAAAGCTTTATAAATACTTATTTTTTTAAAAAAGCATGTTTTCTGAGAAGCAAAAAAAAAAGTATGTCAAAAAGTCTCAGGGGAGCAGCAAAGAACAACTTATAACAAATTTTTAAAAATTGAATAAGCTTCCCTAAAGTACTGTAACATACTACTAATAGTAGTTATTACAGACCCTTTGATTAAGTTCCACACTTACAGTTTATTCATGTACTACAAATACATTAAAGAGAAATATAGTAAGAATGCTATAGTTTTTTATATCCACATGGAAAATCATCCTCTATTTAAAACATGCTACCAGCACTATAATGTCAAGGACAATTGATATAAAATGTATCCTCTTTCAGATTATTTAAACCCCTTGCTGTTCTGCCTAACTTTAAACCTGTTATCATCTCGTTTAAATAGAACTGAGTATTCCTTTCAGATTAAAGAGGGTGCCACATCAAAATATCTTTTTTATTTGTTTGTTTGTTTGTTTTTTGTTTTCAGCATTTGCTTCCATAAGATTTTGAGTTCCAAAATTTCTCCCCATCCCTCCTCTCCCACCCATAGATGACATGCAATTTATACAGGCTCTACATATACATTCATATTAAATTTATTTTCACATTAGTCATGATGTAAAGAAGAATTAGAGCCAATGGGAGAAACATGAGAAAGAAGAAACAAAAAAAAGAGAGAGAGCAAATAATGTGCGTTGATCTGCATTCAGACTCCGTAGTTCTTTTTCTGGATGTGGATAGCATTTTCCATCACGAGTCTTTTGGAGTTGTCTTGGATCCTTGCATTGCTAAGAAGAGATGTATCTATTAAAGTTAGTCAACAAACAATGTGGCTGTGACTGTGTACAATGTTGTCCTGGTTCTGCTCATACATGTTTTTCTGAAGTTCACCTTCATCATTTCTTATAGCACAACAGTATTCCATTACATTCATATACCACAACTTGTTCAGCCATTCCCCAACCAATGCGCATCCTCAATCTCTAATTCTTTGCCACCACAAAAAGAGCTGCTATAAATATCAAAATATCTCATTAATCATTTGATTAGCAAGAATGATATCAAGTTATATGATTCCACTGAGAAATACATTAAACAGTTTCTCCTCAAGGAATCTTTCTCCAATGATATGAAAATGTCATTTGGACTTTTAATACACTAATGACAGATTGAGACTGAAGTCTTCAAGCTTGAATCTGGAGGTCTAATTGAACTAATGCAGGAAGTCTTTTCCAGACAGGCCACATTGAACATAAGGCTATGAAGAGCAAAGCTTACTTTGCTGGTCTCCTTACTGGTATCCTTAAATCAAAGCTCAACTGAATAATACATTCAAAGCAGTTAACCAATATTAACATAAACTTTTAGAAATTTAAAATCAAACATAACAGATTTAGAAAGTATCCTAACAAAATCCATGTAATATTAATGACAGATAGGGCTAGTCACCCTAAGGGAACTATGAAGAGATTAACATTTCTTTGTCAAAATGGAGGGAAAGGGTTTATATTTTTTTCAGAGCACATCATAAATAAATTTTTAAATTGACAGAAATATTTTTGGAATACTTAAAGATTATTCCACTGAGAAATAGCAAAAGCTAAGAGTAAGTTCATGTGATTTGATTTGTCAAATATAACTGAAAGTGATCTACCTCCAGATGGAGCCTACTGAAATGGCAAAAATCCAAGGACTGAATTAAAAGACCCTCCATGAGTGATGTCTACATGAACTCCATCAAAAATATGTCAACAGAGAAGTGTCAAACAAATAGCTGTCATGGTTTTGTCTGTAGAAATAGAGAGGTTTTATCATTTTAAGACCAGGTCATTACAAGGAATTACAGGTGGATTAGTCTTCAGAAAGTTGGACTTATTGACCAATGCAGATTATGCAAGGAAATAGCAGAAACTATGCAATGCGGTTGAAAAAAGTTAGTACCTACTGAATACCTAGCAAGACCAGGTATGTCTACAATCCTAGTGACTGGAATTGTATAGCATGCAGTAGAATTTCATCATCTTTCAAAAAGTCAAACAACAAATTCTATACCACAAATACTGATCTCAAAATAGCCTTGAGAATTCAACCAGTTAACTCTGGATTCAGACCATTGTCATAGACAAAACTGTTGCCCACAGTAGCCTGGATATAATATTGTTCCATAAAGAAAATTAAGAACAACATTTTTAATAGATGTCACCATATTCTTATAATCACAAAGTACTCATAATGTCCAAGCTATGTGAAATGAAAAACTTTCAAAATCTAGAGATCAAGCAGAAGAAAACAAAGTCATGTGTGAATAGAGTGAGAGGTACCTATAATCCCTGTCATCTTCTTAGTTACTGGAGTTAACTCCAAGATGCTTTAAATAAACCTCTACAATATGAGCTTACATTTTAATATTTTATTCGATTATAATATCCACTTGAGTCAGTAGTCAGGAAAACAAAAAAGAATAATAGCAGAATAGTCACTTGTTCCAGGACTGTTTCTAGTTGAACACCATTGAAAAAAAGATAGAAACAGTATCAACATTAATAGTAATACTTTACATAAAATATTATATAATACAACCCCTCAGAAAATTATATTCTAGGAATGCCCAAAAATGTTTCTTCTTTCTTAAAAAGTAACGTAGATAGCTTGGGAGAAGTGAAGGGAGAGGACGAATGAATGAATCAGTTTCTTGCTCAGTTCTTTCAAAAGCACCAGCTTTTTGTTTGCCATTCTAAATTTTATTACTTTCTTGGGTTTCCTTTACCTTAATATAATGCCTTACATTTTTGTGTGAAAGAAGCTTACTTATGTATGTATGTATGATTGTTTGTATTCATAGCAAAAGGAAGAAGCTTCTCCTAAATAGACTAGGTTTTTATGTATCTTGCTTTGTGTGATTATTTTTCAGCATCTATATATACATTTTATGTTTACATATATATATATATGTTTGTGTGTGTATGTATACATACATACGTACAGGTAGATAGATATAGATGTACAGATGTAATTTAATATAGCTGTGATCTCATTGGTTTAAGAAACTCCTGGTGAGGAACTTAAACATTTTTATAAAACTTCATTTAAAAATAGTATTTCAAACTGTGCAGTCATCAAAGGTACACTAATTATCAAAAATTCACAGAATTTATTTGACATTTCCCATGCCTTCAGTTTTCTGTACCTGCTCTGTTTTGGTGTCTTCGTTTTCTTCAAGGATTGTTTCCATACTTAACTGGCATCAACCTTTTCTTTATTCTCTATGGGTATTCCCTCTCCTTCATAGGTGCCTTTATGGTTGGGGCTCTGACTTGAAGGGGTAGGTTTGGCAGATCACATTTCAGGTATCCTCTGGTGTTCATCCCTAACCTTAGTCTTATTCCCATTAGCATCTTCTTCAGCTTTTCACTTGGGCTTGGGGGTGAAAGTATTCTCACACATATAAACATCCTCGTGTGTGTGTGTGTGTGTGTTGTGTGTGTGTGGTGTGTGTGTGTGTGTGTGTTGAAGCAACACTGCTCTGGAACTATGATTCAACTCCCAAATTGGATCCCCAGAGCAAGGCTGCTACTAGTCTTCCTCTGGGTTCCAAACCCAAAGGGTCTGGAAATGGTTCTCTAATGTTTTAGCTCACTAGTCTCCACCAGTGTGCTTCCCCCCACCCACGATAATCAATTAGTAATCCAGACCTAATTAATTTTAGAATGTGATATAGTAAGTGGTATATAAAGTGTTATAGTAAGAACAGTTAGTACCAAACAACCCCCATGAATCCATGACACACTCTCCCTCAAGGACATAGGGAGTCCAAGAGAAAGTGAGCTCAAGTGTAGGGTATATGTGGCAAAGGAGTAGCTCACAGCTTCTGGGAGTACTTTTGCTTGAGTCTTCAGGTTGTTCCCCTTCAGTTTGGTGTAGTCTTTTTTTTCTTGCTGTGGTCCTTATAAAATTTTGAATCTGCCATTCTTCATTGCATCTAGTCTGTCCTCAACTCCCAATACAGATGGTGTCTTGAGGACATTGCCAGAATGAAATGGAAAAAATCTAAATCTCTCTGGTTTTCCAGAGTTCATGATGACCTCCTCTGACCACAGGGAAGGAGGAGATTGAGACCGAGGCCAAGGTCAGGAATGGGGGCAGAGCCTTGGTTCTTTTCCCACCTCCCCTACCTCCAATGATTTCTTCTCAGAGGCTTAGCCTGAAGGCTTCCACCCTAAATGCCAGATGTTCAAATTGGTTAGTTGTGAATAGGCTTGCTATTTGATAGACAATCCACAGGACATAATCAATTCTCCTTACCCAGTCTGAACATACTTCCTATGCAACATTCAATGACTTTCTAAAACATATCAACTGATCAGACTTTTTTCACTAAGTCTAAAGCCTGTGACTCAATAGAGATGAGTTCTCACCTGAAAAAGGTATCAGGTATGATTGTATGTGTGTAGACAAAGTTCCTCACTACATTTCCCTATAACCAATGAAATTACAGGTCTAGTCAAGAAAAAAATACACACAAAAATAATTGTGCAAAGTACCATCCTTTAAAAACCTTAGCCTATTTAAGAAAAAAAGAAAACAAATACAGCAAGTTAAAAGAAACCCTGGAAAGTGACAAAATTTAGAACGGCAAACATGAGAATTGGGGCTTTGACAGGTGAGGAAGGGGCTAATATATTCATTTACCCTCTTTTCCTTCCCCCCCCCCATTGCCCTCCTAAGGTGGCTCTTTGTACATAGGCAAAGCTCAGAAGCTCCATTACTCTAAGGGACAAAAACCAAACTCTTTAAGGAAAGATGCTTCTCAGATTTCTTCTTCACTACTCAACCTTCTATGGCTTGAGCAGTTGAGAAAGGAAGATGGCTTTGCAATGACATCCTTACCTCTCAGACACTGAGTCAGGCACATAGTCCACAAACATTATTCAGCATCTCCTATGTGCTTGGAAGCTAGGTGGTGAAGTGGATAGAGGCCAGGCCTGGAGTCAGAAAGAATCATCTTCCTGAATTCAAATCTGGCCTCAGGCACTTACTAGCTGTGTGTAACCCGGGCAAGTCATTTCACTCTGTTTGCCTCAGTTTCGTCATTGTAAAATGAGTTGGAGAAGGAAATGGCAAGCCACTCTAGTATCTTTACCAAGAAAACTACAAGTCAGGTCTTGAAGAGTCAGCCATGATTGAAATGATTGACCAACACACGCTTAGACTCAGAGGGAGTTGACTTTCTAACCTGGTGTGGGGAAAGGGTCAGAGATGAGGAGGAGGAGGAGGAGGAGGATAGTTAGCATTTAAGGTTAGCAGAGAGCTTTACATTTATTGCCTCATTTCATCGTTATTTATGCTGCCCTAATTTCTATTTCTTTTGCTGCTAGGCAGATCATTGGGCAGATCAAGCTATGTCTATAGTACTAATTGATTACAGGCCACAGTTAGGTTTCATAGAAGTTAGATTTTTGGGGGGGATGAGTCAATTGGGGTTAAGTGACTTGCCCAGAGTCACACAGCTAGTGAGTGTTATGTATCTGAGGCTGGATTTGAACTCAGGTCCTCCTGACTCCAGGGCTGGTGCTCCATCCACTGCACCACCTAGCTGCCCCCAGAGAAGTTAGATTTTGAGGCTGTAGGGGTGAAGAAGAAAAGCATGACCTCTATCTGGAGCCATGTAATCTTCATATGCATTGTTGATGGGCTCTACTTTCAAATATTTTATCTGTTTTATTAGGAAGATAAATAACTATTTAGAGCAGGGCTTCTTAACCTAAAATCCATGGACCATCCCTCAGAGATCAATGGATAGATTTCAGGGGATGCTTGAATTTGGATGGGAAAAAAGTTATATATCTTAATTTTCACTAACCTCTGGTTTCTCTTATAATACTATATATCGTAATTTATTTTATGAATTTAAAAAATATTATTTTGAAAAGAAATATATCTGCTTCACCAGAATACTAAAGGAGTACAGAACATAAAGTCAATGAAGAACCCCTGATTTAAAGGAAAGTTTTGTTTTCATTTTTCTGGACAATATCCAGGAAACCTACAGACACAGACACATCACTGTACTTCCACAGAGGAGCAGCATGGCTTTGTGGATTGAGCACTACCCTTGGATCTAGGAAGATCTGACCCGGGTTCTCATCCCACCTCAGACCCTTATTGATTATATCACCCTGAGCAAGTCATTTAACTACCCTGAGCCTCAGTTTCCCTATCTATAAAATAGAAGTTATAATAGCACCTACTTCACAAGGTCTTTGTGAAGATCAAAATAATGTGAAGTGCTTTGCAAACCTTCAAGTTATGTAAATGGGAGCTGTTATTAGTACCAGATGGTTGTACAAACAATGGGCAAGCTACTACTTTGCCCAAGGTTCTATTCCCTAAATGTACCTGCTCTTTAGAATGTTTGCAGTTATAAGTAGCCCACTGGCAGAGTTATTTAACATGCCCTTTTTGTTCTAAAATTATTTTAATGTATATTGCTTACCTGAGCCATATATTTCTTCACAGTTCCTAGCACTGTACCTTCCATATCATAGGAACTTAACAAATGCTTGTTGAACTGAATTTCTAAATTAGGGTCTTTACCTAAAGAAAAGGAAGCTCTTGAGAGGGGGAACACTTGGATTATGTCAGCCAAACCAGTATGGCTGTGTTATAGCTATGTTACAAAGTCAACTAATTATCCTTGTAAACAGAAAAGAT
The DNA here is from genome assembly GCF_003287225.1 of Phascolarctos cinereus. Classification (NCBI taxonomy): domain Eukaryota; kingdom Metazoa; phylum Chordata; class Mammalia; order Diprotodontia; family Phascolarctidae; genus Phascolarctos; species Phascolarctos cinereus. The sequence goes on from NW_027555736.1 coordinate 134,201,521, forward strand.
TCGGACCGATCTTTTGAGTTGGGAGGGAGGGGGAAGAGGCAGGAAGAGGGAGAGAGTTATTTTGTTGGAGAGGCTGCTTTGCAACTGTTCAGCTGTTTTAGCCTCTGTGTACTGAGGCGTTAATGGAAAATTATTGGGCATATAGCCCACAGCAGATGTGATGATGAATAAGGGAAAAGAAAGGAGGAAAGAAATAAGAGAAGAAGAAGAAAAAGGAGAAAATGATATTTTAGGACTCCATGATTCTAAGAAGGTAACCACAGCGGAAATCTGGAAAACAAAGAAATTCCCACTGGTTGCAGAAAACTCCAGCTAACTTAAAATACAGCCTGTTTCCTTGAAGTGGAGTTCAACAAAACCAGTTGTTGAAAAGCAAAATTTAAAAAAAGATCAACATTTTACATTTGTTGGGCCTGCAAATCTAGCTAAACTTTTGTGAAAATTACCATCATGTCCTGAGGGAGAGGTTCAAGAAAGATTTTTAAATGTAGTGTTCCAACTGCTGAGAGCTAAAGTTTAGAGTGGAGGTTAAAAACTAATAAGTATCAATTAGCACATTTATTATGGTAAATCTAATTAAATAGAAGATAGCAAAGAGTTAAATAAAAAAATAGAGTTCAAGCTTCTTGAGGGCAAGGACTATGACTTATTTCACCCCTATATACCCAGTGACCAGCACCATGCCTTGAATGTATGTGCTCACTAAGTTCTTAATAGAATTGGGAAAAAAAAGTAATAATGAAGTATACTTTCCTGACACCCAATAAATTTGACCTAAGTAACTAGCGGTTGATTCTAGGAAAGCCAGTACCCACACTGAGTCAAATGATACAACAATGTAAATAGTAACCTCTCTTCTCCCTGCTCCCCAGTGGCCAATTAAACCCAAGGCCACTCCGTTACCAGAACTTCGAAGCATGAATCAGGACATTTACGTTCAATATTCTCACCTCTTTTTAATATCCTTGGAATCCCTTAGTGGTCCTTCTCCTCCCTAACGTTGCCTTCTGTCTCATCCCACCCCCTTCTTGCTTTGTTCTCATTTAAGATGAAAAAAAAAGTAACCAGAGTCTGAGTCTGAGAACCAGAGTTCTTTATATGAAGCTCTCATATTTATTGGTGGAGATAGATGCCCTGGCCTTCATGAGGGGCAGAATTGAGTGGGAGAGATTGAGAGAATAGAGTTTGTCTTCCTTCTTTTTTTTTTTTTTTATCAGATTTTAGCAGGGGCTTCTGGCTTCCAGCTTGGAGAGAGAAGGTGGTCCATTCTAACCTCTCTTCAGGTTGCTGAAAGGAAAGATTCTGGAAAGAAGACAACATGAAAAGAGATGGCAGTTTCAGTCATGTTCTCATTCCCAGTTTACTACACTAGAGACTTTGCAGCATTTCGCCTGGCATTCCTCTCACTTGGTTGAGCTAAGTTAGCTCATTTCCAGTGAGAGAGCACCTTCAATCTGTATTGTCTGGTATATATTCTCATATGTATACTTTCTCTGATTTCTGTTTTGCTATTAACTTGGATAAGTTGTAATTCTTTATCTGCTATATGTGTTTTCATTATGGAATGGACATTTTGTGGGAAGGGAGTTAAGCTTTGGATATAGAGCTTGGGACCTCCCTTTCCCATTAATAAATAGCAATCAGGAGTTTAGCTTGACTATAAAAAAATACATCTCCTAGACAAATAATATGTAAAGGATAGGTATAATTCTAGCACAGTAACCCTTTCTCTAACGAGACCTGAGTGGTGGCCTTCTGGACCCAACTTCTTGCTTACCCTTGGAGACGGAGGTAGAAAACACTAGAGATGCTTCTATTATGCCTCCTTGCGCGTCACACACACAACACCTGTTGCCATAGAAACAAATAAATAACATTTTTAGAAAAGGTTTTTAAAATACATTCACCTTGAAATCAAAATAATTAATCACAAAAGGATTTGTACTTTAACAGTGATTTTGTTTAACAAGTATTAATGCCAACATGGTCTAGCTTTGGAATCAGGAAAACAGGGTTCTAGTTGTGAACTTCAATTCCAATTAAATTTAGGGCTCCTTGATGTTCTTTATCATTTATTAAGTGCCTACTATGTGTCAGGCATTGCACTAGGACAGGATACAAAGAAAAGCAAAATACTTTAGTTCCTCAGGGAGTTTATATCTAACTTGTGTGACCTCAGACGAATCACTTCTTTAAGCTTCAGTTTCCTCATCTGTAAAGTTAGGAAGCAGGACTAGATAAATGAACTCTAAAGCTTCTTCCAGCTCCAACAGTCTAGAACTATTTGAATAAACCTGTTCTTAGGTGAGTGAAAGGATTTCGGAAGTGGAAGGTGAGGGTAGAGAATCTGGAGGAGGAAACCTTCCTAGTGCTTCAGAAATCAATAGATGTGAGACTTAACCTACTTCCCTAGGCAGGGGTATGCTGGAGTCACATAGAAATGGGTCCCAAGAGCCAAGTGTTAAATTTTCAGTTCGAGCATTTACACCTCAGAAATTGGCAATTTCTACAAATCAGGACTTGTTTTTATCATTTTGCTTATTGTCTAGACTTAAGAAAGTGTTAATAATGGAGATTAAATTTTAAAGTGTTCCTGGGTATTTCCTCCCCTTCCTTTCCTCCTCCTCCACCCCACAATTGTTAAACATTTACCAGCATACCCCTGAAGTTCATTTCAGACCCATCCCTAGCCACAGGATGGGTATACTTTCATATAGTACATGGCTGGTGTAGGAATTTCCTCAGATGGATACTGAGAAGGAACTCATCCATCAGAGTAAGAGGCTGTAGGGCTCGAGGTTTTTGCCAGTATGAAAAGAAGGCCTCTGGGATAGAGGTACAGAGGTGGTCAGGTCATAGGCTGGTCCAGATTTTACCTTTCTTAGCCTTAGTTTCCTCATCTCTAAAATGGAGATAATCTATTTCACAAGGCTGTTGTGAGGATCAAAAGAAATGCCATTTATAAAGTATTTTGCCAACTGTTGGAGTATTATATAAATGCTAACTTATTATTTCATTGGCAGATAAAAGTGCTTCCTAAATCTATAGGGTAAAGTGCTTTATTCTTTATACTTAGGGCTAAGGACCCTGAGTTTGACTATTTTCTGATCATTCAAAAAGTTCATATTTATCATTTATAGCAATAGGATAATAAGAAAAGTAATGTTAAGAAGATGGACAAGCTTTAAGGGAACACAAAAAATTATAAACAAATATAAATATATACCTATCTTCACCCCACAACCTACAGTTCTTTTAGGCATCTGTTCTGTCACTTTAACCGGTCAGTAATTCTCTGGCCTTAGGGAACTGCTTCCTCTCAGTCTTTATAAGCTTTCTGCACTTTGCATTATCATTATCAGTTTAAATCTATTCCCACACTCTGCTCACCTACCCCACCAATCCCAGGCCATTATGTGATTCTCCTCCCTGTAGGAAGAATTTCCCAATTAAATCTCTGCAGGTGCAACCGGACGGAACCAGTGGTTTCTGAGTCTTTAGGAGATTACGGGGTGTGTAGGGGAAGAGAGGAAGACTCCTGGGTTTAGGACAAATCCCACACGGGAGGAAGCTTGCAAAATTCCAGCAGTTTTCTTTTCCCTTACCACATCCACTTTGCCAAAAGGTTTTCAGATTCACAAATTCCAAGAAGGACCAACCTTAACTTCCAGACTCAGAGTTTTGGATCAATGTTATTGCTTAGTTAAATAAACAGTAATAGATACAAAAGGACAATTTGGGGCTCAGCCTGTTTTCCTATAAACCACTGCCCTTCATTAACTACCGGAATTCAAGACTGAGATGATAAAGTTACTTTTCTTTAATAATCTAACAATGATTCTGTTGTTGTGCAGTGCTTTTTCACCTGGAAACAAGTATTTTGTTGTTGTTGTTGTTGTTGTTGATAGGGAAGAGGGAGGAAAAGATTCCTTCAGTTACAAATGTATCAGAGAGGAAGTTGTTAGTGGTTGATATTAAAGATGAGAAAAGTCTAGAGAAACAATTGCTCTGAGAGATCAAAGTGTTCCAGACCACTGATTCATACTGTTAGGTGTCTGCCTCTCTTATACTTAATGTTTATGATTATAAAATAACATCTCAAAGGGAGAGGAGGAAGTCATTTTATTATTACTTCTGTATGAGATGGGATTAGAAAATCTAACAGTAGCTCATGTCTAGTCGTTATATTTTGCTTGAAAATTTATAGTTTAAAAAGATTTCTTCTCAGACATCAGTTGTCTTCAACAGATTCTGCCACCAGTGAACTTTGGAGTGGTTTGAGAAGGTATGAGACCAGTATAACCAGTATGAGAGGGCTGGTTAGAAACTCTAAGACTTCTTTAGAGTGTCTCCTAAGGGACTAGGAGTTAAGAACTTGGGGCAATAGGGGACTTGTTATTTATTCTTCAAATAGTAATTGAACTCACATAGTATTTCATAGCAGGCAGCTAGATGGTGCAGTGGATAGAGCTCTGGTCTGGAGTTGGTAACATCTGAGCTCAGATCTGACCTCAGGCACTTCCTAGCTATGTGACCTTGGGCAAGTCACTTAACCTTGTTTGCCTCAGTTCCTCATGTGTAAAATAAGCAGGAGAAAAAAATGGCAAACCACTCCAATAACTTTGCCAAGAAACCCCCCAAAAGGGGTCACAAAGATCGGAAACATATGAAAACAACTAAACACTGAAAAATTATTTCATATAGTAATTGCGTTCAAAAAATTGATGTCACAAATAAAGGATGGGGAAGACATAATGATTAGATAGTAGTTTGTCTGAAAAGGATCTGGGTTTAAGGGGGCTATAAATTCAATATGAATCCAGAGTATGATGAGGCAGCCAAAAAAGTTAATGGTATTGTGGGTTGCATTCAAAGGGGCAATACTCCTAGGAATAGGTGGATGAGAACCCAGTGCATTCTGCCCTCATCAGACTTCATCTGGAGTACAGTGTCCAATCTTGGGTTCCCTGGTTTAGGAAGGACAGTGACAGACATCCAGAGAAGGACAGCCAGGGGTGGTAAAGAAGAGCCTTGAGTTCACTTTACCTGAAAATTGATTGAAAGAGCTGAGGATATAGGCTAAAGCCTGGAGAAAAGAAGACTCAAGAGAAACATGATAGCTGCCTTCAAAGTATTTATTTGTTCTGTCCAGACCCAGATGGAAGAACCAAGAGAAACAAGTAGATGTTGCAAAGAGGCAAGTTTAGACTTGATGTTAGGAAAAAAAATTTCTAATAATTACAGCTGTCCCAAAATAGAATGGGCTGTCCTAACATTGTGGCTTCCTCTCATGATTAGTCTTCAGGCAAAGGTTACATGACCACTTGTCAGGTGTGGTATGGTGGGTATTCCTTGGGGTCATAGCTCCTCTTTCTTTTCTGATCCCCTCTCACAACCCAATGCTAGCAATATCCCTTCACAACCTACCTCAAATTCATTTTGTATAGGAAGCATAGGTACTCAGGGTACACTCTCTGAACGTACTTGAGACTAGAAGATTGTATGCCCAGATGACAGTTTCTACTTCTCCCCTCTGGGTTCTAACGGTAACCCTGAGGGGGTGGGATGCTTCTAATAATACTTCTTATAAGCCCTCATTTGGTATGTCCTCCCTCCAAATCATTTAACCAACTAGTGTCTCCCCAATATCAAGCAACCAATCAATACCAGCTGGCTTTTACAAAAGAATAATTACAAAAAGGTATAACAAAGCCCAAAGTATAATATCACCTTCCCTCAAAACTGTAAGACTCACTTTTTCTCCTGAGCACTCATTTTTAAATTAATCACTAATAAAGACTACCACTCCCTTCAATGATAGGGAAGAGGTAAGAGAAAGTATTTCTTAGCTCTAGGTATCCTTTTCTTCCTTCACAGAGTCCCCCAGAAATTTACTTCTGAATGAGGCATAGCCATGGGTGAGTTGCTCCTTTTCTTATGGGACATGGTATCTGGGCTGCTAGGTTGATTTCGCTGCTAGGCTGGGTGAATCAGGTTGGCACCTCATCTGACTGGACTAGTTGCTACTCGCTCTGGCTGCCAAAGATATTTGATAGCTCTTCCAAGCTTTTTAAATTTACAAAGTTATACTTCGGTCCATTCAGTCCCTGATATTCATTACTTAAGATCAGGAAAGAATAAACACAAAGAGACAAAAGAAATGGATGCACCATGTGATCATAGCTACATGCTGGGTGGGTGGGGAAATAAGGCAGCTGTGACCTTCCACTTCACTTCTGCCCCCACCCAAAGGCTCATAGCATTTCCTCTACCTTACTTGAAAGGCTCCATGTAAAAGATCCACCTCCCCTCCTTTTGTATATACACAATCTAGGCTCAGCAGCCAATTAAAAGACTTTTCATCCCCATGCATCACCATGCAAGAAGACAGGAAACAGTAAGAGGATCCCTTTAGTGGGGGATCAGGTCCTGGAAGCAGTCCTGCTAAGTCTCCATGTGGGATGCCAGGCAGAACTCATTATATATACACTCTGACTGGGCCCTCATTGGACAGTCCCTCAATTATATACACATACATATACATATACACACATATGTATGTATGTGTATACATATATATGCATATGTATGTATATGTATAAGATATGTACCTATTTATGTATATGTTGTCTCCCCATTAGAATATAATCTCCTTGAAAGAAGGAAGCATTTCATTTTTATCTTTGTATCTCCAGTACTTAATAATGCCTGGCACCTAGTAAGCATTTAATAATTATTTATTAATAATTAACTGATTGGTTTCATCTCTCAAATTATGTGATTAATTCTGTGATTCTGAAGAGAATACTAATTATAATTTGGTCTCATTTGCTTTTTGTCAGAAAGGCAAACAAATCACTTAATCTTGTCTAATATATAGCCACTTCTACATTGAGCACTTCCAGCATCTGCTGTCTCTCTGGCCACCATTTTATCACTCCTGCTTTTCCTCTTTCCTCATTTTTTTTGTTTGAGTGCTTTTATTTTTTGTTGGTTTTGTATGGAATTTTGTTGTTGTTTTAAATTTCTGAAGCAACATAAATTTCAGTGTTAGAGTTATTCCCTAAATGATAAATGGTCAAAGGATATGAACAGGTAATTTTTCAATGAAGAAATCAAAACTATGTATAGTCATATAAAAATGTTCTAAGTCATTATTGATTAGAGAAATGCAAATTAAAACAACTTTGAGATGTCATTTCACACTTACTAGATATGTTAAAATGATAGAGAAAATAACAAATGTATGTTAAAAAAAAAACCGGGACATCAATATGCTGTTGGTAGAACTGTGAATTGATCAAACCATTTTGGAGAGCAAGCTGGAAGTATACCCAAAGAGTTATAAAACTGTATATACCCTTTGACCCAGCAATATTACTATTAGGTCTGCTTCCCATGGTTATCAGGGAAAAAGAAAAAGAGGCTGTATGTTCTAAAAATATTTATAACAGCTCTCTTTGTGGTGACAAAGAACTGGAAATTGAGGTGATGTCAATCAATCAGTTGTGGTATGTGATTGTGGTGGAATACTCCTGTGCCGTAAGAAATTATGATGAACTGGTTGATTTTAGAAAAACATGGAAAAGTTGGCATGAAATAATGAGAAGTGAAATGAGCAGAATCAAAAGAACATTACATACAATAACAGCAATGTTATTCAAAGAACAACTGTGAATGACCAAGTATTTTGAGTATAAATATTCAAATCAACTTCGAAGAACCTATGAAGGAAGATACTATCAACCCCCAGAGAAAGAACTGATAAATAGAAGTATGCATAGCATGGTTTTACGTATTTTTATGAATCTGTGTCAAATGGTAGCTTTCTCCATTGTGGGGAAGGGAAGGAGACAATTTGGAACTTAAAATGTAACAAAAATAAATTAAATTAAAAAGAAAATGAAAAAGAAAATTCAATGTTAGAGGAAATTTAGGGGATGAGACAAAATTATAAGCCCTAAAGAGAGCTAAGATGAGATGAAGCTGAGTCTGCATAATGGACCTAAGAATATTCTCTTAGCTTTTCCTCATCTCCCTCAGAAGGTGCTGCCCCCAACATAGCTATATGGAAAAAAAAATAACAACAATATATTTTGGAAGGTATTATTATTAAAATTAAGCAAAGCCACAGGGCTGCCTGATTTTATTTTGTTTTGCCAATGTAAAATATAGTCACTTAGACTTGAAATGAGCATTGTCTTTGATTTATCTCTTTCCTTTCTCCCCTAAGCCACCATATTATAGTGATTGTTTTTTCTAAGTGCCTTTCACATCTGTCCCTAATCTCCACTTCCAATATTACCATCCTAGGCAGGTGTTCACTTTACTCTTGAATTAGTATAGTTTAACTCTGGGTCTGAAAGACCTGAATTCAAATTCTGCCTCAGATATGTGACTCTGGTCAAGACATTTAACCTCTCTCAGCCTTTGTTCATTTGTAAAATGGGTAAAATGATACACTCTACCTCCCAGGGATATTGTGAGGGTCAGATGAGATAATATATATAAAGTGTTTTTTAAACCTTAAAACATTATATAAATGTTAGTTTTAGTGGAATAACTTACTAGCTGCTTTCCCTAATTCCTTTCCTAATTCATCTCCCTACAGCTCCTCCTATGTAGTGCCACAAATACAAAATCAGACATATATACACTACAAAATAAATATTGTGTAGGCAAGATACAATCCCTGCCCTCATAGAATCTTTAGTCTGGTCAAGGAATGTGACAAATGTATAATAAGGTTTTATACTAATAGTCAATCAATCAACAAAAATTTATTAAGTGCCTACTATGTGCCAGGCACATGTGCTAAATGCTAATACATACTAAGTGCATTAGAGAAATGTAAATGAGTCCAAGGTGACAAAGGTCATTACTGACTAGACAGATCAAGGAAGATTTCATGAAGGACATAGAGCTTGATTTGGTCCATCTCCAAGAAATAGTACTTTTAGGCCCTTGCTCAGGACCTGCAACAGTGCCCTGTGCCTTACCATAGCAGGTTTAAACTTTGCCTAGCTTTTGAGGTCATCCATAAGCTACCCTTATCATACTTAACCAGCCTTGTTTTGCTACTACTCTACACCCTTTACTTCAGTAATATCATTCTTATTGCCCTAAAACAAAACAGCATCTATGTTCATTCTTGCCTCTATGCTTCCACTCATTTTGTTTTTTTCTGCCTAGAATGTATCTCCTCCTAATCAAGTTCCTACCTTTCTATCCTCTATAAAATATAGGTCTGTGACTACTCCAGCTTTTACTAACCTAGCTGGTCTACCTCTCTCTAATTTACAGAGGATACTATGTAATGTAGCATTTAATTGCATATTGTCTTTTATTGTTCATAATTTCTTTCATGTGAATGTGTCTCATCTGTCCAATTGTATTGTGAGTTCCTTGAGGACAAGGAGTTCTTTTTTAAAAAATACATTTATTTATTTTCACTTTTCAATATTTACTTCCACAAGATTTTGAGTTCCAAATTTTCACCCCATCTCACCCATCCCCCCCCTACCCCAAGATGGCATGCATTCTGAATATCCCTTCCCCTAGTCTGCCCTCCCTTCTATCTCTTCCCCCCTTCTCTTATCCCCTTTCCCTTCTATTTTCCTGTAGGGCAGGACAGACTTCTGTACCTCATTTCCTGTATTTCTTATTTCCCAGTAGCATGTGAAAACATTTTTTTAAACATGTGTTTTTAAAACTTTAGGTTTCAAATCTTCTCCCTTCCTCCTCCCCCCCCACCCTCATTGAAAAGGCAAGCAACTCAATATAGGTTATACATGGGCAGTTATGCAAAACACTTCCATAGTAGACATGTAGTAAAAAACTAACTCTATTTCCCTTAATCCTATCCTGCCCTCCCATTTATTCTATTCTTTCTTTTGACCCGAGAACAAGGAATTCTTATACTTCTCCACACCTATGACAGTGTTGAAAACATAGCACCCAATGAATCTTTTTTCATATCTATCATTCCTTTATTGTTTAAGATTAACCCTTGTTATTTAAAGGATACCAACAAGAACAGTGCTTTGGCGTCTTTGTTTAGGTCATAAATAATGACAAAATGTAGTAGAAAGGGCTGAGGAATGAATATCAAAAGATGTAACTCTAGATGTGAATCTTCTTCTGTAAAATGAGGAAACTGGATATTAGATATCTGAAGTCTCTTACAGCTCTAAAATGTTATGATACTATTGCCTCATACATAAAATATCCCACTGATCCATTTTGAGATTATCAAAGTGTAAGAGCCATAACACTGTTATTGCTCCCAACATGTTTTAGTGCATTAGTCATGATTTAATCTTCATGTGGACCTCTAGCATATAGGCATCTCCTAAGTTATGAACACTCAATTTATGAACACCCCTTATATACAAATAATTTTTTTTGCATGGGTTTCATTGTTTTCTTCATCTCTAGCTCTATTCTTTCAGCCTCCTCAACATAAACTAAACTATTGTGAACCAACCATACTACTTTGAGGCCAATACAGAGAAGCATTCCTTCCCTACCTCCTTTCTTCCTCCTCTGCAAGATGGTGTACAAACCATGATCTTTTTTTATCTACCTTCCATCTCTCATAGACCCATTCATTCCACTTTAGGCAGCATCTTGTTCCTGTTACAACATGAAAATTTCTCCTTCTTTGTTCATTTGTGAGAGAAAAAAACTCTAGTAAATATAAAAGTAGTTCTAGTGATAGATCTCCGTTAAGAAAAGGAATGCCTATGTTTTGAGTTGAAAATAAATATAATGAAGAACAATACAATCAATATCTGTAACTTTAGAAATCACTTTCAGAGTCTGCACAAAATTCCCCATCCATCTTTTACTTAACACCTAATTAAACCATTTTCCTAAGAACCAACATTTAAAGGTTTTTAAAAGGAAACTTTTTTTATTCAATGCATTTCAGACATTTAAGTATTTGCTTTGTGCCAAGCACTGATTAGGCACTGAGGAGGAAAATGGAAGTAGGTAAGACATATTATTCTTTCTGCTATATTTTAGAATTTCCACTATTGGCTCCACTCACATCCTCCTCTAATACTACATTTTGGCAAAGAGGAGTCTCTCTGGGCTCCTGAAAACTAGACCACTAAAGTGCAATCTCTGAAAGTCCTGTGGAACATGAAATGTTGCAAGTGTACATTAGACAATGAACTGTGTGTATCTGAGGATCAGCCACAAAAGTGATGATTTTTTTTTCAGTCAGAACAGCTTGTGAAGCCAGGACTAAGGCACAGTAGATAAAGACGTTACTATCTGCATTTGTGGAGAGAGCATGAATTGTAGGTCCCTCAAACAATTTAGTATTACAGCAGTATTAGGACTGTTGGTGTTGCATTGGATGTGTGGTTGTTTGGCACTATTGCTTTAATTTTTAGTATTTTTCATCATAAATCTGTAGCATTTCAGTCACATCTTGGGTTAAATAAGCTTTTTGGCCAAATTCATTATATCACTTCTTTATAAAGGTTCAAGGATTTGTTCCAGGATTCAAGAACCAACTTACACAGGAACTTTAGGAACACAACTTGTTTAGCGTTGAGAACTACATGAAGACTACAGCTAAAACTAGTTTCATTGACAATTTCCCACATAACTCTGACACATGACATCTAGTGGCTAATTGGAGAATTGCAGTGTACAAATAATGTAATAAAATTGAGAGCAGGTGCAAATAAAGTTAACTTTTGGAGAACGAAACATTGATACAAATGTACAATAATAAAATGCATATTAAATCAATAAAATGTATAATTACCTTTGAGTTTTAAATTTTTTCCTAATGATAATATTACACTTTATTCCTTCTATACTTATAAAAAATATATTGGACTTAGTCCATTATCAGGCTTCTCTTTTTGTTTATAACATACATTCAGTTGCATACATATTAGCATTCAATCATAACTGACTATTGAGAATTATTATAAATATAAAAAGGCTACAAGATTGATAAAAGTAAGCCACATAGTCAGTGTGTATGTTTTAACGCAGATTATAATTACTATCAGTAATGTTGTCTTCAAAACATGACAATACATAGAGATAAACTTACACTAAATTCTGCCAAGGTATACCATATAAGACCATATGATTTTTCTGGAAAATGTTTCTGTTTACTGAAAAAAAAAACCTCAAGAGCAGTGCCTTAATGGCTTATATACAGTAAAATAATCTCCTTTTCCTTCTCCCCCTCCCAACAAAAAAAGTAACCTGGTGAAAAAAACCTGTGAACCCCAAGATATAAGTAAAACAAATATTCAAGTGACAATTTTCCAGTGACTGATACTACTTCCTTGAAATACAGTAAAAGTGCAAAGAGAAAACATTGTCGCTTTAGAGGGAGAAATAACCTGGTAGCAGTTTGCCAAACCTTAACCCTCGCAAATTATTTTTGAAACTTTGGGGTTTGGCAAAATGTATCTTGCTAAGCCCCTTTTCCCGTCATTTTTATACCCATGTGTATTTGAAGGGAAATTTAATATGTGTGTTTCTGATTCCCTTACACTTAACTCAGCACAATTCTATTCTGTGAAAGCCACTTCATGTCCAAGAATCCTCGTGAGCCTTTTTTTTTTTAATAAGTCCCTTTAAGCTATTTGCCTTCTAACCAGGAAGTCAGAAGTTTTGTCAGGAGTAAATTGAACTCAAACCCCCCAAAGACTCGAGTTTTGCTCAATACTCAAAATTCACGAATTTCTAGAGTTTTGTCAAGTTAGAAAACTGGCTTTACTGTCACTGGAAATGTTCTGTGGCAACTTTAAAAAAACAGTATATATGCTGAGGTAAAATCTGATTTCTATTATAAAAGCAACAGCAGCAACTTGTACAAAGTATCACAGAAACTACTTCCTAGATAGAGAGTGTAACTTGATCATTAAAGCATTAGCTTAGAGTTTTCCTGGCTCTGATTTGTTGGTTGACACTTGCTAAGGTGCCAACTCTTTCTGAGCTTCAGGATTTCCATTCTTAATAGGAAGACAGGATTCCCCAAACCTAATTAATTGGAGGAGACATTGAATACCATAAAGGGAAGATTATGCATAGAGTACTTTGTGTTCCTTGGAATAAAGGTACCACCTGAATCTAAAAAGAAGTTTCAAAAAGCAAGATCCTCATTGTCAAAGTATCTTATTCATGCATTAGTAGTTTGGTGACTAGGAATTTTTCCATCTGGGGCAAACACTACAGAGTTTGAGGCAAGCGGTCTGAAAGCAAATTTAACTGAGGGTTTGGAGAGGGACACCATCCTATTGGTGGGCAATAGATACTGACATGAGACTATTCCCAAACAGGTTGTGAGAGACTGGAAGAAGAAAGAGGGAGGAGAGAACCTCACCCCAGCTGCCATCTACTAACTTTCTATTTTAATTAATTATGCTTGCTAACCAGGCGCTAACCTTCATTGTTTCCCTGCTGCTGAACCACTCTAAGTACCGTCAGTGCCCTCTAAATTTGGCACCCTGAGACAAAGGCCTGATCATCCTGCCCTAGTTATGCTCTGTGAATTAAAACACTAGCCCCACCCCAGCCTTTATTTCACTTACTGCAAAACAGAATGGTATATACCCAGTACATTTTGTTAAAGTCAAAATAGTGATGTCATGATAATGGTAAAAATGTGCTTTCCCTTGTATACAGCACACTATTGACCTATTATCCCACCATCATGGAGGGTGATGGAATTTGAGTTGTTTCTCCAAGAGGAGGGATGGATTTCCACAGATCCATCCATACTCTTTCTTCCATTCCTTGTTTTGACCAATAGCATGACATTTGCAAGACAGTTGGCCCTGGTAAAGGGTTCAGTGTGGCCTTTTCAAACCACCAACCATTAATTAAGATGAAGGAAGAGCCAGAAATCGAGAACAACCAAAGTTCCAGACTCCTAGGCTCCACTCTAACCACTAGATTTTTACCAACCCTTTTCTCTTTCCCCCTCCCCCACCACCATACCAGTGGTCTTATAAGAGGATGGATTAAAGCTTGTCACATAGAACACTGAGGTCTCTCCCTTTTGCTTGAACTTTTACCTTTGCTCCTGTCAAAAGAAATTACATCAATTATTCTTCACTAATTTACATCAGACAAAGTACCAAAGGTCTTCCCATAGGAATAGAAAGGATAATCAATCAACCAATCAATAAGCAACTATTACACACCTACTGTGTGCTATGTGTTGGTTGGGGGTATAGATGTAAAGAATGAAACAATACTTACTCCCAAAGTGCATACAGACAACAGGAAAAAGAAAGTGAGCTGAAGGAAACATGAGAAGAGGAGCCTTTAACCTAGTGCCTCTGAGACATATCTGCTTTCTCATTGCTTTTGTTATATGTTAATTGGCTAATCTTTCTTGATGATAAGCCATTGGGCCTGAACAGTGCCTCTGTCTCCGTTTTAAGCATCCATGAATACACAATGTAAATAGATTAGTTTGTGGGTTCATTGAGGACAATATGTTAGGGTAGAATATTGTGGAGGTGTAATAAATATTAATTTGCAGTGAATATTAAATAATACAGCATCTCTCTGTTCAAGTCAAGCTTGAACATGTGCAAAAGCCCGTACTAAAATGAAGTCCACTTTATGGATACTCTTGTGAGGATTTTGACCTCGTTGGCACAGGCTTTCACACAAACCAATGATAAATTCCCCTCAAGTCACCTCAGCAGTATAATTATCTTCAGTTAACAGTCAAAAGAAACTGAGATTAAGCAATTTACCTTCACTCACCAAAGGGCCCACATCAAGGTTTATTAGCATTGCGGTCTCTACTGGCCATTGCCCCTTCCTTCTCTTCACTAAATCAGACCTTACTCATGCTCAGCACCTCCTGAGATCAGTTTTAACACATCTTGAAACTCTGGTCTGAATCCTTGCAACCATCAAAGTGGCTGTTGTTCTGTGTGAGGTAAGAAAGGGCTACCTTAAGAAGAGGTCTCACTTTTCTGTTTTGGACCAGTACTGAATCTGAAGAGACCATTATGATAGGGTAGTGTTTGCAGCTGAGTAGGAAAGGATATAACCTGCTAGATGATTCAAGATTAGAGGGATAGTGGCTACAAGAAGTCCAGCCTTCTGCAAACTAGAGGGTCTGACTCAAAATAAATCAGAAAGAAATGGGTCAACATTTACCTGTATTTTCTGATACAGATGCCAGCAACCTCCCAAATATACCTAAAATTTTAAAAATGAAAGTTAATAGAATTCCTATGGGTTTATCTGGCTTCTCTTTTTATCTCTGCCTTTATTCTACATTTTTTTTCAGAGAACAAATCATGAAACATTTTGAGCCCAGATTGTAATGTAATCCATGTATCAAGAACCATTTAGTAGGCTTACAATCTATAGTGCCAGGTGCTAGGAATGTAAAAAAAAAAAAAAAGAAAAGAAAAGAAATAGTCTCTGTCTTCAGGTTGCTTACATTCTATTGGGGGAGAAACATGTACATAAATCAGTGTATTCAGAATAAATATAAAATATATTTTTAGTAGGGAGGGTACTAGCATCTGGGGGAGATCAGGAAAGGTTTCCTGTAGAAGCTGGTACATAAGCAGAGTTTTGAAGGAAATGAGAGATTTGTAGAGAGGGGAGAATCACAGAGAGAGAGAGAGAAAAGCAGACTCACAAAACTGAACATAAAACAAATTTTAAAAATTAATGCAATTGCCAAAATAGCTCCTGACAACTATGGATACATAAGTGGAAAGCATAAAAGAAATAATAGATTAATTTTATCATATAACAATAAGAAAAATGTTTAACCAAATAAAACATCCAGACAAGAAAATTTACAAACTGGGGGGAAAGTCTTTGTATTAAACATTTCTGATAAAAGAGTAATATCAAAAATAGGGATATAATTATCACAAAATTTAAGAATAAGGATCAGTCTCCAGTTGATAAGTAGTCAAATGATATGAATAGGCAACCATCAAAAAAAAACCCCCTAAACTATCAACAACCACTAATCATTAGGAAAATACAAATTAAGGCAGTTCTGCTATGCCCATCAAGTTGGCAAAGATGGTAAGAAATAACAAAATTCAATCAAGTGTATGTGAAAACAGGCAGAGTAATTTGTTGTTGGTGGAAGCATGAATTGGTTGACACAAAAAGTATGTGCTTGATAAATATTTATTAATTGATTCTACTATTTTGGAAAGTAAACTCTATAATTATTGAAATTATACAATTTCAATTGTATGCCTGCCCCTTTTGAGTCTACAGTTTGAGTTTATATTATAAAAAGGTTGGTGAAAGGATGAATCAACCCATTTGAACAAAAAATATTCATTACAGCAATAAAAAGAAGTCAGTAACAAATTACATGCTAAAAGACTGGGGAATAAATTGGTACAATAGTGGTACATAGATATAGTGGGGTATGATTGTGGCCTAAGGAATAATGAACGTGAAGAATACAAAGAAATAAGTGAAGACTTGGCAATGCAGAGTAGGGTAAAACATAGAATTAAAAGAACAATGAAAATTACATCAATTAGTATAAAAACTCATATTAAATACAAATGGTAAGAGGCAGCACAGCAGTAGATTGATGGCTGTCTTTGGAAACAGAAAGTCCAGATTCTAATCCCACCACTGTCACATATTGGCTGTATGACTTTGGCTGGGTCCCTTACCTTCTGAGGCAATTCATTAAGACTGTAGAAGAATGATCAACCTACATTAATCAAGGTAGTTTCCTTAATAAGAATTCCCTACAAGTGGTGAAATCTCAATTTTGAACCAAGAAAGAACACAGTGTTACTAACTTATTAAAATCAATGTATAAAATCTTCATTTTTCTATAATTTGTTATCTCTTTTCGTTGTTTTGCTTAATTGCTTTCAGGATTTAAGGATTCTTTGGGTTTCATTTAGTAAATTCTATTAATTGTTTGGCAGCTATCATTTATTGTTATTCTTGCTTGTGGTTTCATGCATACTGGGTTTTTTTGTTTCTTATTCATGTAGTTGTGGGCTCATGTCTGTTGGTGGAAGTTCAAGCAGTTTCTGACCATGAAGAACCATAACGTCAGAAAATGGTTGGAGGAAGTTAATAATTCACCTGGCAAGAAAAATACCTGTCCAACATGTCCAATGAGGTGAAATAACAGCTTAGCAATTACTCTGAGGGCCAGGATAGCTCTCATTCCTACCCAGATCCTAGTACTGAACATCTGTAGAACTGTGGAGGACAAGAACCATTTTTCTCCTCAGCCTTCAGACTTCTGTTGTGACTCCCATCTCTGCTAGCAGTATGAGCATCTGATATTCCCTCCTTTGAAAGGCAGAGTTACTGGTTTGTGGGTATAACAATGGCTTTGGCCAATCCTTCAGATTTGCATGTTTGGACATTTCTTCTCTTTTTGTAATTAATTTGTAATTAAAAACAAAGTAATATTACCAGTAATAATAGTTGGCATGTTTAGAGTACTTATCCTTTTCTGGATACTTTTACATGCATTTGGAAGAGAACCTACATTCAAATCTATGCTCCTTTATTTGCTGCCTTTATGACTGATAAAGTTTGTTAGCCTGTGTCTAAGTCTCTTAGCCTGTCTCATTTCTTACCCTCTCATTATACAGCCTCTCTTAGTTTTCACATCTGTAAAATGAGGATATTAGACTAAATGATTTCTAAATTCCCTTCCAGATTCAACTGCTTTCTAGATTATGCTTCCACAAGCATGATGAAAAGATGGAGGAGGAAAAAAATGGCTCTTTCCAAGGAAGGTAAAATCCAAAGGAAGAAAACAATAAAAGGATATAATAATGATGATGATGATAATAATAATAATAATAATAATAATAGCATTTATGCAGTACTTTAAGATTTACAAAGCACTTCATTAATTCAATAAATAGTAACCACTTACTGTGTTCATGGCATGCTGCTAAGAATTGGGGATACAATAAGAGGTAAAAGACAGTTCCTGTCTCCAAGGAGCTTACAATCTAATGGGAGAGACAACATGCAAACAAATATACACGACGCAAGTTATTTACAGGAAAAGATAGGAAATAATGAAAAAAAGGAAAAAATATTAGAATTAAGAGGGGTTAGTAAAGACTTCCTGTAGAAGGTAGGACTTTAGTTGGGACATAAAGGAAGCCTGGGAGATTAGTAGTCAGAGCAGAAGAGGGAGAGCATTCCAGACATGTGGAATGCCTGTGGAAAGGCCAGAGAAAATGCCCAGAGCTGAGTCTTGTTTACAAATATTATACCATTTTGTCCTTGTTATAACACTGGGAGATAGGTGCTACTAATATCTCCCCCCCCTTCTTTTTTAACCATTGAGGAAACTGAGGCTAAGAGAAGTTAAGTGACTTGCCCTGAGTCACACAGTCATTGTCTGAGGCAGGATTCAAACACAGGTTTTCCTGATTCCAGTATTCTATCCACTGTGCCACCCAGCTGCCTCACCTTATAGTCTCATAAGAGGCAGCACAGTGAAATGGATAGGCCACAGGACTTGGAATTAGAAGAACCTGGGTTAAAATCCTGTGATTTTGAGCAAGTCCCTTACCTTTCCTGTGCCTCAGTTTCCTCCTCCAAAAGAAATGGGGGAAAGGGTCAGCTAGGTGGTGCAATGGATAGAGCACTGGCCCTGAAGTCAAGAGGACCTGAGTTCAAATCCAGCCTCAGACCAAATACTTGACACTTACTAGCTGTGTGACCCAGGGTAAGTCATTTAACCCCAATTGTCTAAAAAAGGTGGGGAAGGTTTACTTAATAGCTTCTAAGGTCTCTTCCAGCTTGAAATCTAAGATACTATGTTCATAGGATTCTAGAGACCCAGTTTCTGACACTATTACATGTGGGGCGAGTCAGTTCAATCTTTATGCCTCATTTTGCTCATTCATAATAAATAAGAATAATATTTCCCTACTTCCCTCCCAGTTTGTCTGTGAGACTTACTTTGGAAAACTACAGTAATCATTGCCCTAGGTAGAGATTAAGTGGAAAAAAATCCTTATTATTTTTATCATGTAGAATACCAGCTTCTCTCCTCTTCACCTCCCCACCTCCCCTTACCTCAGCTGTTATCTAGTTCAATCCCTTCATTTGTCAGATGAAGAAGCTAAGATCCCTTGGAAGTGAAGCAACTTGCCCAAGGTCACAACCAATGGCAGCTGGCAGAGACAGCAATTGAACCCTTATTTTCCACCTTCAGAGCTAGCATTCTCTCTACTGCACTAGGTTCCTTTGCACAATGATGATGAATGCAGTTTCTCTGCTGTGTTCTGTGGCTGAGTATTGCAGCTCTGACCTCAGTCTACTGGTATCATGTAGGTGTTAAGATCAAGAAGTAGGGGGGTAGGTGTGATTACATCAGGACCCAACTCACAGTAATTGGCCTGCTGCCTGAAGCAGGTGTGTGTGTGTGTGTGTGTGTGTGTGTGTGTGTGTGTGTGTGTGTGTGTGTGTGTGTGTGTGTGTGTGTGTGTGTGTGTGTGTGTGTGTGTGTGTGTAGGAGTCAGTTCCATACTCCAGAATTTATGAGTAGCAAGCTGACAACTGTCAAGCAAGCCTATACCCCCTGGACAAGTGATGCTTTAAGTAACAGCATTAGCTAACTTTCCCAAACTAAAAAATAAATTAACAAAATGATTCAAGTTTCCATAAGGAATCTTCAATTTTTTTTAACATGAGCACCAGCCTGTCAGTCAATAAGCATTTATTAAATACCTGCTATGTTCTGGGCACTGTGCTATGGCTTAAACTGTATATTCCAGGTTCCCAAGGCTAATCTTGCAAAGGGACCTTCTCTGGGAATGGTCTCATCACATACTCACTTTTAGGACCACTTGGCCCTGCAGAAGCTATGACCCCAACGTGAAGAAAGGACCCCAGTGACCTAGGATATCATATTCCCATTTTCTACATTATTTCTTACCTTTTACTTATCAGTCCAGATTACAGAACACAGAGCAATAAATAATGCACATGGGACACTTAGTTTATCTTTACAGTAAAATCATTGAGAAGCTATGTGTTTTGAAGTCCGTAGAGGACTGACCTTGGATTCAGAAATAACTTTGGTTTAAGTCTTGCCTCTAACACATACTGGTAAGTCATTTAACCTCTTAGTTTCCCCAGTTAAGTCCCTAAGGCTTTATGTTATACAGGAATTGCTGATGTGGATCAGTGGAGGAAATTTCCACACTGGGAGTTCCCTGCAGCAATGAAATCACAGATCCGGGCCACCTCACCTTTCATATATTTTAACACATATTTTTACAAGTAACATCATCAGAATATTTAGCAATTTAATTAATCAGTGGTGTTGACCTTATGTTAGAATTGTCAGCTTTTTGCAAGTAAGCATTGTTTTATCCATAGTACTTGTTTTAGCAGGCCTAGTGCAATGCCTGGTATATAATTTGTTCTTTAGTTATTTTCAGTCATCTCTTACTCTCTTTGGGATTTTCTTGGTAGAGATACTGGAGTGGTTTGCCATTTCGTTCTCCAGATCATTTTACAGATGAGGAAACTGAGGCAAACTGGGTTAAGTGACTTGCCCAGGGTCACACAGCTAGTAAGTGTCTGAGGCCAGACTTGAACTCAGGAAGATGAGTCTTCCTGACTCTGGACCTGGCACTCTATCCATTGTACCACCTACCTACCCTCTAGTATATAATAGGAAATTAAATACTTGATTATGATTGTTTAAGAAACCCTATTCCTGGCCAGATGTGGCTTAGAAAAGTATGTATTGAACTGATGACCCATTTTAATAGTTGCAGAAAATGACTACAGTAGGAGCTGGTAGTTTGGTTTCCAGGTTGTTAAGTAAGCATTAATTCCTGGTTATCCACACTGAAATTTTTTACCCAATTCTAGAACTTCACGTCCCCCACGCTGTTTAGCAAGAAAGGAAGAAATGTGTGAAAGGGATGGAGAAAAGGACAGACAAAGGGATAGATATGGGCTTAGGGCAGCAAATTTTAGCAAGGAAACAGCAGATTATGACCCCAGATTTAGTCATCCCACTATGTTTAGGTCCTCAAATCAATTAGGACCAGGCCTCAGAAGTGTAATGGGCAGGCATATCTCTTATTTCTATTATATTTGGGTGGGGGACGAGATTAGCCATGCCAATAGGTTTCTTCCACTGATATAGAGGACTGTTCTTGAGGATTTAATTAACATAATCCCTTTCTTTCAGATTTCATATACAAAGAAAAATTTCTAGAGAGCAGAATCATTTGAACAATCAGATGGTTGAATAGCATGTAGAAACAGACAAGGTATCAGAAGACCTGTGTTTTTATTTTAATTCATTTCAAACAAATATTTGTTGGAAAAAACCAAACAAACCCTAGGAGATGCAGAGCAATATGCTCATTGATGAGGCAGATACAAAGCTTAGAAGCAGCTACAGTCAGGAAGACCCGAGGTCAAATGGTGCCCCTGATACTTACTTAGCTGTATAACCCTGAACAAGTCACTTAACCTCTCTCAGCCTCAATTTCCCCATCTGTAAAATGGAGATAACAAGAGCACCTACTTCCCAGAGGTATTGTGAAGATCAAATGAGGCATTTGTAATGTACTTTGCAAACCTTAAAGTATATAAATGCTACCAGGTAAAATATGATTCCTATTTTCATAAAGCTTATAGTCTACTAGAGGAATACGGCAGGTATAAGGCTAAATGCTGCAAGTATCTATTAAGTGCTAGGCACAGGGCAGTGCTAGGTGCTAGTGTTACTAAGACAAAACATGAATAGTCCCTCCCTCCAAGGATAAACTGTAATGTGAAATAATACAGTATAAATTCATTACAGAGATGCAAAACATGTTATATGGGATCCAAGGTGGAAACATTTGTTACTGACTGAGGGATTAGGTAAAGGAAAGGTAGGGATTCCACTGGTGAAAAGTACTAAAAGTATAGCTATAAGCAAATAACTTAATGGGTCTGAGCCTCAGTTTCTTCAGTCAAGTCAAGAGGCATTTTACCAAGTGCCTCCTACATACCAGACACTATTCTAATGGCTAGAGATTCAAAGAAAGGTGAAAACAGTCCCTGCCCTTACAGCTCTCACAACTTAGTGGTAGAGCTCCTACTCTAATCTCCATATGTAAAATGAGAATAATTTGCTGTTTCTGAACGAATTCGACCAGATAGTACAAATGAAAGTATTTAGCCTATCTCAGAAAAAGTGTGTCCTAAAAGTCTTAGTGCAGTTGGAAGTGTTGTTAGCTTCCAGCTGCGCTAAGATTTTTTGGGACACCCTGTAATTATACAAAGTAAAGCAGACACACTAGACCCAAACCCAAACCTGTCCATAAAGCCAGATCACAGGCCAGAGATTAAGAAAAACAAAACAAAAGAAATTAATGGATCTGGTGATAAAACAGAAGTGTCACAGCTTTAGCCTTGTAGAGTCAAAAAGACAGGTATATAGGGGCTGGTCAATGTTCTGATCTTTAGGAGAGGCAGAGTCTATCCCCTAGCAAGTATGCAAACTGGTTGAGAAGTCACTATACACACTGTACTTCATTTCTTCTTGTTCTCATTCTACCCCGCAGGTAGTGGTCAAAAAGCTGGTAAATGGGAAAGAAAAGGCCATGCTCTTTCCTTTAGTTGGGAAAGGTCCTTGACCTTGGGGCATTTTCGAGAAAAAACAAGGTCATCGTAATTACCCTCTTTCTGGTTCACTTGCTAGGAGCCGTGCTTTTTAACTCATTCAGGGGCTCTGGCTTAGTTGTTTAACCACCTGCAAACCAGGGAATTCAACAGTATGATTCCAGCTGAAGAAAATCAGCACCAACTTTGTTGGAGATGAGCACTGATGTTCTCAGACGTGCCAAGAGTGAGTTCCGATTCAGACATTCCCCCTACTCAGCCATGGGGTGTGGGACCACCTGGGGTTCGAGAAACAAGTTCACCTATTCCTGGAGCAAAGTGCATTCAGTTCAGGTCTCGGTCGGCCTCTGGGTCTCCCTCCCGGCCTTGTAGGATAAGCGCACGCAGAGTGTAAACAGTGGATTTAACACGCGCATTATCCGCTCGCATCACTGCCTCTCAGCCCGGGAGCTAAGACGGCTTTCAATAGTCACTGTGGGCTTTTAGGTCCCCTCTAAGACCCGCTCATTAAATGCGGGGACCGGGAAGGCTGAGGTGGGGGGACAACAGGTGCTTTACGGGCTTTGAGTTCAGCTTTGTCTTTCTCAGGGGGATTATTTCTAGAGAAATGAAGCCGCAGCGACTTGCAACCAGCCCCCTTCCTTCGTTGGGGGTGGAGGGTAGCATCCCAGCTCTGAAAGCTGAGGGGCTTCCGGGGGAGGAAGGAAAGGAAAGTTTTCTCCTAAGCCAGAAGTGGAGGGAATTCCCTCCGTGGGCGCTTTTCCTCCGCGGGGAGGAGTAGGACCAGCTTTCCCGTCGCTGCAAATGGAACGGGAGCTCTCCCCGACTCCGGCCCGGCTGTGCTGCCAGCCCCAGAGGCGGATTACACCACGCCGAGTAAGCAGCCTGCACTGGGCTGCCCCAGGAGCAAAGCTGGAGAAGTAGGGAGGGGGACTCGAGTTCCAGAGACGGATGGCGGGGGTGGTGTAGTGGGGCGGGGTCTCCTCCGGAAACCAATTAGAGCAACCCCCTCTGGCCAAGAGGCGTGGAGTCCTTCATAAAACAGGCGCTGGGAGCTGTCACCCTCCGAGGCGCATCCATCAGTCCCAGCACCGGGACGCTGCAGACGCGGAGCAGGGTAGGACGAGAAAAGAGAGAAAAAGGCAAGGATCATGGCCACGACCAATGGAACCTTGGAGAATGGGCAGCCCGACAAGAAGATGCCTCCCTTGCCGCATCCCATCAGGAACCTGGAGGTCAAGCACACGAAGGTGAGTCATGGGGTCTGTGCAGGTCGGCTGAACGGATACAGTGGGCACTCAGCGCCCCACCGGGCAGCCCCTTGCAGGGCGGGAGCAGCAGTTAAGTGTCAGGAGGAAAGAGAAAACTCGGAGTGCTCCTATCAGGCTCTCTGTTATGGCTTCTGGACTCTCTGATCACATGTGACAGACTCTCACCACACTCTCTTGACCGTGTCCCCCAGAAACCTTTCGTCTCCCCATGGAAGGGCTGGTCGTTGAACCCGGGTGGACATCACTTAGTAGGAGAAACCAGTTTTGTATTCCTAAGGCACCCAAAAGTCTCTTTAACAAGAAACTTGGGCAGTTTCTGAAAATGTATTAACAGCCACCCAGAGGTGTCCCCAAAAAGCAAACACTCTCCCAGAAACTTGACTCGGGGTGAACATTTCAAGCCAGATATGAAAAAGAGGGACCTTGGCTGGAGGGGTAGCGAAACTCCAATTTCTCGTTAACCCAAAAAGCTAAGGGTTATTCCTCACATCCCACAGGTAGCCAGTCCCTTTCTGAGTAGGCAGGTAGACGGGGAAACTTCCTCCTCCCTCGAGGGCAGTTTACACGCTAATGATTCTGCTTGTCAATTATGAGACCTTTTCTGGTCTTCGACGTGTTGTTGCACTTCCCGTGGCTGCATGATCTGTCTGCCGCTTTTAACTAATAGCAGACATTGCATGGTCGGCTGTGATTCAGAAGCTCTGTTAAATCTTATTGATCTTGTGGTGTGTGTTTAAAACTTCTTTTTTAAGTTCGCTGCTACATGGAACGGGGGTTATGTTTTTGTATGTTAAACAAAACCAGGCTTAGTGAGGTTTATTGAGCTACTTAGAGAACACAGAAGTACCAGTTCTTAGAGGACTGATAATATTTGAAATCTAAATAATTCTGAGGCTCCCGGAAACATATTGTTTATGAGAAATGGAAAACAGAGAAGGAAACGTTTGTGTTGCATTTATGCAGAATTTAACTACTAAAATTCCCAAAGAAATATATTTAATTAAAAATACATAAGAATCGTATCTTATTGGTCAATGGTATGTTTCCTAATCTGTCCTTCCATAGCCCATAAAAATACCACATACAAAAATTTACTAATGATTTTTTAAAGGCATCTGATCTCAGCCCCTTGAAAATAGCAGCTGGTTTAAATTGTGTATAAGGGAGTCAAAAGATTCAGCAGATTTCCTTGGGATCCCAGTAAAACTTCACTTGTTCTTCGGCCAAAGAGAATCTATTTTTAGTGAAGCACAATGGACTTTCCTTTGTAAAACAGTAAGCTCAGAAGTTGTGATTGTGAACTCCACAAGGAAGATGATTTACCTCCGTTCTTAACCTTGTTGTGTCATGGACCCTCTTTGACGGTCGGAAGAAGCCTATGGACACCCTTTTCAATACAATGTTTTTAAATGCATAAAATACATAAGATTACAAAGGAAAGTAATTATACTGAAATATTATAGAGGAATTTTTTTTAATAAGTTCACAGACCCCAGATTAAGAACTCCTGATTTACATGACCTGCAGGAAACTATAAGATGCATATAATTTTGTTTCGTCTTCTACTACAAGGTATTGTGTGAAGTTGGGCCCAGGGACACTTCTTGCAGTCTGTGCTTAGTTAATGACATTAAATGTAAAATATGATGTAATTTAAAATGTAAATGTAAAACTGCAGAGTGAGGTCTTTCTGGCGCTTTCAGTAAGAGAGTGGGCTTGAAAAGAAGACACCTTTGAGTTTCTTATCAAAGCCTCTGATTTCATGAGGCCCAAGGGAGACCTATCTTATATTGAGTTTCACATTATAGTGGGTAGTATTGTAGCATTAGCATAGGTCTTACAAGTCTTTGAAGAGTACAAGCATTTAGGAAATCATTGCTGGTTGATTAAGTATGAATTTTTGTTAGCTTCTAGATTTGCTCCCTTCTTCCTTCCTACCCCCAATCTTCACTACTTACTATCAATCCGTGTATGTACATAGATTTTATTTTATTCATATCTATAAAATACTACAGACAAGGTACTTGTACATTCTCCTCTCCCAATTCTGCTTTTGAAAATAGCATTCCAATCTTCTCAAATACTTTTTATTAAACAAAGAACTTCGCAGACCATTTAGTGAGATTGTTATTTTATTTATTCTCTTGTTACATAATTCTTGATGTCTGTTTTGCATATATATATAACATCTATATATGACATCTAATTTAATGTTATATATATATATATATATATATATATAAAACTATGCTTGACATTTAATTTAATGTTGTATTCAAAGGCCTCTATAACCAATAGAGATGAGAACTTATGAAGCCAGTTCAAACTAACAAAAATAGTATTTGCCTAAAACCTTAAGTTTTATAATGAGAAAAGCCAAAAATTTCTAGGCAATGAGAGTAATATGCTATTCTTTAGCTTTTAGGACTTTTCAAGCATGTGTGTATATGTAGATACATATATACTTGCATAGATATACAAATATTTTTAATGCATATATATTCATATATGTGTGTGTATATATGTATGTGCGTATGTGTATATATATACACACACACACATATATGTACATATATATATATATGTATATATATACATATAGAGAGACTACAAAAACCAGAAGGTGAACATTACTGTATCATTACTTGAGTTTTAAAAATATTTTCTAGAATAATCAAGCTAGCTATTAATATAGCTATCACTGGAAGTATTCAAGAGGCTGGAGGGGCACTGTCAGGGAGAAATTTTCGAGAGGGCTCTTGGATCAGATAGGGTTTTGGACTAGTTGACTCCTAAAAGTCCCTTCTAAAGCCAATTCTTAATTGCAGGACAATTCCCACAAAGTTCTTAGTGACCCTCTAAAAAGCCCAAATAGAATAATCTCCATCTAGAAATCTGGGGATAAACACGGATGAGTAAAGTGGAATAATGGTACTTTTTTTTTTGCTAGGTAAACATCATTAATGTACTTTTTTTGTGTGTACTATCTAAAATCACATGCAGCAAAAGATTTTAAGCATTATAGATGGACAAATCCAGACCTTATATACTACTGAACTGAATCTTTACCACGTGAATCAGGTCTTCCTAATTTCCCATTTTTTCCCCCTTCCTAATGTTTTTTTTTAAAATGAGATTTCATTTTCTTCTTCCTATATTTTACTCCTATTCCAATGTACAGAGAAACCTACCTTTGAAGAGAAAGTTTCCTTCTGAACAGGTAGGGGATTAAAATTGATGTAGCAGCAGGGTGAGCCGGCCTCAGTATGTAAGAGTGAGTACTATTTCCTCAAAAAAGAGTGTTACAAAGAAAAGAAAGCAGTCAAGTTATGAGCTTGGACACTGAAGACAGAGGAAATGGGAGAAAAAGAGAAATACACAGGAACCAAGCAAAGAACACCAAGACTAATTTTAAGTGAAATGCGCAGAAGGGAAGGTAGACTGAAAGAAGAGCTCGATGTGGTTTGAGTGGCTAAAGGCAAACAGTTTTATACCTTATTTTTTTTCAATGCTTAGTGCTACAAGAGTAGACAACAATGGAATTAAGTTTGATTAGCTTCCTAAGAGCATGGGATTATAGAATTAGAACTAGAAGGGGCCTGATATTTTTTTTTTTACTAATTTATAGAATCGTGTATCTTGGGGAAGAAAAACTTGTTATCCGTTCATTTCTTTTCAAGTTTTAACTTTTGCCTCCTAGTAGTTCATGCTTTGTGATTCTGAGTTGTTTAAGGAGATTTCTTTCCAGATCCCAGAAGTAGCAGCCCTTCACTTTTTTGGGTCCATTTTCCCTATTAACAACTCCCTCCAGGTAGCAGAGATAATATTTATGATTTCATGGTTCATTAATATACTAGTTTTATCTGCCTTTTAAAAAGATACAATTTCCTCAGCTCTCTCTTATGTAAAGCACTTCTTCATGTGTATAACTTACTTCAAAAAAAAAAAAAAGAATCATGGAATGTGTTTCAGCTGAGCAGTCCCGATGTTGGGGCGAAGACATGCTTCTGTGAAGAGAGTGCTTTATTTGGAGTCAGGAATTGAGTTCAAATTCGGGCTCTCTTGATGCCTGTGTGACCATGAGCAACCTCTATGGGCCTCAGTTTTATCATTTGTAAAATAAAGGTTATTGGACCAGATGGTTTCTAAGACTCCTTCCAGCTCTACACTTGTGATCCTACGTCCATTAAGTGTCTGGTTTTTTTAAAAAATACTCACTGGCAGTAATGAAATTGTAAATCCAGTATCTCTGCTATTATAGTAACAGTCTGATCATGAATGAGAGCCTATAGGCTATCTTTGCCCTTCCTTTCCCACATTTTAAAGTATAAAAATGCACTAACAGCTCTTTGTAGGATTTTTTAGCAGATTGTAAACTACCGGAGGGCAGGGACTTTCCTTCCCACCTTTTTCTTTTCTTTGTGCTCCCAATGCCTCATCAGTTCGTAGCACTTAGGAATTTAATAAAGATTTGTTGAATTGAATTATTAAATAGTATTACACAAAGAAAGTTACTTTATTACATCTAAATAAGAACGTAGTTACAAATATAATTTCATATTCTTTTTGAGTCATAAACTGTTGGACTACAAATGACCTTGCAGTCATCTTAGGTAGAGTCACAAAATCTCCAAAGCAACCTTAGGGGCTAATCTAGCTTTTCCTGTGGTGGACCAAGAATTCCCCTTCCAAATCCCTAATCAATGATTATCCAGCCTTTACATGGTCTTTTTAAAGGACATGCATGTATCTATCTTAACATACCATTTTTCTATTTTTATGTCTCACTGTAACTGTGGAATATATATTCTGTGTTATAACACATGAATATACCACACTGGATAAAAGAATAAACTCATCATTGTCCTCTTGCCCCAGCTTGACTTCATGCTGAAAGATGGTCTTTGGAGGGATCCTTTGAGATTTTCTTTGTTTTTGTCCCATGACTACCACATTGAAGAATAATAGAGAATGATGGGACTGAAAATGTGATGCCTGTTTTGCTTTCACAGGGCAATAGTCTTTCCAACTCTATGAATAGATAGTAGATACATTATCATAAGGTAGTTCTTGAGGGTCATTTTTCTCACCAAACCTTTGTGATGTTAATAGAGCAAAGCCCTTTCTTATATTCCAGATTCAATTATATGGCAATATTTAATTTTTATGACCTCCTTGGAAAATGTAGTGAGTTTTCTCATTTCTTATAGGAATAAGACATTAAAAAAAAACAAACCTTAACCATTTTTAATGATATACTTTCTAGAGAAACTTTACAGAATGTAATTTAATCTTGCCTTTGTGAATCAGGGTTACCATTAAGAATATTAATTGTCCAAGGGCTATTTTGTGTGTAAGAATGCTTGCCCTGACACTAAGTGACCCTAATCTGCTTTTGGAGTTCTTGGGCATATTTTTTCTGGCCTTTCCCATGGCCACCAGCTCTTCTTATTGCTGCAGATCTCTTACCTCTATTAGTCCAATTCTACTTTGCTACTTCTAATATGTTATAAATTATAAAACCAGAGAGTCATGTCAAAGGACAGGATCCCTAAGATTCTCTCCACCTCAAAGATTCTGTGCTCTAATATTTAAGCATGCTAGAATTGTATGCAGAAGAAGAGTAAGTAGATTCTGAGTTAGAGACTGAAGAGAACACCTGTAAGTGTAGCATTTCAACATTAATGTATGAACTTTGTGATATCCACTTTGTCTGATTTGAGGCCTGGAAAACTTAGAACTTAGAATGAGCATTTATTCTCATTATCCAATTGTTGCCTTTTATTGGTATTTATTGCCTTTTATTGGAAACCCTATATGAAAAATCCAGATTTTTTTTAAAAAAAAACTGTGTTTGGAGTACAGAATGTTTTATTTTGTAAATAGATTCTCTCATATATTCCACTAAATAGCAAACTCTTTTACTAAATTTCAGTTTGTGTACAACTTTTCAGAAACATGCCTACTATGTAAAGTGAGTTACACTTCTCATAAAAATTGGACCATATCTTATTGCTAGACATACAGAATTGTGAATTTAAAAACATATATCCACATACCCACATTTCACAGCAGACTTTGCCTTTTATTTGGGCAAGAGGATAAGGAATGGGGTGGGGAAGGAAAGAAGGGAATTAGTTCCTTAAAGTTTATAACAAAAAAAAATCTTGTTTAACGTTATTGCTTGTAACATTTTTTTCCTGGTTAGATATTTATCAACAACGAATGGCATGAATCCAAGAGTGGTAAAAAGTTTCCAACCTATAACCCTTCAACTGTAGAGAAAATATGCGAAGTGGAAGAAGGAGACAAGGTAGGTTGTAGGGATTTTTTAAAAAACCATTTTTTTTTCCTGAATGAAAGAATAATGAAGAAGTTTGCTACGAAATACAACTGGCTCAAACATGGGTTTAAGGTCTGTGATAGTCAAACATTTTGGCATGCTTGTTTAAACAGATTAGAGAGAATGGGATCAATTATAGATAACTCCCCTGGAAACATATGAGTCATTTTCCTTTGATACATATATAACATAAGTGAGGAATGCAGTGATCTTTTTAATATGGTAAGAAAAAGTTTTTAATCAATTTTTGAAACTGAAAATATTAAAGAATATAACCCTAAAACAATATACTACCTGAATAAGTGAAGTGTTACTATTACTAGTGAGTTTCATAACAACAACAATAATGATAATAGCTAGTTTTTAAATAGTTCTTTAAGGTTTGGACAAAGCACTTCACATATATTGTCTAATTTAGTCCTCACAAAAATCAGATGAGGTAGATCCCATTATTATCTTCATTTTACATACCAGGAAACTGAGGTTGAGTCCTATGGTCACACAGCTAGTAAGTTTCTGAGATAGGACACTAACTGAAATAAGTCATCTTGACTCCAAGCCCAGCACTCTACTGCACCAGTTAGCTTTATATAAAATGTGAAGTTCTAGAAGCCAATACATACTTTTAATATATTATGTATTTCTATGCTGAATATTAATGTGTACATGTTTATATATATATATACAACATACAAACATACATATACAAATACAGGACCAGATCTCTGATTTCATCAGTGTAGGAGGCATCCAGAAGGGAGCTTAACCTATGCAGATCATTACTTTCTATGCAAATTACAGCCTTAAAGAATTTCTTGGAGCCTGGGAGGTTATTTATTGTCCGTGTTAGAGTCAGTATGTGTCAGAGGCAGGACTTGAACCCAGATATTCCTGATTCTGGAGCTGATTATCCATGATGACAAATTGCATATCTCTCTCTCTCTTTCTTTCTTTCTCTCTCCCTCTCCATAATAACATATATATGTATACACGCATGTATATATACTTATACACACATATGTATATAGATATAGATGTGTGTATCTATCCTTCTTTTTTCTATTTATCTCTGTGTGTACATATATTCCTAACCTACCTCTATCAGTTCAGTGCTACTTCACTGCTTCTAATATGCTATGGAATATATGTGTGTGTGTGTGTGTGTGTATATACATATGTACAAAAATACATACATACATCATGCATTCTTAAAATTGTAACCAAAAGTTTCAGTCTCTATAACCAAAGTGTCATATTTGTTCATTTGTACATTTAAAAACTATTGGAGGCCAGATCACAGGTTCCTTCACTGTTAGTGTCTTCTTTCTGAGATTAGCTTCCATTTATACTGTATATATCTTATAAGAATATAGTTATTAATATGCTTTTCCTCCATTAGAATGTGAGCTCCTTGAGGGCAAGGACTATGTTTTTGCCTTTCTCTGTATCCTCAGCCTGGTGCCTGGCACGTAGCAAGTGCTTAATAAATACTTCTTGACTGATTTAAAAGCCACTACCCAAAAAAAAATCCCCAATAACCCTGGAATGTTTACAAAACTAGATTGGAAAAAAATATTGAAATATTATCCTGGCAAAGGAATGTACTCTAACACCAAGGACAGAAGAAATAAATATTTATTGGAGCCCAGAACTAGACATATTGGACATATTATATACACATATTTTCTATGCACAAAATATGTGTACATAGGTGTGTATATATATATATATGCATTTGCACACATGTGTGTTTTTGTGTATATATACGTGTGTATGTTTGTGTGTATGTGTGTGTGTGTGTGTGTGTGTGTGTGTGTGTGTGTGTGTGTGTGTATAGTAGTATGGTACAATATACAAAGGACCTGCCTCTGACACATCCTGATGATGTGCTTCTGAACAAATTAGAGCCTCTCAGTTTTTGATTGGCACTGATGGAGGGAGTTCTATCCATGAAATCAGAGGTCAAGCCTCCTCCAAAATAAATGACATCACTCTCCACATCTGGGATATGTTGGATCTCCCAGTGTCTTAGTCTGATAACCCCAAAGGCCGTAAAGGAGACCCTGAGTTCTCAAAGGTTCTACCAGTACAGCATAAACCCCAGCAGGCTCACTCACTAGACTGAAAAAAACGTGTCTTATTACCTGAGAACCAATGTAACTCAGTTAGGAGACTTAGCCATTAGGTGATGATTTTTTAAAAAATAAAAACAATTGTGAATTATAAAGAACATTTTCTAAGTTGTTAAGGGGCTTGCAATCTGCACTAGTGGAGGGAGTATCCACACCAGTGAAATCACAGATCCTTGACCTATCGAAGTATATGCTTGGCAGAAGAAAAGTAAGTATTAATGATCAGGCAATATGTATTTCACAATTTTACATTTTAATTGAATAACATTAATTTCTATTCAAAAATGTAAAAGCTTGGGGTGGGGGAAGGGAGATGTCCAGGTAGTTGGATATAATCAATTTATAAAGCATAGAGGTAGACTAATAGTAAAAAGCATGCTAGATCTGGGTTCAGATGTTGCCTCTAACAATTACCATTTGTGTGACCATGAATGTAACCTATCTGAACCTCAGTTTCCTCATTTGTAAGATGAAGACAATAAAACCTGGGTTACCTCATATGGTCATGAGGGGTTAATGTAGGGTACATGGAAAGAGTGCTGGACTTGTAGTCAAGACACCTGAGTTTGAATCCTATCTGTGTGCTGGGCAAGCCAATAGACCTCTCTAGCCCTCATTTTTCTTATCTGTAAACAAGAGTTTGAACTTGATTTATTATTCTTCTATATTCTACAGTGTTTTACATGATAATTTATTATTCTATAGAATTTATACAATTTCTGGATCTACCTGTTATAAAGTTCATGGTTATTTCAAAGCTACAAAAATCCTTTTTGCATGTATTTGCCAAGGAGGAAGAAGAATCATTTGGATTCACTTAAGAAGGAAATGCTAGCTAGCTAGGAGTGGGAAACCATATACACTTAGCCCCAAGGAAAACTGTAACATTCTGGCCTAATTAATAATGTGTTACTGAATGTCAACTGTAGATCAGGTGTGTACAGAAGAGATGAAATTACCACCTCCATAAGCTTATAATTTATAACAAGATCAGATTTTAGGGTGCAGCAATGAGGAGAAGGAAGAGGAAAGAACTAGATCTCTACCCTGCATCATGTCCAGTTTATCTCTTCTTCAGTCAGCTAAGCCACTTTGAATTCATTTAAATAAAAGGCTCAGTCCCTTCACATACCCACAGCTCTGTCCTTGGGTAGTTTCACCTCCATCTTCATTGCTGGCCACACTTGTAACTAGTTAAGCTGTATTCAAACCACAGAGTTTGAGGTTCATCTCTTCCAAGTTGTTTCCTTTTCCTAACCTTGGCTTCCACATTTCCCTTCCCCCTCCAAAAAAAAAAAAGAAAGAAAATTCTAGTAGAGCATCTTAAGATAGACATTTTGGATGTTCAGTCTCACTTTTTTGACCCCCATGGCCAAAATGCGCCATTAAAAAAATAGATGTTGGTAAATCTTCTTCACTGTATCTGAGTTGCGCGCTGAAGTGTGATCACTCTCTTAGGCTGCTGCCAAATCTGTAGCTGGAAGGAAGGAGAATCAAGGACTGCATAGGGTGGAGTAAAAACAACATTTGTGAACTGCCTGTTAGAGAATGGTGTATTGTAGAAGTATGTGGGGGAAATGGAAATATAGTTAATGAAATATAAGTATGGGTGGTATCGATTAACTTATTTTTTCTTTTTGAGAAGAGAAAAGTATCTTTCTTAAATGTATCTCATCTTAGTAGGCATTTCCCATTCCCTGCCCCACCACCCACTCCCATCATAGGATATTGAATTTTCCAAAATAGCTAGTTCTGGGTTTTAATAAGGGTATCATTTCTCCTGTCTCTAGTGTTAGAATACATTTCTTTGCCAGGACAATATTTTAATATTCTTTTTCCATGTAGGTTTGTAAACCATGGAGAGTTGTTGGCTTTTTTTTTTCTTGATGGTGTCTATAAAATTGTGATCTAGCCTATGATGGTTCTTTAAATGTGCCACTCTGAGCAAATGAAATATTTTTACACTTTGGTAACAGCAGGGAAAAATATGGATGGAAGGTCCAATGTCATATTTCTTCTCGTTCCATATTCTATACCTATCATGTCCATAAAATATAATTTGGACAGTTCTTTAGGTGACAGCTTTGGCTGTTGCTGTGTTTAGAAACATTGGGAAAGGTACAAAAATTAAGTTGAGAATTCTTTGCACAAGTGTTTTTTTAAGTTGCACGTGTGTTTTAAAATTTTCTCTGTAACCTGAAGACGTTGTTTTGGTCCCTTAGCCTGATATAGATAAGGCTGTGGAGGCCGCAAAAGCAGCATTCCAGAGGGGATCCCTATGGAGACAAATGGATGCCCTGAGCAGAGGCAGGCTCCTTCACAAACTGGCCGACCTCATGGAGAGGGACAGGATCACCTTGGCAGTAAGTGAAATGGTCAACGAACAATAAGGAAATTGCAAAAAGAGTTGACTGATTATGTAATTCTCTCCTGCCATTTAGTATACCAAGAAAGAAGAAATGGGGACTATTTTCAGCTCAGGTTGAGCTCTGTTCAGGTTTTTGATGGCTGTTTGGCTGCAGGTAGACCTCAGTATCTGTAGTCTTCATATTTTTTCATTTATGTCAGGCTTTTTTTCTCTCACTTTTTTAAAGCTCAACTTCTTAACCAAACTTAACTGAAGGCTAGTTCAAATAAGTAAACTAGCTCTTAAACCCAAAAGTATCCTCAAGCCTTCCCAAGGCAGGATAATAGAGTAGAAAAGGGCAGTAGGCCTCAAATTGGAAGGCCTGGGTTTGAAGCCTTCCTTGGACATCTATTAGCTTGGTTAGCTTGGACAAATCACTTTACCCCTTAGTCCTTGGTTTCATTATTTTTAAAACAGTGATAAAGACAGCCTGATTATCTGCCTCATAGAGTTATTGTGAAGAAAGTATTTGTATATGTTAAAATGCTATACAAATGTAAGATAGTTTTCCTTAAACTTGCAGTGGTACAGAGATTGTCCAAGGAGGTCGGGAAATGCTAGGGCTACCTTTGTCTCAATATCCATTATACTGTCAGTCAGATAGTCAACAAGTTTTATTAAGTGCTACCTACTGCGTACCACACATTATGCTAAACACATTGGTCATCTGTGCAAACTGAGACCCATTTTGAATTTTGTGGTTGTTGTTCAATTGTTTTTCAGCTGTGTCTGACTTTTTATGACCCCATTGGAGGTTTTCTTGGCAAAGATACTGGAGTGGTTTGTCATTTCCTTCTCCAGCTTATTTTACAGATGAGGAAACTGAGGCTAACAGGGTTAAGGGACTTGCCGAGGGTCACAAAGCTAGTAAGTATCTGAGGCCAGATTTGAACTCAGAAAAATGAGTCTTCCTAATTCTAGGCCTGGCACTCTATTCACTGTGCCACCTGGCTTTCCCCATTTTGAATAGTTACCCCCAACATTTAGCCACAAATTACATGGTAAGATACCTCATAAGATTGTCTCCCTTTTGGCCATTGAGTTGAAAAAATTGGATCTCCTCTCTTTAGTTTGATCCTATCCATGGCAGGGTGAGGGGTAGACTATATATCATTTTTCAAGGGATTTGGGCAGCATCCACAAAGATAATAAGACTATTTTCTTTCTTAAACTTTTTTCTTTAGGGTAGTTCTAAAAAAACCCAAAATTCTTCACATCTAACTCATGGGCATTTTATTGGGAGTTTTGCTATCAGGAAAGCAGTAGGATAAGTATCCCTGCAGAGAAACTGGAGTCTTTCACTTCTGGATTTGTTCATCTGGCAAGTTCATCCCGAGTGGGAGTGAGGGTTAGTGCCCTACCAAAGTAAGCATTTCTTGCCATTAGGCCTCTGGTTTCTTCCTGCAATGAAGGCCAGTTTCAACTCTTAAGCTGCCAAGCTGGCTTTTTAAAACATCTCTGTTTTAACCAAGATGATCTCATATGTCTGACATCTTAACATGGGCTAATAACTTGGTTATAGACTCTACCATAGGTACCCCCCACCCTTAGTGTCAACGCAAACATCTTCTGAAAGAACAGCAGTGCAACGATAACCTTCATTTTTCCATTCTTTTTGTTGTTCCCATAAAATTGTGTTTTGATAATAAAAGGAATATTGGTGGAATTCATAACTAGAAGGAAGAGAGGTACTTTGCCATTAGGGTCATATTGCCCACAAGAAATAAGAGCTATCCATTTGCCATGACATGAAAGGGGACAAGAGAATTACTGGAAAGTATGGTAAAAAACCACATCATAGGGAAATGCCTATCAAACTCTACCTTGATATGGTTTTTTTTCTGACGGCAGCATTTTCACACAGTGAAGTGCTTCTTTTAGTCTTGTTAGCATTTCGGTTTTAGTGGTTTTGACAGAGCTGTTTACCCATTTCTGGTGTAAAATGTTCAGAAACAGATGTGGGTGCATCTGGTGTCCCTGGAATTCTCTCCATTACTGATGTGCTTTAATCACAGAGTGTAGCTTTTTGTGGTTTCGACTTCTGGGTCCTCCCTCAGAACTGCCTTTTCAAATCTCCTTTTCAACCTGCTGTTCCGTATCTGGACCTCACCCATGTAGGCTACTCTGTAACAAGTCCTGTGGCAAAGTTGATGATGTCAACAGTTTTCTTCTAGCATAAAGAATTTATTTTGTTTACTGCAAATTTGGGTTCTAATTATTTAGAAGGTAGCTTTTTTGTTTAGTTTTCTTTCTTGAAAATTTGTAACTAAATAGTCGTTAACTTAGGAGCTACCAATACAGCAATAGCAAAAAAAAAAAAAAAGCACAAATAGTATTTAAACTATGGGCAAAACCACATTGGCCTTACTGTCTATGGCATTTTTTAAGGGTTCAGCATTAGGGGATTATGCTGTCCAAGTCCATTGTGAACAAAACAAACCTGGCATATTCAGATACTAGTCTATTAGACCGAATTTCTAGGGGTTAAAAGACTTCTGTATTCTGTCTAATATCCCACCCAAGAGAAAGAATGTAGGATAACTCACAGGACACCTAACATATGCCCCCCTGCCTTCTAGCGTAGGCCTGTCTATATTGGTGACAATTTTTGGCTATCTAATTCAATCAATATTTATTAATTTAAAAGTGGCAGCTAGGTGGCACAGGGGATAGAGTGGTGAGCCTGGACTCAGGGAGAGTTGAATTCAAATCCTACCTTAGACCCTTAATTATTATGTGACCTTGGGCAAGTCACTTAACCTCTGTCTACCTCAGTTTCCTCAACTATAAAATAGGGATAATAGCACCTGCCTCCCAGGGTTGTTGGGAAAATCAAACAAAATAATGTTTGTAAAGCATTTATCATAGTGCTAGGGATATAAAGCCAAAATCAAACAGTCTCTGCCTTCAAGGAACTTACGTTCTACCTAGGGGTGGGAGTGGGAGTGGGGTGGTGCACCAGATACAAGATAAATGCACATTGTAAATACAAAGAGAGATAGAGGGGCAGAGAAAGAGAGGGAGGGAGGGAGAGAGAGAGAGAATGAATGAACAAACCACTTGGAAGATCATGAAAAGTTTGTGCCATGGGACACACAAAAAAAAAAGCTGTCATGGGACAGAGTGGTTACTTATTTTGTTAGAAACACTGAAGCCAGCTCCAATATTGAAAATAATTCATGTGAACAAATAGGCTATATAACAAGGTTCAGTGTTCTGTGGGCTGACTCATTTGGCTTCAACTGGAAGAGGTGGCACCTCTGTTAGGTCTTGAAGGACACTAGAAAATTCCAAAACTTGGATTTGAATAAGGAGATTTCAAACATTGGGAACAGTTCTCGCAAAGACAAGGAAACAGGACATGGAACATTGAGTTCAGAGAACAGTCAGTAGGCTAGTTTGCGTGGAATTTATAGTACATGAAGGGCAGTAATAGGAAATGCATCTGGAAAGGTAGGCAGGAGCTATCATTCCTGAGGTTCACCTTGAAAAGCAGAAATTTCAAACAAAATTTGCATCAATGTGAGGCCAAAATGTGGTCTAGTAGATGGCACTTGAGAATTAGAAACAAGATCAGAGGACAAGCCCCAGCTGCAGCCCTGACTTACTTTGTGACGTTCAGTGGGCAGACTCTGTCTCTTTTGCCTCAGCCCTCTCATCTATTGACAAAAGTCTATGGAGTTCCCAAAGAGGTATTTTGAGAATTATTGATCTCCATCTATAGGGTGTTGTGTCCCTTGAAAATAAAGTAAGAAAAAGAAAAAGAAAAAAGAAAAGTGTGGAATGGTAGAAAGAGACCAGGACTTGGAATCAGGAGGCCTATATTTGAGTCCCAGATCTTCCACTCACTAGTTGTGTGGCTGTGAGAAAATCACTTAATCTCTCTGATCCAGCCTCAGTTTAACCCTTCCATAAAATGGAATGAATAATGCTTATACTGCCTATATCACAGAGTTGTTTTCATAAAAGTGCTTTGTCAACGGCACAGCATTCTGTAAACGTGAGAGATGATTATTAATAAGTACCAGGCTTTTAATGTCGTGACTCTATTAGTATCTTACCATTTACAGATGTGGAGACTCAGACTTTGAAGAGGCCCAGGTATTGCGTCTCAATTATTTATTGGTTGTCAAGAAGTCAAGCCTTGGGCTATGTGGCAGTGCGGCAACTTCCTGTATTTAGGGACAACTGAAAGTTTCAATGTTAGGGCTTTAGAAAAAGCTTGAACTGGGAGGGCTTGTCTGGTGAACAAAAAGGGTTCTCTTAAAATGATGCTGAAAATAGAAAATAACCCCTGTCATTTAGTAGCTGCAGCAGCGTCAGCAGATAATAATGGCCCTTATCATGGAGGAAAAGTCTACGCAGCTTCTAGTTAGAACTAAAGTACTTGAACATCAGCACAGCATGATTTCATCTTTGTT
Source organism: Phascolarctos cinereus (assembly GCF_003287225.1). Taxonomy (NCBI): domain Eukaryota; kingdom Metazoa; phylum Chordata; class Mammalia; order Diprotodontia; family Phascolarctidae; genus Phascolarctos; species Phascolarctos cinereus. The sequence continues at coordinate 134,240,727 of NW_027555736.1, forward strand.
TAGACATTTAATTCTACCAGGGGATAGCGCTTCTCTTGTGTGCAGAAACGTTCTTTCCAGAAGAACGTCAGCTACTCTACAGTGACAGAAGCCAGCCTGTGTGAGGGGGAAAAAAGCATTATTTTAAGTAAGCCCAGTTCTTATTTTTTTTCTTTTTCTGTCATTATCCTTCATTTTCTGAAGCTGCCACCAGACAAAGTGGCTAGCTATTTTATCAAAAACACTAAAGCCAGCCCCAATATTGAAAATGATTCCTGTGAACAAATAGGCCCACACGACAAGGTTAAACAACTAAAGCTGCTCTGTGGGCTGAGTCATTTGGCTTCAGATGGAAGATCAAATGCAAAACTTCATTTCTTTCCAGTGATGCTTCAAATTAGCTTTGAATCCGGGTGGTCCCAGGGAGATGCATGTAACTCATCCCCCTTGTTTGGCTAGTGGCCCAACTCTTAGGTGTTTTGAAATAAAAGCAGTGCATGCCAACTTTAGTCAGACTTTAATATTTTCAAGTAACTCTTTCTTTCTTTTTCTTTTTTTTCTTTAAAAGAAGGTGCATCTGTGAATGTGGATCTTGGAGGATAAAAGCCAAGGACCACATTGTATTCTCCTCTCACAAACCAGGAACTTGGAGATAGTAACTGACATGCCATTTTATTGCTGTTACAGACTCTGGAAACCATGGACACAGGAAAACCTTTCCTTCATGCCTTCTTCATTGACCTGGAGGGGTGTATCAAAACACTCAGATACTATGCAGGGTGGGCAGACAAGATACATGGCAGAACTATTCCCGCAGGTAAGCTAGAGTAGGATGGAAAAGTCTCTTCCGTATTTCTTTCATGGCCCAGGTTTCTGAGACATAATCTCTGCTGTTACTAGGAAAAGCAAAACAACACTTAGTTATGACACAGCTTTTGTTCTTGAGAGGTTTTGAAGTGACTGTGAGCTGAAGATTATCTCTATGGGGTTTTTTTTGTTTGTTTTGTTTTTACTTTTGGACATTGGACATCTCCCCCAGGCTGTAAGGGCAGAGGCCATTCATGGACTGGGTCCTATTGCGCATCATTCCAGAATCTTTAAACAGCTCCATTTTTGACCAGTCCACCCTTATTTAGGTAACCCGGTAGCTCCCTTCTCTCCAGCGCTCATCATATTGGTAGTTGATTTAGTGCAGAAATCTGATTGGCTTTAGACTCCTGCAGCTCAGAACTCCTGAGCCCAAGTGATCCAGGAGCCTCAAGCCTCCCCCAGCAGCAGGGATTACAGGTGTATGTCACCATGCTCGGCCAAGGATTACTTTTTATAGTCAGATATATCATACCCCTACTAATCAACTCCAGTTGCTTCCTGTTAACTTTTTATAGTCCACATGAATCCTTTTCAGATTTTGCTTAACACTTGGAATTTTTTTCCCCCAGGTTAATATGTACATGTGTTTCCTCTCCCCTCTCTCATTTCTCTTACAGATGAAAATGTTGTGTGTTTTACCAGGCATGAGCCAATAGGTGTATGTGGAGCAATTATTCCTGTGAGTATATTAGCTTCTCCAAAGATGTTACGCGTGCTTTGAACCAATGTCCAGCAATTTTGCTTTGTTCAGGGGGGATGATATGTAAAGCCTATAAAGTATTTTGGAAACTGGAAATTGATATCTAGATGTAAATTATTATTGTTGAACTAACATCAATTGGCCAAAGCAAGCCACTCTTAGATTTTGTCTTCTTCAGTCAGGTAAGCTTATATTGGGCATTGGGGTAGCCACCGGGGGCACAAAAAATAAAAAGCTCTCAAGGAAACCGACATTCTGATTTGGAGAAACAATATATCTAGAATGAAGAAAAAGAGAACAAATACCAATAAATAAAAGGTAGTTAGGGAGGGTAGTCACTAGTGGTTGGGAGAATCAGAAAAGGCTTTGTGTAGTTTCTGAGCTGCATGTTGAAGGAAGAGAAGAGTTCTATTCAGTTGAGTAAACTGAATTTGCAAACTCTGTAGCATGGTTGAACCTAACTGGTTTCTTGAAAGCTGAAAGTTAGGCATCAAACTCTGATTTCTTTTCTGGTAGCATGAGAACATTGGCTCAGTTGCGGTGACCTCCAGTTTGTCCAGAATGATTGGGATAGGCTACTGCCTATAAATAGTTTGTGAATTAGAGAAAATTGTAATCAGTAAGAGGCAGCATGGTTTAGAGGATAGAAAGTCAGCCTTGAAGCTAGGAAGACTTGTGTCCAAGTCATACTCTGACACATTCTGACTGTGTGACCTGGGACAAGCACCTAACCTCTCATTGCTCTAGAGTGACTATAAGCTGCAGAGAAGGTACCAGCCTGCTTTGGAAGAGGGAGTTGCCTCAGGAGTTTTCTATAATTATGAAATCACAATTCCAGTTCCTATCTTTATCCTTTTTTAATCAGTTCAGTTTCTTATGTGAAGGTGTGAGACATAGCTCATTGGAAGGCAGCCATGCTATTGTAGGGCACAGGCCTGAGATCAGGTAGATTTGGAATCTAGGCCTCATGCCTCCATTACCAGACCTAGTTTCCTTATCTATAAAATAAGGAAATGTGATTAAATGATCTCCAAAGCCAATTGTGGCAAATCACAGTATAACTTTGAGCCACCATAGCTTGAGACAGCATTAGTTATAATCAATAGACAGTTTTACATTGAGTAGTAATGGGATCAGAAACACGGGCAGTCCATTTAAATGTATGCTTAAATATAAACATGATTTCCCATTTAGTGTGAACCACATGGGCTACCTATTAGGAAACCTGTATATTAAATGTCCAGGTGGCTGTTCTTTCATATGTGGTCTTCACAAGGAGATTTCAATATCTACAGCTGACCCTATTTTTTTGTTATTTCCTTTATTACCCTCACCTTGCCTTTCTGTTTTTATCTGGATCAATTCTTCGGAGACCTTACTATCCTTAGCCAGGTACCTCACACTGGTTTCTGCCCCTGGGGCTGCCATGCTTCCTCTCAGGTATCAAAATGTTATCCATCTTATCAGTCTCAAAGCCCAAGGTATTAATTAGCTAGTCTGATAAACTAATCTCTTCTAATGACATTTAACCATGACCCCCTGAGGACAATACCTTTCTTTTGTTGTTTAATCCATTAGTGACTCTAATGGTGGGAATTTTAGGCTGTGATAAGTAGGTGGAGGAATGATTTATATGTAGGCAGGGCCTCAAGATAACTACGAATCATACCATACAGGTGGCCACCTGCTCCAGGCCCTTGGGGATCTGTTATAGACAGGTGTTGATATGCTGATTATTTCTTTTTTTGCTTACCTGGGACTTAATGAGCCTATGCAGTAAGGTTGGTCAAATATAGTCCTACTTTGGGAAACTCATTTGGTTTCACTCAACTGCAACTTCTGTTTCCAAAGTTACCAGGGACCTAATTGCCAAATCTGATGGTCTTTTCCTCAGTCATCCTTGTCGATTTCTCTGTATCACTTGCCGTGTGTGACCTCGTTATCCTCCCTGTCTCCCCTCTGGGTTTTAGTGAAGCTCTTGTCTCTTAGTTCTCCTCCTACCCATCTAACTACTCCTTCTCAATCTCCTTTGCTGGTTTTTATCAAGTCTCTCCCACATTCCCATATATGTGGATATATCCCATAGTTCTGTCTTAAGCCTTTTTCTCAATACTCTCTCACTTGTGGAACTCATCAGCACTCATGAGTTCAACGATCTGCAGATGACTCCCGAGTCTTCATATTTAGAAAATGTCTCTCTGTTTAGCTCTAGTCCCACAGAATCAGTTACCTATTTGATATTTTGAACTGAATGTCCTGTGGGCATCACAAATTCAATGTATCCAATATAAAACTCATCTTTCCCCCAAACCCTCTTCAGCACTTCCCTATTAGGGGGAGCTAGGTAGTACAATGGTCAGTAGACAAAGTGATGGATTTAATATCAGGAAGCCCTGAGTTTCCAATCCTGCTTCAGATATTTAATACCCAACTCGGAGTCAGTCACAATCTTTCAGCCTTAATTCCCTCAAATGTAAAATGGAGATAATAATAGCCACTAACAGGGTGGTTGTAAGGATCAAATGAGATAACATATATAGTACTGTCAAGGGCACCACCATCTTTCTAGTCATCTACACATTGCAACCTTAATGTCCTCCTTGACTTGTCACTCTCACCCCACATAGCCAAGCAATTGCCAAATCCTGTCTTTTCTATCTTCACGTTTCTTGCCTACATCTCTTTTCTTCACCAATACCCTAGTTAAGGTCCTCATCATTTCTTGCCTAGATCATTGCAATGGCCTCCTAATTGGTCTTCCTGTCCCAAGTCTCTCCCCATTCCAAGCTATCATCCTCCATGTAGCTACCAAGGAAATATTTCTAAAGTAAGATCTGACCATATTTCATCCCTACTCAATAAACTCTAGTGGCTCCTGATTTCTTTTAGGACCCCATATAAACTCTTCTGTTTGGAAGTTAACACTCTTTACAACCTGGCCCCTTCCTAGGTTTTCGACCTTGTTACATGGTACTTCTTTCCATGCACTTTACAATCCAGCCAATCTTTCCTGCTTGCTTCTCCCCCACGTGATTCTCCATCTCCCACCTCTTTGTATGCCTTTTACATGGCTCTCCCCCATACCTGGAATGTTCTCCCCGTTCACCTCTGCCTCATGGAATCCTTGATTTCCTTCATGAGTTGGTGCAAGAGGAACCTTCTTCATGAGATTTTTCTTGGTTGCTCTCGCTGCACCCTAAGACCGTTTTCTATCTGCTTTGTATGTATCTTTTATTAGCCCATATCATGCATTCTGTTTCTCTCCTCTTAGAATGTAAGCTCCTTAGGGACTTTGGCTTTTGTATTTATATCCTAAGTGCTTAGTACAGTATAGGTTCTTAATAAATTTTTTTTCCCTTGGTTTGGTTGGTTAGTTAGGGGAAATGGAGGAGAAAAGGACAGACATGGGCAGAGGGGGTAGAAATTAACTTATTCTGTTCATAGAGGCAGCATAGTGTAATGGAAAGTGTTGAACTTAAAAGTTTGTCCTGGATCATAGATCTAGAACTAGGTTTGAGGATAGATTCTGACATTTACTGTGTGACCTTATGCAAGTCATTCCACTTTTGTAAGACTCAGTTTTCTTATCTGTAAAATTAAAGATTTGGATGAGATTATCTCTAACTAAGTTCCCTTCTGGCTCTTGGAAATATTTGATTTCTTTCTGTCTCATCAGGACCCACATAATCATTTCTGGCCTCTGTAGCCCTTCCCAGCTCTAGAACAGGGGTTCTTAATTTTTGTGCATGTCATTGACCCCTGTGGCAGGATGGAAAAGCCTATGGATCCCTTCACAGAATAATGTTTTAAAATACATAAATTTTATATATAATTACAAAGGAATCAATTATATTAAAATACAGTTATCAATTTTAAAAAATCATTGATCTCAAGTTAAGAATCCTTGCTCTAGAACTATGGATTCTATGAAGAAGAAAAAAAAGAACCAGACAATAGAACTTTTTAACCCTTTTTAGATTAAACCTAATAATAATAGCTAGTATTTGTGTAGTGCTTTAAGGTTGGCAAAGCATATTGCCTATTACCTCATTTGATCCTCACAACAAAACCTGTAAGGTAAGTTCTATTAGACTAAAAGAGATGAGTGTTTCCAACTAAGGTTTAAAACAGCTGCTGTGGCTGTTATTAGTCCACCCTAACAATGGCTCCATGATTGTCCAGGCACATAATGATGGTTCCATTTTCCAAAGGTCCCCATCCCCCTCCCCCCTGCCCAAGTCTTCCTTTTCACTCTGTGTTTCCTTCTTAGCCAGTAGATGTCACTGAAGGGAAAGGGGTGATGTGTAGACCATTTCTCTCCAAAGCCAACATCAAGACAATGTCTGCTTTGTTTCAGTGGAACTTCCCATTGATGATGCTTATTTGGAAGATGGCACCAGCCCTCTGCTGTGGGAATACCATCGTTATTAAGCCAGCTGAGCAGACACCCCTAACATCACTTTATCTTGGATCTTTGATCAAAGAGGTAGGATGTCCAAAAGAAAATATTTTGTGTCCTTGACAGCATACCCACTCCTAGGAACTGAGCCACGGAGCAAGATAAAACTGCTCCAATCAAGATTTACCTACCCTAGTGTTGCAAACTTATTTACAGTTGAGTGGGCAGGATGTCACTCCCTAAATTTTGCTTGGCAACTTAATTTTTTTCCATTGCTCATGGTTGCTGAATTAGAAGAAACTCTATTCCTTCCAGTCAGGCTAATGAGGGCACTTAAGTTTTATTATGGGTTCAATGTAATAATTTAGAACCAAATGTTTTGCTTAGTGAATTTACAAGAAAATGAATGCTAAGGAAGGTTATCAGAAAAAGAACAGAATATGTAGGAGGTTCATCAGGCTTTGCCATTGTGGGATGAAAAGTTATCTGGAAAGGATGATCTAATGTAATATTGCTTATTCTGGCTGAAATCGTAACACACAAGAGCAAGCCTACTAGACCAAAGCCTTGACTTCAGTAATAATTGATATTCAGTTGAAGTAATTTGGGTTTGGGTTTTATTTGTGTTAGGAGGTGGGGGAAGGGCAAAAAGTAACATAGCAGAGAAAAACACTCACTGGTTTCAGAATAAGGAGACCCGGACCCTAACCACTCCTCCCTTTCCCCCTTCCTTCTCCCCATCAGCTCCATGACAATGGCAAAGTCACTTGGCTTGAGCCTTAGTTTCTTCACCTATATAATGAGAGATACAGATGACATTGATTCAGAAGGTCCATCTAATAGCTATGTCTTTCTATAGGCCATTTCGAGAACAGAGAAGTAAGCATATCCTCAAAGGCAAATCTCACAACATATTTTGGGCATTTGCCTACTGGCTTTATGTTTGAATCAGGAATTGAGAGGAGAGGATAATTTAGTTTTGTTCTTATAACATGCTTAGCATAGAGCCTAGCATATACTAGGTACTTAATAAGTGCTTATTTTCTTCCTTGAACAAGAGGTTGGGAATCTGTCTTAAGTTTTTAGCTTTACTGTTGCACTTGACATGCCTACGTTGTTACAGAGTAGGTTAAAATAATCCATAATTCACCAGATTCTCACTTGGGCTTGTACTGATGTTTGGAATTTCCTCCCATGCATCCATCTCCTGTATCTGTGCCTTATACTGGGGGTCTCCTTGCCTGGAATGTTCTCTCTCCTCATTTCAGACTCTTATCCTCTCTGGTTTCCTTCAAAACTCAGCTATTATGCTGTTGTTTGTCTGAGGCCTTTCCTCATGTCCCAGCTGCTCCCTCTCTAGGTTATGTACATACATATACACTGTATATGTATCTTGTGTATACGTACATTGCGTGTGTGCGTGCACCTCTTGTCTCTTTTCTTTAGAATGTATGCTCCTTGAGGACAGGAACGATTTCATTTTTGTCTTTTTATCTCTACCATTTAGCACAGTGGCTACGCTATGCATATAGTATGTCTTGATAAATTCTTGTTGATTGATGGGAGCAATTAGGGTGATTCAGTGGATAGAAGATCGGGCCTAGAGTCAGGAAGACCAGAGTTAAATCTAGTTTCAGACATGTACTGGCTGTGTGACCTTAGGCAAGTCACTTAACTACCTTCTGCCTCAGTTTCTTCAACTACACAATACCTGACTCATACTAGGCACTTAATAAATGCTGTTACCTTCCCTTCCTTTGACTGGTTAAAATGTTGTCCCTGACCTTAAGGCATTTCTAATCTAAACTACTTCATAGAAGCAGACGAAAAAACTAAAATTCAATTCGAGAAATGTTTATTCAGTATTCATTATGTGCTAGGTGCTGGAGATATAACGGCAAAAATGGAATGATCCTGCCCTCAAAGAGCTTATATTTTACTGGAAGTTATCCAAAATAACAAGTCATTTTAAGAGGAAGAAAGCAGGGATTACTGGGGACTAGAAATCGGAAAAGGCTTTGTGTCAGAAGTTAGACCTTGAATATGTCAGTGTATAGCTCTAAGTGTCTGTTGTTAGTCTGCAGAATAGACATTTAATAAATGAAATTCCATATGATGAACTAAATAAAAAAGTCATGAGAAGCATCGAATTAGGTCTTTCTGTGAGCACATGCTTCAAGCTCTTCTCTAGGATTAATTAAGGTAATGCTAAGGCAACTAGGTTGTGCACTCGCCCTGCAGCCAGAAAGATCTGAGTTCAAATTTGACCTCAAACACTCACCAAACTCTGAACCAGTCACATAGCTTCTTAGCTTCAGTTCTCTCACCTATAAAATGAGAATAATAATAATAGCATCTACCTCTCAAAGTTGTTATGAGGTTAAAATGAGATAATAAGGCTTTGCAAATGCCATATACACTGTATAAAATGCTAAATAGCACCATATAAATGCTAGCTATTATTAAAGTACTGCATATAAACACCACTGGCTAAGGCTCTTCATATTTAATGGGGCAGTTTGAAAAATGTCTTGCACATGATAAGTCTTTTCCTTTTTTATAATTTTTTTTTCAAATCTAAGCCAACTAGAAGATCTCAAAGTGATTCTGACCCCTCCTGGATGAATGAATGTGCAAAACAGAACAGACTTCCACGAATGGTGTTCAGGGCTCCATGAAAATAGGATAGAGTCAACTTCCACGGTATATGGAACATAACCTGAGTTTGATGTGCTCCCTTATATTTCAAAAGATGACATGAATTAGTTTATGCCTTCCCTGATGATCCCCTAAAATTCAGTACCTCTTAACAAGCCTACACAAAACACTGTCATGCCAGTCGATGTGCTTTTTATCCTTGGGTTAGTCAGCTACCACAGTCCCACTGTGGGTCTGAGTAGTTCTTTGTAATGCCATCTTGGTTACTTTCTAGGTGGGATTCCCTCCAGGAGTAGTGAATATAGTTCCGGGCTATGGACCGACAGCAGGAGCAGCTATTTCTTCACATCCTAAAATCGACAAAATAGCCTTCACTGGATCAACAGAGGTATGCTTTCCCTGCCTCTAAATACTGGTGTTTGTCAAAAATGTAATAAAGAAGGATCTGTATGTTCTAAACGATCAGGAGGCTAGATTATTTTCTATGTTAATGTGAAGATGTTTTAGTAGTTTGAAAGTTCCTGATGTATCTCCAAGCTAAGTACAAATCTAAAATATGTTGTTCATTAAAAAATATTCCAATATAGTTCAACCAAGGAACTTCCTCTTCCTTTTTATTTCAATGGAGGTAGCATGGAGCAGGGGAAAGGCTGCTGGATTTGGAATGAAGGGACCTGGATTTGAATTCCAGCTCTGCCATTCACTAGCTTTTTGATGTTGGCCAATTTACTAATCTCTCTGGGCCTCCGTTACCTCATAAAGGTAAAGCTAGGTGACATCTAAGGGTCCTTTCCAACTCTAACCCTATGATCCTGTGATTCTCCAGCCTGAATAAGATGGTAGTATTATGTCTTCTGTTATAGAAATGGAAATGTGCATTTTTAGGTCCTATTTTTATCTAGCCTCATTTCTACCACGTTACAAAAGCTGCAACAGTCCTTCAGTTTCTTTTTTTTTTCCTGATTTTTTTTTTACTTAGGCGGATTTGTTTATGAATGCTTTAATTTACTTGTTTATTTCAAAGCCACAGAATCACTTCAATTTATATTTCTAATAATAGTCTATCTAGGGCAAACATTTAATAGTTAAATTCAACAAGCAATTAATAGTAAGCACGTACCACGTATAGGACATTGTGCTAGGAGTGGAGATGGGCGATGGAGATAAGAACTAGACTTGTAATTTCATTGGAAGAGGGAATTCCCATGTGAAGGGATTCCCTCTGTCAACGCAGGTCAGCACCTGTTCTTCAGTTCATTGCTCAGAGCACTGAGAGGATAAGTGATTTGCCCTAAGTCAAACAGCCAATATATGTGAGAGGTGAGCTTTGAACACAGGTCTTTCTGGCTTTTAGGCCAATTCTCTATCTATTATGCCACACTGTCTCTTACAGGACTGGAGTTACAAAGACAAAATATGAAAAATATTCCCTACTTTCTAATAGCTTACATTATATCCAGGCCTTACAAGTACACACATAAGTAAATACAAGATAACTTGAGAGCAGAGAGATTATCTTGGGGGGGATGAGGAGAATCTTGTGTAGGAGGTAATACCTGAGCCAAGTCTTGAAGGAAGAGAGAGATTCCAATTGGCGGAGGCAAGAAACAAAGACATTCCTTGACTGGAGGACAGCTTATCCAAAGTCATGAAGGTGGGAGAAGGAATGCCGAGTTTGAGGAACAGTGAAGAGGCCATTTTGGCTGGAATGTAGAATGCATAAAGGAGGGTAGTACGAAAGAAATCTGGAAAATTGGGCCGGTGCCAGGTTGGAAAGGGCTTTAAATATGATTCCACTCTGAATTCTCTTCATCTCCTCTAAGAGAAAGAGGAGTATCCAAATGTTTATGAAGGGAGAGAGACAAAGTACGCTAGCTGGTGATGATGGTGGTGTGCAAATGTACTTTTACTGTTTAGTATTTTAAGGTTAAAGGACGAGTTTGGTGATTCATTGCATTGTTTTGTCTCTAGAAGTAAGCTTTGGTCTCTCTGATTCGTTTCTTCTAAGGTGTCACTCTAAGTGCATTCCACTATAAGAACGTACCTAATACCACCCATAAATAATTCCCTTATGCAAGCCGTTTTTCTTTGACTTTTCCTTAGGTAAAAACATCCTCACCTGAGAACTATTCCAGATCTCATTTGGGCCATGATCCATGGGCATGCTGGCATTTAAAATGCAGTTATACGGCTCCCAATCATGATAATAAACTTTTCTTCTTAACAAAGACAAATGTAAACATGACCCAGTTTTGTGCAAACCTACAACCTCGTATTTTATTTAAGTTTTGTTCCTTTCTACTGAAGAAACTGGTTGGGTTAATTGACCTCTTATATTTAGGAGATCACACCTTACTGCTAAGTGCTATATAACTTGGCAAGCATTTCCTTAGAATGACCTCTTCTAACATTAAGACTAGTGATTAAGATAATCAGTAAGCAAGCATTTACCAAATACTTCTTATGTGCCTGGTGCTGGGAATACAAATGCAAAAAACAAAACTATCTCTATTCTCAAGGATCTTATTTCTTTTCTGAGAGAATAAGATAACCGGTTCCTCTACTCCTAGTTGTTTAGTCTGTATTTTCTATTTACCATGGCAGATTGGAAACCCCTTTTCTTGAAAATATGCTTAAATATAAACAGGATATGAGAGTTGAATAATCTAAGTCATTTGTCTTGGACAGGCTTATTGCGTGGTTTTTGCCTTTTTAAAAAAACTTATTCTACTTTTTTTTCTCTTGTTTTTGTGTTCAGATGCCTTCATCATTCACAAATACAAGTGTTCCTTCACTTAGTATTCTGTGATTTACTTGTTTCTCTTCAGGCTTTGGGTATTATTTATCCTAAATTTTAGCTACCATTATTAACTAGCCCACTATGATGGTCTTTCCAGGCACAAATACACAAAACCAGTTCTTTGCATATGTGAAGACAGGAGACTGCCTGCATGGGTGATTCTTTTTAATGCAATCTTTGTATCCGTCTAGGTGAGATTTCCTTCAGGACCCTGCCACCAGCTTGCCTGAAATTCCCACCTCAGACTCAATGAATCTCAGAGTTTAAAGAGCCTTTAAAGGTCATCTAATCTAACCCAGTCCTGAAAAAAAAAATCCTCTATAATATATCTAACAATAGCCATCCAGCATTTACCTGTAGACCTCCCATAAGGGGAATCTCTCTACCTTGGAGGCAGGTCATTTAACCTTTGGATAGCTCCGATCCTAGAAATGTCTTCCTTATAACAAGCTTAAATTTGCCTCTCTACAACTTCCACTATTTCACTAAGGTCTCAGTTCTGATCTCTGGGGTCAAGCAGAGTAAGTCTACTAATTTTTCACAAGACAGCCCTTCAAAACTATGACTCATTCCATTTTTATTATTTATGTTCACTTGTTTTTGACTCTTTGTGATGCCACTTGGGATTTTCTTGGGAAAGATACTGGAGTGGCTTTCCATCTCCTCCTCTAGCTCATTTTACAGATGAGGAAACTGAGGCAAACAGGGTTAAGTGACTTGCCTAGGGTCACATACCTAGTAAGCCTATGAGGCCTGATTTGAACTTGGGAAGATGAGTCTTCTGACTCCAGATCTAGCACTCTGTCCACTGCATCACCTAAGCTGCCTTACTCATTCCATTGTGTTAAAGCATTACTTCCTAATAGCTTTGTTTTTAATCTAGAAGTAAGAGGGCTGAAACATTAGTTCTTATGAACACTTTAGTGAACAGAGAACAAGGTCCTGAGGGAAGAGGATAGATAGGACAGGTAAGTTTTGATGGAGGGGTCAGGAAGAGGTATTTGAAAAGGAACCTCAACTTTGGGACAGTGATGAATCCCAGACTGGCATCAGCGAAGCATGAGTACGTAGTATTTATTGTTAAGATTTTGAGGTTCTTCATCCTGGTTGTCTCCATCTGGATATGTTCTAGCTTGTGTAGATCTTTTCTAAAATATAGTGCCCCAAACAGAACACAGCACTACAGATGTGCTCTGACCAGGGCAGAATATAGTTAGGCTATAATAATAACTAACATATAGAGCTGTAAAATTGTCAGTGGGCTTTATACGTATTATCTTATTTGATCTTCACAAGAACACTGTGAGGTCACTGCTACCACCATCCCCATTTTACACATGAGAAAACAGACTGCTAGAGGTTAAGGGACTTATCTAGGTTCACACAGCTAGTACATTTTTGAGGCAAGATTTGAATTCAGATCTTCCTGACTAATTCCATTTCTATACCCACTTCACTCTCTAATTGCAGCCTACAATTGCATTAGCTCTGGGGGGCTGCCATGTTACTCATGTTCCTCTATAAAGCCTCTCGTTTCCTCCATTACTCTCTGGTAATGCTGAGACCAGTCTAAACTTGTCCTTTTCAATTTCAGGTTGGAAAGCTCATCAAAGAAGCTGCTTCTAAAAGTAATCTAAAAAGAGTAACTTTAGAGCTTGGAGGGAAAAATCCATGTATTGTTTGTGCTGATGCTGACTGTGAGTATCTTTTGGACTCCAAAGTCTTTGAGTTTTTCCCAATGGTATTTTTCTTTCTTAAGGAAGGATAGGTTTTTTTTTTTAATATTGTACCTGTTAGGTCAGATCTGAATTTGAGCATTTCCTAGTTACAATAGCCCTTTAGATCTGTTAGGTGAATGAGAGTCCCTCAGAGTCTGGGTGGTAAGCTAGGCCTCATCCCCAGTCGACTTTCTACAACTATTAGGTGAACTGTGTGACAGTCATGATAGTGATAACTCATTTATACAGCACTTTATAGTTTATATAGAGCCTCTTCCTGATCCCTGATAACCCGGTAAAGTTACTAGAGCAAGCAATGCAGATGAGGAAACAGGTGAGAGTGTCTTGCCTGTGGTCGAATGGCTACTTACATGTACGAAGCAGGATTTGAACCAAGGTCAGCACCCTCTACTTTGTCACGTTGTCACTTCCATCATAGAGGTCTGTTTGCCAGGCACTACGCCCTGTTGGCAGCACCTAAACAACATATCAGTGTGGGAGTCAAAAAGGGAAAATAGAAAAGCACCATGGAACTTTTACAATTCTTTGAAAGGTCAACATAGTTTCCTTTGCCTTCATGGGGTGGTTTTGGGAGAATGGGGAGGCCATCAGCCTCCCAGAGCCTACTCCCTCTGTTCACTGAAGCCAGAAATTACTTTACCGGGGGATAAAGGCTTTTATTCCATGATTAGAGATAAGGTTTGAAATGCAAATACCCTTGGGAGAGTTATCACACTGACTTCTGACTCAGTGTTGTGTAACTGGCTGATATCAGATCCTTTTCAGAGAGAAGATTTTGGTAGAAGGAAAGACACTTGGTAGGTAAGGGGAACGAGGCACCACAGGAGACAGGAGAGGGTGCAGAAGGGGGAAGCTGGGAGGAGTGGAGATAAATTTTGCTTGGAGTCAGCCCTGCAGCTTGTAATAGCAGCCATCCTTGCTGATGTTTCTATATCCACATAGGACAGCCCTCAACTTTCTTTCATTTACCTGTAGCTCAAAAATTGAAGTATAGAAGTGAAAGTCAACAGGAGTCTTACTTCAGGTGCATTAATCTCAGCTTTTCCTTTCTCTACTAAACTTAACACACAGGGCATATCCACTTCCCCCACCTCCCCACTGGTAGGGGAAGGGAAAGCAGTCATACACATGCCGGCTATCTGTCAGACTCTTTTGTCTGTGAAATTCCATATAATTAATTCTTGACATAATTGGAATCTCAGGCATGATATAAGCTAAAAAATACCAGAGTAGACTTAACCCCCTCTTCTCCTCCACCCCTACCCCAGCTTCTCTCAAAAGCAGGAATTCGTTACATTAGAAGGAGGGCATTTCAATTTGACTTAGGGGCCTGCAGAAGGGTGCTGTTTGCATGTTCAGAGGCTCCTAAATGCAGTTCTGGAGCTATGCTGCTCCATGGAAACTTTCTGAGCTTCGTTTTTTCAAGTTAAAGAGGGCAGACTCTGTACTTCTGACTAGAGAGGAATTGAGTCCTCAGAACATCTGGTCCCATTTCTCCATTGAGAAACCAGGAAATTATCTGTGCCACTTTGGCATTTTACCATTGAAGACTTTCCTAAGCAAAGTAATTGTGTTTTAAAACAAAGATTAAGGGGAACATTTATTTAAATGGTTTTTAGCTACATTAGAAATATTGGATTGCATACAAATAATATACCAGTTCTCATTATTATCTCCTAAAGCAAGTCCTCTAAAGATCTCTCTCCTATGTAGTTCAATATAACAAACATTAATGAAGGGTCTGATGTATAGAGAGCAGCTTCCTGTCTTTTAATTAGATACAATGCTTAGATAAGACATGACATCTGCTCTTATGGGGCTTACAGTTGAGGCAGCAGTTTGCTACAGTTCATTGGATCACAGATTCTCTTTCCTTCTCCCTCTTCTTCTTCTTCTCTGTCTCTCTCATATTATTTTTCTGGGCTTTTTTTTTTTTAAGTGGATTTGGCAGTAGAGTGTGCCCATCAGGGAGTGTTCTTTAACCAAGGCCAATGCTGCACAGCTGCTTCCCGAGTGTTTGTGGAAGAACAGATCTACCCTGAATTTGTCAAGCGGAGCGTGGAGTATGCCAAGAAGAGACTCGTTGGAGACCCATTTGATGTCAAGACTGAACAAGGGCCACAGGTACTTTTATCTGTTTGTGTCTACTTTCTCTTTCAACGGATGAGGACTACTCAGAAGAGACAATGAGGCTCTGACTTTTATTAAGAATCCAGTCGCCTACATTGTCTACACAAGAAGTTTTTAACTGAAGGTTCATGAACATGATTTTAAAAAATAATAATATATGTGTATAACTGTACTTCAATATACCTGGTTTCCTTTGTAATCCTGTGTATTTCATTTAATGCATTTAAAAACATTATCCTAATAAGAGATTCATCAACCTCGACAGTCCACACAAGTGGTCTGTTGCACAAAAACAGATGAAGAATCCTTGGTCTACAATTGGGTTTTGAGAATAGTTTCACTTACATCACAAAGTGTAGATGGAACGGAGATCCTCCCAGTGCCCTTGGGTTGTTTGACTGCTAACTTCTCCATAACCTCTCCTTTTTGAGACTCTTTCTGTTTTCCAGATTACATATGGGGGAACACCTTGACTAGATATTCCTCTGTCTTTAACATACCCTAGAGTGTTTGATTATCACCGAGTGAAAAGGTCTGGTAGTCCTCTATTTTTTTTAAAAAAAGAAGAGTTTGCTCCTTCTAGCTTAGACCTTCAGCAGGAGGTAGCAGCAGCTAGTCCAGGACAGGGAGTGTCACCAGGGAGCAGAAAATAATTTGAGCCGTGATGAATTGTCAGGGTGCACAGTGAATATGTGAAACTATAAGTAAGGCATCTGAAGGCTTTCCCATTGTTCTGAATGTTCCCTGATGAGCAGGAAGACTCATTAGTGAACACGTCTCTGAAGGATTTATTTACAGGGTTGAGAAGAGGAGATGACTAACGACTAGGTTTAATAAGCTCTTCTGTGGTCTGTATCCTGTCTCACCTTCTTGCTGTTATAAAGCAGAGTAGACGGATAAATATTTAAGGGATAGCAGACTGGCCATTCCAAGTATTATTGAGATGGAACCGACCTTACCAACAACAGCCTGATTTGTCTTCTGTTTAGCCTCTCACTACCAACCAGCTGGGGAGTGAGAAATCATGGGTAAATGTTTATTAGAAGCAGGCCACATCCAAACAAAAATGAGGAGTCACCAGCCTACAAACAGTTCTGGGGAACTTCTCTGACAAAAAAAAATTTTAAAGTCCAAGGACCAGAATCTCCTAAGTGATCCCCTCAAGTCCAGGACTGAGGTAATAAGGGTAAATGAGCACTTTACAAACATTATCTCTTTTATCCTCACAACACCCCTGTAAAGTTGGTGCTGTTATTGTCCCCATGTTACAGCTGTGGAAACTGGGGCAGATAGAGGTTAAGTGGTTAGCCCATGGTCACACAGCTACTAAGTGTGTCTGAGGAAGGATTTGAACTCAGGTCTTCATGACTTCAGGGCCAGTATTCTATCCTTTGTGCCACCTAGCTGCCTATGAGAATAATATCTATTCTGAGAATCTCAAAATTGAAAGAAACCATGTAGGGCTAACCAAAAATCCTTTCTACAAGATCCCCCAAAAGTGATCATCCAATCCTTATTTGAAGACTGGAAGTGAGGGAGTACCCACTATTTCTTAAAGCAGCCCATTCCTCTTTCAAATAGCTCTATCGTTCAGTCAACAAAGTTTTTGAAACACCTGCTATGTGCCAGGCACTGTACTATGTCCTAGGGTTACCAAGCTAAAAATGATTTCATTTCTGCCCTCGAGGAGCCTGGGTTCTGTTGGGAGGAACAGTGTGTACACATATAGGTATAATTTCTTTTTTTAAAAAAAAAAAGGTACTGGGGGGCAGTTAGGTGGTGCAGTGGATAGAGCACCAGCCCTGAAGTCATGAGGACCTGAGTTCAAATCCGGCCTCAGACCAAACACTTGACACTTACTAGCTGTGTGACCCTGGGCAAGTCACTTAACCCCAATTACCTAAAAAAAAAGAAAAGAAAAAAAAAGGTACCAGGTGATTTGAAGGAAAAGACACCAGCAGCTGAGATTAGGAAAGGCTTCGTGTAGTCTATGTTTGAGATGAGCCTTGAAAGAAGTTAAGGATTCTCAGGAGCATTGGGAAGGAGGAAGTGCATTTCAGGCATTGGGGACAACCAGTGCAAAGGCATGAAGGTGAGAAAGAAGGCACTATATTTAACAGCCTAATTATAAGATCAAAGAAACTCAAAATTAGAAGGAACTTCAGAGTCCGGCTGGTGTAATATGCACACCTGAATGAGACCTCTCTGGGGTAAAACTGAAGACTAACAAGTCCTTATCCTATCTCTGCTTGAAGAATTCCAGTGGGGAAGAATCCACTACGTCTTGAGGCAGTTCATTCCACTTTGTAACAGCTCAAATGACTAGGAAGCTTTCCTTTACATCCCCTAAAATATTGATTCTATGTGACTCCTACCCCCCCCCCCGACCCAGTCCCTGGTTTTGCTCTGGGACCAAGCAGAGTAAATCGAATCCCTTTTCCATAAGCTGCTGTTGTTGAGTTGTTTTAGTTGTGTCTGACTGTTTGTGACCCAGTTTGGGGTCTTCTTGGCAAAGATACTGGAGTGGTTTGCCATTTCCTTCTCCAGCTCATTTTATAGATGAGGAAACGGAGGCAAACAGGGTTAAGTGACCTGCCCAGGATCCCACAGCTAGTAAGTATCTGAGGCCAGATTTGAATTCTGGAAGATGTCTTTTCTGACTCCAGATCCGGCACCTTATCCACTGCACCACCTAGCTGCTCTTTTCCCACATGACAGCCCTTCAAATACTTTGAGACAATTAATATGCCCCTTAAGTCTTTTTTCTTTCAGGCTAAATGTTCGGTTATGTTCAAAATTTATTAAGCATCTACTACATACAAGGATTGCTTTATGTTCTAATGAAACAAAATAGTAACTGCCCTCAAGGGGCTTATCTTCTATTGGGGATGTATCTATATAAGAACATAAATATAAAGTCCTTGTAAAATATTTTCTAAGAGGTAGAGAGTGCTAATAATTAGAAATCAAGAAAAGTCTCATTTTGAAGGAAGGTATTCTTTGAGGTGGAAATGAAGAGGAGTATATTCCAGAGGTGGAGAACCACTTTTGCAAAGCAGGAGATAGTGAGTATCTAGCAGACCCATTTGATGGGGATGCAGAATGTGTGAGGGAGAGGAATGAGAAATAAGATTGAAAAGGCAGATGGGAGCCAACTTATAAGGAGCTTCGAACGTCAGGCTGGGGGCTTTGTAATTTATGTCAGTGGCAATAGGGAGCTACTGAAATTTAGGAAGTAGGTAGGTATATGGTCGATCTGTGTTTTAGGAATATCCATTTGGAAGCAGTGTGGAGGCTTGTTTGGAGAGGGAAGAAACTGGAGTTAGGGAAACCAATAATGAGGCAGGCGAGATGTGATGAGAGTTTGAAATACAGCAGTGTCAAGGGAGAAAGGGAGAAGCATCCAAGAGACATTGACACAAGATTTGACGACTGGTTGGATATATGAGGGATATAAGAGTGAGGATGACACCAAGGTCAGGAACTCAGGCAACAAAAAATATGGCAGTGCTCTTAACAGAAATGGGGAAATTTATGTTTGGATGGAAAGATAATGTATTTTGTAGGTCTATTATTTTATAATCCAATGATCTATCATGTGAATTTTGTGTCCCCTTCAGCACCTAACCCAATGCTCAGTAAATACTAGGTATTTAATAAATGTTTGTGGAATAAATACATGAAGGCCTATTAATCATTTTGAGTAGTTCCACAGACATAGTTCTTCAGGCTAAGGGGATGGAAAGGAAGCCTTTGAAAAGAGGCATATTGTGATTTGTTTCTGCTCTCAGCTCTAGTCCCTTTCCCCTAGGCTAAAAGGGTGGTGGCATTATTACTAGACAGCTCTTGTGGGCCTGGGCCATTGTGTACAGCTACATGTACAGTCATCCCCAGTTGCTTCCATGAGGAGACACCTATGAAGCACAGCTGTTAGTAACCCATAGGCCATCAAATGAGTTGCAGGAGTTTAATTTCCAAATGAGATGGAAACATAGCCATGAGAGATTGTTGAATAAACCACTACATTAAGGATAATCAAGCTTCCTGCAGAAAGATGTGAACTGATCCCTTGTGCTAAGGAAAGTCTTATACCTGATTATGATTTAAAATTCTTTCTCTCCAACATATTTGGTCTTTTAGTGTGAGGAGGATGACAGAAATCCTTGGCCTGATTGTGTCTTTTGGAAGAACAAAGCCAGAAAAGTTTGGTATTGATTTCATGAGCCCTTCTGATGGTGTTGCTAAACTCAGTTTTTCAAAGCTCACTTAAATGGTCCAACCCAAGACTATTATTCTAGGAGACTGTTGGATTTTTCCCTCATGTGTCTTTTCATCTATGGTAATAAGATTTTGCTTTGCAAGAAGTTCCAGCTGTCTAAATATTCCAGACTCAGTAATGTAAAGAGGCTAACCAATCTAGTCTGGTGTCCACCAGAGGCAGAGCACTCACTCAGATGCTTAAAAATTATTCAGCTTTATTTGGCAACTAAGCAACAAGGCAGATAAACGATATGCAAGCCACCTGGCCTGTCTGGGTTCCCGCATCCTCCCCATCTTGAGCTGATAGTGGCCTTTTCATCTAATACCTTGGGGTCTCATATTTTTGTTACTGCCTCCTGCAGCTTTTAGCTTAAGTTGAAATTTAGCAGAGAGCTCTTTGAGTTAAAACAATAGGCTCATCCACTACCACCAGGAGACTTTATTTTTGGTGAGTAGGATGTCCATTAAGAAGAAAACTATCTGAAAAGCAGATGGATTTTACTGTGGTGAATTAGGTAGACAGTCAACAATAACACACATCACTTGTATTTTTTTTTAAACTATGTGCTAGCTGCAAGGGGAAATAAACTCTTAAATAAGACAAGGTTCTTGCCTTCATGAGATTCACCAGCTAGTAAGGAAAGACTAAAATGCAAAAATAACTATCATACAAAATTATATATGCAATAAATGCATATGAAAAGTACAAGCCAAGTACTATGAATCATGGGGAGGATGGGAGGAGGGGATGGGGAAGGATCCAGAACATAGGGATGAGGAAAGGCAAGGGATCCAAATGGAGGATTGTATGTCATTCCTGGTGTAGAGAAGATCTTTAGCAAAGGCAAGGGATGCTGGAAGTGTAGGTGGGGCTTGGGACAGAGTAATCAAATTGACTGTAGCATGGCCTTAGATTCAGATGAGGCTGAACTTATAAAACAGTGCCAGATTGTGACGGCTCTGAAGATATCACTTACACTTAGCAAGAACTAATTTTTGGTAATGTCATCAATAACCTTTGGAAACCACTGATCTTGAAGAGAAGCCAGTGGAAAATAACAGTTAGCATTTTTAAAAAGCATTATGAATGGCAGAATATGCTACATGAGTTATCTGATTTGATCATCACAAAAACTTTGTAAGAGGAGTGGTCCAGTGATAGTCTTCATTTCACAGATGAGGAGACTGAGGTACAAGGGATTAAGTGATTTGCCAAAGGCTATATGGGCTGTTATGTAGACAGCAGGGATTCAATCTGTCCCCTGACTCCAAATCTAACCTCTTTTGTTTAAAACATGAATCATACTTATTTTGTCCAGAGACTGGGACTGGAATGCAAATAGAGAACCTATTCAACTAGAGATTAATACTGAATCTGTTTTTAATGAGGCAATCTACGAAGATTGGGGGCTTTGGGCATATGCCCCCAATTATTGACTCATATGCTGTCCTGTGGCAGAAAGAAATAAATGCAGATAGGCTATTGGGCTTGCTTTTTATTTTTCATTTTTAACATATTTCAAGTAAAACTCATTACTCTGTCTAAAATCATAAAGTATCAGTACTAACAAATACATCCTAAAGCTGTGTCCACAAAGCCAAAGTGAAGAGGAAAACTGAGACCATTTTCAACAAAATTCAAAGCAGGTCTTTGATCAATGACCATCCAAAAGCTGGATAATTCAATTGAAAATTCACCAGACTGATTATAAGATTGCTACCATCTCTATTTCAGTTTATCCACATGTACAAGAATTGTAAATGAATGAAGTGCATTTATTAAGTGTTTACTATATGCTAAACACTATGCTAAGTGATAGAATACAAATATTAAGCCAAATATTCTCTTTCAGCAGCTGGCTTACTTTCTAGTGGGGGTAGGTGGTGGGGGTGGGCAAGGAAAGTTTTGGGAAATCACAAGGACTGGATAGTGACTGGAGCCACAGAGCCATTGATCATCACAGCTTTTCCAGAAGCACTGGTAGTAGTGGCTGATTATTATTTTCACCTCTTTAGGTGGAAAGTGGAACCCAGGAATAATAAGAACTATTGTAATCCTATTTTTTCCACTGAAAGTAGAAAGTGAAGTGAAGTGAAAGGATAGAAGTTTGAATGGGATTTGAAACATGGTCTGAATTTGTGATATTATATAAATCAGTATTATTTATTCCATCCACACATGTATAGTATATATCTATATAATATATATACATGTGGTTGGTTGTTGTCCAAGCTTGAAGAGGACCAAAACAATATCACTATATTGGGTCAAGGTACAGTGTATCCAACAGTGCCGTGATGGCATGCACCCTTACACAGGTTCTGGGAAATGGAAGATGCTCTCTAGCTTTCCCAGTCATCAAAAGAGTGAAGCAG
Organism: Phascolarctos cinereus; assembly: GCF_003287225.1. Lineage (NCBI taxonomy): Eukaryota > Metazoa > Chordata > Mammalia > Diprotodontia > Phascolarctidae > Phascolarctos > Phascolarctos cinereus. The sequence goes on from NW_027555736.1 coordinate 134,262,638, forward strand.
GGCTGTGTGCTTGCTCCCATGCTTTTTAACAGTGTGTTTTCTGCAATGTTGCGTCAAAGTCAGCCACTACGCTGATGGTGAATTGTTTAACTTGAAAAGCCTACAAGCCAGGACCAAAATGGAGCAGGAGTTGGCGTGTGACTTTTTGTTCACTGATGATTCTGCACTCAGTGCAGCCTCTGAAGCTGAGACGCAACAGAGTATGGATTGATTCTCTGCCACTTGTGCTAATTTTGGCCTGACAGTCAACACCAAGAAAACAGAGGTTCTTCACCATCCAGCCTGTCCCATCCATATGTGGAACTATCAGTTACAGAAAATGGAGAAACTTTGAATGCTGTGAATAAGTTCACTTACCTTTGCAATGTACTTTAAAGCATTTACGTGTAGACAACGAGGTTTATGCACACATTGCCAGTGCTAGCTCATTGTTTGGGAAGCTCCAAAGGAAAGCGTGGGAGAGAAGAGGTATTTGACTGCCTACCAAACTGAAGGTCTACAGAGCTGTTGTACTGACCTCATTGTTGTCTGCCTATGAAATGTGAAAAGCATACCAGCACCATGTCAGGAAACTGAATCAATTCCATTTGAACTGTCTTAGGAAGATTCTGAAGATCACCTGGGAAGATAAGGTACCAGACACTGAGGTGCTTTCTTGAGCTAAACTGCCAAGCATTTAAACTCTACTGCAAACAGTGCAACTTTAATGGGCTGAACATATTGTTCAAATGCCAAATGTACATTTGCCTAAAAACTGTTTTACAGAGAACTCACAAAATGCAAGTGCTCACATGAAGGTCAGAAGAAGTGGTACAAGGACACTCTCAAGGTTTCTCTGAAGAACTTTGGAATCAATCATTAAGACATAGGAGACACTGGCACAGGACTGCCCAGCATGGTGTGCCCGCATCAAATAAGGCACTGTGTTCTGTGAGCAAAGCAGAATTGCAGTAGCTCAAAAGAAATATGAGATGCATAAATTTAGAGACATCTCCACTCCAAATGTTCATATGGATTGTTTGTGCCTGGCCTGTGGTAGAGCCTTCCGAGCATGTATTGGTCTGATCAGCCACAGTCAGATTCACTGTGCCCTTGATTCTGACATAGTGATGTCATTTAGGTCCACTCAGCACAAAGGATAACAACCAAATATCTCTCTCTCTCTCTCTCTCTCTCTCTCTCTCTCTCTCTCTCTCTCTCTCTCTCTCTCTCTCTCTCTCTCTCTCTCTCCCTCCCTCCCCCTCTCTCTCTCTCCCTCCCTCCCTCCCTCCCTCCCTCTCTCCCTCTCTCTCTTCCTCGCTCCATATATGCATACATACACACACACACACACACACACACAACTGGCTATGTATGTTTGTGCTGGCTGATTCATCAATCAAGATAGCATAGCCTCGCGGTTCCAAAACTAAGTTGATTAAGTCACCTAGGGCAAGTGTTGGGAAGCCTAGTAGTAAGATGAATAGCAAGGATAAAATGAAGGTAGTTGGTCAGCTGGGATGCGAAGCATGACCTGCAAAGACCAAAACCTTTACTTAGAAAACAGGGCAGCCATGTAGCCAGGCAGCCAGCACCCATATCCGAGAGTATCATGAGTTCTGATTCCATTTCTATCATGGTTGCACTGAACAATCTTGAGGAAGGGACTCAAATTTATAAGTAGATCATGAATTATGGGGTTGAATTTGAGGATGTCTAAGAACCCTTCTAACTCCAAATTCTATGAATAAAAATTACCTGGAGGGTAGAGGGTGGTCTATTTCTTTGCATTCATTTTCCTACTCCCTTGTCTAACACAGTGCTGTGCCTATAGCAGATGCTCAATAAATCCTTGCTGAGATAATTATCAAATGATTTGATTTCTTACTTTGCAAAAGTGTAATATCCTTACTATTGAAGAAATGTTTAGAGGCATGATAATGGCTCATTTTGAAGGTCTGAACAATACCAAGACCATTAGATCCATGCTAGTCTTGAGTGAAGCCTGGATTCTATCCTAATTACCTCTTCTCTGTGTTTTTATAGATTGATCAAAAGCAGTTTGACAAAATTCTGGACCTGATAGAGAGTGGAAAGAAAGAAGGTGCTAAATTGGAATATGGGGGCTCAGCCATGGAAGATAGGGGGCTATTCATAAAGCCTACAGTGTTTTCAGAAGTTACAGACAACATGCGGATTGCCAAAGAAGAGGTGGGTTATCATGAATGTTAACAAGGTAACAGAAATGGTGGCTCAGTGGACTTGGAGGTTTGGGCCTATCAGATTGTATGGACCTTGGGAACATGTCCCTTGAGTCCAAAGGGCCTCAGGGATAACTTTTTGCTTCCTCTTGGTAGAAGTAAATTTTGATAGCACTTCTTCCTGTCATCTTAAAAAATACTTCAGAAGTATCATGATTTTTCAAGTTCATGCAGTCCAAACTTCTCATTTTATAGATGAGATATGGAGAGACAGTGACTTGGCCAAGGTCACACAGAGCTAGCTTTTAATATTAAATACTCTTACTCCAAAGCCAGTCCTACCATACCACCTCAGTTTGGGGCCATCACGTTTTATTGCCATTTGACAGATTTGTGCTTCCCAAGGGATTTTTTCTAAATATCCCAGAAAAAAAAGGAGAAAGTAGACTACATGAAGCTGTTATTAATTCAACAATTTCAAACAGTACATAAATCACTTTCTTTGCCATTTAAACTTTTCAGCAGTTAAACTCCACATAGAAGTGACATTACTTCTGGTTAGGATAAAAAGGAGAATTAGATGAGGAGGTTAAAATTCTACCCCCCCACACCCCATATCCTAGTTTTTTAACTTTTTTGTTTTTTTCCAAAGGAAAACGTTTAGTTAGAGTTAAAACTTCCTTCGTGTAATTTTAGAACCTGTAAGGCTTAGTTTTTGTGGAAAATCAAATTACTTTTCCCTTGTTCGTGGCCAGAATCTAAATGTTTTGATCTTTATAGTCCATTTTTAAAATACTGGTATCTCTAAAAAAAAAATTCAGGTCTGTATAGCCAGGAGGAAGGCTGGGGCCATGGATGAGCCTTTTTCTTCCTTCTTCCACTTCTGAAAATTAATCAGAGCAAATTCAAAGGAAAGGAAATATACATTCTTCAGACAAAAAAAATTTTTTTTGTTTAAAATGGTCATTTGATTCTTTTGTAAAATACTTGGCTTGCCATTCACCCTCTACTGATTTTCACCCATTTATCAATATAGTATAGTGCTTTGATTCCATATCAAGGAAAATTCTATTTTAAGTTTCATTGACTTTTTAAATAAATGTCAGTGCAGAAAGTTGATATTAACATATTTCTTAAAATGAAAGCTCTACCTGTTAAACAAAAGCCCCTACAATTAGAAAACAGTTAAGTCCTGGGAACTTTCCTGTTACTTACATGATGGAAGTGATCCTGACAACAAAGCATAGGTGGTTGCATTGAGATTTTGACAAGCCAAGGTCCCTGGAACCAGCCAGCACCCAGTACCACTTTCTGTTCTCCCCAGCCAAATTCCTATAAGGAATGTTTATTCAATGAATGCATCCCTTGTAAAACTCTTATTGAAGTTTTCCCTTCTGGTCGTTATTTTGAAAATGATGGAAAGGCAAATGAACCCCACAAAGATGTAAATCTAACACTGTCTTTCTAATATCAAACAAGATGGCTTCTGGTTACCATGGGCCAGGTTTGCATCCTTGTAACAATTCCTATAGAGTTTATGTAGGATGAGAATCTGGCCCCATATGATTAGACCCCAGGATGTTTTGCCTTTTTTAATGCGTCCATTGGGAAACATAAAAGAGTAAATTACTGCCAAAGGCTTTCTGGCAGCGAAATTTTATAGACTTTAGTCTTGAGATTTTTATGGGTTACTTCTGTACACTGATGGCATACAACTCAACTTTTTAACTGTCCTATGACATGCAGTTTCTAAGGAACCTGGGAAAGTATTTCCTCAGCCTAGACATAATGTTAGATCTAAAAATAGATTTGGACATTGAGTCCAGTAATGAGTTTCCTTCAAAAGCCACCTTTTAAATTCTCAACTTTAGATTTATGGTATTGTTTTTCTTTTTCCTTTTTTTTCCCTTTGCTCACACTCCATTTTGGTAAAAATTTGCCATGTCTCTTCCAGTGCTTACCAGAACCTACCAAGAACAGGAAGTCCTTTCCTTGTTTTAAAGATGCTCCATTTGTGAGAAATGTGGCACTCTGTGGGTTGCACGGCATGATCATAGAATTGTATCTACACCACTTCCTTAACAATATTATATAAAAGGTTCCAACAACTTCAGTGTTAGTGTGTGCTTCGTAGTTGCTCTCTGCAAGCTTTCTATGCTTTTCCATGCTCACTTTTCCACACTCATAAGCTCATAAAAGGATTCTACTAGAGCAACTTTAACCTTCACCATTTCAAAACATTTCAATTTGATTCTTCTTAGATTTCCAGAAAGTCAAATTGCTGGAAAAAAAAAAGCCCTTGAAGCTTCTTACTTTATAATTCCAAGTATTATCTGAAGCCACCAAGGAAAGGTAGTAAGTGGCGTTTGAAGCCAGATACATTGATTCCAAATTGAGTGCTGTGGCCATTTCGTCTCACAGTCCAAGTTACTGGTGATCATTTTGCATGTTTGAGACAAAAACCGTTAAAGTGAGGAAATTCTTTCTGAGGTCATGGGATTGCAGTCTGCATTTGTCTCTTACTGTCATCATTATACTTCATTGTAGATCTTTGGACCAGTGCAGCCAATAATGAAGTTCAAAAATATAGAAGAAGTTATAAGAAGAGCAAATAGTATTGAGTATGGACTCACTGCAGCTGTATTCACAAAAAATCTTGATAAAGCATTGAAATTGGCTTCCGCATTAGAGTCTGGTACAGTCTGGTAAGTATGCAGTATATATTATTCTTCTCAGGTTTGGAATGCCTGGAGAGACTCCTTTCTTTCTAACTTTTAAGTTTGCAAAAGCCTATCAATAGCTAAATGACCTCAGAATAGGCTGTAATACAAAAGTGAACACTAGGTGTCATGTTTTTTGAAAAATCCTGTTTAGTTCATGGCAGTATGATGATTTAAATAAAAAAATTTTTTTGTTATTTCTGTTGAACTGATGTTTTCGCTTTTCCTTTCCTCCTGCTTTTTAACCCTCTGCTTTCATTTGCCTTTTTCTCCCTGGCTCAGTTTTCCTTTGTTCATAAATGTGTACTCTGAGTTTCTATCTCCACTACGAACACACATGTGAAATGATGTAACCATTTGTTAGTTCAGCTGTTTCTGGATTAATTTAATCAACCATCTGTTTTGACTAATTGAAGTAAATGAGGGCTACAATCCTTATTTACCTTAAGAGTAACAATAAAACATCACCCACTGGGAAAAGGATCACTATCTAGTTTTGATGTATGGAATGGCAAATAATGAAACTACATCTTCAGGTGTTATAGGTAGAGAAGAGAAATTCAGACTTTCCCTTTTTCTCTCCATTTTCCTCCTTCTTTTCCTCTCCACCCCCTCCAACATTATTTAGAGTCCTCCCCAACTGGAAGCCATATGTTTGAAATATTTAGCTCATCCTAAAGGGGTGAGAAGGGAAGAGAGATCAAAAGTTATTAAACATTATAGATGGACTTTATTAAATACCAATGTCTGTTCTCCATGTAATTGTATTTTAAAAATTCTTTCTATAGGATCAACTGCTACAATGCCATCTATGCACAGGCTCCATTTGGTGGCTTTAAAATGTCAGGAAATGGCAGAGAACTGTAAGTTTTATTAATAATAATTTTATGATGTTTTACATTTACATTGTATTTTATAGTTTCCAAAGTATGTTAACATATTATCTCAGTCCTCACATCTATACTGTGAATTAGACAGGTTAGGTATTATTATTATTCTATTCTGTAGATAGGAAACCTGAGGCCCAGAGAGACCCAAGTTTTCACAGCTAGTAAGTAATAAAAAAGGCTTTAACTCAGCTCTTTCAACTGTGTAGTGCTCTTTGTAGTACTACATACTGTCATTCCTACCTCACTGAGCCCCTAAGTGAGCAACCACAAAATGAACCAGATTTTCAAGAACATAATAGTTTGTTTGGGCTCCACTTTAATCATCCAACCTTCTCTTTCATTGCTGCAACTTAAACTGTTAAGGGCATTCAGTCTGGTGATCTTATAGTTCCTTATATGCATCGTGCTCATTTCTATGTCTGAGGCTTTGATAATTCTATTTCCTACTCTCTAATCCCTCTTGAAATACCCTGCTCATAGAAGGGCTCTAATGTGTAATCTGCTAAATGATTCATTTTTGGTGAATAATTTTCAAATTTCATCCTTCATTTCCTTTCAGAACCCTCAAGTGTATGCTCTCTGGTCTTATTTTGTAAATTTGATTTGAATATTCTCAGTAGTTACTACTCTTTGAACTAGCGCTGTCAGAAGACAATTTAAAAGACTTTTCCCACTTCATGAGTCTCTTAGTGAAAACCAAGACAAAGAATTCATTCAACCTGTTGACCTTCTCCCTTTAAGCCCTAAACAAATCCTTTGCTTCACCATCATCAAGGGGTCTGTTGGTTCTTTATAGAGAATCATTGGTACATGATATAGATGTGTGGGTATTTTATATGAGTGGGTATATGTGGCATATATTATATACATAAGTATATGTGTACATATACATGTATAAGATATATAGTATACATTTAAAAATTTTTGGTTTGCTTTGGTTTTCAGAGTCCTTTGTAAAATGGAACTCAAACTTTCTAGTCTCAGTTTTTATTTTATATCTGCTATGGTTTGTGGATTTCCCTTTTCTTTGCATTTGACTTTTTAAAAGATCCTCAGTACACATTTTCTCTGTGGGTTAATTATTCAAGACTATCCTTTAGGTGTTCTTTAATGTCTGTTTTTTGTCATAAATACATTTTCCAGTATTGAATAATTGATTCCTTGGGTTTCCTCTCTCCTATCAGCATATAGAATTTAATTATGTTGTTGTCAGCTCTTGCCTCAAGTCCAAGGTTCTTTTCAGTGCCTAGGATTAAGTCAGTACTTCAGATCACAGTATCTTAGATTTAGAGCTGAAAGGGAGCTTAAAGGTCATCTGGTCCAGCCTTCGTATTTTAAAGTTGAGGAAACAAGCCCAAGTGACTTTTCTAAGGTCAAACAAATAATAAGCCTAAGAGGAAGGACTTTTAACCTGTTTCTTCTAATTCCAAATCTTTCCACCATATATTCGTGAGCCATTGAATTATCTGCTCTGGGCAACAGTGCTTCTGTATTATGCAAAAATGTCATCTCCATTTCTCCTCCCAATGAAGCCTTTTGACACTCCAGGTTTAGGTAAATAAATTTACTCACTATCACTACCTGGCTTAACTTTACATCTTCCTCAGTCTCTCAGAGCTTTCCCCACCTCTGTTGTGGGTGTACCGTTAGTTCACTTTAGCTTAGCTTGATTTTGTATAGGCTTTAGAATAGACAAAACTGTTTAAATTATCCTTTGACCTTTATAAGAGTCCAGTGACATACATAATGTAGCTATTATTGTCCCCATTTTGCAGATGAGAAAATGGAGACTTAGAAATGCAAATACATGCAAATAATAAGTAGCAGAGTATAGACTCAATCTTGGGTTTTTCCACTTTAAACTGAGATCTTTCTGTTATACCATATTACCTCCCTCACTTTATATGTACAGTAGGAAGGATTATGTTCTATCTGTAGTTCTGGAGGAGGTGGTAGAAATGAATCATATGCAGTGTCCTCAAGGCGGGAAATGATTTGAGCCAATGATATGAGCAACAGCCAGGACAAGGATCCAGTCTCTATTGGTTTTAGGCAAGACTGGCTCCTACTGTAGCCAGGGCAGAGCAGGAGGGCTCCAGCAGAAGAGGCTAAGGGTTGTGTGTCCATTCATAGTCCACCATCTGTACAAGGCTGTCACTGAAGACAAAGAAGCCTAGGGATCATTTGTAGAATGAGAAACAAATGCCAGTGCATTTCCTCATGCGTTCCTTTGTGCAGATTTTGTGAAAATGTTAAGTCTTTTTGGTCATGTCCAACTCTTCATGTGACCCCATCTGAGGTTTTCTCGGCAAAGATACTGGAGTGTTTTGCCATTTCCTTTTCCAGTTCATTTTACAGATGAGGATCTAAGGCAAACAGGGTTAAGTGACGCCCAGAGTCACAAAGCTAGGAAGTATCTGAAGTCAGATTCTAACTCAGGAAGATGATTTTTCTTGGTGCCACCTAAAAAAAAATTTTTTTTCTAAGGAAAAAAAAAGGCATCACTTTAACCTGTCCAAGTCTTCTCTAAAACTACATAGCTGAGCAGCTGCTGCCCTACAGTAATACAGGGAATTTCTTTACTAGGATTTCTCTAGACCACTGGTATCAGATAGAAATGGGGGCCACTTTCAGGATCCTTGTGGACACATATTGATTTGGAAAACCATATATTAACATTATCCATGTTTTATTGTATTTTTATTTATCTTGTTAAATATTTCCCAATTACATTTTAATCTTGCTGGTATAGAGCTGCTTCTGATCTAGATCAGTAAAATCATACTTCTTTCAATATTTACTCATTTGTAGATGTTTATGGATTATTTGTCCTATTAGATTATGAACTCATCGAGGGCAGGGACTGTGTTTTGTTCATTTTTGCCTCTACTCTAGCACAGGGCTTTGTACACAGTAGGCACAGAAGTTTTCAGAGATTTTGGCCCTTTCTCTTGTTTTAAATGGGGGTGGGGAAGGAAGGGGTAGCTATTTCATTGCTTTAGGGAATGGCCTCATAAAAATCTGCTTCCACTGAAGCTCAGAGTTGCCTGAGGCACTGAGAAATGAAGCCTCCTGTCCATACAAGGTCATACATCAGATCTTCCTGATTACAAGCTGATTCCTTTATCCACTATGCCTGTTTAGGATTCATGGGTTAAAAAAATTAAGATGCTGCTTTAATATTTTTCACTTTATTTTTCTTGCTTTTTTTGCAACATGGCTGCTGTAAAAATATTTTTTACGTGACTTCAGCTATAAAATGGATATTGTATTTTTGCCTTCTCAATGGGTGGGGAAAGGCGTGAAGGTAGGGAGAAAATTTAGAAGTGAAAATAAAAATTAACAAAAAAAATTATGCCATTGCTTTAAATAAAACATAGGTGTTTGGGCTTATTTGTTTGTTTTTGGAGGGGGAAAAATTTCTCTGGCCACTAAATACCCCAATTATTTTTAGGGACTTCTGGCTACAGCTATCTCTCCTGCCTTCAGAAACTCCAGCCTCCATACATTCTTTTCCTATTCCCTCTGAAGGACTTTAAACTGCCCTTTAAGAGAGATTTGAGTAATGCAAATCTACCAAGTCCGGTTAGTTCCTTCTAGGGCCTTTTACTCTGAGGTGGATGTGCCCTCCTTTTGCCACTTTTGCCACTGAATATGTTGAAGCCATCATCCCAACTAAAACATGGGTTAAACAAATCTCTCCAGGTGTCCTCATCTTCTTAACACATCATCTAGTTTCTTTCTTTCTCTTTTCTTTTGACTGATACATGAGTTCTTTGGGATTGCTGAGAATAGCTAAATTATTCACAGTTGACTAGTTTCTTAACTTGCTTTCTGATATTCTCTTCCTCGAATGAATTCAAAGTGACTTGGTAGAGTTATATGTATAAAGATATCTATATCTATATCTATATCTATATATATATATATATATACACAGACATATACATATATATATATATATACACACACACATATATATATATATATACACAAACACATATTACATAAGGAATTTAGAAAATGTGGTTTTCTTATTTTGTTTTCTTATTATTACAGAGGAGAATATGCTCTGGCAGAATACACAGAAGTGAAAACAGTTACTATTAAACTCAGTGAGAAGAGTCATTGAACGGGAGATATCCTTCCTTAAGCATCTGACGTTCTGAATGTGGCAGAGAAATTTTGTAGAACATAGCACTTCTTTAAAAAAAAAACAACTTTATTTCTTCTAGGACTCTTAAATCTACCGGATTTTGAAAGAAGTTTGCTCTCATTCATGTCCACCTTCATTCATCCAAACTCTGGAGGGCTCTATTAGCTACCTGTGAATTTTGTCATACTTTATAGTAATCAAGTTATCAGCTATCATTAGAATTTTGCCCCTTCAGACCTGGTCATGGGGGACAGCGAAGAAGCTCAGGGCATTGTTAAAAAATGGCATTTCCAAAAACAATGACGTCTGACCCTCGATTAAAAAGCACATGGTCAGATTTCTTGTCTCTGTCGAGAACTTAGCAAAAAAAAAAAAGTCTTCTCTAGACCTAGGGAGGAGAAACCCTATAATTTTTAGTGATGGGTCTTGTCAAAGACCTCTTCCCCCTTCCCCACCTCTACCCCCACTAAGACCAGCCTACCTGAACTCTATGGTTCATTCTAGTCTTATTATTACTCTTATATTAAGCACAACTGGACTTGGCCATTCAGCCAGAGATTAGGTAGAAAATACACAGGTTGAATGACATGAATTAATGTAAACTTTAACTCTACTTTGATTTGAAGACTATAATCCTGTGTCAAGTTCCTTCATGAAGGGGTGTTAATCTCATTAAAGGATAGAATGAACAGTGATTAATTTGGCAGGCAGTTTTCTTCATTCATAGTATGGTATACCTACATTACTTGGTTTAAATATGTCCCCCAAATATCATTCAGTAGCCTCCAAAACATACTACACACAACATATACATCCTGCCAAGCACTTTCTTTTTTTTGGGGGAAAAAGAGATTCTTGCACTGCATTCACCACAAAGATTTCCCCTATCTTATAAAGTCTAGCAGCTTGGTATATGTTTAACTTTTAAGCATAACATGGGAGACTTTCACAGCAATTTCACCGAGAGCCCTGTATCTATATATCTATCCCTAGCATAGTAGAGTCAGAACATTAAGCAATCAATCAACATTTATTACATGCCAGGTACAGTGCTAAGCTCTGGGCAACAATCAATAAGCAGTTATTATGTGCCTATAATTATGTACCTACTATGTACCAGGCACTATGCTAAGCACTAGGCATGAACAAGCTACTTAAAGTGAGAACTCTTTTTTTTCCCCACGAACTGTAATTCGGCAGCAGGTAGTAATGCTCTGTGGTTATCCCTAAGACCTTCTGCCTTCTCTCTCCCCTCTGGAGCACTGATCATAAATAACATGTCCTGTTTGTTGTTTTTAATAGCACTTTAAAGTGCATTTTTTACTGCAATCCTGTGAAGTACGCAGCATAACTATTATTATCCCCATTTTTCAGGTAAGGGAACTGAGGCCCACCAAGTTTCAATGAATTACTGACAGTCACACAGCTAGGAGGGAGCTTGAACTCAAACCCATATTGTCCAACTTCAGGTTCCAGGGCTCTTCCCACTAGGTCATGCTGCTTATTGATCCAAATTGCTTAGGAAGACTTACTACTGGAAAGATTGGTGTCACCTAGCCTTACTTTACAAGTCTGCTACCCATACTGATTTCTAATTGATTCAGCAAATAACAATATAGACTGAGTGCAGGCAAGAGGTCTCCTATATCTGAGTGGTTTAGGAATATTGCTTTTAAAAGAATGTTGTGAATTTTTCTCACCTTTTTATATAACAAAAACTTAAGATGTTCTATAATTCCAAACTTGGGAATGCTATAAATTTTCCTATTGGCATTGCAATATCAAAGCTTATTTTTAAAAAATTCTGAAGGCATACTTTAAAGTGTCACCTAACTGGTATTTTTTTTTCTAGATGTGAAAAATGACGCTTATATTTGAGTTGGGGGGAGGGGGTAGTGTAATAAAGTAAAACTTCAAAAATAAAAATCAACATGTGTATACAGAGAATCATGTATATGATATAGAATTGCTATCCTTTTAGAAAATAATGCCATATGTAATTCACTGTTTTTTTCTATCAGTTAAGATTCAACATATTGTCTTATTATTTTGTTAAATCAGGGTTTGACGTTACACACTGAACTTTCTGAATTTTTTCTTAGATAACTTTAGATGCTAACTTTAAAAATAATCCCCTCAGAGGGTTCCTCTTCTTTTATTGCACAGTTATGCTTTTCATATGAAATGCTACTTAAATTGTTTAAATATTTATAATTAGTATACAGTATATCCTATTTTTTATAGCTGAAAGTACATGGAAACAGTATGTTTAAACTTCTTGTATATACTGTATTTAGAAATGGAAATCTATGTAATATTAGGTTTTCGATTCTTTGAAGATTTATCTTTCTGTGGTGTGGTTTAAAAAAAAACCCACTATACTCCTGTGAATCCTAATTCCACTGCAGATTAAGTTTAAAGCAATGCAATACCACTTTTAAAACAGAATAAACTTTTGAGACAAAACAGAATGACTTGTTTTCCTTATCAACAAAAATTCATACCCATTATATGTGGATGTTCTTTCTTCTTTTACCTGGCTCTGGTAGACGAATGAAGTGCTTAATCCAAATTTAAAAAAAGAAATTTGCTGGTCTGAGAGATTATATTTACATTAGCCCAGATTTACAGCCTTAGACAAGAGTTCTTCTAATAACCAAAATAAGATTTGCTACTTCTTTATCTGGATGTTTGCATCTAGATTTTCCCAAACTGTTTTGAAACTTCAACAAATAATTCATAGCTAAAAGTTGAAAGTTAAAGTTGGAATGAGAGCATCAGTAGGTTTAAGTAGTAATAAACATTTTTAGGTTAATATTTTGGATTTGAAGTTTTAAATGCAGCTCCTGTATCTCAGCAAAATGCTACTAAAAAAAAAAAAAAGAAAAAGGCTAGAATGTTTGTCATCAGATCATAGATTCTGGAGTTTGAAGGGACCTGAGAAGCCAATTGCTTCCTTTTACAGATGAAACACTGAAGATGAGAGAGGTGACATGATTTGAAATTTACCACTGCACCACTGAAGCACCTTTTCCACTGTACCACAGAGGCAAAGAGGGGAATAGTTTTGCCTTGTTCAAGAATCATGTATTAGAAAATGTTAGATTCTTTTTCTCCCAAGTGTTAGGTGAAGAGAAATTTATTAAGAAAACAAATTTGAGAATTCTTTTCAATATATGTGTTAAATTGAATGATTTGACCAACTCTAAACGGGGCAGTTGTAGTTTCCAATGGCCTCCTATTTAGCTATGAGGCTTTTGTCGATCTAGTCATTTGAAGGCCATTCTCCCCTCCCCCTCCAGTCCCAAGCCCACCCTATCCTCCAAAAATAGAAAAAAAAAGTACCAAATTTTCAGCCTGGCCCAATCTTACTACATCCCCTACCATGCTTTTCCTAAAGAAATCACTAGGTGGCATATGACGGAGTTGTTGCTAGGGGAATAGTAAGAAGGAAGTTATGAATAAGAAGTGTAATGAAATCATAACGTCCTCTGCACTGTGGGGTGGACTTATTTGCTATCTTCATTCTTTCTTTCTTTAATCCTAACAGACAAACGTCACATCGAAACATTACTAGGAAGTGGTAATACTGTGCCCCTTTGCTATTATAAGGATCTGTTAAGAGTTGCTTTCCAATTATGAAATGAGATTTGCCCTAATATGACTAAAGTCTTGTCAGGTCTCCAATTACAGCTCTGCTTCACAGGGCGAGGCTTCCTAACAGAAGTTCAGTCTGTCTGTAGGCCCAGAAAAGAGTTAAATAATAACTGAGTCCAGGATGTGGGGATGAGAAAGACTTATGAACCATGCAAATAAGTGCCTGTAGCCAAAATAGCTCACACTTAAAAGACTGAGGAAATATTTTCCTAAATAACAATCTCCTGAAATACTACACTTGAAGCTTTTAACTATTATTAGACCCATTTTACAGATAAGGAAACTGGGGTAGAAAGAGGTTAAATTACTTTCTGGGCCATATAGGGGCAGATAGGTGGCATAGCAAATAGAGTGCTGGGTCAGGAGTCAAGAAGACAGGAGTTCAAATCTTGCCTCAAACACTTAATCACTGTGTGACTATGGGCAAATCACTTAATCTGTTTGCCTCAGTTTCCTCAACTATAAAATAGGAATAATAAAAGTAGTTGTTGTGAGGATCAAATAAAATATTTTAAGGCACTTAACATAATGCTGGGAACCTAGTAGGAGTTTTATAAATGCTTATTCCTTTCCCTTTCCTTCCCTTCATTAGAGCTACTGGTAAACCAGATTCAAACTCAGATTTTGTTTTTTGTCTTTTTTTTTTTTGACTACAAGACTAGATAGAGCCTGCCGCTAAGAGTCACAGACCACCTAAAGGAATTAAGACATGTTTTGAGGGCTTTAGTGGTCCACTTTGGTCGGAGCAGAGTAATCATGGAAGGGGAAGTCATCTAAGTTTAGACTGAAAAAAGTAGGCAGAAGTCTGACTGGGGGAAGGACCTTACTTGACAAATCCGATTTTCACATTAGTTTCTGCTCCATTTAACAGAGAATATGGACCAGGGGTGGCTGCAAATTATATCTATATACAGATACATTAAAATATATGGCAGAAGGATGAGGTGAGGTTGCATAGTGGATGCAGCACATTGACTTCAGAGCCAGAAAGACTTCAAGTCCTGACTCTGATAGTCACTGTGACCTTGGAGGAGTAACCCTCCCTGGGCCTCAGTTTCTTCATCTGTAAAATAAGGGGCCAGGATCCTAGGTTCTTGATTCAAGTCTCCTAATTTCCAGGGGCCTCAGTTTCCACATCTGTGAAATCGAGGGAAGAGTCGATAGCTTCTGAAGTCTGCCCCGAGGCCGTGGTCCAATTCTCGGACCTTCCAGCCTCCTGTCCGAACTCCTCCAGCCTCCCAAGCTCTCTCCCCGAGCCACCGCGGAATTTCCTCCCAGGGCCCGACGTTTCCGAATTAAGCAGCCCCCCAACTTTACTACCCCGCGGCCGGCCCGTCCCTTCTGGCGGCTCACCGCTTATTCTCCCCTACCCCCAGCGCCCCGCGCCCGTCTTTCCTTAGGAGTGGCTGACCCTAGAAGAAGGGAGGTCCTGGCCCTGGCCGTGACCGCGGCCGTGACCGTACCGTGGCCGTGGCCCAGGCAGAGCGCGCGGCCCGGGGGCGCAGCGCGGGAAGCCGGGGAAGGGAGGAGGAGGTGGGGGGAGGAAGGGGGGCGCTGCTCCGCTCCGGCCCCGCCCTCCCCGGGGGACTCCCGCCCACGCCTCCTGCTTCTCTCCCCTCCCCACGGAGGGAGCGGCAGTAGCCCTGAGCCCCAATTCCACCTGGTATCGCTGGGGCCCCCCTGCACCCCTCCCAGAGTACCAGGTAAGCTTCTCCTCGGACCCCTCCCTGAGCTTGGCTTTCTCCTCCTCCGGGACGCATTCCACGCAGTTTCCGAGTGGGGTGGGGTGGCGGGGTTGGGTCCCTAGACTAGCTGTGCCTGCGGCGAGGCAGAGGCCAAGCCACGGGCTGGCCTCCTCCGGTCGGCCACCTCTTTGGAGGGCGGCCCCCGATGCCTTCAGAGCCCCTGAGGACGTGGACTTTGTGGGGTGGGGGTGGCGGGGCGGGCAGGCTGGAAGACGCACCTTTCCCCAGGTGCAGCTCACCTTGGCTCCTGCCCCGGAGAGAAAGAGGTGCCTGCAGCGCTACGGGGAGACTCTCTGAAACCCAAACTTTCTTTCTGCTGCCGGGATTTCTCTGCAGTGACTCACATTCCCTGGGAACTGCCTGAGAGGGAACCGGGAATCTGGGACCGGGTAGGGGTGGTGGAGGGGTAGGGGCTTGGGCGGCCGAATCTGGGGTTTGGGGATGGCCAGCAAGCCGAGAAGGAATCTGAGATCGAGGACCGACCTCCTCCCGAAGTTATGCACCAACTTCTACTGTCCACGATCTATCCAGAGCTTAAAACAGTGCCTGACACATAGTAGGCGCTAAATAAATGTTTTTTGATTGACCGATTGATTGATCTATCAACCAAACAATATTATGCGTGCAATACCTCTTGCCAGTCTTTTTAAGGATATATGTTAAGGGGAACACATACGGGTTATTTGCCCATAGGGACTCTTTGGACCCTGATCCAAGATGCCCAGAAACAAAAGCACCTTGCTTTTTTTTTAAACCATAAGTAAGATTTTTAATTTCTCTCTTCAGTGTCTGTCAGGACGTGCTGGGGGGAGTAGGGAGAGATACTACCTAGAAAAAGCAGCAGCAAAAACAGGTTATGGCACTCCTGCTTAACTAGGATTTCAAACAATCCCTCAGAATCTATAGACCTAGACTTGGTTTGATAAGCTGGATGCACTGGTATTCTGGTAAAATCTTAAGAGGCAATTGTGATTAAGTAGCATTGTATGGAGCAACAAAAGAAAAAAGCAAGGGGGTGGGGTGTTAAAGAAGTAATATCTAAACCTTCCCTTTGCTTTCAGACAAAATACTTGGCCTTATGCCTTTTTTCTTTTTCTTTTTTCTTTTCTTAACATTTGGTTGTCAAATCTGGGTGAGGAAGGGCATTTGGAGTTTAATTTTACGAAGTATGAATGTAAAGCATAATATTGTCTGGCTGGTAGGAAGTTACTTAAGTAAAATAAATGTTCGGGTCCTCCCACCTCAGTTAAACATTTTAGGAAAAGTTGTTTTCTACACCCTTATTACTCCCATGGAGATTGTGGGAAGATTAATGAGAATACCATTTACCTCTGTGATACCTTGGATATTGTTTTTGCCCAAGGTTAGGAGTTTCTACACTAAGTAACTGTGCCTAGAATTTAAAGAATTGACTTCAGCAGCTGAACAGGGAATTCCCCAATAGATGCCCTCTTTATCTTCTAGTCATGATTTGAAGGCCTTGGAAAATTTTGTTCTTGGAGGGTCAGGGAAACAAACTCTTTTTCTAAGCCTGGTCTTGGAAGAGCATCATGATCCCTCTTTTCTAAGGTTATCTCCCACAGAATGCCTTTCACTAGGCTGCAATTAACTCCCTCTGCATTGGGTTTAATAAAAAAGTCAGCAAAAGAAATCTCTCTTGAATTACTGAAATCTTTAAAGGCCCAATCCAGGTACTACTTCCTCCATGTTTCACGGTTCACAGCCTTACTCCCAAACTACCAGCGAAAGTGATATATCTTTTCTCCTCAAATTTTAGCACTTTGTCCTGAGCTTTTACTGTTATCACATTCTGCCTTGCAACAGTTAACTTGTACATTTTTGTACATTTGCATTGCTGGAGAATTGATTTTTCCAGCAAAAAGACAGTACCCTGCGGCTAATCTGTTGCTGACAAATTTCTCCAAATTTAGGCTATTTCTTGCAGAAAAGACCCTCGAGCAGTAAGTCTTTGCCACCAGGTAGAACCCTCTAGAGTTTTTGTTACGCGTTGCAAAGGCTTTTTGAACTCCCAGTCACCTCTAGGCCACAGCCAGGCCTGGCCTCGGGACTTTATGGTCTTACTACTTTCACCCTGACACACCCCTCTGAAGTAAATTGACTTCATTACTGTGCTACTTTTGTGGAAGGGACATGAGGTCGCAAAAAGAATATTGATTTTATTCTGAGCCTTAGGAATCTTTGTAAAATGAGATGTCATGGCATACAACTGCCCGGAGAATACAGGCCTTTTTATTTTGAAAGATCTTAGAACATTTATGCAATTATATAGGTGGAAAAGGTTTGGAAATCACCCTTTGGCTGAAAAATGGAAAATTTGCACTATTTGCCTCTTCTAAGCTTATTTCATAATTTACAAATTTGATTATATCAGGAACCTAACTAAAGATGAGGGGAATTTTGAGGAAGCTAAGTTTTTATAGCAGACTTTAGTTGAGAAGGAAAAACGTGCAATATTTGCCACATCTAATATAAGATAATTTCCCAATTTATAAATTTAATTATGCCAGGAACCTAAAGATAAGGGGATGTATGAAGAAGCAGAGATCTGTTTGCGGGCAGAGACTGAGCAAAACTTGAGTTGCTACACCTTCTAACTTCTATTTAGCAAATGGACAAAATTGTGATTATAAAGCTGCTCTGGTGGCAAAATATTATGTTGGTAAAAATGATTTTCATAGAGAAACTGAAAGCAAAAAGGGGAACAGCATGTGTTGGGGGTTTTAGCAGAAGCTAAAATTTCAAGTTTACAGAAAAAAGTAAAAATGAGGAAAAACATTATTACAGGTAGGAAACTAAAAAAATTTTGACAGTTGCGTAGCATTAAATTACTTTTAGTGGCGGGAGCATATAGTAAATTTTTAGTAACATTGCATTTGAAGGCAGTTATTTACAATAGTTTTAGTCCCGTTCTACATATATCTCTTCCCCAAACCCAAGCCCTATGAGTTTGTTTTTTTAGATTAGTTTTTGTGGAGTTAACACCTCTTGGTTAAATCTCAGCAGGATCTACAATCTCTCCCCACTCCTTCCTGACCTCCCCCCACTTCTCCCCACTTCTTGGGCTCCAAAATGCTTAAAAGCTAACATCCCTGGTGCTTGTTCAGATATTCCTCCCTTCTATTTGAAATACTGCCAAGTCATATTTAATACCACATCTGTGAATTTTGTTCTGATTTTGCTGCTCCAAACAACTTATTGTATTCCTTAAAGGGGTTTAAGGAATACAGTGTTAGATAATCTTCATGATAGAAGCTGTCGGAGTGCTTAGAAAAGCACTGGCTATTTGATTTCCAGTTCAAGTACTAAGTCATGAAATCTATTGGGCCTATTTTTGCAGCTGTAGTGCTTAATAATTGTTGGAGACACATAGTATACTAGGTGTAGTGCAGAACCAACATCAATTGATTACCAAGCCTTTTTTAAAGGGAGACAATTCAAAACAAAAAGGCAAAACCTTAAATTCTATTGATAAAAGGCAGTATGTACTCATACAAAATAAATACAGGTGAGAGAGGAGAGAAGAGTGCTGGAGACAAAGCTTTAGAGGTAATAGCCATAATTAGGGGTCATGAAATGATCATAAACCAGCTGAGGAGCCCAAGAAGTGGCCAGACAAGGAGGTAGAGAACTGGGAGAAAATAGTGCTAGGAAAACTCATAAAATATTCCAAATGAGAAGGTAGTCAATCGTTTCAAATGCTTGAGAGGGATCAAGAAGGATGTGTATTGAGGAAAGACCATCAGCTTAACAGTTAAAAAAAGATCATTGGCAATGTTGGAGGGATATGAGGTCAGAAGCCAGAAGCAGTTTATCAGTCAATAAACATTTGTTAAGCTCCTACTGTGTCCCAGGCACTGAGCATGCTAGGGATGCAAAAAGAGGCAAAAGAAAAATTCTTGCCCTCAAAGAGTTTACAGGCAAGAAAGAGAAGAAGAGCTAGAGAGGGAGAGATTTGAGGCCTGTTTGTAGGGACAGCAGGGAAAAGGGCTGGTGCATTGGGAGAGATTGAAGATTAGAAAAGGAGATGATAGTGAGGGCAGTTTACTGAAGTAGAGAGGAGGGCCTGGGATCAAGTAAGGTTGTCCTTGGCAAGGAAGACCACCTCTTTATCAAATATAAACAGGGATAGAGACTGGGATTATAATTCCATTAATTATAGGGAACTCCCTCCACCAGTGCTGGCTCCTATGTAAATTTTGGAGAGTTTTCTAGAGCATTGAAAGGTTAAATTATTTGCCCCCTGGTCTTCCTGACTCCAAATCTGTTTTTCTAGTCTGTATGTCCTATGTCATAGGTAAATATAATCCCCACTTTAAGAGTTTAAATTTTAAGGGAGCCTGCTAATTAGAAAAGGGTAGGAGACCCTGCTGATGGCACAGTCCATATCCTCTCTAATCCTCATGCTTATAAAAGAAATTTTTTTCTACATTAAATTTTATTTTCAAACAAAAGTTTACCTTCCCTTCTTCCAATCTCCTCCATCCTTATTAAGGGGAGTGGAAGAGCAAGGGAACAAGTATTTATTAAGATCCTACTATTTGCCAGGCACTGTGCTT
Source organism: Phascolarctos cinereus (assembly GCF_003287225.1). Lineage (NCBI taxonomy): Eukaryota > Metazoa > Chordata > Mammalia > Diprotodontia > Phascolarctidae > Phascolarctos > Phascolarctos cinereus. Next base: position 134,282,563 of record NW_027555736.1, read on the forward strand.
AAATGATTTACAAATGTTGTCTCATTAAATCTATTAAGAAAGTAAGAAAAACAAAACCCCTGTTACTAACCTGTTATAGTCAAACAAATTACCACATTGACCATGTCCAAAACAAGCAAACAAACAAAAAAACCTCAGTCAGCACTCTGAGTTTTTATCACCTTTATCAGGAAGTGTGCAGTATATTTCATCGTCAGTCCTCTGGAATTGTGATAGGTCATGGTGTTGATCAAAATGCACACACTTTTTTGTATAAACATTATGTACATGATGGATGATGGCTGTTGATTGAGATATTCAAGGGATACTGCTTGTTTTCACCCAGCCCATCAGGGCTTAGCTGGAGTAAGTAGCACATGAAGGTCATTGAAAGAAAGAGGGGAGCCTTAGAAAGAAAGAATTATTTTAAAGATTTACAAGATTGGAGAAAGATTTGATCATTTAAAAAGCTCTTTTTCCCCTCTCTTGTATAGCAAACAAGAGTTCTTCTCAACCACAATGTCATCTTGCTTCCATACTGTCACCTGTACTCTGAGTTGTGCAGATGGTGATCTCTGACTGGGCTGCTTCCGAAACTGCATTACTGGAGTTTCACAACTGCAACCCAGAATGTACTGGTGTGTGGGTACTGAGGCATCTGCTGTAGGCCAAGAGCACATCATGGACCAAGGCCAAGATGGTAAGTCCTTTTGGTTTAGAACAATACAAGACCAGACTTACCTGTAAAGTCAAAGGTCTGAATGATATAAAATAATGACTCATATTTATAATTTGTTTAACATTTTTAAAGTGGGTTTCTTCCTAACTACCTTGTGAGACAGCTAGGTTAAGTATCATTATGTCACCATTTTGCAAATGAGGAAATTGAGATACAAGTTCAGTAGGTTGTTACTTGTTCAGCATCCTGTGTCCAGTAAATATAGGAGCCAGGATTTAAACTCAAGTTTCTTATTCCAAGACGAATGTTTTATATTATGCCATGGTTTGGGGTTTTTTTCTTCAAATCAGTGGAAGTGAGATTGAATATTATTTTTCATCACAAAAGTATGCTTTAGTAAGATTCATGCTAACAATATAGGAATATATCACCTAATTTTCTAATGTCAGCTCTTCCTTGAACATAAATTACAAAAAATGGAAAACCTGCTCTGCAGTGAATTATCCAAAAGTTTTAGATATACATCTTTTAAAAAGTTTGCTTATTGTAAATCTCTTTCTTTATTAGTATTAGTCAATGTGGTATTGGAACAGAATGAAACAGAAAAATACAAAATTTTATATTTAGTACTTTTGACACTTTTAAGTAAGCTTTCACAGATCTCATTTTTCTTTCCCATGCAATGACCCTTTGATGTAGAGAGGAGAAAGTATTACTATCCCAATTTGACAGTTAACTAGCTTACCAGTCAATTAATTAATTGGTCGGCACTGTTGGCCCAGAAGGAAGAGAGGATTTCAGCACTTAAGTTGCTATTCTAGTGGGGAACCAAGTGCTAAAAAAAAAAAATTTCCTCAGACTTAAGGAATTGCACATAAATGTGGCTACAGAAGAGTAAACATTTTCCATTACCACTACCCCTCCTCACCCTCCACCCATGCCATGCAGAAGGATAATGGCAGGGACAGACATATTATTGAAAATTATCTCATTTCTGTTTATTACTAAAGTGTTATGTCTGTGATATGGTTGTAGCAGGGTGTTGTCTTTCACATAATTTTTTGCTACTGGCCTATTATCCATAGGTTTTGATGTTTTCCAAAAGTAGTGAAGGAATGAACATGACCAAAAACTCAAAGAGCAATGGAAAGATTATTTAAATAGACTATAAAAATTATGTATTATAACATACTGATAATTACTAATGATATTATATATTATATTGTTTTGATATTATAGAATGGAAAGATGGTTTAAATAGACTGTGGAATATTGAGTTATTCTTGAGGGCTAGAATAAAAGACATTTTTGAAGAAATGTATACCTGGAAAGGCAGCACAGGATAATGAATAGAGAACTAGCTTTCAGAGTCAGGAAGACCCGAGTTCAAGTCTGTCCTCTGACACATATTGACTGTGTGACCCTGGGCAAGTCACTTGCCCTTTCAGTGACTCAGACAACTGGACTGAATTATAGAACAGTTGCTGATCTGCATTTGAAGAAGGAACTTCCATAACATGGCATTCCCTTCATTGATGTAATCATAGGTCCAGACCTGTTGGTCTTCTTCCCCAAAAAGGAAAGGCCAATCACATGTTGAGAATGAGAGATTCAGGATGGATAGCCTGAATGCTATTTTACTATGTCAGAAATAGCAAAAGAATGAAAAGAAAACTTCCATCCTGTTGGATGAATCTTTCATGAAGGGTTTTTGGAAAGACATGGTCAAAAATTACATGAGATAAGAATGTGTGGAGGAGTTGAATGAATGAAGAACTTATTAAGTGCTTATTGTATGCAAAGCACAGTGCTAATATGCAAATAGAAAATAGAATACAAATAGAAAAGGAAGATAGTCCCTGCTCCCAAGAAGCTTACATTTTATTGGGGGAGACAACACCTACAAGTCAGATAGAAAGGTCCCATGGTCCTTAGGGCCTCTATAGTGTCATTTCTTCTAGTAAAATTGTATCATTTTCTGTTGTTGAACCATTTGCTAGTGCCAAGGACATTGGAGAAAAGAACTGTCTTTTCTGAGTCATCAGTAGATGTAGTTTTAGCACCTTCAGGAACCTTTGCCAGACTGTATCTCCAGGGGAGCTTATTTCTCAGGGTGATGGTTTGGACACTGAGTGGGTAGCATTTTTATTCCAAAGGTTCTTGGGTTCAAGGTCCTGGACTGTCTCCATCAGGGCCTAAGGGGAGGTGATGGTGGTAGTGGTACTGGTGGTGGTGGTGGCAGTGGCAGTGGCCTGATGTGTCTAGTTCACTCTGATTCCTGTGTCTCCTTCAGGGTGCCCTGCTATTTCAGTTAGTTTGGCTCGTCTGTCCTAAAAGTCCCACTTGGTTGGCAGTTGGTGGGAATGACTGACCTCTTCTCTATGGGAACCATCTCCCCAAGTGATGGCTATGAGGGTTGGGTGGAAAGCAGGACTAGTGGTCTGAGGGGTCCAGGGCTGGTCCCTACTTTCCTGTTGGTGGCAGTTGTTGGGAGTAATGAGAAGGGGGGGCCCTTTCTCCACAATGATTTCTCCCCTCAGTGATAGCTTTGTGGGCTGAGTTAGAAGCAGGACTGCTGGTTTATGTCACACTGACATTACCAGAGCTGTTGGGTTCAGAATCCTGGGAGATGGTGGTGAAGGTGGTGGTGGTATCTGGGATTTGACTTCCCTGGCACATGCTGCTTTCTGTCTCCCTCTCAGGGTACCCTACTGCTTCAGCTAGGTTGGCTCGCAATGTGCATCAGTGACAAGAGTACTTAGCCATAGGAATTCCTTCAAGTAAGGCGATAGATTTATACAGACTTAGCCACATGCATTCTAATTCATCGAAATCAATAGTGTACATTTGCACCCTTCCCTACTCTAATGACCATTAATGTTCACAGTGAGGAATGCAATTGGTGACTATGAAAGTTATAGTCCTGAGAAGAATCTATATATGGATTAGGAGAATCTGATTCAGTTTTTTTAGTTAATAAAAGGTAACATGCATTAGAATTTAAAAAAACAGCTTTAAAACATGTTTGACTTTAATTAATTTTGAAATTATGGTACCTATTTTTCTTGCTATTTGTTTCTCCACATATTAACCTGCATTAAATCATAAGCTTGTGCATAAACGACTTCATGTTTGTATGGCATTTTCAACTTTCTCAAAGAATTCTGGTAGAGGTATGGTAAAAGCACTAGAACAAAGCTGAAAATTTTTGGAGAAAATAACAAAAATTGAGCTGGTTTTCATCACCATAAATACATGACCCAGTGACATTTCACAGATTACTGGAGCTTAGCACCTCATCTACCAGACCCTTATTGACTCCTTGTCCCATTTCCTAGACACAACTAAAACAACCAAACAACAACAAATCATGTTTCCTAGAGACAGTTCTAAACTTTTTCCTGTCTTCAAGCCTTAAGCACACCCTTCTATCCCCCCATAGCTGTATTTAAAGCTGATGACTTGGCCCCCTATTTCACTGGGAAAATGGAGGCTGTTGGAAAGGAGCTTCTTTAATTCTGTTCTGCCAAGTGTCTTGTCCGTGTCCAAACACAGCCTTCATTACTGTTCACCTGGCTTATTGCAATAGCATCCTAGTAGGATGCTTCCACTGTCTTGTCCCTTTCAATCATCCTTCACAGAATTCTGAGCCCCAGAACACTATATATAAATCTCCTTAGTAAAATCATGGAAATTCAGGAGATTGGTTTAACCATCCAACCTGGAAAAATAGTGTGTAAAAAAATGCATGTTGCCCAGATAAATGTGCCAGGTCCAGAACTGAATAGGAGCTCAGATTGGATCACATTTGGAAAATTCTATGATGCTCTCATTGCTTTGAAAACCATTTTTTCAACACTGATATTATTCCAATAATTTGTCAAGTCATAAATGCTTTTTGAAGAATCAAAGTTACAGGTGAGAAAACCATGAGTATGGTGGTGCATGTAAGTAGATTGTGGCATGTTAGCAGTGATGATTTACACATAAGAAGCAGCATAAAAATGACCTCAAGATTAAATCTTCCTGATTATGCCCAAAGGGCTATAAAATGGTGCATATCCTTTGACCTGGCAATACCACTTCTAGGGGTGTATCCCAAAGAGATCATAAAAACAGGAAAAGTACCCACATGTAAAAAAAAATATTTATAGCAGCTCTTTTTGTGGTGGCAAAGAATTGGAAATTGAGGGGATGCCCATCAATTGGGGAATGGCCAAACAAGTTGTGGTATATGAATGTAATGGCATACAATTGTGCTATAAGAAATGATGAGCAGGCAGATTTCAAAAAAATCTGGAGAGACTTATATAAACTGATGCAGAGTGAAATGAGCAGAACCAGGAGAACATTATACACAGTAACAGCCACACTGTGCAATGACTGACTTTGATAGACTTGGATCTTCTCAGAAATGCAAGGATCTAAGACAACTCCAAAAAACTCATGATGGAAAATGCTGTCCACATCCAGAGAAAGAATTATGCAGTCTGAAGGCAGATGGAAGCGTACTATTTGCTCTCCTTTTCTTTTGTTGTTTTATTTCTTCTTTCTCGTGGTTCCTCCTAGTAGTTCTAATTCTGCTTTACATCATGACTAATGGGAAAATATGCTTAATATTAATGTATAAGTAGAGCCTATATCAGATTACATGCCATCTTGGGAAGAGGAGAGAAGGAGGAGAGGGAGAAAATTTAAAACTCAAAATCTTATGGAAGTGAATGTTGAAAACTAAAAATAAATTAAACATTAAAAAAAAAAAAGAATAAATCTTCCTGGAAAAGGAGGTGAGCCATTCATATAGATAGAATCTCTGGTTCATTTGGGGACTGTGGGAACTGTAAGGATTTCTGCAAAGATATGGATATAGCATGTCCTACTAAATAAACTAGAAGGCCACAGGTTCCCCACCCCTGATCCAATCTAATCCCTTATGTCACAGATGAAGAAACGAAAGGCTGAGAGTCTATGGGATTTACCCTAAGTCCCAAGTCTAGCTGATGGGAGGGCTGGGCCTAGGACTTGCATCTTCTGGTTACATGTTATTTTTCCTCCTCATTATAACATAAGGCATATAACTTATCTGCCTCAATCTCTGTGATGGATCAAGCTAAATGTTTCTCCAGTTTGAGTCACTTGGATAATTGTCTCAATTCTTTACTTGACTTTGTGTGGGTAATCACAGATATCCTGACTCTCTGAGAAAGTTGTAATAATCTGTCCTGGTTGGAGGGAGTTCTGGCTCCACAGAAATAATAAACCCATCTAAGAATTGATAGGCTTGTAAGTCCTAAACCCCCACCAAACTTTAAACTACAGGAGGGGAAGACCTGAATCGTATTTCCCTCAGGACCTATCACAGTGGTTTGTGCGTAGTTCATTTTTTGCTAAATTTAATTAAAAACTAAGTCTATCTTAAGACCAAACCCACAACCTCACCCTAATTAGCATCATCTACTAGATAAATCAGCTAATGTGTATACATGCCATAGGAAAGAAAAACATTTCTTGGGCTTTTATGAATTGTATTTGAAAATGAGAACCCTTTGAAAGTAGGGTGTGTGTTAGATGAAACATATTATTATAAATGTGAAATTAGGGTAAATGCAGTGTTGATAATGGGACTAAGAAATCCTCTTAGACAAACATATTATTAGCAGAACTGAGCATTCTTGATGGAGTGGAACACCAATGAACTTTAGAAAAACCTGTCTCTCTGGCTGTGATTACCCACACAAAGTCAAGTAAAGAATTGAGACAATTATCCAAGTGACTCAAACTGGAGAAACATTTAGCTTGATCCATCACAGAGATTGAGGCAGATAAGTTATATGCCTTATGTTATAATGAGGAGGAAAAATAACATGTAACCAGAAGATGCAAGTCCTAGGCCCAGCCCTCTCATCAGCTAGACTTGGGACTTTGGGCAAATCCCGTAGACTCTCAGCCCTTCGTTTCTTCATCTGTGACATAAGGGATTAGACTGGATCAGGGGTGGGGAACCTGTGGCCTTCTAGATCCCTAAATAAGGCCTTTTGACTTTGGCCTCTAGGCCACAGGTTCCCCACCCCTAGACTGGATGATACGAGTCACCTTTGATTCTGAAATTCTTCAGCTCTCTAAACTCACCTGCTTTTACCACCTAACAGCCTGCATGACTATGGACGTGTCATAGGACTTCTCTTACTTACCTTAAAGTAATAAACTTATGATCCTCTTATTTCTTAGTGTGACTATATTATAAGAATAATTACATCTTTATTAATAGCATTTTCAATTTGAAAGTAATTTTATGCTTATTGTTAACATTTTTGCTGATGTTGGGTTGATTACTTGAGTTTTTCTCAGCTTCAGAAATTAAATGCCTCCCACGTGGAAAAGCAGCGTGTAAGAACTCTGTATCATACTCTGAAGCATTATTATTTTTTAAGATGATGTTTCTTTTATTTGGTGTAATAGCCTGTACACTTGTCTCTCTGCCTCGTCTCTTCCCACTCTAGGCCATTCGCCACTCAGCTGTCAAAGCACACATCTGACCATGTCACTTCCACCGTTCAGCCAACTCCGGTGGCTCCCTGCCTCCTACAGGCTCAAATATAAAATCCTCTGTTTGGCATTCAAAGCCCTTCACAGCATGGTCCCTTTCTACTCTTCCTGTCTTTTTACCTCTCAGTCCCTGCTACAGATTCTGTAACCTAGGGTTACTGGCCTCCTTGCAATGCTTCATATTGGACAAATTATTTGCAGACTCTAGGCATTTCCCAGGCTGCTCCCCCTCACCCTGAATATTTTTTTCTTTTTTTAAAATGCTTTTTTGTTTTTTCCAGTTACACATAAAGACAAATTTTAACATTCATTTAAAAAAAATTAAGTTCCAGATTTTCTCCTTCTGCCCTCACCTTTCCCATCCCTAGGATGGTCAGCAGTTTGATATAGGTTATATATGTGCAGTCCTGTAAAACTTATTCTGCAGTCTTTTTCTTTCTCATCTCTGCCTTCTAGCTTCCTTTAAGTCCTAGCTAAAATCTCACCTTCTACAAGAGATCTTTCCTGATGTCCCTTCATTCTAAAGCTTTCTCTGTTTTATGGAGAGCTCACACAAGGCAAGTGTTCCCATGGTGGTTAGAAGAAGTGATGCAAGGCCATTCTCATGGTCTCTCTGGAGAACTTTGGAATTGATTGTGTGACATGGGAGGCACTGGCATAGGACTGCCCAGCATGGTGTGCCTTCATCAGAAAAGGTGCTGTATGAGCAAAGCAGAATTGAAGTAGCTCAAAAGAAATTCGAGATGCATGAATTTAGAGAATCCAACCCAAATGTTTGCAAGGACTGTTTGTGCCCAACTTGTGGTAGAACATTCTGAGCTTGTATTGGTCTGATCGGCCACAGTCAGACCCACTGAAACTTGACTCTAAAATAATGATGTCATTTTGGTCCTCTTTGAGCACTAAGGACAACAACAACTCTGTTGGTTATCTCCAATTTTTCCTGGACATATCCCTTTTGTACATAATTGTTTGCATGTTGTGTCCTTCCTTAGACTGTGAGTGCCTTAAGGAGGGACTATCTTTTGTCATTTTTTATGTGCCTACAGCTTAGCACAGTTCCTGGTAAGTGCTTAATAAAATACTTCTATAATTATGTGTGGCACTTGTAACTTTTCCCAAAAGTTCACATTTATAACAGCTAGGAAGAAATTATGTCTATACTTCTGGCTTGTTGTTTTAAATACAAAACTTCATGGTAATTCAGATATGAAGTTAAAAAGTTTAAATACAAAAAAATCAAGAAATGGGAATTCTTTTATTAGTATTTTATTAGCATGTGTTGTTGTTTGTAAGTGACCTTTGGAGTCGTTATGTAACCTATTACAAGTTGAATCTGTGCTAAATGGATGAACATTGCTTTGCGAACACTGGCTTTAATATTTCATTTCTTTTATGGGTTTTAAATTTGTATCCATAGTGGCCCCACAGCCTGGTTTTATACTTTCCCTGAGTTAACATTCAGTTGTTTGTGAATTATGGGGAGGGTGAAAAAAAGTATATGATTTTTTTTTGCTTTTTTTTATTCTTATACAAATGAGAAAGTATTCTCTCCCTTTCTCAACTCTGTTGCTTGTTGAAACAACTCTCATCATTCTAGTCACACCAGTTTGCAACTGTAGTTGGCCTCAGGTCTTCCCTCTACCTCCCCCCATATCATATCAAATGCCAGGTCTTGGCACTTCAACCTCCACAACACCTGTCGCTTCTGTCCCCTTCTCTCTCCTCACATACCCTCTCCCCCCCCATTAGCTTCCTTATTAGTCAGCCTGCTTCCACGTTTCTCTTTCTCCACGTCTCCTCTGCTATCGCAGGAGCTTAGTGGGCTCCTGGAGCTGTCCTTCCTGATCCCCACTCCCCACTCCCCCGAGTCCTTTCTTGGACTATAAAAGGATTGGGGGTGGGGTGATGGTTAAGATGTCCCAAAGATGTCAGGCTTTTTCTGAACTCTTGCTGTCTGCTAAAGAGGAGTTGCTGAGTACTCCCTACTCCAGCCTTCATCTCTCTTGTTGTGCAGTCATTTTTCAGCCATGTTTGACTCTTTGTGACCCCATTTGGGGCTTTCTTGGCAAAGATATTAGAGTGGTTTGCCATTTCCTTCTTTAGCTTATTTTACAGATGAGGAAACTGAGGCACACAGGGTTAAGTGACTTGCTCAGGGTCATATAGCTAGTAAGTGTCTGAGGCCGGGTTTGAACACAGGAAGATGAGTCTATCTGATTCCAGGCCCAGCACTCTATCCACCAGGCCACCTAGCTGCCCCTCATCTTCCTTGCTAAGAAGTAAAATTTTTTTATGCATATACATGATTAGTATTTAATATTAACTATTTGAGATGTTTCAGGCATCACTGAGGGCTTCCATTGAACCATATCCACAATAACCACCATAGAAGTTACTGTAAGTGTCCAAACAGGTGAGAACTCCCAAGAGCTCAGTCTCTATGTCCACAATACACTTTCCCTAGTTAGCCATCATAAATGAATCCCTTCCCCAAAAGGATCTTCCACCAGCTTCCACTTCAGCAATATCCTCTTTCCCTTGGTTTGTCTCCAAAAGAAAACTGGTGTGAAAATACACTAAACCAACCCCATTTTAGAAATACTTAGAAATAAATATTTCTCCAGTCTGAAATCCTTCCCAGACTAAACTGAAGAAAATATTATCAGTTATTGTTATATTGCTCTGCTTAGCTTCTTTTTATTTTATTCTGAACTTAAGTACCAAAAAAGAAACAAAAAAAATTCCCATATGTAAAGTAGAAGAGAAAAAGATATGAAATAGTGAATATGTATGGAATACATACCTATTACTTTTTTTAAAAGAAAGTATGTAATAATTCAGCAGGTTACTCTCAAAACTGTCCTGCTTGGCTAGTTTCCTATGTGCATTTTTTTTAAATAGAATTTTTATTCTGGACTATACATCAAATCCCCTATAAAAAAAAAACCCTGAGCATTTCCATATCTAAAATATAGCACAAAGATGATTGGAAGATAAGTTACATCTGAACTTTTAACTAAGCTCTGTAACTGTTTTCTGTCTCACTGTGGATTTTTATCTGTTGTTTGAGAATGTTGTGAATCATAACTCTGACATGGCTCATGTTAGAAAGATTTTCAAAGGTGAAGGGTACTTCTGTCCAATTTTGAACCTAAGGAAAAAATGTTTAGACTTAATTTAATCTAATAAAAATTATTTCTAGAAGGCCTCACTTAGTATAGAATTTTATTCCACCCTGGGGTACTCATAAAGACATTGAAGAACCCTTGATATAACAATAACCCATTGCTATCATATGTGTTTTAGTACTATTTCTGCCCCCTCTCCCTTCTAAACCACAGTGACTTAGGCAATGATCTCTAATCTCCAAAGGATCTAAGAGTTTTAAATTACTCTAGGCTCTGGGGAAACCTCACCTTCATCTAGGGGAACTTATTTAAGCAGTTCTTCAAGTCTTGGCACAAAGACTTGTGTGGCCTTGTACCACTGGGTGGTGTTGGGGCTTTCAGAGATGCCCTCACCTTTGGTGGGGCAGAAGAACCCTTGCTACTGGCCCTAGATTTCTCTATACATTTTCACTTAACACCCCCATAGATTGATTATTAATCATCTTATCTACCCCATGGTTTAAAAGCCATACCCAGTATTCCTTCCATGGAGTAGCTGATTGGTTTAAGATTGGAAAAGGAGTACAGGAAGGCTGTATGTTGTCACCTTTTTAATTTAACTTATATGCAGAGTATATCATGGAAATGCCCCACTGGATGAAACAAAAACCAAAATTAAAGTTGCCAGGAGAAATATTAACGATCTCAGATATGCAGACAATACCACTCTGATGGTAGAAAGTAAAGAGGAATTAAGCAGGCTGGTCACAAATACAACCCACCAAATCTGTCTTTTAAAAGTTTCACACACATAAACTCCTTCAACTTTATGGGGCCTGGTATGCAGAATTCCCCGTTTTATGCCCCCTCAAAAGGGATAAAAATGATGCCTTTGAAGGGGCCTCCAATTGATTTTACTGATTTTGTAAGAGCAAATAATTTTGCTCATTAACTCTCCCAGTCAATGAAATTCCACGATTTATGAATAATCTAAATCTTCCCTATTAGAACAGACCTTTACTAGCCATTGTTTTAAATTTTCTATGACCATTTAAATTTCTGTTGCAGCTGCTCAAGGACCTTCATTTAAAAGCCCATCCATTCTACCATTTGTTAAAAGCCATCCCCACTCCCCCATTCCCACACCACTCCCGCACCCCCGCAATTGATGAGGAAGGGAGAGGGGCAGGTAGATCAGCTGGAGGCTTTTTTATCACTTGCTGTGAGTTTCATGTTTTATAACTCTGTTCAATAGGGTTTGAGGAGCATTCTTTGGAGCAACCTCTTGATGAGAAAGCATACCTTTCTCCTGTAGTTGATTAGTCCCTGTCTGCATTAACGCTGACCTCTTCTCCCATTAGGCTGTCCTCTGACTTCAGTATACTTTTTTTAAAAAAAATTAAGAGCTAATTTACTTCTACCTCTTAATTTTTTAATCTGTAAAGACAACTTGTGTTCTTTCTCCTTGCTTGGGGCAGTACAGGTTTTCCAGTGATGAAAGTAGGGGCCTAGCAGTGCTTCTAGCATTCTGCTTCCTCTGATAACATGTCCTAATAATCTTACTTAGGTTATTCAGAAGATTTAGGTTCAATAGGACCTTCCCCCTCTATGGAAAAGGAAGTTCTCCATATTCTGCAAACAAGACTTGTCATTTTTGTCACTTGTCACTTTCAAAGCAGCCCATCATCCCAGTCAACCTTCTTTCTGCAATACCTTTCCCCCACTTAAAAAGAGAATTTAACCTTGAGGTCATTACAAAATGAAAACCAAATTTAAAAAAAAAAAAAGAAACATGTTGCTACTTATAAATTCAAAAAGAATGGGTTAAACCTAAATTTGGCTTGATCCAGTGGGCTCAAGGCTGGGTTTTTTTTTTCAAATTCACTAAGTTCTTGTGAATCATGAATCCAATTAAAAACTAGTTTAACAATGAAACACTAACAACACAAAAACAGGAATAAAAAAGGATACAAAATACAACTCTCCTGTCACCAAGTCTGGAAGTGTGGGAAGTGATTTGCTGGCTGTTAAAGTTCTGGAAATGACTTTATCCTGTCTTCCCTGCCCTGAGGCTAATCCTCTTAGCATTCAAGCCACCAGGTTTGTAAAACACCTAGTTGACCTAATCTTAGGGGCAAACAGAACAGTTGCAATTGCTCCAGGAGTCAAGCCGAGCCCCTACCACATTTATACAGCTGCCTATACCATCTTCCTAAAGTATTGGTCTGACCATGGCACTCCCTTATATAATATTCAGTGGCTTCCTATTGCCCATAGGATAAAATGCAAATTCCTCAAATTGACATTTAAAGTGCTTCAGAATTTGACTCCACAGTATTTTTTTTAGACTTAATTTAATTGTTCTCCTTCACACACACTGTGTTCCATCCAAACTGGCCAAGTGCTTTTCTTGACATGGGTTATCTTCCTTTGCCTGGCAGGCACTCCTTCCTCACTTCTGCCTCTTAGAATCCTTAGCTTCCTATTTGCAAGTTTCAATTTAAGCAACTTCTCTTACAGAAAGCCTTTACTGATCTGCTTAGTTTGTGTTTTCTTCTCCCTCAAAATATCTTGTATCTTGTCCTTTCCTTTCTCCTTCTCCTTCTACCAAGAACTTAAACTCCTAGACACCAGGTACTTCCCTTTTTCTCTTTTATCCCTATCTTTTAGCCAGAACATACAAAGGCATTAATAAGCATTTATTAAATTCTAGGACCATACCAGCACTGTGTAGAGTGAGAGAAACAATGTAGAGTGAAACAACAACAACAACAACAAACAGATGAAAAGCTGATTATGACCATAAAAGAGAAAAATGAATGGATAAAGAATGCTGAGGGAGATTTGGAGGGTTCACTGGAAAGTTATGGCTTTTTATGGATTGAAATGATTTTTTAAAATGTAAGTGGCTTCGAAGCTTTTGATTGTATTAATGGTTAATTTTAAGCTTATTACATTATAAGCAATTAAAGGGAATGAATGAGCTTAAATGGAAAGAACATTTGCCAGAAATTGAAATAAGTAGTATCTTCTAGAGAGTTGCAAATATAGATTAAAAAACAATAACAACAAACAATGCTTTTCCTGAACCTCCACTAAGAAATTATCCACTAAACATTCCTCATTATTTTCTTCTTTTGCCATATGAAAAAAAAAAGATTAGAAGTCTCACTTTTTCTTCTTTTTACAGTCATTTGGTTGAAAGTGCTCACAGAAAAATCATGAGATATCTTTTTTAAAAAGTTCAATTCCATATTTATTTTAGGCAAGTCATGGAAAAACAGTGAAGGACGGCAGTGATTCAGGTTTGGGAGAGCAAAGGAAATCCTGATAAATTTAGCCCAAGTATTCTTGGTATGTTCATAGTGTCTGTTGAAATCATCAGAATAGCACTTTTAAAAAAAATGCAGCTAAGTAGCCCAAGTTCTGTATTAAAACTTTGAAGAAGCTTGTTTTGCTTAAGGAGAGAACTTCAACTTCAGGTATGGGGGCTGTGCATTTGAAAAACAACAAAACTGGGTTTGGCTCAGCTTGGAATCTGTTCTCAACCACACACTACTTTGCCTCTGAAGAGCAAAAGTCACTGGGAATGCTGATAATCACCCAAGAACCAGTTTTTCTGGAGTATCAGAAATGTCAAGGGAGCTTTAGAGCAAACTTTCACTTCTGTGTTAGAACACATCTTGCACTAATGGATAGGCTCCATTTTAATATTTTAGAAGCAACGTTATCATTCAGTCACCTCAAACTCCATGTATTTAATGTGTCGTGTTAGAGCTGAGGAGTGGGGTAGGGGCTACAAGTGGTCTCAGCAGGATTAATTCTTTTTTTTAAACAGTCTTCTTGAAGATTTTGTGGGCAAATACTTGGCTTTTTTTTCTATTTTATTTGATTTTTCAATTAACAAGCATTTATTTTTTTCTCTCCTACCACCCCCAATTTAAAATTAAAAAAAAAAAAGAATAATGGAGGCTTTGTAACAAATGTGAATAGTCAAACAAAACAAATTCCTATATTGTCTCTGTGTATATGTGTGTGTGTATGTGTGTAGACATTCTATACCTTGACTCCCAAGTTATCATGGGTCCTTTGGAATCATGGTTGTTCATTGTACTGATCAGAATTCTTAAGCCTTTCAAAGTTATTTTTCCTTAGAAAGTTGTTATAAACATTGTACTACTGGTTCTTTTCAGTTCACTCAGTATCATTTGTCTTTCCAGGTTTTCCTTGAACTCATCTATCCTTTTAGTTGTTTCAAACAACACAATAGTATTCCAATACTTTCTTGTTCAGCCATTCTGCAATTGATGGGTACCCTGTTTCCAGTTTTTTTTGCTATAAAAAGAACTACTGTAAATATTTTTGTAAATATGGATTGCTCCCTCTTTCTTTAATCTACTTGAGACATAAGCCATTGGCAAATACTTTGTATAGAACTGAGCTGAATTAAATTTTTGCTTCTCTCCTGTGTTTCTCTGTCTTCCTGTTACTAGACACCCTTTTGAGATGTTTTTTAATCTCATCTAAGGATCTAGAGGGAAAGGAATGATGAATATATTCTTATTTAATCAGTGCTAACTTGTTATTTTAGGTTAAGTTTTATGCCTCTTGTTCCAAGCCCTTAATTCTCTTCCTAGATTTTTTCCCCATAGTTCTCATTCTCCCTCTTCCACACACACACACACACACACACACACACACCACACACACACACACACACACACTTTTTTTTTACTCTACCACTTTTTTTAAAAAATTAGCTCCTTTTAAAGTTCTTTCTTTATCTCTTGCAAGAATTCTGGTTGGACTTGTGCCCAGGATGTTTTTCTTTGATGCTTTACTCATAGATGTTTTTGAGTCATTCTCTTCTTTCGAGTTTGTGTCTTGAGCTTCCCTGTCACAAAAATAGCCCTTATGGTAGGATTCTTTTTTTTTTCATTTCCTCATTCTTCCCACCTTCTTGATTTTGGAGTTTATGTTAGGGCTGGGCTCTGCTTACTTCTTGAGAGAATGCCTGGACTGAGCTTCTGCTCTTAATTTTTTAAATGTTCTTTCAACCTTCCCCTAAGGGCCTAGATAGCTGACTTAAACACTTCAATGCAGCCATCATCTTATCAGTTGGGTATTCAGTTTATATTCTATCTATATCTTCTCATCACTGAAAGCCTTCTTTTAATAAGTCTTTTAATATTATATTGTTGCCAATGTAGTGTATTGAAACATTGTCATTTCTTGGTCTTGCTACCTGACTAGTCTGTGATGCTTTGGTGAACATACATTTCCCAGATGACAACTTTTAAACCATCATAATCATTGGTTATAAATTATAACTTACTGTCTACCATGCAGTTCTCCATTACCCTTTGGGTTATCTTCATTTTGTATTATTTATAAAGATGTTGTGTTCTGTGCTTCACAGATGTATAGCATCCCCAGAAGAATACTATTATTTAAGATGAGTTTCTGTTTCAGGGAGTAGCTTGATATTGATGAAAGAACAGGGCAGTTTTCCCTCACAAAATCCAGCCTAACCATTTCTTTCTTTTCTTTTCTGGTCCTAGGTCATTGCCTAGTTGCAGTGCCTAATAGATATAGATGGAGACATATAGTTGTGTAAATGTACAACACATATGCACATGTGTGTCTGTGTACATGCACATATGTGTATCTATTCACGTATGTAACATATATACATGTATTGTGTGTATTTCTATGTGTACATATGCATAGATATAAACATATATACATATACATACATATATATACACATCCTACATGTCATAGTGTAGACAATAAGCATTTTTTTTTCAGCCAAAGACAAGGTTTATTAGAACATTGGTCAGAGGTGGGTGATATTTAAAGACTCTTAAGGAATCTAAGCATTTGTATTGCTAATGCAAGTGTGCCAGATCTTAAGAATCTGAGCCCTTGGCTAGATTATAAGAATCTGATCACCTTAATGGAGGCCAGATTGACCTCATATACAGAAAGACTATGGCAGGGATCTAGGTGTGGCCAAGTAGTCTGGGGTGACTGGAGGAGAGGTCTAAGGAGGATCTGGATGGGAGTGACCAATCAGCTGGGGCGACTGTAAAGTAACACCAGGGACCTGGACCACATGGCCAAGGGAGAATGGAGCCTAGATAGGTGGGAAGTGGCCAGTGTCCATGGGGAAGTATGACAATGGAGGGCAAGGCTAGGTTAAGGGTAACTGAGAATTGGGCCATAGTGAAAGGCCAGTAGATAGGATTATAGCCTCAGGCGAATGCCAGAGATTTGGCCATGTGGGAAAATCCAGGGCTTTTCCTTTTTGGAGTCCAGATTCCAAAGACATGGTATTTTCCTTTTAGGGGTTCAGATCCCATCCCCATTATTCCCCCCTCAAATAATGAGACCCAAATTATTTTGAGATAAGGAGAGATGCTCTTGGCTTCTGAAACTGCTTCCTGCTGGCAAGGGGTGTAGAGCTGTCCCTGCCTCGAAGGGGTCCCAAAGAGGAGGTTGACTGGAATGGAGCACAGGCTGCATCCATGGGACTGATGGGGAGACATTGTCTGGTACCTGCTGTTTGCTACCAACTATAGGTGAATGGCCTATAGTCTAGAAGACACAAATCTGACAGAAAAGACTGCAGGGCCTAGATACAGGGAGAAGTAAAAGTGTAAGAGCCCCATTTAAATCATTTACATTTGACCTGCAGGATTATCTGGTCTAGTTACTTTTTCAAAAGTTTAAGTGACACTTTTGCTGGTAGAAGTTTTCCACCCTTTTGCCAAGAGACTTGACTTTCACTTCAATTGTTATTGAAATTTTCTTCCCCAAACCAAACTGAAGATGTTTCTGATTTAATTTCAGTTGTTTGGGAGTATTGAATGACACATTCAGATCAAAACAGTAAGATCTCACACATTTGCATTGTGCTTTTATCTTTTGCTCTCTATTTGCTCTATAGACTATAGAAATTTGCTATAAAAGGATAAAGCAAGGACAAGATTTAGGGCCCAAATAAGACAGGATAAAACATCATTAGTTCTGTGTGGATTCAGATAATTCACAGTTTTCCAGCCGTGCAGTATGAAATCCACCTCAAAGCCAGACTCGGTAATAGCCAGGTGGGTAACATTGCTTTTCAAAGGAACATAATGGGGGAACTGAGCCAGGAGGATCCCATCTTAGACTGAGGCTAAAATTGTCCTCTCAGCTTTTCCTGATGTAGACTTCCCACCAGTATCACATTCTCTCTGAGTAGCTTGTGACATTTGTCTCAGAGATGGAAGATTATTGATTACTGATGGATTATTTTGATCCATCAGACAATTAAAATTGAAATCATTTACAGTCCCATGAGCTTTTACCTCAAACAGCAAGTTTCACTAATCACAGCTTGGGAAAAACTTTTCTAGGATTTACATCTCAAATTTAAATTTGTCTTGGTGTAAAAAACTAATCGTCAGAGATTATTTCTATATACTTGCAAATTCTCAGCAAGCCATAACCCAAACAAGCTTTTTGGCAAGTTTACACATTAAAACAAGAACCAACAATAGCCAAATTGTTTTAGCTAGAGCCAAATTATGAAAAGTTGCTTGAGATAACTGTTAAAAAAGTTTACCAATTTGAAACTTGAAACAAGCCCATTACCAGTCAGGTGACTTCAGTCTTATTAAATGCATTTCCAAATTACTTTACACAGAGAATCAACATCTCATCATTCATTAACAGTTAAAATTACAACTTTAAAAGAATGGGCTTACCCAAGTTTGGAGGCTAGCTCCTTTCCCTGACCCATCTCCCTTCTCTCTCTCCCCATGGCTGCTGGGGGTTGAGGTGGGGTTAGCAGGAGTTCGCAGGATGTGCTAAACCTGGGTGATGCTTCCAGGCAAAGGTTGCCCTATGGCCCAAGGTCATTGCCAGTGGGGCTCATGCTGTAGCTGCTGCCCCTCCCTCCTCCTTCCTTTTGCCAGATGGGGGAGGGCAAATTCAAAGGTGAGGGGGGAAGGGTGAAACTCTCTTCTCCTCTGAGAGGTGTTAACAAAAATACCCTCTTGACTCAAAGGAAAAGAGTGGGAGAAGGGAGTGACCAGGGTTGTAAGGAAGTGCTTCAAACTCCTTAATGATTGATCACAAAACCTCCAGAATCTGCTAAGATGTTTTTAGCTGTTCTAACTTTTCCCTGTAGGGGGAAGGAGGATCCAGGGGTGTAGAGGGAAGGGAGTAAGCAAGCCCCAGGGAACCAAAAAGCACCTGCAGTTTTCCCAATGGCCTAGCACCTAGAAAATTGACCAATTAGGTATATGCTTCCGGTTAGGGCATCCGTCCTTGTCCTCTATGCCATAGAAGGTGTACCCAGGGCCATGACCTTGAACCAAACCAGTGGATCGAGAGCCTGAGAGTGTCAGGCCAACTGTGAGATTGCCTCTTAACTGTCTGCCCAAAAAACATCTCTAAGCCTTCCTAGGTACTTGGAGAGTGACCTCAACTGCAGGGCAAGAAAGAGGGGAGGAGGCTTATATACCTTCTAGTCTTGGCTGGAGAAGAGCTTGGGGTTAGGCAGCTTCCCTGTAAAGGCCACCAAAATGTTGAGGTTTAGAGGTTTAGGGGTGCTGGGACACCAAAATCACAACACATGGGTCCTGCCCAAATGAATTTGACCCAAGCTTTCTTTCAGCCAAAGACAAGGTCTATTAGAACATCAGTCAAGGGTGGTTGAGATTTAAAGAATTTGCTATATTAGCCAGACTCTGAAGAAATCTAAGCACTTGTATCACTAGTGCAAGTGGGCCAGATCTTAAGAATCTGAGCCCTTGACTAGACTATAAGAATCTGACCCAACAAGCATTTTTAAAAATCCATTATTACATTGATCTCTTTTGAGTGGGCATGGAGCTCACTGAGAAGACCCTATAGACTTCTTAGACGTGATGTACTGAGTATGTCATCCCTAACCCATTAAATGGATACTATGCAACATTCCTCAAAAGTGAATTTGAGGGGTCAGGTAGGTGGTGCTGTGCCTTGGAGTCAGGAGAACCTAAGTTCAAATCCGGCCTCAGATGCTTACTAGCTGTGTGATCTTGGGCAAGTCACTTAACCCTCACTGCCTCCAAAAAAACAAAACAAAAAAAAGTGAATTTGGTAAAACAGGACACTTTCTTCTTCTAAATTTTCACATCCCTTTCTTTCGGTGTGGCTTTGATATTCCTTGCTACAAATGTCACTATTTCTAATTCTTATGAGAGCCCAACTGTACAATAGTATAAACTTTAGACTGTGTTTTAGTATCACTTCTTCTTTGTTGGACCAGAGGAAAATAAGATAAGAGCCACCAGTCATCTTTTTTATTTCATAATTTTTTAACCATTTTTTTCCCATCAAAAAAACTTCCTTCTGGAGTATATAAACCATTTTTCTGCGTCAAAGATTGTTACATCATAAAAGAAAGTACTAGAAGTGGAAAATAAACAAATTTTAAAATAGGCACCTATTTGCAAAACCTACAATGTAGATACAAAACTGTCTTTAAAATGCTAACATATGTAATGAAATATAATTGTGGAATCCATTTGAAATACTCCATTTGGTATGGAGAACATCATCACTGGTACAAAACTTCCTTTCCTTAGATTTAAACACAAAAACAATGGACGTAAGTAGTGTTCTTTGAAAAATAGTTCCAAATGTTGCTACTCTATCATGAGGAAAACACAAAGGTACCAACAACATACAGAGAAATTAACAAAAATAAATTGAATATTCAAGTATTCAGACATTTATTTTTAATTTTTAAAAATATCACCATTAAAGAGGTAAAAGGAATTTGCTGCCACAATAACGTAAGAAGCATAACTCCTAATTACATGTAACTGACATTCATAACAAATTGCAAAACCATGCTTTAAGATGCAAATTTCCATTTTCTGGGCAGGCTGAGTTTCTTTGTTGCAGCTTTGACTTTTGAAATCCTTTTTGTAGTTTCTTCTGATACATCTAACAAAAATTCTTTTTGCTCTGATATGCTTGATAATACAGGATGCACAGTGCCTGGGTGTGGTATTATAGGAGATAAAAGTTCCTTTTCTGTTTTAGTTCCAGAAAAAGCCTCAAGACTTCCTGATAGGAGTAACTGTTTTTTCAGTTGGTTTTCTTGCTTATCTTCTTCTTCCTCAAAAATGCCTTTGCTGAACTGGAAAACAACAGGACACAAACTAGGCATAGACCAGTATCTCACACTATATACCAAGATAAGGTCAAAATGGGTGCATAATTTAGATATAAAGGGTGACACCATAAGCGAATTAGAAGAGGAAGGAATAGTGTACCTGTCAGATCTATGGGGAGGGGAAGAATTCATGATGAAACAAGAGATAGAGAACATTACAAAATGTAAAATAGATAATTTTGATTATATTAAATTAAAAAAGCTTTTGTACAAACAAAATCAATGCAATTGAGATGAGAAGGAAAGCAGAAAGCTAGGAAACAATCTTTACAGCAAGTGTCTCTGATAAAGGTCTTATCTCTCAAATATAAAGAGAACTGAGTCAAATTTATAGGAATACAAGCCATTCCCCAACCGATAAATGGTCGAAAGATATGAACAGCAATTTTCAGATAAAGAAATCAAAGCTCTCTATAGGCATATGAAGAAGTGCTCTAAATCATTTTTGATTGAAGAAATGCAAATTAAAACAACTCTGAGATACCACCTCACACCTATGAGATTGGCTAATGCGACAAAAAAAGGAAAATGATAAATGTTGGAGAGGATGTGGGAATGGGACACTGATGTTGGTGGAGTTATGACGTGATCAGTCATTCTGTAGATCACTTTGGAACTATGCCCAAAAGGTAACCAAATTGTGTATACCCTTTGATCCAGTAATACCAATACTAGGCCTGTATCCCAAAGAGATCATAAAAAAGGGAAAAGGACTTACACATGCAAAAATATTTGTAGCAGCCCTTTACATGGTGGCAAGATATTGGAAATTGAGGGGATGCCCATCAACTGGGGAATGGCTGAATAAGCTGTGTTATATGAATGTAATGGAATACTGTTGTACAATAAGAAATGATGAACAGGCAGATTACAGAAAATTCTAGAAAGACTTGTACATACTGATGTAAAGTAAAATGAGCAGAACCAGGAAAACATTGTACAAGTATCAGCAACACTGTGTGATGATCAAATATGAATGGCTCAGCTCTTCTCAATAATATGATGATCCAAGACAAGTACAAAGGGCTCATGAAGAAAAATGCTAGCCATGCCCAGATAAAGAACTGATGGACTCCGAATGCAGATGGAAGCATATTTTTTTCACTTACTTTATCTTTTTTCATGTTTTTTTTTCTTTTTGATCTGTTTTTTTCTTTCACAACTGTGACTAACATGGAAATGTTTTTTACATGATAGCACATGTATAAACCATATCAAGCTGTCTACCATTTTCAGAAGAGGGGAGAGGAAAGAGGGAGGAAGAAAAATTTGAAACTCAAAATTTTGTAAAAAAACGAACGTTAACAATTTTCTTGACATATAGCCAGAAAAACCAAAATACTGTTGAACTTAAAATGTAATTGGGAAATGTTTAACAAAATAAATTGAAAAAACATTAAAATTGCTTTTGCTGGCATCACTGCAAGCAGCCTTATTGTGATTATGGTTCCTCATTATTCCTCCACTGGTCCTCAAGCTCAGCAGCCCTGATTTCACTGGTATCACTGCATACAGTATTCTCTCTGGTCAGAATGTTCTCCATTCACAACATCAGCCAAGACTCTTTAAACATCAGTTGGAGTTCTAATATTCTGTAGTTCCGGAAAAGAATGGCTACTGTTGTCATTGCTATTCCTCCATTTACATTTGGCTTCTTTCTTTTTGCTGAATTTTTATAATATTATTTTTTCTAGTATTTACTATCCTCTTAGGTCCAACTGTGTGAGAAAAATATATAGTTGGCACAGAATTAACTCCAACTCCTAAATAATCACCATTGCCATGAACAGAAGAACTTGAACCATTCACTTGGCCATTGAGTAACTGTGAATTTGTAATGTCCTTTTGAAAATTGCCCTAAGTAAGATAATCTATTACCATTTCAGTCACACCTGTCTTTGATCTTCCTTCTCCTCTTTAGAAAAGATTATATCCTCTCCATTTGCAAACAAAATATCAGGTTTTCTATCCAATTCACCTAAAATATCTTCTTGTCATTCTAGCATAGGTTCCCAAAGTGGGTGATACCACCCCCTGAGGGTGCTGGAATAAAGGAGGGTAGTGAGGGTGGTAATAGCCTTGGGTGCAGTTGAGGGGTATGGAATAAAATAAGGGGCAGTGGAAGCATGAGGAAAGAAGAGAAGAAAATTTTGAAAAACTATTTGTATGTGTTTCATCTGCTATGTAACAGAGTTAAAGTCGTAGTGATTACATTATTTTCCAAATAAGTACACAAAATGCAAGTTATAACCCATCAGTGGTCAAGTCTGCCAACAGGTCTTAACAAGCAAGTGTTGGCAGGCAAGTGTGTGGCGCATTGTTGGGAAGCCCATCATGGATTGCCAGGAAAATATGTGTTTAATGACTTCTTTACATTATGATATCGTATGGTTATATGATGCGGTATTGTATTATCAAAATTTCAATGCTGGAAAAAGCCCACAAATTCACAATAAATTATTAAATGTGAGATGTGACATTTTAAAAAAATATATACATATTTTTGAAATGACACAAATTTTTAAAAACTGTTAAAGGGTTAAAGAAAGTAGATTTTTGGGGGGTGGCCAAGTAATTTTTTTAAAGGGGGGCTATAGGTCAAATAAGTTTGGGAACCTCTGGTCTAGTTCATTGAGTGGAGCTCATAGTTCCTTCTTACTGAGGCAACTGCCTTTGGCTTTTGGGTCATGTACAAAATCTGCTTCAAAAACATCTAAAGTTTTTGGTTTTAATTGAAGTCTGTGAGCAATTCTGTGCTTTCCTTTAACTTTAATGTAGTTTTTAATATCTTATATCAACAATATCACCTGCTATATCATTCATTTTCTTTAAATCTGTGAATTCAGCTCTGTATTCAAAGTTCATCACTTTTAAAATTCATCCAGTGCTTTCCAAACATGTTTTTCTCTATGTTCTACTAAACCCATAGACTTGCTTTGTCAAGAACTTGCAGTTTTCCCCAACTGTGACTTCATTGATACAAACAAACTGCCCTGGTATGAAGGCAAGAAGACTAAAAGGTACCATAATATCATAAAAGAGTTGACCTGGAAATGTGCCGACTCTCTCTTGAACAGCCTCAGAGTCATGCTCTACCTTCATCTAATGTTGGACCTTTTCTTGGGAGCCAGTGACCATCTTTCCAGGCTCCTCCCAGAGCCTCATTATATACTCAAACCCAAGTGGCTGTGTGGAGGAGGTGGCTTTGAGGCTCAGTGGAGGCTGGTCCTTCGTGGCCTGGCCTCTGCCTCTCCTCTACCTGCTCTTCATGGCTGAGGCCAAGGCTAAAGGGAAGAGCACTCAGGCCTGTCTAGGGCTGCAATGACTGCTCCTCCTTTCTGCATCTCATACTTCATTATTGTCCTTGTTGCCACCAGCTTCTAAGAAGTTGAGTGGAAGGTAAGAGGTGGGACATGGCTGGAGAATAGGAGTCACTGAGCCACCAGCCATCTTTTGCTATAAAAAACCATACTGTTAAAAAGTTGGAAAGATTATCTGATACCTTCTATAACAAGGCTTCTCCTTCACTTCCTTTCCCTTTCTTCCCTTCTGCCTATGTTCTAGTCATTATTTGAGGCCTAATTCAAATGCTAACTCCTACATTTTTCTTCTCCCTCCCCTCAAATCCTATAGCACTGATAGTCTGTACCACAACATATATAATGTCTTGTATGGTTTTCTAATTAGTGTGTGTGTGTTAGGCTTCTTCCCAGCTGTATTGTAAGCTCTGCCAAGTCAAGAACTATATATAGTACCTTCTGTATTCTTACATCATTGTGCACAGTGTTTAGAAATTGTGGTTGTCTTTGTTGTTGCAGTTGTGACCCTATTTGGGGTTCTCTTGGCAAATATACTGGAGTGGTATGCCATTTCCTCCTCCAGTTCATTTTACAGGTGAGGAAACTGAGGCAAACAGGGTCAAGTGACTTGACAAACTTGAAGAAGGTCACACAGCTAGTAAGTGTCTGCAGCCAAATTTTAACTCAAGTCTTCCACAGACTCCAGGCTGGGAGCTCCACCTAGCTGCCCTAAGAAATTGTAGACACTCAGTAAATACTTATTGGTTAGTTACTTCTCAAAGTAGATTCCAAAGATCACTGGTGATTTATAAGATCTTTCTAGATGGTCTGGTAACTGGTTGCATATTAAATTAAAGATAAAAAGAGTCTCTGTATGGGAGTCAGGGTATCTGAATCCCAGTCCTGTCAATATCCTTGACTCCCTAGGAAATCTCAAGATCTAATATCCTGCCCTACAGGAAAATAGAAAGGAAAGAGTGGGGGGGGGGAAGATAGAAGGGAGGGCAGATTAGAGGAAGGGATATTCAGAATGCACACCACCTTGGGGTGGAGGGAGGGATGAGATGGAGAGAAAATTTGGAACTCAAAATCTTATGGAAGTGAATGTTGAAAACTAAAAAAAATAGAGGAAATCTCAAGATATTGTCCTCTCTGAGACTCTTATTTCCTTGTCAGAACTTTCATCAAAAAATGCCAATGTTTTCCTACTGCCATCAGGATAAAATAAACTTCTCAGCCTAGAGTTAAAAGGTCTCTCAGTCTAGCTGCATCCTTTTTTCACACACTCTGTATTCTCTCAACTCAGCATTCTATCTCCCATTCCTTTGCGTTTGTCCAAGTTGTCTCTTGGAATGAACTCCTTCCTTATCTTTGCCTCTCAGAATTCTTACCTTCCTTCTATGTTTAGCTTAGTGGCCACTTCCTCTATGAGATCTTCCCTGATTCCCCCAGTTATTAATGCTCTCCTTCCTGAAATTACAACTAGCCATGAATTTAATTCTCCCTTTAGATTTAGTTAGATTTACACCGTTCCCTGGTCTCAAAGTACATCTGTAATTTAGCCAGGATGCAACTGGTCAGTGTCAACCTATTTCTGAAAAAACAACTTATATCTTATGTTCTGCTGATGAAGGGATCATTAGTATCATCTTCCATTATGAAAGTCAAGAACATGATTATTTTCCCCAAATTTAGATATTTGATGGAGTGGGACAGAAGGCCCTTATTTTAGTCTAATTGTAGATTTTGAAGTTGGAAGGGATCTTTAGCCATCATCTATCTAGTCTAATCTCCTATTTTACAGTTGATGCTTATGGTCATAGCTGGCAGAACTGGTACTTGATTTCTGTGTGTGGAGTTATCTATTCTGAGCATATTTTAAGAGGTTTATGTGTTACAACCAAAACATAATCTCTCTCTTCCTTGATCAAAATTTTTTTAAAATACCCCTTACATTTTTGTAGTACTTGCTAAGACTTCAAAGTGTTTTATTAGACATTCTCTCAAACAGTCAAATATATGAGGATCAAATAGGGGAGGGAATGGCATAATTAACTGAGTTTTACAGTTTGGGAAAATGAATGGTGATCATAAATCTAGTGTTTGAAGAGGTCTTAAAGGGTGTCTAGGCCAACCTTTTATTTTTTACAGATGAAGAAACTGAGGCCCACATTGGTTAAGTAACTTGCCCTAAGATCACATGGGTAGTAATTATCTGAGGTGGGTTTTGAACACACATATTCTAACTCTAGAACCCTTTTGCCTTCCATTATGCTATCCTAAAGTGACTTGTAGCCCTCTGCTTTCCTAGGGTTGATAGCAGGATTGGGAGCTTAGTCAGGCCGTCTTGTTGACCCCTAAAACCAGAAGCAGTAGATAAACAGGACTCCTGGATTTGGCATGAACAGCATAGGAAAGACACCAATTCTAGACCTTGAGACTAGTGGTGGCACTTTTACCCCCTACTCCATTCCCAAGGTCTCTGGAGTCCTCATGAGGGAGTCTACTCCATCTAATTCCATTATACCTTGGGTTCACCCTTCTTATAGCCATCAATAAGGAAGTTGCTTTTAAATAATACTTTGAGTAATATTAGTCTATATAATATTCAGCAAACTCTTTTAAAGAGGGTAAAGGGGAAAGTACATGTACATGTGTCTTAACTTTTAGACTGGACTCACCTTCCATCCCTCAACTAGTAAAAGAATCTGAGAGGTGGTCAAGGTCAAGAACTCATTATTGGCTAGCTTCTGTGCTTCATGACAGAAAACCCCTAAACCATCTAAGACAAATGGTTGTCTCTCTGAGTTTGAAAGATTCTCAGGAACGGAGATTCCCCAAGATTCCATTGGTATCCCTTGGACTGTCTCTGACTCCTAGGATTGCCAAGTGAACAAAAACTACCCCTTGGAGGGGTCTGAGAAAATACCCTAAAATACTTTCCCTCACCCCCTGCTCTTTGTCTTTAGGCTCCTATAGCACTCTTACAGGTATCATGGTTTCTATCACTATATTTGAGTTTTCAGCATGTCTACCTACAGAGCTCCAAATTAGCTTTTGTATATTCATGTACATATGTGCTTCTTTGTGTATTTGTAAATACTGTGACATAAAAGAGGACTGTTGAAGATTTAGCACAGAGACCCTTACTAATATTCAAAGTTAAAGCATATCCTTCCAGGTTTTTACCTCTCTTGTGTTCAATTTTAGCATGGAGGAGGGGGAAATTCATAATAATAATTATTATTATCAGTGGTAATATCACCACATATTTATCAAGAGCTTTTAATAATATTACACTAATATAGCAATTTAAAGTTTACAGAAGGCATTATATATATTTTATCTAGTTTGAGTTTCACAGTAGCCCTGAGGAATACACCACAGCTATCATGGCTCCATTTTCAGATCATTCTATCACTTATCAAGGGAGACATTGCACCACGAGTGTGTGGGGATGGGCGGAGGGAAGGTTGAGAACCAAAAATGAGATGATTTCTCACATCAAGGAGCTTATATTCTATTGGAGGAGATGTGTACATATATAAGTATATGCAAAATAAATAGAAAGTGATTTTGAGGAGGAGGGCACTAGGAACTGGGGGATCTAAGGCTTCATGTACAAAGTGCCCCTTGAGTTATGAAGGAAATTAGGCATTCTAAGGGGAAGGTGAGGAGGGACTAATTCCATAGAGGAAGCCATTCCAGGTATGAGGGGACAGGCAATAACAAAGACAGAGAAAAAGGAGATATAGTATCATGTATGAGTAACAGTAAGAAGGCTAGTTTGGCTGCACCATTGAGTTCATGTTATTGGGTGGTATAATAAGGCCAGAAATGGCAACCAAAAAAAAATAAAATAAAACAAATCCCAGGATCACCATAGTCAATCAATCAGTAAGCATGTATTGAGCACTTACTAGTGCTAGGCACTGTACTAAGTACTTGGGATAAAAAGAAAGTTTAAAAAAATAAATACATACACCTATAAATGATCCTTGTCCTCAAGGAGTGCTCATTCTAATGAGGGAGACAGTATACAAACAACTATTTACATACAAGATATATACAGTGTAAATGGTGGGGGGGGGGAATTAAACCCAGAGGGAAGGTACTAGCAGCGGAAAACTTTAAAAAATACTAAAGACTGGCCAAACCAAATGAACATTAGATCTTCCTTGCATGTTGCTGAGCACTAGTGGCTACTGAACAGATAAAGCGTGGTCATATACCTTTAATCTAGAGTTGCCTATTGAGTAATGCAAGATGGTTCCTCTAATAAAATAAGTAGTCTTTGGAGACCTCACTTGACAAACGGAAATGGTCCATAAGGTATTAGTGCCTTTTGCAAATAGATTATGTTGTTGCCTACGGCTGAGTCGGCTCCTGGGGTCAGCCCAGTGGGTCCCTGCCTATGAAGACTTAGCTCTTAAGTAACATTGCTTTGTTTGTTTTTGTGCCCACTGTGAGAAAAATATACACAACTGGAACTTGGTGGCTATTAATTCATTAACTGGGGGCATTCTAAGAATGGGTAACCTGTCAAGTCCTCACAGTGGGCCAACTTGTGGACTACATGACTAGTATATGAAAGAGCTTTGAAGAATGGGATAGACAAGATTTTTATTTATACTCATTCCTAGGAAGTAGCAGTGGGTTTGAATGAGTGGTCTGGGGCCACTTTGAGGTCAAGACCAATGGAGGATTTTGTTGATGCCTCTTGGTTGTTTGTGGAACATTTTAGTTCACATCAGAGGCATCATACATCCCCCACTGAACTGAATGTGATGCTTTCACAATTGCAGAGACTGGAGATTGAGTTCATTATCAGTTTGCACATGAGTTCCATGATGCCATGTGGGCACAGGACTATATCATTACTTAACCAAGGATGATGCAGCCACTTCTGCTTAGTCATAGGGCTTTTTTGTGCCAAGGAGAATATCTGCCTTTGAAAGATAAGTCAATCAACAAGGACTTATCGAGCACTCACTATGTTTGAGGCACTGTGCTAAGTAAGCTCTGGGGTTGACAAAGAAGTAAAAAATAGTCCCTGCATATAAGGAACTCCCATTCTAATGGGAAGACAACATGCAAACTACTATGTACATACAGATATATGCAGCACAGATGGGAGATAATTCCAGAGAGAAGGTACAGGCATTAAGAGGGATAGGGAAGACCTCTTGCAGAAGGTAGGATTTGAGCTGAATTTCTTAAAGGAAGCCAGGGAGCAGAGTTGAGACAGGAGAACATTGCAGTAATGGGAGACAACCAGTGAAAAGACATGGATTCTGGAGATGGAGTGTTTTGTGTAAGGAATAACAAGAAGGCCAGTGTGTAAGAAGACTGGAAAGGTGGAAACAGGTCAGGTTATAAATAGCTTTAAAAGCCAAATAGAGAATTTAATATCCTGCAAGTAAAAAGGAGCTCTTGGAGTTTATTGAGTAGAGGATTGAAATGATCAGACCTACACTTCAAGAAGATCACTTTAGCACTTGAGAAGAGAGGATGGACTAGAAGGGGGAGAGACTCCCAACAACTGTTGCAATAGTTCTGGCCTGAGGTAATGAAGGTCTATCCCAGGGTAGCAGCTGTGACAGAGGAGACACTAATGAGAGATGTTAAGGTAACGTTGGATATGTGGGGTGAATGTGAGTGAGGAATGAAGGATAACACCTAGGCTGGGAACCTGAGTGACAGGGAGAATCATGATGGATTAGTATGATATGACATATGGTTCTCTACCAGCCTCTGATTGATAAAGTTATTATATAAACCTTTGTTCTATGTTGAAGAGCAGGAGGTTTTGCCCTTATTACATGAGGTTGCTGTGCCAATTAAAATGAGTATTAGCCACCATCAAGATATCAACAGAATATCCTTTTTATGTACCATTGTACACTGGTCACTATCACCTCTAATACCCATTTTACTGCTAAAAGGGTCCAAGGTTGGGTCTGTCATCATCACATTTGTCGGGGTTTACATCTTTTATTCCATCCTCAGGTGGTTTACATTCTGCAATGGACTTTTAAAAACAGCAGCTTCATGTGTTGGGTTGAGTGTCCTAATTCTTGAGGTGTAAGCAGTGGAAGTGGAGATATTCAGACAACAGTTGAAGGTGCATTTTTGGAATTCAAAAGAGAAGTTGGGATTGAAGATGCAATTGGGAACCATTGCATAAAAGTAGTAGTTAAAAGTGGTGAGAATGAATGAGATTTCCAATTGGAGGGAGAGAGGATTATAGAGAGACAGAGAAAGACAGACAGATAGACAAAGAAGGAGAGAGAGACAGGAAGAGAGAAAAAATAATAAGAGGAGGGGGAGGGAGAAGGAAAAGACACCAAAGACAGCCCTTTTCACCTTTCTGAGCCTCAGTTTTCTCAACTATAAAATGGATATAATAATACTTGTACTGCCTACCCCATGGAGTTGTGAACATCAGATGAGACGTATATAAAGTGTTGCCCTTTATAATGCTAAATAAATATGTTATTATTGTTATTAGTGATAGAGACAAGATAACTGATCTTTTTTGCTTTTCTAAGGAATTTTTTCAGAAATACAAAACTCAGCTCTTACTTGCCCTTTTTTTCTAATCAATCATGAAATTGTAGAGAGCAATTGTCCTGATGAATTTAGACAATAGGTGCTGATGAGGCAGGCCCATTTTTGATTGGATTTGGCTCTGACCTCAGGAAACTTTTCTGTTCTGAAAAGTGATATCCAGTTGTTATTGTTGTTGTTTTTTCCTATGCTGGAAAGAAAAAATTTCTTAGTGTGATCCTAGCATCATCTGTCTTTTAGTGACATGCTCAACTGCAGAGCTATCAGTTTACAGTTTTAGGAATAGTACTGCTGTCGAGAGGACCTTGAATTGCTCATCAGGATGTTTAGTTACCTCTAGCTTATGTTACTGTAACTGTCCCTAGCAGGGACTTTAGAGCAGTTACTGTACAACTGACTCCAAATGTTGTTTCTGGGATTTGGATCCACACTCGCTACAAAACTTACCCCTTAATTGAGAGCACTCCATGACTTTTTCCCTTACTTTCAAACATGGGCTTGTTAGCTAAAAATGAAACCAAGAGCTGCTGTTTTAACCAGATAACAAGAAGTTAGCTAATTACTATCCAAGGGTTTTCTTGAAGATGGTAGCTTTTTCATCAGTTTAAAGTTGAGGACCTGCAATGCCAAACTGTGCTTATGATGCAGTTTGGGTGTTTTCAGTGTTATTAATATTATCATTATATGTTGACTTGTATTGTTCTCTAATGGTTTGAACTGGTAAGGTATGTCTGGTACAAAGTAAGTGCTTGATAAATGCTGATTGACTAACGAACCTTTATGAAGTTCTTATTATATGTGAGGCACTGTGCTAAGCCCTAGAAATATAAAGAAAGGCAAAAATGGGCCCTGCCCTCAAGGAGCTTACATTCTAACAGGGGAGCTAACGTGTTAATAACTAGGTACATAGAAGATATATACTGAGGAGAGAGAAGGCAGTCAAAAGAGAAAGGCATTAGCAGTTGAGAGACTGGGAAAAGCCTCCTGCAGTGGGTGGGATTTGGGTTGAATCTGGAAGGAATTCAGGAAAACTAAGAGATAGAGGTGAGGGGGTAGAGCATTCCATATGTAAGAAGTGGCCAACACAAAAGAGCAGAGTCTGGAAATTGAGTGTCTTGTTTAAGGAATAGCAAATAGGCCAGCATTGTGGGATCATAGAGCACGTGGAGAAGAAGTAGTATAAGAAAGAAAAAAAGGTAAGAAGGGACTAGATTATGAAGAGCTTTGAATGTCAGATAAAGGAATTTATATTTAATGCTGAAGGTAATACCCACTGGAGCTCATTTGGGGAGGGAGCGGGGAATGGGATGACATAACCATATTTTTAAAGACAAACTGTTTTCTAGTAATACCTCCTCCATCTTTTGCCTGTGAAGTTGATTTTTGAAAACCAAGTATAAGACTTTACCTTTTTCCCCAGTAATTTATATCTTAATTACACTTGAATCAGTGTTCTAGCCTGTCAATACATTTTTGAGGGGCTTAAGGGTTTTTGGGTTAAATGACTTGCCCAGGATCACACAGCTAGTACAGTGTTTGAGGTCCTATTCAAACTCAGGTCCTCCTGACTCCGGGGCCAGGGCTTTATCCACTGTGCCACCTAGTTGCCCCTTCTCAATATGTTTTTATGTTGTTGGTTTTTTACATCATTTCCCTTCCAGATATATCACTCCTCTGTCAAGTAAGACATTCCTTAGAATATAAAATAAAAAAGAGAGGGGAAATAAGCCAGGTCAGCAAAACTAACCAACATGTCAACAGTGTTTAATAGTTTTATATTATATGGGTTCTTACCTCTGTGAGAATATTGGACAATGGGCATTATCTCATCTCTTTCCATACTTGGCTATTATACAGAGTCATATTTGGCTATTATAATTGCAACATTCAGCTTTTCATTGTTATTGTTCTTTCCTCCTACATTGTCATGATATGTTAATTTCCCATTATGTTCATGTATCTAATTTTGTTTAGCTATTTCCCAATCAATGGTCATCTACTTTAAAAACTTTTTTTTAATTGATACCTCTTGTTTTTTACATCATTTCCGAATATATCCCCTTTCCCTTCTTCCAAGAGAACCATCCATCCATCCACCCACCCATCCATCCATCCATCCACCCACTCATTCATCCATCCACCATCATCATCATCATCACAGTTATATAATGTGTACTATGTGAAAGGCTCTGTACTAAGCACTTTGGAATTATTGTCTCATTTGATCCTCACAACCCTGGGAAATAGATACTCTTATTATCCTCATTTTAAAGATAAGAAAATAGAGGCAAACAGAAATTGACAGCTAGTAAGGGTCTGAGATCATATTTGAACCCAGGTCTCTCCACTCCAGCCCCAATGCTCTATGCACTATGTTGCCATCTAGCTGGAGAGAAAAAAACAATTCAGTAAAACTAACCAATATGTCAACCAAGTGTGAAAGTACGTGTAATGTTCTGTGCCTGTACTTCTGTCTCCTCCTTTTACAAAGAAGCTAGGGAGGTGCATTTTCTCATGTCTTTTTCAGGGACAAGCGTGATCATGCTGTTTTTTTTCTTTTAATTTACATTGTTGTAGTCTTCATATATAATGTTTTCATGGTTTTGCTTGCTTCATTTTACATCACTAAATATATGTTTTCATACTTCTTTTTATCCTTCTAAAAAGGTGAAAGACTCATATGTACAAAAATATTTATAGTAGTTCTTTTTGGGATGGCAAAGACTTGGAAGTCAAGGGGATGCCCATCAATTGGGGAATGCCTGAACAAGTTATGGTATATGAATGTAATGGAACATTATTGTACTATAAGTAATGATAAAGGGAATGGTTTCCAAAAACCTGGGGAAATTTGTATGAACTGATATAAAGTGAAGTGAACAGCACCAGGAGAACAATCTAGTAACAGCAATAGTGTAAAGATAGTCAACTGTGAAAGACTTTGTAACTCTGATGAGTACAGCAATTCACCACAATTCCAAAGGAGTCATGATACAAAATGCTTCTATCCCTAGATAGAGAAGTGATGGTCTCAGAGCACAAATTGAAGCATACTTTTATTTCTTTTCTTAATTTTCCTTGCTTTTTTTAAATATCATGACTAATGCAGATATATGTCTTGCTTAACTTCATGTGTAAAATGGATGTCATTTTTTGCCTTATTAATGAGTGGGACAGGGGGTAGAGGGAGAAAGAGAACTTGAAATTAAAAAAGAAAAAAGAAAAAAGACTGAAGAAGAAAAAGAAACAGAAACTATGTCTTACTTTATGGGTATAAACTTTGTTTCTAGTTCTTTGTTACTACCAAGACATTGTGGCATATGGTCTAAGTTATTGTGCTTCTTAAACTTTTTTCACTTGTGACCCACTCAGTGCTTTTTAAACTGTTGATCTGAACTTAATTTCTCCTCATCTCACTTTCCAGGGTTTTTTTTTAGCAGTTCTTGTCAATAGAGGTCATCGGACGATAGAGCTGGAAGATTAGTCCAACTACCTCATTTTACAGATGAGCAATTGCTGCTTTTTGCAGGGTCGTCTGGCAGAATCATTGAAACTACAGGGGCCCTGCCTATCACGACATTGGGATAAAAGTGCTGAGTGAGAAATCTGAGTATTATAGTTCACTGGTACTAATTTTGACTTTTTTCTTAAGTGGTAGAGGATGGGATCCTTTAGCCTTTTCTTGGGGAATCAGCTGTAATTACTTTATATGTGATGCTTAATTCCTTTTGTTTGTTTGTTTTTAAGGTTTAGAGTTTAAAGAGATGTGTAAAAAGTAGCTAATCTGCCATCTTGGTGGTCACCTGACCATGATCACCCACTTCATTTCCAGTTTGTTGGTACCACAGAAAGTGATGCTGTGAATATTTTGGTGTATGTGGAATCTTTTTTTTAATATGTGTCTTTGACCTCCTTGGGATATTCTCATCAGTGAGATCTCTGAGTCAAAAGTGTGTAGACATATTAGTCAAATTTTTTAGAAAAATTCCAAATTACTTTTCAGAATGATTGAACCAATTTACAGCTCCACCTGATTTGCAGCAGTCTTTCATATGGCTATTAAGAGTTTGCGAACCCTCTTTTGAGAATTATTGTTAAGATTAAGTCTATCATCTAGCGCAGGGGTGGAGAACTGCAGCCTCAAGGCCACATGTGGCCATATAGGTCCTCAAGTGTGTAAACATAGTAGGTGCTTAATAAATGCTTGTTCACGTGCCTTTCTCATATTACTATCTCATAATGCTGTATCAGTCTTGTGATGTTTCCCCAACTCCCCATGGATGTCCTTTTCTCCCCCTTGCTCACATTATCTATAGTGTACTGTGATGGCAGCATTATTTCTGTTTTTGTCTACTTTGATTTTTACTCAAATACTCTCCACAAAGCATTCCCCCCCCCACTAATTCCTGGATATTTTTCATATAAGTACATCTTTTTAAAATATGAGAAACTCTAACCACCTTAACTATTCTGTTTCTTTTGAATAATAAGGTTTATCCTTCCAGGGCCATGGTCAAGTTATGGCTGTTATCCAGTCAGGTCTCAGCAATAATCTATGTGATCAAATTTGCTTTCTTGGCTTAGAATCTCTAGTTCATCCTGTATGTTGTGTAAATATTAATTATTATTCTTACAGATCTTGACTATTTCTTAACTCATGTCAGCTCTTCCTTGACAACTATCTTACAGTAGGTTGCATTCATTTACAATTTTAAGTGAAAGATAGATATTTTGAGCTTTTAGGAATTTAGAACCATAACTCCTTTTCCAGAGATTAGGAAGTGAGACTATCTTTCCTAATTATATAGTGGACCTTTGATGTGGGGGTACATTAGGGGATGTTGACAAAAGAAACTATTATTATGTGATTTTGACTTCCCCCCAAAGGGATGATTCCTTTCTCCTTCTTGACAATTACATTTTCCTGTTCCTCTATGTTACTTACTTTCTTTTTTATTCTTCTTTCCTTCCTTATTTAATTCCTTACCTTCTTTCCTTCCCCCTTCCTCCCTCCCTTCCTTAGGCCTCTACTGGATAACAAATATGATATCTGGTATAGGAATTATGAAACATAAAATAAGAAGATGAAATGTTTTAATGGCTATACAATTAACTGGATTTGGAGGTGAGAATTCTGAGAAATGCCTACTCCCTTTTTGCTGCAAGAAAGACTCAGAAAATTTTCTGCTTTGACCTTTAAAACAATTACTCAGTTTTTTTTAATGATTGCTAGCACCATATTGCCCTACTATTTAAGTACAGTATGCCCCCAAAATCTTAGTGAATAAACTTTATTCATGTGCAAAATGGTAGCACATGGGTAGCTCCCTTTTTCCTTATATATGGGACACTTGTGCCCACTGCATTATTTTCCAAATTTAGGATCCTAAACATTTTCTTATTCTCTACACCTGGCCCCCAGAAAGAAGCTACAGGTCTTGATGTACCTAGGATTTTTTTCTCCTATACAGTCACCTGTATTCCAGTGTGTTTCAACAAGAAGCAATTCTTTCAATGTTTTTTGACCCAGAGTAAAATTATTCCTTTTTCTTGGGTTCATTTTTAAATACACTGTTTTTTAAAAATCCAAACAAGAAATCCCTTCTCAGTGATTCTGTGGTGACTCATACACATAAAAATTTATGAATGTGTGTTGTGAAACTTTTCTGTTTATTAAAAAATTGTTTGGTATCTACTTTACTGCATCATTTTAAATATTTTGAAACAGACCCATTTAGAATGTTTTTTCCCCACATTTACCTTATTTTGTAATGTTCACTATAAGTCAAAATGGCCAAAGGTTTATCTGACTGAGCTGAGTGAGTGCCCACCATCTGGTGCTGTGAGGAATTATTATCTGAGGTCACCCTGGACCTGATATTGTACCCCCACCCCTTCTCCCTCTCTAACCTCTGAGTGAGTCTTCCCTGAAGAACTGAAGGGTTGGATTTCACCCTAATGGGACATGGAAATGAAAATTGCTGCCAAAGCTAAAAACTCGGTCTGTAGTCATGGCAGACAAAGAAAGAGAGATTCTTCCAGCTAAGGGATGTTAGATCTGGATACTGTAATAATGATGGAGAGGGAGTTCTGACTACAACGTGCGGTTATCATGGTGCCACCACGGCGGCAGCAACAGCCCT
The DNA here is from genome assembly GCF_003287225.1 of Phascolarctos cinereus. Classification (NCBI taxonomy): domain Eukaryota; kingdom Metazoa; phylum Chordata; class Mammalia; order Diprotodontia; family Phascolarctidae; genus Phascolarctos; species Phascolarctos cinereus. The sequence goes on from NW_027555736.1 coordinate 134,319,108, forward strand.
TAGAGCCCTTCTGAATGCACTGATACTTTCTGGAGGACAACTTAGAAACTACCCTTAAAAATTATGATCAGGTTAGTAATAGACTAACATATAGCTTGGTTTGTTCAATCTTTATTGCAACATAAATGGCTATGTTTAATTTTTTTATATTAATGCACAAAAATCTCTATATAAATTCAAGATATTGTAAGTAATTTGTATTTTATCTTGTTTATAGACAAGGTAACATTTCTTAAACTGAAAAGTAGTATTTTAGTTGTTACATAAGTAACTCCTTTATGTGAGAGTTTTTCAACTTATATGTTGGTATTTAGTTAAATTAAGGTTAGTATTTGCAACCTGTGAAATTATAGTTGCAAACAAATTCTTTGCTACATATCTGTACTATTGAAACATTTAAGATTTTTTTCTTCTTGATTCTAAAAGGAAGAGAATAAGAAAGAAGCTAGGAAGAAGGATACTATTACAATGAGTAGTTAGTTAAGGATCTATCCTTGCAATGTAAAATGTTTTAAGGATATGGAAAATCATTTGTACTAAACAAGGGGGAAAGAATTGAATAATTAATAAGCATTTATGTATGTATATGCTAGTATTTAAATTTTCCAAACATCAGCAAAGTGCTAGAATGCTTAATATGTCATTTAAATAGTCATTAAAGACAGTACTATAGTATCTCAAAAAAACAGAAGCCTAAGATTCTGATGTCATTAATCACTTTTGTGTTATTATAATATTCCCTTGAATTTTCAGCATCCTCAAACAATTTTTCTTTGCTATCACCAAAAGCTCAATCTCTAAATACTGTTTTCCCAATTGATGCTTTAAGGAAAAAAAGTTTTAATCATAGAAACTCCAACAAATATGTCATCTTTTTCTTTCAGTATTTCAAAAAATTAAAAATCTAAGCAGAATTTTATGATTGCATATAGAGTCCTGATCTAATGATGTTTTTTTATATTTGAAAACTAATTTAATTTTAGCATTTACAGCTAAAAGAGCATGGTTCTTGAGGCTTCTTTGAGTCATTTTTGTCCTTATTTCCACAGGAAAAATTCTCACTCTCAGCTGTGAAAGATGCCTATGAAAGGGAGTGCTGGATGGCATTATAATGTCTAGATTTTTTGAGAATTAAAGTTATTTTCCTGTTTTAGCATAATGTATAATATTCTTATTCCCATAAGGTTGATAACTATTAGAAATATGACTACTTAAATAATTATAGATAGCACAACTTTCTCCCCAATCTTATGTTTCAACCACAATGTAACAATCTTTAAATCTAGAACTGAAATATGTACAAACTCAACTATATTTATGATTTAAAGGGGTCAAATGAAATTGGCTAGTTGGTATACCCAGTTGGGAAATGAATGCTTTCATTGATGATTTTCTTTAATGTTTGCTGGTTAGCAAAATTGGATTAAGCATTCAGCTGACACTGAGGAAATGCATTTGCATCAACATCTAGAAAAGATGAAAGGACTAAAAAAATTTTAAATTTAGGAATAATAAGGTAAGATATTTACATAATCCTTCTCAGTAACAAAGTATTTTTTATGCATCAAATTTCATTTGATTAAAAATGAGGCATAGAAATGATTCTAACTTACAAGCTGTACAGCAAGGAGAGATTGAAGGGAGAGGGACGTAGAGATCATTGTGGTCAAATATCTCAATATGTACAGGATGTAGGATTTGCTTTTCTGGTCTTTCTATTCAAAGCATTCCCTTGCATCATTTGATTTATAATGTGAAAGTTTCATATCCCCAAATTAAATTACTATAAAAGCAACCTTTGGTTCTTAGATATATATAGTATGTACTATATTCACACAGAATCTAAGTTTTATATCATATTCCTAAAGAATGGATAGAAAAACTCATTTCATCTATATTAAAAAAGAAAATTGTATACCCTTAATCTATAATAAGAAATATGGCCTAATGAAGGCTGTTGTTTTGATTGAAAATGAACTTTTTCTTCATTCTGGCTAATTGCCCTCCATCATCATGAAGTATGTACAGATTCAAGGATGCAAGCTCATATTAATGGTATGGAATCTCTGGAGCTGTCTCAGATATCTCATTGTCTTCAGAGGGAGTAAATAATTAATGAGAAATGTTCAGTGTGTGTTGGTAATTGAAACTGCATTATTTAAATTTACAGTTACTTATATATTAATCTCAACCCAGTCCTTTTTTATGATCCCCAAAAGCTTGCCACAGGGGAGGGAAAAATAACTTTATATAAGCACAGAATGGTTTCATCTTAACATTTCAATAATAAGAATAAGAATAAAAATGGTAACTGTATGATAGTAATTATTATAAGGATTTCCAGAGTGACAGGTTTTAAAAGGACAGGATTGTTACTATTTAGATTTTGAAAGCCCTGAATTAAATTATTAAGGGCCCTTTTTCCCTTTTGGCAGTTTTACATTTCATATATAAAATGGCTGGCTTTAAGATGGTACCATCATGGTACACTACACATTTTCATGCAAGACTATTTGGAAGCTAGCCTTTCAATCATTTAATTTTTGATGGTTGTGGAAAATAGAGTTCATCTCTTTAAATATGGAAGGGACAGTATAATGTGTTAGAAAAAAAAAATTGACCTAAGTCAGGAGACCAGAATTCTCTAGTTTTGACTTTGTCATTAACTAGTTAGGTGATAAAATAGATAGCGCTGGACCTTGAATCAGGAAGACCTGAGGTCAAGTCCTAGCTAGGGTAGACATATTCTCACTGCTAGTGAGATGCTGGGCAAGTTGGTTGACATCTCTAAACCTGTTTCCTCATTTGTAAAATGGGAATAATAACAATGCCTACCTCATAGAGTTGTGAGGATCAAATGAGCATATATATATATGTATGTTTATATACATGCAAATCTTAAAGTGCCCTATAAATGCTAGCTATTGTTTTTTAGCAGTGTGACCTTGATAATTGCTAACCTACGCACTTGAAAGGTTTTCAAAGGGCTTTATATATAATTTTAACTTCATACTTTAACAGGCATTTAACAAGCTACCTATTATGTTCAAAATTCTTTGGTACGTACCAGAGAAGATACAAGTATTAAATAAGACATGGCTTCATGGAGCTCACAGTCTATCTACCTAATCATCTAACTTCTCTAGACATTAGTATTCTAATCTGGAAAAGTTGTATTAGTGATTTTTAAGGTCCCTTCCAACCCTAAATACTCATAATAAAAGTTTATATTTCTATGGCAATTTATAATTACAAAGTGTTTTACATTTGTTTTCATTTGATCCTCGTTCAACAGTCCTGTGAGTTGGGTTGTCCAAATATCATCCCCATTTTACAGTAAAGAAAATAATGTCTAAAGGTGGGCAGCTCAGTAAGTGGGAAAGCTAGGAAACAAATCCAGGTCTTCTACCTAAATCAGGCCTTCTGATCTTTACAAGTGTACTGTGCTACCTTTCTAATTGCCTTCTAGCAGAACATTAGCATTACTCCTATTGACTTATTCATTTGTCTCATCATCGCTTCCTACAGATTGCCCTCTTGCCAAATCTGCACGTTTTTAAGCTTCATGGAAGCTTAAAAGTAGGAAGTCACCATTAGTTTCCCGATATCCAGAGGGTGTTGTGAAGTTTATGTGAGATAAAGGGTGTTAAGCCATTTTGCAAACCTTAAAGCACTATACAAGTGCCAGTTAGCATCATAGTCATCATTATCATCATCTTCGTCACATCGTCATTGTCATTACTATGGTTGTGGTTGTTAGCCTGTAGGTACAAGGCCTCCTATCTGGTGATGCTTTCATTCTCTTAGCCTTCTATCATAGTACTACTGATGAGCTCAAGCAATATTTGTGTAGTCATACAGGGGTGTACTGGTAAATGTTTAACAGTCTGGCCTCTGGAAATGTATGCGTGCACACTTTTAAGTTTAATCTGCATTACTAACACTTTCTTAAGTCTAGACAATCCACAAAATAAATCAAGCCCTGATTTGTAGGACAATTTCTGAGGTGTAAATGCTCACATTGACAATTTAACAATTTATTTGCCTATTAGAGCTGGCTCCAGTACACTTTTGCACATGTCTAACACATGATATCAGTACCATTTTGGCAGTTAACGAGATGTGAACAGGGCAGAGGTCTACTGCTAAAGCCAAGCGAAATTTCACATAATCCTAGGGATTTAGGAGAGAGGGAGGGAGGGTAAGGAGGGGGGTGGGAGAGAGAGAAAGAGAGAGAGAGAGAGAGAGAGAGAGAGAGAGAGAGAGAGAGAGAGAGAGAGAGAGAGAGAGAGAGAGAATTTGGAGCTCATCTAGCCTAACCTCTTTATTTTCCATGTGAAGAAAATGAGTCTCTGTAAGGTTAAGTGACTTGTTAAGTGAGGATTATGGTGGTCTGCTGACTCCCAGTTCTGTGTTTTTCCCATTCACTGTGTTAAATGAATGTTTCTATTGCAGAAGGGGCCTTAGGAAACTATCCAAGTAGTTACATTCCAAGATCCAGCTTGTCTTCCACCACCATACATATGATTTAGTCTCATGAACATCAGCTTTAAAGTGGGGAGGGGGTGGGAGGAACTTTCTAGGACAGTGCCTTTTCCCTTCAATGCCTTTTGCTTTCATCTATCAAATGAGTCTTAACAGCCAGATCAAAATGTCAATTCCAAACTGACTTTTTGTCAATACAGCCAACTCAATTCCTCCAAACTACTCCAGGTGGCATTCTTGCCTGTATATTTACAGGGCTGCATTCAGCTGCCAAATGCCTTCAGTGAATCAGAATTCAGTGGCAGCATCTTCTGGTCTTTTAGGTATTAAGGAGCCTCCCTTTGGAAGTCACCTCCAGTGGAGATAAAGGAAGTCATCACCCTCTAGAAACAGTTTCAAGTCCCTGCTGAAAAGTAATTGGTTCCATGTGTAATACCTTGGTGACAGGAAGCATTTAGGATTGCTCCATAGTAATTTTTAATGCACCGAAAAATTACATAACTAAGATTGTCCCTTTGCTTTTCCTTTGCTATGATTCACTTGTGCAGTATCTGCAGTGATGATGAACATTTCTTTGTTCTTTTTTTATCACAGGTTCCGTGGACATGGGCAGCAAACAGTCCACGCTGGGCAATGTCTCCATAGACCAGTCCCCTATGATAGAAAGCATTCAGGCAGCATATAAAAAGGAAAAAACCAGTAAGGTCCAAGAGCTGGTTAAAGTATTTGAAGAGAGCATATCACATCTGGAAAAGGTAGGATGAATACTACGTGTTCTCAAATTTGGGGAGTTCACTGTTTGATATGAAAGACACTGACAAGCTCTTTTGGTTATCGTAATGCTTTTTGTGGGATGTCAGGGGGGGTGTTTGTGGAAAGAACTAGCAATGCCACTAAATGTTCAGTCCTCTTCTACTGTCAGGTAGATGAGCAGGATGATATACTTTTAAATCAAATCTAGCTCCTCATAAGGTACTGAACCATTGATTATAAGACAGGCAGCCTCTCCATCTGCTGCCTTTTTTATCCTCGAGTTAATTTTAAGCTTCCTGATTTCACAATGTGCTTTAAAGAGTGAAAGCATCATTCTGATTGCTTAAGCTGCTTTGTTCTTGAACTTCTACTCTCATACTCAGAAGAAGTGTGTTATTCTTCTGGGAGTACAGAATTATCAAATGTCAGCTTTAGCTTTAGTGCAGAAGTACGAAACTCCCAATATACCCAGAACCAAATTAAAATGGAATCGGAAAATGTTTAACAAAATAAATAAAAATACAATACAACATAGATGATGGTAATTGGTGGTTTTCTAAGTCAATATATGGCCAGCAGGCATCTGTTTCTATTTGAGTTTGACACTCCTGCTTTGGAGCATGCTTTAGATCTCAAATGCATGGCAGACATCTTGAGGAAGCATTCACTGTTTCATACAAATAGAAAGCTGGAAGGAATTGATGCTACTAGTTTGGCACAGTTGTGAAAAGTCATTATCCCTTAGGAAAAATTTTAAATGGGGATCAAGTTCACCTTAATAGCTACATCCATCGTGCATGGGCTCTTGGTCCACAAAATAGGTTATATCTAGACCCTCTCCTTGCATTGATGGGTATGTATTTCACATTTGAAGGATGAGAAATGAACTTGATCCACTTTATTTTAGTATCCAGTAAATTATCTTCAAAGGTCTTCTTCAGGCAATAGGTGAATAATTTTATAAGAAAGACAAAATTTATTTGATCATTGTGTAATTTGCTGTAGTGACTTGTTTAGGTAGTCCAACTCACTTTATTTGGACGAGTGTTTTTTTGCAGGGGAGGAGGGGGTGGTTCATTTGTATTTTTTATTAGAGACCTATGATTTCATTGGTATAGGGAACTCCCAGGGAGGAAATTCACTTTACCAATATCTATCAATACCTGCGCAGCAACCTATAATCTTAGAGAGATGCTTGGGGGTATTGCCTAGGGTCATATAGCCAGTATGTGTCCAAGGTAGCACTTGAGCTCAAGTCTTACTGACTCCAAGGTAGCTCTCTACCTACTATGGCATGCTGTCTCTCCCAGTTTACTTTGTAAAAAATCTCTCAGTTGTAGAACAAGTCAGAGAGAAGGAGATGGGATAGACAGCAGAAGGCAATCCAGGAATAGTTTATGAGGGAGACAGAATTAGACAGATCTAACAAAAAAAAAAAAAGAAAGACAGAAAGAAAGAAAAGGATAGAATTAGAAAAAAATTTCCCACTTTCTCTCTTAGGTCTCTAGTCCTAGGATCATGCTGACTCAGATTCACTTTATGATTGACTATTATCTTTATCATTGTGATCATGAACACTGAGCATTTTTTAAATACCTACCAGGCACAAGTCACTATACTGGGTGCCAAGGATAAAAAGATAAATAAACTGTATTTCCTGTCCTTGTAGAGCATACAGACTAGTCAACAAGTCAGGATCATGCATAAAAAAATTATATAATACATGGTAGAGTGCAACATGCTGATGGAAGGGTATAAATAATAGAGGCTATGGGAGTTGAGAGGAGCAATCTATTACTCCATTATTATTTTTTAATTTATTTATTTTTAGTTTTCAACATTCACTTTAATAAGATTTTGAATTCCAAATTTTCTCCCCATCTCTCCCCTCCCACCACCCCAAGATGGCATGCAGTTTGATATAGGCTCTACATATGCATTCATATTGAACCTATTTTCATATTAGTCATGTTGTAAAGAAGAATTAGAACAAATGAGAGAAACCATGAGAAAGAAGAAATAAACAAAAAAAAAGAAAAAGAGAGAGAGAGCAGATAATATGCTTAAATCTGCCTTCAGACTCCATAATTCTTTTTCTGGATGTGGACAGCATTTTCTATCATGAGTCCTTTGAATTGTCTTGGATCCTTGTATTGCTAAGAAGAGATAAATTTATTAAAGTTAGTCATTGCACATTGTGGCTGTTACTGTGTACAATGTTCTCCTGGTTCTGCTCACTTCACTCATTCATTCAAGTCTTTCCAGGTTTTTCTGAAGTCTGCCTGCTCATCTACTCCATTTTTCTTGACTATGGCAGGATCAGTTGAGAAAGATTTCATAGAAGAGGTGTGCCTCCGCAGAAGGGCAGGACTTAGATACATGAAGAACAAGGAGGCACAGTAGGCAGGGGAAGGGCACCCAGGTGCCAGCATATGTAGCATACCATCTACTCAAGTAACATAGTGAGGAGCCTGGCTTGACTTGCTTCCTAAACTGTACTCGTTTCAGTTCTTGAGTTTACTCAAAAGTAACACTTTGAACTGTGACAATAGGTATTCAATTTAATTAATCATGTATTAAATGCCCATTTCATGTATTGTGCAATGGGCTAGGAATATAAAGATAGAAGGAAAATAGCCTCTCCCCCAAGGAATTTACAGTCTTCTGGGTAGTGTCACATATACCCAAGAAGTGTGCCAACACTGAGTGCAAGGGGTTTGTGCTGCTGCCGTGTCCAAGGAGCCTCTACTCAAAGAACACACTTGGTCTCTCAGAAGAGGTGAGAATACCTCTTCCTTCTCTAGGTCATATGGAAGAATAAAAGTGTTTTCTGAAAAAAAAGTAAGGTGCTGGGGATAAAAAGAGGAATAATTCATATTTCCTGTTCTTATGAAACATAAATTAGTTGGGGAGGCAGAATTAAAATCCTTATTTATGATGAAGAAGAATTTCAAAGTGAAAACTTAGTGAGAAAAGGATCTGAAGAGACAGATTAGGGAATCTTGATTGTGTCAGGAAGTTGAAGGGTGAAAGAATGACTTGTAGAGAAAGCAAAGGGAAAAAGGATCACTGCACACTTGGAGTATATATCTAAGAAGCTGACAGAAGGCTCTTGCCAAAGAGGAAGGAGCTGTATTCTCTGAAGAAGCAGCTGCTTACTTTCCAAGTGGTGACATCTGTCTACAGGGGCTGTCAGATAAAAAAGCAGCCACTCCAGGTCAAAGGAAGAAGTGATGAATAGTAGTTCCTGGGACCTCCCTGCCAAGGGAGGTTGATGTGATGCCACTGAAGAGATTTGCAATCTTGCTTAGGGTCTTGTAAGTGAAATTAAAAGGAATTTCAATTCAAAAGGTGAGTGAAGGGAGAAAACCATATATATTTATCCATCAAGAGAGTAGATACAATATAGGAAGAAGAATAGCAGTACCTACACCCAAAAAATTCACAGGAGAAAGTCAAGAAAGAATACAACAGCAAAACTTTCCATAGCTTTAGCTACCTATATATAAATGCACAAAGATAACAAGAATGAGATAGAGATCCTAATACAAGAGAGTAAATTTGAACTTAGTAGAATAAGATTCATGACTAGACGATGGCTCTGGAAAGGTATACTTTCTTCAAAAGAAACAGGATAGATAAAAGACAAAGCTCAGTAATAGCATATGTTAAGAAGCTATATTTACCAACTAAAGGGGATTAGCATGGTGGTGAACACTTGGGTTAAGATCAGCTGAGGCAGATGCAGAAATAATATTATCATCAGCAGATACTACAGACAGAAGAACTGGATGAAGATTTTGGGAAATCAATCACAAACCTGTAACTGAACCAGTAATATAATAGTAATGAGGGATTATTTGGATGTGTGCTGAAATCTTCTCTCTGCCAAAAGCATACCTACTTATAATTTCTTGACTTGCTTTATGGATAATATTATTTTTCAAAATGTGGCCAGCACAAAGGGAAAAAATTATTTTAGAACTGATTATTACCAATGAGGAAGAACTGATTGCTGAGATAAAGTGAGAACCTTGAAGGGGAAGTGATACTTCATCTTGGAGTCTGTGACAGAGGAGCAGAAATCTGGGAATAGACTCATATGCATCTTAGATTTTGGAAAAACGGATTTCAGAGAGTTTAAGGAAAGAAAGATTAAGTATAATCAATCTATGAGAGCCTAAAATTCTGTAGGAGGAGTCAGTCAGTCAAACATTTATCAAATGCCTACTATGTGCCAGCTCAACAGGAATGGGAAGCTCTGGAAAAGTAAATTTGAAAGACCCAAAGAGAAACAAGTCTGAGGAGGAAAAATGGACCAATTTCTACGCACAAGAGCTACCAATCAATTTAGCTTTTTAAAAGATACTTTAAGAAGATGCATGCAGTCGTATAAGGAAACAGTCAAGATGGCTCTGTCTCACAATGAAATAAAACAGGGGGAGAAAGGCAGGTATAGTATAGGGATATCAAAAAGAAGCAGTTGGGAATGGAGGTGAGTTATATTTGGGAAAAGAAGAGGATCAAAGTTAGGGAGAGTTCCCCTGCTTAGCCAGAGAGTGGGATGATGATAACATGATGAAGAAGGCAGAAAACTGCTCAATTCTTAACTTTGTGTCTGTTTTTTCTGACACAGCAAATGATATTTGGACTCAAAGGGACAGAACCAAAATGGTTAAGAGGGAGTTGATATCTCAGAATAGTAGGGAAATTGCAAGTGAGCACCTAGCTGCCTTTGAGTTCAAGTCACTTGGCCCAGATAACTTTTACATTCTTGGGTATTGAAAGAACTCAAAGATATGATTGATGAGCCACTGTCAGGGATTACTAAAGATGGTGGAAAACCTGAGAGGTATTGCAGGATAGGAAAGGGGGCTGGGGTAAACCCAGTTTCCAAAAAGGGGAGAGAAGACTTAGCCAAGGCCACAAATAAAGTGCGTTATCAGGGCACCATATTGCTTGCCTTCTCAATGGAAGGGGGTGGTGTATTAGGGAAGGAGAGAATTTAGAACTAAAAAGATGGATATTTAAAAATATAATTGGGAAATATTTAACACAACAAACAAAAATACAATGTAACAATCTTTTTTAAAAGAAAGTACATTATCAGAAGTGGGACTAGGTGGCTTCTGAGTTCCCTTCTGATTCTAGGATATAGTAGACATCTTTTGGACTTTGGCAGTTTTGCTGATTGAAAGGGGAAGATACATAATTAAATATGAGACTTGGATTTAAAAAGAGCCATTGCACTTGACCAGGGCAAAGATTGTCTCAAGGTCTTATTCCCTAGCTGTTCATTTGGGTAAGACCAGTAAGAGAATTTAGAGTTTAAAAGTGGGGAACTCTGAACCCCAGTGCCATTTTGTGATTATTGGGCAAATATCTATTGCATGGTTATGGTTTATTCTGCAGAGATGAGGATTGGGTAAGCATACTGGTTAAACATCACAATTCAGAATGAGGCCTCTCACAGAGATAGCCCAGATCTGAATCAGGAAGGTTGGTCAAAGAAAAGACCTCAGAGCTGTGTGGAAGAAAAGGGAAGCTAAACTCTTCTGTTGTCTGAGAAGTTAAGAAGTCTCTTTAGCTCATCCAAAAAGTTGAAATGGAGAAGCTTCTGCAAATCCTAGGTTAATGATATTTGCCCTTTTTGAAAGAGTGCAACCCTGACTCTATCTCCCCCCCTCCCCAAACATCAAGACAATGCAACCTGACTTAACAGTGGAGCCAGATGGTTAACACAGGTGCCACACTCATTAATGAACTTTGTAAGGTTAGTCCCAATTAAAAAAAAAAAGAACATCAGGGGCCATTGTTTTAGAGTTGTGAGTTGGCTTGACCACATGAATTCTTTACATGTGTGCCTTACCACCATAGTACTTTTTACGTCTATGTCCCCTTTTCTCTATGGGTTCTCTGTGTGTCTGGGGAAGAGTGTCCCCTAGGTTTAGGGGAATGATATATTTTGTTAATGTTCTTGCTTTTGCCTTTTGTTCAGGTCTTTCTTAAGAGTTAATTGAGTCAGTGGAATGATCTATTAATGGGAAGCATGCCAGCGGGGAGCTCAGGTGCCATAATGTTAGAATTGTAACCCCTCACAAGGTTTCCTCTAAAACACTTAGTGTGGTATCAGTCACCCCTCTGTAGATTCATCCTATTAGTGTGGGTGGAAATGGAAGGAATGAGAATCCCACCACATAAATACCAAATTATTTCAGATGGAAAAGAATATTAACTATTGGGGAGATTAGGAAAGGTGTCATCTCAACTAAGCATTGAAGAAAAGTAAAGATTCTAAGAGGTAGAGGTAGGGAAGAAGTGCTTTCAAGGTATAGGGGTTAGATTATGTGAAGGCACAAACACAGGAGATGTTGGAATGCTGAGTCTGGTGAAAGCTCAGTAGACCATTTGACTGGACAATAGAAAATATGAAGGCGAGTGGCATGAATTAGTTTGGAAAGGAAAGTTGGAGTCAGATTACATAGGAATACCATCTGTATCTTAATATAAGGTAATCAGTGTGGCAACTGTGGTTTTAGCTTCTCACTGCTATTTGAAAGTATGTTTATCTAACAAAGATTTCTAGACAAAGAAAAAGAAAGCAGAAAAGCTGCCAGATTCAGTTGGAAGTATTCCCTGTGCTGACAAGAGAGAGAGAGAGAGAGAGAGAGAGAGAGAAGATTACTCATTTGGAAGTAAAGTTTGCCACTAGATCACGAAGATGAATATAATCCTGTTTGGCTCTAAAAGACTAGAGTTTGTTAAATTTCAAGACTTCCCATTCCAGGCTAGAGATCTCTGGAAATTTCTCAGGCTGACTGACACACAGGGTCTAACTGAACCTATAGCCCACTCATTCTTCTAGCTTTCTCCTGCCTGTATTATCTATTATGATATTCCTTACCACATTTAGAGAATCAAGCTTTTAAACATTGAATCATCTGTGGTCTAGACTGCTGGTTGTTGCATGTGGTGAATCATTTAATCAATTACAATAGCATCTCAGCTAATGCAAGTGCTTTCCTGGAATTCAGGTTATAGATTACAGCACTGTTGGGTCCTACATTAGATGGCATGCACATTATGTTGTTTTTATAATTACATTAATATATCACTTGGGATAAACATGGTTATTTCTGTTCCTAAGATTTAGCGATTTCATTTCCTATTCCACTCCTTATAAAACATTTTTTTAAATTCTGTATATGCTGGTGGCAGGACAGCAACCCTTTGATGTCACTTAGCTGTATACAACCTATGATTTTGTGCACTTTTGCCCTGAACTACACTCTTGCCCTCAGTAAAAGACAAAATCATCAGAAATAACCATCCTAATTGGCCCAATGGAAGTGGAAAACAGAACAGAGAAGAAATTTCCACTTTTGGCTGACCTAATCTCTTTATTTAGAAATTGAAGTTGTAAAATTTGCTGAGCTCCTCAGAGATGATTAAAACACATCCTCTCTAATTTTGGAGCAACACTGAAAACCGTATATCTTTTTTTACCCAGGATGACGAATCAGAAAAACTTGGTGTAAAGAACAATGTGTTTGAGGTTATATTGAGATTTAGAATCATCAGATCAGTCATTTAGATCCAGAAGGAACATTAAAGGTTATCTGGTCCAGCCTTCTCATTTTAAAGATGAGGAAAGAGACCCAGACTTGGTTAAGTGGCTTGTTCACAAAGTCATGCAGTGATGCATCCCAGCTCCTCAGACTCCAAGTGTAGTGCTCTTTTCATTTTTTTTAAATTGTACCTCCATTAAAAAAATAGCAGAACACCAAGATTCTTGAGTCTCAAGTTCACCAGTGAAAGGAGGTGGGATTAAAAGACTTCATTGTACTTCTCTATTCTCACACTTCCCTCTACCCCAGATAGCTTTACGCAATCAGCAGACCAGTCCAGCCAAATTCAGCCTTGTCACTACACTGACCACAGGATGATAATTTCATGAGCCATATCTACTCACAATTCCAGAAGACCGATAATGACCTCAAAGTAAAGAATAAGACATATATTTTTAGACACGCCAATATGGGAATTTGTTATGCTTAACTCTGCATATTTGTTATAAGAAGTTTCTTTTCTTTTCTTCTTTCAATTGAAAAGAGTTGAGAAGGAGGCTAGCAATAGCTTTGCCACAAAAAAAGAAAGAAAAGAGAGTTCTCTCTTTTTAGAGAGAAGAATAGAGAAATATCTAAAGAGATAAAGAGAAGCATCCAAAAATGTACAAGAGAAAACAGAAAGAAATCCAGAAGGCAAGATAGATAAGCAGGGCAGTTTTGAAAGTTCTATGTTGAATTTATCATAAGCTTAAAAGGAAAATCAAGCCGTACATACTAGATATTTATAGTTTTATGCATAGTCCTCTTCTTTTGTTCTACCATGTATATAGAAATGTTTGTTTTGGTTGGTATTTGTTAGGTTCAGAATAAATTTTTTTTTAGAGCAAAGACTGTGGATTTTATACAACACCTATATAACCTGTGAAGTGTGTTGTAGTGAAGAATCTTTTTCAATAAGATCCCTTTCTACTCCGAAATTTTGTGATTCTTTGTTGCTTTTAGGGCTAACAATAGACAACAAAATTCATCCCAAGTGAACTTTGCTTCCACCACTCCCAGAGGTCCACTTCTGAACCCGGGTTCAATAGGTTGTAAATAGGGAATTAGGTTCACTACTGGGTATTTCTAGCAACAGCATTCCTCTTCTTTGACTAGGAATGGTTCAGGAAAAAGTGTCAAGTTGGCCAAGTTAGTCTTCAACTTAGCCAGTCAGTCAATAAGCATTTAAACCAAGCACCTAGTATATGCCAAACACTGTGCTAAGCACTGTGGGGATACAAAGAAAGACAGTGCCTCCTCTCAAAGGAGCTCAGTCTACGAGGGAGGCAAGAAGGAAACAACTGTATACAAGCAATATGCATGTGTGTGTGTGTGTGTGTGTGTGTGTTGTGTGTGTGTGTGTGTGTACATATATACATATACATATATACCAGATAGATTGGAGATAATCAATGCAGGGAAGGCCCTAGCATTAAGGGGAATCAGGAAAGACTTCTCATAGAAAAGAAAATTTATCTAGGACTTGGAGAAAGCATGAGGAGGGAGAATAATTTAGGCATGGGGAACAGCTAGTTAAAACGCCCAGAGATAAGAGATGCGTGTCTTGTTCTTGTCTGAGGAATAGCAAGGAGGCCGATGTCATTGGATTGAATGATATGTGTTGGGGAGTAAAGTTTAAGAAGCCTGGAAAGTTAGGTGGGGGCTAGGTTGTGAAGGGTTTTGAATGCCAAACAGAACACTTTGCATTTGATCCTGGAGGTGATAGGGAGCCATTGGAGTTGGTTGAATAGGGATTTATATGGTCAAACGTGAGCTTTAGAAAGATTAATCTGTCAGTTGAGTGAAGAATAGACTGGTATGGGGAGAAACTTGAGGCAAGGAGGGCAACCAGTAGACTACTGAAATAGTATGGATGTGAGGGGATGAGGACTTGCACGAGGGTGGTGGCAGTGTTCAGAGGAGAAAAGGAGACATATGTGAGAGATTTTTGAAGGTAAAAAAGATGAGCCTTGGCAACAGAGGATGTGGAAGGTGAGATAAGGATTCAAAGACGACACCTAGGCTTTTGAGTCTGGGAGACTTGGAGTATGGTGGTGCCCTGCACAATAGTAAAGAAGTTTGGAAGGGAGGAGAGGTAATGAATTCAGTTTTGGACGTGTTGAGTTTAAAATGTCGACAGGACATCCAGTTTGAGATATCTAATAGGCAATTGGAGATGTGCGTTAGGAGGTTAGGAGAGAAATTAGGACTGGAGTAGTAGCTCTGAGAATCATTAGTACAGAGATTATAATTGAAATCGTGGCAGCTGTTGAGTTCACCAAATGAAATAAGATAGAAGGAAAAGAGAAGAGGGCCCAGGACAGAACCCTGGTTCTTTAAGGGTGCATGACCTGGATGAGGATCCAGCAAAGGAAACTGAGAATAAGTCAGAAGGGAAAGAAGAAAACCAGAATATAGTAGTGTGACAAACACTTGAAGAGAAGAGGACATCAGTGAGAAGAGGGTTATCACAGGAGATAGGTCAAGAAGGATGAGCATCATTAACCTCTACTTTTAGTATTCTTCTCTCCTCCACCTCGTGAGCTCCCAGTTCGCAAACCTAGTCCCTATGCAGTGTGTTCTTAGGAATCAGTCTTATACCTTCATTATTCCTAAGGTATAAAGTCATTGGAAAGATTAATGTGTAAGTCTCCTTTGAGAAGTATTTATATTTTAATAGAGAACAAAATTAAATGTTGGAAATCTCTAATGGTGAGATTTCAGGCAACAGTGATTAGTATGAGGGGCTTTTTTAAAAATTAAGATGAAGATTCCTCCTAGCACATCCCAAACAAAACAAAATAAGGGCCACCTAGTCTGTATACATAGATCAGACCTTTCTCTCACATTTTTAGACTTATGCTAGGCCAATAACCTAATTTCTAGACTGAGGGAAATTCCGTTATCTTAAGATTCACGGAAGGGGAATTTTGATTTCTGCTCTGTGTTCCTTGGGAAGAGAAAGAGGAAGCAACCGGTAAATACTACTGTCATCTACCTTTCAGAAACAAATTTAGATGAGATTTAGAATAGATTTGGGTGAGATAATAAATGAAAAGAAAATGAGTAATCAGTAACTTGCTTACTTCCAAGATACTCATAATGGAAAAAACTGCTGTGTGTGCATTCATGATTGATTGAACCCAGAATCTTTGCGATGTGGTGACTTAGTTCTCTAAGTTATGGGACTTAGCTCTGTAGCTCAGGAAAATCAGTAAATTCAGGACCTTCTGCCTTTAGTCTGGCCCAGGGGTCAGGTCTACTGAATACCTTATAAATTTTTACTGGATTTTAAGTTCCATGAGAGTGGAAACTAATTTTAGCTGATCTTGGTTTCTCAGTTACCACCTAGCATTGTGTTTTCATAGAATAGGTACTTAATAAATATGGTGAAGTGAATCACATTAATAACATGATATCAGAATATTTCAAGTAATTGCAAACTAAAACTTCTCCCAGATGTCTTCACAGCTGGTTTCCCTTGGATCACAAAATCAGGATCATAGAATTTAGACTTAGAAGAGATCTTAAAGCTCATGTGAAGAAATGAAGTCCTAAGATGTGTTTTACACTCCAAATCCAATGCCTCTTTCTAGGTTCTGGATAGTGAGAAAGAGCACTGGGTTCCAGTCTTGATTGTATTTTATTTTCTTTTGTGAATTTGAACCAAGTCCACATCACTCCTATAGTTTCCTAATCTGCAAAATGAGAGGTCTGGGCTGGGGCTCCCATGCAGGAGAGAAATATTCTCTGAGCCGATAGTTCTCTAGCCCTACTCCTCGCTTTTCTCAATAACTTGCTGGGTCCTTGACCCACTGTAACCAACCTGTTTCTCAGTGTATTGTTATTGTCCAGTTTGTGAGATGATTTTTAAAGAACCTCAGGATTTTAAGAAGGAAGCTTGTGCTTAGATCTCTTTATGTTCTCCCCAGTGCCAGCTTTTGAGCATCACTGCGGCCTATGGAGATCTAGAAGCAGTGAGGTACCTTCTCAAAGAAAAATTTGTTGAGTTACCCACGGAGCCAAATGATGATAATCCAGCTGTGGTGGCCGCTTATTTTGGACACATGGATGTTGTAAAAGAATTACTGGATTCCTTACTGGGTAAGTTGTTGGTTGGGAGCCATTTACCAGACATACCATGGCTTTGCATCCCAGTGTACTGGCAAACTTTCAAGGACTGGTATGAGTATTCAGCATGGAGTGATGGAAAAAACATTGGACTTGGAGTTAGGAGAGATTTGGGTTCAAATCCAGACGCTGATACTTTTAACTAGTTGATCTCCATTTCCTCATATGTAAAATAATGATGTCAGTACTTGGAATACTAATCTCACAGGGTGGTTATGAGTGGATATTATTATTTACCAGCAAGCTACAGATATCATTAGGTAGTTTTTTTTAAAGCGTTTTTTCAAACTCTTCAAATTTAGAAAGATTCAGGGTATCCAGCCTCCTTGGCAAAGCAAAATAAAAAAGAGCTCGTTTGTGAAAACTCCCCTCTGAAGGAAAGTGCAAAGTTAGACACCTTTCTGACATTAACTTACAAAAATTGAGGGCTAATGTAAGATATCAAATGAGATCATAATTGTAAAGCCCTTAGCATAGTGCCTGAAACATAGTAAACACTATATAAAGATTAGCTATTATTATTATTGAAACCCAGTGGTCAGGAACTAAGATTAATATGAGATTACTTGCATAAAGCATTTTTAATTGTAAATTGCTGTGCAAAATGATAAGCTATTGTGATGATAATGGAAAACCGTACTTGGGATTATACATAGCCAAAATGATGGTGCTGTAAAAATTATCACTAGCATTCACATGGTGCTTTAACATTTGCAAAGCATCACATATGTAATTTATATGTTATTTTCATTTGATTTTCACCACAACCCTATGAGGTAGGTGCTATTGTGATCTCTACTTTACAGATGAGTAAATAGAGGCCGAGAGATTTTAAGTAATTTGCCCAGGGTCATACAGCTAGTAATTATATAAGGTAGAATTTGAACTTAAATCTTCCTTCCTCCAGGTCCATCTCCTAAGTGCTAGGAGCGATTTTTTTCTTGTGGCCGAAATGCAATCAACAAAAAAGTAGGGGAGATCCACCTTCTACCACCCCTGCTTTCTTAAAGAGGGAGGTGTTTCCATTGCCCAAACAAGCTACAGTGATACAGCATCAACCTGGCATACTTTATGCCCATGTGTCTCTGTCTGGTGGAATAGGGGTTTTCTCCTCTGAATGGAGTACTATGCCTTGGGTCTGTACTGGGATCAATCCCAGATCCGCTTTCAAGTTTTGCTAAGAGGTTTTTCCCTATCCTCAGACAATCCCACTTATCTAGAAGATTTCTGAGTAAAGGGTAGAGGACAGATTGGTTTCAGCACTCCATGAGGTTTGGATTCACTCAAAGAAGACTGAGCCAAGCCATAACCTATTGAGAACCCTCTAAGGACTAAGTACTTTTATTTTGTCTTTTTATCCCTGGTAGCTCTTAATAAATGCTAATTGGGTTGGATTGGATTTATCTTTGTCCCTAAACTTTGGGGAATCTTTCAGATCAGGCCCCATAGAACCCCTTGGAAGAGCCACAAGCTTAATTACTCATTTGGGACAATGATTATTGTACTGGCGTGCATGATGATGATGATGATGCCTGGGTACACTAAAAATTCAGTTTGAATATTTATCATTATGTCTACTACATATAGCACTTTCTTTTTCTTTTTCTTTATTCCTAGCTCTCTCTTCACTGGCGTTTTACTATTCTTTTCATTCTCCTCCCCTTACCTGTACCTTAGACTTGCTAATGACAACCACAGCACTGATTAATTCCAATGGTATCCCTCAAGGCTATCCTAAGATCCTCTCTAGGCTAGGAATAGGGAGGATCCTGGCAAGATTCCTTTCTGTTTTTATTTCTTTTCTTTTGTGAGGCAGTTGGGGTAAAGTGACTTTCTCAGGGTCACACAACTAGTAAGTGTCAAGTGTCTGAGGTTGGATTTGCACTCAGGTCCTCCTGACTTCAGGGTGAGTGCTCTATCCACTACACCACCTAGCTACCCCAAGATTCCTTTCTTTATCTCTCTGCTAGACCAACTGATGGGCTAGAAGAGAATGCTGACATAACTCAAAATGATTTTCGGGGGCTACAGAAAGGAGACTTTTTTCCCATTTTCTGGTAGATCAGCTGTCTTGCTGAGGGTTACTTTGCTGAATTATATAAATCTGTAATTGCTGCGAGCACCTGCACACACGGCTATGTTTATATTCCGGTCGAGTATGAGAGATAGAGGAAGAAACAGGTGGGCCAGGAGGGTAGCAAGTAAAGAACAAGCTCCGTTTATTAATCTGAGGGCTAGGGTTTTTATACCTCATTCGTGGAAACAGCACGCAGAGTAGCAAAGGCAGAGTATCAACAATTATTTTTCTCATGGGAACAGTAACCAGGGAGAGTCCCCCCTGAACAGTTTCCTCACCTCCTGTAATCTTCAAGGTCCTTTTGTTCTCAAGAGAGTCAGAGCAAGGGGGATTGGAGAGCCCACATTTCTGACTTAGGCAGCCACTGGACACAGGAAATCAACAGGTAAAACCTGGACTGGCCTGAATCCTCTGACTTGTCAGTGCTGGCCCTCAACATATAATTACTACTCCCTGTTACCAAAAAGAGATTAACTGAAGAGTGGGAAGGAAGAAGATGTATCTAAACTAAAGGACCATCTTCCTTTGGGATTTAGAGTATGCTAAATTTTGCCCTGGCCATATGACCAGGGAACACTTTTCAATTGACTTCTCTTCAGTCCAGCCTGGACATAGCTAAACTTGAAACTGTGGAAATTTAGTTAGCAATTAGGTAGCCCATAAGAAATATTATTCATTCACTTTCATATATCATATGGTGTATATCATATATCATATGAGTCACTTTTCAAGCCTCTCTAGTTTTCAGGTAAACTTCCTATTTTAAGAAAATCTGGTAAGGTTTGGGAACTCTTTAGTAACCATGGATTTTCAGACTTTTTTTTTTCCTTGAGGCTCTGGAAAGGAGATGATGTTATGATGGAAGGTTGCTAAGGGTGCATGCAAAGAATGAGGTAATTTCCATGGAGATTGGACCAAAAAAAAAAAAGCTGTCATGCTAATTTGAACTTGAGGATATTGCAGCACTACAACCCACGCAGTCTGTTCATTCAGTGTGCTTGTTAAATAGCTTTCATGCTCGAGTAGAGTGGGAAGTGATGGTTATTTCAAGGAGTAGCTCCTAAAGATTTCTGAATATCAGTTATAATTAACAAAGAATTGAGAGAGTATCATGGTACTTAAAAGAAGAACCATCTATTCCCCCCACACTCCTGCCAAATGTTATCAACTTGATGCAAGTATCTTCCAATTAAATCAGGTCTTGTATTTATTAGCAGCCAAAATAAAAGGATCATAGTGATAAAACTGAATGGGATTGTTTAATGTATTTTTTGGATTTTTTTTAATTGCCTTGCTAGGTCCGTGCAGCAAACAACGACTGCTGAATTGGATGCTAGCCATCGCCTGCCAACAAGGACACTTAGATGTAGTTAAACTCCTAGTACTTACTTACAGTGCTGACCCAGAGAGCTATGCAGTAAGGAAGAATGAATTTCCAGTCATTATAAGGTTACCACTCTATGCAGCTATCAAGTCAGGTATGTAATTGCACTTACTGAAGTCTTTACCAAGCCTTAATAATTTTGGGCTGTTGTTTCTTCTAAATTGTTAACAACAGTTGAAGCTGTTAGTGGAGGTGGAACCATGTCCATAGAGTAACCACAATCTCCTATGTTCTCAGAGCTTCCTCCAGATGAAGGCATCTATAACTAGTTTTCCCTCCTCTGTTTCCAAGCATATTATTATATTTAAGTATTTGTCTCTCTATTTCTCTCTTTCTGTCTCTCACTCTCTCTTCCTTGTTCTCTTCATCTTTCTCTTTGACTCCTCCTTTGCACTTGGGGAAATACAGAAACACAAAGAAACTTTTTCACATGGGAGCATTGTTATAAGGTACCCAAATAACAAAATCCCACAAAATTCTGTCACTGATAGGATCTTGATGTTTCAGGGGAAGTAATATACAGAGAGACGTTAAACCAGAGCAAATTTTTTCTTAGTTCCTCTTTCACATGTTGAATTCCCCACCATTGGTAATGACCAGTTCCTTATGGTTTCTTTAAAAAAGAGAGAGAGAGAGAGAGAGAGAGAGAGAGAGACTGAATCTTCTCAGCTTTCTTTTTTTACCTCTTCTTTAGGGAATGAGGATATTGCTATATTTCTGATTCGTCATGGGGCCTTCTTCTGTTCATACATTCTGATGGATAGTCCTGATCTAAGTAAACATCTCCTTAGGAAATATTTCATAGAGACAAGCATACCAGGAACTGGTTCTCCAACAAAAGCAGTAAGTAGCCAGTACCTACAAACTACAGACCTAAGGTGTGGCTTAATCCATTGTGCCTAGGGTGTCCCAAAAGTCTTCGTGTAGTTTTGAGCCACTAATAATAATGACTAGCATTTAAATGGCATATGTAAGCACTTTATAAATATGTCATTTGATCTTTTCAACAACCCTGGGAGGGAAGTGTTATTATTATCCCCATTTTGCAGATGAGGAAACTGAGGCAAACATAGTGACTTGCCCAAAGTCACATAGCTAGTAAATATCTCGGGCTGTATTTGAACTCAGGTCTTCCTGACTCCAGGCCCAGTGCTCTATCCACTGTACCACCTGGCTGCCCCAACATTTAGATTAATTGTCTGTAATCTTTAAAAAATGATTAAAACTGCACTAAGACTTTAGGGATACCCAATATTCCATATACTGCATTTATGATTTTTCTTCTAAAACTGGTTAACTCTGTCATGACTGTCTGGTTAGGAAACAGAAAATTTCTAATACTACATTAGCTAAAAATGGTCATCATGCAATCTAGTAAAGAAAGGGATAGGCTGCTGGATCTGTGATTTTCAAACTGCCTCTCAGTCTACAAAAGATATCTGGCGAATAATCTCATTGTACAATCCATAAAGATTTCCAAATGTACTTGACTTTCTTGGTACGAAATAGGCATGGTTATGTTGTGTCTTTGTACCCAAGTCAGACTTTTGAGTATGTAATCATTTGTGCAACATATTCAATGTTTGCTCAGTTAAAGAAAATTCAAGACTATATGCTTGCAAATTTTACTGAGACCTTTCTTGGGATAAGAGTAAAAGAGAAAATAAAACCAGTAAAAATGTGATTCATAAAATCTCTTCAAAGTTCTTGAAGCACATAGCTTTTTTTTCCTTCCAAATTCATGCAAATTCCAGTGGCAAGTACCTTAAAGTAGGTGTATTTGTATTTACTATAATAACTTTGTTTAGCAGTGGTGCTTTTCAAGTTTTTAATAAAAGCTGTGAAGCAGTGAGATTTAGTAATCAGATGAAGTAATGTCCTGTGAGCCAGAGGTAAGTGCTGTCGAAAATCTGAATTGCCTTGTCTGCTGTCTGTCTCTGTCTTCTGCCTTCTCTGTATCCACATCTTCAGTCTGGGTTCAGAAAACACTTAGCAGTGCATACAGATATGCATTTGCACCATTCGATATTAATGCTTAGTTTGAGTACCGAGTGTTTGTAGTGTTCGATATCTCACAGTTTTAGTGTTCATCTATCTTCATGATTTTGTGTATTTTTGAGGCCAGCAAGCAACAAGGTATCAGTTGATTTGTTACATTTCAAATAATTATCCCCCTTAAATCCTATTTTAAAAAATTGTTTACATAAACTGTACAAATTAGAAAGAATCTTTCCTCTCATATGTGGGTATCTATATATGCATTTATTAAGCACCTATAGTGTGTTAGGCAAATAAATCAATATTAGAGGCAGTATTTCATAGTAAATAGAGACCTGCCTTGGAGGATTTGGATGTACATTCTGCCTTTGACACATTGTAGCACTGTGATTTTTTCCCCCCATTCATTTTAAACTTAAATACAAAATGAGAAAAGAAAAAAAAAGGGCATTTCCATGTACGGAGCAGAACATAAGAGATGATTCAATATAAAACAATAAATTTCCATTTTACGAAAACCTATGCAATAAATACTACACATTGTTTTCAAAGCAACCCAGCTTTTCTGTGCTTTCTTCTAGGTTTTCTTTTATTCTCTGCTCTGTACTTTAAAAAAACATTTTTCTCCCTCCCTACATCACCCTAGAGAAGCTGGCAATTAAACACTAATATATATGTGTATATGTGTGTATATATATGCATATACATACATGCCTATAAACATATATATACATATACATACATATACATGTATGTAAGACCCACTATACATATTTCACTTGTCCTCTGTTTCTCTAAAGGTGGAGAGCATCTTCCTTCATAAATCCAAGTCTTTCCATGTTTTTCTAAATCAACCAACTCATTATTTCTTATGTCACAGCAGTGTTCCATCACAGTCATTTCCTATCTGAGAGATTGTCTATGAAAGGTTTCCCCCCAGTTTGCTGCTTTCTTCCTAATCTTGATTACATTGGTTTCATTTATACTAGTAAATTTTAATTTAAAATAAAATTACTCATTTTACACATCAACAATTTTTTTCTTATTGCTTGCAACATTTTCTCCTTAACCTGGGAGCTTTGAAATTTGGCTATGATGTTCCTTTAAGTTTTCCTCCTGAAGTCTCTTTCAAGTGATGATTGGTGGATTTTTTTCCCTATTTCTGCATTGTCTTCTTGTTCTAGAACTTCAGGGCAATTTTCCTTAATAATGTCTTGTAACATTGTATCAAGGTTCCTTTTCTGATCATAACTTTTAATTAGTCCAGCTATTCTTCTATTGTCTCTCCTTGATTTGTTCTCCAGATCGGTTGTTTTCCTGATGAGATGTTTCATATCTCTCCTATTTTTTCATTCTTTTGGTTTTGTTTTATTATTTATTGCTGTCTTATAATGTCATTAGTTTCCTCTTGCCCAATTCCAGTTTTCAAAGAATTATTTTCTTAAGTTTTTGATTGTCTATTTCTAGTTGGTTGCCTTTCTTTTCATAATTTTCCTGATTTTTTTGGATTGTTCTTTTTTTCCTCTAATTTATTTGATTTTTTTAAATCCTTTTTAAGTTCTTCCAAGAACTCTTTTTGGGCTTGTGACCATTTGACATTTCTCACTGAGAAAAAGAGTGGCTTTTTTAGCTTCACTATCTTTCTCTGAATATGAACCCCATAGTTACTATCTATGGTTGGGTTCTTTCCCCTTTGCTTACTCATTTATATTTATGTTTTGTTTTTAGCAGCTTATTATTTTAATCAAGTTCTAGACCTGAGGTGTGGGGTTTGATGCCCCAAGCCTCAGGTCCTTCTTACTGTTATTTTACAAGCTCTCTCTTGGGGCCTAAACTTAGGCACTCGGAAACCACTCACTCCTGCTTCCCATAGTCCCTCTGGTGGCTGCCAACTTCAACTGTCCTCTCAACTCTGGAACTGAAACCAGGGACTGCTCTCCTACCAGTTCCCCAGCCCGGGACCATGGCTGGTCAGCACAGCTGTGCTTGCCTTCCCTCACAGTGGAAGGTCCCTCAATCTTCTCCTTCTCAGCTGTCTGACCCCCACACTGTCCACAAGGTGAAAGTTCCTGGGCTGAGTCTGCCTTCCAACCCAACTGCTCCCAGGGTTTGTTGTTTGTTGATTCAGCAGTCAGCCTGGAGGTGTTTGCACTTTATTCAGGCCAAGCCTCCACCCCTGAAGACAACTGCTTTACCCTGACTTGTTTCTGGTGTTCTACTTCACTTTAAGGCAATGTTCTGTCTTTTTTTTTTTTGGAGGAAATTTGAGAGTCTAGAGTTTTCTGACCTGTTCTGCCATTTCCCCAGAATCCTCTCTTGCATTGTGACTAGGAATAAGTCATTTAACCTTTTAGTGCCCAAGGCCACTAAGATAAAAACATTCCCCATCTGAATTGATCAGTAGACTTCTCCACCTAGAGGTCCCTACACAAGACCCAGATTCTTCATGAATTCATATATAGACTTATGGGTATGTGTAGGTTTTAAAGCTCTTGTTGAACCAACATGATTATCCTTAAAAATATGGGCTTCTTATTAAAGACCTTTATGTAAAGTCCCCTCTAAAATGATTGCATTTATTGTCTAGGCCACTCATTTGTCCATTCTCTTCTGCCTTTGGACATTTTCTTATATTGTTATTTAACTTTTCATCATTTAAATCTTGCTGTCCTATTTAGACCATAAATTCCTTAAGGGAAGAAGGCCATCATGTCCTCCATAGTGCCCATTACACAGAACGTGCTCTGTAAATATTTGCTGTTTTGATTTAATAGTAAAATATAATGTTCAGATTGATCTACATATACGGGAATACACTGTAGGCTAAGGAAATTTGCCTAATTCCTCAGACTTCTAAAATTAATAGAGGTACCTTGGCATTGTGGATAGGGAGCTGGCCTCTGAGGCAGAAACATACTGGTTGTGCGACCCTGGGTGAATTATTTCACTTTTCAATATTCTAGAGCACTGGTGTCATACTCAAGTAGAAAGGATCCCAGTAGCAGCATATTGACTTAGAAAACTACAAATTGGCATTGTCTGTGTTTTATTGCATTTTTATATATTTTGTTAGACATTTCCCAGTTACATTTTAATCTGGTTCTGGTGGTCAGCAGGCTGTGATTTTGGCACCTCTGTTTTAGACTTCTAAGTTTCAGAGAAGGTGCTAATCTGCATTGGTAGAGGGAGTTTCTTCACTGAGAGTTACTTATGCCAATGGAATAATAGGTCCTACCCAAAACAAAACACTTGAAATGGCATAAAACCAATGAAGCTTTACACGAAAAATTCAAAGGACAGAAAGATCTCTTTCTGTGGCAAATGGATTTCCTTCATTGCTTTTGCTTACAAAATGAAGTCGAAGGAGGGTGAAGCCACATCTGTGGTTCCAGCTGCCTAGAAGGCAATTTTTTAAAAAAATTCCTTCTTTTAAAAGAAGAAAGAATAAAGTAACAGTTGGTTGAGTATTTTTCTGCCATATCATGGCTTTAAAGTTTAGTGAAGTGAATTATTTTCACTGTGAGTATCCTAAGAAAAGTTGATTTTGTTTCTGTGAAAAGGGACTTTCATGGTTTGGCATTGTCACACCCTAGCAAGAGCTGGAAAACATTTTGAAAGTTGTAGTAGATGCCAGGAAAGAGCTAATTAGGTCCTGGAATCCTGGTGCTGCTTCTCCCTGCTCAGTGGTTTCCAACGTTGGGTTGGGGCTTTTTTGGTTTGGTTTTTCACCCTTGCAAAAATAACTGAAACTCACATTAGTTTTAATCTTTACTTGGGAAATTGTTTGTTTCCTTAAAAAAAAAAAAGCACCTAATAATCCAAAGTCAGGCAGCCTAAGTCAAAAAAAGCAACCATTCTTATTGCCTTCTATATCAAATGTATGCTAGTAAACTGGCATATTTATAGTTTTTAAATTCAGAGTGACCTACCAGATGAATCATTGTATACTTTGGGGCCACACTATTCACATGCCTATCCAAGCCTCCTCCATTTAGAAACCAGTTTTGTCAAATCTACTGTAGTTAATGTTCTAATGGCTTATAGAGCAGAGGTTCTTAACCGTTTTAGTCTTATGAACCCTTTCAGAAACCTGATGAAACCTATAGGCCCCTTCTCAGGATAATGTTTTTATATGCATGAAATAAAATACATAGGACTCCAAAGGAAACCAATTATATTTAAATATAGTTATCAAAATATTAAAAGTTCCAAGTTCACAAACCCTCTGTGAAATCTATTCCTAGACTTCCAGGGAGTCCATGGACTTCAGGTTAAGACTCCACGTTATAGACTCACAACTCCATAGGCCCTGGTGGGCTTGGGGCATACCTGGAATGGTGGCCTTTCCACTATTGGAGGAAAGTGAAGGAGGCTATACTGCTCCATATATAAGGGTTTCATAGAATCACAGAATTTGAGAGTTGCAAGGGAGCCTCAGAGGCTATTTAGTCTAAATCATACACAAAATTGTAACACTATAAGATACTCAACAAGTGTTCATCAACGAGCTTTTGGTTTCTGGTCCCAAGACCATGTCCCAGGATCATAGGATCAGAGATTTAGAAGGGATTTTAGAGGCCATAGAGTCAACCCTCCAACCCCATCTTGAAGATGCAGAAAAAGAGGTTCAGAGAAGTTAAGTAATCCCTTTCCACTGCCATTATAATGACTTCAGTTTAGGCATTTTTCTTCTACTGAAATAGTCTTCTAATGGATCTTTCTCCCTCCATTTTTCTTTCTTCTCTAATCCAGCCTTCATATCCCTGTCAAAGTAATTTTTAGAGGATAACCACTCTGATCATTTTACTTCTTTACTCAAAAAACATCCATAGCTCCCTATTGTCTACTGAATAAAGTGCAAACTCTTTAGCCTGGTATTTTTAAGCCTCCTGCAATCTGGCTCCAACTCATCCTATCTAGCCATATGTCAAACTGTTGTACTTTACGCACTCCATGTTCCAGTCAAAATGGTTTTTCAGCCAGAACTCATACTCTCATCTTTCTCTATTCCATCTCTTTGGCTTTTCTCATCTCCCAATATCTGGAATAGACTCCCCTGCCCCTCAATCTCTGTTGAAATCCCTGCTTTCTTTTAATTGATTCAATTTCAATCAGTCGATTGATTCAATTCAATTCAATAAACATTTATTAAATACCTGTTGTGCATAGGGCTCTGTGCTAAGCTTTGGGGAATACCAAAACAAAAGTGAAAACAGACCCTGCCCTCAGGGAGCTTACAGTCTAACAGGTACTCTCTCCTTTATGAGGCTTTTCCTGATGATCTTACCCCAGTCCACCCCTCCAAAATTGGAAATGATCTCTTCCTTTTCAGATTTCTCATAATTCTTCTTGAACCTGTCCTTTACATTTGTCACACTCTAAACTGTATCATGATTGCTTACCAGAGTGTCTTATTTCCCACCTCAATTCCCAGTGAATTGTAAACTCTGTAACTGTAGAGAACTGTCTTCACTTCGTGTCTTTAGTGTTTAGCACAGTCCATTGCAAGTGGTATAGGTGCTCAATACATGTTTCTTGAATTGAATTAATTTGTAATTGTTAGCACAATATTCTCTCAAGAGGCCAGATTGCAAGAACTAAAGATACTTATCTTTTATTCTGGTTTTGCTTTTTTTCTTCTATTAAGATAGCTTGAGCATCTGAAAAAAAAAGTAATTATGATAGCTAATATTTATATGATACTTTTAAGGTTTGCAAAATGCTTTACATATATGATTTCATTTGATCCTCACAGCAAACCTGTTAGATGTTACCATCTCTATTTTACAGATCAGGAAACTGAGGCAGGCAACTGTAAAGTGACTTGATGAGGGTCACATAGGTACTATGAATCTGAGGCAAGATTCAAACTCAGGTCTTTTTTACTCCAAGTCTGGCTCTTTATCTATTAGTGTCTCAATTCAGTATTCTCTCTCTCATACTGATATTTGAGAGGTATTTTGAGTAACATTTATTTATGCTTTTTCTCAGTAACCCATTTCTTCTCTTGGAGGAAGGAAGTCTGTTGATCACAAGAGGTTAGGAATATCTACCTTAAAGACCTATGGCTAACCCGTCATGCAATTTATTCTGTTACAAGTTACCATACACACTTTTCTTTTCTTGTTTTTACTTCTTCTCTGTCTCCCTTCTTCATTCTTCTTTCTTCCTTTATTTTTCTTCTCTTGCTTTAGGCCTGTTGGTATACCACTCATAGACATTATGTAGTCCTAAGGTGCCTAAAGAGACCATCAAACCCTGTTTCAGCAACTCCAAAATTGTGTCTGCTCTTTTACTTGGGGTTCTGTGAGTTCCTAGGACTTCATATTCCAGGCCCTCTTTAGGTCCCTAAGTCTGAAACTATTACACTTCCACTTTAGTCCTCCTCCAGTTCTTCATCTTGGTGTAGAAGAAGCCCCTAGCTCTATTAGGTCATACCAGCAAAATGCAAGCTCTGGAACGCCCTACCAGCCTAGAAGAGTTCTGAGTATGGTCCCGTTTTGAATGTGGATTGACTTTTGCCCATCATCTAAGTACCAGCCATGCCAAATTGAGAGGGGTGTCCACAGGGGCTAGATGCAAGGGGGATGATTTTATGGCCATGGTAGCTCTCAAAGACCATCTCCTAGGTCACAGAGAATTTGTAGCTGGCTTTAGTATGAGGTATCCGTGCTGAAGAAACCCTGGATCATTTAATTGCTACTTCCTTCAATTTGTTCTAAAACCAGCTATTGAGGGAGTACAAATTCTCTGCCTAGAAATTCTTTTGGCGCTCTCACTTCCCAGAGGCACGTTCACTGTGCTTGTATTTGCACTAAAAGTTGGTATTCTTTTATAATGTATTGTTGTATTAGTGAAGTCTCAGTGACATTCTGTTTTTGATTTTGCTGTGATATTCATGAATGTAATCATGCCATGGTTGGCTTTCTTCCCTAGGAATCTTGTTTATTGTGAGTCTTCCTGGACTAAACACAGGCAGAAATGAGGGCTTTGAGGGTTACTATGATAGATTTAGACTTCAACAATACTCGATGTGAGGCCTTTTTAATTGCGTGGTTTTTTTTTCTTCTTCTGTCTCTGAGTAAACATTTGGGCAGCCTATAATCTTTGAATATGACAAAGGAAATGACCTTTTTTAATGAAAGTTTTTATACTGGGTTTAGCCCCAAATACAATCTTCACAAGTTTCCAACCAGAGATAGCTTCGTTTTGAAGCCATTTCTGTAATTGTAAATATAATATCAAATTAATTTATAAAGGTTTCTCCTATCATTTATATACACATATATATATATACACACACAAACACACACATATATATATATGTGTGTGTTTGTGTGTGTATATATATATGTTTAAAGTTTCTGCATATCTTAAAAGCTCTATTTAAATGCTGGCCTTATTTGCTATTATTATTGTTATTGTTATATTATTCTGGATATAAAATCATGACCCTAACAATATAAGCCCCAAGAATGTATAGGTAAATGACCAAGAAGAGACTTAATTTTAGGAACTTTCCCCACCCTTTTTTTCTTCTTCCTTGTGCCTAAGGAAGTTGGTTGCAAATAGCCACCCATTTCTCAAAAGGTAAATAACTAAAATTTGAAATATTTATATATATGTGTGTGTGTGTGTGTGTGTGTGTGTGTATTTACTGCTATATTTGTTTTTATATTGTGTAGATTTTCCCTTGTATCTTTCCCCCTCCCTCCCCCAGAGAGTCATTCGTCATCATAGTTTTTTTTAAAAGAAAAGGGGGAAAACCAGCAAAACTAATCAAAGTATAGGGCGAAAAAATGACATTGTGTGCAGTGTTCCCCACACATGCTGTACCTTCCTATCTTGACAAATGGGAGGGGGAAGGTATTTTTTCTTCTTTGGTATGAAGCTTATTCTTTGTAATTTTGCAACCTGCATTTTCTGTTGTTCTGTGGCAGTTGTTTTTTGCACTCACACCATTGCAATCCATATAAACATTATTTTTCACGCTCTGCTGACTTCATTTTGTCTCAGCTCATGGAAGCCTTTCCATGCTTCTCTATATTCACCATATTCTTTGTTTCTTATGGGGCATTAATATTCTATTACATTCACATACAAGAATTATTTTAGCCATTTCCCCAATCATTGGGCATCTACTTTTGTTTCCAGTTCTTTGCTACCTTGAAAAGTACTGCTATACATGTTTTGGGGGTAGAGATCTTCTAGATTTGTGAATTCTTTCTCCTAAAAGCAGCTCTGGCCAGAAATAAAAAGATTAAAACTTTGTACCATAATTCTTCCTCCTCCTTCTCCTCTTCCTCTACCTTTTTCTCCTATACTTTTCCCCCTTCCATTCCATTCCCCCTGTCTTTTCTCTTCCCCCTTCCACTCTTTCCCTCAATTCTTTCCCCTTTGTGTGTATGTCTCTCTTTCTCTCTCTCTTGTCCTCATATGTGTCTATTTGTATATGTGTGTGTGTGTGTGTGTATATGTGTATTTATGTATATATGTGTCTATATATCTACATAATTATCACATGTGTGTATATGTGTAAAACTAGAGATAGCATGGCAAAGAAAAACCAGGAAGACTTGGATTTAAGGCCTGCCTCTGATCTGTCCTGGCTATATCACCCTGGCAACCTCTCAGCGCCCTAATGAACTCTCTGAGACTACATTTAAATTGTAGAGCAGTTGCCTTCCTGTATTAGTAGAGGGAGTTTCTTCACCTGGAAGTTATTTATACCAGTGAAATCATACCAGCCCTTATCACTGTCACTATCACTATCACTGTCCCTCTATAGAACTGATTAATGACATTAGCCATTGAGCCATGTAGAGCATGGACTGGACTTAAGCTAATACAGCATCATATGTCCACAGGTTAAATTTCTTGATGACAGTTGAAAATGTGTGAACAGCCAGCTGTTCATAGGGTACATACTTTGTATAAAGTACCATG
Source organism: Phascolarctos cinereus (assembly GCF_003287225.1). Taxonomy (NCBI): domain Eukaryota; kingdom Metazoa; phylum Chordata; class Mammalia; order Diprotodontia; family Phascolarctidae; genus Phascolarctos; species Phascolarctos cinereus. Next base: position 134,350,489 of record NW_027555736.1, read on the forward strand.
TTTGCAGATATGGTGGATAAGGAGAATATTTTAGAGACATATCACCTTAAATCATAGAACTGAAAGGAACCATTCTTCTGAGTCTTCCAGGTTAATAATCTCAATGTTCTCTTTGAATCCTCACTTTCCCTTACCCCACGTTTCCAGTTAGTTGCCAAGGGTTTCCATTCCTCCCTCCATAACCACCTCTCATCCATCCCCTTCCCTATACACACAACCACCCTTTTAGTTCAGGTCCTTGTCATCTCATGCTCTCTCTGCCTCAAGACTCTCTCTTCTCCAGTCTTCTTTCACACATGTGCTAAAGTGATTTTCCTTAGGTTGTGTATATGATCAGGTCACTGTCCTACTGAGCAATCTTTAAGGGCTCTCTATTGTCTCTAAGATAAAATATGAACTGTTCTGTGTAGTTTTCAAAGTCCTTAAATAACCTGCACCAAACCTGTATTTCTAGAGTCATGCTACATGACTCTCCAGTCTGGCCAAATGGGCCTTCTCAGCTATTCCTCGCACAAATGACACTGTGCCTTCCATTACCATGCCTTTACCCTGGTCTTCCCCCATGCCTATACAGGACTCCCCTCTCCCCTGTCCCTCATGTAATTCCTTTTCTTCTCCAAGACCCAGCTCAAGCCCCTGACTCCTTTCACCTACTAGTGTCCTCTCTCTCTACTTTATATTCACCTATATTGTAGTTATTCTGCTTATATCTAACCAGCATATATGAAAACATGTCTTTGTTTGCCTCCCCAGTTAGAATGTCAGCTCCTTCTGAGTGGGGCTTATTTCATTCACTTCATCTGTATCCTCAACTACTAGCACAATACCTGATACAAAGCAGGTGTTCAGTGAATGTTTATTGGTCAACCTTTCTGCTAAACTGTACTAACTTCTTCATTTTACAGATGAGGAAGCTCAAGCCTAAAGAGAATAAATCACTTGCCTAGTATGCCACGAATAGTTAGTGACAGAGCTCAGTCTAAAATTCTGCCATTTCCACTTTATGTTGTAGTCATTTGTGTATGCTTTTTCTCCCCTACTAGACTTTGGAGAAGGGAGAACAAGTATTTCTTAAATGCCTACTTTGTGGCAAGTACTATGCTTTACAAACATCCCATTTGATCCTCACACGACCCCTGTGAGGTAGGTGCTATTATTACCCAGTTGAGGAAACTAAGGCAGAGAAAGGCTAAGTGATTTGCCCAGGATCACCCAGCTAACGTCTGAGCCAGGCTTTGAACTTAGGTCTTCCCGACTGTAGGCCCAGTGCCCTATTCATTGCACCACCTTGCTGCCTAGTTATAAAAGGGATTAGTATGTGCTCAGGTCAGAAAGGAAGGTTGGGGCCCACATTTTGGAGGGTCTTGAGTGCCAAGCTACAAGTTTGTAATTTGGAGTGGAGAGGCACTGAAGTTTTAAGCAACATCATGATGTGGTCAGACCTGTGCATTATGAAGAGTACTTTGGCAGCAGTGTTAAGACTGGATTGGAGACTGAAGTGACTGAAGGTAGAGAGATCAGTTAGGAAGATATAATAAGCAGAACCAAGAGAACCTCATATACAGTAACAGCAATATTGTTTTAAAAACAGCTTTGAGTAACTAACTCGTGTTGAGTATTATAAATACTCAAATCAACTACAAAGGACTTATGAAAGAAGTTACTATCTTCCTCCAGAGAAAGAACTGATAAACGTATAGTATGTATGGTACAGTTCCACATATATACATAATTGTATCTAATGGTAGCCATCTCTGGGGTGGGGTGACGAGGGAGGGAAAAATATAAAAATATAAAAATATAAAAAGTGCACAGCAGAGAATAAGAGAATTTAGAAGGAAGCATAGAAAGCAGAATAGCTTTGAAAATGGTGTGTAATACTTACTATATAGGGTTTTTTTATATAATGAATAGTTTTATAGTGAATCCTCTTTTCATATTGTGCTATGTACATGGAAATGTTCTTTTTTTTTGGCCTATGTATTTAAGTTCAAAATGAATAAAAAATTTTTTTAAACTTTAGAAAAAAGAGGTAATGAATATCACAACTAAGTTGATAGAATAAAAAATGGAAAGGAATTGATGCAAGAGATGTTTCTAAAGTAGAATCAGCAAGTAACTGTTGCCCAGGAGCAATAGGGTTCATCTGCAGGGGTAAAGGAAAGGGGGGAAAAAGCCATTTTAATTATGCAGAGGGCTTGAGTCTGGGAGTTTGGGAGAATTGTGGTGTCAGCAGAAATAGTAAAGTTAGGAGGAGGGGCGGGTAATGGGAGGGAGATGTCCTTCATTTTAGAGTTTTGAAGTGATGCGGCACATCTAGGCAGAGATAAACGACAGTAGGAAACCACTGACCACAGCTTACGGGAAAGGGCAGGACCAAAGATGAAGTTTTTGATGTACATCTGTATGTAGTTGATAATGCAATTCATGGGAATAGATCAATTAGCCAGATAAGTTTAGAGAGAATAGAGAAAAGGGCTTAGGATTGGACCCAACAAAGGTACCAAAGAAAGAGCATGAAAGTCAGGAAGGAGAATCAGGAGAGCATGGTAACATAGAACCAAAGAAAAGAGGTGGAAAAGGACAAGGTGGACAACAGTGTCAGATACTGCATTGATACCAATCAACAAACATATGTTAAAGGTCTGCTCTGTTCCAGGAGCTGCATATAAAGTCCCTGCCCTCAAGGAGCTTCTATTCTAAAAGGGGAGACAAAGTGCATCTATAGAAGTGTATACAAAACAGATACAAGGTAACCTCGGGAGAGAAGTCACTAGCAGCTGGGGGGCCAGGAAAGGCTTCATGCAGAAAGTGACACTTCAACTGAGTCTCTTTTTTTTTTTTGCTTTTTTTTTTGGCAAGGCAATTGGGGTTAAGTGACTTGCCCAGGGTCACACAGCTAGTAAGTGTCATGTGTCTGAGGCTGGATTTGAACTCAGGTCCTCCTGACTCCAAAGCCAGAGCTGTATCTACTGTGCCACCTAGCTGCTCCTCGTCTGAGTCTTGATAGAAACTAGGGATTCCAAGAGATGGACATAATCAGGGAGGCAGGCATAGCAGACAGTCTGTGCAAAGGCCAAGAGATGAGACATGGAGTGTTGTGATGAGAAACAGCAATTAAAAAGAGGGTAAGGGGGTTGAATTTGGAGATAAAGACTTTAGATAAGTACCTTAAGAAGGAGTGATTTCAGTCAAGGGGTGAGATCAGGAGCCATATTGTAAAAAAAAAAAAAGTAGGTGGCGAGAAGGTGATAGATACTATTCTTTCTAGCAGTTTGGCAGTAAAGGGACAAAGAAGGGAGAGGTTGCTTTAAAAGATAAAGGAAAGCTGAAAACCCTACTGTAGACTCCTCTAAGCTATTCCTGCTTTTCTCACCTTCTTCATTCTAGTGATGGGAGCTGCCTTCTTTATTTGTGGGTTACATATAAGGGGAGGATTACCTTTATTAGATGGGAGGAACCAGAAGGATGGTTCCTTAAAAAGAATAAAGGTATTAGCTGAAGAAAACATTTTTCTAATTCGGGGGAAAATATTAATGAGGTTTGACACCAGTAAACATGGGGAATATTGAGTTATGTCTTTCCATAGAGGATAATAGAGTAATAGAATTTAGAGATGGAAAGACATCTTAGAAATCATTTAGTTGAATCTCCTAATTTTAGAGATAGGGAAACTGAGAGCCATAGATATTAAGTGCCCAAGATCACACAGTTAAATTTGGTGGCAGAGCCAGAAATGTAACCTAGATATATTAATTCTCAGTCTACTAAATCATGCTGCAAATATAAGCTAAACAGATCCATTTTAGGGTTGAACAGATATTGACCTGTACTGAGAACCAGATTTATTGAGTTCACTAAACCTCTTTGTTTTATAGTGAATAGACTTCTCTTATGGTAGTTATGGATATTTTTATAGACCCTCATTCATGAGACTTGAAAGAGTAATGACAATACATATTTATATACAGCTTTCAGTTAACAAAAAGCTTGCCTAACTACAACACTGTGAGGTAGGTAGAACTTTTTATACATGATTTTATTTGATTTGTCATGGGATCCTACATTTAGATAATGCAAAATGTAACTCCTTAAAGGCAGAAGAACATGAGATCTTAGTGGTGAAGAATCATCTAATTATGTTTTTTTCTCATTACCCCTCATTTTCTGGCACTGAGACTAGACTGCAGTGTACATCCTGATAAGAGCAGAGAATCAAAAATTCTCTAGGAGTAACAAATTCCTTGGAATTAAGTATTCAAAATAATACGAAATACCTATTTTTCTATGTTACTCTTGAGTAGCATCCTTATCTAAGCACCTAGCCCCTAGTGGGTGCTAGTAGTATAATGGCTCTACTGAAAATCAGGTTTATGGGAAGGGGGAAAGCCTTCCCTATAACTTAGAAGTAAAAAATAGTAATGTGGTGGGAAGAGGCCCAGACTTGAAAGCAAGACATGATTAGAATAAGTGGGTGGTCTCTCTCTGGCCCCCTCGGGTCTCTTCTACTTCTGGATCCTATGAATCTGAGATGATAAGGCTCTATCCTAGTTACCTTGTCTCTAGAAGGAATGAATGCTTAAATAAAACATAGGTGATGTGCCACCATCTAGTGTCCATAGAAGGAAATTCTCTCAACTGATGCCAGCTTTGAAGGCAAAAATACTTGGGTAAATAGTTTCCAAACCATTTTTTGATATCTTTCCATGCAGACTTCACTGGGTTGTTAACATTTTTCCATTTACAAAGCACTAATTTTTGTTTATATTCCTGCTTTTCTAATTTTTTTTTCCGATATGGATTTCCAGTTGCTTTGGAGAAACAGACCCCAAAACCAGATTTCCTTCCTCAGAAACCTAATTGGGCTTCAAGTTCTTTGGTAATCAAGATGTAAGAAAAATACCCAGATTGTGTGTTCCAGCAGTTAACCATATCCTTTTCTCCACCACAAGCAAACTGCCAACTTCTCTAGCCCAGAGAAGACCAACTTAGTTAATGGGTCTGATCATTTTTGTAGCCATCTCCTTCCACCAGCAGATAAGGTCATTCAGTCATAGATTCATTATTGGAATGAACCTCATTTTGTATATGAGAGAACTGAGGCCAGTTCACCTAGATTGGTGAGCTTACTTGTCTAAAGTCAAATAGAAAAATGGTAACTATTAAGAGTTAGAGCCAGACTTTGAACCTAGGATGTTTGTTGGTTCCAAGACCCATGATCGTTCTTTTGTGGCATTATGTTCATCACAAAACAACATGGAAATGTAGTTTTAAAGGATTTCCCTTTAAAAAAGAATGGACTTAAACCACACTATATAGTGGCTCCTTGCAGATTGAATGTGTATTAATTAACATGTGTTTTTCCTTTCTTCCCTTTCCTCTACCCCAAACATTAGGCCCTCCGTGTGAAATGGTCCCATCTGAAGTTACCGTGGGTGGATCTAGATTGGTTAATCGATATTTCATGTCAGATCACAGAGTTGGACCTTTCTGCCAACTGCCTGACTTCCCTCCCATCTGTCATTCCCTGGGGACTGATAAACCTGCGAAAATTGAATCTCTCTGACAACCAGCTGGTAGAGCTGCCCAGTGTGCAATCCTCTGATGAAATCATCTGTACCAGGTGGGCTGTAGTCCCAAGTCATGGAAGAGTGAGTGTGAAAGGAATAATTCATTCTCCAGGGAGAGAGCTACATTTCTCCTCTTGCCAATTTTCCATCATTTTATTTTATGTTTTCAAATATAATTTCCTCTTGGAAATTTGAGCAGGAAGTTCCTTCCTTCTTACAAATCAATTTCCAGCAAGGAAAGACCCTCTTCCTCTGCTGCTCTGTCCCTACTTCATTCCCTTAAATGGACTGCTATCTTTGACTAGGCCCATAATGTTATGGTGTTATCCTTAGGGTACAAAAAATATTAATAAGCCCTCATCAGAAGGGCCTGCACTTTGAATTTTAACCGACTGATTGACCAGCTGGACCAGCACTAAACATCACCCAAGACAGTCTGTGGGCTATCTTGGCTGACATGTTAATGTGACGTGCCTGAACAAATATTCTTTTGTTCTGAATATATGTATGGCTTACCTACAGAGCTGTAACTATGAATTTTTCTGACTGAGACAAGTACCACAAACCACACCTGGATGTAATGATATAAAGGGTGTTCCCAGTTGAGCTGGGGATGGAGGCAATGGGGACAGAAAGAATGCAGGTCACCAGGGCAAAGTCATTGCTGGGGAAGTCAATATAGGAGCAGAGTTCACCTCAGCCTGCTATCTGATAGTTTCCTGTTTTAACTGATTATTTTTATTTGGTGCCCTGGGGCAAAGCCATAATTTGCCTAGCTCTATTGATCAAAACCTGAGTATGCCTCATCATCCCATTCTTCAGACCACAGACTCAGCTAATAGCTCATCGGTGTCTCTATCTCTAGCCACAATGAAAGCACAACAGTTTTCCCCCAATTGACACCCAGGCTGAAGGAACTTATGTTGGATCCCCCTGACATGGAGGACAGTTTAACCAATTAGCAGATCCCTGAAGCTTACATCTTCCAATCGACTGATCCAGGGATTTTACTACAAAGCTCATCAACTTTCTTTTCCTCCCCCATTATCTCTGAGACTGGGGTGAACTGTTACAAGTGGGCTGGAGCTCATTTCCCGGAAAAGAATGTAAGAGCAAAGGCACATGAAACAACAGGGATTCTCTTTAACCTTTAAATTCAGTTTTGTTTTATTCTCAGATCTGCCTTTTTTCCTTCCTCCTCCCCTCATCCCACCTCTCCCCATTGACAAAGCAAGACAAACAAAACTCTGTTACAAACCTGTATGGTCAAGCAAAACAAATTCCTATATTGGCCATGTCTGAAAAATAATATGCTTTAATCTGCATTCTGAGTCCTTTCAATCCGGAGGTGGGTAGCATTAGGAGACTTCTGGATTAACGATTGGTCATTGTGTTGATTAGAGTTCCTAAATCTTTCATTGTTGTGTTGTCTGTTGTTATTGTATAAATTGTCCTCCTGAACATAATAGAGTTTCTAAATTTGGCAACTAAGTGAGGGGCTGCCCTAAGAGTGCTGGAGTAAAGATTAGAGAAGAGCAAGTAAGAATTAAGTTATTATTCTTTATTCGTCTTGTGCAGGAAAGCTTTTCTCCAAGATCTGGGATCTAAATGTTTTCTGACTCCATAACGGATGAGGGGGGGAGGTCATAATGAAAAGCTTTTAATTGAGAGGTATAGGAGAAGAAACATCCCTCAGAGAGCCTCCATGAAGCACCTGGCTCTTAGCCCAAGCTTAGAAGAGGAAAGAGGGGCAGGGAGAAACAAGAAAGAAGACAGTGAGATGGGTAATGCTATAGGGGGAGAAAGGAGAAGTTTATGCTTAGGATCTGAGGGTATAGTGCTGAAAGTAATCTTAAAAAATGTAAAGCTATTTCTTTACTTGACAAGTGAGGAAACTGAAGGTCTGAGAAGGGATATCACTGATCCAATGCCATACAACTAGTAAAAGTCACAATTATGATTTAGACTGGGGGTGGGGCACCTGCGGTCTCAAGGTCACATGTGGCTCTCTAGGTCCTCAAGTGCGGCCCTTTGACTGAATCCAAATGCGGATTTGTTATGTAAAATTTGGGTTCAGTCATAGGGCTGCGATTGAGGACCTAGAGGGCCACATGTGGCCTCAAGGCTGCAGGTTCCACACTCCTGATTTAGACCTATGTCCTCAGGCTCCAAATACAGAACTCTTTCTAGTAAGTCAGGCTGATTGATTATTCTAAGTTTCTCCTTTTTCTTGGATTTAGGTAAAATACTAGGTTCCTCTACCACCACCACCAGTGGGTCAATATTTTTTAAAATGCTAACTTTGTACAAATTTTTTTTCTTTAAAAGAGGTCTCATTTGAGGGCTGTGGCCTGTATTTGAACCCCTACAAAGAAAATTGCATCTTTGAGGTAAAAGGAAGGAAAGAAAGAAGAAAACACATATTTATTAAGTACCTACTATGTGCTAGGCATTGTGTTAAGCTCTTTACAAATATTATCTCATTTGATCCTCACAACAACCCTGGAGGTGCTATTATTATCCCCATTTTACAGTTGAGGAAACTGAGGCAGGAAGAGGTTGACTTGTCCAGGGTTACACAGCTCTGAAATGTCTGAGGCTGGATTTGAACCTAGATCTTCCCTACTCCAGGTACAACACTCCATCCTTTGTACCCAGCTGCCTCTGCAAGTATAACCAATATAGTTGTCTATTTTAATCTTTTTAATGTTTGAATATACTTTTCATTCACCCTGAGGCATGATGACAATTTTATCTACTCAAATTCATTTAAATTATGATATTTTGACTACTGGCCTTTGAATAGAACACTGCAGATTTTTTTTTCTTTAGCCCTTATGGGGGGAAAAATATTGTTAAAATAGTAAGAGCTGACATTGGGGTTTAAAAAACACTCATATCTACTACGATCTTCACAACCATTTTGTGGGAGGTAGCTGTTATACCCATTTTACAGATAAGGTAATAACTGAGACTCAAATTAATTAAATGACTTCCTGAGGTTCACCCAACTAGTGTTTGAGCCAGGATCTGAAACCAGGTTTTTCTACCTCCAAGCATAATATTCTATGTACTGCATCACATGGTCTGTCTTGTACAAGCAGGAAAACTATGATATCATTGTTTTCAGAACAATGATAAAAGCTTCACCGGTGATTTTACTTCCCTTGTCTTTATTGCAGGTTACTTGAAATTGATATATCCAGCAACAAGTTGTCACATCTTCCTCCTGGATTTTTACACCTCTCAAAACTTCAAAAGCTGACGGCTACAAAAAATTACTTAGAAAAAATATTTGAAGAAGAAAATGGTATGTTGATCTCTAGTAATCTGATGGAATTTTTTTTCCTCCTGAAAAAGAGTTTGCATCAAATAGTGAGGTTAGTCAGTCAATGAATACTGTTAAGAGCTTGGCATGTGCCAGGGGCATTGTGCTAAGTGCTGGTGATATAAATAAAAGCAAAAACATTCCTTGACCTCAAAGAGCTCACATTCTAATGGGGGAGACATCAGGCAAACAGCTATGTACACATAAGACAGAAATTCGGTGAGTGGAAAGCAAAATAGAAGGCCAGGTACTAGCAGTGGGGGAGACCCTAGTGGGGGAAGTCCCCGTGCAGAAGGTATTTGAGTTGATTCTTGAAGGAGGCCAAGGAAGTAAGCACAGGAGACAGTCAGTGAGAAGTCTTGGTCTGAAGGTGGGTTTGAGGAACTTCCAGAAAGCCAGCGTAGGTAGATTGTGAACATATAAAGAAGACTGAAGTATAGGAAGACTCGAAAGGTAGGATAGGACCAGGTTATAAAGGGCATTAAATGACAAAGAGCATTTTATATTTGATCCTGGAGGTAAGTGGGGAGCCATTGAGTTTGTTGAGTAGGAAGATGACCTGGTCAGGACTGTGCTTTAGGAAGATCACTTTGGTAGCTGAGTGGAGGATGGATTGGAGTGGGCAGAGACTTGGGGCAGGGAGACCATATAGTTAGAAGGTGGTTGCAACAGGGAGGTGATGAAAGTCTGCTCCAGGGTGGTAGCTGTGTGAATGGAGAAAGGCTGACACCTATCCCACGTGTTGTAAAGACAAAAACAAGAAGAGTAGATGACAGACAGATTCAATGTGTAGGGTGAGTTGGGGTTTCAGAGTAGAGGATGACACTAAATTTATGAGCCTAGGAGGATGCTGGTGGCTTCAACAGTATTAGGAAAGTGGGAAAGAGGGGATGATTTGTGGGGAAATATAATAAGCTCTGTTTTGGACAGGATGAGTTTGAGATGCTCATGGGACATCCAGTTCAAGATGTCCAAAAGGTAGTTGGTGATACAGGACTGGAGCTCAGGAGAAAGAATAGGGCTGGATATATAGGTCTGGAAATCATCTGCATAGAGGTGATAGTGGAATCCATGAGAACTGATGAGATCAAGCTAGATAGTATAGAGAGGGAGAAGAGGGCCCAGGTCAGAAAGATTTCTTCTTTTTTTTTTTCTTTTAGCAACTAATTGGATTGGATTAAGGAAGCTACAGGAGCTTGACCTGTCTGACAATAAATTGACAGAACTACCTGCAGTATTCCTTCACTCATTCAAATCACTAAATTGCCTCAATGTCTCCAGAAATAAGCTGAAGGTTTTTCCTGATCCTTGGGCCTGCCCCTTGGTAAGTATAGAATCTGAAACTAAAATAATTATTTATGATAATTGCAACTTAAGAAGAAATTAGTTCTACATCTAAGAGAAACATTTAAGATTTCTTAGAGTTGGGAATAGGGAGGTAGAAAGAGATACATACATTTCTCTCTAGAGAAAAATTAATCAACAAGTATTTATTAAGTACCTACTATATGCCAGGCTCTGGGCAGAGTGCTAGGGATGCAAAGTCCCCCTCCCCAAAAAAAAGAAAGAAAGAAAAAAATCTCTGCTCTCAAGGAGCTTAATTTCTATCACTTATAGTATATGGAATAAATACAAAGCAATTAGGAGGGAACACATTACAGTTGGGAGATCAGGAAAGCCTTCTAGTAGAAGGTGGTTCCTGAGCTGAGTCTTAAAGGAAGTGAGGAATTCATATATAAACTAGTGAAAGCTTCTGTGTACAGTGAGCACTCAATAAGGAGAATAAGAAATGGGGGGAAATTCAAGTTTCTGCCCTTTTAACTAAGCACTGGTTCATATTTATGAAGTAACCTAATTTTATTAGTATAACTATGAAAAATGAAAATTCTAACACTTTGAAACTACCTTGTACACCAATATTCTCTGTCTCTCCTTGAACATTTAGAAATGTTGTAAAGCTGCCAAAAATTTACTCGAGTATCTGCCAGACAAAATAGCTGTTTTTTGGAAAAATCACCTTAAAGAAGTGGATTTTTCAGAAAATACACTCAAAGATGTTTCTGTGGGACTCTTCCAGCTTGATGTAAGTCTAAAAGCACTTTGTTTCCAATCTTCAGTTTTACAGCAACATACTCAGAATTGAACATATAATGCCAGCTAATTGCAAAAAATGCCTCTTGACGTTTTCTTACTTTTTTTTGTCTATAACTGTATCAAATAATTTTAGGAGTAGGAGTTTCATTACATTTTCTAGTTGGAAGGTATATGACTAGATAGTTTTAACAACTATAGGAGATGTGCCAGAAGACTAAATGCTTCCCATTCTGACCAAGGAGAAGAAATTATTTTCTTTTCAATGTAGAGGCAGTGTGGGATGGTGGAAGAGTTCTGCATTGGGAGACAAAAGTTCTAATTGCACCTCTGCTACTTGTGTAAGTCACTTGGGCAAACTGGTTCCCTCATTAGTAAAATGATGGAGCTGGACTAGACCTCTGCCTCAGTTCTCTGCCTTCTCCAGGCCATCTTTCATACCACCATCAATGTGTTCTTTCTAAAGCACAGATCTGACTATGGCACTCTTCTGTTGAATAACCTTCAGTGGCTCCCTGTTTCCTCTAGGACCAAATACAGACTCCTCTATTTGACATTGAAGTCCCTTCGCAGCCTCGCTTCAACCCACCTTTCCATCCTTATTATACACATCACTCCTCTTCACACGCTGTTCAATCCGACCAAACTGGTGTTCTTTCTGTTCCTCACAGACAGTAAGCACTCCATCTCCAACTCTGTTCTCCATCCCTTCGCAAGAGCCATCTCCCATGTATAAAATGTATCCTGTCCCTACGGCATCTGGTTATCACCTTGATTTCTTTCTAAGCTCAATTCAAATGTCATCTCCTGCATAAAGCCTTTCCTGGTACTCTTCACTTACCAGTGACTTCCCCTACAAATGACTATCTACCTACCTATCTAGCTAGCTATATATTTATCTAGCTATCTATCTGTCTGTCTATTCATCTGTCCATCCATCTGTCTATCTCTATGTTTTTATCTATCGTCTGTCTACATACATATGTACATATAAGTGTATATACATAGTATAGATGTGCGCATATACTTATTCACTCCTATATGTATATATGTATATGCATGATGTGTTTGTATATCATATTCATATATGTATAAAATGTGTGTATATAAATATGTATAAATGCATTTATACATAAATTTGTATATTTCGTGTGTATATGTATGTTTATGACATATTTACATATAGATGTATGTGTTTTATATATAAAATCATATACACACATATAGGTGTGAATATGAGTATATATACACACATTTATGCATATGTATGTAAAACAGATATGTGTCTATTACATATATTCATTTCTATATGTATATATGTGTGTATGATGTATTATATTCCCTGTATATGTATATATATAAATGTATGAATAAACTGTATTTTACACATAATTTTGTGTATTTTATGTATATGTGTATATATTTATAACATATTTATATACAAATGTATATTTTTGTATATAAAATCACATACATATAGGTGTGAATATGAGTATATATACACACATTTATGCATATGTATGTAAAACAGATATGTGTCTATTACATGTATTCATTTCTATATGTATATATGTGTGTATGATGTATTATATTCACTGTATATGTATATATATAAATGTATGAATAAACTGTATTTTACATGTAATTTTGTGTATTTTATGTATATGTGTATATATTTATAACATATTTATATACAAATGTATATTTTTGTATATAAAATCACATACATATAGGTGTGAATATGAGTATATATACACATATTTATGCATATATAAGTAAAACTGATATATGTATGTATTACATATATTCACTCCTATATGTGTATATATGCGTGCATAATGTGATTATATATTATATTCACCATGTATATGATGTGTCCGTATACAAAAATATATGTATAAAATGTATTTTATACATAAATTCATATATTTTACGCGTATATATTTATAACATGTTTCTATATGAATGTACATGTTTCTATATATAAAATCATATCACACACAGAGGTGTGAGTATGAGTACATATACACACATATATGCATATGTATGTAAAATAGATACATGTATGTGTGTATATAAAAATGAAAACTTAGATGTGTACATATTGTCGTCATTCTCCCTCCCTGCCCATCTCCCCACCCATGTTATGTAAGTCCCTTGAGGTTGTTTCCATGTCTCTTTATCCCCGCATTTAACTCAGTGCTTGGAATATAGAACACACTTAACGTTTGTTGATTGATCAGTGCTTGAGGTCATGTCTAAGGTCCTTCTAGCGCTAATAGATTAGTTAACAGAGTTTTGAAAGAGCGCAAAGTAACAGAGTAGAGCTAGAGAGAGCAAATAAAGATGTCAGTCCCAGGGCCAGCCTCAACATGAGGGAAGTCAGTTGTCTACATGGTGTGATTTGGGGGATGCAAAGAAGGCCCAGCTCCCCTGCACATATGCCCCTGCCCCTGTCTCATGATGCTCTATTTCCTATGCTAATTTTTTTCCCTTCTTCAGCTACTCTCTAACATTCTTTAAAATCCAACCTTCAGTCTTCAGTCTTCTGTTCTGATCTTGATATGCTTTGTGCCTTAGAAAGCCCATCCATGTCATGTGCATAATTCAGTCTTCATTTGCATCTCTGTTTGAGAAGAATTACCACCACAATTTGCACCATTTCAGTTTCTTCGGCCATCATTGTGTTTGAAGAGGCTGTTGTGTTCTTCTCTGATCAGCAGATGGCATGCCCAGAGCACGCTGTTCTCCCAGGCTTGGGGAAAGGACATTTAGCACCTAGTTATTGCCCGTGTTTTGATTTTTGCCTTAGTAGAGAATGGGCCATAACTCTATGACCCTGGATAGCTGAAACACTCACCAAGCTGCTTAGCTGGGGTTGTGAAAGTATAAAGTATATTTGTCCTTTTTTTTAACCCTAGTATCAATTTTTGCTGCTTTCTCTTTTGAGAGTGTCCTTCATTTCTTAGCTGATTCTTTCTGTCCTGTATTTTGAATACAGTATTTTGGGATTAGGGGCAAAAGAATAGCAACAAACAGCAATAATAATTAATTAAAATCATAACAGCCTATGTTTATATAGCCCTTTGCAATCTCAAAGTAGTTTCCACGAATTAGCTCATTTAATCCTCACAGCCACCCAGTGAGTCAAATAGTACAACTTTGATTTTTTGTTTGTTTCGTTACATTTTACAGATGTAGAAACTGAAGCTGAGATTAGTGAGGTTGTGACTCAACCAAAGTCACACAGCTAAAAAATAGTGGAGCTTTGCTTCCATGAAAGGAAAGATCACCAGATTTGGAGTCAGAAAACTTGGATTTAAAAATCTCAGCTCAGCTGTTTTCTAGGTGTGTAACACTGAGGAAGTCAGGTCACTTCCCTAACATCTCAGTTTCTTCATCTGTAAAATGAGGAGGTTGAGCTACATGGCCTCCACAGTCTCCTAGAGCTCTAAGAAAAACCCTATAATTCACTGTTCTCTTGCTCAAACATAAGTATTCTGTCTCTACTTCTCTAACCATCATGCCATGCTGTGTCTCCTTTTCAGTATTTGTCCTGTGGCATCACTTGATCAATATATTAATTTCATTTTCTTAGGAGGAAAATCTCAGGCAGGTATTATGTGTGTATGGGGGTTATTTTTGTTTTGCAAGAAAGATCACTAAATTCAGATTTTATAATTTCTTTATTTGGCGATTGCTCTTAAACATGTCTGACTTAACTACTCTTGTGGAAGTCAGTGACATCTAAAATAAATCACAGAACCAGGACTGAAGGCTAAATTGGCTGGTATGCTTTTATTTCATATCCTGAAAGAAAAAGAATTCAACTTTATGAAATATGATCTTGTACAGCATAGGTTCCTAAAATTGACCTTAGAAATAATTTTATGACAGTGAACAACATTTATATATAACCTTTGTTAAAAACAAAACTCGAAAGAGATGTGGGTTAGGTAGCCAAGTGACAAAAGGTATTCCTTTCCCTTCTCTGGCCTCTACCTTTGGAATGTTGGACTTATTGGCCAGGACCAGCCACACCTTTTTTCCTCCCTAGTCATTGGCCCTGACTCCACCCCTTCGGAATTCAGAATTCAGAGGGAAGTGGGGGAGGAGTGAGTGAGGCCACGTATTCTAACAGCCTAGCCTTGTCCCAAATAGCAAAAATGACACTGGCTTTTTTTAGCCCTAGGGGCAGAAAGAAAACCAAGGTCCAATATAGTTTCACCTTTTTTTCCCCCCTAACACTCTGCTATTTGTAGTTTCCCATTTCAACTGTTGCCTTTTCATCATAGACATAAGCATAAGATGTCAATAGGCAATTTTATAATATTGAAGGGAGAGGGAGTAGCACTACAAGGCGAGTCACTTCTGTCTCTTAAGTCCTATGATCCTGTAACCTAGGTAAAAATGTATTGTGGTGTAGTAAAAACAGATGGATCTTGGAATCAAGGGACCTGAGTTTAGAAAGGAGTTTCAGTGTGGGATCTGAATATGTAAATATATCTGTCTCTGTACACACACACACACACACACACACACACACACACACACACACACACACACACACACACACACACTTTCAACTAAACAACTTCCTTGACTCACACATCATTAATTTCTTCATTCAAGTTGTTTCTCCTATTTTTGTAGATGTGGTTGATGGTCTGTTAGCCTTGCCTTTCTCTTTCAGACTTTGGTGTCCTTGAAATTACTAGGGAACCAACTAATCACCCTTCCCTCTCAAGATAAATGGACTTGCAAGCAACTTAAATACCTGGATCTTTCTAAAAATCAACTTGGAAAGTAAGCAGCTATGTTATGGTCAACTTTTAATACAGGGTGCTCCAAGTCTTGGTGCAGTTTTTAGCTATAATAGCTTAAGCTTTGAGCATGCTCACATATCTTTTTCCCTATTACATCAGGAGCATTAATCCTAAATTTAACTGTGACGAAGACTAACAAAATAGAGCACCATTCTTTTTATGCCTCTTAATCTGCCCTTTCTGATTATTTATTTCTAATTTCAACCTGAATGGTGACTCAGCTTTGCGTCTTATAATTTGTCACAAATAAGAGAGCAGAGGGAATAGAAGAAACAAAATCCAAAACCTTTCTAATAAAGTGTAAGTGCTATGAATAAGATGCAGCAAATATGGCCTTCTGGAAATAAAAAGTCTCATTTATTTATTTACAGGGCACCACTTATCTAGCATCTGGGCATAGTCTACACCTAATTAGATAATGGATTTCTCAAAAGGCTAGCCATAGTAAGCAGTCTAAAAATGTAATTTCTATCTGTGCAGATGTCATTTGATGCATATCCAAACTGTGCCTTGTTCATTATCTGAAAAAAAAAATAGAGAACAGAAACTAAAGCAAAGACATCTTTTTAAAGAAAAATCAAAATAATCTCTCAAATATAAATTTGGTCAACTATTCAAAATGTGTGTTACAGTTTCCCCTTGAAAAAGTAATATTGGCAAATATCAAACAAGGCTTGCCCCTGCCTATAGCATAGCTTCCAAGAGACTAAGTGATTTTTTTTTGTTTTGTTTTGATTTCTGGTCAGATGTTTTGGCACTGTATAGAGACACCACCTATAGATGTAAACCAAAGTGGTCATATCTCCATCATGCTTTCTTCATTTACCTTTTCCCCACAGAAATGAAGATGGGCTTAAAACAAAGCGGATTTCCTTCTTCAATACCAAGAGCAGACAGCGTTCATGTACAGAGACAGGTATGTTTGCATGTTCATTTCCCATCCTGAAATAGAAACTAGAATAGCATGGTGGGTAGGCTTGCCAGGCACTGTATATATGGAATTGTCTTGTGTAGGGGGGTTTATTGTCTGCAGTGGCTGACAATGCTATTAACATGTAGTGTCATATTGGAATGATGCATCCTGAGTTAGGCTGTCTTTTACTCATGTATCCCATGATTACCGATGTAGCGCTTCTCAACAAATCAGTCTATAGCAGTAGCAGTGTCAGATAAACCAGTCCTGCTTTGTCCCCAGTGCTTCCTTCTTTGCAACAGTGAAACCCAATGCCGTCGCCATGAGCTCCATTCCTATCTCCCAAAGCTGTTGCCAGGCCCACATAATACAAGCCTGGTACACTGCTTCTATTAAACTCTGTTTGAGAAGCAAATAGAGATTTTCCTGAAAATCTATCAGACCTAGATGTACAATTTCCAGTAGTTTTCCACAGTGGTTAATTAAGAAAGATAGATGACTGTAGCAAATTGTGAGAAAATTCTGAGGGGGGGACCATTGGAACTTGCTCCCACCTTTAAACTCACCAACATCTCATTTTGTTCTAAAAGCTGAAGCGCTTATAAAGTCAGCTGATTTCAACAGTGTATCCTTTGGTAGCTCGTTCTGAGACAACTAACCAATAATTAAGTCCTCTCGAAGGCAATACAGCTTTTTGGCTAGACTTGAAAGATTTGTTTTGCTTAGCTTTGAATAGCTTATGGTGGAGATGGTCTGGATTAGTGTAAATAAAATCCCACAGAGACCAAAGAGCATTTGGAGGGAATTGGACTAGATCAGAGGTTCTTAACAATCTGTGAAGTTTTTCAAAATATTTTTCAAAATGTTTTGATAATTATTTCAATATAATTGGTTTTCTTTATTGTCTTGTATATTTTATTTTTTTCATTTAAAAACATTTTACCGAGAAAAGGGGGTCAGTAGTCTTCACTAGATGTCCAGAAGGGTCCATGACGCAAAAAAGATTATGAACCCCTGGCTATAGCTGATCTGTAAGGTCAGTTCTAAACTTCCCTGACTACAACTCTCTTCCTGTTTCCAGTAGAGATCATTACTTTCATCTTTATTGTTATTTTTAAAGGAGCTTACTAGGGTATACATAATTTGAAATTCTGTATGGACTAAAATAGAATATAATACGATTTGGTAAGTTGTCACATTTCTCTATGGTAGTTTCATCCTTGATTTTATTTGTACCTATACACCTTAGTTTATAGAACTGATATATGCTTGTAAAGTTTTCTGTAAGTCTAATTTTTGTAAATTACATTAAAGCTCACCTTAGTACATCACTTTTCTAAGTGAAGAATGATTTTATAAAGCAAATAATTATCCACAAGTTTATCTGTTCTTTTTTTCCAAGTAGGTGACAATGGTAATATTAGCTGAAGAATTCTTGGGTGCAGCTCTCCTGAGGAGCATGGAGCCCCACAGTTGGAGGGAAAAGGAAGGCTAATAGAATGTTATTAATATTTCCTTCACAGTATTTTAAAACCTTGCCAGGTGAAGGTAATATCCTGTTTGGGCTAAACTAAACTTCTGCTCCCTGGCTCAGAGGGCCTCAGCTAAACCCCAATGCCTATGTATATTGATAGAAAGGAAAAGGACAATGCCTTATGTATTTTCCATCTGCCTCAACCAGGACAAACTGACTGTGAGATGGATGGTATTTTTCCAGAAACCAGCTTTGAATGGATTTAGGATTAAATGCAAGAGTCAGCCCCAAAATCCATGACAATGGTACCTGGGATAAAGTGTAGGGAAGTTCCGGAAATCTTTATGGAAAAGCTCATCATATGATGATTTTGTAGTTTTGTGATACATGGCAAAAATACAAGGAAAAGACATGGTATCTGGTTGTCTTTTGTTCGAATGGACCATTTCTGTCTATTTCCCTTTAATATTTTAGGGAATAATTGCTGAATTTGATGAATTTTATATTTGAACCTATCATATTCATTGATATTCATAATCATTGTCTAGAACTAGAGTGAATATCAGAGACCACCTAGCCCAAACCCTTCATTTTACAGTTGAGGAAACTGAGTCCTAGAGAGATTAAATGACTTGTCTGGGTTCTTAAAGGTTGTAAGCATCAAAGGTGAGTTTTGAACTCAGGGCCTTTGACCCTGGAATCAGTGCTTTTTCCACTGTATCATTCATTATCAGATGATAGTAGAAGGGTGCTTACAATTTGTAAAGTTCAGGAATATTTTATGGTAATGTATTTGTGACGTTTAGAAGTCAAGTCTTGAAATAGTATCATCATATCCATTCAATGGAGAAAGCTGAGGTTCTTAAACTTTTTTTAAGTGATGGAACCCTTTGGCAGTCTATGGACTGTCTTTGGACCCTTTCTCAGAAAAATGTTTTTAAATGCACGAAATAAGATACGTAGGATTACAAAGGAATTTGTAGAGGAATGTTGAAATACAGTTATAAAAAAAATATTCACAGAACCCAGATTAAGACCCTGTGGTATAGAGGATTTGGACCCTGTGGATTTGAAATCACAAAACCTAAATTTCCAGATGTGCCACTATCTGTGTGACAATTGCAAATCACTTACCCTTTTAGGGTCTCAGTTTTCACATCTGCGAAATGAAGGGCTTAAACTTGATGAACTCTGAGGCCCTTCTGGCTCTGATAGTATGATCCTGAAAGTGTCTAGTGCAGTGTTGTTGTTGTTCATCCTTTGTTTTCAAAGAGGACATCATGGGTGATGCCTTGACTTGCATGTGAATTGGATTTAAGTGAGGTAGAGCTGTGCTTCTTGCATCATCAAAGTTCAGTGGCAAGACAAAGGTCAAGATGACTAGAGATGGCCTGGGATGCAATGAATGTCCTTGGCATCTTCGATGTCTTACCAAACTATAAGTGC
Organism: Phascolarctos cinereus; assembly: GCF_003287225.1. Classification (NCBI taxonomy): domain Eukaryota; kingdom Metazoa; phylum Chordata; class Mammalia; order Diprotodontia; family Phascolarctidae; genus Phascolarctos; species Phascolarctos cinereus. Next base: position 134,370,137 of record NW_027555736.1, read on the forward strand.
TCCATAGCACCCTTCATGCCATCCTTCAGCCTCCTTCATGGCTATTGGAACAAATTATTCTCATCTAGCTGGGGGATATCCTCTTGGGGAAGTCTCTATGTGCCTGGGATTGACATCCCCCTAACCCAGTGATGGGTCTGAGGCCTTTCAGTTACCCTCAACCTGCTTTAGCCTGTCTGCCAAGATGGATTTACTGGGGTATGGCAGCTACACATGCTACAGCTTCTTGGAGCCACGGGTAAGAGTTGAGTGAGAGGTGGACACCAAAGGTAGATGAGCAGCCCTGAAAAGGGCTCAGCAAGCTGTCATACTAGAAGTGTTAATCCTCCCTGAAGACCCCATACATATTCAGAAGGTAAATAGATAGAATTTTCTCATTGGTGCCATTGTGGAGGTTGTGGAAAAGGTTTGATTAGGTATTTAAAAAAAAGGAAATACAATATACTTGGTCCTATTCATCCATTGTTCATGTGTTAAATCTGGCCCATCAGTTGATAATACAGAAATCTTTCTCAGCATGTGATAAGAGTGAGGAGGCAGGGTTACAATTCAGTAATGAGATTTATGCTACCTTTGCTCCTAAGAGCAGAATGCTAATAAACAGTGGAGCCTCCCCCAAAGGTCGATCATGAGAAGCTCACAAGAGGGAAGAGAGGATCTCTTTGTGGATAAGTCAACTAAATACAAATGAGATCAGTAAGATGATTTGGGAAAATACTCTAGAAAATAAACTGAGTCCAACAGGTATCTGTTTGTTTAAGGGAACAAAGGAAAAACATAGCCTAATTTCCTTGGAAGAATTCTTTGGAGGGTATGTAGACTGCTAAGTTGAGGCTACAACTGGCAACCAGGAGGCCCCTGGATTTAAATTATTTTTTTTAAATTATTATTAAGTGGCAGTGTAATCAAGTGAATAGAAGGCTAGCTTTGGGGCCAAGAAGACTTGGGGGTCATCTGACCTCTGACATTCTAGCTGTGTGACCATGAGCAAGTAATCTAACCTCTCCATGCTCCCTGGACAACTCTTTCAAACTATAAGTGACTGATGAATTGCTGAATCAGTTGAAGGATTTTTCTCATGAAAAGTTCCCTACAACCATGAAATCACAGGACTGGACAATTTTTTTTTTAACTATGTGTAGGAAAATTTAGACTTACCAACTGTGGGAAAAAGAAGACTCCTGCCTAGGAAAGCTACTGCTTTCAGGTAGTTGTCCTCCCAAACTATTTATCCCTGGATAAGGAATGATTTACCAAAGATAACTTGTGTGCCAATGGGTAATAAAATTCAGGGTAATTTTATGCACATAAAAGTGGTCATATTTGTGCAGTGGGCTTGTCCAAAAATAATTTTGGATAGCTGTTTTTACGGTAAAATTCAAGCCAGCAGAGTCATAAATAACTTATGAATAAATAATTACAGTTCATAAATACCTCGAGCTGTGTTCTGCACAACAGACATTTTTCCACGTTGGGATAGAAGATGTATGATGGGTGTAAGCTGATGTTTGCCATAGCAGCTTCTGACTGCATCAATTGGTTATTGAGATTTATCCTTTCAATACGTATTCAATAGGTATTCAACACTATGATGAAACTTTGAAATTGGAACAGTTAGGCTGAGAAATGTTAAAGACTTTTTTCTTAAAAGAAGAATCTAAAAGTTCTTTTCTCTAGAAAAAGTGAATCAATACAGCTGACTAAGGAATTTCATCCCCTTTCTTCTGTTGTTAAAAGCTAAACGCTTTTGCTCATAGAACAAGGATCTTGCGCAAGAGCACCTCTAAAGGTTGCATTCTTCATTATTGTAGCACGAGCTCCTGAGAAGAATTTTATTCCAAATGCAACTTAACTTGGATTTCAAAGGAGTGAGTGAAGTTTTAGTATTCCTTTACCTTCTCTCACAAAACGTTCTCTGAGGCGAAGGTACTGTATTACTTCTGAAAGGAAAGTGTCTCTAAGGAGAAAAAGGGAATTGCTTCAACTTTTAAAAAAAGAAAATGCTGGCTTATCTTTAAGGGCCATGCTGAGAGGGACACAAGTAAGGGAACTACATAGTAGTCTGTTTATCGTGGGCTTATTGAGCTGAAAAGAATCTCAAGGAGCTCTTATTTTTTTTTCCTTCTTGGAAGAATAAAGGCAGATTCAAAAATTCTGCTGAAATTCAAGCCTGTGATTCTCATAAATCTGGGTTTAAGAACTGAGGACTGAAAGCTTTGATTTGCACTATACCCCTCCCCTCCCAATCATGCTAGTTAAATGACCGCACATTTTTTTTATGGTGGCCATACAGTGGTCCCAATTGGTGATGTGCAGGATCCTAGTATGAAAATCTCTCGCACCAAAACATATATAACCCATCAGTGACTTAGTAGATAAATATTAAGTGGTTACCTGATGTACAAAGATACTAAGTAACTTTTGTAGCATCACTTAGCTGGTCAATGTCAGAGGTGACATTTTAACCTAGTGTTTCTTGTCTTTAAACCTAACATTTTATTCACTATGTCATAGTGCTTTATAATTGATGGCATCAATATTAATAAAAATTATAATCATAATTATTAATTTTTAACCCCTTCCCTATAGGGAACGCTTGCTAAGGAAACTTCCTCTACCAATATGGATTATCATCTGTTCTGCAATTTAGATTTCCAGAATTGCCTACAATACGGAGATTAAGTGATTTCCCCAGGGTCACATAACCACTGAGGGTCAGAGGCTAGACTTGAACTCAAGGCTTCCTGACACTGAGGCCAGTTCTCTACCTCCTGAGACATGAGCTGGCTTTTCCTATGATATTATCATGGGGTAACATTTTGGCACACTGTTATTTTAATTTTTATATTCATCTCTACCATTATCTTTTAGGCTCTGGGCTGGAATTTCCAGCCTTTCTTAGTGAATCCTTAGAAGTCCTATGCCTGAATGACAATCAACTTGATGTGGTCCCGCAGTCTGTCTGTCTACTGAAAAGCTTATCAGAACTCTACTTAGGAAAGTAAGTACAAATTGGGGAAAGCTGTATGATGCCTACCCCATGACTTGCACGTCCAGTGGTGTCCCTGAGTTAGCAAACCTCCCCCGCCTTGTGGTGTCTTGTGATTGCATAAATCAAAAATGAAAGGAGTTCCATCACCTGAAGTTATCAGGAGTTTTTAAAAATTAAGTTGGATTGTTTGAAATGGTTTTTGTTTTTTGGAAAAGATATCATTTTGTAAATTTTAGCCCTTTCTCCCCCATCCAAAGGTTTTATGAGGATTATTAACCATTATATGAGAGTTTGTAAAATTCTTCACAGTTCAAAATATACTTGGCACTCTAAATTTACTGCATCTATATTTGGAGTGCAAAGAATTTTGCAAATTTTCTTTTGACTAATAATAGTCCTCAATACTTCCTTCAAATCGGAGAGGAAAAGGCTAAAATTTACAACCATGTTATTCTTTCCTCCTTAAAGAAAAGAAAAGGAGCCAATATAATTTAAGTATGATTAATAAAAATACAAAATTTGTTCACTGTTCAGGATCTTCCAATAACACATGTTCTGTAATCTTCCATGGTAGTACAATTAGAGGAAAATGAAACTTAGAGGAACACAGTTCTGAGACCCAAGGTTCCTAGAGGAAAGAATTTCCATCTCTCTCACTGATTTTTTCCAAAGGAAAAGACTTTAAAATAAGCAATGGAACACTAGAAAAATTGAACAAAGATTCAGTGCTTATGATGGAAACTGGAAACTTTAAACAACAATGAATAAGACATAGTCTTTACCCCGTGGTCATCCCAGCATTGGTTATTGTGGGGTGTGTGTGTGTGTACATGTGTGTGTGTGTGTGTGTGTACATGTGTGTGTTTGTGTGTATGTGTATTTTCAGTAATCCAGGTCTCCGAGAGCTTCCTCCGGAACTCGGCCAGTTAGCTAATCTTTGGCAGCTAGATATAGAAGAACTGAATATCAGTAACATTCCTGCAGAGATCCAGAAGGAAGGTAGGCAATCTATTTATCTACTGCCCATGTTTTGACTATTCTACCTCAAAAAATGATTCCCCAATTTATAATGAGTACAAAGCAGTTGTATAACAGATATTTGTATATTTAGTCCTCCACTCTGATCTCATCAATAGGAGTACTTCCTCCAGTTATGCACTCATCCATAGCTATGTCTGTCCATTTTGGGCCCCTTTTTGTCTATATTCTCCTCTGAGTCCACTAACATGGGTCCACCTATCATTCATGGGGTACCTTCCTCACTTTCAGGTATTCAGTAGTTGGTCTACTTTGGTTATTTATATAAATCATGCAGAAAAAAAAGTGACATAAGAATTTTTTCTTCTGGTTTTAAACTAATGTAATTTTGACTATAAACACAAACTACGTGAACCATATAGGAGAATAAGTTGTTTCTTTTTGTTTGTGACTCATTGAAGACTTTCACTCTGCAGTTCATTGGTGTTGTTCCTTCAAAACCTAATGCCTTTTCTCAATGGATATCATTTCTATGTTTGAATTCAGTAAAAATTTTCCTTGTGAAGTTTTTTTTTCTTTTTTTCCCCTGCTCTGCTGTAGAATTTAAAAATACCATTTGGATGCCTGTGAACATGTTAACCACATATTATATTGATTTCCCCTCTTCTTATGATTTTTTTATATAGGTCCCAAAACTATATTAGCTTACTTGAGAGCTCAACTTCGGAAAGCAGAAAAATGCAAGCTAATGAAAATGATTATCGTGGGTCCTCCACGACAGGGCAAGTCAACTCTCTTAGAGATTTTACAGACTGGGAAACCTCCACAGATGATGCACAGTGATGCCACTATCAGGACCACCAAATGGGAGCTACAAAAACCACCTGGTTTGAAAGCAAAGGTCAATAATGGTTAGAGTTAAAAGTTCATTTGGGTGGGAGGGAATTTCTCAGTTGATTCTCTTCTCCAACACAGCAGTATTATCATTAAACATAGGTTTAGACACTGCCAAAGTGTCTCTCCCATGACACTCGTTCTATTGTATGCTTTAATTCAAATGGAATTGTTTTGGAAGCAAATAACTTTCTTAATGTCCCTTCACTATCTCTCACTATAGGCGAAGCTGAAATTTAGGCAATGAAATAGACAAGTATCTGCCCACTTTGTCATTTTTCAGGTTCTGTTTAAGGCCTGACCTTGGGAATGTATGTTAAGGCATCATATTCTCTATGCATTTTCAATGTAATGAAGGCCAAAAGAGCTTTTCTTGATATCGAAACTTTTATATGTATTATATAGGTATATGTATATACATATATATGTGAATGTATACACACATACATATATGTGTATGTTTGCCGCTATGAAGAGTAACTAAGAAATTTTTGTCCTGAGAATAACAGTGTAAGGAAGTCAGATTTGTCCTACAGAGCTAATGAAGAAGTAATAATAATAATGGTAACTGACATTTATATAGCGCTTACTATGTGCCAGATGTTATGCTCAGCACTTTACAGTTATTATTTTATTTGATCCACACAACTCTGGGAAGTAGATGCTGTTATTTTCCCCATTTTATAACTGAAGAAACGGAGGCAAACAGAGGTAAAGTGACTTGCCTGTGATCACACAGCGAGTAAAGGGCCTGAGGCTGGATTTGAACTCACATCTTCCTGGCTCAGGGCCTGGTGGTGACATACCAGAAGTGACAGTAATTTTTTCATACATTGTCCTGGGTATTGTCACCCTTTGGTACTCACGGGGATCCCAAGGCATCATGTAGCAATTTCATCGTGGAAAACCTTGAATGTCTTGATGTACACATCTTGTTGGAATTTTCCAATAGTCATCCTCCCCAGAACGTACTCCAGTGAATCATTCAGTGGCAGAAAGAAGCCTTCCTTTATGTCGAGTCCTTCATATAAAATTGCTTCATAGATTGAGGAACTCTAGTTCAAGCAATTAGGCATTTAAGTTCTGACAAGGACACAGAGTCTAATCCTCACAAGAACAGAGTTCTATCATCGAGGGTCAAAACAGTCAAAACATTTTTCCCCTGCTAATTAACATTGAGCCTGCCCCCCCAGAGTAGCCAAGACATAAGCCTTAGCTAATTAGTATCAGAAAAGGACTTTGCAGTTTTCTGATGAAAGGAAGTTGTTTTTTTCCTAATGTAACCACATTTTGGATTCAGTCATTAACAATTACTTAATGCCATTATTATTCCTTTAACTGTGATTAAGAATTATTGGTCTTCAGGGCCCATTACTGGGTTACTCTCATTTAGAGTTTTCCCTGCCCTTTTCTGTCACAAAAATGAAGCCTCCTCCCGTTTAATTAGAGGAAAAATCATGAACGCTTGAATAAACTGAACAGTTTGTTTCTTATAAAGCTGTGCTTGGCATTACATTGACCTTTGAAACATGGTGGCCTCTTAGTCAATTATATAAAAGTAGAGATTCAGACTGTCTTTGAGAAGTAATAGGGAGGACTGTGAGTAAGGATTTCTTTCTATAAGTGGGTGCCTGATACATAAACTTGGCCTGGGAAGCTAAAGCTGGAACTTCTCTGTACAGTTGTTCATTTTCATGTGTGGAAACCCCAGTTGCCTATTGTTCTAGGCAGTCCAACATACCGACTTGTGTTTCACCCTCATTGTGTCAGCAGAGGTTTTAGGAATCCCCAGTAGGTGGTGTTCACTGGCCTACAAAGTTTGGAAACCAGAGTCGCTTCCCTGTGAGCTTAAACCTCAATGACTGAATGTTCAAAAGTGATCTCAGCAGTGGGATTTCCTCCAGCTGAACTTCTCAGAACAGTTTTCAGCTGAAAACTAGATTCAACAATCCTCTCTGATCTGCTCCAGACCAAGATCGATATAAGTTCCCGCTGTCTCATTGAGGTTGTCATTGTTGTACATAGCAGAGATCCTCCATCTGTGTGAGGAGTAGAGTGTTGCTGGAATCTACTGCAGGCCCACCAGGAAAAACCCCATCTCTCTCGTCACCAGGATGAGTGGCTGGGCCCTTTTCCCACCCACTGATTACTGATTTCTGAGAAGAACAAAGGGAACATTGAAGTCTTGAGAAATAAGTTAACCAGGATCTCTTTGGGATTTACTGAAACAGTTTGTAAAAATGGCCTTTTGTTATTGTTGTTGTTCAAGTAGGTTGATTCTGTGGAGTTCAATGTTTGGGATATTGGTGGCCCAGCCAGCATGTCCACAGTCAATCAGTGTTTCTTCACAGACAAAGCCTTGTATGTGGTTGTTTGGAACTTAGCACTAGGGGAAGAGGCTGTCGCAAACCTTCAGTTCTGGTTGTTGAATATTGAGGTAAGAAGCTGCCACCACTTTCTTTCTTAGGAATCCAGAATATAAAATGGGACTTTGTTGCTTCTCATGTACCTATGTCCATTCACTTCAAAGGCTGTTTAGATTTGGGATGGCCTGGGTAGAAGACCTCAGAAATAAAACAACTGAGTCCTGCTGTTATTCAGTTGTGGCTTTCGTGAATCATTCAGTACATGAAGGGAAAGGGAATAAGTATTTATTAAGCACCTACTGTATGCCAGCATATTAACCACTTTACAAATATTAACTCATTTGATCCTCACACCAACCCTATGAGGCGAGTGCTATTATCACCCCTATTTTACAGTTGAGAAAACTGAGGCAAGTAGAAGTTAAGTGACTTGGCCAGTGTCACAGCTAGGTGTTGAGGATGGATTTGAATTCAGGGCTTCCTGACTCCAGGCCCAGTATTCTATCCATTTCGCCACCTAGCTGGGTATTTTAATAGACACTTACGTGAGCTTCAAGGTTTGCAAGTTATCTCAAGTGGCCCTCACAGCAACCCTATGAAGTAGATACTATATATAGTATTGTCCCCATTTTGTAGAGGAGGAAATAAAGGTTTATAGAGGTTAAGTGACTTGCCCGTCGTTATATAGCTAGTAATTTATCAAGAGATAGAATTTGAAACCAAGTCTTTTCCTGATTCCACATCCAAGAGTCTTGCCTTTTCAGTGGGCCTCCTCTGTGAGTCTCTGCCTGAGACTCATCATAAGCACTTCTTTGGGAAGGCCTCCATTAATATTGTGTGTCCTGTTAGCTCCCACTTAGCGTGCAGCAAGACCCAAAAGGACCCAAAAGAGATAAATTTTGATAAGAGAGAATCAGAAAAGATCTCAAATATGAGATGAAGGCCTGGGTGGAACAGCATCAAGAGTCAGAGGGTGCCTAAGGTCATGTAGTAAACAACGATGGAGGAGCTACAATCCTAAAAGCAAGATAGAATCCAGACAGGTGGGGGATTACGGATATAGAATATCAAGACATTTTCTAACACCTGTGCCTCTATTGTAGTTGGCTGGACATTTATTCTTGAACATCACTTTCTGCTATTGAGCTATTAAAAGAGATGATTTAAGCCAAAGAGGTCTTCACAATTGAAAATTTACAAACAAGTCACAGATCTTGAGGATTATCAGAACACCCAAAGAATTTAGTCCTTTGTTTTCTCTAAGTTATTCATTGACCATCTCCTAAGGTTTTGTTTTTGTTGTTCTTGTTTTTTGTTTGTTTGTTCTTTTGCATTTTGGTACAGAAAACATGACATGCGCTCTTGGTTTTTCCCTTGCAGGCAAAGGCCCCAAACTCAGTCGTGCTAGTGGTAGGGACACACCTGGACTTAATTGAGACTAAATTCCGTGTTGAAAGGATTGCTACGTTGAGAGCATATGTGCTGGCACTTTGTCGATCTCCGTCGGGATCCAGAGCCACTGGTTTTCCAGATATCACCTTTAAACATTTGCAGTGAGTATCTTTTTGTCTTGCTCAGCATCCATTGCTCCATTGTGCCCCTGGGTTGTAAGTGAAAGCAGGTACTCATTGGCCATCTCCTAAGTTCGAATCCTGTTAACTGGTTCTTCCTCCTTTGTGTGAGGGCACTCTTTATCCAGCAACTCACCTGGGCTCTGCACAGCCTCTTGTCCTTTCTCTAGTACTAAACCTATCTTCCCACAGGACCTTGTAGAGCAGAATTCTTAGCCTTTTTTTGTGTTATGGATCCCTTTGGCAGCCTGGTTAAGTTTATGCAACCATTTTCAGAGTCATGTGTTTATTTTTTTATTTTTATTTTTTAAGTAAAGGACACCAAAGGTTATTGAAAATAAAAAAGTAATTTTTCCCATCTAAGTTCGTGGACTAAAATCTATCCCCAGACCCCAGGTTAAGAACCTCTGTTCTCTAGGGCAGAGAATCTAGCTAGCCCAGAGTCTCTGGCCTTAGGGAGGAAAAGACATAGAGGGCCAGAATTTGCCCAGCAACAACATAAGAGGTCTATGGGGACCCTTCTACCTTAATTCCTCATCAAAGGGGCTATTATCACGGTTCAAAATCCAGGGATGGCCAGCAGAATGATACGCATTCACCATGATCCTTCTGGAGCTTCTGGGAACCACGCTTCACCTAATGGAAATCCAAGACAGACATTACATTGTGAGCAATCACCTTGTCTTGTTAGGGAATATTTGTGGAGTAACACAAAAAGTTTCTTATCACTCTGATACCTGAGGCTCATTCCACTGAGCAGTGATTAAAGCAAATTTGACCCTAGGCTGCAAATCAAACTCCTTAACATTTCTCTTCCCATCTCCCTCTTCTTCCCCTCTCCCTGCATGCATTTTTTTTTCCTGAGGAGAAAAAGGATTTACTGAGAATGTGTCTTTGTGGTAGAGAAGTTATACAGCCCTATTTCAGTGAAACAAACTATTAAAACTGTATTGTGCAGGAAAGGCAGCTGGGTGGGTATGCCTGATTTGGAGCAAGCAGGTTCTTCCTGAATGTCTGGGGTTACTTTTTTCTTTTCCCACATGGAAACATTTCTTGACTTGTAAAGGCTATAAGTTTTTCTTGGAGTCGAAGAGAACAAAAGTCCATTTCATCTAAACTCCTGAGTCACATGAGAAGAGTCAGAGGAACAGGATTAGTACCTTTTTAAAAATCAAGTCACTCCCCCCACCCTTTACCAAAAAAAAAAAACCCTAAAAAACCCTAAACTAAAAATCAATTAAACATTAAAGTAAACAAAGGCCTACTGGCAAATGGTCCCCTTTCTGCAAGCTTGGATTCCTTTTGCAATAATAATATCAGGAGGTGACAGCCTCCTTTTGCTGAGGAGGATGACTTGGGCCCCCTTCAGGAAATCCCAGGCCCCTGTCTCCTAGGATAAAATAGATTCTGTGTTGGCCAGAGAAGTATTGGCAGCCACTTCCACCTCTCCCTAATGACAGATCCCTGCTTAGACCGTACCACATTCTTGGCACAGTCCCTGATTCCCTGCTGTAGATTTTCCTACTATGGAATTGAGTTCCATTTGCTTGCAGTACACGTTGACTGGATAGAGAATATGCCTCTGGTTTTTGATGGGTCATCTCCCCCCACCCCAGTCCTCCATGTCCCTCTCCTTTTCCCTCCCCCTCCCCCACCATCTCTTCCCACATAGGGAAAAGTTCCCTCCCGGTCAAGTAATGGAGACTATCCATGCCTTGTTAAGGAACAAAGCAATGGAAATAATAATGCACTGAGGAGTTTAGTCTTATGAGTAAATGTTACTCTTTTTTTTCCCTTTTCCATTTGCAGTGAACTCTCTTGTAAAAGTCTGGAAGGCCATGAAGGGCTCCGCCAGCTGATTTTTCATGTTACATGTAACATGAAGGATACTGGCAGCACAATTGGCTCTCAGAAACTTGCAGGGAGACTGGTGCGTATTTCTCATCTCGTGAAAAATATCTTGTCTTGCCTGGTTCCCATTTGTTTGGAGATTTGCACATTTACATTTTTTAGTTGTAAAATAATGTGTACCATGTCACTTAGCTTAATCTCCATTGGTTCCTTAAGGGGTCGGAGAGGCAAAAAGGGAAAGTACGTTTTAGGGGAAAGTTTACTGACCAAATAGAGCTTCCATAAAGTCATAGAAGTTAGAACCAGGAAGGGTGTAAAGACATCATCACATCCAACCCCCTGCCTTCACTTCAGGTAGGGAAGTGAGCTTCCCTCACCTTTTTCCTCACTACCACCCACTTGATAAATGAGGCAATCTGCTCTGCAGTCTATGAGGAAATGCTCATTTTGTTTGGGGCTTATTAAATTTATAATGGAAAAAACCAAAATGGGCAGAAATAGTTGCATGTTGAATTTGTTGTATACCTAAAAAGAAAAGCATGATCTACATGGTGGAAAGTTGTGGTTTTATTTATAGTGCTAGCCTTCTCTTCTGCAGTGTATGTGGAAATGCTGATTTCACTTAGTCTGTTAAATTCAAAAAGAAAAATAAATAAAATGGATAGAACAATCAATCAGTCAACATTTATTAAGTGCCTGCTATGTTCTAGGCACTGTCCTAAGTGCTAGAGACACAAAAAGAGGCAAAAGACAGGCCCTGCCCTCAAGGAGCTTATAATCTAATGGTGGAAACAACATGCAAACAAATATATACAAAGCAAGCCATATTGGATAAGTAGGAAATAATTAACAGGCACTGGAATTAAGAGAGGTTGGGGAGATGAAAGAGGTCCAGAGAGTTAGTGATTTGTCCAAGGTCCCACAGTTAGTGTGTAGCAGATTTAGATCACACATTTCCCACAGTAACTTGGCAAGGCCTTTGTCTGACCTAATTCACAGATACCAAGGAGTTACCTCAGTCTCCAAGAAGCAGTCATAGCTGAGCAGCAGAGACGAAATCAGGCAGATGATGTCCAGTATCTGACAGATAAACAGATAGAGCAAATAATAGAACAAACCCCAGGAAATGACATCAACGACTATGAAGACTTACAGTCTGGTAGGCTATGGAATTGGGTCCTAAAATCTTGGAGGCAGCATCTGATGAATACCGTGACTGGGGAGAGGAGGAGAGGCGTGAGGGGAAGTGTGAGGCTATGATAGAAGAAAGGGGTGTCTGAAAGAGAAAGTGGGACCTCCTATTATTGTACTTCAGAGAAACGGAATGATTGGCTTGGGGAATTATAGTTTGACTTTCAGTGGAAATAGGGAAGTTTTAAAAAGTAGGCCAATGGCATTGTCTGATAATATAATTAAAAACTCACTGTAGCCCAAGAGAGAGGAAATGAAATAATTAATGATAATAATAATCAGCTTTTACAACTACTTTAATGTTTGCAAAGCTTTTTATAAATATCTGATTTTATTCTCACAACAACCCCTATTTTATCCCTATTTTACAAATGAGAAAACAGAGGCAGACAGATTAAGTGACTTGCCTAGGGTCACACCTGGCCAGCATCTCAGGCCCAATTTGAACTCATGTCTTCCTGACTCCAGGTCCAGAGCTCTATCCACTACACCACCTAGTTGCCATGAAAGACTATGAAAAGGACATCATAATAAGACGGCTACAGATTAATAAAATGAGATGACATCTCAGTCTATGAGGTTTTGAAGTATTTATTTTTTGCTATAAAGTAAACTTGTTTGTACATCCTCCTGTGGATGTACACTCAATTCAAGAGACACTCATTAAGCCCTTATTATACAAGGCACATTAGAGGCAGCGTAATGTAATGGATATGGACATGTCTGTGGAGTCAGGAAAGATTGGGATTGAGTCTTGTCACGGACAAATACTAATTCTGAGACCTTGAGCAAAATTTCATCTCTCAGCGCCCTAGATAGTTCTCTAAGACTCTTACAGGGTAGATCAGGTGCAGACCAATAGTAGAATAACAATTCCCTTACTGGGAGTTATTTCTCTACATCAATGAAATCATATAGCTGTTCTCCTCCCCCCCCAAAAAAAATTTATGTGGGAGGTTCTGGGAATACAAAGATAAAAATAAAGCAGTCTTTGCCCTTTATCAGTTCATAGCCTAATGAAAACATTCACATATGTGTGTGTGTCTAATACAAGATAGACTGTTGTAAGGAAAGAGCGAGACAAAGAGCTCTGGGAAAGTTTATAGAAGAAGCTTGTTTTCAGATAGAGGAACCCAGAAAGTCTTTCTTGAAGAGATAATATCTGAGTTCAGCATTAAAAGAAGAAAAGTCTTTAAACAGGCGAATATGAGATGCTGTATTCCAGGAATGAAGAAAAGTCTATGCAGATAGATGGAGTCAGGAAGTGTAGGATGAGTTCAGGGAGCAGCTAGTAGTCCAGTTTGACTGGAACATATGGTAGAAGAATGGTGTAAAATAAGATGGGAAAGGTAAATGGGAACTATATTATGGAGGGACATAAATGCCAGGTCAAGGAGATTGTATTTTGTCTTATAGATAATGGAGAGCGAGCTACAGGTTTTTAAGTAGGGGACTGACATGGCCAGAGTTGTGCGTTGGGAGAATTATTTTGGCATCTGTATAAAGAACGAATTGGAGAAGGGTAGTGTCAGGTAGACTATTTGGGGGTTGTCATAGCAGTCAGGATAAGAGCCTACACTGGGGTGGTAGAGGAGGATGTGCCCTAGTGGAGGTTGAGTAGGCAGAACTAGGCAAGTGGTTGAATGTGGGTTTTGAAAGAGAGGAAAGAGTGAAAGATAAATTCAAGGATTTGAACCTGAATGATTAGTGGTGCTATCAACAGAAATTAGAAAGTTGAAAGGAAGGACATATATAGAGGGGAAAATGGTGAATCATTCTTGGACATGTTGAATTTGAGGGGCCAGTGGTACATCCAAGTGGAAATATCCATCGAGCATTTGCATAAATGAACTTTGATTGGGGGGGGGTGGAAATTGGGGTTGAATATATTGACTTGAGAGTTATCTGGATAGTCAATAAAGTCATGAGAATGAATGAAATCATCAAGAGAGAGATTGTAGGGAGAAAACTGCCAAAGACAGAACCCTCATTTATTCATTTAACAAACATTTATTAAGTGCCTACTATATACCTGACACTGTAGACACAAAGGCAAGAAAAAAACCATCCTTTCACTAAAAGAGCTTACATTGTATGGGGGGGGGGGAACCTGGAAAGACACCCACACTTGGAGTCAAAAGGAAATTCTCAAACCAGTGATAGAGATGAAGGAGTGATCAGGAAGGTAGGAAAATAATCATTATAGGGGAGAACACCATTGTAGCCAGCATCTGCAGCTAACAAAAAAGCATCTAGAAGGGAGGGAGTAGTCAGCAGGGTCATATGGTGCAAAGAGGTCAAGGGGAATTAGGATTAAGAGAAAGCCATTGAATCTGGCAAATAAAAGGTCATTGGTAACTGGGGAGAAAGTGGTTTCAGTAGAAACAGAAGCCACACTGCAGGAGGTTGAGTGGACATAGAGGAAATTGAAGAAGTCTCATGCTTAGCATGTATAGCAGTGAAGGGGGAGGAGATATAAGCCAACAGCTTGATGGGACAGTAGGGTCAAGGGAAGGACTTTTTAGGATAGGATGCCTGAGCATGATTGTGAGCACCAGGGAAAGAATCAACAGAGAAAGACTACCAGAGAGTTTTTTCTCGATCCCATACTACTGCAACTCCTCTAATATTGGTATTTGGTTGTCCTCTGTCTTTCTCGGATTAGCTATCAGCTTCCTCATAGAAACAGGAACTCTCTTACATTTCCCGGACACAAGCCATGGACTTAGAAACCTCTACTTCCTTGATCCAATCTGGTTATCAGAATGTCTGCAACGGATTTTTAACATTAAGAGCTCCAAGTCAGTGGCCAAGAATGGCGTGATTAGAGCAGAGGATCTCAGGATGCTATTAGTTGGAACAGGCTTCACTGAACAAACAGAAGAACAGTATTTTCAATTTCTAGCTAAATTTGAAATTGCCTTGCCAGTTGCCAATGACAGGTAAGTTGATTTGGCATTTGGATGTTACTAACCAGGAAGGTGACAAAGAACAATTAAAACTACTGGGGATGGGGCAGCTAGGTGGTGTGCAGTAGATAAGAGCACCGGCCCTGAAGTCAGGAGGACCTGAGTTCAGATGTGACCTCAGACCAAACACTTGACACTTACTAGCTGTGTGACCCTGGGCAACTCACTTAACCCCAAGTTATTTCTGATAGATAATAATAACAGCTAACTTTTTTATATCATTGTAAGGTTTGTAGTACCTTTTCTTTCAACTTCCTAATTTCTTTTGATGGAACTATCAATCATTCAGGTTCAAATTCTTGGAATTATCTTTTATTCTTTCCACTCCTTCAAAATTTAACTTTACAAATATCTCATTTTATCTTCACAACAATGCTTGGAGGTAAGTGCTATTATTTTCCCCATTTTCCCCATTCCAGGTCCAGTGGTCTGTCTGTTGCAGCATCCAGCTCACTGCTTTCCTGGTTGTCCTGTCCTGGGCATTCTCCAGTTTTGTTAGTGTCCTTCCTAAAATGTGGTGGCCAAAAATTAACGTAATACTTGGGTTCCAGCAAAACACAGTACAGCACAGTGGGCTTAACTCTCCTGTGTTCTAGATACGAGATCTCTCTTAATGCTACATAGAATAGCAGCGACTTCCATGTGTCACTGTTGACTCCTTCTGAGGAGGCTTTATGACCCCCAGATCTTTTTCATTTGGGTTATTGTCCAGACATACTTATCTCACCGTGTACTTGTGAAATTGATTTTTTTTAACCCAAGTACAGTACCTTTTTTTATCTTTCTAAAATTTTATCTTTTTCGATTAAATACAGTATTCTAGCCTACCAAGATCTATATGGATCCTGACTCTGTCATCCAGCATGCTAGCTTTCTTTCCCAGATCGGTGTCATCCTCCAATTGATGTATGCCTTCCTCCATGCTATTGATAAAAATACAAATCTGTTTAGGGTTACAGTATGTACTATAGATTAGGGAAGAGGACACATGAAAGAAGAGAGACTAGTCAGATAATTGAGTCATTGAAGCTTAAGATGATAGGGGTCAGAACAAAAGAAACTGCTTGGTATTATAATCACTCTCTTCTAGCATTTGAAACATGGAGCATATGGAGAAGGGACTTGTTCTGCCTGCCTCTCAAAGGGGAAACTAGGAGCAGTAAGAAGGAGCAGAGATAATTCAGGTTTGACATAAAGAATGACTTTTTTGATTAGCAAAGCAATCCAAAAGTGAATGGAACAGACTCAAGAGGTAGTGAGTTCCCTATTCCTGGAGGTCTACCAATGAAGGCTGGGTGACCATTTGTTGGGGGTGTTATTGATGAGGTCCCTGTTTAAGTATTGACTTAATGGGGTATCCTCTGAGACCCCTTGATTCTACCAGTTGAAATTGGAATTAGAAGACATTGGTTTGAATTTAGCTGTGCTACATATTCCCTGCATAACTTGGGGCAAGTTAGCTTCCCACTCTGGGTCTCTGTTCCCTTATCCATAAAATGGAGGGCAAATAAATAGGGGAGCTCTCAAGCCATTTCCAGCTCTGATCCCCTAGGGTGCTACTAGTGGTACTGTAAAGGAAGAGAGATGGATACAAAAGGCATCACAAACAAAGAATCAATAGGACTTGGCGATTGATTGGACGTGAAGGGCAGAGGAGGGGGAAAAGACCTTCCTGAATGTCTCTTCTAGCTTTAAATCCTATTATCTTCCCAGCAGACAACATTGTCCATCATATTTCATTGACCTTCAAATTGCCTACATTTCTGGAATGGTTTTTTAGATATCTTCCAAGGTTAATTTATTAGCTGTCCAACAGGTTGTCCTTAGTATTATGGCATGAAGCTGCTGTATCGCTGCTTTCTATTATGTCCCAAGTTTTCAGAGCTCAAACTGCTCCAAATCAAAGTTTGATATCATCTTGGTTTGTATAATATGTTTGAAAACTTAGGGCTTTTTTTCTGCCTGTCAAATGGTTTCAGACAGGGGCTAATTTACCTTGTAAAATACTTTAGGGAATATCTTGTAAAAGGTTCCGTGACCTCATGATGGGTATGATATTGAAATTGAAATTCTTGAACTTTAATTAATCTTAAACCTTACAGTTTTTTAAAGAATTCATCATTTCCCCTGATGAGATCAAAATTCAAACCTCTCATTATTAAAATTGCTGTCGTCTAAACATTACAAAGATATGTTGTTATCTTTCCATTGTATGTACACTCCTTTTGTTCAGTTGTGTCCAATTCTTTGTGACCCCATTTGGGGTTTTCTTGGCAAAGATATTGGAGTGATTTGTCATATCCTTCTCATTTTACCGATGAGGAAACTGAGGCAAACAGGGTTAAGTGACTTGCCCAGGATCACATAGCTAGTAAGTGTCTGAGGCCAGATTTGAACTGAGGAAGATAAGTTTTCCTGACTCCAGGCCCAGCATTCTGTCCACTGCACCACCTAGCTGCCCTGTATACTCCTAGAGGGCATCTTATCCTGTTTCAGCCTTTTATAATGTAGTCTCACACAGAGATAGATACATAACAAATAATACCTTTTCTGCAAAGGTTCTTAAGGAAACAAAATCCTCAACCATGATTATCACAAAATGATGAAGATGAAATGACATAAATTCCTTATTGACACATCGCAATGTTTTCATTATGAGCATGCATTTTCTCAGGTTAAAAAACCTTTTACAAACCTAATTTTGCTGTTAGGACACATAAATTTGTCCTAAGTGACTAAAACAATAAGTTGTTCTAAAGGAAAAAAATGTTAGTTGCTACTAAGTGTCTGCCCTAAGTGATTTTTATATTTTTTTCAAACCTTCACAGCTATATTTATTGCTGACCCTCAGAGAATTTAGAGGTAGAAATGACCTCAAAGGTAATAGTCCAACTTTCTCATTTTACAAATAGGAAAACTGAGGCAAGAGGAAGTGAAATGATTTTCTCAGGTTCAGACAAGGTGTAAGTATCAAAGCCAAGATTTGAACCTGCCTCTTCTAATTCCAAATCAGTGCTATTTCTATTACTGTATACCAAAACTTCATAGCTGCTATTATAACTTCATTAACATTTAAAAAAATCCTTTGGTCTCTAATCAATCTTAATGTCATATCTGATCATATTTTTCTAACTACAAATGTTTTCAAAATCCATTTTCTTCACATCACATTACTCTTACATGATGAATATATATAGCAGAGTCATTTATTTTCACTTGGAACTAAAAAATAAGGAATGTAGTTGCTTCTCAGCAGGTCAGGTTTTATTACAAAGAATAAAATTCCAAAGTCCCCATGATAGATGCCTTTTGAATCTGCACAAAACTAAGATGTCTAAAGTACAGCATACTCCTGAAACCAGGCTGTTATCTAGAGTCAAGGCTACTGCAAAGGTTTGGCTAAAATTTTGATCTATCACATTTGATCTGTTTCAGTTACCTCTTGCCACATCTTCTTCCGGCCAAGCCAGGTTTAGATACCCACAGCTTGCGGCACCAGGCTGCGAACACGATCCAGAGGGTGTTTAAAATGAGTTTTGTGCCTGTTGGCTTCTGGCAAAGGTTTATAGCTCGGATGTTAATTAGTTTGGCAGAAATGGATCTCCAGGTAAGTTGGTGTCCATCTAGAATAGAACATAAGGCAAGACTGAAGTTGTCTCACTGATGTTGCTGGCTCTTAGTTTGCTGCTTCCTGTTTTGAAAGTGCCCCCCCTCCCCTTTTGATTTGATAAGGTGTCTGCCTTTGTTGATGTGAACCAGGTGGTTTGGTATGGTAGTTAGTTTTCTTTCCTACTGGTGTGATTCATTTGGATGACTTCCATAAATCCCAAATCTACTGTCCTTTGTCATTCCTTAAGTCCCAATGGTTCATTCAGAACCCAGGATTTGGTCTATTAAGAGTAAGCTACTGCTTATGGTCACCAAGAATTGTTGTGGGTATATTTAGTGCTGCTAAGAAGAATGATAGTTGTCAATTCAAGCTAATTTGTTGAAAGATAATGGCCATTACATACTTTCTCCACGCAACGCTAGTTGTTGAGTAATTCACGTTACCATTAGAATTTTACTTCCTCCTATAACTGTGCTATTAAATTGTATTATCTTGGTATAGTTTTGTCTCCTCCGGGGGTATGCTTCACCCGCTAGCCCACCATTCTTTCCAGAAAAAGTTTTTTTTTTCACCCTTCCAATGGCTAAACCCAGATATATTTACTTCTCCTGTATTTTGAACCTAATCAGTAGAAAAGAGGTGCTTTGTGATCTTGCTTGCTGAAGCATGAAGAAGATGAGTACAAGTGCTAAGCCTGAAGATCATAAATTTTAACACATATCTTAACAGTGGGAGAAATGATCCATTTTTAATGCCAAGAGGATAGACTGATTAAAAGAACTCAATGTGAAAGAACACATCTCTCCAGGCTTTTCCACATAGGCAAAGAGTCTTAAATAACATTGACCTAATTTCAAACTTCTCTTTCCGTATTCCCTGTCCCACTTTATAGTATGTAGATTATGGGTCCTGTGAGAACATGAATTGGATCTGATTTAATCTTTGCCCAAAGTAACTAGTTTGGTCAACCAGGATGGTCAGGTGCTTCAAGTTCATATCATACAAAGATTGGTTGAAAGATCAGGGAATGTTTAAGATGGAGAAGCAAAAACTCAGGAACCTTGATAAATGTCTTCAGATATTTAAAAGGCAAGAAGAAGGATTAGGCTTGTTCTGTTTGGTCTCAGAGAGCAGAATTAGGAGCAATGTGTAGGAGATGCAAAGAGCAAAATTTAGGCATGATGTCAGGAAAAAGCTTCCTAACAATTAGAGATATATCAAATGGGTTCCCTTGGGAAGTAGTGGATTCACCGTCACTAGATGTCTTAAAGCAAAGGTTGGATTTGCATTTGTTGGGCAAATTGAGAGTCTTCTTTACTTTTGAATTGGACTAGATGCTTTTTTACTTCTTTTCCAACCTTAATAGTAGTCGTTTAATAAATTTTTTTTTCATTGAATTGATTTGAATGTAGAGCTATGTTGGTCAAACCAAAATATATCTAGAAACAGCTACAAAACAGAGACACATTTTTGTGATATACAGACTGAGGAAAGTAACAGGAAGTTAAACCTAGTACATTCAGTAAGTGACAGGCCTTCATCAAAAGTTCAGCCAATGTTTATTTACACCATCAGCAGCACCAATATGATCTGATATGGAAGTGTATTGCCATACCAGAGTAAGACAAAAAGTTGTATTTGTAACTTGGAGATAAAATTACAAAAGTGCACCATTTTTCTGCATTTTTCAGCTATTTGAAAACAAGAAGAATACCAAGAGCAGAAACAGAAAAGTGACCATTTACAGTTTTATGGGCAGCCAGAGAAACCGCTGCAGCACATTCAGAGTGAAAAGAAACCAGACCATATACTGGCAAGAAGGTCTCCTGGTCACATTTGATGGAGGCTACCTCAGGTAATATATTTTAATGTTACCCAGCATTATTTGGCTCAGGTTGGGTGATGTTATGAGAGTAATTAAATTATGTGGATGCAATATTAAACTTCATTGTGCTGAGATTCTACAGTCACTAGCTTTAAATCCCAGGTTCTTCTGTTTTACAGTATAGGTTCTACTGGCCAAATAGAAATTTGAGGGCAATTCTATCAAAAAATTTAGAAGGCTTCCTCCAACCCTGTCTAATAGTAGACCTTCCAATACAGGTTCACTGGCCCAGCATAAAGGGGGGTGGGAGAAGTCATGTACTAAAAGATAGAAATTCCTTAAATCAGAGAAACATATGGTAAACCTGTTTCCCTGTTCATCCCATCATTCATGTCATTTGACTATGCCTTTATACTCAAAAGAGCATGGCCCTGAGTCAGAATTCGAGAGTTGGAAGGGACCCCAAAGGCCATGCATCTCATCTACCCCATACCCAATAGGAATCCTTACTATAACATACCTAATAAGTGGTCATCTGGCCCCTGCTTGGAGGCTTCCAATGAACAACATTGGAAATAGCCCATCCTACTTTTAGACAGTTCTGATTATTAGGTGAGGTTGAAAAGATTATCTCCCTGAGGTTGAAAGGAGATAGGTCTAGGGATGGGATCCGCCTCTCCCTTTCTTCCCCCCTAAAAAAGAAGAAAAGATGGTCATCAAAGCACTTTTTAATGCACAGAAGAGGATAGACATTTTCTGACATGAAATCTGTGTTTGCCACCTATTGACCCTTGTTCTGCCTTCTGGTGCCCAAGAGAAGAAATCTCATTGCCCTTTTGCATCATAGCCACAGTTCTTCAGCCATCCTATATTCCCTTCTTTAGCCTTAAACATCCTCTATTCCTTCAACCATTCTTCCTGTAATATGAATTCGAGGTCCTTCACCATTCTGTTTTACCCTCCTCTAAGTGTTCTTCAGGCTTATCGGTGTCCTTAAAATGTGACATTGTGAACTGAAAACAACACTTTAGATATGATTTGATGGGGGCAGATAGTCCCCCAAAGAAACTATCATCAGTAAACAATGGGGTCTTCAAGGGCAGTAGATGTATGTCTTGCTAATTCCATTGGGAGTATGGAATTCTCATGCTAAAATAGAGTAGGCATCATCACTGGGGTATGATTCAGACTGAACGCACTTCTGAAAAGTCTTTTATGACCCAGGAAAAATGTTTCTTGGTCTTGTTTTGGTTTTAGGGTTCTAGTTCAAAATGGACAAAAGAATGTACCATGATTTGGTCTGTGTAAAGCAGAATTTAACTCTCTTTGCTTAAGCCACTTTGGGTCTCTATTAGTTAATACATCACCAAGAATAAAGCTTCTTTGACCTCTCACTCTGGTGAGAGTCAGTCTCCGTTGAACAAGACCACTGACCCACAGGGGGAAAAGGGCATATAATTTTTGGACTCATGTAATTTTAGAGCCAGCAATGGCTTTAGATATCTGGTCTACACTCCCCTGTTTTCCCTCAGATGGAGAAACTGAGGCACAGAGGTTAAATGACTTGCTCAGTTTCATACATTTAGTCCTGAGAGGGGGCAGGACTAATACTCACCAACACTTCTGTCTCCTGGTCCAATGCTCTTTCCATTACAACATACTGCAGAAATTTAATTTATGTAGTTTGAGTTTGGGGAAATGAAATGGGTGGGAGAGATTTAATGAGACGTTATTAAGTGAACAACTTAAAAGTAAACTTATCTGACTTTTAAAAAATACAAACTAGCATTTAAAATATTTATTATATATATTGAAAAAAATAAATTGAAAATATATATATTATATATATTGAAAATATATTGAAATAAAAATAATGTATTGAAAAATATAATTGAAAATGTATATATATTGAAAATAAATATTGAAAATTCAATATATCATATATATTGAAAATGTTAGAGAATATAAATATTTTAAATATATATTAATTAAATATGATAACTAAGGAACAGAAAGGGGGGAAGGGGGAAAAGACATAATTGAAGGATAATGAGAGGATAAAGAATAGAGAGGGTATTGATATGGACAGACATTTGGAAATCTAGCAACACAGAAAGGCATCCAAATGTGAATGTTAGTGAATCTTTCAAGTCCAACTGCAAAGGATAATATGGTTCTTTTTATTTCTCATTTGTAGTGTCGAATCCTCTGATGTCAACTGGAAGAAGAAAAAAAGTGGAGGAATAAAAATAATTTGTCAGTCAGAAATGAGAGATTTCTCAGCCATGGCTTTTATCACTGATCATATCAATTCCTTGATAGACCAGTGGTTTCCTGGTAAGAAGGCATTACTGAATTACATTATAATTTTATTTTAACATGTCTTTGCAATTCACAATAAAAGCCTTATTTAGAAAAACATTCCTATTAGCCAGAACTCAAGCCTGGCTGAGCACAGTGGTGTGTAACCCTAGCTTCTATGGAGGCTAAGGCTGGTGGATCTTTTGAGGTCAGAGGTTCTGAGCGCTAGTGAGGTATTCCAATAGGGTGTCCATACTAAATTGTGCATCAATATTTTGAGCCTCTGGGAGTAGAGAGCCCCCAGGTTGCCTAAAAAGGACAAACCAGCCCTGGGTGAAAAATGGAACAAATCAAAGCTTCTGTGCTTACCAGTTGTGAGTTTGGGCCCATGAATAGCCACTGTACTTCTAGCCTAGAGGCCCAGTTCTAAAAAAAAAAAATTTTAAAGAAAAGAAAAGGAAGGAACTCGCATCCAAGAACATTACAGGACTTCTTAATGAAATCCACATTTACTTAAAGAAGATCAGCCTAATAATCCATATAGGAAAAACTAAGTGGATGAAAATGAGTGTTGTCTATGACAGTGACATGCAGGTGAGTGGTGATTCTGTGAAGTTAGCACATTAGTATATCTCTCTGAGATGGACATTGCAGATGGACAGTGAATTGGGTCCAGAGTTAAGTAGGAAGAAGAAAGTAGGGTGTATTACATTTAGGAAATAACGCAGTTCTTTCAACAATCAAGAATTTCTCCCTGACACAAAAACTGATCATTTTAGCACAGATGCCCTCCAATGATGCTGTAGGGTTCTGAATGTTGGCATACAACAGCCTCCAAAGAAAAAAGATCGTGGGTGACCCAAATAGCAGTGGAATAGTAAGTATGTGGTGGGTGTAAGTAAGCAGCAGCATATTTCCAAAAATGACCCACAAATAAGAAGTGGAATAAGGGATAATGTGGAGAAAATATATGATCACAAAGAAGTCATATATTAAGTGAGGGACATGTGGGCAGCTTGAATACTGCATTATTACCTATGAAATGGACAAATACCAAATAGAAAGCCTTCAAACAGTATGTAAGTCATCTCAGATGATTTATGGGAGAATATGGACAAGACTCACAAAGCATAGGATCTGTGATTTACATCTGTTGTTATCATTTAGTCATTTACAGTCCTTTCTGACTCTTCGTGACCCCATTTGAATTTTTCTTGGCAAAGATACTGGAGTGGGTTGCCATTTCCTTCTCCAGCTATTTTACAGATGAGGAAACTGAGGCAGACAGGGTTAAGAGACTTGCCCAGGGTCACACAGCCAGTAATCGTCTGAGGCCAGATTAGAACTCAGGAAGAAGAGTCTTCTCGATGCCAGGCCCAGCAATTTATCCACTACACCATCTAGCTGCCCTGACATGTAGTAGATTCCTTAATAAATGTTTATTTCATTTTTTCCATTGACATAATGAAAATAGATAGCACTTTTAAGTTTGCAAATTCTCACAACAACCCTATGAGGTAGGTGCCCTTATTATCCCCATTTTATAGATGAGGAAACTGAGGCAGGGAGGGGTTGAGTGACTTGTCCATGGTCTATACTAGTAGGTGTCTGAGGTCAGATTTGAACTCTGGTCTTCTAATTCCAGGCCCAGTGTTCTATCCACTACACCACCTCCAGAACTCTACCTGGACTGTATTCAGCTACAACAAAAGCATAGAGAAGACCATTGTGAGGACCATTTGGTAGAAATTTTGACTACATAGGAACCCAGCCTCAAGGCTTCATTGAGGGAGGGCCTGCTGAAACAAAACAAAGAACACAGTAATAAACATGGGATTTGGGATTCCCACGTGAATGCCCCATATGTGTTGTGTACGAAAAGCAGACAATTGTACCTCAGTGTAGTAGTTAAAAAAAAAAGATGCACATGGCCCCTTAAAACTTTGATTTGTTTACTTAGTTCTGATTAAAAAGACTGAAATTTGTAGAGGAGAGAGTGACTGCAAAAATGTTTTTATTCCATTTTAGGGTGACTTGTTCGGTAAAGCAAAGTGCTGCCTTTATTAAAAGGCTTCTTCCACCAAAGTATCTCCCATGTTTATATTAAAATCCTATATGATTCCTAAAAGCCACGGCAACAGATAACTTTGTTCAGCAACATTCTGATATTAATATCAAACAAGGCATAAAACAAAGAAATGTGCACTCACCAGAGAGGTTTGCTTTTGCCATGGAAAATGTCTAGCAGAGAGTTCAAATGGAAGGGGAATTTTCAGTAGAGAGGGAGGTCAGCCCAATGCTCACATTTGCAGCTGACCAATGGGACTTGATATAATCAGAACACCTCTTACATGGGATCCATTGTTACTCAAAGAGTTTGGCCTGGCTTCCCAGGCATTGAGCAGGCCCCCACCTGTAGCTGGTTCTGTGCCATACTCCTTCAGTATCAAGGTGTTGAAATAGTCTTACTGACGGTGTCATTATCACATCAGTGATTGGAGTGGGGCAGGGGACAGGAATAATGCTTTCCACCAAAATGCAGACTTGCTCTTGGAAATGCCCAACTCGGAAAGAAGCTACCATGACCAGAGAGCAAGAATTGCTTTTAAAACTAGGCAGTTCTTCTCCACTGACCTTTCTGTGCTTGGAAGAAGGAAAGAATAGTGACCACAGTCATTAGCCCACATTAGCCCACACCTTCACCCAGACACTACAGGGTAAATGCCAACCACTTCTCCACAGGTGTTGCAACCATGATCATAAGACTTAGGACAGACAACAGCAATGGAAGTGTAAAGATGCTGTAAGGCTGGGCCTTCCCCATACAGGCTCAGAGTGGGGAAGTATTTCAGAGGCTATCAAGTTTAACCTAGACCTGAACAAAAACTTCCCTCTGCAGCTACCCAGAGATAGAAGACCTGAGCTCAGATCCCTTCTTAGAATTCTCATGTGTGCTTGCCAGACCAAAATGTTTCTAATGATCATTCTGCTTACTACTCACTCACCTTGGTAACTCTTAACATTTATCAGTTAACAAATATTTAATCTCTCTAATCTCCAGTGGTCTTCTCGTAAAATGAATGGCTGGAACTAGCTGACCTCTCAGGTTTCTTCCAGCCCTAACACTGAATGATTTTAGACTCCTTCACTCACCCAGCTCTGCCTTATCCCTTCCTAATGTGCATGTTGACTTGAAAGGTTCACTTTGGAATCTTTGCATTCAGCTAACCTCAAGATACTTACTAGTTGTGCAACCTTAGGCAAGTCACTGAACCTCTGTTTGCTTCTGTTTCCTCATCTGCAAAATGGGAACAATAAGAGAATCTACCTCTTGTGGTTGTTATGAGGATCAAAAGAGATAACAATAATAATAATAATAATAATAATAGCTAACATTTACATGGTACCTGTTATTTGCCAGGCACTGTGCTGATCCCTTTATAAATATTATCTCATTTGAGTTTCACAACAACCTTGGGAGATAGGTGTAATTTTATCCCCATTGATAAAGCTCTTAGCATAGTACATGGCACATAGTAGGTACTATATAATGCTAGTTGCTGTTATTATTATAATTTAGCTCCAATTCATCCAAAAAACCCCAACTTCCCGACCTTGTGGTGCTGTCTTGGTTTTGATATAACTGAGGAATCCATTGGGTAGTTGGAAGATAGTTTTAAAACTGAAGGGAAAAGTGATATGAGGAAAAGGGTTGAAAGGTTATATTATGGTGATCATAGTCACTGAATCCACATTAGTACATGTAGTCTGACAAAAGGAGGTTCTTTTTATAAAGCTTCATTAAAAAACATGGAGTCAGGACTTTACTCATCTCTAAAATGAGAGCTTCAGAGTAGATTTCTAAGGTGCCTTCTATCTCTAGACCCCTGTGTTATTGGAGTCTATGAAGGGGAAAGGGATATGTACTGTTTTAAGTGAAAAGACTGGAGTTGGATGACCTCAGTTTAAATTCCACCTCTGACACTTACTACCCATTATTAGTACCTTCTTATACCTTACTTCCTTGGGCGATTCACTGCCCAAGACTTCAACTCTCTTCTCTGCAAAATGAGGGGGTTCAACTTAACATATTTTATCTGTGATCCTATAATCCTGTGACTGTCCCAGGAAATCTGTGTTTTATGGGCCATTTAGAAAGGCTATCGTGAACAATGAATGCCATTATTTGATGGTTTGGTGGAAATGACTCAGGATGGTTTTTCCAGTTGGAATCCATACATGTCATTCACTATATAGCCCCCTGGTGTGTTTGAAGGTAGTGGTGGTGAATAACCAGAAAAGGGGGCCCCACGACGTGGGTGATACAAGGGCTATTTGTAGGTGGTGGTAAGTTGTCCTTGGGGACAGGGTATTTTAAGTTATGTCAGCTGCTAGAATGCATTGCTTTCTTTTTTCTTACATCTCTATTTCTAGATGCTATATAACTATTGCCAGCAGCTAGTACAGTACTCTACATATTGTGGGTGCTTTTGAGATGTTGTTGACTGCCTGGTTGACTGATGCTTTAAGTGAATTAGCTCTGTAATGAATATGGAATCATTTCGTATGCTAAGACAATGACTGCCTGATTAATGAAAATGGGAAAAAAAAAGTCATTCAGTTTGAGCACCAAGTCTGCAAATTCAGTGACAAGCCACACAAAGGGGAATGTGGTACGAATATGCTCATATGTACACATATATGAAATTGTAAAATTCTGACTTCCAACCCATTACAGCTCATCTCTGATTCTATCCATTACTAAAGCATGTCGAATCTCAACGTTATAAGCACCTCAAAAAATAGTGTAGGTAAATAAGGCTTTCTTTCCACCCAAAGATTCCTAAATGTTTATTGATTTAAAACAGAGTTTTATAGCTCAAATTATACTGTGGTTTAAAAAATCAACTACATTCTGTACCCTAGATCATCCAACCCACTGTAGCCTCAGGTAATAGAAGCTCACTGCAATTCATGGCAGGATAAGACCCTAGACAGAAAGAAGAAGCGTAGAATGGGAAGAGAAGGACTCAAAGAGAAAAATAAATGCTTTTTTTTTTCAGAATTTATGCACTTTGGAGACTCTGCACATAGTAGTAGCATAGTAAATTCTAGTTGAATTAAGTTCGTAGTCAGAGTTTTGTGGGCCAACTCAAACTTATCACAGTTTCTTTTGTAAAAAATTTTTTTTCAATTAAGAAGCATTCTTTTCACTTCCTTCCTACTTCCCCCTCCCCCAAAAAAGAAAGAAAAGAAAAACCCTTGTAACAGATATGCATAATCAAGCAAAGCAAATTTTCATATTGGCCACATCCAAAAATATGTGTCCTGTTTTGCACCTTGTGTCTGTCACCTCGCTGCTAGACAGGCAAATAGCATGCTTCAGTCATCTGTCCTGGAATTATGGTTGGTCATTGCATTGATGAGAATTCTTCAGTCTTTTAAAGTTATTTGTTTTTATAAAGTAGTTCCTATTAAACAAATTGTTCTGATTCAGGATGAGCAGTTAGTGTGAAGTACTAATGAAGTCTGACTTGAACCCCTATAGTCTCATGCTATACCTATGCTATAGACTTGTGTCCGCTGCCCCACCCCAGACTTATGATCCCCAAGGCAGGCTGTATGAGAGAGCAGATGCATGAGTGTAAATCTTTTTACAGCTCCTAAAATAATACCCCAAGGCCCACGTAATGGCTCAGTAGTATATATGAAAAACAACATATTGCACTTGTGGGTCAACACCTCAATTTATCTGATCTATTAGGAATGCAGTATAGGCCTGCCTACTGTGGGTCTGTTTGGGTCAGACAGAACAGATTGTATTACACAATCTTAATTACCAATATTTTAAAAAGAAACAGCCATGGGACATAAGGGACAGGCTTCTGTGATAAAATGTCCAGCCAGTGGACAACCCTGAGGGCTGCCTTTCTGGTAACCAGAATCTGTTCTTTTCAGCCCTTACAGCTACTGAGAGTGATGGCACCTTGCTCATGGAGCAATATGTACCGTGCCCCATCTGTGAGTCTTCAAGAACTCAACAAAATGACTTGAATGAGAAAACAGAGGATGTGCAATACTTTGATATGGAGGATTGTGTCCTGACTGCAATCGAGCAAGACTTTATCACATGTCCCAGTCACTCAGACATTCCTGTCCCTTTGCAAGAGCTGGTCCCAGAGTTATTTATGACTGATTTTCCTGCAAGGTAATGTAAACAGACTACCTTTAGTCAGATCTGTTAGTGAATCATCCTATCCCCTCTGCAAATACTTTTCTAAGTGATCAACAAAGCAGATTTCAGTCTGGCTCCTCTGCTAGCAGTTTAACCTCTATCACTTCTGGCCATGACTTAACCAAACCAGAGTACGCCAGCAACAGTGTAAACTGTATTTTGCCCTTTTGTTGTTGTTCAGTTGTTTTTATTATGTCTGAATCTTCATGACCCCATTTGGGGTTTTCTTGGGAGAGATACTGGAGTAGTTTGCCATTTCCTTTTTCAGCTCATTTTACAGATGAGGAAACTGAGGCAAATAGGGTTTAGTGACTTGTCTAGGGTCACACAGCTAGTAAGTGTCTGAGGTGGGATTTGAACTCAGGTCTTCCTGACTCCAGTCCCAGTGCTGTATCTATTGTGCCACTTAGCTTCCCATATTTCACACTAATCATGCCAATAGATTCTCTAGATCATGTTTCAGTAAATTCTTCTTGAGATTCTCACCCTCTTTGCAGATTGAGTTTGTGAGTTCTTAACTGTAGTAAGGCTAAAGTTGATCAGATACCCACACAAAGTCTAGCACTAATATGGTGTACCTCTGAGAGAAAAGGGCCACCAGGCTGGATAAAGAGGGGTGAACCAGCCCAGGTCAGAGAAGCGGAGTAGGTTAAAGCTTGCATCCTGATCAGCCTTGAGATCAAGCCCCTGATGGCCCTCTACACTTCTAGCTCAGAAAAAAATAGTTACCAGTCGAGACAGTGACAGAGACAGAGAGAGAGAGAGAGAGAGACATTCTCAACATCTCCTCCCTGAAAGGAAGCAAATGGTTTTTATTTTATGTTTTCATTGCTTGGACAAGGATAGCTAGTGAAAAAGCAAAAATGATTACCTTTGAAAGTCAAACCATCAGTATCCTGGGTGTATTCCATTTTCTTTCTGATAAATAAGCTGAAACTATCTTTCTGCTGAGCTTGCTCTCAGTCCTATTTTCCACTCTGCTGCTTGCTCAACAAACAGAAGATAAATTAGAACGGGTCTCCGGCAGATATTCAAAAATAGGAAAGGTTCCAAGCGGTCTGCTTTCATTTTCTCTTTTCTCAAACATTTATAACTGCTGCCTCAAGACTGAATATTTGAAGTCCTTAAGTCTTTGGAGGTGATGATATCTACTATTAATTTAAGATAATAACACTGGAAATAAGCTTTTGAAGAAAATATAAGACATTTTGGCATATCACCTAATAGGAAGTGGTCCCTAAAAATGATCACTCAACTTGGCCTTCCTCTTTAGTTCCCAGCAAGTTTTGGATTGTGACATCCTATTTGATTTCCAAATGCCCTTTTGAGACTTTTTGTGAGCCCTCAGCTAGAGATGAATCATTCTTCCTCAGATTCTTTATGCCGCTCTTACTGACTTCTCCTATGAACTTGGCTCATTCTAACATAAATTATCTATGTACATCTCATTTCCACTACAGATTGTCATCTCCTTGAGGGCAAGTACTATGCCTATTTTTTCCTTTCATTTTGAATTCTAGTAATGTTTCAGGTTTTTCTTTTTTTTTTATTTTTTTATTGTTCGGCAGTTGGGGTAGGTGACTTGCCCAGGGTCACACAGCTAGTACATGTCAAGTGTTTGGTCTGAGGTCAGATTTGAACGCAGGTCCTCCTGACTTCAGGGCTGGTGTTCTATCCACTGTGCCACCTAGCTGCCCCTTCGTGTTTTCCCAAAATGGTTTGAAAATTTGCTTCTCGTCAGTGTCCCTCTCCCCACCCTGCCAAAGAATTAGGGGACGTGCTTGAGTGTCAAAAAACCAATGTTCAAAATCCTTGGTTCTAGGCTTTCCACTTGGAAAAAGAATCTCAGGCTTTAGATCAAGTCTATTTTATGTCTTTTCAACTTACCAGACTGATCATCAGATGAGCAAATTCATTTAGAAAATATAAGGGTTTTTTTTTTCAGGTTCTGTTACTCGTGGAGTACATCAAAAGGCCTGACAGATAAAAGCAATTAAATTCTGAGATGGTAGGAGATTATAAGAGAGGATATGTACAAGGTCTTAGAAGAACATTATGAGAAGCAAAGTGTCGTAGAATGAAATATGCTAGTATTTATTTCTTCTAAATTCATCTTTAATTAAATCACCATTGTTCTTTAAAGATCATCTGGCCTCCATATTTTGGGGACCAGTCTCAAACATCTTTAAATAGGCAAGAGCTCATTTGGGGTTAAGCTCCAATTTTTTCCCTGACTAAAGGTAAAAATTTTCCTTTCCAGACTGAAATTTATCATGATTTAAATCTCATCTGAAAAAGCCCAACTTATATGAAACTCAGTTTATCTTAACATGAAAGGAGAAAAGTTGTCACTGCTGGCTCGAGTCTAGTCCTGAGGCAATAGCATGGGTCAGTTCTATAAAGAAACTCGGTTTTTCCAAAAATTGGGCAATTTTGGTTTGACAGGCAGGCACCACAGATAAGAAAACAAATGTAAAACCTTTTTAAAACAGGTAAGCATACATTGACTGGGCTTGAGATGAAAAGGAAAAAATGGAATGTAAGTGGTTCTCTTTTTCTTTTCTGACATGTTCTTCCTGATAATCCTTCCCTGCCTTCCACCCACCCACATGAAAGAAATTTAATTGCTTGATAGGGGACTTTCTGGGTGTTTTTTTTTAATCCATAATGATACAAGTGGGATTAATAAACTCATAGGGGATATTTTACCAGATTAGTTAGTTGAAAACTTATTAACAACAAGCCACACTGGTGACTTTGGTGACCCAGAGTAGTCAGCCTGGTCTCAGGGTTTGAAACCATGTGCCACAAAGATGCTGGCAAATACTGAACCATCATGCCTGAACTTTGTCAAGCAACATTTTTCCATGTATATGTACTATTCCCCTGGTTTATATAAATTTCTAGGGTCTTTTCTCTGAGAGAACTTTCCAGGCGTTGTGGAGTCACAGCAGAAAGTCACATTTCAAACAACTTCAGCATAAATTGCTAGTATTTCCTTAGCTCTGCCCTCTAGTCACATGAGACCCTTTAACAATCTGCATCTTTCTCATCCAGGTAGTTATTAATGAGTATTTGGGGTAACAGCCCCAGCATGTCTGCCTGAGAATCTGGATGAGGGATGTAATTTGTTAGTTTTATTTGACCAATGTATAGTTCAGTTGAGCTGTTTGAAGTCTAAGCAGATGTAAGACCTGTCTCTGGAAAATAATGGAAAATGATGAATTGCATCGTAAGTAACAGTAATTTGGTCAGTTGCATCAAGAGGGAAAAGTCAGAAATTAAAGCGAAGCTTTTCCATAAATTGTACAACCTTGGTTTGACAGTGAGGCAATCTGGAAAAGGCAGCAGATGTAAAACCTTTTAAAACATATAGGTGTGTGCTGTAGTGTTAACTAGGCTTCAGGTTGAGAGGAAAAAAGAATTTTAAATCGTCCTCTTCTTTTACCTCCAATCCTCCAAGAAGAAAGAAAGGGAGGAGAATGAATCAATGCTGAGCAGAACACTGGAAGAACTGAGGCAAATATTCATGTCAACAGATATTTTGTTGTTGTTCAGTCCTGACTCTTCGTGTCTCCATTTGGGGTTTTCTTGGCAAAGATACTGAAGTGGTTTGCCATTTTCTTCTCCATCTCATTTTACAGATGAGGAAACTGAGGCAAACAGTGTTAAGTAACTTGCCCAGGGTCACACAGCTAGTAAGTATCTGAGGCCAGATTTGAACTCACAAAAATGAATCTTCCTGACTCCAGGCCCAGCATTCTATCTACTTCACTACCATGTAGAATTTTACCAGTTAAGAGTGTCCCAAGAAAAATTCTCTATGCTTATAATTATTGTTATTATTATATTATATTATATTATGTTATATTATATTATATTATATTATATTATATTATATTATATTATATTATATTATATTATATTATATTATATTATATTATATTATATTATATTATATTATATTATATTATATTATATTACATTATATTATATTATATTACATTATATTATAATAGCATTCTCTATGCTTAAAAGTTGTTTTTTTTCTTGACCATTATGAAATAACTCAAATGTAACGTCCATTATTTTAGAAGACTTTTTCTACCCTTTCTGGATATATATTAGTCTAATTATCTAATAGGCCTAGATGATTGATCAGAATACAAGTTGGAGAATATAAGTTCCTTGAAGGTAGGATCTGATTTGTTCCTGGCTTTGTATCTTCAGTGACTAGCACAGTGCCTGACACATAAGTGCTTTCAGAATTTAACTCACTTGTCTCCATGAGGAGTCTGAATAAGCTGTTAAGCAGTGAACATAACATCTGACAAACTCCACACTTTCGGCAGGTTCTCTTCCAAATATAGGGAGCTATGAGGAGGCACTCCAGGGAAATGTTTAAAGTATAGTTCCTACCAGACTAATCATTTGTGTTATGTTCATGGCAGGCTATTTCTGGAAAATAGCAAGTTAGAATGCAGTGAAAATGAAAACAATGTTCTGGGCCAAGGTGGAAGTGGAACCATTATATACCAAGCACAGTACCATGGGAAACCAGTGGCCGTGAAGAGATTTCAGCTCAAAAAATTCAAGAAATTTGCTAATGCTACAGCAGGTAAACAGGGATCCTTGGTCAATATCCTTTCCTTCCAAGTATCTGCTCCCCATAGAGAGCAGCCTGCACCACAAATCATCTCTCTTCCTTCAAGCAGTGCCTGCAGCTGTATAAATACAGAGTCAAAAAATGGGCAGTGTGTGTGTGTGTGTGTGTGTGTGTGTGTGTGTGTGTGTGTTTCTGAAGGTATGAAGAGGGAACCTTTCTTTGTACACAATGAATTCTGAGATCAGCTGTAAGAATGGTAAATGTGCCATTAAATTGTGGCCTGGGGTTCTGTTGCTTAGCAACTGGATGTAGGATCCTGCGATGGTAAACACAAAATGTTGAGGGAGTCTGATTGTGACCCCTAGTTGACCGTCTGACTCACTGAGCTATTTTAGCAAAGCCGGTTCACCCCTCTCTCTGTGCCTTGGTTTCCTTCCCTGTTGATCTGAATTTCAGATGTTAGTCTGAGGCTGGAGTGACTAGTAAATAGGACTTTCAAAACATAAATCTGAATATTTCATTCTCAGCATTTGAATCATTTACCCCTTTCTCAGGCAACACCTACATAGGTAGCATAACAGGAACTAGATCTATAATGTTGTTAGGACAAGGAGTTCCAAGGTGAGAAACCCTTTCCAGTGCAGGTCAGCACTTTCTCTGAAACTTACCTTCTTAGAAAGTTGCCTAGAGCACTGAGAAGTTAAGTGACTAGTATGAATCAGAAGTCAGAACTTGAACCTGGGATCTTCTCTTCCCCCACCCTCCCCTTTAAGACCATACTCTGTACTACCAAATTTAAAGTGATATAGCAGCCTAGGTAGAAAGCAATCACTTTTATTTCACCCCAGCTGAATATGGAAAGATAAAGTAGGTTAGTCATTGAATGTTAGCATTGGGAGGAACCTGTAGAGATCATGTGGGTTCAGCTCTCTCATTTTACAGATGAGGAAACTGAGGCCCACAGGTGGGAAGTGACTGACTCAAAGTCACAGATCTGGGACCAGAGCTTTTTAGGAAATGGTTTGGAAGAGAGTGTAGGTTTTTTTCTTCTCCCCTTGAAGTGAACACAAATAATATTCACACCCACAGGAAATTTGCATCTAAATGGCATTCTCCAAATAGAGATTTTTTTACTTCACACCCCAGGGATGTCTTACTATTTAGGATCCAGTGGGATGAATGTAGGCCTCTGAGAGAAATTTTTTTATTTCCATTTTAAAGAGCATGATTTCCCACTTTTTATATCTTACAAGTCAGCTTATGTTATCTTTACCAGGCTGATTTTCATTAATTGTCTCTGCCAAAATTTTGTACATGTGGGAATTAGTTCACTGAGGGAATCGGCTCAGAGTTTTGAACTCTGTTGGTTTGAATTCATAACAGGCCACTAATGATAGAAAGGCATTGCCAAGTAACACCCAGTAGTAGACAGTAGTCCATATTGAAAACGATAAAAATAGCAGCTGACCCCTTTGTTAAGTACAATCAACAGAAAGTCTAGGAAGAGGCTGAACTGTAATGTATTGAGGACTTTAACCAACCAATCAATCAGTCAGGGATGACAATACATATATACCAGGAACTGTGCTAGGCAATGGGTATTCAAAGACGAGACAAGGAACAATCTCTCCTTTCATGGAGTTGAAATCGTGTTGGGGAAATGTGACTCAGTGTTAGAGCAGCCAGATTCCTTGATGCTGTTTGAAGAACCTGCAGAACTAAAGATTTCATCTCTCTAGCCCTAGTCTAAAGTCTGACCACGGGCTGATGTCAGAAAAGTGCTATTCCTACATAAGTCAGAGAATATTCACTGGAAAGGTCAAATTGCACATCTGAATATTTTACAGAGATTACCATAGCTTCACTTGAGACAAATTTGAAGTTTAGGCTCCTAGTTCTGGAGTGTACCAATCAAAAATTTTTTTTCCCATTACTTTCTTATAATCTCTTGTCCCTTGAGAGGCAGGACTTGAAAATATTTGTGAAATAATACAAGGTTCTCTTTTATCTGAGCTGTGATATCCCAGGCCTCTGGACACATTGGAGGATATTATATGTGCATTTTTTCCCTGTTAAATCAGTAATCAGAATAAAAACTCTCTTCATTCATAGGAGCATTGGTTTAAAGCTAGAAGGAAGGCTACCCCTCATTGTTTCACATAAGAAAACTGAGACCCAGAGACGTTAAGTACTTACCCAGATTTAGAGATATGTGGCAGAGCCAGGATTCAAACCAAGCTCAGCCCTACTGCCAGCAGAGGGATTTTCTAGATTGCATGTATTTTTAACCCTTTTAGGACAGTACTTGTAAGAGATTTTCTTAAAGCACTTTAAAACTTGCAGAATGTTTTACGTGCATTATCTCACTTGATTCCATAACTATCCTAAAAGGTAGATATGGAAGGTAATATTCTCTCTCTCCTATAGATGAGAAAACTGAGAATCATAGGGGTTAAGTGTCAATGGTCATATAGCCAGTATCCAAAGCAAAATTTGAACCCAAGTCACTCTTAATTCCATGTCTTTGCACTATACTAGGCTGCTTCCAAACGCAGTACCTAACAGACTGCCTTTACTTAGTAGGGTGCTCAATATATGTTGAGGAAAGGTTTAATGAATGGATGAACATCCTCAGGTTCACAAGAATTTAAGTTCTGTGTAATACTGTTGAGTACCACCACTTTGATAACCTGTAATTAATAAAAATTAAATGAAATATAAAAAATAAGTTTAAATTTAATTCTAGACTTCTAAGCCACTAGTCTCCAAACCTTTTTGATTACACAACCCACCATTTTTTACAATTGTACACTCCCCCCATCATTTATAATTTACTTATTTTAAGCTGCATGCATCAGCTACTGTAGTAATAAGTATAAACACTATAAACTTAGACAAAAATAGAAATGAAAAAGGATGAGATAAAAATGAAATAGTATTTGATCCTAGAGTTAATAGGCAGTCACTGGAGTTTATTGATTAGGGCAGTGACACTGTCAGATCTGCTTTTTAGGAAAATCACTTTGGTAGCCATGTAGAGTGTGAGTTGGAAAAGGTGGAGAAACCAAGTAGGAGGGTATTGTGATAATTCATGTGAGAGGTAAGAAGGTTCTGAAATAGGCTGGTGGTTGTGTAACTAGAGAAGAGGACAGATGCAAGAGATATTGTGGAGTCAGATATGTGGGGTGAGGAAGAGTGGGGAGTTGAGGATAATGCTAAGGTTATGAATGAGAGAGAGACAGATGGATAATGCAAAGAGAGAGAGTAAATATAAAGGAGAAGAATATGGCCGACAGTTATCAAATGCTACAGAGAGGTCAGGAAGAGTTAAGGTTGGAGAAAGAGCATCATGCTTGGTAATTAAGAAATTATTGATAACTTTGAAGAGAGCTCTGTCAATTTGAGGGGTGGGGACCTGAGAGTTGGAGAAGGACAGTGCAATTGCAACCCTTCCACATGGATGAATCCTGTGCCACTCTTTCCCGGTGACAAGGGAAAAATGTATTTATAGAAGGGGTGGACCTTACTCACTGGCCACTGCCCCACGTGTAGAGCTAGCTGCTGTCATGATCCAGAAGATAGAGTGTGGGCATTGTAAGTGTAGGGGTAGACAATGGAAATTGCTGCTTT
This sequence comes from Phascolarctos cinereus, assembly GCF_003287225.1. Classification (NCBI taxonomy): domain Eukaryota; kingdom Metazoa; phylum Chordata; class Mammalia; order Diprotodontia; family Phascolarctidae; genus Phascolarctos; species Phascolarctos cinereus. The sequence continues at coordinate 134,407,156 of NW_027555736.1, forward strand.
TCAGCTGTTAGGGGTGTCTGGGTTAGGGTTTGACCATTCTAAGGGGCCAAAACCAGGTGCAGTAGGGGGAAGGGGACAGCTTTGGGAGGAGTCAGAATGGGAGAATGTTGAAGGGCATAATGTAGTTGGGTTGGCAATAATTCTGCAGCTGGCTATGGATTCAGGGTAGGAGGCGACCCATCTTCTCACAGTCTTATTAATTGGCCACCCACCCCTTGAGGTCAAGCTACAGCCCCCTTGAAGTCATCCCTCAATCCTCATTTTGGAGACCACTGTGCTGAGCCATTATTTCAGAAGGGAACTTTTCTCGTTGTTATATGCAAAATAACTACATACTCAAGAAGGAGGAACCCCTGTCTTTGTGGGTCTCTCTGTAGGCTAACACCAATTTGGGAAGTGCCTACAACTTAGGTTATGTTCCAGTGTGTAGAACTAGAGTCCATACAAGCATCAGTTACTTTGCACGGTATTGTTATTTATATGGTTGGTGAACTCCTGTAGACATTTTTGGCATCTTAGTTCTGTTCTCTTGTCCTTTGCTTAACTGAAATTTGTCTATGTCAGATTCCATGCTGAAGCACCTACGGGCCATGGATGCCATGAAGAACTTTTCAGAATTCCGGCAGGAAGCCAGCATGCTACATTCCCTACAACATCCATGTATTGTGTCCTTGATTGGAATTAGCATCCACCCTCTTTGCTTTGCCCTAGAACTCGCCCCCTTGGGTAGTCTCACTACTGTGCTTTCTGAAAAGTCCAAAGGTAACATCTGAGAGTCTCTCTTTTCCTTAGGTACAATGTGTGTAATAGCTTGATTTCTTTCACTCACCTGAGTTTCTTGATGTTCAAGAAACATGCTGTGACTTGCAGAGGAAAGCGCTGAAATATTCAGGCCAGTGAGATTCTGCCTCCCTAGGCTGCAAAACACACCACTGTCTTAAGAGGGATTAAGCAGGAGAGGGAAGAAGCCCCTCACCACTACAGAGAAGTCCCTGAAAGTTCATGGGGTGACATTCTCTAGTAATAAAGAGGTAATCATCCTCTGGACTAAAATTCTCTGGGGTCAGGATGGAGATAGGGACTGAACCCATGACTTTATCAGTTCAGGGAACTCCCATATGAGAGAACTCCCTCTACTAGTGCAGGTCAGTACCTACTCTGCAACGTGGAGAGAGAGCTGCCTAGAACATTTAAATATTATAACTTGCCCAGGTCCCATAGCCAGTATATGTCAGAGGTAGAATTTGAATCCAGATCTTCCTGGCTTTGAGGCCAGCTCTCTATCTATTCTGTAATGGGAAGTCAACATTATTGAGGAGATATTTCAATCATTCAGAAGTCTGCTTAGTTTTTATTTAAGTTAGTGGTTAATTATAAATGTAAAATCATCAGTCTATCCAAAAAAACAGGGAACTCTAAACTTTAAACTAGCTGAGAAAGTATTCTTTGTATTTTGAAGTGGAGGAAATAGCATGCAAATTGATTTTTCCCCTAAAGTTGTCTTTGATGAAAATACATAAATATACCAACAGAATGTTTATGGTATGGCAAGATACAGCCTTTGAGGTTGGCTAATCTGCAGAAATTTTGACTCATTGATATTATAGAAATATCATGTCATAAATGAAAAGCTAATAGTAAAAATAAATTCAATGCTAAGTAATATTTCATTGATATGATTCTGAGTCTTTTCTGGCTTGTGGCTTGGTAGGACACTGAAATAAGAGGTTTGTCAGGTTATGTCAGTCACTCAGCAAGAATTTATTAAATACCTACTTTATGAGACTCTGGGGATAGAGAGACAAAATCAAACAGTCCCTGCCCTCAAGGAGTTTCCATTCTACTAGGGCAGATAACACGTATGCATAAAGGTATATAGAAAATGCCCATGAAGTAAATACAAGGCAGTTATGGTGGGAAGAGCATTAGAAGTTGCAGAGGAAAGACTTCATGTAGAAGAAAGTGGTCCTTGAGCTGAGCCTTGAAGAAAATCAAGGATTCGAAGAGGTGAGGAAAGAATACATTCATTCCAGGGATAGAGGGCAGCTGGAAATGGCGCAGAGAGGGGAGAACACATGGGAAGAACAGTAAGAAGGTTAGTTAGGCTGGACTGTGGAATGCAGGCAAGGGAGCAGAGGTTGGGGGCCAAGTTATAATGCCAAACCGAGGAGTCCATATTATCATATCAGTAATATATAAATTACTGGAGTTGGGTGAGGGGTGGGCAAAGAGGTATTTGCTATAATGAATTTGGCTTTTTTCCTTTCTTTGAAAAGGGTCTTCTTTTATGCCCCTGGGGCATATGCTTACACAGAAAATAGCCTATCAGATCGTCTCAGGCCTGGCCTACCTTCATAAGAAGAACATCATATTCTGCGACCTAAAATCTGACAACATTTTAGTTTGGTCCCTTGATGTCAAAGAACACATCAATATCAAACTCTCTGACTACGGGATCTCTCGGCAGTCATTTCATGAAGGAGCTCTTGGAGTTGAGGGCACCCCTGGCTACCAGGCCCCTGAGATCAGGCCCCGAATTGTATATGATGAAAAGGTAACTGACACCATTCCAAAGCAAACCTTTATTTTATGAATCAGTGGAAAGAGTCTTGTGTCAGTTCTTTTTGGGATTTCCACATTCCCACTCATGAGAGGCTTTAATGCTAGTCCAACCTTAGCTGAACAGTTCTGAGGAGTTGAGGCTTTATTTGTTCTTATTGAATCATTTCATTCATGTCTGTCTCTTTGGGACCCCATCTGGGGTTTTCTTGGCAAAGATACTGGAGTAGATTGCCATTTCCTTCTTCAGCTCATTTTAAAGATGAGGAAACTGAGGCCAACAGGGTTAAGTGACTTACCCAAGGTAACACAGCTAGTAAGTTTCTGAGGCTAGATTTGCTTTATTTAGGCAAACTCGTATAGTGAAAAGAGCATAAGACTTTGGAGGCAGAAGACATGGGTTCAGATCCCAACTCTGACATCAGCTATAGGATTCTGGGTAAATATCATAAACGTGCCAAGCCCTGGGTTCCACATTCACAAAATGAGAATAGTAATAATCCTTGTTTTACTTACTTCACAGGGTTTTTACGGGTAAAACACTTTGTAGACCTTAAAATACTATAGAAATTTTTATTTTTGTTCTTGATATTGACAGCCCACTAACATATATAACTACTGGTTTTATATATATAGATAATTATAATAATTATTGCCATATACATATGTATATAATTATTTATAGATAATGCTATTGGTTGCTGTATTGTTATTTGTTCATTATGTTATTATTAATTATATATTGTAAATAATAAAATGAGTTGACTGGAAGCATCAAGATTTCCCTGGATGTCTTTTCTTTTCCCTTTTCTATCCCAGAAGATTATAATCAGGGAGTATTAGGTGATACTTTGATGTGCCAAAATGAAAGTTTGGGTGTTTTGTTTTTCTTTTTTTCCCCAGTCTCTACCCTGTAGCTTTCTGGTAATGAAAAGCCTGGGTTTAGCCTCAGCAGCTTCTAAGCCTTGAAGATAAGAGGGCTCAAACAATTAGACTTTGATTTGGCAAATGATAGCCTATATTCCTTCAGGAAATTCTTATGTATTAACCACCTGTGAAGTAACTCTCCTAAGCCAAGAAGACTGAGCAGAGAGAAATCCAAAGGAAACAAAGCTTGGGTTCAGGCAGTTAGCCATCAGCTCACATGCAGGCCAGCTTCAGTCTTTGATTATAGTTAAATATTTATTCTCCTTGGCTTCTTTCACCCTAAACAGGGAAACGGCCAAATCAATTTGGATACGTGAATGCCAGTTTCATTTTACAGATTCACACAAGACAACTAGAAATTATTTTGGGATGCATAGAAGAGGGAAAAACATTGCCTTTGTAGCTTTGCTCAATCTTTTTACATAGCAGTTTATTGTTCAGCATAGAAATAGCGTCTTGTACAGTTTTAGTCACAGTGGCAGCTTATTATTTTGTGACCCTGCTTGGGTCGCTGGCTAATCGTATTATGAATAGGAACAATAGTTTTTCTGAATACCTGTGTGGTATCCAATAGATCCGTGACCTTAAAAGTCCTTTCTGGGTCTGAAAGTCTATGTTTCTGTGAAATTGTCCAAGATATAGGATAAATCAAAGCAGAGAACACTTTAGGAGTGGAAGTTAAAATACAAAATTCTAAGTAGCAACTGAAACTAAGTAGTACAAATTCATCTTATTCTAAAATAGATAACTTTTAAGGAGAATGCTGTAAGATTATGCCTTCCTACTTACATAAAATTCTCTATTCTGTCTCACCCATCTTATCCTTCAGTACTCCAGTGGTTCTCACAGATGTAGAGATCCCTCCATCAGTGCAGATTACAACCCATATCCATTTTCTTGCTGAAAAATGGCACTCCTTAATCACCTGTAGTAAATTTTTCCAATAGCAAAGTAAAGAATATACAAATATTAAAAGGTCTTGATGATGCCTCTTATTTAACTTGGCTTCTTGTACCCAATTATAGCAGATAACAGTTTTTAAGTGAGAAAAGTTTGCTCAGTTGTGAGTTGTTTTAAAGCAAGGACCATGTCTTCTACTCCTTTTGTGTCCCCCCCCCCATCAGCTACAATGCCAGGTACCCTGTAGCCCCTTACTCGATGCAGTTGGACAAATTTCAAGAGATTTGCCTTCTCTTCTCAGGTGGACATGTTTTCCTATGGAATGGTGCTTTATGAACTGCTGTCAGGTCAGCGGCCTGTCCTTGGTCATCATCAACTTCAGATTGCCAAGAAGCTATCTAAGGGCATCCGTCCAGTCCTGGGGCAGCCAGAAGAAGTACAGTTCCATAGACTGCAGGCACTCATGATGGAATGTTGGGACACCAAACCTGAAAAGGTACCTGGGAGGAGGAGTGTGACAAAAGGGACTGGAGGAAGAGGGGAGAGGCAAGGTGCAGTCCTTGTGATACTTGTATCCTCACTTCCCAGTGTTAGGTAAAGCTTTCTACTATATGTTAAATAAGGCTATATGTACCCATCCAGCCAACTGTAGAGAACCCACTTTTTGGTCAGTGTAACTATAGTTGACATGACTTTTCTCTCCTGTTTTAGAATGGGATATTTAGTATATATATGACACATAAGAAGTAAGTGCTTAATAAATGGGGTTTTTTTTCATTCCTTCCTTCATTTATTTCTCCTAATTTTTCTCTTATTTTCTTATCTTCAGTTAAAGAAAATAAAAGTTCCTTTTCTAAAAAAAGAAAGGATGAAAAATCTTAGTTCTGTAGTCACGTAAATAGCCCCAAAAAATTACATTTACTCCCATAGCAATAAAGTCGATTCTAATTTTGTGGAGAAAAAGGGGGAGTGGCAAGGATCTGTTTTTAGAGAAACAATCATATGTTTTCTCATGAGGAATGTGGATCATAATATAATTTCTGAAAATAACCTTCCTGAGGGGATACAGTGGTTCCAGGGTTAAATTTGAGTTATTATCAAGTTAGATTGAAATATTGGAATGTGGTAGGAAGCTAAGTGAAGTCTTAAGAAAGAGCCTCAAGAAGATTGGATGGCCCTGGATATGAAAGTTGGAACATTTGGAATTTAGTCCAACATGAGCAGTTTAATGCTAAATTGACCATGACTAAAATATTTTAAGTTGGTTCTGCACTAATCTGGAAAACCCCCAAAGTTTACCTTCCATGTTCAAAATTGCTTCATCCTCTTGCCTGTATTCTCTAAAATGTGGCCAAAGCAATGATATTGAACAAGTAAATCTGACAGCAAAGCATCTTCCCTGGGTTTATGAAAGCTAATTTCGCATGTAATATTTTGCTAACTGGCATTGATCTTTTTGTTGTTAATGAGCCATAAACCCTTCTTCACACGGTTGGGTGGATGTCTTTTCTCTCAGCGACCTTTGGCCGTTTCCGTAGTTAGCCAGATGAAGGACCCTACCTTTGCGACTTTCATGTACATGCTGCCCTGTGGGAAGCAGACTTCTTTCTTCTCATCCCCGGGACAAGAATATACTGTCGTGTTCTGGGATGGAAAAGAGGAATCCAGGTAACCTTCATTTGCTGCTTTTTTAATCATCTAGAGGTGTGCAGTGCTCACAGACCCCTGAAAAGACACAGTTTGAACCTTTACAAAGCCTATAATGATCTTCTACAACACTTCCCTTCACTCTATAATGAGAGAATTGAACAAGATTCTTTCACTTTCTGCCTTTGTCTCCCCATCACCTAGCACCGTGCCTGGCATGTTGTAAGTGCTTAATAAATGCTTGTGGATTGATTAGATGATCTTTAAGGTCCCTTCCAAATCTAACATTCTATGATTCTATTGTCAGATCTTGAACAGGGACCAAAAAAGGCATTGTACACAGACACAGAAATGTAAAAAATTCCTGGTATATAACCAGACAGTGTGGAGAAGGTAGAATTCAACCTTTCTTTCCACACTGGTAAAACTAAGTGACTGAAAAATACGTGTTGTCTAGACTCAGGGTTCTTCTCCTTTTTGGTAGTCTGGTGAAGCGTATAGACCCCTTCTCCGAGTCATGTTTGGTGCTACATTCATAATTGAGAGAAATGCTAACAATTAAAGGTTAGTGAAAATAAAGATGTAAATTTTTTCCCCATTCAAGCTCAAAAATTGGAGGCTTTTCTAGATCATGCTATGCAACTAGATAGACAATTCAATTGACCTCATGCATCAGTACATATATCTGAGACAGCATGACAAATGGAAGTGATCAAAAGGATGGTGGGCTGGGTCACCTTTGGGAAATCGAACAGTTCTTTTAATGACAAGATCGTTCGTTCTCCCTGAAACAAAGGCCCATCAGGAATATTGTATGACTGTGAATCATGAATAATAGAGTCTCTAAAGAATTGAAGTTGTGGGTCACACAGAGAGCAACTGAGAAAAACATGGTGGGTACAATGAAACCGAAAAGCATTACAAAATAGAAGTGGCACAAGAGGATCACTGGAAAGGATATCAGTAGAGGAATCTATGCCTTAAATAAGGATAGGCCAGTGACATAGCAAGAGCAAAGGATAAGTGACGCATCTGTGCGCTGTCCAAGAGATCTACAGGAAGGCAGCTCTAGATTGGGTGGCTCCCCTAGGGCACATTTGCGCCCTATAAATAAGGGAAATTGGGGCAGGAATTGCAAAGAATCAGCAGCAGGCAGAAATAGGCCTCATTCTTCATCATTGGAGGGAGCATCCAGGCTGTTGAGATCACAGATCTGTTGAAACATTAAAGTACAAGGAGGCCTTCAAGGTCACCAGTAACTGAGTAGGCTCAGATTTGGAGTTTAGTGGGAAAAGGAAGCAAAGCTGCTTGTAAAGAAGAAGTATCAGAAGCAGCTTCAAAAATAGAGGAGACATGCAGGTTCTCCTATTCTTGCTGCTAAAGCTGAGGTGGAAATTTTGGAAATTGGAGAGACTGCTAGGAAGCTGCTTTAATAGATGGAAGAGACTTTCAAGATTATCTAGCCCAATGCCCTTCTAAAGATGAGGAAATTGGGGACTAGAGAGGGAAGTTACTTTCTCCCCCAATTCATAAAGCCAGGATTTTTTTTTACATATATCTATATCTATCTATCTATTTATAGAGATATATAGATATAGATATAGATATAGATATAGATATATGAGATTATCAACTCTGTATTCTTTTCTCCTATACTCTACTGCCTCACATACTATGCTGTCAGGGGCTATGATCCTGGAGATAAATCTAGGCACATAGCACAGACTAAGCATCAGCGTGGCTCTGGAAAGAAGCATCAAAGTGAGAACCAAGGCTCTAGAACAAGAATCTAGAATTTTCAAAGACCATGTAACCCAGCCCACTCATTTTAAAGCTGAAGAGATCAAGGACCAAGAACATTAAGTAGCTTGTTCAAAGCCACACAGGTAGCAAGAGCAGAGGCAGGATTGGAACTCAGGTCCTTTGACTCCAGGGAAGTCATTGTAGAGGGAAACAGGTCAGTAGTTTTTAGAAACTTTAATGTGGTGAATACTGAGAGGCATGTAGGGAGGGTCTATCGGGAATATAAAAAAAAAATAAGAAGAAGAAGAAAAGCCAGAGAGAAGAAGAGTTGGAGTGGGGGAAAGAAACTAAATTAGAGAGCATTACCTGACACAATTTTTTTTCAATCCTTTTACCTGCTACTGAATTATACTTAGAGGAACTTCATTACATAAAATTGCTTCAGTTAATAAAAATTAGTAGCAGTAAAGCATAATGAGTTTTGCTCCCTAAGACTTTGATGAGTAGCCAATTAGCATTATGAAAATATAAATATTTGACGGTGGAATTTGAGTTTTCTTCTGAGATGAAAACTACTTTCCTGGTATTACTAAATCCCCAAGAGGCTTCCCTTTAATTCCCTGCTCAGCCTTAAAAAAATCTGGATTCTCGTTTTTTATTCAAGAAGGTATGTGCATGTTCCTGTGACTGAGTTTATTCCCCATTGATGTATGCCTTCTGTCCCATATAAATCATGTGATAATCTTTATGGGGGAAAAAGCCTGAGAGAGTATTTTCATTGCATGAAAACACTTTTAACTGGCATAATTGGGATTCAGATTAGCCAAAGCCCAAATATATTCTAAAAGAAATAGGGCAGCAGGCTTAAACCAAATTTATTGATTCTGTTTCCTCCCTTTATGGCTTTTTTTGTCAGACCTTTGATGAAATTGAGTGTCTCTGACTAGATGGGCATTGAGAATACCTTAAGGTTAATTGGAAAATTAGTCATTCCAGCCCTCTTCCCTGACCAAAAACAAAATCCATACACCCATTAAAAAAGTGCCATCTTTGCTATAGTCTACAATGATACTCTGATTATTTTGGCTTTCCACATCTCCAACTAGATGGCACAGTGGATAGAGCACTTGGACCTGGAGTCAGTCAGTTCAGGAAGATATCAAGTTCAAATCCATTCTCACACACTTACTAGCTGTGTGACTCTAGGCAAGTTATTTAACCTTTGTCTGCCTCAGTTTCCTCAACTGGATAATACTGGCACCTGTCTTTCAGAATGGTCGTAAGGCTGAAATGAGATCATAATTGTAAAGCATTTAGCACGGTTCCTGACATGTAGTAGGCATTCATTTCCTTTCATCCGCTGTTGTTTGTCCTTCATTCTTGAAGAAAACCATGACATCAGGGAGGTGATGCCATGGCATGCAAGTGAATTGGATTTAAGTGAGGGAGTGCTGTGCAAAGCCAACAGCCTCACTTTCTCCTCCAGAGCCGGTGGCAAGATATAGATCAGGACGACTGGAGATGCCGTCCTTCCATCTGCAGCAGAGAACTGGATATAGCTTAGGTCAGGGATTCTGAACCTGAGGTCTGTGAACTTTAAAAAAAATTCCTATTTCAATATATTTGGTGTCCATCAAAATCCTTTGTATTTTATTTTATGCCTTTAGAGACATTATTCCAGAGGCATCATCAGACTGCCAAAGGGGTCCATGACACAAAAAATAATTAAGAACTCCTGGCTTGGGGGAATAGGAGATAACATCATTAAATGTGAGCAGACCTGATTCAGTTTCTTAAATGAGAATGGGAAATTTGAGATACATTAGATTGTAAGCCCTTTGAGGGCAGGGGACTGTCTTTTGCCTCTTTTTGAGGCAAAAGGCAGGACAGACTTCTCCCTACTCTATAGTGATGAGAATTTCATTTGCTGATTTTAGGAACTATACTGTGGTGAACACTGAGAAAGGACTTATAGAGGTACAGAGAATGAGCTGCCTAGGAATGAAGCTGAGCTGTCAATTAAAAATTCAAAGTGCGCTGTGGACCGCCACTGAGGTAATTACTGTTGCCCACCACCATGAATGCCCTGGCTGCCTGGCCATTTCACGGCCCTCTTGTTCCTGTACATCATAAAACTAAAGACATTAGCATAGTCAATTAGTCCTGAGAGGGGTAAGAGCAGTCATACAGTGGATTTGTAGAAAGGTCAATCAAACACTACATTTGCCTTCTCACTGGTACATTGGTTCCAGAGCCTGTTTCCCAGCCTGAGGTTAGAGACACCTGTTCCCAAGCTCATGGCCTACTTGTTTAAGCTGGAAATTAAAATCATGAGGATCTGGTACAGTAACTGACCTGGTGATACTCCATCTGCACCTTACCACTCTAATGTGTATCTGGAGGCAATGATTTGTCTGCAATTATCAGTGAAGTAGAAAGTGAGGATGAAAGAAGGAGGATACAAGGCAAGAAATGAAATCAGAGTAGTACAGTGGAGGAATTGAACTTTAGATGACGTGTTACAGCACCTGCTATCATGAATCCATTGTGCACTAAAGAAAACAGAGGAAATTGCCAAGAAAACAGTAAACATGATGATAGGAGAGTGAAATATTAGATGTCAACTTCCCTGCATTACTCTTCATCTAAAGCCATCTGAACCGATTTGTGCCCCCCCCCAATTTAAATTTATTGCTACAAATTTCATGACTTTCATATTTGTCCACAGGACCAGAAGATCTACATATACAGCTTAAAGGGTATGTGCCCATTAAACGCCCCCCAAAACGCATTAGACACCCCAGCTGTTGTTACTTGTTTCCTGGCAGTACCTGTTATGAAAAAGGTAAGGAAGAACAAATGAAGAAAGTTCAGAAAAAGTCAACTATTGTACCTAAACAGGGGCTGATGACAAAACTGAAGACAATGTAGAAAGCCTGCTTTTTGTAGAGCAAACTTACATCATTGTGTTTAGTGAACTGTTTTGTGTTTTTTTCGGATCCAAAAGCTAATTGTGCTGAGTATCGATCAGTAAATACTTACTAAGCGCCTGTGTGCCAGCCAAGTGCTAGGTAGTTTTCTAATAATTTTTTTCACTGAATATACAAGTCTTATTAAAAGTAAGGCATATTATCGTAGTAAGAGTAGGGTTGATTTGCTCTATTTAACTCAGAAAATGTCAACTCCCATAGTTGATAGCAGCAGTTGATTCACTTGTCCTGATAGCAGCAGGTCATTTCCATTTGATGGGGGCAAGGCGGGGGGGAATCTTCACTGACATTAGCTTTAAATTTCAGTTCCAACTTTACCCCCGAGAGAAAGAAAGGAGATAGATGTTTGAGCAATTCAGGACACAGTTTTCATCAGACCTAGAAAACATGAAACAAAGAGTTATTTAAAGTCTTCTGCCAGCCAAAAGTCCTCCCTTCTGTGCCAAGCGAGCAGCCTCCAGAATGGAGGCAAGGTAATAAAGCATGGTCTGTGTTGTTGGCTTACCTGGACCTGATGAATGCCTCTCCTTGGGAGACGTTGTCCTGTGCTGAGAGCAAAATGTCTCCAAGTGGACTGCCCAGCACACGTTCCCATTGGAAGGCAGTGGCTGCTGCCACAGCTGGAGTGCTGATGGCCTGGGGCCTTCAGATGCAGTTTTATTTTCGTGTTTTCCTTGGCTGTTTTCTTTAAAATACTGAAAATGAATTCTGAGAAAGTTACTAAGGGCTTATTGACTTTGCTGCTGAGCTGCAGGTCAGGTCGCTGTTTTCACTCTGACAGTTTGAGTCAAACCTCCTTAGAGCTTCTAACATCCAGTTGAGAGGTGGCTTTCTGTGCTTTCATCCTCACTGGCACGAGGACATGGGTTTCTGCTTTTGTTTTGTCCTGAGTTTTCCAACCTGAGCTGGTTACCACCTAAAGGTTTTTGTTTGTTTGTTTTTGTTTTTTAAGGAAAACTGCATTCAGCACCATGGTTTAGGGCTTAGAGGGTCTGTGCCAAACCCAAAGTGACTGACAGTTTGTGAGCTAAGTTCTGGGGTTGAGGGATAAGCACTAGGCATTGGCATTGTCTGTTTGGCCTATGCCTGGTAACATAGAGCTTATATTGCTTTAGTAGCTAAATAAATCTCTAGGACCTAGTAGCTAAGAAATATAAACCCCTACAAAATGTATGGGGGTGTACTAAGCCCTTGACTGAGATATTGCTGAGAGTTGAGAACAAGCGTTTATCTGGATATCACAAAGCCACCCTTCAAGGTGGTTGACTTCAAGTCAACTCCATGCCAGAATTCTTGGCCTACCCAGAAGGCATTCATCTTAATTAAGAAGTCAACGCGTGCCCTGCTTACACCATGAAGGGTCCAGCCTTTTGGGAAAATAGTGTAAAAATAACGATAGGCAAAAGAGACAACGTTGACTGCCTGATCTAACACATTGAAATCATCTCTAGTATTTAGTTTTTCAGAGAGGAAATAGCATAATACTTCATTAAGAGAATGTACAGAGGGAACCAGTTTGGAGGTCCATGGCCCTGAAAATGACCTTTGTTTGAGATGTGAGGGTGGGAGGAGAGTATAGATGCCCTTAAAATCTGTATGTGGGTAATGCTTCAGCCTTTTTATTGAAAGCTGTGAAACTGGACTGGATGAGGATTTTGAAGAGAACACTGAGATGGATCTGTTTCTCCTTTCCAGCAGAATTCCTACTTTGTGTTGGCTGGTATGTCTGATGGACTTGTGGCAGTGTTCCCTGTGATCCAGGGCGTTCCGGATAATAACTGCTCCTATCTATGTTCACATACTGCAAACAGATCCAAATTCAGTATCACTGATGATGATCCCCGACAGAATCCTTACCCTGTAAGGGCCATGGAGATAGCTAACAGTGGGTCCGAGGTCTGGTATAGCAACGGGCCTGGCATCCTAATTATAGACTGTGCCACATTGGAAATAAATAGACGATTAGATCCCTATTCTCCTCCTTCTGTGATAACATCGATAGTGGGCAACTCAGAGTGCCATGGTGAAGAAGTGGTCTGGTGCCTGGATGACAAAGACAACTCTTTAGTGATGTACTTCTCTGCAACCTATCAGTTATGCGCACGGTACTTTTGTGGGGATTGCTGCCCGCTCAGAGACACGTTTCCAGTTGAGCAGCCTAATCTGGGGCTCTCCACTGCTGATCTGGCCAGCCAGAAGCATCCTGAGGACGACTGCATAGCTGATATGAGCATAATCTATAGTGAAGAACTTGGGACTCAGATATTAAACCACCAGGATTCTCTTACAGATTATTGCTCCATATCCTCCTATTCATCTTCCCCTCCCAACAGAATCACTAGGTCTTTCTCAAGTCTGCCAAGTTCACCCATGAGTTCTTCTGGCATGCCTTTTCCCACCAACTATGAAGACTCTGACAAATTTCATGAGCCCAGTCTTTGCTGTGACGGATCTGAAAAGGATGGGCCTCTCATGAGCAGCGAAGCATCCACACACCTACAAGCAGTCAAAATCCTCTCAGTAAAAGACCTTGTTTGGATCCCCAGGTAAAGTGTTCCATTACATAGGTTTATATGTTGTACCAAAAAAAAAAAAGGACTCTCCTGTTGACCTATGTGGGGGAGACTGTGTCTTCTAAATTCTTTATTTTTAGTTTTATCCCATTTGGGGCCGCAGTGAAGGGCAAGTTTTTAAAACTACTTTCAGTGAAAGATGAAGAGAGTAGCTCTGTTAACAAGTACGTTTTTGCTTCTAAGTCCTTTTTCTTCTCTCTGGCAAATCTAATACTAACAGCACTAAGCCTAGTGCCCCTTTCAGATACGATGCAGTAAAAGAGGTGATTTCATTGTGATTAAATTTCCTTTTGGGGAAGTTCTGTTCTACCATTTCTCTGTCATGCCATCTCAGTAATTTAATACATTAACTGAAACTATATATGTGTTGCAAATGCTTTTCCGCTGACTGTATCAATTTACCCTGGAGATTACTAATGTGAGTAAAATTCTTCCCACTTTCTATTTCTTAGGCAAGGTGGAGATGTTATCATCATTGGACTGGAGAAGGAATCTGGTACCCAGCGGGGTAGAGTAATAGCCGTATTAAAGGCTAGAGAACTAGCCCCATATGGGTAAGGCTGAATTAGAAACTCCTCTTCAATGTTAAAATACACAAAAGAAACCCAATGCACTTAACATTTTGGCATTTTGGTTTATGGAGGTTTCTCTCCACCAGATTTGTAGTCGGAAGGCCTGGGTTCAGGTCTGGCTCTCTTGCTTATTACCTGTATGACACTGAGCAAATGATAAGGGGGCTGGATTCAGTGTTCCCTTCTAGCTCCAAATCCCGAGATTCAGAAAACACTTTTTCCCTTCTTCTCTTCTGTAAATAAGCATCATGAAGCAGCTGGGCAGGGCAAAGAACATTGGGCCTGGAGTCACGAAGGGCCAAGTTCACATCTAGCCTTAGACACTTACTAGCTGTGTGACCCTTCACCCGTGTCTGCCTCAGTTTCCTCAACTTTAAAAGGGGGATCACAATAACTTTTCCCTCCCAGGGTTGTTGTGGGGATCTAAGGAGATAATTGTAAAATGTTTTGCTGGCACATTGATAAAACCTTATTTGCTTCCTCCCTTAAGCATCATCCACCAGTTTGCAGCATGTGATGTTTTTGGTTTTTTAATCATCTGCTGATATCCCTAAAAAGGAGCCCACCCAGCTATCGCTCCTTTCTGCCTGCGTCTTCCCTCCCCTTCCCCCAAAAACCTCTTAACTCCATATTACTTCAGAGCTAGCCATTCAGTAACCATCTAATGTGTGGCTCGGTTGTTAGTGTAGCTCATTTCCTGTGTGCCCAGTGAAGGTCATAGTGAAAACCTACTGGGGTCAAGTGTCCAGGGCTAGTATTAAGTTGGGAGCTGAAGCAATTACCCATGCAGTTCAAGTGGCCCCTTCTCGTTTCTGCCTCCCTCTTCCCTCTCCCTCCCCCAAAAAATCTCCTAACTCCATATTACTTCAGAATCCTCATCTGTAAAGAGGAGGGCTGGTTCTGCTTGATGGTCCCTCAGCTCAGGTCCCTTCCAGTTCTAAATCTATGGTTCTAAGACCCAGTACTGCCTACAAAGATAGCCAGTTACTGCAGGAAGGGGCGCTGCCCTTTTCTGGCATCCTCCTGTGACTTCCACTTCTGCTGCCAGCTGTTTCCACCAGCAGCGCACAGCTTCACTGTGAGAATAAAGCAGGAGCAAGAACAGTTTGTCTGGGACGTTATATACAAGGCTGGGAAAATGTATAGGCTGAGGCAGAGCATGACTAATTATGGTCTGGGCTGTGATTCCAGAGTACTCAAACACCCTGGAATGTTTACATCTCTTCACTCCAGCTACTGAGACTCGAGTAATAAATTATTTGTATGAAAAGTCCCCAAATTCTATTTTGTATATGTTTTGGGTCACTTCCACATTACATTAATTCAGCTTTTTCTGGAGAGTCCAATGGTTTTGGTTTCTCCTGAAGCACAAAGAGGGGGGGAAAGTCCTATTTCACTTATTTCTCTCAGAGCAGAATGATGACAAAGGAAATGTCTGCAGTGAATCAACCTCTGGCACCCAGCAGCATGGAGCTTTCCAGGATGAGTCACTCTTTAGTTAATGACCCTTGTTTTGTAATGATTATATTTGAGAAATAAGAGATGTGCTCCTAAGTCCATCATGTTTCCAATTTTATTCTCTCAAATTGGGAATAAGGGGGTGGGTTGCCTTGAAATTAGCCCTTTTAGATCGGTTCTAACTAAGGACACACCAATAGATCTCTAATAAAAATAATTACCTAGGTTAGTCATTCCCTAACTATGGGCCAAATTATGCAGGAAGGCATGGAGTTCAAGAATCTGTTTTCAAACCAAGAATCGTAATTTTGATCTTTATAACTGGGCTCACTCTGTCACAAGGCAATTCTTTTATTCTTCCCTAATATATTCCCTGTCACCCTCCCAGAAAAAAAAAACAAACAACTTTTTTCCAAACTTTCTCTCATCTCCTTAAACCTTCCATATGCCCCCCTTCCTACTCTCTCTCAGCTGAGGATTTCACTTCTTACTTTGAGAAAACCAAATCATTTGACATGCGCTACCTCTTCTCTCCTCTTCCTTTCAAAATCCCTTGACGTCATTCCCCACTCTCTTTTCTTTTCCCTTAGCATCTGACCAATGAGATGCCCCCCCCCTTGCTAAAGCCAACCCCCTATGCATTCCCTTGATCATATCCCAGAAAATTGCATCCTCATTCACTCCTCCTCTATCTCTCTACCTTTAACTTTGCTATCTATTGATTCCTTCCCTGTGCCTTCAAACATGCCCAATTTTGCCTCATCCTTAAGTACTTTCACCTACACCTACCAATACCTCATTATTTTCCTAGTTTTATATCCTTCCTTTGTCAACCAAACTCCTAGAAAAAGCTACATACACTCACCTGTTACTGTCTCTTCTTCCTTTCCTCAATTCAAATGACCTCTTAATTGCCAAATCTGATGGTCTTTTTTAGCATTCATCTTTCTCCATCTATTTGTTGCATTTGCCCACCCTCTCCTTGGTGAACTTGGGTGACACTGCTCTCTTCTGTTTCTCTTTCTACTTGTCCAACCACTCGGCTCTCTCCTTTCCTGATTTGTCATTCAGACCATCCCCCTTAACCGTGGGTATTACCAGGATTCTGTCAGAGGTCCCCTCCTCTTCTCTCTCCACCCTCTCTGTTGGTGACTTTATCAGCTCTTATTGGTTTAATTATCATCTCAATTCAACACTTCAATTCCAATCACCCTTTGCCAATTATTGGACATTTTTAAACTAAATGTCCTAGAGACATCTCAAACCCAGCATGTTCAAAACAGAATTCATAGTCTTTCCCCCTCAAACCCATCCCTCTTCTGAATTTCTCTGTTTATTGAAGGCATCACTGCTCTCCCAATATCTCAGGTTATAACCTTGATGTTATCCTTGACTCCTCAGTCTCGCTCACTTCACATAGTCAATCAGTTGTCAAAGCTTGCTCTTTCTCCCACTATAACATCCCCCAAGTCCAACCTCTGTCATCTCACATAATTACCACCTTAATTCACGCTCTCATCACCTCTTGCCTAGATTATCCTAGCAGCCTCCTCCAGCCCTCTGTAATCCAGCCAAATTGGCCTTCTGTGTGCTCCTCACCCATGGTACTTCATCTCCTGTCTGCATGCCTTTGGACTGACTGTCTCTTATGACTAGAATGCACTCTCATTTCACCTCCGCCTGATAGAATTCATCTCTTCCTTCAGGAAACAATTTAAGTCTTGGGAGTCAGGAGGACCTGAGTTCAAATCTGGCCTCAGATACTTACTAGCTGTATGACCCTGATCAAGTCATTTAGCCCCAGTTGCTTCCAAAAAAAAAAAAAGAAAGAAAAGAAAAGAAAAATTCGAGAATTGTTTTCTATTTGAGGCTTTTCCTGATTCCCTCAGCTGCTAGTGCCTTTCCTCTCAACCTGTTGTGTTGCTTTGTATCTGTTTTTATTTTCTTTATTTGTATTATATACATAGTCACACACACATATCTTCGTCTCTCTCAGTAGAAGATAATCTCTTTGACAGTAGGGATAGTTTTATTAATTATATTTATATCTCCAGCTTCTAACATAGTGCCTGCTACATTCGTTCAGCTGCTCAGTCATGTCCAACTCTTCACGACCCTTTGGACCATACTGTCCGTGGGGTCTTCTTGGCAAAGATACTGGAGTGGTTTGCAATTTCCTTCTCCAGTGGATTAAGGTAAACAGGGATTCAGTGACTTGCCTACAATCACACAGTAAGTGTCTGAGGCCAAATTTGAATTCAGATCTTCCTGGCTCCAGGCTCAGTGTTCTATCCACTGAGTCATCTAGCTGCCTCACTTAGCACATAGTAGGTGCTTAATAAATACTTATTGATCTCTACCAAAAAAAGTGCAGCAACTGCTATGAGAAACCAATGAAGTTTTTTTTTGTTTTTAACAAAAAAAAAAGCTATCCTTATTATTGAAAATGTTGTGAATAATTGTAGACAGTATATAAAGGTTGATGTAGCAAAGGGACGTCTTAAGCAGAACACTATCACGTACTCTAAACAGTTTACCATTATTTTGTTGTGATAGTGCTATTTCTTATCATTAGGAGAAGTGTTAGTAGAAGCCAGGGGTGACAGTGATACAGGGCATAAGAATACAATTTCAATGCAGCATAGTTAATTTTTTTTATTTATGTCTTTTCTTTTTACTTAACCTTCATTTCCAAATATAATCTTCCATCCTACTATATCCAGTAAGCTGTCCCTTATAACAAAGAATCGAAAAGAAATTGGGGAAAAAAATAAAAATTTTATCTTAAAATTTTTTATTTAATTTTCTTAATAAATAAAGTCAAAAAAAGTTAGCAAGATGAATCAATCCCGCAGCCAAATCTGTCAGTGCATGCAGTGCTCCACATCCATAACCATTTACCCTTACAAAGTAAGGAAAGGTAATATATTTTCTCATCTCTTCTACAGGGTCAGCCTGTCCATTTTAATTACACAGCATTCACTTTTACTTTTTTCTTCTTTCCATTTACTTTGCCAGAGTCATTATGTATAGTGGTATTTTTCTGGATCTACTTATTTCATGATGCATCACTTCATATAACTCTCCCTAGGCTTCTCTGAATTCTTAGTAGTATTCTTATTATAGCGCAGTAATCTTCTAGTACATTTGTGTTTCACAGTTTACTTAGGGATTCCCCAATCAACTTTTTTCCCAATCTTTGCTACCACAAAAAGTGCTGCTATAAACATTTTGATGTATAGTTCTGTCTTTAATTTCCTTGGGGTCTACACCTCACAGTGGGCTGTGGGGCAAATAGTATAAATGTGCATTTTAATCATTTTTTTAATAATATAATTCCAAATTGCTTTCCAAAGTGTTCGGACCAATATATAGTTTCACAAGCAGTTTATTAGTGTACCTGTCTTTCTCCAGCTGATTCAGTATTAAGGATTTTTGTCTTTTTTCCATCCTTACCAGTTTGCTAGGTATGAAGTGAAACCTCAGAGTTGTCTCGATTTGCATTTTACAATATTTATGATTTGGAAAATTTTTCACATGTTTGCTAATAGTCTGAAATTTTTCTTTTGAGAACTGTTTATTCAAATCTTTTTACTGTTTATTGGGAATGATTTTGGTCTTATATACTTATATTAGTTCTCTTTATATCTTGGATATCAGACCCTTATCAGAGATAGCTGATTGGTTCCCCAATCAACAGGTTGTCCTTCTCATCCTATGTGCACCAGAAAACTCTTTAAGGCTATAAGTTGCAGGGCAGGTACTAATCTGAATTGGTAAAGGAAATTTCCTGCCTACCAGATAGGTCCCTAGACCAATTACATCACAGGTCTAATCCTTAAAAAAGTCATCTTATTAGATTTGACTCGGTGATTGTTGCGAATTAAAATAGGTAAAGTGCTTTGCAAACCTTAAAGCATCATATAAATGCTAACTATGAGTATTAGTTCAGATCTCCTCATCTTTCCCACAAGAAAAGACTGTCAAATGCTTCACTAAAACCTAGGTAAACTATATCTACAACATTCTTCTCATCTACCAGTTTGGTTACTCTGTTAAAATAGTGAAGAAGATTAGACTGGCACGACCTGTTCCTGCACTTGCTTTGTGATCTCTGTTCCTTTTCTAAGTGTTACCAAACCATCCTTTTAATAATGTATTCTAGAATTATGTCAGTAATCAAAGACAAACTCACCAGCCTATAGTTTGTAGGTCCTGTTCTCTTCAATTCTGTGGGATATTTGGCCTTCTCCAAGCCTTTCCTGTTTTACACAGTCTTTCAAAGATTACTGACAGTGACTCAGCAACCACATCTCCCAGTATTTTGTGGATCTTAGGATGTAACTCACCTGTACCAGGCAACTTGGACTCACCAAAGATAGCTAGTTCTGCTAGTATCTCCTCACTTATTTATTCTTTCCAGTACAAAAATAATTCTTCTCAGCAGAATAAGCAGAAGCAAAATAAATTAAGCAGGTCTATCTTTTCTCTGACATTAGTTGTTATTGTCCCATTTATCCTAAGCAGCATTCCTCTTCTCCTTTCTTTGATCCTTCTCTTTTCCCTGCTAACAAATGATATTTGTCATTTTTTATTTCCTCACCAGTCTCAGGTCAATATGAGCTTTAGCTCTCCTGATACCATTCTCAGAAGGAGGATCATCATTATTTAGAACTGGAAAGGTCTTTAGAGATCGTCTTGCTTAACCTTTTCATTTTTTTACATGACAAAACTGAGGGTCAAGGTCAGATAGTAAGAAACAGTAAGACTTAATTAAGCCCATGTCTCTTACCACCTCAGGGCAGTACTATTTTCATTGCACTATGCTCCTTCTCTGGCAGTCATGGAGGAAATTGTTGACACATTAATCCGAAACCAGGCAATATCCCAAAGTCATTTACATTTGCCTCCAAACTGCATTGGAATATTTTGTAGTAGATTCATCTGCAAAATTGCATGTGGCTTAGGCACGTCTTCATGTTGTCTT
The DNA here is from genome assembly GCF_003287225.1 of Phascolarctos cinereus. Classification (NCBI taxonomy): domain Eukaryota; kingdom Metazoa; phylum Chordata; class Mammalia; order Diprotodontia; family Phascolarctidae; genus Phascolarctos; species Phascolarctos cinereus. The sequence continues at coordinate 134,427,512 of NW_027555736.1, forward strand.
GCAAGAAGAAGCAGTGAAGCATGTAAGGGATGTAGAGCTGGCCTCTGAGCTATGAAAATGTGGGTTTAAGTTTTGTCTTAGACACAAACTGGCTCTATGATTCTGGTGCCCTAGGCAACTCTGTGAGACTGGAAGTGCAGAGAATGTGCCAATTTGTGTTGGTGGAGTTTCTCATCTGAGGCTCCATATGCGGATGAAATCATGGATCCAGTCTAATATGTATATTTTAATATATATATATATACATATATATATATAGGCATACCTCAGAGATATTGTGGGTTTGATTCCAGATCACCACAATAAAGTAAGTATCATAATAAAGAAAGACACATGAATTTTTTAGTTTCCTAGTACATATGAAAGTTATGTTTATATTATACTGTAGTCTATTAAGCGTGCAATAGTGTTACATCTTTAGAAATGTATGTACCTTAATTAAAAATACTTATTGCTAAAAAAAAATGCTAACCATCATCTGAAACTTCATCAAGTCATAATCTTTTTGCTGGTGGAGGGTTTTGCTGCAATGTTGATGGTTGCTCACTGATCAGGGTGGTAGTTGCTGAAGGTTCAGGTGGCTGTACCAGTTCCTTAAGACAACAATGAAGTTTGGCACATCAATTGATTCTTCCTTTCACTCGAACACTTAGAGACTAGTATAGGGTTATTAACTGGCCTAATTTCAATACTGTTGTGCCTCAGGGAATAGGGAGGTCGAAGGAGAGCGAGAAAGATGCGGGGTGGGGGAAGAGCTGGTAGGTGGAGCAGTCAGAACATATACAACATTAATCTATTAAGTTCGCTTCTTATATGGGCACAGTTCATGGAACCCCTAAACAATTGCAATAGTACCATCAAAGATCACTGATCACAGATCACCATAACAGATATAATAATAATGAACAAGCTTGAAATATTGTGAGAATTACCAAAATGTGACACAGAGCATATACTGCTGCAAAAATGGTGCTGATACATACACTTGCTCGACGTAGGGTTGCCACAAACCTTCAATTTGTTTTTTGTTTTTTTTAAAGCATTATCTGTGAAGTGCAATAAAGCAAAGTTCAATAAAACAAGGTATACCTCCATGTATTTATTTATGTACTCAGACATATGTATGTATGTATACACTATATATATGTATATGTATTATATATTTTCTACATAATTTAAATTATGTAGAAAATATATACTTTATATATACACATTTTAAATATGAAGAATATTATGTGCATACACATATACTTTCATCCCTGAGAGCAAAGATAAGAGATCTAAAACTGTTTTTGCCTGGCAGGGGGGAGTCAGCCTAGGATTTAACATTTGCTAATTCATACACAGAGAATCAAGAATTTGATATTATTATCCCATTGCTTTAGAGATCTTGACTGGCTTAAAGAAAATGCCCATTCTAACTCATATCCCTGAAATTACCAAGATTTAGTCCATTAAGAATAAAAACCACAAAGTAAAATTGTCTCTCTTGACCTCTATATTATTACAAAGCATTTAGGTATATACACATACATATATGTATATATTTACATGTATATGTATATATTTTGTTGTTCAGACGTTTTAGTTGTATCTGACTCTTCATGACCTCATTTGGGGTTTTCTTGGCAAAGACACTGGAGTGGTTTGCCATTTCCTTCTCCAGCTCATTTCACAGATGAGGAAACTGAGGCAAACAGACTTAAGTGATTTGCCCAGGGTCACACTGCTAATAAGTGTCTGAGACCAGATTCGAACTCAGGAAGACTCATCTTCCTGACTTCAGGCCCAGCACTCTAGCCACTATGCCACCTAACAGCCTATATATATATATATATATATATAATGTGATATTTATTATATATTATATGGAAAATATTATATATAATATATATGCATATATACATTTAAGGAGTAATTTTGCTCTAGGAGCTAGTTTGAATTATATGTGTGTATATATATATACATAATTATATGTGTATATATGCAATGAGATATATATATATATATACACACACACACAATGATATATATGTGTATTTGTATATCTATTTCAAACGTATTGGTTATGCAGGGTTATAATGCTGGAACTGTTCACCTTTTTAGTATTTCTTTCTAAACATCTCTACAAAATACTGTAAAATGAAGCTTCTGTCTGCAGCCTCCTCCCTGATGCTGTATGTTTTCTTAGACGAGCTCTAGCTCCATTCTCAAGGCCTGTGCTTTGATTCCCCAGGAAGCTGGTTGAAGCCGCTGTTGTAGCAAAGGACACGGTTGTGTGCTGCTTTGAACAGGAAAACATGGAATGGTGCCTGGCTGTCTGGAGAGGCTGGGGGGCCACGGAGTTTGACATTTTCTACCAGTCCTATGAAGAACTGGGAATGCTTGAAGCTGGTATGCGAAAAAGAAGGTAATTCTTAATGGAATTTAAGTCTAATGGTCTCTGAGGAATGAACAGACCAAGGAGTATTTAACTGACACCCTTCAATGTTGTAACCTGGAGAGCTCCATGTACCCAGAAGAGGGACTTTCCTTTCTTTCTTTTTTTGCTGCTAAGAACTACTGAGAAGTTACCTGCTGTGCAGTGTGTGGGGGGGGGATGTTTTTCTTGAATACAAAGTCGTTTGGATACCTTCTTTTTTCTGCGCTTCATTCCTCATTCTCCAGCAAGAAAGCCTGGTGAGAACCTGTTCATACTCTCACCAGTCCCTTAGACTTCTTTCTCCTTTTCCCTTCTCTATCCACACAAAGAAGAGGCTATCCAGATTTTGAACAAGAGTTCTTGGACTTTTAGGATGATGATGGAGCAGTACCCTTTTCCTGCCCCCATTTTATATTTCTTCCCATGCCCTAAGTCATGGTTGTAATTACACTATGCCTTCAGCTAAGAGGGCTAGCTTGAGCATGATGGGAGTGACCCCTGTCTCCTTCCTTCCATGTCTACAAGGCTCACAACCTAGTACAAGATTGCAGCCCTCCCCAAAGGCAGGTTCCTAGGGCTGGCCAAAACTCACTGATTTATCTGAGATTGAATATCTTCCCTAATGCAGAAAGTATCACTGTGATAAATCCCCAGATGTACTCTTGGTGACCAACATTGCCCAGTTTTAGGGTACAAATGAACATCTTTAAATCATGTGTCTAAGAAGCAAAGAGGAAATGTCATCCAGAGGGCAAATGATTTCAGTGTTTGCAAGGTTCCCAATGCTTTTCCAGTTGACAAAAGGAAGAAGTAATGATCAGTGGCATTTCAAAATAGTCTTAAGTGTTTATATTTTTAAAAAGCAAACTTGAACACAGATGGAATATAAAAGCTCTGTATGTGCATAATCCTGTTTGTTATTTTTAAAAATTAATATCTCTCTTAGCCCTTTGGTTATGAATTCACATTTTCCTGGTTGCACAGTACCACATATACATTAAGATTTGCTGCGTGCATGTACAGTAGAGTGTAAAAAGTAAATTAGTTCACAGAGAATTCACGTGTATATTATATAACTTTTTCATGAGGGAAATATATATTATATACATGTATATAATACATATTAACTCAGTTTCATCATTCAAGGCTGCTTGACACAGAACCAGAAAGTAAAATGGGAGAGTTACACTTTGGTTCAACTGTTGACTTAAAAAAATAAAATAAAATAAGATTTGACACGGGGCAATTTCATTTATTTGAAAATAAACAGACTACTTAAAATGAGGTAATGGCTTATAATCTTTTGTTGACAGCTTGGGATAATTATATCTCATGCTACACAGAGTGCTTGCTTGTTTATGTCACTGAAATATACTTCTTCCATATTCACTCCCTGATCTTCAAAGCTAGCTATGTGTAAGTGGTGTGCTCTGAGTAGGACAATTAGGCTTCTACTTGTTCCAAAATATTTCCCTCATTGGTGTACCATATTGCCTCCCTCTTCCCTCTTTCCCGAACTGAAATTCTTATCTCCAAACTTACTCTTCCAAGTCAGATTTTTAAATAGGAAAGTCAGGAACATTACCTCCAGAAGGCCATTGTCAAAATGCAAAGGAAGGCAGGAGCCTTGAGGCTCGCATAGTTCTAATGCCCTTTGGGTTACTTAGATCTTATTTTTCCAAGATTGTGATACCATGATCCGTGGCCATATTGCATCATTGGCCCATCCTGGTGATCAATAAATGGTTTCTTGTGGCATCTAGAAGTTTGGGGTAATTGAAAACACTTACAGTTTCCCAGAGATGATCTAGACCAATCTTCTTCCACTAGTCATTTCAAGGCTGAAGTTATTTTCCATCTGCAGCAACTGTCTAAGACAAATGTTTTGATGAATGAACTCGGTCTGTCACAGTCTGGGCAATACGGTTTGTTGTTGTTTTTGGTTCACATTGCTCCTCTTTTACACTGCTGTGGATTTCGCTAGAAAAGTTTTATAGTGTTCTAGGGCAAAACCAAGCAAACAGAAATCCAATGATGAAGGAAAGGAGATCTACCTAAAGACGTGAATGATCCGGGAACAAGCAAGGGTAAAGGATGAAGATAAAAAGCGGCACTGTTGTAAGAAAAGTATGAGGAACTTGAAAGCTCAGGATGAATGGAGACTGATGATGAATGCCAAGGACAACAGAAAAGGGTGTGTTTTTGTTGTGTTGTGGTTTTATTGTTGTTGCTGTTTGGGGGACAAGAAAAATATTAAAGAAGGGAATAAGACCTAAGCTTGAGATAGATGGAATGATATCAGATGACAGAAGGCAGAACTACTCAACTCATTTTGTTTATGTACCACCCCCTCCTCCAATTTATGCCCAAAATCAAAGGTTGGGTCCCCAGAAGTGCTACTACACTCACAATTATATGGAATAAACCTATGGGATGGTACTTGAAACACTATCTCTTATAAGCCCCCACTGGTATGCTTCCCATTAAGAACCTAAGAACAGTTGGTAGAAATCATTTCTTCCTAAAATCTGGGGCACACTCTCCTACAAATACAGCATCTGTGGAAAGAATGAGCCCGAACTTAAGAGTACGATGGCAATGAGGCAAACACGTGAGGAACACATGTAACAGAGGCTGTAATGAACAATGCCTGGAATTGGAAGTCTTTTCTTGAGTCCATAAACATGCCTCTTCTGTGCTGTAAAGAATCACATCCTTTGAAGCTGCCTCCCCCTTCAACTGTCTTTAAATTTGTTTCTCTCCTTCCACCTGGATGCATTGTTTCCTACTGGTCCAGACTCTCTAGTAACATAGCCAATAAGGTGGGGGAAGAAACCAGGAAGGGAAAAAAATTTCTGAAAGGCCACCTCCTCAGCCTTCTTCCTCACCTCCCCCACCCCTAACACTGAGCCATTCATTCCCTCTTACGTGCCTTTTTCCCCTACCACTTATGACCCCCCAACTCTCAATCTGACAAACTCCACACTGAAACTCTTTTGTCACTGGACCAATGGACTCTTGAACTGACTTTCTGATTCTATACATGTGGCCATGCATAACTGATTCAACCAATCACAAGATGTTTTCTGTGTAGTATCATTTATCTTTATGCAGTGACCAAAGCTCTCTCAAATTGCTGAAGGACCTATTTACAGATTGTAGTGGGGTTGTAGGAAATCACATTTTGAGCTCATTGATTGTTTAATTAATTATGTCACTGCTTCAATTCAGGTGCCTGAACCATCTGTGTTTACATTAATTGATGTGAAGGAATGGAATCCCCTCCCCCCAGCTTACATTTGTTTTCTTTAACAAGGAAAATTATTTTCCAGGCAGGAAATGGTAGAATGAAATGATAAATAAGAAACTAAGAGCCAAGATAAATGTGAAAATAGTAAAATATAACCTCACTGTAATCAGTGAGTTCAGGTCAGATGACTACATCCCTGAAAACTGGTAACTGTGATTACTGAGTAGCCATCACTGATTTTTGAAAGACTGTGGATATTAGGAGAGGTGCCACAATCCTGGAAAAGAATAAATTTCCCAAATCCAAAAATGAGAAGAAAAGACTCTAAACATTAAGCTTGTTAGTGTGAATTCTGTTCATACAAAACTATAGGGCGTATTATTAAAGGGAGGGTTTGTGAGCATTTTAGAAAGGCAAACAGTGATCCCTAAGAACCAGCATGATGACCGAAAAGCAGGTTATAGAATCTCAGGATGGAAAGGACTTGAGAGGCCATCTAACCCAACCTGTGCATAACTGAGCAAAACTCCTTCACAACATCCCCAGAAAGTCATCTAGACTTCAATGAAAGGCTTTCAATAAAGAGAAACTCACCATCTCCCAAAGCAGTCCATTCCATTTTTGAGTAGCTCTAATTGTTAGGAAGTATTTTATTACATTGCTCCATTTTAAATCTGCTGTCTAGGGACTAAGGAGAACAAAAGAACTCTTCCTCTTGACAACCTTTCAGTACTTGAAGACAGCAGTGTATGTATGCATATTCATCCACACACATACCCAAAGGCTTCACTTACTCACCCAAAGGCCCAGCATTTCACCGGAGGTCAAAGTCCTGTTGTATTCTGCCCCTATCTGATACTTTGTGGTGTTGTGTTCATTCCTTTGATAAAAAAAAAAAATCAGATATTTTTCTTTCTTTTGCAACTTTACCATTTGAGATATCTTGAAAAATAGTCTCTATGTCTCAAAAGTTGTTGCAGCTTTAGCATGGAATTGTATGTGCATTTGACTACTCTTCCTGACTTCACAGAATCATAGAATTTGAGAGTTAGAAGAGATCTCAATAGGGCAGCTAGGTGTCACAGGGGATAGAGTGCTGGGCCTGGAATCAGAAAGATTCCTCTACCCGAGTTCAAATGTGGCCTCAGACATTTACTAGCTGTGTGACCCTGGGCAAGTCTCTTAACTCTGTTTGCCTCAGTTTCCTTATCTGTAAAATGAACTAGAGAAGGAAATGGCAAACCATTCAAGTATCTTTGCCAACAAAACCCCAAAAGGGATCATGAAGAATCAGACACGACTGAAATGACTGCACAATAAAAGGATATCTCAAGGGCCATCTTGTCCAAGCCATACACAAAAGGAATCCTTACTATAAGAAGTCCAACAAGAAATGATTCAGCTTTCATTTGCTTGTGGGCCCTTGTGCTACTTCATCACATATCAGGTTCTGGCATGGCAGAGACCAGTTGTGGTAATTCCATTATTGTCTTTTATGGAAACATTGCCATTTAAAAAAAAACTGGTAAATGTTCCATTTCATGTCCATTTGTTTTCTCTTGCTTTCATCTGCAGATACTCTCTGGAGAATCTGGCTTAGATGGATCTCACACTAAACTCTGTCATACCAACTCATTTTAATTTCAACTGTTTTTCATTGTTTTGTTTCTGGTAGCACTTGTACTCCCTGAGTCTCCTCCATGATGTGTTTAGTAAATGAGCAAATGCTCTAAATTGATGGTACCCTTGACTACTTGCTGGGTTTTCGTCCTTCTAGCAAAGACCTTCAGTGTTTGCTGGCTAAGATCATTTTAAGTCTATTTCAGTCTCCTTATTGTGATAACTGCTTTGTTTTGGTTAAACCTTTATGAAATGGAGATAATTACATTTTACTTCTGTTTATTTTTTATTTTTCAGAGGTCACAGCTTGTTTGAACAAATCAAGATAGGGCTGCCGTAATCACACATCATGTCTTCATGTCAGATTTATCCTTTCTGCTAATTTGATATTTACTCTGACCTTGCTCTAACCAGTCAGTGATCTGACAGTACAGACAGTGTAATCTAAAATGACTGCTATGTCTGTAAACAGTCATTTCCTGTCTGTTAAAATGTAGTCAAATTTATTTTTACTCTGTCATTTGAATTTCGCCATGTGCTCTCCAACTTTCTTCTTATTTAAAAAAAAGATGAATGATACGTAGGTATGAGGCATCTGAGCCATCTACCAGCCTCTGACCCTTTTCATTTTCTCCCATAATAGTCCTGCTTTCATGCTTCACCCTGACATAAAGGTATCCCCAGTTTCTCCAAGGCTTAGTTATCAATGTACAAATTTGGGCAAGTTCTACTTTTCTGATACAAGGATGGGGATAGAAATTAATATAAACACATTAATAACAAAAACTGACCCACACTGATTGAATCAATCAACATCATAAACTAAGTTGAAACAAGTTTTTTAATCAATTTTGGAGGAAGGTCCTTGGACGAAAGCAGATGATGCAACCCAGAAAATATAAATTGAAGATAATCTGTCAGGGCCAGGGCAGATTTAGGTAAGACAGAAACCTCCCCGACCACAGGCAATTATATGATTTCAGAAGAGTCATCCATCAGTGCCATTAGAGAGGGTCCACTGGCAGCCTGAGATGGTAGGAATAGCCGTGGAGCAGCAATAGCTAACAACACCATCTGCATCAAGAGCTGAGAGATACATTGAGAAAAAATCCCAGCACACTAAAGAAATGCAGCTTTAGGAACTTCACAGCTCAGCAGAGAATTATAGGAATTTCATGAGGACCTCATAAGGGAATACAGACTTCCAGTAACCAAAAACTGTGAGTTTACCCGTTGGGCACAAGAGCTCTTTTGAGTTTGAGCTCATTCTCTTCGGAGATCTTGTATATACAAGGGAAAATCATGCCTCCAGTATGGGGAAATGTTCCTGTAACAACTTCCCTTGTTTTACCTGCTTAATAAATAGTCTTTCTAAAAGCCAGTGAACTCTGGCTGATCAATGAGGAGCATGCTGCATGGAAGAGACTAAACTAGTGCACTAAAAGTCCCAACTCCTCCTGGCTGCACATCGGATCCTGAGGGAAGATTTAGTCTGCCACCCTTTGGTCCCCCAATCCCACCATTGCAGATAGGAATTAGGGAAGTGATATGGAGGTAGGGCTACACCATAAAGGCTGTATAGCTTATCACCAACATGTTGGCTATCAGAGAGTAAATACTTTTGACCATGGCAACCCCTGAAATGGACTAACTTTCAAAATGACTATCCACTCTCCAGCTCCCCCTTCGCCTTTCTCAGTGACATTAACAGACTCACGAAGAATGAATCAGAGGAAGAGCTCTATGCTGGTTTGGGGGTGTTGCTGCCTCTAAAGAGACCCATCTATTTTGAATCAAAGAGGTTCAACCCTGTTAAGAGAAAGCTGTCCCTGTCTGTTGGGCCATCCTGGGTTCTGACTTCACATCCACTCTAGTATGATCCCAGCAGTAGTTAGTCTAAAGCCCACTAACCCCAGTGCTAAATCAGATTGAATCTTGGAATACCTTCCTAAACTTGCCTCAGACCAAATTTGGCTCTACCTAGAGCCAGTCTGGAAGAAAGAGTATAGTTAGAATTTTTAGATACATTTCCTCTATTCTGGTTTGGCTATTATAGTTGTACCTTAACCTATTTTTAAGTAGTAAAATGTGGCATAGTGGATAGAGAGTCTGCCTTACAAGTGACGACTTGGATTCAAGTCCTGTCTCTGACATATTAGTTGTATGACCCTGAACAAGTCACTTTACCTTTTAGTGACCTCCAGGGAACTCTTTCATCAGATTTTGTTACAGAGCAGATGAGAGTTGCAGATACCAATGAAATCACAAGTCAGATCTTGTTTTTAAAAAAAAAAGGTCCTAGTACTTTTGGATTCCTAATTTAAGCTCTAAAATGTGTAATCATGGCCAAAGAATTCATCAAGTAAATTGATTTGCTAGTATTGAACCTCTTCATACATAGCTAGACTGGACCATTTTCCCCGGGACTGGACTGAAAGCCTTTCTTGCTTGGCAGAACCTGCCATAACGTGCAATCCAGATATTATCGGGGAAATTAGTTTGTTCCTGAAAATGTTAAGGAGGGTCTTCTAACTTTGAAATCTATTCTCTCTGCCTTTAAAGCTAATCGACCCTAACCATAATGTTCTGTTCCCCTAAATAAAGGGTTTGGTGATTGTTGGCAAAAGCTCCAGCCTGTAATTCCACCTAAGCATTGCATAGGTCTTTCTCCACAGTTCCAGTTGGGAATTCCTGTGGTAGATGGACAAGAGATTCACTGGATCCTGATTGAAGAAGTGCAGGCTACTTATCACAGCAGAGAAGCAAAGGGGTCAGCTTTGAAGAATTGAATTCAGGAGAATGACTCAGCCTAGCAGTTGTAGTAAGGAAATCAGGTATGAGACACTGAAGTTCCCCGGCCTGGGAAGAGAAGGGTAGATGAACATTTCCCATAGAATCTATATGAGGAAGAAGTAAAGCATCTCTGATTTCAGTTGCAATTGTAGTCTCTTTCCTGCTCCCTCTGAGGAGTGCAGCAGTGTTTTTACCTCGTTACAAGTCCTCATCACCTTATAGCTTCACAGCTTCACAGTTGGGGACTCTGTGCTTCAAGTCTCTCCCTACTCTTGTCCATCCTCATCAAATTGATCTACTTGAAGTGCAGGTCTGACCATGTTACTCAATAAACTCCAGTGGTTCCCTATCACCTCTAGGATCAAAAATAAAATCCTTTACAGCCAGCCTGGTCCCTTCCTACCTTTTCAGTCTTCTTACACCTTATTTCCTCCTACTTACTTCAGTCCAGTGCCGACGCTCCCCTCCATGCTGTTCCTTGCACACAACGCTCCAGCTCCCAACTCCACATATTTTCACTGGCTGTCCTCCAAGCCTGGAATTCTCTACCTATTCATCTCCATCTCCTGGCTTCCTTCAAATTCCAGCTAAAATTCTACATACAAGAAGCCTCTCACAATCCCCCTTAAAGCTAGTGCCTTCTCTTTGTTGATTATTTTCATTGTATCTTTGTTTGCACATAGCTGTTTGCAGGTGGTTTCCCCTAATAGACTAAGCTACTTGAGAGTAGGGATTTTTTTGGTATTGTTTTGATGTTTTCATATTTTTGCTCTTCTTTGTATTGCTTTGTACAGAGCTCACCACATAATATGCACTTAAATGGAAGCTTGTTTACTAGTTGACTACATTTACAACCTGGGTGTGAGTTCCAAAGACACCTTTACCTCTCAGGCTTCACATACTCTACAGGAACTGAGATTCATGACCACCAACTGCTGGTGGATTCATCTTGAATGAGTTTTGATTTGAAAATAGCCTTAAGCAGTGAGGGGGTGGATTCATTGGCAAATACCAGATTGTTTATGGGAGTCCTGTTTTCTTTTCTGAAATGGAACCAGAATTCTACTTGGGAAGGGAACCAAACAATTTGACTGCCAATAGACAGACAACACACCGAGGCAAAAGTGGGCCATGAGAGAAAAGATTGGTCAACACAGGTTCTGAGGAGTAAACAAGGATTGGTCTTCTTTAGAACATAGATAGTGATGGACATTTGCTCCTGGAACTTGAGAATTTACAACCACAGTAACTTAAGACTCAGCGCATTGCCTTAAAAATTGTCTGATTTCGTATTTCTACTGTCTTACCCCTTGAAAACACAATAACCTTTACCTAAATCTAGTACAAATCTAGTAGATGACCTTTTTCACCAAGCACCACAATCTACAAATTACTGAGGGGAGAGTTAATTACATAGATTAATTCAAAGCTATGCAATATCTCCTAGATCTTTGCTTTCATTTTTTGAAGAATACTGGGAGCCAAGTACCCCCAGGGCTAAGGAGCTCTACAACATTTTCTAAGTCTCCATAATTTTTCCATACAAAGTTACAATTACTGCACAAAGTGTAAAGTATTTGGTGGAACACCGAATATTCCACATGATGTGAAAGGGAAAACAGGCACAAGAAACAGGTACTAAGGAAAATAGGCACCTGGTAGAAATTTAGAGAACCAGCTTTGCAATCAAAGTGGGTATCAGTCTAGTGCATCTGTACATTCCTAGCATTCTGTACAAACAGGGAAAATCCTTATCCATTATTTTCTAGAGTTCTTCTTAGCAATTAAAGTTGTTTCCCATCCTCAAAAGCATCTCATTTAGAGAAATGGATCATACATTTAGAGCTAGGAAAAGTCATTGGAGGTCATCTTTGTTTCACAGATAAGGAAACTAAGGGCAGAAGAGGTAATACGATTTGCCCAAGATGACAGATAATAGTAGAGGCAGGTCACAAACCTAGGTCCTCTGGGTCTAAATCCAGTGCATTTTCTATGACACTACCTACTGAGCTTCCACTATGTGCTAAAACCAGTGTTACAAAAATGAGTGAGTACAGGGTGTCAGCCTTTGCTACCCCCAAAACCTTTGGGGAGTTTCCATTTCATGGTCTGTTTTGGTCAGAGTAATTTAATTAAGCCTTGTACCTCCTAAGCATTCAATGAATGTTTGTTGACTTCAGTCGGTCCATGTTTATTAAGCACCTACTATGTGCCAGGCACCATGGTAAGCTTTGGGGATACAAAAAGAGGCAAAAGATAGTCGCCATCACAGTCTGAGGGAAACATCATACAAACAAATATATACAAAGCAAGCTAGATAGAGGATAAATGGGAAATTATTAACAGAAAGACATCAGAATTAAGGAGGATTGGGGGAGGCTCCCTATAAAAGATGGAATTTTAGTTGGAACTTAAAGGATACCAGGGGAGTCAGTAGGTGGAGATGAAGAAGGAGAGTATTCCAGGTGGGGGGGACAGCCAGAGAAAACTCCTGGAGCTGAAAGAGGGAGTGTCTTGTCTGCGGAACAGAGGAGGCCTGTGTCACTGGATCTGAGGACTTGTCAGAGTAAAGTGTAAGAAGACTAGAAAGGTAAGACCAACTAGACCATAAAGGGCTTAGATTGTCAATCAGAGGGCTTTGCATTTGATCCTAGAGGTGATAGGAAGTCATTGGAGTTTGAATCCAAGCAGGTAGAGACTGGAGGCAGGCAGGCAGACCCACAAGCAGCTATAGCAATAACCCAGGTGTGAAGAGATGAGTGTCTGCACCAGAGTGGTGGCCCTGTCAGAGAGAGAAGGCAGCCTACTGGGGAGATGTTACAAAGGTGAAATAGGCCTTGACAATGGACTGGTCAGGAGCGGGAGGTGACTTGGTGATAAACAGCATCCAACCAGTCTCTATCCTATTCACTTCACAGTTGTCCACCCCCACCACCTCCCAAAAGTATGTAAAAAAGGAATTAGAGGATTTTTCTTCACAATCTGAGCCCTTTATCAGATGCTCTTTAGGGTGCACAAAAGACTCCAGACTCAAACCTGGTTCATTCTTGAGTGAACCAGTTAGACTTTTTGTTTTTTCCCCAACTTTGCCCATTCATGGTACAAATACAACCCAAGCAAGCAGGATTTTCTTGGCTGGCGTTCATTCCTCTTTATTCTTCAAGGAGAAACCCAGGCTTTGATTGCTTTTAAAACTTTGGTAATTGCAGCTATGAAAATAGTTGGGGTTCTTAAGTCAGCCGACAATCACACCTATTACCCACATCCCTTACCACAGGGCCCTACTTGCAGGCACAAACTTGCTCACTCTAGAGCCAACCTCATATGTGGATCTAACTACGTCAGGCACCTGGACAAGAATGAGAAGAGTCATGAGACAGTGGGAAGAGTGGTAAGTTTGTTATTAGAGGGCCCGGCTTTGAATCCAGGCTCTGCCACTCTCATCCTGGCAAAGTCTCATCACATAACTGGGCCTTAGTTTCCTTACCTATAAAATGGGAGAATTGAACTAGATGAACTTTGAAATCCTTTCGTATGATCCTAGCCTATTAACTCTGCCAAAGGCAAGCCTATTACTAACTTTAATAAAGTTCCCTGTGCTCTTTTTTGAGTTGCTTAATAATTTTTATCTGGAGAGCACTGAGGTAGAAAGGAAGTGCTTGTTTAAAGTGGCTGAATCTATTGTTGTTGCTAGGTGATGCAGTGGATAGAATGCTGGGCCTGGAGTCAGGAAGACCTGAGTTCAAATCCAGTCTCAGACACTTTATAGCTGTGTGACCTTACTTGCAAACCTCACTTGGTCGTTGTCTGGGCTCTGATGACTCAGAGTGAGTGTAAATAGCAATTGTTTTTTGGCCAGAAACCCTCAGGATCTTTCCCTCTTAGATTGATTTTGTTTTTACTAGGTAAAATAGGCCATTCTTTGCCTCATTTCTTATCTAGCCTTAATCATTGATTGTCCTTTGTCTCAGTCAAACTGGGACCTGGGAAAGACCTTAGCTTAAAAAGGCCAAGGCCTCCAGGGCCATCTGCAGTCTTCCTGATTTATATCTTGGACCCAAATGGCTCCCAGGGAGACAGTGAGACTGGTGACTTTGCATAGCCCTCCTTCATTTACATCCAATTCACTTGCAAGTCATGGCATCACCTTCCTGGTCCTCTTCAAGGACAAGGACAAACAACAAACAAACAACAAGGAAAATAAAGGGATAATAATACCTGTAGAACTTCCCACCACCCAGAATTGTTTAGAGCCTCAAATAAACATTTGTTTACACCAACATGGTCCAATACTGCAGCCTCCACCCTGACCCTAAATTCGAGCTCTTACCCTGAGACCTTCAGCTTCTGACTGATGACCCAAGTCACCTGTTTGTCAGGATCTAGACCCACCTTGCTACTTCCTAGCTTCTTCGTGCGTTTGTAGCAACCCCTTCCCTCAATTTTATAACTAATTTTGAGAACAGTAATCAAATCAACACTATCATCCTTGGAATAGTTGTATTAATCAGTTGTCCTCTGACTCCACACACCATTTCAGTATACTCCTCTCTGACCACCTCTCCCCTACATGTGTTGTCTTCTCCTATTAGAATGTAAGCCCTTTGAGGGTAGGGACTGTCTTGTTTCATAGGATCATAGATTTAGAGCTAGGAGGGACCTCAAAGATCATCTAATCCAACTCCCTCATTTTACAGGTGATGAAACTGAGGCTCAGGGAAATTCAGTGACTTGCCCAAGGTTACTCAGGTGGTCATTGCCAGATGTGGGATCTGAACCCAGGTTTGCTGACTTCAGGGCCAAAGCTCCATCCACTGCACCAAACTACGTGCTCATATGTGTGTCCTCGGTGCTTAAGAGTGTTAAACATAGGCTTAATAAGTGGTTTTTCATTCATTAAAGTGCTTTGCAAATCTTGAATCAAGCCATATAAATGTCAGTTAGTATTAGCACAGTTCAGCAGATAAGTGAAGCAATTATGAGTAATTTGGGCAGAAATAAGCTCTGTTTGATGAAGCCCTGGGCTATGCAAGGCAGTGTTGTGCATCTCTCGATCTATGCTTTGCATAGTGCTGTGACAGATCTGCAATCTCCTCTTCATGGGTACTCCCTGCAC
Organism: Phascolarctos cinereus; assembly: GCF_003287225.1. Lineage (NCBI taxonomy): Eukaryota > Metazoa > Chordata > Mammalia > Diprotodontia > Phascolarctidae > Phascolarctos > Phascolarctos cinereus. The sequence goes on from NW_027555736.1 coordinate 134,442,713, forward strand.
TGGTGCAGATTGCAGCTATCCCTTCCTTCTCATCTCGTTAGATCATCTCTCTGACATCCAAGAAGTATTTCTCCAGTATAGTTTGTGGACATCAGGGCAGCACTCAGGTTGGTCACCTATTATCTCTCATTCTCATTACCTGAGCCAATAACCTTCTTATCTGATTCTCAGAGTTGCCTTTTATGCTACTTCTCAGTGCAACAAATTCAAACATTAAGTATCTATTATGGGAAAGGCACTTTGGTGGGCTCAGTGAAGGAAGGAAGAAAAGAAAAAAACCCACATTTATTAAGCACCTACTGTGTGCCAGGTATGGCACTAGGCACTTTATAAATTTCTTATTTGATGCTCGCAACAATCCCGGGATGTAGGCATTATCATAATTGCCATTTTACAGTTGAAGAGACTGTAGCAGACAAAGGTTAAGTGGCTTGCTGAGGGTCACACAGCTATGGAGTGCCAGAGGCCAGATTCCAGGCCCATTGCTCTATCCACTATACCACCTACCTTCCTCAGGGGATACAAAGGCCTGACAAAAGTCCCTGTCCCCAAGAAAAGCATGCTTATTATATTACATTACATTACATTATATTATGTGATGTTATGTCATATCATAATCTATATTAATTATATTATATTTATTATATCATACCTTACATTTTCCTGAGCAAGTCATCCTTAACAATGTAATTTTGATTCTTCTGAGATGGTGATATTCTACCTCTTTCATCAATAAAGATTGCAAACCATCCATAAAATAATGACGTCTTAGAGAATGGTGCATATTATCTACTGCTTCAACTTTATATCAGTTTTATGTGTGTATCTGTGTATGTATCATCCCCCAGTGGACTATAACCTCTACAAAGTCAGAGATGGGTTTTTTCCCCAGGGGGCATCTCTACCAAACAACAGGCACATAATAAGTGCTTATTAAATTAAGAGGTAAGTGTACTAGGCCTGGGCAGCTAGGTGGAACAGTGGACAGAGTGCTGGGCCTGGAATCAGGAAGACCAGGGTTTGAATCTGACCTCAAATACTTACTAGCTGTGTGAGCCTAGGCAAGTCACTTCACCCTGTTTGCCTCAGTTTCCTTATCTGAAAACTGAGCTAGAAAATGAAAATATCTTTGGCAAGAAAATCCCAAATGGGATCATGAAGAATTGGACACAACTGAACGACAAAAATACTACACCTATACCACAGAGAAATCAAAGAACCAAAAACTAAGATTTCTATCAGTGAAGCTGATACAAATTGTGGTATACGAATGTAATGGAATACTATTGTGTCATTAGAAATGACTAAAGGGACATTTTCAAAGAAATCTGGGAACACTTGCATGAACTGCTGTTGAGCGAAGTGAGCAGAAGTAGGAGAATAATTTTTAATAAAAACAAACAGCTTTGAAAGACTTAAGAGCTCTAATCAATGCAATGAACAGTCACGATTACATGATGACTAATACCACCCACTTCATCTCAGAGAAGGGATGGATTCAAGATGCAAAATGAGACATACATTTTTGGACACGCATAATGTAGGAATTTGTTTTGCTCAGATATGCATGTTTGTTAAGAGGGTTTTGGTTTTTTCTTTTTTTTTTTCCCCTTTCTCAATGGGAGAGGAGTGGAGCCCAGAGAGAAAATACTTTTTAAGGTAAAAAAAAAAATCCTAAAAAAGAGACAGTCCTCTTTCTTCCCGTTAGAACCATCTTTGTACTAGTTAGTAAAGCGGCATTTATTGGATGCATATTATTGAGCCTAGGCATCTAGGTAGCACAGTAGATCAAGCACTGAGCCTGGAGTTAGGAAGACCTGAGTTCAAATCCAGCCTCACACACTTACTAGCTGTGTGACCCTGGAGAAGTGACTTACCCTTTTTGCTTCAGTTTCCTCAACTGTAAAATAAAATGGGGATAATAACAGCACCTATTTCATAGGGTTGTTGGGAACATTACATGAGATGAGTGCCTGGCACATGATAGGCACTATATAAATGCATATTCCTATCCCTTTCCCCCTCCGTGATACATGTATGGAGAAAGTACTTGAATGGCTGGACTATTGCAGTAAATAGCTTCCTAACTGGTCTTACCTGCCTTAAGTCTTCTCTCTCCAATCCATTTTATTCACATGGCTACCAAAGTGACTTTCTGGCATGTCTGACCCTCTTTTCATTAAACTGCAGTGACCCCCTAAAGTCTCTAGGACCAAGTACGAATTGCTCTGTCATTTAAAGCCTTTTCCAACTTTGCTCCAACCTACCTTTCTAGCCTTATTAAAACATTACTTCCCTTCACAAAGAATTGTGTCCAGACTGGCCTTACTATTGCTCACATATAAGACTCTTATCTCCCATCGCCCTGCCTTTATCCCCCATACATAGAATGTACCTCTTCCTCCTTTTTTTTTCTTAGCATCCCTAATTTCATGTTTACTTCCCTAATAGAATGCAAGTTCCATGAAGACAAGAATTGTTTCACTTTTGACTTTGTATCCCTAATGCCTAGCACATAGTAGGTGTTTAATCAACTGATCATCAATAAAAACTGTTGAGTACCTATTTTGGGTAGGTGTCACAAGACACCTAGGCTAGGGACTAACCCTTTTCCCTGCCTCCAAGTATTCAGAAATGGTAACAGAACAGACTATTCAATGAAGGGCAGATGAAGCAGAAGTATGTCATAGCTTCTTCAGAACATACTAGGACAGCTCAAAGGTGCCTTCTAATTCTAAATCCTGTGAGTGACCCAGTTCTGGATAATCAAATACAAACAGTGCCAATGATCCATACATAAAGATTCCTGCTAGCCACATGTTGACTTAGTTTTACAGTGTAATGTTATCTATGTCTTACTGTATTTTTTAATTTTGTTAAATATTTCCCCATTACATTTTAGTCTGGCTCCACTACAGTTGAGGCTATCAATTAACAAATATTTATTAAGCACCTACTTCGTGCCAGGCACTCTGCTAAGTGCTGAGGATACAAAAAGACAAAAAAGACAGTCCCTGCCTTCAAGGAGCTTACAATCTAATGGAGGCAAACAAATGTATACAAAGCAAGCTATCTGTGGAATAGGCACTAGAATTAAGAGGAAAAGCTTCCTGTAAAAGATGGGATTTTAGTCGGGACTTGAAGGAAGCCAGGGAAGTCAGCAGGCCAGGCTGAGGAGGAACAGCATTCCAGCCAGTTTGACACCTCTGTCATAAGAGTCAGTTCAGGGAGCCTACTGCTCAAACTTTCTTTGTGCACAGTCCCATCCCACAGAGTAGGGGTTGTTTCATTTGCATCCTCGACCACCTGGCATAGAGCCTGACATGTAAATACTTTCATGTTTAAGTATTTGTATTTAATAAATAATTGTTCACTGACTGGTGTTTAGCTTGATCTCTGTTGCCAAATCTAGGTTCATACTATCATAGATTTAAGTTGGAAAGGGACTAGTGGTCATTTAGTACAACTCCTTCATTCTTCAGGGTGGAAAAAAACACACAAATAAAACCCCACTAGGGTCCAAAAGGAATAAGTGACTTGCCCAAGGTCACATAGCCAGTAGCACAGCTGCATCAGAACTCTTCTGACATTCTGAATTTAGTATTCTTTTCACAGCATTATGCAGAGGTATTCAACGTTTTTTCCACCTCATTTAAACCCCACCCCGTCCCTTCACTTTCTCCGCAATGCAGTGGTTTCCTTCATTCATTTTAAGTGGGTCATGCATCTGGATGCCTAGAGAGGCTTCACCAGCAGCCTCTGAGAGAGGCCTCCCAATTTCATGAAAAGAGAGCTGCCTAATGGTTTGGTTCTAAGCATGGCTTTCTGGAGCCTCTTTTCTCTCTCACTGTGCTAGGGGGAGCTCCTGCTTTAAGAAGCCATGCATGGGGCAGGCAGGCCAGAAGGGAAAAAGGGAGGGAGGGTTGTCTGAGCCTTGGGAACTCGCCCAGCTGGCACACACATCTCTACTACAAACCATTAGTGCCGGACTGTGCAGCTCAGGTGACCTGGGCACATTAGCACCCCCATTTACCTCGTTAACACAAGAGACAGTGGTGGAGCGGGGGCAGAAAATGGTTTCTCTCCACCCCCTCCTCTTCTTTCTCCCCAAGCTCCCTCCCGAGCAAGTCGACCCTTAAAGAGTTCCAAGAATTTGCTTCTCAGCCTGTCCAGTGGCTTGCCCTGTTTTGTTTTGAATTTTATTTTCCCCTTTAAATCAGCCTGGCAATTAGCTCACAAACCTCGGGTCCTTTGTACCCGCTTCCCAGGTATTTCAAGGTTGCTGAAGGTCCATCCACACTTCAAAAATGTGGTGGTTGTTGTTTTAAACAGAACACATAAGCCCCCAAATCTGGAAAGGTGGAATTTTTCTGACCAAAGTAGCTTCAAGAACCACAGGTCACACACATCCGATCGCCCTTTTCTCCCTGCTAGGGACCCTGCCCATTCTGGCAGTTTTTCATTACTTTTTTACCCAAAAATTTCATAACTTTCTAGACTCCCATTCTCCTTTAGGAGTTAAAGAAACAACAATGAACCAACTAATCTGTAGCTTTCTTTATCTTAACAGCACACAGGAACTGTGCCTTTGACAAGGGCTCTCAGCCAGGCCCCTCAGATTGTGGTAACTTTCCGGACCTAAACTAAGGGCTATGATGAGTGAGGCTCGACTTTCTGACTGCCTTCCAAACAACCAGGATTATGGAGGCAAACCTTTCTAATTGGGCCAGTCTACAGTTGAAAACTAGCCTGTGTTCTAGAAAGTTCCCAGGATTCTGTGTGGGTTATAACTCCCACCCCTATCTACATCCCAGTTGTCAGCCCAGTGGAGATTTAGAGCCACCACTGTTAAACCTATTTCACATTTATATAGTCCCTCTTCTCCCAGTAGGAACTTCAACCAAGCCTTAATTAAGAGACATTAAATGTCTCAGGTGAAACCTGCTAGAAAAAGTATAGAATGTGGACTGAGAAGGAAGTGGGGTGAGGCCAGGGAGACGATGTTCTCCTGTGAACAACTGAACCACTTTTCTGACCTCAAGTAAACCCCAAACTGGAAAAAGTCTAAGCCCAGTGACAGGACCAGTGATTTCATTGGTATAAAAAACTCTCAGGGGAGGAAATGCCCTCTACCAATGTAAATTGGCAATTTATAATCTTAGAGATTTGTGCAGAACACTGGGCCGTTTAAGTGACTTGTCCAGGGTCACATAGTCTATACTTGTCAAAGGCAGGAAGGGTTGATCTACTACAATCATAGAAGTTTTGTTTTTTCCAAAAGTAAGTTCTTGCAACAGAAGTCCAGATGCCTCAGATTAGATCAGGAATTAAAGCTATGCACCCACAGCTGGGCTACAAAGAAAGCAGGTACAAAAAGAGAGGATTTGTTGATCCACTGTTTATAGTCTCAGAAACCTACTGCTGGCCGGTGAAGATGAGACTAATCACCACGATGGTGCAATTGGGTCATTGCTCCATCTACAAAACCTAGACGTCATAGGGAAGTCTTCATCCCCGTCTAGTTTCCCACTTTTTATGGTAATAACTCACATGTACATAGCTTACAAATTACTTTCTTCACCAAAACCCTGAAGCAATGCAAATAATAGATCTGCTATCTCATCACAGCCACTAGGAACACTGGGGCAAATTCTTCTGAGAAAAGTTACAACTGAAGATCTCATATCATGGGATATTGAGAAAGAAGTCCCTTTGGGAGAAGAGACACCAAGTCATTCTGAGATAGGAGAGCTGCTTCTAGAGGAAGGAGCAGGGCAGGGCTGGTGGCCAGAGAATCATGCATGGGAAGAAAGCATACTACCTATGTCAGTGTCCTGGGCCAGAGCCCCATGCATCCCATCTTAATTATAACTCTGGGTCTTATCTATGTAGACATTTCTTCCATCGGTGCAATCATTTTATCCATTATCATCCTGTGCAATTCTTGTCCACATCTCTTCCTCTCCAAATTCTCTATAGGGGATTTACCCAACAGACTCAGGGCTTTTCACTTGGCCATAGTCTGGATCCCAGTAGAGTGTAGGGGCTATCCACCCAATGGTTATCTCTAATTCTGTCTACAAGTCTGGACTACCTTCTTTTCCTGACATGTATCTTTCTTACACAAATATTATCTCCCATTTTACAGATGAGGAAGCCAAAGTTTAGAAAAGTTGTGACTTGCCCCAGGTTACATGGTTACTAAGCACTGGAATCCTCCAGATTTTCTGGCTATGAGTTCTGAGCTGTTTTCACCATATATTTCCACTGCCTCTCAATGTATCTGATAACAATTTCTAGGATCCCATTGGTGAGGCAAGACGAGAGGATCCAGATGTGTACTCTGTACCTTCTTGGCCCTCTCTCCCCATCCCCTTTTTCATTTTCCCCAGGAGCCTTCAAACCTGAGCAGGTGATGGTTGCTTTTAAATGGTAGTGTATTTTTTCCCCTAATTTAGTGACTAACAAAGCAGAAAGTAACATTAGTTCTGCATCTGTAGCCAAAAAGGGTTTACTGCCAATCACTTAAAGCCTTTATATTCTCATTAGAGGGAAAGCTTACCTGGTAGAACATTCCAAGGCAAAACTCAGTGTTCACTTTGGGGAAACCAGAGAAAAGAGGTAGAGGAAGGGAACACTTATATTGGCTGAAGTCCAATGGTAGATTCGTCAAACTGATCTCTGCCTTTCGGCACTCCAAGTGGGCAAACAGGCCAAGAAAGAGGAAGTGCTCAGAGGAAACTTTCCCCAGGGAGGGTCTGAGAATACAGTGACAGCCTGGGAGGCTATGATGACTACTCACCCAACTGTTCTTGTCACCTAATTGTTTCTGATGTGGAGTCTGAGTCCTTGGTGAGTGCAGGAAGATGGTCACTGGTGCAAGTAGGTCAGTGGTTCAATTGGGGAATTGAATCTTCTAGACCTTCAAGCTGCAGAGCTAATGCTCTTTCCATGTAAGGGATGGAAGTGCAAATAGAGAGAGAGCTTGCACTTTTCACTGGGGCCCAGATGGGAAGAAAGGGTCTGAGTGGCTGTTAGCAGCTGCGTTTATCAGTGACCATACAATCCATTCCCAGGCAGGAGGCCCTGGGAACTGCTGCAAACACAGACGCCTTTATTCTGTCTGCAGAAGGAGACACCAGTTAAGGAGCTAAGAAACAGAAGGAGTAAGGAAGAAAGCCCTGCCAAGTGGACTGGTCTAGTTCTTGCTATACTAACCAAACGATGGGGTAAGAGACCAAACCAGTTCGTGATGGATTACTTGAGAGGAAAGGATTAAGCCCTTTTCCTTCAAGGTCTGTGCATTTCTAACAGCTACCACATTTTTTCTTTTTTCTTTCTTTCTTTCTTTCTTTCTTTCTTTCTTTCTTTCTTTCTTTCTTTCTTTCTTTCTTTCTTTCTCTTTTTTCTTTCTTCCTTCCTTTCTTTTTCTTTTTCTTTCTTTCTCTCTTGCCTTTTTTTCCTTTCTTTTTTTTTTTTTTGAGTGATGAAGTGAAAGGCCCAGCCTTGGCTCCTGGACAGTTGGTGCAGACACCGTATTTCCTCTGCTCTGCAGATTTAGGATCTCTCAGAGCTGTGGGGTGATTTCACATCGTGATCCAACATCTTTACCGAAATAGGACTGTAGTAGCCTCAGACGGCTAAAGAGGCAATAATCCAACTGTGCTCGTACACACTTTCCAACTAACAGGAAAGATGATGAAGCAAATTTGAATGTTCCTTGCTGAAAAGAGAAAAAAAATCTGAGTTAACTGAACAAAATGATCTCAATTCAGCCAAGAGTGTCACTACTTAATAAACCTGCCCTGAGCTCCTGTCATTAGATTTGCACATTTAAAAAAAATCTTGTTGATACAAACCTGAATATTTGGCTGTGTTGGAAAATGTCAGCAGCAATTTGTGTCCAATTGTTCTTCAGTTCTATACTTCTTCCTACTTGCCCTCTAATCCTCTTTCCTTTCACATACCCTTTCCCACTTGCCCATTTTTTCTTTCTTATTCTGCTGCTCCCTTTCCCTTACCTTTCATCTTCCCATGCCAAGCTCAAGTTCCATCTTCTCAGTTTATGCCAATATAGCACCTCCTTTGGGGGTACTACCCCAATTTGGAACTCGAGAGTTTTGAAGATGGAATCTCCAGAGGGATAGTTGCTACTCCCAGGGTCTACGGGTTACCCTATAGGGAGGTCTGCACTACTAAAACAAGTACGTAGTGTATTGCTTAAAAAGGAAGGATTCCTCTGATGGCTCATAACCCCCCAGCTGGCATATTTCTGGTTAGCAGCATGGTCAGCTTCTGGCAGCAGACAAGAATCACTTCAAAGCAAAAACATTTACTAAAATAGCAAAGTAAAAACAGTAGCTACAAAATATTGCCCTCATAAGCCTAGGATGCACTCTTTCACAAATACATACAACATACATAGGAAGAGTGGGCACAAATTTAGAGTGAAATGATACTTAGGCACATATGTAGGAGACCACACAGGTGGCCTAGGTAGCTGATAGCCTTAATGTCCTTTTCTTGTAGAATCCTCAGAAAGTTCATTATTTCCTGCTGATCTGTTCTATGCAGAAGCACAACTTCTGATTTCTGGGTCTAATTCTCTCGAGCCCATAACTGGCTCTCTCCTTTGCTGTCTCTTCTTCTTCAACAGAGATTATACTCTACAAAGTGATCCAATTTCCAGCATCTCAAATGACCTCACTATGTTTAAGAGTAACCTTTGGGGCATGGCCAAGCATCGTTCATCCAGTGATGTTTCTTCCTGCCAACTCAATCAGGCAGAGAGATGTTCACACTACATAAAGGGATAATGGGGTATGAAGACCTGGTTAGCACAACCACATTTCATCATCTGTGATAACATCCTGTGATCACATCAGATTGAGCTGGGGAGGGGGGACCCAAGAAAAGGGACCTGCTCCCTTATAACATTCCGCAGGATCTTTCACTTGTTGAACTCCCAACATATACTCAGCAAACACTGAACAGTTTAGCAAGTAATTACCAAGTTGTTTTATATCAATTTGTTTTGCCTTTCTGATCAGAATGTCAGTTTCTTGAGGGATGGAACCTTATACTTTTATATTCCCTGCAGAATAAACAGGGGAACCCAAACCTAATGGGTAGATAGGGACAAAGTGCATTTCTCACCATATTTCATGAAGTGGTTGAACAAGCCTAATTTGACTTGATCATCTAAGAAGTACAATTATATTTTTTTGATCACCCGCATGTCAGGCCCTGGTTATGTACAGTCCCTTTGCAAGTGGATAGCGCTAAAAACCACAGGCTTTCTGCAGCTGGGATTGCCTCCCATCAAGCAGTTTGGCAGTTGAAAATTTGGATTTGCTCCTTATCCACTGTTTACCCCACCTGGGGCTGTTGGTTGTAGATACTTATTTGGATTTAGGACTAATTGGTCGCACCAGCAAGAGAGGACAGTGGGAGGTCTGACTAACTGTAAGTGACCTAAAAAGGGCTCCAGTGGCATTTATAGAGATGGGAACTTATTCTTTTATTCCTCTGCTCTTCCTATTGGAAATGATCCTTGAAAGGAATATCGCATAAGTGGGGTGTAGCTCAGGGACTGGCAGAGCTCCATGTCTTTACTTCAGATAGCTCCATGGTATAAGTTCTTGGCGTTACCCTTTTTAGATTTGACAAATCAAAATACTTTCTAGCAAACAAAATCTTTCTTCTTTTGCCTGGTGCTGATGCTCAGGGCCAGCCTTAACATTAGGCTAAGTAGGGGATTGCTTGCGTAGTATGATTTCAGAGGCCCTCAGAAGACCCCTCTGCCCCAAATCAGAAATGTCTAATTGTCACCCTCTTTGAGTCTTCTCTCTCCAGGGACCAAGGCAGTGGATACCCATTTTCAGAAGGTTTTGTGCTTTGGTTCCTCCTCAGCAAATAACTCTTGGTAAAACTAAAGAAAAGACTTTTAGATCCTAGATCAAGTGGCTTGCCCAAGGGCACACCATTGGTTAAGAGGAACAGGGCTAGAACTCTGTTGTCCTGAATGCAAGTCTAGTGCTTTTTCATCAGCAGAATCAGATTCTTTTCAGTGTAGGTTTTGAGAAGCAGGGGAGAAAGAAAATCTGGAGACAGTCTCCTGAAGGGGGCACTCCAAAGGAGGATAAAGAATAAGGAAAGGGGAAAGATAAGGAAGGTCAACAAAGAAGTTCTCCCAACTTCAACTTGTCTAGGATTGTTCCTGTTCATGCTAAGGCAGCATTTCTGCTAAAGTGTTGAGATCCTCCTGTACAGCATATAAATCCTAAGAAAGTTTTAGAAGATAGAAATGTAGTGTGTTTCATCACTCAGTCCCAAGGACAGGGATTTAACAATGGTGGGCAGACGGAGAAAGAGGAAGAGGTGAAAAGAATGATGACAGTTGCAATTAAATTTAATTCCACAAGGATCTGTTAGTCATCTACTATGTACCAAACATGATGCTGGGCTGCGGATAACAAGACAAAACCAAAAACAGCCTGTACTCTCAAGAAGATGCCATTCTACTGGAAATGGGAAAGGAAAAAAAGTCAGTGTTGTAGAACCAGGAAATGCTTGCATCATTATGTGCGCCTGGCAGTGTGTGACAGTGGGATGAGTGTTGGATTTAGTGTTGGGCAGAACTGAGTTTGAATCCTAGCTCTATCACAAACTATATGTACATGGACAAGTCACTACACTTCTCTGGGGTTAGTTTCCTCATCTGTAAAATTAGGGGTTGAATTGGATGCTTTATACATCTCTTCCAGTCAGCAACATTCTATTCAAGCACTTGGATGGATGAAAAAAAAAAGTTTTAAGTGGGGATTCAACCTAATAGAGACAGAAAAGGATAGGGGAATGGCGGTCAGGAAGAAGTATTTTGTTTTGGAAAGTTATTGGAGTGGCAAATGGAGCCTTGGGGAAGTGAATTGAGACACCCATCTCAAGATCAATGGCAGTATTGATTTGATTAGGCTTCTAGAAAGCGGAAGGGGGAAGGGGGAAGAAGGGAATCTACACCAAGGTAGCGGGCAGGTAGGGTTAAAAATCGGAATTGGCCAAGTAAGTCACCAGCCAATGAGAATGGCAGGATCCTGGAGTAGAAGTTCTGGAGTTGAAAGGGTAAGTCCTTCAGGGCATGGTCACTGGTCCTTTGGAGTATAAACTGAGACATGGCTAGAGCTGCCTTCGTTTTTACTAAGTTTTTTGCTTGTTAGGTGAGGCAAAGAACTGAGAATATTCTAACTGGACCTCAGTACCACCCAGTACAACCACCACTAGATCCTTTCTGGGGCAGCATCAGCCTTGATACTCTCTTAGTTATGTCTCTGCCAATATGATTATGAAGCAACATTAGCAAAGATATTTTCAATCAGTAAACATTTATTAAGCACCTACTATGTGCCAGGCACCATGCTAAGTGATGGGGATACAAAAAAAGGCAAAAGACAGTTCCTACCCTCAAGGAATTTATAATCTACTTGGGGAGACAACATGCAAAAAAAAATACTGACTAAATAAAGCAAGCTAGTGACAGGATAAATAGGAAAAAACATAACAGAGGGAAGGCACTGTAGGAAGTGGGATTTTAGTTGGAACTTTAAGGAAGCCAGAGAGGTCAGTAATCTGAGAGGAGGAGGGAGCACATTCCAGGCATGGGGGACAGCCAGAGCAAATGCCTGGAGCCAAGAGATGGAATGACTTGTTTGTGGAACACCCAGGATACCAGTGTCACTGGATTGAAGAGTATTTGTTTGTCCTTCCTTTTCAAAGAGGACTGATGACATCACAGGGTGATGTGTTGACTTGTTAGTGAATTGGATTTAAGTGAGGCAGAGTTGTACATATGTGTTGGGAGTAAGGCATAAGAAGACTGGAAAGGTAGGAGGAGGCCCAATTGTGAAGGGTTATGAATGCCAAACAGAGAATTTTGCATTGGATCCTAAAGACCCTAAAGGGAGCCACTGGAGTTTATTGAGGAGGGGGGATGCCCCCCTGGGCACCCCAAGAATACATAAGTGAAAAGGGAAGAAGCTCCATCAAGCAGTTTCAAGAAGCCATGAAATCACTTCGTTATCCCGACCAATTATCACACAGATGCCTGCATGCATGAAATGGCTGCCTTGTTCAACTCTGGTCAGTCCAGAATAAAGTTCCCGAATTGGCCCAGAAGGGAATGGAGGAGTGGGGATGCTGTGAAGCCCCTTTCTGACTTGGCCCGGCAGGACTGGCATATGGAAAGGCCAGGGGTTCTCTGGACAGTTAACAGCAACAGTAACCTTGCCTCCTGAGGGGATTGCCTCTCTCTCTCTCTGCCTTTGTCCTTGCCCACTCATTTACATGGATGAGTAGCAGAAATTTAGAAGATTGGATGATCCATGAACACTATAGCTGTTTTGTAGTCATGGGGAAAATAAGCATTTCCTGGTCTGCAGAGATGCAAATTTGGGAAGGGCATTGGGTAAACACCATTGGTTGGCTAGAGTGAGAGCTCTGTACCAGGAAAAAGGGAGAGAAAATAAAGCTGAACATGAGTGAAATTGTTGGGACAGCCCCTCTCTTTGTTTTAAAAGGCTTGGCACCTGGGACTAGGAATCTCCTGCTCAGGATATGAGAAGCCTCTGGGCCAAAATTCTGAGGAAACCAAAGAAGGAGGGGAGGAGGGGTGCAGGCTGGCTTTTGCTGGTCCTAGGGGAAGGATGTCTGCTTTTGCTAGAAACGTAGCAGTGTCCTGGCCAGCAACTTCAGCAGAGCAGCATTGAAATGCATTCCACAGAGACTTTGACCAAAGTCATGGGGAGCAAATTATTTTGAATGTGAGTTAGTTGTGTTCCCCCCAAGTCCTCTCACACACTTCCTACCACTCCCATCTTCCCCCCTACCATTTGCTTGCAAGTTGTGGGTGGAGGTAGCCCAGAGAGAGTAGTATTACATGCCACTAAACAAGTCAATGCCATACCAAATATAAAACCCCTTTATCCTAGATTCTGCCTATACCTTTTTTCTGTGATTCCATCTTGGAGGGAACTCAATGTGGAAATTCCCCAACTCTTTTGCAAGTTATAGACTAGGGGTCTAGGGCATTGAGAGGTTAAGGGAAATACTCAAGGGCATATAGCTAATATATGTCAGAAGTAGGACTTCAACCCAGGTCTTCCTGACTCCAAGGCATGATCCCTAGGTCCTTTATCCACTATGCTAAGCTGCCTCTCAAGACCCATTATTTTAAAACCATGAAATCCAAGAACTGTCCAAGGCAGCAGAACACAGGAAGACATTCCAATACGCTTCAACTTCCCTTCGCCTCACAAGCTGGGTTTGCACATTTTAAAGATGCTCTGGTAAATCTTAAGCCTTCATTTTCATTGCCTTCCAAAAGAGGTTTTGGCATGAAAAGCCATCATTTTTTCCCTCATAAGGCCAAACGTGCCTAGAACTGGAAATCCTTACTTGAAAACAGCTTTCCACTTTACTTTCAACATTAACTAGAATATTGATTTTTTTGCTAACGCTAGGGAAAGTTTGAGCCTTCATCAGAGTATGGCACATTAATGGAATCACAAGAAGAGTGTTCAATCAGTCAAACATTAAGGGTGATTTTACTTCCACACCCCATTGTGGAGAGGCTTCCCTGTTCAAAAAAAATCAAAGAATCACAGAATTCAAAGTTGGAAGAGATCTTGGCAGCCATCTAGTCCAAGTCATATCTGAAAGGAATTCCCACTCCAGGATACCCAAGTGATTATCCAGCCTTCTCTTTAAAAAACCTTCAATGAAGGGGAACCCACTACTTCCAGAAGAAGCTGAATCCACTTTGGGATAGTTCTAATTGTTAGGTGTTTTTTCCTGACATCAACCTAGATTTTCTTTTTTGCCATTTTTGTCCATTTTTTCCTGGTTCTTCTCTCCAGGGCTAAATCAGATCTCTCTTCCATAAAAGAGTCCTTCAAGTTACTATATCCGTCCGAGTCTTCTCTTCTTCAGTCAGTCAATCAACATTTATTAAGCATTTACTATGTGCTAAGCACTGAACTAAGGTTGGGGACACAAATAAAAAAAAAAGATTGTCCCTGCCCTCAAAGAACTTACAATCTAATGGGGGAAGATAATGCATAAAAGGAAGCTGAAAAAGGGGATGGAGGACAGAGAAGATACCCAGGCTGGGGGCATAACAGAGAAGTCATGTTAAAGGAGTACAGTCAGGTAGGAAGAGATGGCTAGCCTAGGTCCTCTCCTTAAATGGAGGCTTTTGGAGTTCATCACCACAGTTCAATCAGAGGGTCAGAGGGTACTGAGGAGGTGTGAGCACTGATGCTGATTTGATTTTGCAGGATACTGAAGTTTCAGTCTAAATATCCTGAATTCCTTCCATCAATTCTCAAGACTAAGATTCAAGACCATTCACTATCCTGGTTGCTCTCTTCAGTAATAAAAATGGTTGAAATTTGTATAGAATTCTGAGGTTTGCTAAGCACTCTACATAACATTAGCTCATTTCCAGAAGCCAAAGACATGAACTGGGAGCTCTACCTTTCAGCAGAGGAAATGAGAATAGAGGACATCATAGAGTCAATGACACAGAGCAATTCTGAGGAGGGTAATTTGAATCTAAGTAACAATAAACAAATGATAATGATAATAACATTATAGGGAAGTGCAAAATTTTACCATTTTCTCGATATCGAGTGGTTAGAATCAAACACCAGAGGACTGCTATCCTTTATAAAATAACCAACAAAACATTTCTATGCTACAAATATAAGCCCCAAAATAATCTTGAGAATTCAACCAATAAGTTCTATTTTACCTTTACTATCTCAACATCTTGATGAACCAATTTAACTCTGCACTATCTTCTTTCAATCCCTTGTCCTGTTGACAATCATGCCTTGCCAAACCCCAGCCCTATATTAATCCCACTTAATTCCTTCACTCCCACTCATATGCTACTAAATGGAGCTGGAAGAAATCCCAAAAAACTTTGTTGATTGGGTCCACTTCAAATTTATGTATAGCATGCTCTGATGCCCTAATCCCAACTCTGACTCCCATTTAGGGTCAGGTCCCTAGACCTTGGCTATTACAGCTCCTCAGGCTTCTAGGGGTACCTCTGGAGTATTGGGGATATCTTCCTAACACTATAACTCACAAGCCCCTATCAATGGACTTTCTTCAAAGATGACCAGTAAACAATAAATTTAGCCAATCAGCCTTAAGTAGATTTTTAGAAAGAGGTACTTACTAAGGTGCCACAATAAGAACAGTTGGTACAGACTACTTCCCCCAAAGTCTATGGCACACTCTCCCACCAGTACATATAGCCTCCAGGGGAAAGTGGGCTCAAGCTTAAAGAAGGTATATAACAGAGGGGCTAATTCAAAGCTTCTGATTTCTATAAGTCTTTTTCTCTCATTTGCAGAATGCTCAAGAAGTTCTCCTTAGGCACGACTTAACTTCTTTGTCGGGCCCCTCATGGAGCAGTGAATTCAGTGTCCAGTCTATCCTTGGCTCTCGACGTACACACTTCTGTCAGCTGATCTAAAGACTCTGCAGTGTTACTGATGAAAGTTGTTTTGTTGACATTCACTCAAGTCAGTTGTGTCCGACTTGTCCGTGGGGTTTTCTTGGAAAAGATACAGCAATCCACTTTTCCAGTGGATTAAAGCAAACAGAGGTTAAGTCACTTGCCTAGGATCACATAGCTAGTGGCTGAGGCTGGATTTAAACTCGGGTCTTCTTGATTCCAGGCCTAGCACCCTATCCACTGAGCCATTTAGCTACCCCCCCTCCCCCAATGATGGAAGATGGGAAGTCTAAAATCCTCCAGACCCTTTAAGGCTCACCAAGTTTACCTGTAGCCAAAGTTGTGAGAGAACGGGGATAGACCTGGTGTGTCTCTCTAATCTCTGGAATAACTCCAGTTCTAAGCTAGCCTTATATTTTATAAATGAGGCAGTTAGGTTGTATAATGGATAGAGCTCTGGGCCTGGAGTCAGGAAGACTTGAGTTCAAATCCAGCCTCAGACACTTACTATCTGTGTGAACCTGGGCAAGTCACTTAACTTCTGTCTACCCCAATTTCCTTAACTGTAAAATACAGATAATAATAGTACCTACCTCCAAGGGTTGTTGTGAGAATCAAGATATGATGTAATATTTGTAAAGTGCTTAGCATAGTTCCTAGAACATAGTGGGTATTTAATAAATGCTTGTTCCTTTCCCTTTCTCCCTAGATTCATGGTATCCAACTCAAATAGAAATGAGAGGGTCACCAAACTGCACATCAGGATCTCTGCAGGCTGCATATTGACTTAGAAAATCACACATATTTATATATTTCTTTTTTATTAACATATCAGCACATTAAAATCAGATAGCACATTGAAATCACATTTTAATCTTGTTTGGGTCGTACTTAGGAGTGTTGTGGGCAGCATGAGGCCCGACGGCCACATGTTTGACATCTCTGCCCTAGATCATTAGGATATGACCACATTTTCTCAGCCAACCAGAATACAATTCCTTGAGTTCCAAGGACTTTTGTCACTTAGTCTAAAATCTGTGACTGACTGATTGACTAGCTGTTTGAAATTGAAGCCTATGATGCTGATCATTTACTTTAAGTGGGGTGGGGAGTATTGATTGATTTTTTTTTCAATCAATACTCCAGTCATGCATAGGTTATCTAATATCAACTGGGCTCTCACCTTGGCAAGGTCATCATTCTACTCCTCCCTAATCAATTCACTTTCCCAATCCCAAATGCAACTATGCCAAATCTAGCTGAGGAGATCAAAATCCTGGGGGAACAGAATGAGGTGATCTATCCTGCCAGTTACTAGAGTCATGCTGAAGACATTGTCAGTGAACCTACAGAAGATGAGCATACATTCTTCTATTCAACTACAAAAAGAAGTTATTTTATCCACTTGTGATGTTTATAGAACATCAAATGTAAAAAATACTAGCAGAATAGTGCTTTTTCCCAGACTCATTTCCATCTGAATCCCATTAAAAAATGAAAATTACACCAGTCAATAAACATTTATTACTATGGGCTATGCACTGTGCTGAGGACTGGGGATACACAAAGATTCCCCACCCTCTATGAGCTCACAATCTAATGGGGAGGGGACAAGACATGATAATAATGAGTTATTTCATCCATCTATGCATTAATCTACAAGACATTTAATATAAATGAATACTGCTTTTTTCCAGGACAGTTTATATCAGAACTCCATTGAAAACAATCAGAATAATAAGATAATAACTGACATTTATGTGGTGCTTTAAATTTGGCAAAGCACTTTACACACATTAAATAGTTTGTGCCCCACAGCAACCCTATGGAAGGCAGCCTGGTATCATGGATGAAAGAGTCAACCTTGAAGTAAGTCCTGTCTCTGATAGGTACTAGCTGTGTGACTATGGGCAAGCTAATTGACCTCTCAGGGCTCCAAGCAACTCTCTATAGACTGAAATACACCAGTGGAAGTTGTTTTCACACTGAAGTTCCCTTTAGCCAATGAAAGTCCAGGCCTGACTACCAAAAAAAGCCTCCAACAAATAACTAACTCCGTGAGGCAGGTACTATAGGTTTTATTGCCTCCATTTTATAGATGAGGAAAGAGAGGCTTAGAGAAGCTGTGATTATTAATAAGCTGGTTTTATGGATGAGGTCAGTCTGTGAGATTCCACTAGGCATCTTCCCTTAAGCTAATTCATCTCCAGTGGCTCTGAGTCAAAGATCAAATCTGGAACATCTACTCTAGGACTCAAGGTTTGGCTGGATATTTTCCCCTTCCCAAGAAAACTGGTTAGTACCGGCTGGGCTTTCCAACAGAGTGAAATGGCTGGGGATTTGTCCAAATCAAGTTGTAGGCATAGGGCTTCCTCCTTACTCCTCTCTATCACATTTCTCTGCTTGTCTATTGACCTAGATATGTTGTTTCTCCCCCAGGAGGTCCTAGGGAAAAGGAGAAAAGGCCTCTACAATCCATTTCAATAAGGTTATCCTTGCCTAATGGGTTTCCCAAAGATGGAATGATACAGTTGAAGTGACCACCCACCTGAATCCCCAATAGCACATTCCAAAGCATAGATTCATACATTTCCATACTCCTTGGTGGGTTCTGGTTGTTAACGAAGTGTAAGGCTGCTAACAAGCTGATATAACATCATGGGAACCCCACAGAAGAGGGACAGTGACCTGAGCTGAGCGGATTTAGAGGCACACCTTGGCTGTCCTCAGAATGAAAAAGGTTGGTAGGTTTGAATTCAAAGTCCATTGTTTAAAGTAACTGATGCTATTGAGTAACTTTTTTCTTGGGGAAGATCCTGAAATCTGTGGTTTTAAAGGGGTGTGTGTGTGTGTTGTTGTTGTTGTTTTTTAACAATGTAATAAGTTCTAATGTTTCCAAACTCTAGTATTTATTAAGGCCTAAAGCTTCCAGGACTCTAATCCCACCACTTGGCAGCACTCAGTGCTGACAGTGATGATCTAATTTAGTGTTTTCACAGCCTGGGTGATAGGGCATGCTCATGTGCCACTGAGATTTCCTTAACATGTTGCAGCAAGCCAGGCTTCCCTGTAGATAGCCCCTGCTCTTTGTCTACCCCAGAGACAGAAGCTGTGATGTCCTCTGGTCTTTCTTTCTCTTCAGTTTGTACCCCATGCAGTAGTATCTTCCATCAAAACTCATTTTAGGGTTGACCAGTCAAAGATGGTCTGGAATATCCAATCTTATGCCCTAACTGATGGCGGCTCAGCTTCAGAGTCTCTGTTTTTCTCTTTCCCTCTCTTTTGGGTGATGTAATGGATAGAATGCTGGCCTGGGAGTCAGAAAGACCTGAGTTCAAATCCTACCTCAGACATTTAGCTTTGTGATCCTGGGCAAGTCGCTTAACCTCAGTTTGCCTCCTCTTCTTTATTTGTAAAATGAGGGTAATAATAGTGTCTGCCTCACAGGACTGTTGTGAGGATCAAATGAGGTAACATTTGTAAAGTACTTTGCAAACCTCAAAGCTCCGTACTGTGTAAATGCTAGCTATTACTATTACTTTCCTTTTTTTTTTTTAAACAAAATCTGTTTTTATCAGTGGGCCTGGATCCTTCTTCCTTGTCCTCTCCAGATATAGCCCCAGGAAATTCAGGAATTTGAAAATTCTAGTGCAGAATGAATAGAACAGTAGCATAAAACATAATTGTATTTAATAGCTTTAAAATACTTTTTTTAAAGTATATATAAGTTCATAGTTTCATATGTAACCCTCTTTTTTCTTCTCCATGTATGTGTATCAAAATATTCGTGTTTGTTGATGATTAAGTTCATAAAACTGAGGAACTGACGTAGGTCACCGAAGCACTGTGTTACTGTGCACCACTCCTTGTTCTGAACCCAAGCATGCAGTTTGATCAAGACAGAAATCCAGAAAATTCTGTTTTAAAATGTACACAATCTGCCTGAAAGAGGAGCTAGAAACACGAGGCCTTGGATTTTCTGTCCAAATTATGACCTAACATCAACTTCTCCTTAACTCTCACATCCCTTTTCCTAGAGCAGGGCTGTGACACGGAGAACAGCTACCATGCCAGAGAGATGTAAACACCATTCTCAGTGCAAGTTCTATGAAACTGAATTTACCAAATGAGAGACCTTCTGAGATGTTTGTTCCTTTGCCCAGCTCTTACAGTAACCAAGGAGTGAGAGGAGAAAGCAGCAATATAGGAACACTTCTTGCAAAGTCTAGCCATTTAATCATGAGACCATCTATAATCTGTCAATCAAAAAATTTCCTAAGTAGAAATCCCAAGATGATACCATGATATAAAGAAACTTATAGTCCAAAGATTCCTCCTATCTCAGAAATAGAACATTAACAGAAAAGTAAGCATCTCAAGGAGATGTGGGACTATTTGGAAATCATGAGTCACAAATTTTTTGGTGACCAATATCTGGGCATGACCATTAGGAACAAGAACTTTAGTTTCAGTCAGAGCCAGTCTTTTACAACATACCACACACACACACACACACACACACACACAACCAAAGTGCTTTTGAGGCACAATAGGCCCAATACTCCTGAAAATCCCTTCTCACCATTAATGGATGATTTCATTAATTCCACTGTCAGAGCTCTATCTTTTCAGTGGTAACAGAGGAGCACCCTTGATCTGCTGGATTAGAGTACCTCCTAGGGAGTTAGGTAAATGCTTTAGCCCTTTTCTGTGGACATTTGATCTGGTTCCTTGCTGAAATATCTGCTCTTTCTGTGATGTGCTTGGTGGGCAGAGGGAAGGGAAGGAGAGGGAAAAGAGGAATGTTCCCCTCCTCTCTTGTTGGAAGCCCAAGGGAGAGTTGATGCTAGATGTGTTCCAAGGAGAATGAGGGGAGGAGAGGTTGGGTATTCTCTGTAATTCTTTAGTCTCCAGAAGGGGTAGCTCTTCCTGGCCTACCCGCCAATCTTCTCTGATACAATTCAAGAGGATGTAGGCGAAACTCTGAGGCTACTTAGGTCTAGAGTCTGAGATTCCTTTTAAAGTGCAAATTCTACCCTGAACATACCCAATCTTGTCTGATCTCAGAAGCTGAGATGGCTCATGTGTATTTGGATGGGAGACCACCTGGAAATACCAGGTGTTGCAGGTATTTCCTTTGAGGCAGAGTGGTATAGTGGAAAGAAGACTAGCTCCATAATCATCAAGGACCTAGGTTTGAATTCCAGTTCAGCCCATTACTATCTATGTGACTTTGGGTGAGTGATTTCATATCTCTAGTTCTCAGTTCATCATTTACAAAATGAGGGGGGTTTGGCTAAGTCAGGGGTGTCACACTTGAGGAAAGACACTTGGAAAGCTCCTGAGAGAGGTGGGAACCAGATTAAAATGTAACAGAGATGTTTAACGAAATAAATAAAACATACATACGTAATACTATATAATGAAACATAGATAATGTTAATTTGTGATTTTCTAAGTCAATAAGTAGTACACAGGGGATCCTTTTCTATTTGAATTTGACAACATTAGACTAAATGACCTCTATGTCCCCTTCAAGGAATGAATTTATGAGCCTATGACTAACACTTGCATCAAATGCACTTTAATATGGGTGAAGGAAACCACATGATAGAATGGAAAGGATATTGGATTTGAAGACAGAGAACCTAGGTTCCAATCCTGACATTACTACTTACTCCCTTTTAACTTCAGGCAAGTCATAGGATCACAGAACAGTATTTTTCAGTCGGAAGATTTTTTTTTTTTAGTTTAGACATAATTCAGCTCAACTTCCTTGTCCTGTAAATGAGGAAACCAAAAATCAGGGAGGATAAGAGACATGCCCAAGATGACATAGTCCATAAACACCAGAACCAGGATTTGAACCCAGGTTCCCTGATACCAAATGCAATGATTGTTCCAGTATAGAAGATACTGAGTAGGGCAGGGGTTCTTAACCTCATGTACATGGATCTCCAGTGGATTTATGGATAGATTTCAAGTGATCTGTAACACAGATGGCAAAAATGATTAAATCTTTATTTCAATATAATTGGTTTCCTTTATAACTACATATTTTACTTACACATTTAAAATCATTATTCTGAAAAGTAGTCCATAGGTTTCCACAGACTACAAAAGGGATACATGATACAGAAAAATGTTAACAACCCCTGGAGTAGAGTGGGGCAGGAAATCCAATTTGTAAAAAATAGAATGCACAGGGCCTTATGTTCCGGAAAAGAGTTAATCAGCTGCGAGTTGGACAAGGCAAAAGCTAGTCAATAAATTGGCAACTACTTACTGAGTGCCTAATATGTATAGTGGAGTAGCGAGGTGGCATGGTGGATAGAGAGCCAGGCCTGGAGTCAGGAAGACCTGAGTTCAAGTTCAACCTCAGACACATCTACCTGGGCAAGTCACTTTACTCTGTTTGCTTCCTTTTCCCTCATCTGAAAATGAGCTGAAGAAGGAAATGGCAAACCAACCCAGTATCTTTGCCAAGAAATTCCCAAATGGAATCATGAAGAGTTGACTGGACTGAAAGGATTGAGTAAGAACAACAATAATGTGTATAATGAATAACACTCAGGGGTGGGGAACCTGCAGCCTGGGGGCCACATGTGGACTTCTAGGTCCTCAAGTGCAGCCCTTTGACTTCAGGGCCACACTTGAGGACCTAGAGGGCTACATGTGGCCTCCAGGCCTGACTGATAAGTACTATGGGGAAGTAGAAGGCAGGGCACGGCAGATGTTGAATAAATGTTTATTACATTAAACTGGATTCAGAGTACTCTATGACAAAATCCTTCCCTTCAAAAGTCTGTAATCTAGATAAGAATAAGTGTACTTCTAAAAGAAGTTAAAAATAAGGCAGTAAATGATTAATGCTGAGTGAGTGGTACAATAAGTGTCAGTCACTAAATGCCTGGGAAGTTTAGAGGAGAGAGTGATCAACCTGGAGTGGTCAGGACAGGCTTTAGAGATAATGGACCTTGATAAGTGGGATTTGAGGGGCCAGGATGAAAGGGCTTTGCAAGTGTTGGGTGAGGAATGGCCAAGCAAAGATCTAAGAATGGAAAAACAGAAGGTATATTTCAGGGACAGCAAGTAGACCAATTTGTCTGTAGCAGAGGGTTCACATAGGGAAGTAATAAAAGATAAAACTAGAAAGACAGGTTGAAGCCAGATCAAGAGGGCTTTGCAGCCAGGCTAAGGAGATTATCATTTAAAGTTTCTGAGCAGGACAATACGTATAAAGCAGTATTTTGGAAAGATTAATTGGGCAGCAGCATGCAGGGCAGGCTGGAAGAAGGTTGGGTGTAGGGAGACCTGTTAGAGGCTACTACAGTTATCAGGGAATGGGGTGTTTCAACTAGGGTAGCAGCAGGATAGAGAATGGAAAGGCAGAAGCAGATGGGGCAGACATTTCAAAGGAAGGACCCACAGGACTGAAATTCTGATAACAGTAAGGGGAAGAAAGGGAGGATTTACAGAGAAGAGTTGAATTGCTAATTAATCTATGGACTTATGAACTGGAGGCAGGCAGTCCCACTTCTTTGGGTACTTGCCAGGAAAGACTACAATGGAGGCAGGGAGTGAGGCTTCAATCACACTTTAATAAGGTACAGGGTTAAACAGGCAAAATACAGATAAGTGGCAAAAAGGGGAGGTACAGAGGCAGATGGTATGGGGGTGAGAATGGGATGGTGAAGGAAAGCAGGCAGCAAGGGGAAGAGAACGGGGAAGGGAAAAGTCACAGAAAGTCCCTCACGTAACCTCGGGTTAGATTTGGGAACACTAGTTGGCATGGACTTAGAGATGGACAAGTACTGGAGGGAGGAAGGCAGGAGTTCCAGGTCTCATTTTTATAGGGTTTTGGTAGGGGACAAACTCTTATCTGTGACACCTTGGGATTAGTTCATTAACATATGCATAGGGTCTCCAAGTTGTCAGCAAAACTTTAAAATGTACATATGCATATCACCTCAAAGTTACCTGCAACATTTCCTGTTCTGGTGCTTATTGCAGATGAATGAGATTTACAAAGGAACAAAATACCCTGACAGCAAAGCCCAGGTAACTTCCTCCGACTTAGCACATAGTCTCAGGACGTGATTTTGGTTAATGTATTATATATTTTGCAAATTATGCTCCTTTGATATTTGGGATATTCTGTACATGACTTCTAGGTTCCCCTTTGTAATTAATCTTACTTCTTGCTTTTGTTACTTTATGCTGGCTACTTATTATAACTTTATAATAAGGTAGGGTGGGGAAAGCTCAGGGGCCCTGAGCAAGACACAATTTTAACACAAGTCAAAGATGACTCAGAGATTTGGTGTCTGCGTGAACTAGGAGAGGGCTATTTCTACTATGTGGAGACTGATGCAAGTTCAGGACCACCCAAATGCAAATGTCCAGCAGGTAAATGGAAACACAGGAGTGGACTGCTGTTTCCTGGCTTGAGATACTAGTTTGGAAGTCATTTGCAAGGACGTCTGCACAAATCCATTCCTTTAGCTTAGAAATTTCTTTAAAGCAGAAGTTCTCAACCTTCTCTGAGTCATGGATCCCCTTAGCAGTCTGGTAAAACATATGGTCAGTTCCTTCCAGGGCCTCCATTTTGGAGAGGGGCCTATGCCAGCCATGTTTCATTTCCCTCTCAGCTCTGTTTGTGATTCTCTGGACATCACTACAGAGTCCCTCTCAGGTACTCCCACTATTTTTTAGCCCCCTTTTGAGTGCTGACTTCTACCATTAGAATGTAAACTCCTTGAAGACAGGGACTTCTTTTTTTGCTTGTATTTTTATACCAGCAAATAACACAGTGCCTGGAACATAGTAAAGACTCTGAATATAAAAAGAAAAAGAAAAAAAACAAGTCTGTGGACAGAGGGGAAGAACTTCTGCATATCAAACAAGATAGAGAGGGTTAATGAACACTCTGCAATTAATTCATTGTTCTAGATCAGGGTATTAAGTAGAGAGAGACAGAAAATTTTCTAGAAGATAAAAAGCACAGGAACTGAGTCCCTGGGAAAATCAATTAGCTGTGAGTTGGGCAAGGTGAGAACTAATCAATCAGTAAATATTTTTCATTCATTTCAAGTATTTATTGAGTACCTACTATATACCAAAAAGCTGTGATAAGTTTCGGAAAAGGTGGGAAGGTGGAGGGCAGGAATGGGAAACTCTGGGAGGGAATAAGATCATTAAATGAAGAAAAGGCAGAGAAGAAAGAGCAGAAAGCCCCAAGGACCAAGTCTTGTAAAAAAAACTACAGTGGTGGGAGTGGGGTTGGGAAGGGAGCTTTGTAGGAAGTAGAAGAATGAAGATGATCTATCAAAAGAGACTGAAGAAGGGGTCAGCTAGATAGAAGGAGAAACAGAAATAACATGGTATTGCTAAACCTCAGGAGGGGGTAGTTTCAAGAAACAAGTGATGAGCAATTATGTCAGGTCCTGAAGGGGATCAAAGGATGACGATTTTTAAGAGACCGTTAGGCTTAATAATCTATGAAGTGAAAGGGGATAGAAATCAGGTTATAGAATCCTGAGGGAAAAACTAGTGGTGAGGAGGTGGGAGAAGAAAGTGTGAACCACTTATTCAAGAATTTTGGCTGAGAAATGAAGGAGGGATAGAAAGATAGCTAGGAGGGGCAGTAGAATCAAATGAAAGTGTTTTCAAAAAGAGAATTTGCCCTTTGTTTAAGCAAAAGATAGTCTTCTACAATCTAAGGGACAGTAGAAGAAAGAGTACTCTGGACATGGAAAGATTAGCTGCTTCTTCTATGGCCCTATGACAACACGTAGAAATCAAGCATACGCCATATAATGTTGCTTGCAGCTTAAGCCACAGGTTGCCCCCCTTCATAATTGATAAGAACGGGAGCCCTGAGAATGACAGCACTTACCAGACCTCTGGTCCTGCTTCCAAACCAACCTTCATAGCCATCATCTGGACAGGCTAACTCTTGTGGAGAAGAGGCCAGCCCTCCCTACAAACTGCCAACCAACTGCTACCCGCAGGGTGGGCAAGCCAGCATAGCTGAAGTAGCAAGGCACCTTGGGGGAGGGATAGAAGGTAGTAGGTGCCAGGCAGGCCAGGCCTCCACCAGCGCCTTGACCACCAACTCTCCTCAGACCCCAATGTGGATGGCTCAGGACCCTGACCCCAAGAGCCTTAGGAATAGCAATGCTGAAGTCGAGTGCCTTCAGCAATCATCCTGGCAAACAACCCCAGTGGAGATACAGCCTGGAAACTTTTATGCACAGCCACAGCAATTGAAGATCCAGAAAAGGAAGCTCTTGCCACCAAAGTCCTTAGACTGTCATATGGTACATTAGAAATTGATAACATTTTATCAGGGGAAGTGACTTTAAGGAAGGATTAACATTTCCTTTGCTGCAGCACCCTAAGGACCATGGGCCTTTTCCATCTGACTTTCCATCCAACCTTCCATGTGTGTTCTCCCCCATTAAAATGTGAGTTCTCTGGGAGCAGAGACTGTCTATTTGTATCCCCAGAAATCAGCACAGTGCTTTGCACATCATAATCCTTAAGTAAATGCTTTATTCATTCATAACATAATTCCTACAAGAGTAATGTTTCCTCTGGAAGCTCTAGCTCTGCTAGCTACTGTCCTGGGGCATGGTATAGTCCTCTTTTTAAAAATATAATGTAGGTAAAAAGCTTTAAAAACCATAAAGCACTAGCTAAATGTGCACTTTTATCATTTAAACAGGTCATTGTTGTCAATTAATGTTGTCTATGAATGCCAATGACAGATATCTATCTATTGCTTCTCCAGGCCCTGTGGTGTCTTCTGTATAGCAAGAGTTCCAGGACTGCTTGGAGCCAGCGATGCCTTCATAAGACCATTTATTTCCATGATTTTGTACAACCTGTCCCATGCCTGGAATACACTCCCTCCTCCCCTCTCCCTGTCAGAATCTCTAGCTTTCCTTCAAAGCTTAACTCAAGTGCTAAGTTCTTCATGAGACCTCCTATCCTGATCACCCAAACACTAGTACAGGGGTGAGCAACCTGTAGCTTCTAAGCTACACGTGGCCTTTTAGGTCCCTGGGTGTGGCCTTTCAACTGAGTCCAAATCCTTTTATTAAGGAAATTTTTTGTGTGAAGTTCAGGTATGGTCAAAAGGCTGCACTTGAGGACTTAGAGGGCCACATGTGGCCTCAAGGCCCCAGGTTCTTCACCCCTGCACTAGTGAGTCCCCTCCCCAGAGATCACTTTGTGTGTTACTGCGCTTATATCTTGTATTTATATGTATACATGACGTGTACATATACAGAAGCACCTTAAGTGCAGGGACTATTTCATTTTTTGTCTGTGTATCCTTAGCACTTAAGCATTGTGCCTGGCACATTTTGTTTTTCAGTTGTGTCCGACTCTTCATGACCTCATTCGGGGTTTTCTTGGCAAAGATACTAGAGTGCTTTGCCACAAAGGGCGTACTTATTAATGCTTGTAGACTGATGAACAATAACTCCTGTACCCCTTGACCTCCACCCCCACCCCTGGCTATTTTGCCTAATGTCCAGTTCTCTGGGAACTGTAGATAAGAGGCAAAGTATGCACATGAAAATCTACTTTCTACTTAAGAGTTTGTTATCTACAAAGAGCTCTGATCTTTTACAGAAATCTTAGTATCAACCCCTGCCATAGGGAGTAGACTATACCTATATTCTGTTCTTCTTTCCCCTCTCTACCTCCTACTTCTTTTTTGTCTCTCCAGTCTCTCTTAAAATCACCTAAGGAGGGTTACAGTTTTTTGAGGAACCCTGCCAATGAGATACACCAAAACTCAGTGTTGGAGGAGGGAATAGAGCTTTCAGATCCCTCTCCTGGACCCCTCCATTCTCCCTTCTCTAATCCCTAGAGGGTAGCCTGTGGCTAGCCTTGTTATCATTTTATCCTCCTGACTAAAATATGAGAGAAACCAGGTACTTATTCAAGGTGACTGGAGAACCTGTCCTATCAGCTGAACTATCCAGGCCCCCATAGGAATACGATCATTTTTAAAGGCCTGTGATCCTTTCATACACACAAATACAAACAAAGAGCATTTTTATGCAACACAAAACATCTATGCTGTCACCTACAGGAATTTGAAAATCAAACCCTTTGAAGATAAGACTGTGTGTACGTATGTGAAGCCTTGGGCTGACTGCATCAAATACCCAGAAATATATATACGTTTGTTTTTTTTTTTTAACAAATGCTCAAGTCTGTTCTATTTTGCAAACAAAATTGCCTGGCACTGGCAGAAAGATCTGAGTGTTTAATCTAAGCATGTAAGAGATACTGCTGCTAGGAAGAGATTTCCTTCTTTTGGATTAACTCTCCAGGGTATCTTCAATTCAATGCAATGAATATTGATGGGGCAGCCTCAGGGCATCTGGTTTTGTTCAAAGCAGTAAGAGAAAGCTGCAGAGACAAGACATAGCACTCTTCTCCCAATGACCACTGGATCTGTCCCTTTTTCTCCCACCCCATCCCCCAAAACCCTAGCTTTATGCAGGAGGTGCTAGAATTTATCAGAGTTTAACAGAGGTTCCTATAGCTACCCTAATATATTCACGTTAACGCCTACCAACAAACAAAAAACACACAGTATTTTGGCAATTCGAGGCCTGCTGCCCTTCTGAAGCCTATATAAAAGCCTACATAGACTCAATTACACACATAGCTGATCTATTTGGTGGACTATCCGCTTCATATTTTAAATTCCAACTGGTTTTTCCCTTAACCACAAACATGCTGCTATGTCATCTATCCACTGCTCGGTGAGCTCAGCAAAGGCAAACCAATTTCAATTAAGGGTTTGAAGAGGGGTAGCCTGGGGGCAGGCTTGTGCATTTGTAGAATTTGTCTTCAATCTCCCTAAACTCCTCTTTCTGTGACCTCAACCTCCTAATTAGGTGCAGTGGATATAACACTGGGCAAGGAGTTAGGAAAACCTGAGTTCAAATCTAGTCTCAGACACTTACTAGCTGTGTGACCCTAGGCAAGTCACTTAACCTATGTCTGCCTCAGTTTCCTCAAGTGCATTGTTGTGTGACTTCAGTTGAGTCTGACTCTTTGTGACCCCATTTAGGGTTTTCTTGGCAAAGATACTGGAGTGGTTTGTCATTTCCTTTTCCAGGTCATTTTACAGATCAGGAAACTGAGGCAAACAAGGTTAAGTGACTTACCCTAATATGTGTCTTAGGCAGGATTTGAACTCATGAGGATGAGTCTTCCTGATTCCAAGCCCCGTGCTATACACTAGGCCACCTAGCTGCCTTTTCTCTAACTATAAAATGGGGATAATAACAGCACCTTCCTTCCCTGTTCTTGGGAGGATCAGATGAAATAATATTTGTAAAGTGCTTAACACAGTGTCTGGCACATAGTAAGCTCTTAATAAATGCTTGTTCCCTAACCCTATCCCATTCTCCCTGCATGTCTCATCTATAACTGGGGATACCAGTTCTCAGTAAAGGATTTGATATTATTCACTTGAATTTCAAAAAATTATATATTAATTGATTTAGATTTCTGTCCAAGGGTGTGCTGGTATTTACCATTACATCCCTCGCTACTAGGGAAAGGCCACAGTTAGTAGACTGCTTGAGCTACAGTAGGGTTAAAGTTAATATGGTATCTGCACCAAGCCAGGCAACCCCTCCACCCCAACTTCATTGGAAAAATAGAGTCAGGTAAAGCTTCTTTTTAATTTACAAAAATGTATTTTCTTTCCCTTTTACCTCTTGCCTCCAATATTGACAATTAAGAAAAAAAGAAAAACAAAATCTTCATAATAAAAATTTGTAGTTAAGTAAGAAAAAAGGGAAGTAGAATCAATGAGACCTGGCAACTTATTGGTATGGGGGGAGGGGAGTGAGGAAGAGGAGAGCATGAAAGATGACTTTGAAGATGGACTTCCAGTGAATGAGTTTAAGTAAATGGATTAAATGTCACGGATATTTGAATTTTAAGCCTTATGGGGTTAAAAAAAAAACAACCAACTTTGCTAAAGAAATTTCAAGCAGTAGCAAAGTTGAGGAGAGATATAGATCTGGGGCCCCCAAAGTCAACCCACATAGCAAGGTTAAAGGCAGGCTCTGAGTCTGACCAAACCTAATTAGGTACGGGATAGAGACCAAACCTGTGATTTCACTGAATGAGGAAATTCTTAGGAAAGTCTTACCCAGCATATTTGACACCTAGAGCAGATATTTTTTTGCCATCACTCCTCCTCTAGGCAAGAAAAGGATTTTCAATAGTTACGATGAAATAAAATGAATAATAATAATAATGGTCAGAAAAGAAATGCAGACAGTGAAGGTTTTCTTCTCTCGAAATTCACATATATAATTATGCCAGTTTAAAAACAAGATAATAAAATATTACAGTAAAAAAGGGGAAAAGTAATAGATTAATATTTTAATTACATTAAAATTTAAAAGGGAAAAGGGAAAATTATTGCTACATATTGATTTGTTACAGTAATGAATAATAACATTTCAGTGACTGTTTTAGAGCCTTAACTTCTGCAAACTTATCAATGACCATCAAAATTGATCTTCCCATATTTATGTTCAATACATGAAATAGCCAGATTTGCCAATCTCTTTGTTCACAGTTGACGGAAGAACATGTTTTATTCATTTTAATTTTCAAAAGTTTCTTTCGGGGGCAGCTAGGTGACGCAGTGGACAGAGCACTGGCCCTGAAGTCAGGGGGACCTGAGTTCAAATCCAGCCTCAGACCAAACACTTGACACTTACAAGCTGTGTGATCCTGGGCAAGTCACTTAACCCCAATTGTCTAAAAAAAAAAAATTTCTTTCACATAAAGTAACAAATATACAAATAGTTAAGGAAAGTCTCAAATATAAGGATAGGTTTGACAGAGATTTATTAAAAATGCCATTTTATAAGTGAATTTCAATAAAACCACAATGTCTGCAAAAGGTACAATTTAGGCAATTACTAAATCAGATCATTGATATGTTTCATTTTTCTTGATGCATTCTTTAGTTTCAAAACAATTAAAAGAGAACAAATGTTCATTTTTTAAAAAATTAACTTAATTTTAGTTTTCAACATTCACTTCCATAAGATTTTGAGTTCTAAATTTTCCCTCTTCTTCTCCTCCCTCCTCCCCAAGATGGCATACAATCTGATATAGGCTTTACATATATATTACATTAAACATATTTTCACATGTCATGTTGTAAAGAAAAATTAGAACCAATGGGAAGAACCACCAAATTTTCCATTTTAAAAAGATTATTCAAATTCAGAAAAATTTTCTTTATGAAAGAAAATTTGCCCTCATCAAACAACATTACACCTCTTGATTCTCACTTTTCCCCTGTTTTAAATTTTAAACACAAATAAAAACTTCAAGTGGTCACATAGAGTGACAGAGCTGAATTAACTTGAGCCCTGTTTATTTGTCTTTACAATCATTCTTTCACTATTAATTCATAAATACTATTCAAATAAATGACTGTGTAATAATACCACAGCGTTTGGGGACAAGTGAACTGAAGCAAGCTCTGAAGCAATTATTTAGAACTTAGACCAACAAAAGATGGTTTTGAAGGGAGGATTTTGTCACTGCCATTCTTTAAAATTGCCAGCACATAGTTATAATGGAAAGCAGATGGAATCTTGGATGGCTTTATTATTACTTTTAAGTTCTCTAGGGACAGTGTACCACATTTCTGTCTGTCCCAGGCACAGAAAGCTAAGGGTCATGGAGTTGGTACATCAGAGCTCTCAGGTAAGGAAACTTTTCTCCCAGTGCAGGTCAGCATCTTCTTTGCAACTCATAGTCTTAGAAAGTTGTCCCAGCAGTTCCGTACAGGTTATATATGTGTAGTGGTACAAAACATATTTCTATATTAGTCATGTTATGAAAGAAAACATAAGCAAAAAAAAACACGAAAAAGTGAAATCTGCATTCAGACTCCATCAGTTCTTTACCTGAAGATGGATAGCATTTTTCATCATAATCCTTCAGAATTGTCTTGGATTATTGCATGGCTGAGAATAGCTAAGTCATTCATAGTTGATTATTGTACAATACTGCTGTTACTGTGTACAATATGTTCTTGGTTCTGCTCACTTCACTTTGCATCAGTTCATATAAACTTTCCCAGGTTTTTCTGAAATCACCTTGCTCATCATTTCTTGTAGCGCAATAGTATTCCATCAACATCATATACCACAACTTGTTTAGCCATTTCCCAATTGATGAGAATCCTCTCAATTTTTAATTCTTTGACACCACAGAAAGAGCTGCTATAAATATTTTTGTACATGTGGGTCCTTTTTTACGATCTCTTTGGGATACAGACCTAGAAATGATATTGCTAGACCAAAGGGTATGCACAACTTTATAGTCCTTTGGGCATAGTTCCAAATTGTTCTCCTGAATGGCTGGATCAGTTCACAATTCCACCAACAATGCATTAGTGTTCCAATTTTTCCACATCTTCTCCAACATTTATCATTTTCCTGTTTTGATATGTTAGCCAATCTGATAGGTGTGATGTGGTACCTCAGTCATTTTGATTTGCATTTCTCTAATCAATAGTGATGTAGTGTATTTTTTTCACATGACTATAGATGGCTTTAATTTCTTCCTCTGAAAACTGCCTATTCATATCCTTTGACCATTTATTAATTAGAGAATGACTTGTATTCTTATAAATTTGACTCAGTTCTCTAAATATTTTAGAAATGAGGCCTTTATCAGAGACACTGAGAGTAAAAATTGTTTCCCTATTTTCTGCTTCCCTTCTAATCGTGGTTGCATTGGCATGCAAAAGCTTTTTAATTTAATGTAATCACAGTCATCCATTTTGCATTTCATCATGTTCTCTATCTCTTGCTTGATCATAAATTCTTCCCTTCTCCATAGATCTGACAGGTAAACTATTCCTTGCTCTCCTAGTTTGCTTATAGTATCAGTCTTCATATCTAAACCATGTACCCATTTTGACTTTATTTTGGTATAGGGTGTAAGGTGTTGGTCTCTGCCTAGTTTTTTGCCATACTGTTTTCCAGTTTTCCCAGCAGTTTTTGTTATATAATGAGTTCTTGTCCCAGAAGCTGGAGTCTTTGGATTTATCAGATAGTAGATTACTATAGTCATTGATTGTTGTGTCTTCGGGTGGCCCTTTGGGCATAATTCAAAGTTGTTCTCCAGGATGGTTGATCAATTCACAACTCGACCAACAATGCTTTAGTGTCCCAGTTTTTCCACAACCCTTTCAGCATTTGTCATTTTCCTTTTCTATCATGTTAGCCAATCTGATGGGTGTGAGGTGGTATCAATTGTTTTAATTTTTCAGTTCTCTAATTAGTAGAGTTGGGCTGCTAGGTGACATAGTAGACAAAGCACCAGACCGGGAGTCAGGAAGACCTGAGTTCAAATGTGGCCTCAGACACTTACTACCTATGTGACCCTGGGCAAGTCACTTAACCCTGTGTGCCTCAGTTTCTTCATCTGTAAAATGAGCTGGAGAAGGAAATGGGAAGCCACTCTAGTATCTTTGCCAAGAAAACCCCAAAATAGGGTCACAAAGAGTTAGATACAACTGAAACTAGTGAACAACAATCAATAGCGATTTAGAGCATTCTTTCATGTGACTATTGATAGCTTTGATTTCTTCTCCTGAAAACTGCCTGTTCATATCCTTTGACCATTTATCAACTGGGGAATGGCCCCATATTTTTTATAAATTTGACTCAGTTCCCTATATATTTGAGAAATGAGGCTTTTATCAGAGAACCTTGTTGCAAAATTTTCCCCCAGTTTCTTGTTTTCTTTTTAGTTTTGGCTATATTAGTTTGATTTGGGCAAAAGCTTTTTTAATTTTGTGTAATTAAAATTATCTATTTTACTTCCTGTAATCTCTACTATCTCTTCTTTGGTCATGAACTCTTCCCATATCCATAGATCTGACTGGTATATTTTCCTATGCTCACCCTAATTTACTTGTGACATCACCCTTTATGCCTACATCATTTATCCATTTTTGACCATATCTTGATATACAGTAGGAGATGTTGATCAATACCTAGTTTTCTCAAGGAGAGGTGAGGGAGAGAATTTGGAATTCAAATTTTTGAAAAATGATTGTTTAAGAAAAATTACATATAATTAGGAAATATTTAATGAAATAAATAAAAATTTTTCAAAGAAAGAAAGAAATTCACCCTCAGAGGTGTCAGCCTGGGGCCCAGGGGCTACCTGCAGGGCTAGTTAAACTCCCAAGTGAGTGAACCATCTTAAAACTAATTTGGAAATGTTTGACAAAATAAATAAAACCAAAATAAAACATAGATCATGTTAATTTGTGATTTTCTAAGTCACTGTGCGGCCCATTGAGATCTATCTTTTTTTAAATTAATTTATTAATTTTTAGTTTTCAAAATTCACTTCCATAAGCTTTTGACTTTTAAATTTTCTACCCCTCCTTTCTCCACTTCACTCCCCAAGATGGCATGCAATCTGATATAGGCTCTATATATACATTGCTATTAAACATATTTTCACATTAGTCATGTTGTAAAGAAGAATTAGAGACAACAGGAGGAACCACAAGAAAGAAGAAGGAAAACAAAACAGAAGAAAAAAGAAGAGCAAATAGTGTGCTTTGATCTGAGTTCAGACTCCATAGTTCTTTCTCTGGGTGTGGATGGCATTTTCCATCATGAGTCTTTAGGATTTGTCTTAGAGCCTTGCATTGCTAAAAAGAGGTAAGTCTATCAAAGTTAGTCATTGCACAACGTGACTGTTACTGTGTACAATGTTCTCCTGGTTCTGCTCATTTCACTCAGCATCAGTCCATACAAGTCTTTGCAGCTTTTTCTTAAGTCCACCTGCTCATCATTTCTTGTAGTACAATAGTATTCTTTTACGTTCATATACCACTACTTGTTCTGAGATCTATTTCTATTTGAGTTGACATCATTGGCTAAAATACTGAGAGCTTTGCCTAGAGTCACAGTCATTATGTGGCAAAGGCCCAACTTCAAACCAGGTCTTCCTAGTTAGGCCACGCTGTCTCTCTCCATATTATATTATCATATAATGTAGTCTAATGTTTGAAATAGCTTACTCTGAGGAAATACGCACCACTGCTTCTTTCCATTAATCATGAAATCCTGGAATAGGAAAGGTCCTTATCAGCCAAGGAAGCAAAGAAAAGCATTTATTGAATCACATATTTGTCGAGTCACCAGGAAGGAACATTTACCCATGGAAACAGATTTCTATTCACTTAGCCAGGAGCCGCTTTTGTGACAAAGCTGACTACTGACACAATCTTCTCTAGGAATCTGTGTCTTGTTCTTGGAAGAAATTGCTTGAAGAAATCATGAGAGCTCAGAGTATGCCAGCACCTTCCCTACCAATCAGAAGCAAAAGCATCAATTTCCAAAGTCCAACTAAATGGTGATTGTTACTAGTAATAATAAGAGCAAGTTTAGGGTTCCAGACCTCCTGTGAATATATCCTCGCCATGAGATCATGGAAAAGTCCCTTAAAATCTCAGTGCCCTGTGCAGTGCTCTGAGGCTAGAAATTACAGATGAATGTGTTGCTGATCTCTATCACTGAAGGGAGTTTCCAAAGCAAGAATTCCCTGTATTAATGAAGTCATAGCGCTACCTGTCCCCCTCCCCCAAATAAAAGATTAATGGTAACATTTCAGCAGTGATGTTAGTAGTAATAAAAACAATTACTTCATCAAATTAGAGGGTTGAGGATTAAGCTGGAATTTCCAAGATCTTTTAAAAGAAATTTCAATCAATAAAAATAACCTACCCCATACCAAAATATCTTCAAAAACCTGAGAATAGTTTTTAAGGGCTTCCCCCACATACTCCCTTGCCAGCTAAGAGCTCCAAAATGATTTAGTTTCTAAATTATCTTATGCACTTTTCATGAAATGGGCTTTTTCAACACAGCTTTTGTTGTTGCTCAGCTTTCTAGGAGCCTGTTCTAAACATAAAGATCTTGGGATGCCATAGTGTCAATCAATGGCCCTGCTGTCCCATCTCCCATTATCAGCTTATCTTCCACATGTGGTGCAGGATAGTTTAACAAGAGTCCAGGCAGTCAAGAAACAGCTTGGAAATCTCATGCTCCTCCCTATAGCTATCATTGGTGGAATAACATCCTGAAAATGCACAAGTGTTATAAAGTATCCCAGGTCCAGAGTAGCAGCTGTTCCCCTTCTAATTTTTAAATTTGAGGAGGTCCTTGGCTTAAGTTGGCTGAGTGTTTCTGAAAGAGGGATAGTCTTTGTTTCTTTCCTACTCTCTCTGAGTGTCCATTATCCCAACCCCATCTCCAGTACACATACACATGAACTCCCCTGGATATACTAGAAGATAAAGATGACAGTCTTCCAGTGCCAAATCTGCCTGTATGACATCTGTCATCTTCCAGGCAGCTATGTGGCACAGAGGATAGATAGAACACTGGACCTAGGGTCAGGAAGATCAGAGTTCAACTATGGCCCCAGACACTTACTAGCTGTGTGTCCCTGGGCAAGTAACTTAACCTTTGTTTGCCTCAGTTTCCTCATCTGTAAAATCTACCTCCCAGGGTTGTTGTGAGGATAAAATAATTTTTATGTAACACTTTGAAAACCTAAAAGTACAATATAAATGCTAGTTATTATGATGGTGATTATAATCTTTGACCTAAGTGTAATAGTAAGTCTGCATTCCCACTACAGTTTTTAGAGGTCTAAATCCATTATATATATATATATATATATATATATATATACACACACATACATATACACATGTGTGTGTGTGTTTGTATACATATACATATATATAATACATATATAATTTTATGTTTCATATTTTAATTCCTCACTGTCAGCAGTATTAATCTGGATTTTTCAGCCTGGAATTCAGGGTCCTTCATGACCTGGCTCCAGTCTAACTTTTCAATCTTATGTTCCACTCTTCCACTAAAGAAATTCTCCTCTTGATAGAGAGGTATAAGGGCTATGGGTACAGAATGTTGCATATGCTATCATATGCAATGAGTTTGTCAGCCATTGTTGCTTAACTGTTTTTCCTTATTATGAGGGAAGGTTGAATGTGGGGCAAAGGCAGGAAAGATGAGAGGTAGTGGGTGATTCTATATTGGGAAATGACTGGGACATAAAGAACACCTTTAGGTGCACCTAGCACCTAGGACACCCCCCTCATATATGGGATCCCCAAAAGTACTACCCCAAGTTAAAGGTACTCCATGGGTCTGCATATACTCAGAACCATGGGTCATAGTTTCCTTTTTCCTTCTAGTCAACCAGGGACCATCATCATCATCAAACAGCTATTAAGTGCCTACTGTGTGCCAAACACTCTGTTAAGTGCTAGGACCGAATTTGTTTGAAGCAAAGGCATAAGGAAGGAAAGAAAGGGTTCAAAGGGCAGCTAGGTGGCGCAGTGGAGAGAGCACCACTCCTCAAGTCAGGAGGACCTGAGTTCAAATGTGACCTCAGACACTTGACACTTACTAGCTATGTGACCCTGAGCAAGTCACAACCCTTATTGCCTAGCAAAAAAAAAAAAAGGAAAAGAAAAAGAAATGAGTGGATTGAAGTGCAACTACAAGTACATCTAGACTGAATTTGATACTTGCTGTTAATTAAAAATAAAAACCATCAAGGTTTATAAAGAAAGAAAGGAAGGGTTCATATTTATGAGATTGTCATACTAGAATTTTTTTTTCTTGTGGCAAAGAACTATAAATAAAATAAAACGAATGCCCAGCAATCGGAGAATAGCTGAACAAATTGTTGTAGATGAATATAGGAAATCGTGAATATGATAGAGTCTGAGAAACATGGGAAGACTTGCTGGAGTTTAAACATAGTGAAAGGAGCAGAATCAGGAGAATTATTTGTACAATGACCACAATAAAAAGTTTTGGGGGGAAAAAAAACCTACCACAAACTTGAAAGGACTTCACAAGCTGGAAAAGCTGTGACCAATTGTGACTTCAGAAGGCTAATGGCGAAGCATGCCTCCAGCCCCTTGGCAGAGATTATAGACCAGGGGTACAGAATAAGACATGAAATCTCACATACGACCAGTGTGTTGATTTGCTTTTTCCTTAAACGATAGTGAAACCATCCTTGAGACTTGATTGGCTGGAGGGATGAAGAGCTCAGGCTGTTGGCATCATTTCCCGGCTGCCTGAGCATCATGTACATTCTCATGCTACACTTGGCAAATAGTGATGAGTAACTTATGCAGAGGAGATTTACACAGCTGAATCAACTTGGGGGTCCTCAGTGCACATCCTTGTTTCTTTCCTACTATGGCTAAGTAAGTTGGGTTAATTTGAATGACTTAGGAATGTCTTATTCTGTGCTAATACTGAATATAAACTACCAGGAGACTAGCCTGAATCAGGCCCAGTCCAGAATCCCACTGTCTCCATAACACTTACATTACTTTGTAAACTATAAAGAGTCATCAAAATATAAACTTTTATAATCATATTAAATATATACAACATAGACCCCCAAAAATCATATGAATATATAAAAAAAGTACTCCTCCAAAAATTGGTCAAGTCACTATTTGCCAAAGACACTATATGCTTTCCCACATTTGTGCCTTCGCTCACACCATCACTCCTGTTTGAAATAACTTCTGCTTTGTCAGTTCTGTCTTTCCATCTTCCAAGGCCCACCTCAATGGTGGGCCTCCTCCTTCATGAAGTCCTCCCAGACCATGCCTGTCCACAGTGGTTTTTCCCTTCTCTGAACTCTAGTCTATAGCACCCATTTGGCAATTATTTACACACAAAATCAAGCAGAATAGGATGTTTTTCCCTATATGTACCTTTTAAACAAATGATAAATAATTTGGAGTTTATGATTTTATCCATTTTGCATCCGCACCTCTGCCTGGTATCAACTCCATGGAGCAAGATGAGCTCATCACTTCTAACCTTAGCACCATGCTGCTAACACAAGCCTCGGATGTCACCAACCTCAGGCCTCTGTCCCTTCTGATTCCAGGGCTGGAGTGTGGACTACTAAACTCCTCCCAAAGCCTTGCTTTACCGAGGGAAGAACTTGGACTTCTAACTCACTCCACTTTGCATCTATTGCCCTGCTTGGTTTCAGTTCCATGGAACAGCTCCCCCTCCCCACCCCAGCTACCTCCTGGTGTCTTCCCTTCCTCCTTTCCAGCTTCATTTTGTGTGCTGCCTTTTCCCCCATTAGATTGTAAGCTCCTTGAGGGCAAGGACTGTCTTTCTTTTTCTTGTTTGTATCCCCAGTACTTAGCACAATGCCTGGCACATAGTAGGCACTTAATAACTGTTTATGCAATTTGATTCAACGTAGGACAATTCTATTTTGTTCATTTCAATGTTTATTTTTGCTGATAGTTATTAAATTAAAACAAAAAATTAAAAACTAACATGCTACCTTGTGGCATCTATTGTATTGTTGTCTTGTGCTATTATTTAACCTCATCAAAAGTCCTCTATCGACTCTTCTGGCCTGGATGGGACCCTGGCTTCTCAGAGGCAATGCCAGTGAAGCTCAAAGTCTAGAAGGCCCTCTCAGGCTAGAAAGGTTTCCATTATAGGCTTGGCAATGGACTGCATATTTGGAGAGACGCTAATCATCAGAATTTGGTCACCACAAGATGGATTTTTCAGCTACAACTCATGAATACCTTCTATTAAGTTGCAGGAGGGTGTAGTTTGCTGAAGTATAATGTTAGATGATGAAAGGATCACG
The DNA here is from genome assembly GCF_003287225.1 of Phascolarctos cinereus. Lineage (NCBI taxonomy): Eukaryota > Metazoa > Chordata > Mammalia > Diprotodontia > Phascolarctidae > Phascolarctos > Phascolarctos cinereus. The sequence goes on from NW_027555736.1 coordinate 134,482,038, forward strand.
AATTTAGAACTGGAAGGAACCTCTCAGGCCATGTAGTCCAAGTCCCTCATTTTACTCATGAGGAGCCTAGGCCCGCAGAGGTTAAATGATTTGCCCAAGGTCACTTAGGTAATAAATGACAAAGGCAAGATTTGAACCCAGGTCCTATAACTCCAAATCCAGTCCTCTTTTCACTGTACCACTGTACTCTTCTGTACCTACACCAGTAAAATCACGGACACCTATAGCATTAAAGAAGTTTATTATTTCCCAATTATTGCATTTATTTCTTATGTTCCAAATTTAATGATATGCTCCTACAGGATATATTTCTGAAAGTACTTTCCATAGGGCCTGAAATGGTATAAAATCATAGAATGTTAGAGCTTAAAAGTAACTTAGAGAAAGTGATAAAAAAAAAAAGTTAATTGATTTTGCTTTCACAAATCCAATTTAAAAGTATTTCAAATTAATTCAAAAAGGAGGGATAGTAAACTAAATACATAAAATCATAGAAACTTAGAGATGGAAGGGGCTTTAGAGAATTTCTTAAAACACAACCCTAATCATATCACTTCCCTACACATAAAGCTCCAGGGGTTCACTATTGCTTCTAGGATATAATACAAATTCCTTTGTTTGGCATTTAAATCCTTTCATAACCTGGCCCCAGCCTACTTTTCCACCTTATCACACATTATTCCCCTTCGTGCATTATATGCATGTCAGCAAAAAAACCAAAACAAAACAAAACCATACATTAAAATTTTTAAAAAAACAACATACATTTCAGCCAAAATGGCATATTTGCTATTTCTTGTACAGGACATTCCTTATCCCTTCTCCATGATTTCACAAAGCCTATCCCCCATGCCTAGAATACATTACCTTCTCACTTCTGCCCCTTGCAATCCTCGGCTTTCTTCAAGACTCAGCTCAAGTACAATCTCCTATATGAAGTATTTCCTAATTCCTGGACCCTCAGTTGTTTGAGGTGCCTCAGATTATTTCCTATATATTTTGTGTTTACTTATATGTATACATGTTATTTCTCCCAGGAGAATGTAAGCTTCTAGAGGGCAGGATATCCTCAGTGCAGGGCACTATAAGGTGCTTAATAAAGTTTTGTTGAATGAATTAATCATTGATTCCAATCTTATCATTTTACAGAAGAGGAAAGTGAGGCCCAGAGAGGTTAAATGCTATGCCACTGCCAGAGATCACACAATCAGAGAGGGATGGTGCAGTGAAGATAGAGTGCTAGGCCTGGAGTCAGGAAGACTTACTAGTTGTGAGACCCTTGGCAAGTCACTTAACCCTGTTTGCCTCAGTTTCCTCATCTTTAAAATTAGTTGGAGAAGGAAATGGCAAACCACTCTAGTATCTTTGCCAAGAAAACCTCAGTTGGGGTCACCAAGAGTTGGCCACGACTGAAAAATGACTGATCAACAATAAAAAATGACGATGAAGTCCTTATTTTCTAATTAGAGGGAAGAGACCAACGTCCCTTCTGAATCTCACTGTCTGCAAGGTTCCCAAAGAGAATTAAGGAAAACAAACACATGATCTGGGTGTGATTTTCTTCTGTTTTGTTGGTTTTTAAAAAGGAAAGAAAAGGGAAGGAAAAAGGAATACACTAAGAAAAAAAATGACAAAAAAAGGGAAGAGTTTACTAAATCTTAAAATTGGGGTGAGTGAGAAAAAAACAAATATGGAACAATTGGAGTGGTGCAGGCATTACTTTTATTTGAACTGGGCAAAGGATAGTTGAACACACATAGAAATCCTTTGGCAAACAAATACATTAAATTCTACCAGGAAATAGGCAAGGACAGGAGAAAAGAGGTGAAGTTTAAAAGAGTATAGAGTTGAAAAAGGAAGTCCCAAGCAAAACAAACTTCAACTTTAGAAGATGGATCATAAAGCAGGGAATAAAATATTTTAAAAGCACAGGAACCATTAATTGGGGTCTGGGCCAGGTGAAGGAAGGGTAGAGGAGTGGTGGGAGGGTGGAGTCCACTTTAATTATATATTACTAGTGTAGGTCACATTCTTTTACTTTTTTATCTTTTTTTTTGTAAAGAGGGGGTGAGATTAAAGAGAAGAAAAATAATAAGAGGATATGATGGAGGAGAATACACAGTTAGTAATCATATGAATAGGATAAACTCATTCACAAAATGAAGCAGGGCAGTAGAACAGGTTAGATAAAAAAGTTTGACAGTAAGTTGTTTGCAAAACACAGAATCAAAATAAAAGGTTAGAGAAGTACTAATTATGTCTCAAATGAATTTTTTAAAAGCAGTGTGGACAATCATGATCTTGGATAAGACAATAACAATAGAAATGGTTAAAAGAGATAAGCAGGGAAACTATACTATGATTAAAAGAACCATAGATAATGAAATAATGCCAGTACTTAATATACATGCACATATATGGTATAGGATGGTGGTGGTTGTCCTTTGTTCTCAAAGAGGACCAAAATGACATCACTATGTTAGAGTCAAGTTACAGTGTGTTCAGCTGGCTGATCAGGCAAATACAAGCTCAGAGTGCTCTACTACAGGTCAGGCACAAATAGTCCATGTGAACATTTGGGGTGGATTCTCTAAATTTTTGCATCTTGCATTTCTTTTGAGATACTTCAATTCTGCTTTGCTTATAAAGCACAGCACCTTCTCTGATGAGGGCATGCCATACTGGGCATTCCTGTGCCAGTGTCTCCCAAGTCAGGCAATCAATTCCAAAGTTCTTCAGAAAGACCTTGAGAATGTTCTTGTATTGTTTCTTTTGACAACCATGTGAGTACTTGTCTTGTCTGAGTTCTCTATAAAATAGTCTTTTAGGTAAGTATAAGTTTGGCATTCAAACAACGTGCCTAGCCCATCATGCAACTCTATAGTAGAGTTTGAATGGTTGGCAGTTTAGTTCAAGAAAGAACCTTAGTGTCTGGTACCTTATCTTGCCAGGTGATCTTCAGAATCTTCCTAAGACACTTAAAATGGAAGCAGTTCAGTTTCTTGGCATGGAGCTGGTAGACTGTCCAGGTTTCACAGGCATACAACCAGTACAACAGCTCTGTAGACCTTCAGTTTGGTAGACAGTCTAATGCTTCTTCCCTCCTACACTTTCCTTTGGAGCCTCCCAAACACTGAGCTAGCTCTGGCAATGTGTGTGTCAACCTCATTATCAACGTGTTCATCCCTGGAAAGAATACTGCCAAGGTAAGTGAACTTATCCACAGCATTCAAAATTTCTCCATTTGCATTAATCAATGGTTCCACATATGGATGGTGTAGTGCTGGCTAGTGGTGCGCTTGAGTTTTCTTGGTATTAATTGTTAGGCCAAAATTAGCACAAGCAGCATAGAATCAATCCATACTTTGCTGCATCTCAGCTTCAGACGCTGTATTGAGTACAAAAACGTCTTTAAACAAAAAAATCACACACCAACACTTCCTCCACTTTAATCTTGGCTTGTAGCCTTTACAAGTTGAATAATCAGTGTGGTAGTTGACTTTGATGGCATGTTCATCCTTATTGAAGGCATTTGACAACATTGCTGAAACATCATGCTAAAAAGCATGGGAGCAAGCACACAGCCTTGTTTCACCCCATTGGTGACTGGGAAAGTGCAAGAGTGTCATCCATTATCCAGAACGTGGGCAAGCCTGCTGTCATGAAATTGACATATAATATTGATGAACTTCTTCAGGCAACCAAATTTTGACATAATTTTCCATAAGCCCTCAGAACTGACAGCATCAAAGGCTTTGGTCAGACTGACATGGCACATGATATAAGCACTTAAAAGGAAAAAAATTGAATTATAAGGAGAATTAGAAAAATAAAATAGTTGGGGACCTCAAAATAACCTTTTAGACTTAGACAAATCTAACAGAAAGATGAAAAAGAAAAAGGTTAGCAACCTGAACAGGACTTTAGAAAAGTGTGATACGGAGAATCAAAAGTAGTACATTCATAACACTTTTACAAAAATTGACAATGTGCTATGGTGCAAAAACCTCATAGATGAAGGAATGCAGAAATATTAAATGTATCCTAGCAATGCAATAAAATTATAATCAATAGATACATTTGAAAAAAGGATTCAAATTTAAATGGAGACTATATAATTTAATTCCAAAGAATATGTGGGTTAAAAAAAAGTTATAGAAATAATAGAAAATTTTCACAAAAAAAAATGAGACAACACACCAGAACATTTAAGATTCAGCCAAAGCAGTCCTTAGGGGAAAATATATATCTCTAAACACTGCCATCAACAATAGGAAAAAAGAACAGATCAACAAATTGCTCATGGTACTCAAAAAACTAGAAGAGCAATACATAAAAAATCCAAACTAAATACAAAAATAGAAATTCTGAAAACAAAAAATACTATCGAATTGATTGAAAAATAAGATTAGGAGCTGGTTAGGTAGAGAGAAGGGTGTGGAGAGAAAGTTAATGAATTCTATTTTAAATACATTGAACTTTTGATATCTCCAAGAAATGGATGAATATTTGCAAAAGTATAACATTTAGCTTAGTAGAACATTAAATAGAGAATTTAAACTCAGAAAAAGAAATTGAATAATCCACAAAGAAACTCCCAAAGGGGAAAAATGGCCCAGGACCAGATGGATTTATAAGTGAATCTATAAAAGAATAATTCAAATGTTAGATAAACTGTTTGCAAAAATAGGGAAATAAGGGATATTATTAAACTCCTCCTATTAGGCAAATATGTTCTTCTTACCTAAATCAGTGAGAGATAAAGCTGAGAAAGAAAATTATAGACCAAACTTTCTAATGAATACCACTAAAAGATATTGAATAAAATATTATTGGAATATACAGCAATATATTAAAAAGTTTATACACTATAACCAGGTTGGATTTATATCAGGAACATAGGGTTTGTTCAATATTAGCAGAATAAACCATGTTAATAACAAACAATAATTAAAATTACATAATTTATCAATAGATGCAGAAAAAAACTTTGAAAAATATAACTTCCATTTATGTTAGTATTAAAAAGGATGGAATAAATGAACTTTTTTCTTAATATGGTAAATAATATCTAACTAAAACCAAGAACTAGCATTATCTGTAATGAGGAAATGCTAAAGACTTTTCTGATAGAAATAAGGTTAAAGCAAGAATGTTCAATTAGACACAAAAAAGAAATCGAGGTACACAAAGAGGAAACAAAATTATCACTTCACAGATGTTTTATAGAGAGAACTCTAGACTCACTGGGAATGGGATGAAATTATCAATAACTTTAGTAAAATAGCAGTATATTAAGTAAAACTACAAAACCATCTATATTAAGTAAAACTACAAAACCACCAATCTTTCTGTATATTACCAATTAAATCTGCATCAAAGGATAACAAAGAAATTCCACTCAAAATACCTATGGAATGATTAAATATCTGGGAGACTACCTACCAAGACACAGGAATTACAAGAATACAATTACAAAACAATTTTTACAAAAATAAAAACTAATTGGGCAAAATATTAATTAGTTATAGTATCAATATAACAAAAATGGCAATACTACCTAAAATAATTTATAGATTCAATGTTATACCCATCAAATTACCAAAGGGGTGCTTATAGAACTAATCAAAATAATAACAAAATTCATCTGTAAGAATGAAAATTCAAGAATCTCAAGGGATATAATGAAAAAAATGGGAAGAAAGGGGGCCTAGCAATGTGAGTTCGCAAACTAAATTATACAGCATTGGTGATCAAAACTATTTGATATTAGCAAAAACTACAGAAAGTTAATCAGTGGAACCTATTAGGTTCACAAGATGGAGATGCAACTGAACACTGTAGCACATTATTCAATAAACTTAGAGACACAAACTACTAGGGAAAGGACCCAGTATTTGATTTTTTTTTTAATTGTTGGGAAAACTAGAAAGCAATCTGTCAGAAATTAGGTTCAGACTAACATCTTATTACCATATACCCCAGAAAACTCCAAATGAATACATGACCTAAATGTAGGTTATATCATAAATAAATTAGAAGAGAAGGTTGGTACTTTTCACAATGATTGATAGGGAGAGAGTGCTTGATGAAATAAAGGATTGAAAGGATCATAAAAGATGAATGGATGATTTTGATTATATAATATTGAAAAGTTCTTTTGCATAAACAAAAACAACGAAATAAGAATTTAGAAGCAAATCAGCAAACTGGAAAAAATTACAACACATTCCTTAGGCTGACATTCAAGATATATAGGGAATTGATATCAATATATTAGAACAAGAGCCATTCCCCAACAGGTAAATGAAGGAACCTAATATACCAATAATCATATAAAAATATGTCAAATTGCTAATCATAAAAAATGCAAATTAAAACAACTCTGAAACTCCACTTTATACACAACAAATTAACAAAGATGACAAAAAATAGAAAATGATAACTGTTAGAGGGCTGTGGGTGGACAGGGACATTAATACACTATTGATGAAGCTATGAATTAGCCCAGTAATTCTGGAAAGCAATTTGGAACTCTACCCCAGAAATCATTAAATTTAACCCAGAAATACCACCCAGACCTATACCCTAAAGAGATCAAAGAAAGAGGGAAACAACATATATGTACAAATATATTTATATTTTTGTATAATTCTTTTTGTTGTTGTAACAAAGAACTGGAAACAAAGTGAGTGTGCATCAATTGGAGAATTGCTGAACAAAGTCTGGTATATGAACATTATGGAATATTATTGTGCCATAAGAAATGAGATCGAAAGAATGGTAATAGAGATGCAGATAAAGAAGAAAAGAAAGAAAAGTACAACAGTCAAACATTTAAAATACACAGAAAAGGACAAAAGAAAGTTCAAAAAATGTAGGTACTACCATATTAAATTTAATATATGCTTTATAAAATCCAATCTATATGTAATATTTATAGTTTCATATAAAAACATGAAAATAACTGTAGTTTATTATTATTATTATTTATTATGACAGACAACATCTGTCACAGAGGATCAGGAAGTACAGAAATTCTGCAAAGAACTCAGTAAGCTCCTCCAATTCAAATCAATATACACTTTCATATGCTGTGACTTTAACGCAAGGGTTGAAATAAGAGACTATGCTGAGAAAATATGTTAAAAATATAGATCAGTAATTAGGAATAAGTGAAGACATGAAGACTACACAGAAATCTCATGCCTTTGTATTATAAATACATTCTTTGAGAAAAGAATCATCAGGAACTGGACATTAGCAAATAATAAATAAGATCTCTCTCTCTCTCTCTCTCTCTCTCTCTCTCTCTCTCTCTCTCTCTCTCTTTCTCACACACACACACACACACACACACAGATTCTACTTTTACATACAGGAAATAACTTTTCGCTGATGTAGGTGCCATTCCTGAATTCTCTGTGTATTGTCAGATCACTAACTTGTTAGAACAAAGATCAAAATAAGCATAAAATCAGAAGAAAGAAGGAAATTGAGAAAAAAAAGATATATTTAGCAATTAAAATAATTCCATTTTGCTCTCTCTCTCGCTCTCTCGCTCTCTCTCTCTCTCTCTCTATATATATATATATATATATGTGTGTGTGTGTGTGTGTGTGTGTGTGTATATGTTATTGATGATTAAAACTGGAGTATGGGCAGAAAAAAAGAACGTAGACACAGACTATAATATTTCATATAGATGTTTAACTGATATAAATTAATTACCATAAAAAGAGGCCCAAAAGAGCCCAGAAGAGACCTTTGACTCTAAATACTCAACATACTTGTCAGGCATAGAAATAATGGGAGACATGGGTAAGATCAGTTTAGAATATAAGCTCATGTGTAAAATCTTATGGAGAAGGATGATGGAAGATTATATATTGGATCACCTCATAAAAGAGAGAAGCCATGAAGGGTAAAATTGATTTAAAGAAAGCTTGTTGAAAGTCCCAGTTAAAAAGCCACCCCAAGTTAAAATGGATGAAGGACAATGAACAGAAGAAAAATGGAAAAGGTCTGCAAAGACTTTTTTAAAATAACAAATTGCTTTTACCATCAAGGACAGTGTAGCCGCCATACTTGGACTCTAAGGATTCTAAAATCTCACATCTTAGATGTGCTTATAAAATAGGTAGAAATGGCACTAATGAATACAAACTTGGGAGAAATAGCAGGATTTGACAAAAGATATGGACTGGATGTGATAACTTACGAGGCCAATGACAGATCAATTCATAAGGTACCAGAAGAAGGGGAAAATACCAAAGGTGTGGAAATCATCTGAGACCATATTAATATCAAAAAAAGCAACTGAGAGGACATTAACATGTACCAACTATATACCTATTTTTCCATCTCTATAAAATTCTTAAAGAAGTAGCACTATGTAGTAGATAGAAAGTAAACTTGAAGCCAGGAAGACCTGGATTCAAATCTTGCCTCTGACACTTAATGACTGTGTGACCCTCTACAAGTTATTCTCCATACTCCAGGAAGCTTTCTAAGATGCAGAAAAGATACTGCCTGCATGAATAGAGAGTTTCTTCACTTGGGAGTTCCTTATATTAATGAAATCATAGGTCCAGTCCCTAGTTCTATAAAATTCTTATGAGAGTAATCTACCTGTGCATTGAAGGCATTCTTGATAATGGTACTAGTAGAGAACAGGTAGGCTTTTTCCAATGGTATTTCATAATAGAATAAAACTGCAGGTTCCTTCCCCTCTGAGTTACCTTCCAACCACTTTATACATCTTGTATGCATTCAGTTATTTACATATTGCTCCCCCCATTAGAATAAGGGTTATTTTTGCCTTTCCTTGTATCTCTTGTCCTTAGCACAGTACTTGGCTACATAGCAGGTGTTTAATAAATGCTTGCTAATTGACTGACATATTTAACCTCACCAGACTAAATGAAAGTTATAAAGAATACAAGATCCCACTGTGTTTACCATTTGTTGATTTGATTTGGTACAACAAAACATTGCCATAAAGGCTATCTTTCAACATGGTGTCTCCCATCCATCCTTCACAATTACTCAACATTCTTCAGAAGATGTAAGAACTGAGATAGCCTTGTTCAATGACCATCTGAGCATTAATAGAAAGCAAAGCATAAAATAGGGAGACATATGGTTACTGAAAGTATTTATCATTGTCATGGAGAAAATATGTCATATTATAGAGTCCAAATCAAAGACAGAGACCCTACAAATGGTGAGGTCCTCTAAAAAAAGCAGAGAAAGAACTAACAAATAGAAGTATCGATAGAATAATTTTACATATATACATATATGTATATATATATATACATATTTGTGTCTAATTGTAGCCATGGTGGGGGGGATGAAAGAAAAAAAGGGAAAAGAAATGAAATTTACATGATGCTTTTATCATATATTTAAAAGGAATAACAAGTTGTAAATAACAGGTTTGCAGTTTCACGTGCAACAATCTTTTTTATTATGCTATATTATGGTAGTGCTTGTTTTATTCCATAAATTAAAAATTAAATAAATAAATTTAAACAAGCAAACAAAAAGATCCTCCTGTTTGCAAATGACATTGTCTTGTTGGCCTCAAGCTCCAGAATATTACAGTGCCTTCTGGAAGAGATAAAAAAAAAAACAGTCAAAAGAGTTTGGCCAAACAATCCACTTATGAATTACCAGATGGATGAATGTTTATTGTCCAAATTATGACATACAGGGAGATGGATAACCTACAGAGCTCATCCATCAGGATATCTATGTCTCTATCTATCTTATCTATCATTTATCTGTCCATCTCTCTATCTAATCTATCTAGCTGATGTACACAACAAATGCACAATAATTGGGCCCAGAACCAAACAGGAGCATCAGAATAGGCTGGAATGCCTTCAAGAAAATGCAAACCCCCAGAAACAAAGGACCTTTTCAGTTGTGTTGGTAAATATTTTTCTTCCCATTTTTCAGATGGGAAAACTACAACCTAGAGAGGTGCTTTGCCCAAGGCCACAAGGCTAGTTAGTGGCATATTTGGGGATTCCAACAGAGATGATTTCACTCCATTTCCAGGACTCTATCCTCTCCCTTGAGGTGCTATGTCTTCTCAAGATTCTCTTTAAAAATGAGATAGTAGAAACTGTTAGATTTCAAGGGATTACTACTAAACAATCTCCAGCCTTCCTATTGTACAGACTTTGGAGAAAAAGAGATTTCTCTGTGTTCTTTTAGTCACTATTCCAGAGAAAAGCAGTCCTCATGGGCTGGGAATTCTTGCATTCAGTGGGATTCTGTCTCACTTCCTTTGGAACCTACTTCATCTCAATCATGGTGACCACAAGACAGTATAAATAGTACAGTGAAAAGAATGATGGATTTAGGGTCAGAAGACCTGGGTATAACTCTTAGCTTTGCTTCTTAATAGTGACATAATCGTGGACTCAACTTCTCTGGCCCTTAGTTTCCTTATCTGTAAAGTGTGGAGGTTGTACTAGAAGGTCTTAGAGTCAGGAAGACCTGAGTTAGAATCTTACCTTAATCACTTACTAACTGTATGACCTCTCTTAGCTTCAGTTTCCTCATCTGCAAAATGAAGAAGATAATAATACCTCCCTCACAGGGTTTTTTTTTTTGAGGATCAAATGAAGTAATATAATAATAAAATTATAATAACAACAATAATAGATGATAGATGGATAGTGCTTTAAGGTTCGCAAAGCACTTTTTATATGTTATCTCATTTTTATCTTCACAACAACCTGTGAAAGTAGGTGTTATTATGAGCCCCATTTTACAATGAGAAAAGTTGAAGCTGATAGATGTTAAGTGATTTGCCCACAGTCACAAAATTATTATTAAGTGTCTGTATTTGAACTCAGGTCGTCCTGCCTCCAAGTCCAGCATACCAATCTATTATGCCACCTAGCTACAAGGAACTTGGCAAACCTTAAAGAACTATATAAATTTATCAGCAGCAGCAGCAGCATCATCATCAGCATCAGCATCACCTGAGTTCCCTACTAGTTTTAGAGCTATGCTTCCATGTGACCATTAAGATCAGGAAAAAAAAAGCAGCTTATTTCCAGGAAAGACTGCAAGGCAGGGTTTTTTACTTCATTCCTTTGTACAGTCATAAGGCAGTAGGGTTCTCTCTGAATGAGACTGTCCCCTAATCGCCTGGGCCCCTATCCGTCATGCTTAGCAAGCTGAGTAATCATAGCACTGCTTCAGTAATAATAAGCCAGAGAAGAAATTAATTAAACAAAACCCTATACATTTAGCCTCCAGGAAGGTCCCATGGTGCCAGGCCAACCACAGGAACAAGAGAAAAGGTTTCATTTAATAACCACACTCAACCCCTTCTCCTGAACGTGAAACGCCCTAGAAACCAAATGCCAATGTGTGTGTTAATGGTGTTTTAAGAAGATGATCAAGTGGTTGGGCAGAGCCAAAGACCTTTCATTCCTACCCACCGTCTGGCCTAGCCCCTGTTTTCTTTTATGGTCAAGTTGAAACTCCAGCAACCAATCAGGGATTATCAAATGGAGGGTTGAGAGCTGCTCATCATTAAGATAGGAGAGCACACCACCAGACACTGGTCAGCAGTTAGGAATGGCGGTGGGCTACGTGAATAGGCCGACTCTCTTGTTTCACTTCTGTGTTCTTTTTCCATTTTCTGGGCTTTTAAGAGGCATGATTGTTGAAACTACTTGGAATCATAAAATCATCTAATTTTAGAGCTAAAGATAATTTTGCAGATGAGGCCTAGATAGAGGAAATGACTTATCCAAAGCCACACAAATTCATTAATGGCAGGGGCAGAACTAGAATCCAGGCCTCCTGGCTCCCAGTCTAATGTTCTTCCTACTCCGTAGAAATGTCTATTATCAACATGAGTCATAGCAGGGAGGGAAGAGAAGTACCACAGTACTTTAGAGCATCACAAGATGAACATGTTTGGAAACTACTGAGGCAAAAGCATGGGCATTCCTCTGAAGGTAGTCCCCCCAGAGTAATAGGTAACTGAGTCTTCTTTAGACTTATCTTTAGGGCTCATCTATGATAGAACCAAAACTGATTTCTTGCAATGAACAGATAACTTGGAATTTTGGTACCCAGGCTAATTTAGTTGGGGGTTGGAACACACACAGAACAGACTTACCTGGTCAGGTGTAGTTATGCCAGCAAACCCTATGGAGGAGGCAGTGGGATGGCAGTTGGAACCTAGTGGTAGAAGGCAGGCTCTGGGTATAAGATATGACCCTAATGATACCATGTGGTAAGGAGAAAGTAGGCTAGAAGATCAGCTTAGAGAGGAAGTGTAATCCCCCTCAGAGGTTAGTATCTTGGGGCACCCTGCCCTAGTTGTGGCTCTGACCTAGAGGGTATGTGGTAAAGGTGCATGGGAACCAAAGAAGACTGGTAAGAAGAAGGCTATGGAAAGAGATCCTTCCGCAGGAAAAATCAAGAGAGGTGAATGGTGATCTTGAGTATACAGAAAGAAGCAGTAGGAAATACTTCTTCTAAACTTCTTGCCCATCAAGTAATCCATGAGTTGCGGTCTATACAATCCCATATAGAAATCATTCAAATTCTGACTTGATTTTGGTTCCTGCTTCTCCAGCTCCTTAGAGTGACCAGCAAAGAGCTACAACACTGAAGCCAAACCGCATTTAGAAAAACTTGTCCCTTGAAGACCAGCTTTAACTTAAATAGAGACTTCACCCCAGGCCACCACTTAGCTCAGAAATCTACTCTTTTAAATCAAAGGGTATTTACTGAATGCCGAGTAAACAATCTCCTCTCTGCTCTGGCTCCCAGGTCTCACACAGGTTCTCATTCCTGCTTTATAGAAGTGTAAGTTGAGGCCCAGAAAGGCTAATTGTGTTGCTTATAGTTGCACAGCATGAGGCATGCTGGCATGGGGATTCTCAAACGAGACTTCTTTTCACTAAGATCCTTCCTTTTATCCACTGGCTCACATTACCCCTCTCTCATACTGAAAAACCATTCAAATCAGGCCCTGCAAGCTCAAAAACCACACATTTTAGTGCTCCTGCCGAAAAACTGATGGGTACCATATTTCTCGTCTGACAGCCAACGGTTGTAAAATCGAGCCTCCTCCTTTTAATTGCTAATAATTTTCCTGTTAGAGGGAGCTAACTTTGAACTCTTGGGAAGACAAAGGCCCCTTTGTGACTTGGTATTGGGGGGCAAAAGGAGTGTAGGGGAGCATGCATAAATAATATGTGGAACAGCAACCCCAATTATGTTTTGCAACCTCTCTTGTGAATATAAAATAAAAACCACTTTATTTTGAAAACGTCTCCTGTGCCAAGTTCCTTAGGACTGTACAGAGAGAGCTCAGGCTTCAGTCCAGCTTTACCGCTGTAGTCACTGTGGTATCACAAGGGTGCCAGCACCAACTGTTAGTACATCAGTCTCCTAAATTCTGACTGTACCGAGACGGGTGGATAATAAAACATGACACGCATGTCTTTTTTTTTCTTTTTTCCATTTACAGGAAGTCAAACTCATGCATGAGGAACAAGTCATTTCTTTACCATCAAAAGCTGGAAAGAAAATGGTATATTCCTCATCCTCTCTCTCCCACACCCATTCACTTACATCATCCCAAGTTTCTCTAGGGCTGGGATTCTTAACCTTTTTTTGTAGCATGGACCCCTTTACAAGGTTGGTGAACCGTATCTCTTCTCAGAATGTTTCCAAATGCACAAAATAAAATCACAAAGGAACCCAAAAGTTAGTGAAAAAAAGGTGTACTTTTTCTCCCACCTAAGTTATGAACCCCTTGCAATCTCTCCATGGAACCCAAGTTAAACCTTCTACCATAAGGTCCTTTCCTTCAAGGACTCTGGATGGGGATAGGGGAATTAGAAGAAGTGACGACTCCAAGGGACCTATCAAAAAAAACACTGGTCTTCCTCAAGTAGGGTCACATTCTTTTTAGTCCTCAGTATTGCTCTTGGGCTCAGTAACATTGGAAATCAAAAACATCTCTGTCCTATTACGAGTCTTGTGGGGATAAAGGCCAGTAGAGAAGGCAAAGACCTATTCTTTTTCAGGGCAAAAAGGAGTGACAATCCGGAAAGGGACAGACCTGGAGGGAAGAATCTTGGTTGAGTATCCTCAGGACAAAAAAAATGGGTGTATATGTATATCTATCTATCTATACAATACATATGTATTATATATATATATAATATACATATATACATACACACATACATACATATTCTCTCATCTCTCACTGATCTGGGTATCGCATATACCCAAAGTATATACATACATGTATATGGGAATATGTATACATTGTACAAATATGCACACATGAACAACACATTGTGTACATGCACACACACTGGATGTGTGATACCCAGAGCAGTGAGAGAGCAAAAACAACAACTACAATAATAATAATAATAATACCATAATCATAGTACTTTAATTTTTCAAAGGTAACTTACAGCTATTATCTTAATTATTCCTCTTAAATTATGCTGTAAGTGAGGGTGGGCAGATTTCCCTCATTTAAAAGATGAATGAATGGAGGCACAGAAAAGTGAAGTGATTTTTCTCAGGTTAATGTCAGGGTAAGGACTAGGTGGGTAGCTATGTGGCACAGTGGGTAGAGCGCTGGGCCTGTAGTCAAAAAGACTCATCTTCCTGAGTTCACATTTGGACTCCGTGACCCTGGGTAAGTCACTTAATCCTGTTTGCCATAGTTTCTTCATCCGTAAAATGATTTGGAGAAGGAAATGGCAAACCACTCTAAGATCTTTGCCAAGAAAACCACAAATGGGGCCATGAAGAGTTGGACTCAACTGAAAATGACTGAACAACAAGAAGGACTAGAACTCAAATTGCCTAACCAAGAAAAGAATGTTGAAGGGGCAGCTAGGTGGCGCAGTGAATAGAGCTCTGGCCTCGGAGTCAGGAAGACCTGAGTTCAAATCTAGCCTCAGACACTTAACACTTACTAGCTGTGTGACCCTGGGCAAGTCACTTAACTCCATAGCCTCACCAAAAAAAAAGGAATGTTGAGTTTAGGAGCTGGAGGATCTGGGTTCAAGCTTTGACTCTGTCACTCACTTCTGTGTTACCTTTTAGGCAACTCATTTAACTTCTTGGCCTCAGTTTCCTCATCTGGAAAATGAGAGGATTGGATTAGATGACCTTCTGATGTCTCTTCTAGCTCTAAATCTATTAAACTATGACTTCCAAGCTCTTTTTTTCTTTTAAAAAAGTTTTATTGATGCTTTTTTTTACATTGCTGTTATCCCATGATCTTCCCATTGGACAGATATTCACTCCAGACCTTTTAAAAATCTTCCTTTACTTCTTTCTCAGAAAAGTCCTTTGAATAGCAAACAGAAATAAGTGAATTTGTTTTTGTAAGGACCACCTACATTGGTTCTCCCATACAACCAGTTTCAGTTTCAATCAGATCCTTCACTGTGCTTCCGAATTCACATTCATTTTCACTTGTCACTGCCTAAACATAGTCATGTTCTGTTGGTTTGATGGAAGATCTTGTATCTATACATCTGTCTGTTTTGACACACATATGTAAAAAAAAGAAAGAAAATCCCAAAAGCATTTTCAACCACCCTTCATTTCATAAGTTCAATTCCCATTTTTTTTCTCCCTTGATGTACATTTGGCCTTACCAACCAACTGTTGCTCCTAGCCCTAAACTAAATTAATTAATGTTATTTCACACACATAAAAGGAATAGCAGATAATGGGCAGATCCAAAGCCCTGCAGCCTGGCCCCCCAGGTTCTATTTTCTGACACCCTTGACCTAAAGGAGTCTCTGTTTAGTCAACCCTACAACCAATGGTGCTAAGGTCAGCTCTTGTGGCATCTTCTGAGATCCTTAACTGAGCCAAACGAAAGCAAGAACCCAATAATCATAAAGGATGATCTTACTTGAGGGAGGAATGGAAGCCAGCAGCTTATCTTGGGAGACAAAAGGCATTTCTTATATTAGTTTCCTTTACATTCTGAATAGCATCTGGTACGTTACCCATAAACAAAAGTATTTTAAAAGGAATTCCAAGAACACTAAATAATTTATTTTTTTTAATTTGAAGTGGTTTTTATTCTAACGGAAATGGGAGGGTCCATCAATTCCCTCACCCCCAGGATTCTGGCAGGCTGGAACTACTCTAGAGTACAAATGGTATTTGCCCAGTGAAGTGACTTGGTCTTTTTGAGATCAGCGAGGAGGATAAGCCTGTGGCCTCTGCTGCTCCTTGGCAATTTCATCTTGTGGCCTGATATTAAGGCTGGCTTGTATACCGAGAAGGCCCAGAAGGTATGTGAGTTGGCTACTGATTTGCACCTTCTCGCTCCTAAAAGGAATTGGGAAGAACTCTGAATAAGGCATTTTGTAACAAGATCAAGAAAAGAAAAACGTGAACCTAAACTTGTTCAGATATGTACCCCCCCCCCCTTACTAGATTTTAACCTCAAGGTCAAAACATACAATGCTCCCAGTGAAATGTACACCTTTTTTTTTTTTAATGAATATACATCTTTTACTAAAGTAATTAGGACCTATCAGACCCTGTGAACTGTATAAGACCTGGGTGCCTGGAGGGACATGAGGTCCCTAAAAAAGGTGTATGTGTGTGTTTGGGGTGGGAAGAGTTGATGAACAGAAAACAGAATCCAAACTCAATTTAATTTTGTCTAGGGGCCAGCACTACTCAGCAATATGGGAATTTGCCTAGTGTCCTTGAAGGAAATTGTCCAGCCTTAGCCTATACTGAACATCTTGGCAAAAAGTTCTTCCCATTCACCCCCTCCTTGCTCCCCTTCTGCTAGCAGGCTCCTTTTCCCACAATTGAGCTTCTCTGCCTCCTGACCCTCCACTGACTATTCATCTCCTACAGTATAAAACTAGCATCCCTGTGGGAGAATCAGGCTCACAGCTCTGACTACTGAATAAAGCTGGACAAACAGCAAATGTTGCCTGGCTCTCTCTCCATCTATTTACACACGTTCATGTATGACTTCACTTGTCAGTCTGATGTCATGTGAAGGCCCAGTGCTGCCTTGTTCTTCCAGTCAATAAACCACAGAAGATCCGTGGTCAAGAAAATTGGCTTTGGGAGCTCCCTCACTCCAAGGGATTTAGCTGAGATGCTGAGTTTTGTAGTCTTCCCAGAGAGAAGCCATCATCTTCCCTTCTGTTCACAGAGCCATGACAGGGCTTTGTTTACGGTGCTTTGTTTCTCCATCTGGTGTCAGAGTACAGCAGCCAGCAAACAGGAAAACTTTCATAATCACAACAAAACAAAGGTTTGAGGGGATGACCCACAGCTGCTGAAGGGATCCGTTGAATCTCCTCTTTGTTGTCAATGGCAAAATCACCCTTAGATCTGGTGGCAGGTAACCAGTGAGCTGCAGGGGGGGAATATCACCCCAGAATTATGCTTGCTCTCCAACCAAGAGACTTTTTTTTGCTCTGAAACACCTACCTTGAGAAGAGCTTTTCCCAGCAATGGCCATCCTTCTTCGGAACTATTAGTCAGTTAACAAGCATTTATGAAATGCTTACTATGTGTCAGGCTTTGTGTTAATCTCTGGGGATATAAAGGAAGGAAAAACATGCAGTATCTGATCTCAAGCAGCGTACATTGAATTTTTTAATTTTTTTTTAAATTGAAATTCTGCCTTCTCTTACAATTAGGATTGCCCACTCTCCACCCCTTGAGAAAGCAAGAAAAACAAAACCCCTGATACAAACATGTAAAATCAAACAAAATAAATTCTTGCATTGCTCAAAAAAAAAAACCCCAAACCCCAAACCAAAAACAAAACAGCTCAATCTGTTCTCTGTCAGGAAGTGGATGGTATGTTTCATCATGAGTTCTCTAGAATTATGGTTGGTCATCATGTTGATCAGAGTTTCTAAGTCTTTCAAAACTGTCTTTACAATACTGCTATTGTATAATTGTATGATATATTGTCTACTCATTCTACTTCACATCAGTCCATACAAGCGTTTACAGGTTTCTCTGAAACCATTCCCTTTATCGTTTCTCATAACACTCCACATTCCATCACATTCATATACCATAACTTGTTTGGCTATTCCCCAATTGATGTGCACCCCCTTGATTTCTTTTTCTTTTTTGCCATCAAAAAAAAAGGTGCTATAAATATTTTTTACCTGTGGATCTTTCTCTTCAATCTCTTTGGGGTATAGACCTAGTGGAGTACAGCTGGGTCAGTGGGTAGGACATGGAGGTCACTGGCAAGTTTGTATCCTTTTTCTTCTCTAGGTATGGCCACACCTTCAGCCCACAGTCTGGTGCTCTTACACTACTTCTAAACAGACACAATCCCCTACAATGAAGATCACTTATCCCTGCCCTCCTGAATAGCCTTAGACTATCTATTCCTACCGATTTCCTTCTTTTTGTCCCTCCTGTCCTACCTGATCTGTCCTAATTTCTCTGGGCTCTGCCAGGCAACTGAATAATCTAGGTGCTAACAAATGATGATGTTTCACTCTTTCCAGAGTATGTTAGCAGAGATTTCCTGTCCTGGAGAAACAATGCTTAACACTTGGCCCTCCACACGGTAGCTGCTTATTAAATATTTGTTGAATTGAAATAACTCAAAAGGAAGAGATCTACTGGGAAAGGAGCAGAAATTTGGGGATCTATAATGGGAACATAATGGAGATTTGGTCAAGGGCATTTTAAATAGCACCCCTCAAGCCAAAATACATACAAGGTTGATTGTTTGCAGTGGTGGGGGGAGGGTTCTAACAGTTGGGGAGAATCAGGAAAGGCCTCATGTGGAAGGTGGCTCCTCAGCAGGCTTCTGATGGAAACAAGGGACTCTAAGAGACAGATCAAAGTCTAAAATGATATATAGGAGGAATAATACGAATTAGGATACCTAGGATGAGGGGTTGCCTTTTGAAACTCAAGGAGGTTAAGTTGAAAACTTATAGAAGGAAGTGTTAATTCACAAAGTGGAAAATAAACGTACAGGATGCAATGACTCCCTAGCCTAGGCAATAATAATAAATTATAACAACTTGACTGGAAAATAAGGGAAAACTCTGAAGGTAGGGAAAGTGCTATTTTGAAGACAGAACTCTTCTCTCTAGAGTGTTGTCTCCAGCACTACACCCAACCTTTAACAAGAAAAACTCAGTCATTAATCAAAGCATCATTGGTTTGCCAGTTCTAGCTTGCTTCTTTCTGTCTTCATCAACCCCATTCACAGGGATCACAGGATTTAGACATGGAAGAGGCCTTGGAGACCATCTAGTCCAACCTCTCATTCAGAAGATAAGTGTAAAGGGAGAAGGGCAAACAGCAAGCTCCTGCTCTGCTTTGGCTAATGCTAGCGCTCACTCCATGGGGTACCGAGCCTGTAGCCTGGCTATTTCTGGGAAAACACGTAGTTCCATGCTAAAGGGTTCATTGCTTTGGGATAACATAGAAGAACCCCTCTGCAACAGCTGAAGTTGTGGCAGACTGTATTTGCCACTACACCAGAAGAGTGGCTTAGTCAGTGTACTTTAAAGGGAATGACTCTATCCTCTGACGTTCTCGTTCTCTCTCTCTCTCTCTCTCTCTCTCTCTCTCTCTCTCTCTCTCTCTCTCTCTCTCTCTCTCTCTCTGTCTCTCTCTGTCTCTCTCTCTGTCTCTCTCTTTATTTCTCTTTCTCCTTTCCTTTCTGCTCCTCCTTCTCTTCTTGCTCCTCCTCTTCCTCCTTCTTCTTTCTTTCCTGAGTAATCGGGAGACAGAACTTTCCAGTCCCGGAAGTAACTTGGTGAGTTTGTAATGTAGGAACTCCTGGGTCACTCAGTAAAAGCCAACTGGCAATAAGAGGCGTTTCCTCATTGGAGAGGACGGCCACCAAGAGGAGGATGGGCCTAACCCCTGGCCAACCTTGCCAGAAGACACGACTCTAAATGGCATTATTCAGATAGTGCAGAGGTGCAGATAAAATGCCAATTCAGTATTTCACATGCATGTGGGTCTGCCGTTGAAACCTTGCCACCGGGAACATCGGAGATGGAGAGAAGGATGCTGAGTGAGCACAGAATCAGTTCCTGGGTGTAAGGAGATTTCAAAAACCTTATTTTGGATTCTGGGTATCCTAGACTATGGAAAGAGATGAAGTTGCTTTATCTTTTATGTACAATTTCTGTTTTGGAGAGGTTTGAAAAGTCACAGAGATTAGAGAAAATGTCTAGTCTGTCATCTTGTTGCCCAGGTGACCTGGAGGATCTTGTCCTTTTTCTATTATACCTTGACCCATCCCCTTATTAGTGTTCTCTGCCTAAAGTGACAGAACCAAATGATAGGGAAACCATCTCCCCTACAAAACATAAAACACAATTGACTAATTTTCTAATCATTAATCATTTATTGTCTTTTGAGTAATAAAAATGATCATAATAACAATAGTTAGCATCCATATAGTGCACTTTACATTTAATGTCATGTGATCTTCACAACAACCTTGCTCTCAAGTTAGGTGTTATTGGCAGCCAGGTGGCACAGTGGATAGAGTGCTGGGCCTGGAGTCAGGAATACTTGAGTTCAAATAATGCCTCAGACACTTACTAGCTGTGTGAACATCGGCAAATCACTTAACCTCTGTTTGCCTCAGTTTCCTCATCTGTAAAGTGGGGATAATAACAGCACCTATTTCCTAGGCTTGTTGTGGGGATTCAATGAGACAGTGTTTGTAAAGTGCTTAGCACAGTGCCTGGCACATAGTAAGTATTATATAAATGTCAGGTATTATTGTTATATCCATTTTACAGACAAGGAAGAAGGCATAGTCTCTGCACTGGAGAAACTGAATGAAACTGTATGAGCCCCTTCCAATGAGCTGTAATCTGACCATGGGGAGAGAAGGCTGAGTTGTGAGTTTTGCACCTATCTTCTCTCCATCCTTGACTCAAGTTGCCATGTCTTAAATGCCCTTCATCATGACATATGTCCCAGGTACTCTGGTGACTCAATTGAGGTTGTAGGTTGAGAAGGAAACAATACCCTGAGTGGGATGTCACTCAAGCTTACGGTGCCTACAGTGAGTGAATCATCTGCTGCTGTTGGCACTTACTGATTTAAGGCAAAGATCTTATTTCTTCTTTTTTAGAGTTGCCCCCACTAAAACACAGGCTGAGATTTGACCAGGAATTACTAAAAATATATTTTTAAACACCACCATTGTGCTGCTGGACTAGCCAAAGCGGGGGCATCTGAATCATTCTGTCTCCTTCAACCCCCAGGGACAATAATAATTCTTGGCACCCAGCCTCCTCCACCCCTCACTCTAGAGGTTTGGAGTAGGGGTGGGCAGTGGAGGGAAGGAGAGAGGCTAGAACACTTGCTTCTCTGCTTTGAGAGATACCCTATCAGAGAAGATTCTGTTAATGAATATTTTTTTGAAAAATTAACTCATCAATCCCTATTTCCTGATATTCTGATAAAACATCACTTGTCAGAAAACAAGAGAATAAAAGGGGAAAAAAGTATCTTCCCAGAATGCTTTCTGGGAACCAATTAAGAATGCTTCAGTCTATCTTGTCAGGGTCATTGGTATGCTTCAGCCATCACAGGCTGCTAAGCAAACCTGGACCTACTAATGTTGTTAAAGGAACACAAACAAATTCAGAGTAAGAATCACAAGAAGAATGTGTCTGTTACTATATGGCATGTGACATATCTTAGTATAATGGAAAGAGGGCTGGCTTTAGATTAATTAATCAATAAGCATTTGTTACATACATTGGTATTATGTGTCAAGTACTGTGCTGGGCTCTAGAGATGCTAAGGCCAAAAAAAAAATTTTTTAATTCAACAGTCCCTACCCTCAAGGAACTTGGTTATATTTTGTGTGGAGAGAGCAAGCCCACATATAAGTAAATATAGAATATACAAGATAGTTAAATATAAGGTAGTTATGGAGGGAGGCCAATAGCAGTTGTGGATAGGGGGGATTAGGAAAGTCGTTATGCAGAAGGTGGGGTTTCGAAGGAAGTGAGTGAGGAACTCTGTGAGGCAGAGTTGAGGAGGGGGCGCACTCTAGTCACAGGGACTAGAGAGAAATGGGAAATGAAATATCAAGTGTGAGGAATATAAAGGAGGCCACGTTGGCTGGATTTCAAGAAGGGAAATAAAACGTCTAACAAGATAAGGCAGGGACAGATTGTTAAGGGCTTTACCCTTATTAGGGGTTTTACCCAATTAGGAGGGAGATCAATGAAATCATCTAGATGAGAGATCATAAGGGCCTGAACTAAAGTGGTGTCTGGGAGTACAGACCTGGGTTCAAATCCTGACTGTGTTAGTCACTTCTTGTATGACTGTCACAAAAATTCCTTGTGCCTCATTTCCCTATCTGTACAATGAGGAGTTGGACTAAATAACCTCTAAGATATTCTCTGACCTCCAAATCTATGATCTTATAAAGGAGCTAGAAGGGGATCTGGTTAAATAGATGTTTCCATTTTGGGGAATTTGTTTGGGATCTTCTTCTGTTTCCTTAGCTTAATCCATCTAAATGCAACCTTTATCCAATTTAGAAGGTTTTCAGAGGTTGATTGTTTTAAAAAGCATTTTCTTTATTACTTGAAACTTGAACAAAGCCCCTCTAGTTTTCAGAGGCCAGGTCGTTCACCATCTGGAGATTAGACCAGATACCTGTGAGTGTTCTAATTGATTCCCACCCCACCCCCCATCCCATTCGCAGGCATCTAGTCAATTCACTTGTCCATCTCTGCCCCCACTCCCACCTCCATCTCTCCACTTATATAGTCACCATTGTAGTTCAGGGTCCCATCTTCATTATTACTGTCATTATCTCCTAATTTGTTTCCCTGCTTCTAGGCCTTCTCTTCCCTGATCTATTTTTCACACAGCTGTCAAAATAATCTTCCAAAGGCACAGATCTGACCATGTCATCCCCTTCCTCAAAAACTTTCAGTTCCTCCCTATTGCCTCGGGTAGGATAAAATACAAACTTCTTGGTTGCAGGCTCCTCACCCCTGGGCCATTTCAAGCTCTTTCAAATAAGGCTCTAACCCTCCTTTCTAGAAAAGGAATAACTCTAAGGATACGGTAATTATTTCACATTGCTTTAGGTAATCTTGACTAGGAGCTGTCCATTATACTAAATATTTCATGTTTCACCTCAGTAAATTGACACAAGCCATCCTCCACCCTAGGAAGGTATTCCCTTCTTACGTCTTCCCTTTAGAATTCTTGTCTTTCTTTGAGCCCCACCAAAGCAAGGTACATTTCCTCTGGGATTCGGTTGGTCACTCATCTCAGTTATGTCCAACTCTTCATGACCACATTTAGAGTTTTCTTGGCAAAGAACTGGAATGGTTTGCCATTTCTTTTTCCAGCTCATTTTATAGATGAGGAGCTGAGACCAACAGGGTTAAGTGACTTGCTCAGGGTAACACAGCTAGTAAGTATCTGAGACCAGATTTGAATTTAGGAAGATGAGTCTTCCTGATTCCCAGCCCTCACTGTATCCACTCTACTACCCACCCGGCTGTCCTTTCTTCCCTTATTCCTGAGTCGTTTTCTTTGTACACATTATATTCCACCTACTCTCTCCAACTTGGGGGGTGGGGTTGGGGAACAGTAAAATGAAAGCTCTTTGAAGGCAGGCACAATTTCATTTTAGTGGGGTCTTTCTCTCCCTGGGACTTAGCCTCATGCTCTACCCATAGTAGGTCCTTAACGAATGTTTGTGGAATTGAATCCCCTCACTTGTTTCATTACCTTTAATGTTTCACTTCTCGAAGCTCCCCTCCCTCAGTTTCTCACCTAGGAAATGTCTGCTCTCATTGAGTTTATCCTCCATTAGGCGCTCTGACACATCTCCACACGGGGAGTCTCCCCATTACAATAAAGTCGAAGATAAACCCCGATCTAGCAATTTACCTTTGCCTGCTGACAGCTCAATCAGTGACTCATCTTTTCTGTCTCAATGCTATCCTGTGTGGGCTGAAGGCTCCAGGGTGGGGACTAAATAGGAATTGAACGTCACCTAGGGAACAGGAGGCAATGACATAGGCTAAGTCACAGGCACCAGCTAGCCCCTAAGCTGCCTCATCACAACCTTCTAGACCCATTCAAAGATTTAACAACCTTCTAGGTCCTCCCTGCATATTAAGGGTGCTTTTAAGGGAGTGTTGAAAGGTACGGTCCTTTGAAACAAGGGGCCCTGAGAACCGGAGGATTATTAAAAGGGTTGGCCTGATTTAAAGCGTATTAGGAAGGCTTCCCTAGTGAGGGAAAAATGTATCCTCTCTTTTCACAATTAAAAATGAAGATTAAAATGCAGATGCCCCTGGGAGAGGTAACACACCCACTGAAACTCAGTCCCCCCTGAGATGAAAATGACCAAAATCATATTCCGAGTAGAGAAAAATAGCAATTAAATCTAAGAAGCAGACAAATGAAAAAGTGGTTAGAAAGAGAAACAGAAGCAAATAAGTTGACATTGTATTTAAGTTTATATGCTGAAAATAGTTTAAGGGTTAAGGTTTTATGCACTGATTTCTTTCTTTCTTTCTTTTTTTGTGAGGCAATCGAGGTTAAGTGACTTTCCCAGGGTCACTCAACTAGTAAGTTTCAAGTTTCTGAGGCTGGATTTGAACTCAGGTACTCCTTACTCCAAGGCTGAAGCTCTATCTATTGTGCCACCTAGCTCCCACCTCCCACTGATTTATTTTTAAAAGTTGTTCTTTCTAATTTTTTTAATGTCTGCTTACTAGCCGTGTGACCCTGGGCAAGACGCTTAACCCTGTTTGCCTCTGTTTCCTCATCTGCCAAATGAGCTGGAGAAGGAAATGGCAAACCACTCCAGTATCTTTGCCAAGAAAAGCCCAAATAGGGGAAGAATTCGATATGACTAATCAACAAACAAAACTTCTGAAGTTTCTAAGACAAAAAAATTATTCTTTAAGAGATGCTAATGACTGAAATCAGATTCTCTGTAGAGAGCTGGGAGAGAGGGGAAGCCTATTGACCCTGAGGGTGAGTCAGCATGTAATAGGCTGTGATAGAGGAAAGGGTATGGGAACACAGACAACTTCACCCACTTCACAATTTTTCCTCCAAAGGACAGCCCTAATTATTAATCCAGCAGTATGGTATAGTGGAAAGACTCTGACCTGGGAGTCAGAAAACCTGGGTTCTAGCCCTGGCTCTGAGCCTCAGTTTCCTTAACTATAACATAAGGGAATTGGATTAGGTGACCTTTAAGACAGCTCTGTTGTTTTATGAGCCTATGAAATATAGAATGCTTCAACAGAGCTATAGGATTATGGCAGTGTGGAATAGTAGATATAACTGCAGGATTTAAAGTCAGAAAAGCCTGGGTTCAAATCCCTTCTGAAATTTTCCAGCTGAGTGACACTGGGTAAGTTCTTTAACCTCCCTGAAACTCAGTTGCTTCATCTGTAAAATGAGGATAGTTATGCCCGTAGTGATGGGGAAGCACCTCAAAAGAGTGAATTGTCAGTTTGGAATGAGGTATATATTTTCAGACATGTCAATTTGTATTACTCAAAGGTACCTATCTCCTATACGGCCAGGTTCTAATGTGAGGAGAATCTTTGGATAGTGACAATAATGTTTAAAAAGCACCAATAAAATATCTTTAAAAGAAAAAAAAATACCTTTAGCAACTTTATCACAGGTTTGTTATAAACCCCATCAAAAAGGTTGGAAAGTACCTCAGAAGCCATTAGTACAACTCTCTCCTTTGCTAGATGGGTAAACTGAAGCCCAGGGAGGCCAAATGACTTGCCCAAGGTTAGAAATCTCAGAGGCAGGATTTGAACCCAAGCCCTCTGACTCTTTCTACTGTGCCATCCTCAAATGAGATAACATAAAGCTCATGCAAACTTTTAAGTGCTACACAAATGTCAGTGACTTAACGTCATCATCCCTTCACAGAAAATAAATGCTGCTGCTACTCTTCTAACATTGTAGTTGGTAGTATCTTTCGGGATCCATCGGCTTACTGAACCCAAGCTTCCTAATGCCCAGTCGAGTTTGTCCTTTCCATGGAAGTAATATAATTTTGTTTACAAATTTAAGTATGACGGCCACTTCTAGCTAGAGATTGAGTGTGTTTTAGATTTGATGATAACACCTCTTGGAACAGACCTTCCTTGGAACAGTTCTACTTTCAAGAGTGCTGAATTAAAAGTCAGAGTACCTAGGTGGGAATACCAGCTCTACTACACATTATCTGTGTGACCACAGGTAAATTATTAAACTCTCTGGCCTTAGTTTCCTCCTTAGTCAAATAAATGATCTGGAGTAGATGGTTCCTGAAATCCTTTCCCACTCTAAATCTATGATTCTATAATGCTAAAAAAAGGAAAAAGTGGCTTTTTATGAGATATTGCAAAAGGAATATCCTTTGTCAGACCCTGTGTCCCAGTTTGGGGTTTGGAAAGTATGGTAACTGTAGTTAGTAACATTCTAGGATTTGCCTTCTCAGCATCTTCTCTCACACAAATACATGAGACACCATCCAAACCAGTAGATGGCTTCCTTTCAGCCACAATCTCTTTCCACTCCTAGAGGATGGGGGTTCAGGCTGGGCTTACCGAAGGACAAGCAGAGCATTACCTCCCCAGTGGAGGGCCATTGCTAAAAAAGAAGGGTTTTCAAAGTTTTCGTGAGGCATCAGTTGGCTGTTAAGTTTCAGGAAGCAGTGGTTTTGAGGCATTCCGGGAGGATGTTGCATCACAGAAGTCTGTCTATGTTTTGCACTGATAGTAAGAAAGGCCTTTTCAGCTTCTCTCTGCTATGCAGGGGATGAACAGAAACCTTGTTAAGCACTTGGAAATTATTTTTGGGGAGATCCAAGTTCAGTGATTGGAGAAGGCTTCCACTTGGGATCATGGAGTCATAGACATAGATTTAAAGCTGGAAGGGACCTTAGAAGTCTTTCAGATCAAACCCCTCATTTTTTAGGCTCAGCAAAGCCAACCCACGTGCCCGTGGTCAGACTCTACCCAGAGAGTATCTCAGTCTCTCCGAGAGTATCTTATTCTATAGGGAAGCCACACTTGGCTAGATGCCTAATAGATATTTGTCCAGTTGAACTCATTCACCTTCAGTCTGAGCCCCAAGAGGCAGAGGCAGTCTACTCTACCCTTGTGGAGATGCATAGGGTCAGAAGACATAGAAAATGCAATTGTTCATATTTATACAGTGCCTTAAGGCTTACCTAAGACCTTCCCCACAACCACCTTGATAGAAACTATAGGTTCTCTGAGTGGTGTATGGAACTTGCAAGGCCCAAGGTTCTCTTTGGCATTAGCTTAAGAAAGAGGGTTAGAGTCTTCATTCAGAAAAGAAGGGCCAGATGCTTCTGAATTATAAAAAGTTAGCTCTTTATAGCCCAAAAGAGCTCCCCAAAGGACAAATACATTCTCTCAGCAGTCTGATGGAATCTGCAGACTGGAGCTGAGAACACACTATGAAGCTGTCTGCCACTGAAATGGCCCATGTTTTACGGCAATGATTACTCTAAGAAAATGCTGGAATGCTGTAGTTTATTCTAAAGGCAATAGGAAAACTCCTGAGTCTTGTTTTGGGGCCCTCCACAGTCTGGCTCAGACCTATCTTCCCAGCCTGATTTCACATTATTCCCCCAGACAGTCCACTTTCCAGCCAAACTGGCCTGTTAGCTAATCCCAAACTCTGCAGGCCATTCATTTATTCACTCATTCCCATGCCTGGGACATTCCCTCTTCTCATCTGTCCCTTTAAGAATGCTGATCTTCCTTCAGGGCTCAGTTGAGGAGTCACCAGCTCCTCAAAGGCTCCCCTGATTCTTTTCGCTGAAAGGGTTCTATATCCTTCCTCAAATTTTCCAAGCACTAAGCGTTATGTCTGGCTTTCTCTTCTGTTGCCGTTGCTCACTCTCTACCTTGTATTATACATATGTATGTATCATAATCCTTTCTCAATGTCACTCCTCCCCATCCCCATCCCCATCTTCCAGCATAATAGAAGATTCTTGACCTTTAAAATGACCTTTTATCTTTATGTACCCAGTGCCTGGCATATATCAAGCACTTAATGGACAAATGTTGAATTGTAGCCACCATATGTCCACTGCGAAGGGGAATCTGTAGACTCATATAGATGGAAGGGGCAGCATGTCATGATGGATGAAGTCAGGAAGACCCAGGTTCAAGATAAATCTCAAACATATAGTAGCTATGGGACTCTAGGTAAGCCTCAGATTTCTCATCTGTGCTGGACTTGGAGTAAGGAAAACTTATATTCAAATCCTACCAACACTGACTAGTTATGTGAATCTGGGCAATCACGCAGTCTCTCTGAGCCTTAGTGTTTTTTTTAATCTGGAAAATGGGAATAACACATGGGAATAATAATGGAAAATGGGTATAATAATGGCACCTACTGGAGTTGTTGTGAAGATCAAATGGGGATGCTATATGTAAAGTCCTTCACAAGCCTTAAAATGATAAATAATTGTTAAATATTACTATTTGGCCCAGCACTTTCATTTTGTACATCAGGTAACTGAGACCCAGAGGGATTAAGTGAAAATGAATGAATGAATGAATGAATGAGTGAATGAAGAAAGCATTTGTTAAATGCTTACTGCATGCTAAGTGCAGAGGATACAAATACAAAAGCCAAGACAATCCCTGCCTCCAAGAAGTTTACAATCTAATAGGGGAGTGGTAGTCAGGGGGGAATATTTTGGTCTGGAAAGTTTTAGGAAATGGTGAGTGAAGTGATAGGGGAATAGAGTGACATATTCTTTCTAGAAGCAATGATAGAGTTGATTTTATTATGCCCTGCCCTGTCACATAACCAGGTAATTACAAGCCTGGTGCCCTTGAACCCAGGTCTCCAGGATTCCTTTCAATTATATCTCTTTGCCTCTTAATGAGAAGCCTATTCCTTCACTGGGATTAATATTGGAATATGTTATCTTCCAACTATAAGGATGACACTGGTAACCTAGCATCAGAAAAGAACACAGCCTGAATAACTCTCCAAATAGTAGAGACAGAATAATGTTAAGCCACCCACACCCTCTTGCCCAATCCCCAGTTGTAATCAGCGGAAAGTATCTTTGAGGTGATTCCTCAGAGCTAAGGGTTGAGTTCACCTTCTGAGTCATTGTGTTTTAGTGTACATTTACAGCAGGAAGAGCAACTTGGTGCATTGACTGTGCTGTTTGTCATTCGATTATTACAATTTCATTTCTTAGATTCTTGAGTATGAGATGCCAGGAGCAGAAAATGAACCACTGAAATAGGAGGTAGTAAGGACTTGAAAGACATTTAGCCCATAGTGGATAATAGCTACAGTACTTACCTTCCAGTTCAAATGAGATAAGGTTTTTAAAGGACCTACCTCTAACTTTAAAGCATTGTGTAAATATCAGTGATTATTATACTTTCACCATTTTGCCTAGAGCTGGCCCTCAGAAGAGGCATAGCTTTTGGTCACAGAAGAGAGAAAATCTCCCCAGTCCACAAAGGACTGAACCCATAACCTTGACCTCATTAACATTATGCTCAGGTGGGACCACTAAGCAGCTAAGTTTGACAGGGCTCCTTTTCAGGATCCAGTAAAATAAAGACTACCTGGAAAACCACATAGATTCTTCCAGCACTCAGCCCACAGATGTAGTTCTCACAGGCCCCAGGGTTTCACAGGTTTTCCACCCAAATCAGGCCTCACTCCATGTTGCCATTAAAAGCTTTGGAAAGTAAACAAGCACAGGATAGATGGGAACTTACAAAAAGCCCAGCCGGGAACCATTAAACTGATTGTTTCATACTAACCCCAGAGGTGACAGAGCCTGGGAGCTGAGAATTAAACCATATGTCTTAAAGAAAAGAAATGCATGGAGTCATGTGTGTCAATTACTCCATCACCAGCAACTATTTATGCCCAAGGTTTGAAGGGCAGGGATGATGGTGGAGGTTCCACCAATGCCAACTGGCGTAGCAGGAAAGGAACCAGACCAAGATTAAGAACACCCATGTTTTATTTCTATTAGCTATTAACTTGCTATATGAATTTGGGAATCATTTAACTTCTTCGTTGCTTCAGTTTGCTCACCTGTAGGGGTCTAGCCTAACCTCCCAGGGTTCTCAGGAGGTTAAGACAAGATAGGATGGGAAGATAAATATGAGGTATTATGCTAAACCTCTCATTTCCCATCTCAAAGATAGGGTCATTTCTTTTTGGAGAACTTTCTGAGTCATCTGTTGCACCATCTACCAAGAAACAAAGCCACAGAGTTGAGGGCCAAGGCAGTCTGCCTCCTGGGATTTAACCCCAAGAAATTCTGCAGGGACCATCAAAGAGTCTACCAGGATTACCAGACCATGGTTGAACAGATGTTAGGTCAGCAATGGCATTTCCCTCTTTTTATTAAAAAAAAAATCCATTTTTTGGCAGTTGCATTTTACTATCAAACTGACAAATGACATTTTAAAATAAGGCTTTAAAGGAAATTGGAAATAGCTGAAGGTCAGAAAATTCAGGGTTAAGGCTGCCAGCCCAGCATCTGGTTCTCCCTGTCTGGGTCAATGCCATATTAAAAGCCTTTAGTTCATGCCATCTCAGGATTAGCTAAAGGAACTAAGGCCTAGAAAAATTAAGACTTAGGGATGAAATGATAGCTGCCTTCAAGTATAGGGAGTTTACCTGCTAGAGGGATTCAACTTGTTTTGCTTGGTCCCAAGATAGCAGAACTCAGACCAGTGGGTAGAAATTGCGAAGAGGCAAGTATAGCCTTGATTTAATGAAAACATTCCTAATAAGTAGAGCTACTCCAAAGTGGGGCTGGGGTAATGTGCCCCCCCCCCGAGGTCTTCCAGCAAAGCATGGACTGGGTACATTTTTCAGCTACACTGCAGGAAGGACTCTTGTGGACATAGGATCACACTGGAGGGCCTCTAAAATCCATTCTAAGGGAAGGCCTGAAATGCTTCCATTCTTTGATTTAACATTACTTACCCATAAATAATAGGAGATCTGGAAGCCTTAGGACTCCTGGAACATTGCATTGGTCTGAAAACTCTCCACTTCTTCTTAGACTCAGAAATCTTTAGGAGAGGTCTCACCTCATCTATATGTCAGCTGTTGTATGTGTGCCATGGGTGGGTGCTTATTTGGCAAAGTGAACAGTCAGCTCTAGGTAAGAATGTGAAGAACATAAAATCTGTTTTCAGGGCCCTCCTGCCCATAATCACCCTGTGCTTTCATTCTTACAGGACTTCCTATTCACTGTGTTGTCCCCTTCATCTAGGCTGGTCTCTCCTACCACTGTCAAAACTCATCTTTTGTTCTTTTTCTTTACTTTTCTTATTGAAACTTTACCCAGAGATACTAACACATTGTTGGTGGAGTTATGAACTGATCCAACCATTCTGGAGAGCAATTTGGAACTATGCCTAAAGGAATATAAAACTGTGCATACCCTTTGATCCAGCAATACCACTGCTAGGTCTGTATCCCAAAGAGATAAAAAGGCAGGAGAGAAGGACCTATGTGCGCAAAAAAAAAAAAAAAATTTATAGCAGCCCTTTCTGTAGTGGCAAAGAATTAGAAATTGGGGGGATGCCCATCACTTGGGACGGCCAAATAAGTTGTAGCATATGATTGTGATGGAAATGATTGTGCTGTAAGAAATGATAAGTAGAATGATTTCAGAAAAACCTGGACTTAAATGAACTCATGCAAAGAGAAGTGAGCACAACCAGGAGCACATTGTACACAGTAACAGCAATACTGTACAATGATCAATTGTAAATGACTTAGCTATTCTCAGCAATACAATGACCCAACACAATTCCAAAGGATTCACGGTGAAAAATGCTATTCACCTCCAGAGACAGAACTGATGCAGTCTGAATGAAGATCTAAGCGTGCTATTTTTCACTTTTTTTCTTTTCTTTTCTTCTTTCTTTCTTTCTCTTGGTCTGTGCTTTCTTTTACAACATGACTAATATGGAAATATGTGTTGCCTGATTGCACATGTATAATCTGTATCAAATTACTCACAGTATCAGGGAGGGTGTAAGGAAAGGAAGGAGGGAAAGAATTTAGAACTTAAAACTTTAAAAAAGTGAATGTTAAAAATTGTTTTTACATGTACTTGCAGGAAAATATAAAATATTATTTTAAAAATACTTTACCCAGAGAGTATTTCAGTCTCTCAGAGAGTATCTCATTCTATAGGGAAATTACACTTAGCTAGATGTCCAATAAATATTTGTCCAGTTGAATTCAAATAACTTATGTTAATAGCTGACAAAGTTTATACATTCCCTGGTAGAAAGGGTACTAGGTCTGGAGTCAGAGGACCTGAGTTCAAATCCTACCTCTGATCATTATTATTATTATTAACTGCAGGATGCTAGGCAAGTCACTCAATCGTTTAGATCTTAGTATCATCATCTGTAAAATGAAGGGCTAGACTAGAAGGCCTCTAGGGTCGATATATCTAATGCAACTAGTACAATGGAAGGAGTGCTATATTTCGAGTTTCCTCATCTTTAAAATGAAGAGACTGGATGACCTTCAAAGTCTCTTCTAGTTCCAAATCTATGGAACTTCTTATAAAATCCTACAGTTTGGTCTTCTTTTTTTTTTTAATTTGACTGCAGCTTAATTTCCATTTAAGAGTAGATTTGCCAAATTGACCATCATAATTTATCCCATCATCTTCCACCTAGAGCATCATGTAAGAGTCAAAGGATTTAGAACTGAAGAAATCTTAGAGGTCATTTAGTTCTAACCCCTTCATTTTATAGATGAGGAAACTGAGGCAGCACAGAGAGGTTAAGTCACTTGCTCAAGATCAGATAGATAGTCCAAGCCATTAATATCTGCCTGCTCAAAGATGAGGACTGTATTTATGCAATTGGCACATTTTAAATGTTGCAAAAATAATATACCATCCATTAGAGTCTAGTGCTCAGCACAAGAAAGACACTTGGGACTTGATTTTACATGTCAGGAGGCCTTCACAATTTCTTTAGTCCTCAGTTTCCTCACCTATAAGATGAGGAAGTTGGACAAAATGATCTCAAAGGTACTTTCCAGTTCTACCAGTTCACCTGTATGTAATGCCATGTATCACATTTTTATCTCTTGGAATCAACACATAGGTGTTTATCAGCATTCCTAATCCCTTCTAGCCGAACAATACTTGCTCAATATGACAAAAGTCATAGTAGTCAGCACTGAAGGGGCTGCCTGTGGGAACACAAGCATACCAAACCACCCTCGGCAAAGTTGTGCACTAGTTTAACAGTTCCGAAAAAATCATTGGAAATTATGCAAGGAAGCGATTAAACTGCTTATAACCTTTGAACCAGTGTCATATCTCTTAGGGAGCTTAAAGAGAGAAAGAAAAACTCCTTATTTACCAAAATATTCAGTGACATATTTTGTAGGGGCAAAAAAACAGAAACAAAGTATAAATTCATTCATCATCAGATGGCTGAGCAGAATTTGGTATATGAAGGTAATGGAACATTACTGTGACATAAGAAATGTGAAATTCTGAGAAACCTGAAAAAGCTTATATTAAATAAAACACAGCGAAGAGGGCAATACACACAAAGACCAAATAATATCTGCCCAATAACCCATGCAGAACAGCATAGCAAGTGAAGACTATGGAATGGCTCAGGCCAACAGCTTCCAAAGGTTGGAATCCATGCCACCATTTGTAGGAAGTCTATGCTGCTGAAGAGCACATCTCCCTGGAGCCCGTGGGATACAGCTCCGCAATGGAGCCACACCTAGAATCCTGAGGTAGGGAATGTGACCAGCTGTATTGGGTTAGGAGAATAAATCCAGAATCTTGCTACATAAACACTGAGCTGAGCACTGGGGACACAAACACAAGCAAGCACGATAGTCTCTGTCCTCAGGGAGCTGACAGTCTAATAGAAGAATACAACACAAATAAGAGGAGTAGAGGGAATGGAGGAGTATTTTGGACAGGGTGGGGAGTCACAAGGGTAGTCACTGGAGTCACAGGAAAATTGATTGACATGCCCTTTTTCATGAATGGTAGTATTGATCTGATTACTGCTCTCAGAGTTAAAGTTAGAGGGGAAAGGGAACAAGCATTTATATAGCACCTATCAAGTGCCAGGCACTGTGTTGAGCGATTTACAAATATTACCTCATTTTGTCCTTCTGCAAGGTGGATGTTCTTATTATCCCCATCTTACAGTTGGGGAAACTGAGGCAAACAGGGGTTAAATGAGTTACCCCGGCTGACACAGCTAGTCAGTGTCTGAGGAGGGATTTGAATTCAGGTCTTCTTGACTCCAGGTCTTGCACGCCATCCTAGCTGCCTTGGAGGGAAGAGTTCTAGCTCTGCATAAAGATGGCCAGGAAGTATCGTCAGAGTCTGGGTCCGGTCTAGTTATGGTGAATGCTTGAATTTTGAGTAGGAGGTAGAGGCTAGCGCACCAAAGTATGGCGCTTGAAGATGGCTGGGAGGTGAGTGGTGGATCTGGGTTCAGGCTAGATACATGGCGAAATCTAACCAAGCAGAAGCCTGGGGTGCAAGGAAGAGAACTTGAGTTCGCGATCAGAGGTAGAAGCAGGAGCGATGACTTTGGAGTCAGGAAGATGTGGGGTCCTTTGTAAATGCAGCTCTTCCCACAAGCTTCTAGATGAATGCCTTGGTTGCCTTTCTGGTTCTAATGAACCCTCCATTGTTGTGGGAACTTTGGGGCTGGTACAGGGAATTTCCTCACTGGGAATTCTTTGTGACAATGAAATCACAGGTCTCAGTTTTAAAAAAATGAAAAGGAGCACATCAAGAATCGGTCAGCACCAGAAGGTTTCCTTTTGATTTAATTTGAAGACGCACCCTCAGCTGGGCTCCTTCTAGTCTTGCTGTGGTTTTTTGTCATTTAGGAGGGATGACAGCCCTCTCTGGGGCTGCCTTGTTTCTCCTCTCCCTCACTATCAAAGCCTCCAGTGCCTGGGGACTCACAAGGCAGGTTTCTCCTGCAGAGTCTCATTCCTATTCACTCTCTAGCTTTCCCTTCCCCCACAAGACCGTTTTTGTGAAAGTCATTCCAACACCCCCACAGGGCCTCCTTCTTCCCACTTCTTGGCTGCCAGAGAAGGTAAGAGAAAGATTGTCAGAAAAATCAGCTTTCTTCTTTTTGACCTCAAAGAAGAGTACCTCTTCTCTTCCTTTATGGAAGTTGAGGTGCCAGGGACATAAGAGAGGAAACTGAGGTTTGTGACTTCTCTAACAAATCAGAGTCTCCCTTTGACTCATACGGTTTTCTGCTTGTGCCCCAAGCTGCTGAACCGTGTCCGTACCACCCCTGTAACTGCTGCTGGACTCAGTTTTGCAAGGGGGAAGAGGTATCACTCTAGGCTGAGGTTACCAAAAATTAAAACTAAAATAAAACAAAACAAACAAACAAAACCCCAACAGGTCAGAAGTCAATGTGTTGGCAAGAAGTGAATGGCTTCTGTGGTAACATATAGCTCACCAAGTCAACTTATACTAACCCTCTGATGCTTCCTTTGCTTCTTTGGGGCCCACTTCCCCCTTCAGAGCTGCCCTTGATGCTCATTTTAAGTGGAAGTCACCTATAGGACAATAGGAGTGACGGGCACATAGCTCCCCATTATTCCATGGCTGTGGTACATCAACCCTCCCATTCCCCACCAATCTAGCAAATGGCCTGGGTGACTGAATAGCAGCCCAGCAGTCCCTCACTTAAATCCAATTCATTTGCGAGTCATGGCATCACCTTCCTGATGTCACCATCCTCTCGGAGAACAAGGACAAACAAGAACGCGTCCCTGAAGAAATACCAGGGAGAGAGGCTTCCTGGAAGGTAGTGACTGATTACATTGTGGATCACCCTGCCCTTCATTTGGCTGTCATTCACAGACTTTTACCAAACCTCCTCCACCACCTCCTCCCATCCCAGCTGAGATTCCTCCGGTTCTGGAGAGAACCCGGAGACATTTAGGAGCTGACGAAAATCTCTGCCTCCCTCCCCCTTCCTCCCCAGTGCTTTGGGTTTGGCGCAGCCCACAGCAGCTGAACTGAAGGCTTTCTCTCCTTAATTTCTGACCCCATCTGCATTTGTAAGGAACACTATTCCCCATATGTTTCTAATTCTTTACACTCAACTCATCAAAATGCTGCTGGGTAAAGAGAAAGAACTGCCCAAGGGCCTGAGACATTTGCTCAAGCCTTCTAATTTAGACCCCCTTGCCCTTCATTTTGTGTTCTCTCCATCATGGGCTAGGCCCAACTGGGAACAGTTTGAAATTCAAGACCCCAGGAAGTTTGAATAAAGGGACTTAGGATGGTTTATTAGAGCCTGTGTTGTGTTTAAAAGGAAAAAAAAAGATTAAAAGAAAAAAAAAACCCCAAACACAGAATGTCCCCCAAGGAGACCCAAGGACTGTGTTTTTTTTTTCTTTGTCTTTAAACAATCTGACTGGTTTAGTTTGGAATCACTGCACCAGTTTCTGGGTATTTAAATTGGGCTCTTTTGTCAATGTAATTGCTTCCTTTCGGGCTCAAGGCCTTCTCTTGCCTTCCCTAATCCGGGGCTATTTGTCATTGGTGATTGTTATCTAGCGGCCCCCAGAACTGGAGGTAATTAAACTTTGATATATGGCTGTCAGATTGATTTTTTACAACAACAGTCTGGTAATTGCAGTCAATAAAGGCCTTTCTCTGCATTAAAAAGGAATTGGCCCAACTGGAGGTTTTAAGTGAATTTGTAACAATAAAGCAGTGACTTCAAAGCTGTCAGACCTCCCGGCTTTGGTTGGGAAGGACTAAGATGCCTGTCCAGTAAACAAATGAATTCAGAAGTTCTCCTTTTCTAGCTGATATTACTAAATAATGTACCATTTCTTGACCCCTGTGGATAGCCCAGAGCCTCATTTAAAGGGAATAAGACATCGGCAAGTCAACTTAGAAAAGGTAGCGAAACAGCTGTAGAGAAATTGATCTGGGCCCCTCCATTGTACCCTCTGCCCTCACTCATCCAGTTACCAGTTTATAGTATAGGCTTACAGTTATATCCCATTTCAATGCAATGTATATGTGCAAACACACACACACTCACACACACACACCCCTCTGGAGCTGGACATCTATTATTGGATTATTTGGTTTAGTTAAACACATTGAGAGCTGATAATTTTTTCAAACTTGAAAAGCACATCTTGAACAGGGAACAAGATCTCCAGGCCAAGATTACAGAACAAAGGGGGAGGGGGAAGGACTTGGCAGGGGCTACCAAAGTACCTTTTGCCACTCATCAGCTACCAGCAATTCCTGGCAGCCAAGGGGTAAAGGAAAACATTGGGGAATGGGGTGTAGTAGAAAGAGTACTAGATGTGAAGAGGACTGGGCCTTGAGTCCTGGCTATATGCCATACTAGCTGATGACCTTGGATAAATAGCAATCTCTCTGGCCTCAGTTTTTTCAGTGAAGGGGCTCCAGTCCATTCCAACTCTAAATCAGTGAACATAAAATAGTGGGCTACCCACTCATTATGTGTGTATGAGTTTTTGTTATGAATAAATCCACTTCAGGGATGTCTTTGACATCTCTCTCAAGCCCAGGCTCCATGCCACCTCCCCTCCCCCCAAGCTGGTCCCACTCTTACAGAATCAATCAGTGTTGACTGTTAAAACTGTTGACTCACATTTATATAGCACTCAAGTTTTAAGAAGCACCTTCTTCACACCAACCTTGTGAAGCAGGCGGTACAAATGTTTCCCAGGTGAGGAAACAGTTTAAGTGACTCACAACAAATAAATGGTAAAGTCAGAACTTGAATCCAGGTCCTCTGATTCTGAGAACAGTACTTTCTACTACCCCATGTTATCTGATGAAGAAAGAGTATTGCTGGTTCTCCTTCCCAGATTTACCTGCCTTTCAGGGTAAGAAAGCATAATCAAGATTTGTAACCGGCCCTTCACTGGAGCCTGAGGCATTTTGCACCTTGCTGCAGTGTGCAGATGAGACTGATGGAGAGAATGCTGAATGCTAAATTATGCTGAGTACTCCTCTGAGGAGTGGAGTTGGTGTAAGAGCTACATCAGAGAGACTTGAGTAGTTCCAAACACTCTACAGGGACATGTTTGAGGAGCCAGCTACCCCTCTGTGTGTACAGCTTCCAAAGACTTTTCATGTGTCTCTCCCCAAAAGAAACCAGCCTTGAGTCTCCTCAAAGAATCTCTTACACTAACTCCACTCCTTAAACATGAATGAAGTACCCCATCAATCCAGAGTCGTGCCTTCTTCTGCATATGCAATAGGAGGCAAAACATTCCAGGCTTGACTGAAAGCTCATTAACGTTAGGCTAGAGCTCTGAGAACTTAAAAGGAAGGGGGAAATCTATTCAAGGCCTTGTGCACAACTGCAAACATCAGAAAACAACCCTGGGGTGGGTCTTGGGGCCCATGTGTATTGCCATAGATGTAAGACTCTGGAAATGGTTGAATAAATTTACTTGTAGTTTGGTGACATTTTAAAATTTGCCATTAAGATTTCTTAGGAGAAAAGGACAGAAGAGATTGCACCCCGAGAATTACAAGGAAGCTTTGACCAGGTTGGGTGTTAGAAGTGTACACGCTGGCATGGGGCGCCCTTCCCTCTACCCTCCAGCCCCTGTACAACTGGAGTCTTACTGGATTCTGTTGAAGAGATCAAAGCTGTGAGGTACCAGAGATATCGCAGAGAGCTGAGAATGTGAGTCAGTGAGATGAGCACAGAGACCCTGGAAACCTTCCTTTCGTTCATT
The DNA here is from genome assembly GCF_003287225.1 of Phascolarctos cinereus. NCBI lineage: Eukaryota > Metazoa > Chordata > Mammalia > Diprotodontia > Phascolarctidae > Phascolarctos > Phascolarctos cinereus. Next base: position 134,520,918 of record NW_027555736.1, read on the forward strand.
GCCATTCAAGGTAAATGAGTGGTCCCTCCTTCTCCTCACACACACACACATATGCTTGTTAACTATCCCACTAATCTGAGTTCTGTCTTCCCACAAAGCGGCCCCAGCTCTTCTTCCCAGAAGGCAATGCCAAGCTCAAAAAAGTCACCAAATTGGTGAATTTTTAGATGGAATCTATTCTTGGAGTCTGGCTTCTCTGTGGTATTTCTCATTAGGCAATGGCCAGGGAGACAAAGGTTATACTTCTAACTCTCCAAATAGCAGTTACACATCTTATTAGCATCACTTCATCTTTGGAAAACACCTCTTTCACCATTATATCAGTATCTCATTGGCAATGGGAGTTACAAGAAGTTTTTGAGTTGGAGAAAATCCTTGCCTAAAAAACTTTCTTTCCTGGATAACTTCTTCATAAATTCCACTTTCTGAAAGTAACTGAAACCTGACTTTCTCCTCTCTGCCCTCCAGTGATGGAGAGCCTTCCCCCACTCTCTAAGTGTCACAGGATTGAGATAGGATCAGCATTCTGCTTGATATACTCATTCTACTGCTGGCACCCTTTTCCAATAGCCTCTTGACCAAACCACCTTCTCATCATTGTTATTTTGACTTCCTCATTATTTCCTTACTTTGCTTCATGACTTTGGCACCTGAATTACTGTCTTCCTCTGTCATCATCCTCATAGATTTAAGTTAAATACATACATGTATATGAATATACACACATATATGCACATATACACATATGTATGTGTATATATACATATATGTATGTGTGTGGAGAGAGACAGAGAGAGAGAGCAAACTTTGATTGTGAAACATAGGAAACACTGGCTCAGGACCACCCAGCATGGATAGCATGCTTGCATCAAAGAAGTTTCTGTAAGTAAAGTAGAATTTCAGTAACTCAAAAGAAATGTGAGATATGCAAGTTTAGAGACATCTCCACTCCGAATGTTCATACGGACTATTTGTGCCTAACCTGCAGTAGAGCCTTCTAAGCATGTCTGATCAGCCACAGTCAGACACGTTGTACCTTGATCCCAACATAGTGATGTCATTTTAGTCCTCTTCAAGAATGAAGGGCAACAATCAACCAAGGTAGTACAGAAGATAGAGTCCTGTGCCTGAAGTCAAGAAGACTCATCTTCATGAGTTCAAATCTGGCCTCAGACACATATATATGCTGTGTGACCCTGGGCAAGTCACTGAACCCTGTTAGCTCATCCGTAAAAATGAGCTGGAGAAGAAAATGGCAAATCACTGCAGTGTCTTTTCCAGGAAAACTCCCAGAGGGATCACAAAGAATTGTTGGACATGACTGAAATGAATAATAACAACAATAACATATATATTATATTTATACACATATATACACACAGACACATATATACATACACAATGTGTGTATATATATACATATACACATATACATATACATACATATACACATACATACATAAAACACCAGATACATACACATACCCACACACACAAATGCACACACCTGGTATTACAACTGGTCCTTAACTTCTTGAACTTTTAAACCTCTATAACTCCTATAACCTTCCTCTCCATTTAAATGTTTGGTCTAATCCTAAAACTCACCGCCACTTAAAACTATTCAACTTACAAAATAAAAACTGCCAAATTCCTTTCTTACACTTCCTGTACTTCCATCTCTTATTCTCCCTTAATCTTTCCATACCTACTCATATTAATCATTAGTGCCTCTATTGTTTTATTCCATACCTGTCAATTCTGTTCTGGTCTCCTCTTTCTTTCCAACCTCACTTCCTTGAAGTACTCTTGCTGTTCTTGGCATATGATTCTCTGTCTTCCTATTCTGGGAATTTTTATTTTTATTGACTGTCCCCTATACCTGGATTCTGTCTCTTCTCATCTCTATTGTGGCTTCCCTGGCTTCCTTCAGATCCTAAAAGTATTTTTTGCAGAAAGTTTTTTTCTTCCTGGCACTCTTTAATTCTAGTGTCTTTCTTTTAAGATTATTTACAGATTTTCTTGTCTATATCCCATAGTTGTTTGCATATTGTCTGCCCCATTAGACTGTGGGGAAAATAATTATTAATTAATATTGTTTGAACCTAGCTTTATGTGATTAGAAACCATGACCCAAAGCTTACTGTAGAGGTCTTGGTGACCTCAGAGACCCTCTGGGGAAGCCAGAGATGGCTGAAAGGAATGCCTAGATCCACCCAAAACACAGCCATATCTTGAGTCTACCTAAAAAGCTTATGTTTTCAGTCCACCCAACAGCTTTTTGCTTTGACCAAATTTTGTTGAATGTTTATACTTACCTGCTGATATATATCTCAAGCAACCTATGCACATGCAGGCCACTCAGCTTGCCTCCTTATTTGAACTCCACATAATATAAACCTTAACAGAGATTCAGGAGGGAGCCATACCTTTTTCTGGCTCTCTTTTCTGCCAAACAACTTTATGAAATTCTTTCTGACAACTTTTTTAGGTTTTGGATTTGTTCTTAACCAACAGCCCTTTGACAGCAGAGGCTATTTTTTGTTTTTCTTTCTATCCCCAGAACTTAGCACAGTGCCTGGAACATAGAACCTGCTTGATAAATGCCTGATGTTGACTTATTAACCCATAACCTTGGATAAATCCTGCCATCTGTTACTTCCACTCCTACTCCCAAGCTGCTGAATGCTCTAGGAAAAAGTATAAAAATCAAAGGTTAAGGACTTTGAAAATATTTATAGAAACACTTTTTGTTACAGCAAAATAATTGAAAAGAAAGTTGGTGCCCATTGATTTGGGAATGGCTGAATAAATTGGGATATTTAAATGTAATGGAATATATTTGTACTATGGGAAGCAATGAATGTGAAAGGTTCAGAGAAAATCGAAAGTCTTACATGGACTTCTGCAGAGTGGAATGAAAAGGACCTGAAGAAAAAATTGTGTGATAATCACAATAATGTAAAAGAAAAGAACTTAGAAAGAATTTATGAAATCATGCTGTAAGTCCTGTAAAAAACTGTGTAATTTAGCCTCAGCTGGACCTTAACTGTCACACTGCTGTCGTTTTAAAATCTCTTAATGTTTTGTTAACTCTCTACTCCACTCTCCACAAAAGCTATTTCAAACCTCCAACCAACTTCCCTCTCCCTTGCTCTCAGCATATGACTTCACCTTACTGAGAAAGACTGGCACCATCCAATGAGTAATCTTACATTTTCCCTCTTACTCTAAATCTTTCAATATTCCAACCCATTTTCTCCTCTCTCTTCCTCCAGTCTCAGAAAAAGAGATGCTACTCATCCCTTCCAAAAATTTCCACTCCACCCATAACTGTAATACCATCCCTTTCCAAACCTTGCTCCATCAATCATCCCATCTCTCATGTTCTTTTTTTCCTTCCTTCTCTACTTAGTCCCTCCTTTCAGCCTATGAACATGTGCTCAAGTCTCTATATAATGCGAAAAAAGTTTACCATCAGCCCTCGCCTCTCCTCTAAAGTTATATTATTCTCTCTATTCTGTTTCACTGCCAAACTTTCTAGAGAGAGTAGTCTAGAAGCAACAGACAGACTCAGTCTGGCTTCCGTCCTCGTCACTCAACTGAGTCATTAATGACATATCCAATAGCCTGCTAAGGCCAACAGGCTTTTCTCCCCTGTTAATTATCCTCCTTGACCTCTCAGTGGCATTGCATACTATGGATCACTCTCTTTTTCTTGATACTCTTTGTTCCCCTGGTTTTCATGCTATGATGCTCCTATGGTATGCTCCTCCTGCCTCTCTGACTGTTCTTTCCGTTTCTTTTCTTGGTTGTTCATCCTCCTCTCAGCCTTTAAACGTGGGTTTACTCCATGGTTTTGTCCCTCTTTTCCTTCTTTTCTCCCTTTATTCTTTCTTCCTTAATAATCGTAACAACTTCTGTGACTTCAATTATTACTTCTATTTAACACAGATTTTTGCAGATGACTCCCAGACTGATATTTCTTCCCCTAGCAAAGAGCACAAGATAAGGAGTCAGAGCATCTGAGATCCAGTTCTGACTTTCATCATCATCATAGTTATCATATATATCTATTTGCATATATGTATATGTATAAGATATGTAATATGTCATAAACAGTAGCTAACAATAACTATTGCAGTTATGTATGTCATGTATTATTGGTTGCTCATTCATTCAGTTGTTTCTGACCCTTTGTGACCCCTGGACCAAAGGCCCTTTTATCCTCCACTATCAAAGTCTGTCCAAGCTCATGTTCATTGCTTCCATGACACTATCTATCAATCTCATCCTCTCCTGCCCCCTTTTCCTTTCACCTTCAATCTTTCCAAATATCAGAGTCTTTTCCAGCAAGTCCTCTCTCCTCATTATGTGGCCAAAGTTTTTAAGTTCAGCTTCAGTATTTGACCTCCAAGTGGACAGTCTGAATTAATTTCTTTAAGTATTGACTGTTGATCTCCTTGCTATCCAAGTGATTCCAGAATCTTCTCCAATACCACAATTCAAAAGCTCAGGTTTCCTTATAGTTCAACTTTCCCAACTACATACATTGCTTCTAGAAAAATCATATCCTTGACTATATGGACCTTTGTTGGCAAGGTGATGCCTCTGGTTTTCAGTATGCTGTCATATATTATAGGTAACAATAATAATACTGCTTGAAGATTTGTAAAGCTCTTTACAAATAATATCTCATTTTATCATTTTATCTTCCCAACAACTCTGAGTAGGTGCTATTATTATCCTTATGTTACAGATTAGGAAGTTGAGGCAGACAAATATTAAGTGACTAGGTTCACATATCTAGTACATATCTAAGGCTGAATCGAACTCAAATCTTCCTGACTCCAGGTCTAGCACTCTATTCACTGTGCCACCTACTTACTTCTATCTCATTTAAAAGATATATGACCTTGAGCAAGTCATAACCCCTCTGAGCCTCAGTTTCCTCATCCTGAGATGAGGAGGTTGGACTACATTATTTCTAAGCCCCTTTCCAGCTCCAAATTTCATGAAACTTTCCTAGGAGTTCCAGTTCTATATTTTGAAATATCTGCTGGCGATTTCTACCTAATGAAGATCTTCCCAGCACTGTAAATTCAACATTTTAAAAACTGGATCCATCATCATATTGATTTCTTGTAATAGAATATAATGTTGGTGGAACTATGAATTGGTCCAACTATTCTGGGAACCAGTTTGGAACCACACTCACCAAATCATTAAACTCAATCAAACAATAAGCATTTGTTAAGCTCCTACAGTGTGCCAGGCACAATGCTAAGCACTGGAGCTACAAGAAAAGGTAAAAGACATTCCTTGCCCCCCAGGACCTTACAATTTAATGAGGGAGAGAAGAAACAAATATATACAAACAAGCTATGTACAGGATAAATAGGAAATAATTAAGAGATGGAAGACTCTAGAATTAAAAGGAAAGGCTTCCTGTAGAAGATCCTATTTTAGCTGGGACTTAAAGGAAGTTAGGGAAGACAATAGGCAGAGATGAGGAAGGACAGCATTCTAGGCATGGGGGATTGCCAGAGAAAATGCCCAGAGCCAAGAGATGGAGTATCTTGTTCATGGAATAGCCAGGAGTCCAGAGTCACCAGATTGTAAGATGTAAGACAAATGGAAAGGTAGGAAGGGGCTAGCATATGAAGGGCTTTGAACTCTAAACATAGGATTTTGTATTTGATCCTGGAGATGATTGGGAGCTACTGGAGTTTATTGAGTAGAACAGAAACATGGTCAGACCTGCACTTTAGGAAAATCACTTTGGTGGCTGAATGGAGGATGGGTTGGAGTAGGGAGACATCTGAAGTAGGTAGACCCACCAGCAAGCTATTGTAATAGTCCACGTGGGAGATGATGAGGGCCTGCACTACAGTAGTAGTAGTGACAGAGGAGAGAAGGCAGTTTATTGAAGAGATATCATAAAGGTAAAATTAACAGATCTTGGCAACCACTTGGATATGGGAGTTGAAAGATAATGAAGAGTCCAAGATGACTCTTAGGTTTCTAGCCTTAGACACTTGGGAGGATGGTGTTGCCTTCTTGAAAGAGAAAGAAAATAAGTTCTGTTTGGGGTACATTGAGCTTAAGATGTCTGCTGGACATCCAGTTGGAGATGTCTAAAAAGCAGTGGTAGATGTGAAATTGGAGGTCAGCTGAGAACTTAGGTCAGGATAGGTAGAGTTGAGAATGGTCAGCATAGAGACTGTAATCATGGGAGCTGATGAGATCACCAAGTAAAGTAGTATAGAGGGAGAAGATAAGAGGGTCCGGGACAGAACTCTGTGGGATACCTATGATAAAAGGGCATGATCTGGATGAAGATCTAGCAATGAAGACTGAGAAAGAGAGGTCAGATAGGGAACAGAGGAGAGAGTGACTAATGCAGGGGAGATGGCCTGGGAGGATAGGGAGGGGTGAAGAGATTGGAGGTCATGGTAAATGAAGAATAGTTTGTAAGGAAAGGCAGAGGGAGAGGTGAAAAGCCAAAAAAATCCTGGTTAGATAAAGGAATTTCAGAATTCTTGAATGTGGAGGTGGTACATCTATCTCTTATCCCTATGCCTTTGCTCTGGCCATCCTCCATGCCTGGAATGCACTGCTTTTAAATCTCCACTTCGTAGAGTCTCTCTCTTCAAGATGTAGCTAAAGAATCACATTTTACATGATCCCTGATGCCCTCAAATACTAGAATATTCCCTCCCCAAATTCTTTGTATTTAACTGTGCGTGTATGTATGTATATACACATATATATAGTTAGGCAGTCTCTGATTGAGTAGTAGATATAAATAGCATGATTGGTACAGCTGCTGCTGCTGTTTGTCCATTCTTGAAGAGGACCATGACATCAGGAAGGTGATGCCATGACATGCAAGTGAATTGGATTTAAATGAGGGAGGTCTGTGCAAAGTCCCCAGCCTTACTTTCTCCTCTGGAGCCATCTGGGTCCAATGGCCAGATATGGAGCAGAACAACTGGAGACGGCCCAAGATGCAGTAGGGGATCTTGGCCTTTTTAAGCTAAGGTCTTCAGTTAAGTCTTTAAGCTAAGACTTGAACAGGTCTCAGTTTGACCCAGGCAAAGCCCACTCAGAGAGAGAAAGAGAGAGAGAGAGAGAGAGAGAGAGAGAGAGAGAGAGAAGAGAGAAAGAAAGAAAGAAAGAAAGAAAGAAAGAAAGAAAGAAAGAAAGAAAGAAAGAAAGAAAGAAAGAAAGAAAGAAAGACATGCAAATGAACTGGATTTTAAGTGAGGGAGTGTTGTGCAAAGTCACCAGCCTCATTTTCTCCTCCAGAGCCATGTGGGTCCAGTGGCCAGATATAAATCAGGACAACTAGAGATGGCCCAGGATGCAGTAGGGGCCCTTGGCCTTTTCAAGCTAAAATCTTTAAACAAGACTCAGTTTGACCGAGGCAGCGCCCATTCAGAATGATGGGAAACAAGTTGGGGCAGCTAGGTAGTGTAGTGGATAGAGCTCTGGCCTTGGAGTCAGGAGGACCTGAGTTCAAATCCAGCCTCAGACACTTGACACTTTCTAGCTGTGTGACCCTGAGTAAGTCACTTAACCCCGATTGCCTCACCAAAAAGCAAAAAAAAAAAAAAGATGGGAAACAATTTTTACAGCAAGTGTTTCTGACAAAGGCGTCATTTCTCAACTATATAGAGAACTGAGTCAAATTTATAAGTCATTCCCAAATTGATAAATGGTCAAAGGATATGAATATGTAGTTTTCAGATGAAGAAATCAAAGCTACCTATAGTCACATAAAAATGCTCAAAATCACGGTTGATCAGAGAAATGTAAATTAAAACAACTCTGAGATACCACAGCACACCTATCAGATTGGCTAATATGGCAGAAAATGAAAATGATAAATGTTGGAGAAAATGTGGGAAAATTAGAATATTAATGCATTGTTGGTGGAATTGTGAACTGATCCAATTATTCTGGAGAGCAATTTGGAACTATGTCCAAAGGGCTATAAAACTGAGCATACCCTTTGATCCAGTGATACCACTACTAGGTCTGTATCCCAAAGAGATCCTAAAAAAGGGAAAAGGACCCACATGTACAAAAATATTTAGAGCAGCTCTTTTTGTGGTGGTCAAGAATTAGAAATTGAGGGAATACCCATCAATTGGGGAATGGGTGAACAAGTTGTGGTATATGAATGTAATGGAATACTACTGCGTTTTAAGAAATGACGTGCAGAATGATTTCAGAAAAACCTGGAAAGACTTTTATGAACAGATGCTGAGTGAATTAAGCAGAACCAGGAGAACATTGTACATAGTAACAGCAACATTGTTTGATGACCAAATTTGATAGTCTTAGCTCTTCTCAGCAATACAATGTTCTAAAACTCCAAAAGACTCATGATGGAAAATGCTATCCATAACCAAAGAAAGAACTATGGAGTCTGAATGCAGACTGAAGCATACTATTTTCTCTCTCTCTTTTTTTCTATCTTGCGGTTTCCCCCTTTGGTTCTGATTCTTCTTTACAACATGACTAAGGTGGAAATATGTTTAATATAATTGTACATATATAGCCTATATCAGATTGCTTGCCATCTTCGGAGGAGGGGAGGGGAGGGAAGGAGAGAGAAAAAAATTTGGAACTCAAAATCTTATAAAAGTGAATGTTGAAAACTATTTTTACATGTAATTGGAAAAAATAAAATACTATTTACAAAAAAATAGAGTAGTAATATAATGAAGTCTGCACATTCAGAACCTAAATCAAATTTCTTGCCTCCTCAATGAGGAGGGAGGGAATGGAGGGAATTTGGAACTAAAAAAAAATGTTCAAAATTGTTTTTACATGTAATTGGAAAAAAACAAAATATTAAGAATAGTTTTTAAAAAAGAGTATTATTCTAAGAACGTTTGCTTAGATTTCACCTGCCAACCCACATACACACATACCCGCAAGGTTAATAAACCTCTGCATTTAAGTAACCATGGAGACAGAGACACTTTCCTAGGAGCACCTCAGCCATGAGGTCATGAACTGAGGTGAGGGAAGTGGGAGTAACTGGTATCTACGTTTGCAAAAGATTTAGGGAAGAAGGAAGAGAAAGGAAACAAGGTCAAGAGAATGAAAGCCCGGTCATCCTCTTTCTTCACATCATCCTGGCTTGACAGGGCTCAACATCTGAACTCTTCCATGCTCTACAAAGACTCTTAACAGAGGCAGTTCAGAATCACTTTTGTAGTTGGCCCTAGAGCAATATGCCTGGGCTATGGTCACATACCTGCAGACTGTAGTACACTGAGTTGTGATTGGTCAGAGGGCCTCTGGGTCATCAGACCTTCCCCTCTGTCCTTCCTTCAAGTTTCCGAGTCAGGAATCAACAACATTTGACAAGCATTCAGTAGGTGCCTACTATAAGCCAGAAACTGTGCTAGGTGCTGGAGATACAAGTACAAAGAATGAAACAATCCTTACTCACTGTGAGCTTACACTCTAATGGGGGAAATGGTAAGTATATATGAAAATACATACTGAATAACTGTAGAGTTCTTATACACATACACATACATACACAAAGGAGTTGAATACAAAGGATTTGGGGAGGGAAGGAACTGGCATTTGGGGATTCAAGGGATCATGCAAAAAGTGATGCTTGAGCTTCCTCTGGAAGGGAGGAAATCTGGGAGGTAGAGACAGGAGGCAGTGCATTCCAGGCATGGGGAGGGCTAGTTCAAAGACTCACAATCTTGTGTGAGAAACAGACAAGAACAGTTTGATTGGGTTGCAGAGAGCTGGAGGGGAAGTAATGTGCAACAAGGCTGGAAAGATAGCTGGGGGCCATGTTGTATAGGCTTTAAAAAACTAGAGCAATGAATTTATACTTGAGCCTAAGGCAATAGAAAGCCAATGTACCAGTTATTTCCAACGTACTGGGCTGTACAGTTAAGCCCTTTTTGCTCTCTTTCTCCATGTAATTTTTGTCTGTATCCTCTTGCTACTGTTTATCCCATGTTACATACAAAATATTTTTATGGTCACTAATGCAGCTTTGTGTTTGATATTATCTTCAGAGGCAGGAATCTCTGAAAAGGGCCAAGTCTGGATGAGGCAGTATATTAAATTTAACTCAATAGTACTCAAATACTGCCCGGTTTATGTGCCACATTCTGACCTTCCTTTTTTTTTCCTCTTCTGTATTTTTAAAATGTTTAATTGATGCTCTTTTTTTTCTTCTTAAAGCATCATTATCACTCCTCTTCCCATTCTTTCCCAATAATTTACCCCAACCTCCAAAGAAATCAAAAACAAATCCTCTCTTCTAACAAATAAATATAGTCAAGTGAAAAAAAAATCCACACATTGGCCATCTCTGAAACTGCATGTCTCATTTGCACCTCTAGTCCTTTACCAAGAGCTGGGAAGCATAATTTCATCACCAGTCTTCTGAAGTAGTAATTGTTGCATTGTTCAGAGTTCTTAAGTCTCTTAAATTTGTTTTCCTTTACCGTATCAAGTTGTTTTCCAGGTTCCACTAAATTAACCCTGCATCAGTTCATACAAGTCTTCCCAGGTTTCTATGAATTCATCTTTTTTTGTCTTTACTTATGGTACGATAGTATTCACACACACACACACACACACACACACACACACACACACATATATATACATATATATATATATAAAATATATGTACACACACACATATATATCCTATATATGCCATAATTTGTACAGCCATTTACCAGTTGACGGAAACCCCTTTGTTTCCAGTTCTTTGCTACAATAAAAAGTACTACTATAAATATATCTGTACATTTGGGTCTTTTCCCTCTTTCTCTGTTTTTTTTCTTTTTTTAGGGTGCAGGTTTAGCAGTGCTACCCCAAAAAGGATGTGAAAATTTTCTGATGCAAAAAGAAGCAACTTTCCTTTTAACCTCAGGCTTTCTATCTCCTGCTGCTTCTGTTCCTTGAGGGGAAGAGAAAGCAGAAAGTTGGTGGGGACCAAGATTTCTTTCTCCTGCTTTGCAGGTTCTTCCTCTAGCACCCTTTCCTACCTAATCTCCACTCTTTAGAGTGAAGAGCAGACATGGAAGGGGACCTCCCATCTGATTATCTGACTGTGTGCCTACCATTTTAGACTGCATTTGCCTCCAGCCCAATCTCCAGTTTCATTCCCTTCATCCTAAATCTTTTCCTCTCCCACTTCTTCCATCTTCTAGCTGTTAATGAAACTTGGCACATCTTTCCCAACTCCTCCCTACCTCCTCCCCAACCCCCCTGGCTTGATACAGCTTCCTTGGCCACCCTTTCCAGTACTAGCTACATCTTTGCTCATTCCCCTCTGCTTACTGATTGAGGTAGGGGAGTTGGAATACTTCTTGCTATGTTTTTCACCTACTTTAATCTTTTAGTAATGTAACTTCCTTTGAGATTCATGCTATCTCTTGCTGCTGAGGTTTGTTGGTAATATATAGAAATGCTGATGATTTATGGGGTTTATTTTATATCCTGTGATTTTACTAACGTTGTTAATTATTTCAAGAAGTTTTTTGGGGGGCAGCTAGGTGGTGCAGTGCAAGGAGCTCTAGCCTTGGAGTCAGGAGGACCTGAGTTCAAATGTGACCTCAGACACATGACACTTACTAGCTGTGTGACCCTGGGCAAGTCACTTAACCCCAACTGCCTCACCAAAAAGGCAAAAAAAAAAGTTTTTTTAGTTGATTCTCTAGGATTCTCTAAGTATACCATCACATCATCTGCAAAGAGTGATAGTTTGGTCTCTTCATTGCCTATTCTAGTTTCTTCAATTTCTTTTTCTTTTCTTCCTGTTAAAGCTAACATTTCTAGTACAATATTGAATGATAGTGGTGATAATGGGCATCCTTGTTTCACCCTGATCTTATTGGGAAGGCTTCTAGCTTATCCCCGTTACAGATCATGCTTGCTGATGGTTTTAGATAGATGCTACTTTTCATTTTAAGGAAAGCTCCATTTATTTCTATGCTCTCTAGAGGTTTTAATAGGAATGGGTGCTGTATACTGTCAAAAGCTTTTTCTGCATCTATTGAGATAATCATATGACTTCTTTTGGTTTTGTTATTGATATGGTTTTCCTAATATTGAGCTAGCCCTGCATTCCTGGTAGATATCCAACCTGGTCATAATGTATTACCCTGGTGATAAATTGCTGTAATCTCTTCATTAATACTTTATTTAAAATTTTGCATCAATATTCATTAGGGAAATTGGTCTATAATTTTCTTTCTCTGTTTTGGTTCTTCCTGGTTTAGATATCAGCACCATATTTGTGTCATAAAAGGAATTTGGTAGGACTCCTTCACCTATTTTCCCAAATAGTTTATATAGTACTAGAATTAATTGTTCTTTAAATGTTTGGTAGAATTCACTTGCAAATCCATCTGGCTCTGGAGATTTTTTCCTTAGGGAGTTCATTAATGGCTTATTCAATTTCTTTTTCTAAAATGAGGTTAAGTATTTTATTTCCAGTTCTATTATCTGGGCAATTCATATTTTTGTAAATATTCATCTATTTCACTTAGATTGACAGATTTGTTGGCATACAGTTGGGCAAAATAACTCCTAATTATTGCTTTAATTTCTTCTTCATTGGTGGTGATTTCATACTTTTCATTTTTTATACTGGTGATTTGATTTTTGTCTTTTTTTAAATCAGATTAACCAAAGGTTTATCTATTTAATTTTTGTTTCATAAAACAGCTTAGTTTTATTAGTTCAATATTTTCTTACTTTCAATTTTATTAATCTCTCCTTTCATTTTCAGAATTTCTAATTTGGTGTTTAATTGGGGATTTTTAATTTGTTCTTTTCCTAGCTTTTTTAATTGCATGCCCAATTGGTTGATCTCCTCTTTCTCTTTTTCATTCATGCAAGTATTTAGAGATATAGCATTTCCCCCAAGTACTGCTTTGGCTGCACCCCTTAAATTTTGGTATGTTGTCTCATTGTTCTCTTTGATAAAATTATTTATTGTTTCTATGATTTGTTGTTTGACCCACTCATTCTTTAGGATTAGGTTATTTAGTTTCCAATTAATTTTTAATCTATCTTTCCACGGCCCTTTATTGCATGTAATTTTTATTGCATTATGATCTGAAAAGGATTAACTTAATATTTCTGCCTTTCTGCATTTGATTGTGAGGTTTTTATGTCCTAAAACATGGTCAATTTTTGTGTAGGTGCCATGTACCACTGAGAAAAATATATATTTCTTTCCAGCCCCATTCAATTTTCTCCTGAGGTCTATCATATGTAACTCTTCTAAAATTCCCTTCACCTTCTTAACTTCTTTCCTATTTATTTGTGATTAGATTTATCTAGTTCCTAGAGGGGAAAGTTGAGGTCTCCTACTGGTATAAGTTTGCTGTCTACTCCTGTAACTCACTTAACTTCTTCTCTAAGAATTTGGATGCTGTACCATTTGGTGCATATATATTTAGTACTGATATTCATTGTCTATGGTACCTTTTAGCAAGATGTAGTTCCTTCCTTGTCTCTTTTAATTAGATCTGTTTTTGATTTTGCTTTTTCTGAGATGAGTATTGCTATCAATGCCTTTTTTTACTTCAACTGAAGCATAATATATTCTGTTCCAGCCTTTTACCTTTACTTTGTATGTGTCTACGTACTTCAAATGTATTTCTTGTAAACAACATATTGTAGGATTCTGGTTTTTAATCCACTCTGCTATCTGCTTCTGTTTTATGGGAGAGTTCATCCCATTCACATTTACAGTTATGATTATTAAATGTGTATTTCCCTCCATCTTATTTTCCCCCTGTTTATATGTTTCTCTCTTTCCTTTCACCCCGTCCTTCCTCACCAGTGTTTTGCTTTTGACCACTGCTTCCCTCAATCTGTTGTCTCTTCTCTCAGCCCACTCCCTTTTCTTTTCCCCTTTCCCTCCTACTTCCCTTAGGGCAAGATAGATTTCTTTAACCAACTGAGTGTATATGTTATTACTTCTTTAAATCAAATCCAATGAGAGTAAGGTTCAAAAACTGATCACCCCCTCTCTTCTTTCCCTCTACTGTAATAGGTCTTTCATGCCTCTTCATGTGATGTAATTTACCCCATTTTGTCTCGCCATTGTTCTTCTCCCAGGATCCTTTTTTTCACCCCTTAATTTTTTTATAATCACATCAAAGTCAACTTATACCCACACCCTCTGTCTAAGTATACTCCTTCTAATGGCCCACATAGAGATACAGTTCTTAAGAGTTACAAGTATCATCTTCCCAAGTAGGGATGTAAACAGTTTAACCTTATTGAATGCTGTGGGTTTTTTTTTTCTTTCCTGTTAACCTTTTTGTGCTTCTCTAAAGTCTTGTATTTGAAGATCAAATTTTCTGTTCAGGCTCTAGTCTTTTCATCAGGAAATTTTGAAAGCTCCCTATTTCATGGACTGTCTACCTTTTCCCCTGAAAGATTATGCTTAGCTTTGCTGTGTAGTTGATTCTTGGTTGTAATTCAAGCTCCTTTGTCTTCTGGAGTATCGTATCCCAAGTCCTCCAATCCCTTAATGTAGAAGCAGCTAAATTCTGTGTAATCCTGACTATGGCTCCCCAATATCTGAATTATTTCTTTCTGGCTGCTTGCAGTATTTTCTCCTTGACCTGTGGAATTTGGCTACAATATTCCTTGGAGCTTTCATTTAGGTATCTCTTTCAGGAGACGATTCTTTCAATGACTATTTTACCCTCTGGTGCTAGGCTATCAGGGCAGTTTTTTCTTGATCATTTCTTTTTTTTTTTTAGCTAGGCAATGGAGTTAAGTGACTTGCCCAGGGTCACACAGTTAGTAAGTGTTGTGTACGAGGTCACATTCGAACTCAGGTCCTCCTGAATCCAGGGCCAGTGCTCTATCCACTGTGCCACCTAGCTGCCCCTTGATAATTTCTTGAAAGCTATCAGATTGCATGCTGTCCTGGAGAGGGAGGTGGAAAAAATTTAAAACTCAAAAGTTTATGGAAGTGAATACTGAAAACTAAAAATAAATTCATAAAAATAAAAATAAGATAATTTCTTGAAAGATGCTTGATCATGGTTTTCAGGTAGTCCAATAATTCTTAAATTACCTCTCCTGGATCTATTTTCCAGGTCAATTGTTTTTCCAATGAGGTATTTTACATTTCCTTCTATTTTTTTTTCATTCTTTTGATTCTGTTTGACTGATTTTTGGTATCTCTTAAATTATTAGCTTCCACTTGCCCAATCCTAATTGTTAAGGAATTATTTTCTTCAGTTAGTTTTTGTACCTCCTTATCTGTTTGGCCAATTCTACTTTTAAAGGAGTTGTTTTCTTCAGTGGATTTTTTTTTTCTATTTGGCCAATTCTATTTTTTAAGGAACTGTTTTCTTTGGTCAATTTTTGTACTTTGTTTTCTAAAACTGTTGACTCTTTTTTTCATAATTCTCTTGCATAATTCTCATTTCTTTTCCCAATTTTTTTTCTACCTCTCTTATTCAATTGTTAAAATATTTTTTTGAGCTCTTCCAAGAGGAATTTTGGGGCTTGAGACCCATTCATATTTCCCTTTGAGGCTTTGTGTGTAGGCATTTTGACATCATTGTCCTCCTCTAAGTTTGTGTTGTGATCTTCCCTGTCACCATAGTACCTCTCTATGGTCAGGGCTCTTTTTAGTTTTTTTTTTTCTCTCATTTTTAAAAGTTGAGCTCTGCTCCTGGGGTACAGAGGCACTGTCCAAAGCTTCTTGCACTGGGGGCCAGGAATCTGGTCATTGGCTTTCTGTGCTGGAGCCTCTGACTGGTGGCTTGCCCATTTTGCCATGGTGGCCAGGCCTAGCAGCTCCTGTTGTGCCCTAGGTTCTAGGGCTGGAGGCCTCAGAGCTGGCCTGCTGTGCCACTGGCCTGCTGAGCCCAGACCAAGGGGTCTTGGTTGCTGATCTGTGCTGTTGCTAAGAGCCTCCTACTGGCTTGCCTGGACATTGGTTAACTTGGGCTATGCTCCCCTTTTACCCAAGTGAGACAGACCTTTCCTGAAGTCCTTCTAAGTTATCTCGGGCTGGAAAATTGTTTGACTCTGTCTTTTTGTGGATTTTGTTGTTCCACAATTCTTTGAGAGGCTTGATTTAATGTTCTTTCCTGAGGAAAACTGGGGAGAGCTCAGGCAACTTCCTGGCTTCTCTCTGCCATCTTGGATCTGACAGAATAATATTTTTAACTATATAAAATAAAATGCACAGAATAAAAAAGGAAATCAATTATATTGAAATACAGTTATTAAAAAAATTTAAAAAGTAAGCAAGACCAAATTCCTACACATGGTTATGAGTTATCTTTTTACTAAACAGATCTGACCACATGATCACCACCTTCCCCCCACCCCCACCCCCCTGCTACCAACAAAAGCCTTCAGTGGCATCCCATGGCTTACCAAATAAAATACAAACTACTCAGCCTGTATTCAAGCCCTTCTTCTCCTAAATTTGGGTCCAATTTGCCTTTTCAGGTTTATGACATGCTAATATAATCTCCTTTGTTTACTCTATTCTCCAGCCAAACAGAATCACTCACCTCAATCTGCAGGTTTTTTTGGTCCCCTGCCCATTGTTCACACCCTCCCCCAGGCCTTTCTCCACCAACCAAAAACCTCTTTCTAACTCACTTCATGTACCACCTTCTCCATAGTGCCTTCCATTAATTATCTCAGTCATATATGATCTCTTCCTTCACAAACCTCTCATACAACTCCACTTTTACTTTTTCTATGTATGTATGTTTACATAACAAGACTATTGTTGTTTATATATTTTCTTAACCCCTGCTACAAGATTATAAACTCTTGACAGACTGATTGCAATGTCTTATTTTATCTGTGAACTTCAGTGCCTAATACAATGAGTTGCATGTAGAAGGTGCTAGAGCCGCTGCCCTAGAATCAGAAGGACCTAAGTTCAAATCTGGACTCAGATACTTACTAGCTGTGTGATCCTGGGAAAGTCACTTAACCCTATTTGTCTCAGTTCCTCATCTGTAAAATGAGAGGGAGAAGGAAATAACAAACCACTCCAGTATCTCTGCCACATAAACCCCAAATGGGGTCCCAAAGAGTAGGACATGACTGAAAGGACTCAACAACAACAGTAAATGTTTGTCCAGTGGGGTAGAGGAAAGAATGGTCGCTACAAAGTCAGATCCTGTCTCCTAGTTATCACCTGCATGACCTTGGACGAGGAAAATCACTTCCTCCATAGCCTTGGCATATTGCTCCAGGGTCAACTTAGAACTTAAATTACTGAAAGTCAAGCGATTTTCATTTTTGTCTTTGCATGTCATCCATCCTAGGTGGTGCAATGGATAGAGATCCTCCCCCTACCCCATACCCAGAGTCAGGAAAATGAGTTCAAATTCAGCCTCATTGCTAGCTGCCTGATCCCAGGCAAGTCATTCGTTTAGCCTTTTGGCTTCAGTTTTCCCAACTGTAAAATGGGGATAATAATAGCAACTACTTTGAAGGGTTATCGTGAATCTCAAATGAGATAACATTTGTAAAGTGCTTAACACAGTACCTGTTACATAAAAGATATTTAATAAATGCCTGTGAGGTAGCATGGTACAGGTGAATGAGTACTGAATTTGGAGATAAAGAACCTGGGTTCAAATTCTGACTCTTTAATCTAGTACCTCTGTGACCTTGGGCAAGTCTCATAATTAGATTGTCTTTATGGTCCCATCCAGTTCTAAAGCTATGATTCTATAATTCTTCCCTGGGTTTCAGTGTAAAATATATAATATATACTCATATGTAAAGTGAGGGGGTTAACAAAACAATCTGAGGTCCCTTCTAGCTTCTGACTTATAATCCTAAAATTTGAATTGAGTTATCTCATAGAAGTTCTTAAGGGACTAAATTGAATGAATGGTTAGTAATTAGCAATTAGCCTGCCAATTATTAAGTAAAATACATGCTTCTAAAGTGCTTGAAAACTTCCCAAGGAGCTTAAAGATTTCCAAAGCTATCTTTTTTTTTACACTCAATTTGCTTTAGCAAAACCCTTTTTACAAGCAATGCAAAGACAAACCAGCCCAAATTAGTCAAGTCTGAATTAATAAGGTTTTACTTGATAGCCAACAGCTTTTCTGCTTCCTACAATTTATTATCTGTACCACTCAGATCACGCAATTATCACCCACTACCTTGTACTATTAATTAACTTCTCCTCCATGTGGCCTACTTCTCCATCTGGAAAAAGAACTCAAAGGCACCAAGCTTTATATTACTTTGGATATCCTGTAGCAGCATAATGCTTTGCATACAGTAAGTGCTCAAAATATACTTGTTGATTTTTTGGGGAAAGCATATCTGTGATTTAATCGGTATAGAGAATTTCAGGTGAGGAAACTCCTTTAATCAATGTAGACCCAGGCAACTCTTCTGCCACTTTTAGTGGCAGAATTTCCTGAGGGCACTAGCTTACCCAGACTCACATCATCTGTGTCTGATGGCAGACTTGAACTTGAGTTGTCCAGATTACTTGTCTGCCTTCTAGATGCTTCTCTCTCTAAACTACACTTACGTCAATATCCAAACCATCCAAAGTAAAATCTCTCTCTCTCTCTCTCTCTCTCTCTCTCTCTCTCTCTCTCTCTCTCTCTCTCTCTCTCTCTCTGACCCAGATGAAACAGGAGGTGGGAGGAGTATAACATGTGTGTAGCTAGTTACCATTAATATGGCACTTATGGCACTTAAGGTTTAAGAAATGCTCTGCAAATATTATCTCATTTTATCCTCTTCCTGAGTTCAAATCCGCCTCAGACACTTACTAGCTGTATGACCCTGGGCAAGACAACTTAACCCCATTTCCTTCAGTTTTCTCATCTGTAAAATGAGCTAGAGAAAAAAAACAGCATACTGTTCCTGTATCTTTCCCAAGAAAACTTCAAATGGGGTCAGACACAACTGAACAACAAATGGGACTAGTAAAAATGTTCCAGGAAAGAAAAACCGTTTCAAACCCCTAATCCCTTTGGTTCTGCCATTTATGCTCCTAGTTCAGGAGACTTAATGTGCTTGTCATGTCATAAAATATGTTATGTCTTTCTTGTCTTCCTCCTGCATGTAAAACACTTCTTTTCACTTGTGAATGCATTGCCATGAGGTTGGGTAGCAACTCTAGGTCTTCCAGAATGAGAATGTACTCACTTTAGTATAATCTCATTACAATAATCCAATTTGTATGTCCAGTAGCGTTATTAAGAAGTGTGTGTGTGTGTGTGTGTGTGTGTGTGTGTGCGTGTGCGTGCGTGTGCATACACACAAATTTTATTAAAAAATAAAAAAGATCAGATTGGTGATGAGATTGTAAACTCTCTTGTGGGGAAGAGAGAAGTGTTTTATATTTTGTTTACCTTTGTAACCTTCATTGTACTTAGCACAGTGTTTTCAACATAGTGGTTACTCAATAGACATTAAGAGAATGAATGAATGAATGATCATTAAAGGATAACCAGACAATTGAACGAAGCTTAACTGTTAACTGAGATAAACCATATGTCCACAACAGAGACTGTATTGAGCAAACCAATAAAGACTGAAATTGTAACTCCACATGTCAGAACTACATCCCACTAAAATTTGGCAAAGAAATTATAAGCAAGTTTTCCGAAGAGCTGTTTTCTTGTTCATGAAATGTGCAAAGAAATAATATCCTGATGACATGATCCCCTTGAGACAAAAACAAAGGGGCTATCTATTTCTGAAACAATTTTCAGATCTACCTTTCCTATTCCTCCCATTTTATAGATGAAGAAACTGAGACCTAGAGAGATTACATGACTTGCCCAAGGCGACGCAGTTAAATGATGATAGTTCCTGGGACTTGAGTGGGGGCCTCCTGACTCTCTCTACCATACCACACTGCCAGTTTAAGGAGAGCTTTGTTTCCAGCAAGGTTTTTGTTCATAGCGAAGTCAGCACTTGAAATGCTCAAGTACAGCAGTGTCTATCACATAACTGACCAAATTCTTCTGCCATTCATTTCTACTTGAAAACAAATATTAGTAAGGGTTGGATGGTTTATGGAAGAGTATGTGCTCACTCACAGCAAGCTGAGTGAGCCGTTACCTTCACTGATGTAAAGCAGCTTTGAGGATGCCAGGAAATGGGGTATGTTCCTTTGAAGGATTGCCCTCCTGGGACCGATTTCACACCAAGAATGGCCCTTTGGAAATAAAAGGTGTAGTGTAGCACTGGAGAAAGTTGGGCTAAAATAATTTTTTAAAATAAATATTTTTTGAAAGTGATTTGAAAAAAAAAACACCTGGAAAACTTTTTTGTGGGGAGGAGCTATCAACCTTCCAAGGCTTCTTGAAGCCTTAACAAACAACACTTTGAGTGCCAGTCTCCTAGTGAAGAAGGAACAAAGTGAATGAAGCAAGGAGTACTAAATCAAGGTGGATATAAGCCCAAGAACTCTCAGAGCCCCACAGCTGGCTTCAGAGACAAACATTCTTCTGCAAGTCCAACTTTGGATTCTCTTTTTTCAGCCTTAGACAGGGCTTTTTTTTTTAATTGGGTGTTGGTATCTGTACCTTCAGCGTGAACAACTCAGTTGTTGAGAAGCTTCTGGGTGTGTTGAACTTTTTTCTCCTTTCCAAAGGCATCAAATGAATCCAAATGAGGGGAAAGGGGGAGCTGGTGACAAAGAAGCTCCAAATGTCAGCATTTTAAATTGTAGCAAATTCCAACAAGCAATTAGTAAAATGTAATAAAAAGAACTCCTCCTCCACCCTCCTCCTCTTAAGAGAAACCGTGGAAAAATGTTTCAGCCAAATACAGTACGTGACCCAAGACTGTAAGAGTGCGATCTCAGTTTGGGATGGTGCCCCTAAGCCAGGACTGTGACGGATTTGTAGGGCAACATCAACATTATCAGTGCTAAATGGACAGGAAATGGAGTCACGGCTTCTGGAGTCAAACCTTACTAGTTAACCTAGAGTTAAACCTTTTTAGAATTAAACCTTGGAGATCAATCAGAACAGTGATATGAAAGGAGAGGGCCAGTAATCGGGCTGCTTGCAGTACCCCCCTTCTGAAGCCCCCAAACCCCAAGTGTATTGGACAGTTTTTGTTTACATCCAATAAGGCAGTGCGGCAAACTGGAAAGAACACTTAATTCAGAGCCATAAGACCCTGATTTATCATTGACTTTCATAGCTTTAGCTATTACAGCTGTTCCAAAAACGTACACAAATAATTCTCAAATCTGTGTCTCTTACTCCCATTCAGGAACATCAGATTTAGAGACTAAGCAGTAGTGCCAATTCTGCCATTTACTACCTGTGTGACCTTGAGCAAGTCACTTAACTTTACTCAGCCTCAGTTTCCCCAACTCTAAAATGAGGGAGTTGGATGAGATGATCTCTAAGAATCCTCTAACTCTAGATCTACGAGTAATATAACAAGTGATGGAAAAGATTTTGTAGTGGTAGTGCAAATAGATGAAAAGTTAAAAAAAACCATTTAAGTTCAACAATTTATAATAGGACTAATCAATCCATAAATGCTTAGTGAATACCAGACACTGAAAATACAAAGAATATGTGTGTATAAATGTATATGTAGATATAAATATATACATATTTCTATATATGTGTGTATCTATGTACATACACATACATATATATATATATATATATATACACATATGTATATACACATATATTTACATATACACACACATACACACAGGTTGGGACCAGTACCTTTGTATCACTAATAGTCATTATCACCTAATTACCTCAGGGGAGGCCACCAAAAAAAAAAAGCTTTAAGAGTGTCATATCTGTGTGAATTGTTTGGTTTGGAATGGTTTTTTGAAGTGACAATGCAGGTGAACCAGCAGTCCTCAGTTCTCCAGTTGTATACAGGTAGAGCCAGCCATAGAGGGGTGGCATGAGAAACCCCAACAATGAGAGAATGCAAACCAAGGCAGATCCCTTGAATTGGAGGATTGTTCAACATCTGCTGGAGAAACTGTTCCAATTGTGTTTGTTTATTTAAATTTGGGATTTGAGAAACCAACCACAATTTTGCCACATGGACTTTGTGGTGATTCTTTGGTGCAAACCATGGGGAGAAACACTTGAGAGGACAACGCTAAATTCTCCCTGGAAGCTCAGAGACATTTCTGGAATTAGGAATATGCACAAACGTGCCAATTGTACCCTGATTTAATTAGGTGAGGAGGCAGTGGTGCTGCATCAGTTTAAAAAGTTTCTACTCTTACCTCCAACTATGAGCCTCAAACTGTTGTTCTAATTCTCTTTCTGTCTGTTGTTTCTCTTTCTTTCACAGCCCCAGAAGAAAAAACTATGCTTTGCATGTAGGAGGAAATAGAGCACATGAACTGGGCCTACAGGAGTCTCTGGCTTCATGGCTTTTCCCCCAGCACAGGAGGGCAGATTCAGGCCCCAACAGTAATAGCCCCCACAGTGCTCATGCAGAACATCAGAAGATGGTGACAGGGGGGCAGCTAGGTGATGCAGTGGATAGAGCTCCTGCCTTGGAGTCAGGAAGACCTGAGTTCAAATCCAGCCTCAGACACTTGACACTTACTAGCTGTGTGACCCTGGGCAAGTCACTAAACCCCAACTGCCTCACCAAAAAGCAGAAAGAAAAAAGAAAAAAAAAAGATGGCGGTGGCCACTGCAGTTCTTCTACACAGTGGGACCCAGTCAGACAGGCCTCAGCTGTGCCAGTAGTGGTTGATGCTGGTAGAGTGGGCAGAAGGCACAGATGTGGACAATTTTCTCTGACCTTTTATGTGGATCAGTAACTATGCAGGAGGTGTCACCATCTTCGCTGTGCCCTTGATGTTGCTGGGGCTCTTCCTGCTTACATTGAGAGACCCACTACAAAGAACTGGCATCACCCACACCGACCAGATGATTTAGACCTGGACTCTCCCAGATTCAGTTACTCCTTCAGGGGAACTATTACATTGTTTATTCTGTTTTTTATGTTTCTCCTCCAGTTTTTCTCATCCTACTTTAATGCTGCCTATATCAGAATTTCTGAATAACAGAGATAAAGATTGACCAGTAATAGCCCTAAAGTTATTTATGTGGTAGAAGGTTCTCTGCAAGGACTTCTCTAAGGACCTACCACCAAGGAAGGGGTGGAGTGTTATAGGAGCAATATCTTATCCCCTACCTCCATGCAAGTTAGACTAGTTTTTCCTTAATAGAGATTAAGACTTTCCTCAAGACTCCTGACACCATATTTTACACAATTGCACATGTATAACCTATATCGGATTGCTTACCATCTCAGGGAAGGGGGAGGGAAGAAAGGGAGGGAAAGAGAGAATTTGGAACTCAAAACTAAAAAAAAATGTTCAAAAATTTGTTTTAACATGTAATGAAGAAAAAAAATGAAATACTATTTTTTAAAAAGGCTACTGACACCATCTCCTTGTCAGCTGAGCACAAAATCATAAGGAACACCAAAGGTATTCTAATGCGTTGGTGGCTCATAGATCATGATAGATAACTCAGGAAAGGGACCTTCACTCAGCTGAATCAACTCCAGGAGTCCTCAGTGTCTATCCTTGTTGAATATCCTTTCTATAGCTAAGTAAATCTCTTTCAACTGTTGAATGGCTTATAAGTGTCCCATATTCATTCAACAGCTAACCAAAAGTACTAGGACCCTGGACTGAGTCAGACCTAGCTCAAAACAAATCCACAGGTGCTTATGGAAGAGAGAGAGACAGAGACAGAGACAGAGAAAGACAGAGACTGAGAGAGACAGAGAGAGTTGGGGTGGAGGGAGAGAAAGAGAGATAGAGAGAAACAGAGACAGAGAAAGACAGAGAAGAGGGGTGGAAGGAGGGAGGGAGGGGGAGAGAGAGAGAGAGAGAGAGAGAGAGAGAGAGAGAGAGAGAGAGAGAGAGAGAGAGAGAGAGAGAGAGAGAGAGAGAGAGAGAAACAGACCCACATTACGTAAAAGGAGGCTGAGAAAGAGTGGTCGGGCAGATAAGAAAACTAAGAAAGAATTGTTATGAAAACCCAGAGGGGAGAAAGTGGTCAAAGTGACAAATGCTGTGGGAAGATGATGAAGGATTAAGGTTAAGCTGGAAGGGGCCTCAGGGGTCATCTGCTTCATTTTTCTTATTTTCTAGAAGAGTAAGCTGAGGCCCAGAGAGAAGTGACTTGCCTAAGATTATACAGGTAGTCACTCTCCCTAATTTTACAAATAAGAAGCTGATGCCCAGAATGGCTAGGTAACTTACCTATGGAAGTTCACACAGCCACTTAGCAGCAGAGTCAGAACTGAAACCCAAGTCTCTTGACCACCAGTCTGGTGTTCTTTCCACTATGCTTCAATGTACAGAACTGGGGGCAGGCTAGCTGCTCCATCCACTTTATCATGGCTGAGGTGCTTAATTGGAGCTGGACAGCCCTGGCTCTGAATTACATATAGGTCACTTAACAGGTACTTTGTAGCTTTCTTTACAAAGGCCTGATTAACAAATGATGGCTATTGTTTCTGACTTGGCAGCCCCCATATTATTTTGCCCTGACTTTGCTGTAAAAAATAATAACCATGACCCACCAGGCCTCAGACCTCCCAGAAAGGTTACAGTGCCCTATTTATATCCCCACACTCAGCTCCACCAAATTAGGGACTTTATAGCCTAAATCCTTGGGAATAAATTACAAGGTAACAAAGACCAAGAATTGGGCTTGGAGTGAAGATTTGGGTTCAGATTGTGCCTCTGGAACTTACCAGATATGCAACCCTAGGGAGGTAACTTGATTCCTGCATGTTTCAGTCCACTCCCTATGATATATCTACTAACTCATAGATGGATTGGTTGACTAACAATATCTCACAGTCATCCTCGATTCCACAATTTCCCTCACCTCCCACACATCCAAATAGTTTCCAAGCCTTGTCAACTCTGCCACTACAATATTTCTCAGCTCTGTCCCTTTCCCTCTACTCATATACCCATCTGTGTAGTAGAGGCCCTCATTGCCTAGCCTCCTAATTAAATCCCCTGATTCCAGTCTCTCCCCTTCTCAATTCTTTCTTCCACACTCTGAAATACTCATATAGATTTATGATCTTATCGAACTAGGATTTCCCTTGAACAATGCAACCCATCCAACTTGCTACCCTATGTGATTCTCATCCATGTCTACCCAAAAGTTTGCTAAAGTGGGTCCACCCATGGTGCTGGAGGTCTTCCTTGCTTTCTGCTAACATCACTAGGGAACTACTCTGGTTTTCTACTCCTCATTTTCCCATATGATCAGCCTATCTTCTCTTCCCATCCTCTCAATGTCTTGCTGCCATATTGTATTCCTTTCTTTTTTTGGCAGTTTCTCATTGGTTATATGTTGCAGCCTGCTCACCATTACCATATGCCTCTCCATTGCACTCTATGATATTCATTTCTTAGTTCTTCAGAGGTAATAGTGTTCCATGGTTTTCAGTGACAGAACAATACCAGTAAAATGCTAGTATTGAAAAGATAGTATTTTGCTTTTATGGGAATATTGGTGTCAGTAAAAAGAACTTTGCAAATTTATTAAGGTAATCCAATGTACTCTTTTCTAACTTAACTCTAGACCCAACTCTCTATCCATGTTTATTGTCTGTCCCATGCACATATAATATGTAGGACACATATATATGGTGCAACATATATATATATAAACATATATAACATATATATATATATATATATATATATATATACATACACATATGGATACACTCTAAAAAAATGTCCATACAAATGCATGTTGAAATCTGAGCAATAAACATTCTTCATCCATTTTGTCTTTCCTATGTGAATAGACAGGCCTAACTCCTTGGAGCACTTACAGATTTCTTCTAGGAGGCTCTGCAATGTTCTGGAACTTGATCCAATCAGCACATCCAAGATACCTCATCATTTACCAGGAATCCCTCTTCAAAGGAGGAAGGAAAGGAGATACGAATTTTTATAGTGCTTACTATGTCCCAGGCACTTTGCTAAGTGCTGCATAGATGTTATCTCACTTGAACCTCATAATAGCCCTGGGAGGTAGGTGCTGTTATTAAACCTATTTTACATCTGGGGAACCAAAGGCAAACAAAGATTAAGCCAGTTGCCCAGGGACACATGGCTAGTAAGTATCTGAGTCTGAATTTGAACTCAGGCCTTCCTCACTCCAGGCAAACATCTCCCTGTTCTGTGCTTCTCATGCTATTTATCATGAGTCTCATTGAATAGGGCTATTTCTGTTGATATGCCTTCCAAGAGATCTTGGATGATCTTGATGTTTGGAAGAGAAACAACTTGTTATAAAAGAGCCTATGAGGTGTCCTCCAGGCAGAATCCCAAACCCTAAAGCATAAGTCTTTGGTCAACAATCAGTTTTTGAGTTCTTATTTTGCGTAAATCTGCATAGAGAGAAACAAAGCTGTACAAGTTAATTTGCCTTCAAGAAACTTAAAAGCTACTAAGGGGGATTGGACATATAACACTGAGATAGTAAACACTGCTTAAACCAATCATTTTCTTCTATAGATCCTGCTGTAATAAACAGATATGAAATTGGTACATCAAATGTAATCTAGCAGAATGAATTACTATTACCTTTTCCCCATCTCTGATTTCAATAGTAGAAAGCAATGGTTCTCACACTTGTCCTCAGAACCCCTTTATACTCTTAAAAATTGAGGAACCCCACCAAAACTTTTGTTTATGTGGATCTGGTATTAGAAATTAAAACATCTTGGTATTATTATAAAAAAAAGCTTACACTCCATGAACTCTAACCCCCAAAGGGTGTTACAGATCACTCTTAGAGAATTGCTCATGTGGAGAAATCCCAGTGAGGAAATTTCCTCCACAGGTGCAGATCACCAACTGCAATCCAACTTAACAGTCTTAGAGAGTTAACCCAAGGCACTAGGTGGTTCACTGACTTGCTCAGGCTCATGCAGCTAGACTGTGCGGGCAGAACTTGAACCCCAGATCCCCGAATGAAGCCAGCTCCCTACACACAAACATCAAGCCTCTCACTGTTACCTTATTTGCATGTAATTGGATACTTCCAAAGTGTTTTTAAAGCAATCTATCCTCTTAAGTAAACTCTGCCTTTGAAATCTTGTTTACACCATCTGCAATAGTAAGCTCCTTTTGTTTTTCTCCAGTGAAAATATAGGATAAAGCTATAACTTGGTTTATAATAAGGGGCCCTTACCTGAGGTCCATAAACTTGATTAAAAAAATTTTTGATAATTATGTTTCAATATGTTTTCCTTTGTAATCTTGTGTATTTTATTGCATGTATCTAAAAACGTTATTCTTAAAAGGTGGGGTGGGGGAGAAGTGTCAGTCTAAGAGGCATCACCAGATGGACGAAGGGAGCCATGACACAAAAATGATTAGAAAATGAGGGAATTGGACTAGATGGCCTCTGAGATCCCTTCCAGCTCTGCATGTATGTTCCAACAATTTTTTGGCCTTGTCTCCTCAGACAGAGTACAAATTCTTTAAGGCCAGGAACCATACTTTATACTTTTTTTTGTATTTCCCTTAGACCTTGAAATAGTGCAGTGCACGCAGTAGGTATTCAATAAATAGTTGTTGAACAATAGTGTGCCCACATTTTGCTATGATGCCCTTTTTATCTTGAATGTATTAGAACATGAATGTTTATTAAATACTTCGTGAGAGAAGAGAGATGCTGGAAGAGCCTCAAAAACATTGAAAACCAGAGGGTGCAAAAAGTGGAACAATGGCCTACACTGTCATTCTGTTGTGACAGAAACCTCCCTAGAGAGCTTGGAGGGGCTGATGGGGCCTCAGATCCTAGAGCAGGCTCAGATAATGGCTCCCAGCTGGAGCCATCTGTAAAAAGGAGCTCTTCTCAATGTCTATGCCCACAGAAGGAACTCAAGCATAGACCATGCTCTGTATCCCTGTGGATCCCCAAAATAACATGACTTGTCAACATCATTTTTCAAGGAATATTTGCTTCCAATTTATTTTTCAGTTTCTTTTGCAGCTTTTAAAAATCACCCTTTGCCCCTGTTCTTTTTAAATGATCCCTTTCTTTTGGTTTTGGGAGAATGAAATCCCAAGACAACCCTCAAGATCCTCACCACGAGGCATCTTCAAAAACAATTGATGGTTCAAACAGTCAGGGGGAACTAAGAAAACAAACTACTTCTGAAGGATTCCACTTCTGGGAAGTAAGTAAACCAGAGTTCTCCTCTCAATGCCTCTATCACAACAAATCCCTTGGATTCTCGTTCTATTTTCTGGTGAGAAAGCAACCCCTTCCCATCTCCAGTGCTGTGATTGTCTGCTCCTTGTAGGCTAAACATAATGGGAACAGAGTCAAGTCTCTCTTGCAGTCTGGGATGGCTGTTTCTGCTATTATTGTGTGGGGATTTGGGTGGGCAGCTAGACAGCCCAGTGGTTAGAGCACCAGGCCTGGAGTCAGGAAGACTCTTCTTCCTGAGTTCAAATCTGGGCTCAGATACTTATTAGCTATATAACTCTAACTTTGTTTGCCTCTGTTTCCCCATCTGTAAAATGATCTGGAGAAGGAAATGGCAAACCACGCCAGTATCTTTGCCAAGAAAACCCCAAATGAGGTCACAAAGAGTCACAAAAGACTGAAAAATGACTGAACAACAACAAAAAGCACGAGGTGACTGGTGCCTGTGTAGGTTATATATATATATCCACATGGGTCTATCTAGATGTGGTTTGCAAAGAGGTATGATTGGATAGATATCTATAGAGTCTCCTCAACCCTCCCTTCTCCAAGGAAGAAACTGATTCCCATCAGGAAGCAGGAAGTTAGAATCAGAAGCTGCCTCCTCTCTTCTCATTAGAGAAAGTGTACTAAGCTAGAATTATATCTATCTGCCCCCATAAATATTATTAGTATAGGGAAAATAGGTTTTAACTGAGCTCCTGATCACTATTCCTTAATGGGGAAGGAGTGCTCCAAGCTATATATCCAAGGCTTGACTCCATTCCCACTAAATGCCAGTTACACAAAGCAAATAGGAAATAATTCCATTTATTCAAGCTAATAGCAAATGGAAATCACATAAGCTATACATATGAGAATATTCTAGACAATATAGAGAGTAAATGAGCTTTCCCATTGGAAGAGAGAGAAAGAGACAGAGAGAGATTGACAGAGAGAAAAAGAGAGAGAGAGAGAGAGAGAGAGAAGAGAGAGAGAGAGAGAGAGAGAGAGAGAGAGAGAGAGAGAGAGAGAGAGAGATCTCACCCAAGGAGAAATTCCCCAAAGTTTCTAATGTAGTAAGCTGAGGGGATAGGGACATGATTGAGGCACTGGCTCCTCTACATTCTTGCTTCTTCCTAGTGTCTTTCTCTCTCTTCAGGGACCTGGAAAGAATCTAGAACTTTGTCTTCGCTCTCAAAGCTGGAAGCCAGGCAACCAGGATCTCTCTTCTTCAAGCTCTTGCCAATTTCAGCCCCTCACTCAGGTATTGAGCATTGTGTAATAAATCTTCACGTCAGTCATGTCTTTGTGACCACCTTTGGGGTTTTCTTGGCAAAGATACTGGAGCAGTTTGTCCTTCCCGTCTCCAGATAATTTTACCAATGAGGAAACTAAGCAAACAGGGTCAAGTGACTTGCCAGGGGTCACACAGCTCATAAGTGTCTGAGGTCTGATTTGAACTCAGGAAGATGAGTCTTCCTGACTCCAGGCTTGACACTCTACCCACTTTGTTTATGGCTCTTTGGGAGTTGATGGCTATGATGGCTAGCAGCACAGGATGAGAGTTGAGGCTGGCTATCTACCAGGAGAGGAGGATCCATTAGTGACCCTTACAGAGTACTGCCTGCTATACAATATGTTCATCAAGAAAGTATTTTTTATGTATACCCTTTGACCCAGAGATCCTCTTACTAGACATAAATCTTAGGGAGGTCAAACAAAAATAGAAAGAAAAGTCCCATATGCACCAAAATATTCAGAACATCATGCTTTGTGGTAGCAAAGAATTAGAAACAACATAGCTGGGAAATGGCTAAACCAATTGTGGCACAAGAATGTTACAGAATTTCACCACACTATAAGAAATCATGACTAAGATGCATTCAGAAAAGCTTGGGAAGACTCAGGATTACAGACAAAGAATCGAATAGAATTTGACAGTCCAGTCCCTTAAATTATAGGACCAAGGAAGTTAAGTGACTTGAACAAAGTAAGGATTCAGCCTCAGAGATAGGATTTGAAACCAAATCCTCTGACTCTACAACCAGTGTTTTTTCCATTATATCATGTTACCTCCTTTATGAACTGATGCAGAATGAAGTAATGAAAGGAAAACAATGTACATAATCAATGTAAAATAAATGGAAACAAAAAAGGAAACATAATTCTATATATTTGCAATGAAGAAGTTTGCCTAGAGAACAGTTGAGAAAATCAATCTCTCTACCCCTTTGAGGAGGTGGGGACTGGATGGAATTTTGCATATACTGTCTAGCAGAGCTGATAGATTGATTGCTTTTGTTGATCTATTTTTTTCCTCTTCATCCTTTTTTAAAATAAAGGATGGCTCAGTGGGCAGAGAAGAGAAAAGGACATATCTGGAAACTAGAATAATGGAAAAAACAAAATATACCAATAAAAATAAGAAAAAAAAACATTTTTCACACTTATGTGAAACTGAAAGGTCTGAGAGCTCTAATCTGAAGTCCCTTGTTACTTTTCCAATATAATGTCAGCTATTTTGAGTAATCAGATTTCTATTTCCCAATTGTAATTCCCAAATGATGCTATAACCTCTATTTATAGAGCATGCCAGTCACAAAACCAGTATCAAAAGAATTTAAGACATAAAATCAATTCAAATAACAAGATGAGATCAAGGAGAAGAATCTTTCTCTTCACCTATACACAAAGGAGCAAAACCTCTTTATATGGTGCAGGGGTATAATAGTTTAATCATTATATTGGTTGTTGAATAAAGTCACTTTATAATTTATACATAGTGGCAAAAGCTTAGGTTTCACTACTGTCTCCCTCAAGGATCTTGGGGTGGCTGGAGAATAGCTGAAACCTCAGAGCAGGCTGGAGATCTTTGAAGCTTCTCACCTTGGCAGTGAGATCACTAGTATCCTGCAGGCACTATTGGGTTTTGGGGTATCACGGCATTAGCACTGCATTTACCTCCACTTCTGTCTTTTTGCAGTCTGTGGTCTTTCTCTTCACCTCTGATTGCTCCTCTATGGGTTCCTCCAGCAGCTCTATTTATAAAAAAATAAAAAATCCTCCCTAACAGAACATTCCTCCACTAATCAGAATCCTTGTCTGGTGAAGCTGCCTCTCTGCACCCAGACTTACAGCCTTCTGGAAAATGTAAGGGAATTTTTCCCAATGAGTTAAGGCCTCAATCATCATGGGAAATAAAGTTCTGGGGATTTTTCCATTTCTATTGCTGCTTGAATGGTAATTCATTTTAAGGTAGTTAGAAGACAGTTATGGAACATGGCTAGATGATGATAGTTGCTATTGCTTATGTGGTTTTTTTGAGTGGCACAGTGGAAAGAGTGCTAGACCTGCAGTCAGGAAGATCTGAGTTCAAATCTAGCCTCAGACATTTAGCAGTCTGTCCCTAAACAAACACTTAAACTCTGCCTCAGTTTCCTCAACTGTAAAATAAGGACAATAATAGCACCTACCTCACAGGGTTGTTGTAAAGATCAATTGAGATTATAAACATACATATATATGTAGATATATATAGATATAGATATAGATATAGATATAGATATAGATATAGATATAGATATAGATATAGATATAGATATAGATATAGATATAGATATAGATATAGATATAGATATAGATATATATTTGAGAAGCAATTGGGGCTAAGTGACTTGCCCAGGGTCGCACAGCTAGTAAGCGTCAATTGTTTAAGACTGGATCTGAACTCAGGTCCTCCTGACTTCAGGGCCAGTGCTCTATCCACTGTACCATTTAGCTGCCCTGAGATAATATTTATAAAGCCCTTAGCACAGTGCCTGACACATAATAGGCACGTAGGGAATTGCTTATTCCTTTAACTCCTCCCCTCTTTATCCCATCTGAGATGTGGTGTTACACACCTGTGTCAACAATGGAAGATGTTATACATACAATTATCCGCCAATGTCTCAGAAATTAAAAAAAAAAGTTTTTAAAAAATTCCTCTGGGGGGGTGGAGCCAAGATGGCTGAGTGAAAGCAATGACTTGCTTGAGCTCTTCCCCAAACCCCTCCAAATATGTATAAAAAATGTCTCTAAACAAATTCCAAAACAGCAGAAACCACAAAAAGACAGAGTGAAACAAATTTCCAGCCCAAGACAGCCTGGATGATTGATCAGAAAGGTATATCGCGCCAGGATGGGAGCGGAGCACAGTGTAGCGTGAGTTCTTAGGCTACAGTGAACCTGGAGCAGGCCTCAGAGGACTGAGTCGTGGGCAGAAGTGGTGGCTTCCAGACTTCTCAACCCAGGAATGCCAAAGACAACTTAGAAGGTCAGTGGGAAAAGTCTGTTTCTGTGGTGCTGAGAAAGGAGCACGGGGTCTCAGCTCCAGTTCCCTGAGAACGCAGCCCTTGTGGCGGGGGTGGGGGGGGTGCAGCTGCCTTCTGAGTGTCCAGCCCACAGACTGAGGGGGAATCCAGTGGCTGATCAGAGAGGGATTGCAGGGATTTCTTTGCAGTGCTGAGGCAGGAATCTCTTGCTTTGTCTGTGCTTGAATCTGAGTCAGAGTTCTGGGCAGTGATCCTGAGGTGAGGAGGAGCGCTGGTGTGGTGGAGCTTGTAGTGGGTGGGAAGAGAAAACTCTCCTCACAGTTCCAGGACAGAAAGGAGTGCTTGTGGTCACTAATAGACCAGAGCACAGGCCAGGAAAGGAGTGAACCCCTTGCCCCTTATCATACCACCTTGGAAGAAATGAAAATTTACAGGTCCCTACAAGTATCTCTGAAAACAGCTGTACAAACCCCCCGAAGCTTGGGACAGTACATTCTCCACATTGGAAGCAGACTCTTACCTTAACAAAGAGTTTAAAACTCAAGTAATTGGCCAGGATCATGAGCAAGCAGCACAAAAAGAGTCAGACTATATTATCTTACTTTGGTGAAAAGAAGATCAAAATACAACCAGAAGACAACAAAGTCAAAGCTCCTACATCCAAAGCCTCCAAGAAAAATATGAATCAGTCCCAGGCCTTGGAAGAGCTCAAAAGGGATTTTGAGAAGCAAGTAAGGAAGTAGAGGAAAAACTGGGAAGAGAAATGAGAGTGATGCAAGAAAATCATGAAAAACAAGTCAACAGCTTGCTAAAGGAGACCCAAAAAAATACTGAAGAAAATAACACCTTAAAAAATAGCCTAACCCAAATGGCAAAAGAGGTCCAAAAAGCCAATGAGGAGAAAAATGCCCTAAAAAGCAAAATTGGCCAAATGGAAAAGGAAGTCCAAAAGCTTACTGAAGAAAATACTTCCTTAAAAATTAGAATAGAGCAATTGGAAGATAGTGACTTTATGAGAAATCAAGACACAGTAAACAAATCCAAAAGAATGAAAAATTAGAAAACAATGTGAAATATCTCATTGGAAAAACAACTGACCTGGAAAATAGATCCAGGAGAGAGAATTTAAAAATTATTGGACTATCTGAAAGCCATGATCAAAAAAAGAGCCTAGACATCATCTTTCAAGAAATTATCAAGGAAAACTGCCCTGATATTTTAGAACCAGAGGGCAAAATAGAAATTGAAAGAATCCACAATCTCCTCCTGAAAGAGATCCCCAAAGGAAAACTCCTAGGAATTTGTAGCCAAATTCCAGAGTTCCCAGGTCAAGGAGAAAATATTACAAGCTGCCAGAAAGAAACAATTCAAGTATTGTGGAAACACAATCAGGATAACACAAGATTTAGCAGCTTCTACATTAAAGGACTGCAGGGCATGGAATATAATATTCCAGAGGGCAAAGGAGATAGGATTACAACCAAGAATCACCTACCCAGCAAAACTGAGTATAATCCTTCAGGGGAAAAAATGGTCATTCAGTGAAATAGAGGACTTTCAAGCATTCTTGATGAAAAGACCAGAGCTGAATAGAAAATTTGACTTTCAAATACAAGACTCAAGTGGAACATGAAGAGGTAAACAGGAAAGAGAAATCATAAGAGACTTATTAAGGTTGAACTGTTTACATTCCTGCATGGAAAGATGATATTTATAACTCATGAGACCTTTGTCAGTATTAGGGTAGTTGAAGGGAAAAAATTATATTATAGATAGATAGATGGATAGATAGATAGATGATAGAGATAGATAGATAGATAGATAGATAGATAGATAGATAGATAGATAGAGAGAGAGAGAGAGAGAGGGCACAGGGTGAGTTGAAGATTAAGGGGTCATATCTGAAGAATAAAATTAAGGGATGAGAGGGGATTATACTCGGAGAAGAAGAAAGGGAGAGGTAGAATGGGGTAAATTATCTCACAAAAAAAAACAGAAAAGAAAAGGCTCTTACGATGGAGGGGAAATGGGGGAAGGTGAGATGGAATGAGTGAATCTTATTCTCATCAGATTTGGTTTATGGAGGGAATAACATACACATTCAATTGGGTATGGAAATCTGTCTTACCCTAAGGAAAATAGGGGGAGAAGGGACAAGAGAGCAGGGATGATAGAGAGGAGGGCAGATTGGGAAAGGGGTAATCAGAAGCAAATACTTCTGAGGAGGACAGGGTCAAAAGAAAGAATAGAATAAATGGGAGGGCAGGATAGGATTAAGGGAAATAGAGTTAGTTTTTCACAACATGTCTACTATGGAAGTGTTTTGCATAACTGCACATGTACAATCTATATTGAGCTGCTTGCCTTTTCAATGAGGGTGGGTGGGGAGGAGGAAAGGGAGAAAATTTGGAGCCCAAAGTTTTAAAAACATATGTTTAAAAAAATGTTTTCACATGCAACTGGGACATAAGAAATACAGGAAATGGAGTAAAGAAGTCTATCCTGCCCTATAGGAAAATAGAAGGGGAAAGGGATAACTGAAGAGGGGGAGAGATAGAAAAGATGGCAGACTAGAGGAAGGGATAGTCAGAATGCATGCCATCTTGGGGTGGGGGGAGGGGTGAGATGGGGTGAAAATTTGGAACTCAAAATCTTGTGGAAGTAAATGTTGAAAACTAAAAACAAATAAATTTATATTTTAAAAAAATTCCTCATGCCTTTTGTTGTTGTTTAGTCATTTTAATTGTGTCCGACTCTTCATGACCCCTTTTGGGGTTTTCTTGGCAAAAATAATGGAGTGGTTTGCCATTTCCTTCTCCAGATGAGGAACCTGAGGCAAATAGGATTAAGTGACTTACCCAGAGTCACACAGCTAGTAATCTGATGCCATATTTGAACTCAGGACAATGAGTCTTCCTAACTCCAGGCTGGACACTATTCACTGCACTACCTTGCTGCCCATCTCATCCCTTTTTGCAATAAAAGTGAGCAACAATGGACAGATCTCTTTATATCTAGAGAAGCCATTTTAATTTCTAAGCTCCTTGATGGCAGGGATCTTACGAAGCACTTAAAACAGAATATACATAGTAAACACTCAATATTTATTCACTGAAGTAAGGCACAGAAGAAAACATTGTAGGCTTGGTTTGATTTATCTCCCTCCTTCTTTCGAATGCCAGGATATGTTGTTTTTGCTCTTGCATCTGGAATTTGTACTTATTTCTAGGTGCTTCACTATAAGAGCACTTCAAGTTAACCACAGTATAGGTGGAGGAGGTCAATCATAATGAAAAGGGATCTGGAATGCATATTATAGAGGAAGGGTTGAAGGAAATGGTGCTGTCAAGACAGAGTGATGTCATAGAGTGAGCACTGCTCCAGGGGTCAGGGAGACTTGGATTCCAATCCCAGTTCTTCTATAGACTAGTTGTGCAAACTTGGTCAGTTTACATCTTCTTGAGTCCCCAAAATGGTAAAAGAGACCTGGTCAATTGCTCATCATAAAATGAAGGATTTGGTCTACATGGCCTCTAACGTCCTTCATGTTCTAAAATACTATGGATTGACATAGAAAAGACCATAGTGGAATATGCTATAATCACCATCTTTTTAACAGGCTGTTATGTGTAAGAAGGAGACCTCTTTGTGGCCAAGAGGAAAGAGCTGGAGCCAATGGAATAAAGCTATAGAAGCTGATTTCAACATAAAGAAGAATTTTGTAACACTTAGAGATATCCAACAATGGTGAGCTCTCTGCTATTAGACATATTCAAAAAGATTGATTTATTTAAGAAGTCAAAGTCTAACGGCAGGTAGGTAGAAAAGTAGACAGAGCAGTTGGGCCTGGAGTTAGGAAGAACTGAGTTTAAATTCAACCTCAGGCACTTACTAACTATATGACCCTGGGAAAGTTATTTAACCCTGTTTGCTTCAGTTTCTCATCCATAAAATGAGCTGGAGAAGGAAATGGCAACCCACTTCAGTATCTTTGCCAAGAAAACCCCAAATGGAGTCATGGAGAGTTGGACACGACTGAACAACAAAAGTCTGATGCCCATCCATCTGGAATGCCATTGATTGAGGAAGTTGGAGTAAATAACATGTAAGATCTCATCCAAGATTCTACAGTTCTAAGTATTCTGCATATTTGTTCATAAATTCAAGACCTGGTATGACTATGACCTGAGGCATAAGGAATCTTCTTAAGAGTAGAGATAATTTGAAGCCAGGCCATTTGTCAAGGATTTTGCTCTGATATAGCTGGGTAAAGGTCAGACTAACCTCTGAAGAATGGTGGAAGATACATCTACCGCAGAGTAACACAAGAAAGGTTGTCAAGATATCAAGATATCCAAATGTTCACGTTATTTGTTGTTGTTGTTCAGTTGTTTCAGTCATGTCTGACTCTTCATGAACCCATTTGGTGCTTTCTTGGCAAAGATATTGGAGTGGTTTGCCCTTTCCTTCTCCAGCTCATTTTACAGATGAGGAAACTGAGGCAAACATTTAGACTCAGGTCTTCCTGACTCCAGACCCAGTGCTCTATCTGCTGCACCACCCAGATGCCTAATACACATTAGACCTCTTGTCCAATGAGCTTGATTTTAATTCCTGGCAAAATTTTAGAACATATTACAAAAGGGATGTATTATATACATCTAGAAATAAAGGCATTAGTCACTGAGACAGCAGAGTTTTATGATGAATAGGTATCACATGCACAAAAATATTTGTATAAGCTCTTTTTGAGGTGGCTAAGAATCAGAAACTGAGGGGGTGCCCATTAATTGGAGAATAGCTAAACAAGTTATGGTACATGAGTGTGATGTAATACTATTGTGCTGTAAGAAATGGTGAAGGGATGGTTTCAGAGAAAACTGGGAAGACTTGAATTGACAGATGCAAAGTTAAGTAAACAGATTCAGGAGAAGAATTTATATAATAATGACACTATTACAAAAACAACTTTGAAAGACTTAGGAACACTGATCAACACAATGATTACCCACAATTCCAGAAGACTCATGATGAAACATGCTACCCACCTTCAGATAGACTGCAGATGGAGGCACATTTTTTTGGACATGTCTAATGTTGAAATTTGTTTCCCTTGACTATGCATATTTGCAATAGGTTTTGTTTCTCTTGCTTTCAGCAGAAGGGTAGGCAAAAGGGATAAAATTCAGAGCTAAAAATAAAGTAAAACTGAATTTTTAAAAATCATGAACAAGCCATGCCAGACTAACTTCATTTCCTTTTTTTTTTGACAAATATATCAAAGAACTGCTGTAGACATAGTTTACCTAGATTTTAGCGAAGCATTTAACAAGGGCTTTCATACTGTTCTCAAGGAGAAGATGGAAAGGTATGGGCTAAATGATAGTATAATTAGGTGGATTCAGAACTGTTTAAATGGCTGTATGAAAAATCTAGTCTTTTATTAACGGCTCAATGTCAATCTGGCAAAAGTTCTCTAGCGGAGGGCCCCAGGGATCCATGACCCTGTTCCATTTAACATTTTTACCAATGGCTTGGATGAAGGCATAGAGATACTTATTGGATATACAGATGACACAAAGCTGGGAAAAATAGGTAGCATGGTAGATGTTAGGATCCAAAAAAAGTTTCACAAGGTTAAATCTAAATGAAAATTAACAGAGAAAATACTGCATTTGGACTCAAAAATCAATTTCACAAGTATAAAATGGCTAGGGCCAAGTAGCAGTTTACCCAAAAGAGATCTGGAACTTGAGGAGAACCACAAGCTTGATATGGCTCAACAGTGTGATACAGGAAACAAAAAAACCTAATGTGATCCTACGTTGCCGAGTGTTCAGAATGAAGGAAGTGACAATTCCACTGTACTCTGCCCTGGCCAGACTATGTCTAGGGTACCATGTCTGTTTCTGGTCACCATATTTTATGAAGGATATGAACAAGATAGAGTTATACAGAATAGGGTGACTAGGATGGCAAGGAGATGTAAAATCCTGGAATATGAAAGAAAAGAAAACGATTTGGTTCCCTATCCCCTTCCAAGCCTGTCATTAGTTTCATCATTTTTCACATTTTCCTTCCTTTTTTTCCCCCTTTTCTTTTTTTAGAAAATATAAGTCCCCTGAGGGAAGGGAATACTTGGCTAGCACAATGTACACAGTAGGCACTTAAAATTCCAAAGCATAGGAAGGACTTGAACCAAGGATGTGTTAGTAAATGTTTAATAACAGGCTCTCAAAAAAGTCCACACAACACACTTTAAAATTTAATCTGCATTATTAACATTTTTCTATCACCTTCTTACGTCTAGACAATCAACAAAATAATAAATCAAGGCCTAATTTATGGTGTTTGCCCATTTCTGAGATATAGATACTTGTACCAAAAATTTAACAATGGGCTCTCTAGAGTCATCTGGCTCCAGCAGCCTCCTAACTTGAACCCAGCTCTTTCTGACACTCTTGAGGTCAGCTCTCTATCTACAATGACACAGTGCTTCTATGGCACACAGTGGGCGTTAAATGCTCATTGATTGATAGATACTGTAGAGGAGATTTTTGTCTAGGAATGGGTTGAATTAAATGGGCTCTGGGTATCTTCTAACTCAGGTTTTATGATTTATTGATTGTCAAAGCCCTATCAAGAAAAACTAATCAGGGTCCGGCTTCTCTTATTTGCAGCAGACTCTGGCATTTTCTATCTCTAAAGCATTCATTGTTCTTTGTCATAAAGTGTGACTCTTTGAAGTCTTTTATATTAGTATGTGGTGTTGGCAGATTCCGGAGAGTTAAGGAGTACAAAACATTCCCTATATAACATTAATAACTGGAATGCTTGCTAGAATAATCAATTTGATGCTGAACAGAAGGTCGAAATTTTGGTTGCATATTTTCAGATTTACTCATGCAAATAGATATGTTTGAACAAAGTCATTTTATACTCAAGCCCCAGCTTGTACTTTAAAGAAAAAGGCAGCACACCATAAATCAAATTGCTTTTGACTTGACCAGGAGGTCTGCTTGAAACTTGAACTTTGTTAACGAAGGTATTTGGTGAGTTTTCATCATAAATGTCAACATGCCAGGGATCCAGGAGGTCTACAGTTCAGGAGCCAAGCCTTTTACAAGCATGTTAATTGCAATATAGCATCAATGCATTTGGGTGGGTGCACAAAATTTGCACATACCTGGGAAGTGCACCATTTGCTATGTTCAACAGCTGGTTATTTGAGAGTTTTAAGCCAGAGCAATAAGCAGTTTTAAGTTCAGTCTGAGAGCTGAGTGGGCCACTGAGAGTTAACAAAATAATTTCTCCTGCCAAAAATGTGGGCCTCCCCTCAACCCCCCACTTCCAAAGAATTCTGCAATAATGTACCTCAAGTGGTAAGGCTAGGCATCAAGAGAATAAAATCATAGATTTAGAACTGGAAAAGGACCTTATAGATTATGTAAGCCAGAGGTCTTTAAATCTAGAATCCATGAACTTGGTACCTTTAGTATTTTGAAAATTGTATTTGAATATATTGCTTAAATTTTAAAATATAATTTAATTTAAATATAAATTTTAAACATTTACACATACAAATTACTATCCTTTGTAATCCAAAATATTAAGGAGCTAAGTGACAATGGATAGAGTGCTGGGAACTGGAGTCAGAAATCCCTGGGTTCAAATCTGGTCTCAGTCATTTACTTACAAGCTAATGACTGGGCAAATCACTTAACCTCTGTTTGCCTCAGTTTCCTCATCTATAAAATGGGGATAATAATAGCACCTACCTCCCAAAGTTGTGAGGATCAAATGAAATAATTGATTGTAAAGTGCACAATGTCTGACACATAGTAAGTTCTACAAAAAGGATCACTATTATTATTATGTTATACATTCAAAAACATTATTCTGAGAAGGGATCTAGAGACTTTACCAGACTGCCAAAGGGATCTGCAATACAAAAATGATTATGAATTTCAAATCTAGGCCAATCCTTCATCTCTCAGCGCTTTGCCTGAAAAAGGATCTTTGGCTTCCCATTTATCATATATTTATGAAGAAAGTTAGCTAGGATTTGAACCCAGAGCCTCTGACACCTCTATTACTTTGTCTCCCTGTGGTTCCATCATACTCTACCTTATCTTGACTTAACTGTGGTTGGGTGGTTAGACACAAAAGCTTTTAAAAATCAGTCAGATTTTTCTTGTGAGGCTAAAAAGCCATATAAGCAGAAATGTTCACTGTCCCTGAACATTTTTCTTTACTTAGCTCATATATTTGAAACAGGAAAAATAAATACAAATAATAAAACCCACACATAGTTTTCCTACTTCATTTAAATGGAGTCAAGAAATGAAATTGAAACCTAAATCAGCATTACATTTTTATTACAATAATAAATATTTCATTATTACTTTGCTCAGATGGCCTAGTTCTCAGACAGGAAACGAAAGTTATGAATACTAGTAACCTACCAGCAGAATAGGGGCCCTTTTCGAGGTCAGGTGTGGGCTCTGACATTATTACATGTCAGAGATCTAATTACAGGATTCAGAGCATGAGTATATGCATTGTACGTGTTGACCAACTCCATTCAGTCGCTGGGGACATTTAGTGAAACGATATAGCCATGTAACAGGATATTAAAGAGATAAATCAAGCAACTTTGTGGCAGGCAGGAAAGTAGAGTTCTCTTTTTCTGAATGTCAAATAGCATTGTTTTTACATATTTCTGCAGCTCCATAAAGGAAAGAAATTATGTTGTTACCCTTACATTTTATTTGTTTGTTTTTTTTCCAAAAGGAATTCACATCATTTAATCTGTAATCATAACATCTGTAAAGAAGATAGGCCAGTGACGGAGTACCATCTTAGGTGGAGTTAGGTCCTAAAGTTAGTGCTGAGGCAAAGTCTGAGTACAGTAAAAATTACCCTTGAAAATTCACTTCATAAATAATCACATTTATAGTACTATATCTTTAAATAGTTGTAGCTGGAAAGGGATTCCATCTCTTTAAAAGACAGTAATCTTTATCAGAGAGCAGATGGATTTGAGAGATGGATTGGAAATAATTGAGTATTAATCTTGTTTTTCATTCTACCCTAAGTTTTTGATCTGAAGAGAGGTAGAAACCAGGATTTCAAACCAAATAGAAGAAAAGAAAACCACATGAACACTTAGCTAAAGGGGAAAAGGATGATTAGGAGATAAAAATATTATCTAAATGGGCTTGACACACGATTATGATTCTATTAGAGGTTGATCACATGACCATATAACGCTTTCGTTTTCTAGCTTCATGGGAGCCAAGAGAGACAAAAGGAGGTCAAAGGGAACATGGCAGGGGACTTTTAGCATTCTGGGAATGCTAGGAAGGCCAAGCAGCCTTGACCTCTAGCAGCCTGGCCAGAATGAATAGACTGCCTATGGGTACAGTGAAGAAGAGATTCCAGGATCACTCTGTACAAGGAGATACTCAAGCTATAAGAGGATTTCAGGAACTGAGACAAGGGCAGAATTCTATCTCCCATCCCACCTGGTGGAACCTTAGGCTCATCCAGGGGAATGGTGGCTGTAATTGCCTGTAGTATTTTAAATGATACTTTTTTCTCTCTCTTCTGTTAAAGGGGTAGCTAAGTGGCATAGTGGATTCAGTACTGGGCCTGGAAATCAGGAAGACCTGAATTCAAATCATGCCTCACACACTTACTAGTTTTGTGATGTTAGGCAAGTCACTTAACCTCTGTTTGCCTCAGTTTTCTCATCTGTAAAATGGGGATTTAAAACCTTTTCCTTTTTTTTCCCCTGGGAGGCAGTCAGGGTTAAGTGATTTGCCCAGGGTCACACAGCTAGTAAGTGTCAGAGGCCAGATTTGAACTCAGGTCTTCCTGATTCCAGGGCCAGTGTTCTATCGATTGTGCCACCTAGCTGCCCCTAAAATGGGGATTATAATAGTACTTTTTCCCAGGGTTGTTGTGAGGATCAAATGAGATAGATAATTATTGCAGAGTGCTTAGCACAGTACCTGATACAAGGTAGGAACTATATAGTCATTTTTTAGTCACGTCTGACTCTTTCAGACCCCTTTTGGGGTTTTCTTGGCAAAGATACTGGAATAGTTTGCCATTTCCTTCTCCAGCTCATTTTACAGATGAGGAAATTGAGGCAAACAGGGCTAAGTGACTTGCCCAGGGTCACATAGCTAGTAAGTGTTGGAGGCCTAATCTAAACTCAAGATGAATCTTCTGACTCTAGGCCCAGCATTCTGTCCACTGAGCCACCTAGCTGTCCAAGTGCTATATAAATGTTAGCCATTATTCTTCTTCTTCTTCTTCTTCTTCTTCTTCTTCTTCTTCTTTTTATTATTATTATTATTATTAGGTATGTAGAATTGAATTTGAGTAAGTTCAATACACATAGAGAGCAACTCTACTCTTTCCTTGTTTTACAAAAGACACTGGGTCA
Source organism: Phascolarctos cinereus (assembly GCF_003287225.1). Taxonomy (NCBI): domain Eukaryota; kingdom Metazoa; phylum Chordata; class Mammalia; order Diprotodontia; family Phascolarctidae; genus Phascolarctos; species Phascolarctos cinereus. The sequence goes on from NW_027555736.1 coordinate 134,563,958, forward strand.
CAGATGATCAAGTGTTTTAACTTAAAAGAAAATTCACAGAAATTTCCTGGTGAATTAAGAACTCAGTCATGTCTCCTGCTCCAATACTCTTTTCACCAAATCCCTGACACTGGCTAAAAGGTGGAACTATCAGGAAGAAATTAGGAGTAAAAAAGCAGATAGTATAATGGAAACTCTAATTGTCAAGAGATTCTAGCATCATGAACTAAAAGTTCAATCAAAACATTTACAAACTCAATTCTTAATACATTTTAAGTCTATTGAAACTTTGAACTTTAAAGAATAATCAAAATATTAGCTTTTTTAATGAAGGGTTGTAGGTCTCTAGCAGTTTCTATCAATGCGGCCCCTACTTTACACAAAAAGGGGGAGGGAATGAAGTTCTAAAATGCCCTAAGACTTTTTGGGACATGCTGTATTTATTAATCTTCTACATTCAGGACATTATTCTAAGGATAAAAAGCCAAAAATGAAATTCTCTAAGAGGAAGCCACTGAAGATTCTTGAGTGAGAGAATTACATATGTATTCAGACCTATCTAAGAAGTTTTAAGAAATAGAGGAGGGGAACTAAGGCTATGTCCTTCCAATGACCTCAATTTTCTCATTAAAATAGAAGGCAAAATAGCTTGCAATGACTGTGGGGCTGGGGTACTGCTGGGAATTTAAGAAGAGGAAAAGGTATAGAATTGTCTGTGATAGGGATCAATAAAAGTAGAATAGAAGGAACAGAACAATTGGTGGGGATGTGTGACAAGGGGAAGCAGTTGTCAGTCTGAGACTGTTTTCTAAGGGTAAGCAGTGCCTGGGGTTAGGGAATAGGGAATATAGCTATGACATAGATTTGAGATTACCGAGGCACAGCTCCATTAGGAAGTGGTTTTGTCTGAGTAGACATTTACTCAGACCAATCAAAACATTAGCTTTTTAATGAGAGGCTGTAGCTCTCTGGCACTTTCTACGGCATGGCCCTTTCTTTCCACAAAAGGGGAAGGGAATGAAGGCACCTAACAAGGCTATCGCTTGGGCTTGAGCCAGCCTCACTAACCTTTGCTGGCTCCAGCAGATACAAGAGGATCGGGTTGTCAGGGAAGTGCGGTTTGCCTGATTGGTGGGGCCCTCACCAAGAGTCAGGATTACCCTACGTCCTGCTCAAATGACAAGTGAACAGAGTTAATAGCAAACCTGCATGAACAGGGCTCAGAGCACACAGCCACCCTGGGCAGCAGGCTGAGACATGGTCTTTGGGGAAGAGCCGAGCTCCACCCTTTTGAGTGCCTGGTGGAAAGGGAAGGGAGGAAAGCCAATTGCTGGAATTGCTTTAAGCCATTTTTTCCCCCTTTTCAGACTGAGCTCTGGAGGTCGCAGATACTTTTCTTCCTGCCATCGTTTCTGATTATGGATGCTGTAAAAACGTGCAGGGCTTAGACAATTCTTTCCCTGGTGTGCATGCTGCTCAGTTACGCTTGATGCATCTGCTTAATATGCTCCTGCCTGGTTTTTTCCTGTTATTTTTGCTGAATGGCCTACATTTGGTTGGTCAGAATATGCAACGTGGACACTAAATCTCTAAGTTCTAAAAGCAATCTGCCTGCCAGGCCAGGAATGTCTGACCCACCCTGGTTAGGCATATCCTGCTGTCCATTTCTGACTGGCTGAGTCTTGCTGATGGCTCTCTCTAGGCAAGCTTTTTCAGCTTTTCATCCAGAATTCTTGGTTTAGACTTCAGGAGGGACCTAGAAAGGATGGGGGTGAGGCAGGAAAGCAAAGGCTTCTATTATCTAATAGTAATAATTGCATTTATAAAAGTGCCTCTAGCTTCTCAAAGTATTTTTACATCTTGTTTTGCCTGGACAACTCAGAGGGATCAGGAGGGTAATTATTACTGCCCCCACTTTGTAGATGAAGAAAGAAAGGCCCGGAGAAGGAAGGTGATTTGCTGAATTTCCTCAGCAAGTTATTAGCTAGGTCTTCTGCCCTGTAGCACTGTGCTCTTTTCCTAAGATCACAGATGCCTACCCTGTTTTAGACGGTAATAATACCAGTACCACATATTTTGATAAATCGATCCACATACATTATCAAAGCGACTACCAGGTGCTGGACACTATGCTGGCACTAGGAGACAAAATTGAAACCCTCCTGGCCCTCAAAGAGTTTACATTCTGTTAGAGGACACAAAGGGCAGCTAGGTGGTGCCCAGCGCACTGGGCCCAGAGTCAGAAAGACCTGAGTTCAAATCTGACCTCAGCCACTTACTAGCTGTGTGACCCTCAGCAAGTTACTTAACCTTGCTTGCCTCAGTTTCCTCATCTGGAAAAGGAAATGGCAAACCACTATCTTTGCCAAGAAAACTGCATGATTAAACAATTGCATAGAGGACACAAAGCATACATATTATAAATACATATGAAATATGTTGAAAATACATTTAAAGGAATTTGGTGGGAGCAAGGAGGTATAAGCAGCTGAGAGGATCAAGAAATATCTCACGTAGAAGGTGACACACAGCTCAGCTTTGAAGGAAATGAGAGTCTAAGAAGAGAGAGGAAGGAACATATTCCAGACAAAAAGGACAAACTGCCCAAGGGCATGGAGATGCCGTGAGGGACAGTAAGGACTAGACTGTGGAGCATCGTCAAGAGAAGCGCTTAGTTCAGAGCCTGGCATAGAGTAGGTACTGGATAAATGCTTATCAGCTGATGGATCGACTAATGCATGATAAGGTTGGTTGGAGCCAGGCTGTGGAACTTACATTTCCTTACCTTCTCCTTAAAAATCCTCAGATATCTTTTGCCTCCTTCTTGAAATCTGACCTCATGAGGCTTGTGCCTTATGCTTTCTCTAAAGTACTCACTACTCTCATCACCGATATAGTCTTCTACAAAAAAGCCACAAAAATTAAAAAAAAAAACAACCATGAATAAATTCTATCGTCGCATCATAAATCTTTTCTCTCTTTTCTATGATACTACTAAAGTAGCTGCAAAAGAAAGCCTTCTTCAACCTCTGAAGTCTGGATTCCTTGCTAATACACTGATAAGAGTTCTACATTCTGTCAAACCCAAGTCCTTGAGTTGCTCTCTTGTGAGCTTGTTATATCTTTAAAAAGCCAATGATTCACTTCTTTAACTTAGACAGCAGATTTCTTCATTCTTCTGAGGCACACGAGGAAAGATTCTCCAACAATCCCAGCCTTCTGGGCATGAGGGAAAGAAGAAGACTCAAGCCGAGGATAATAAAAGTAAAAGATTTAAATTTGAAAGGGACTTCAGAAGTCCACTACTCCAGCCCCTTTATTTTATTGATGAAGAAACTGCAGCCTCATAGAGGTTAAGTCATTTGCTCAAGGTCACACAGGAAATACATGGAAGGGGTAGAATTAGAACCTAGGCTCTCTGATTCCAAATCCAGCATTCTTTCCATTGTATCTTGTAAGTATTTCCTTACTAAACAACCTAGTTTCCCAACTCATTCTTTTCAGCCTTCCCACACTCCTTCCCACATTCACTTAACTTCTCTTGACCTCAGCTTTCTCATCTGCATAATGGGAATAATAACAGTACCTATTTCACAGGGTCGCTATGAGGATCAAATGAGGTAACATATTAAGCATTTTGCAAATCTTAAAGCATTGTACAAATGTTATTATTATTATTATTATCATAGTAGGTACTAAAGAACATTTGTTGAATTGATCAGCTCCTACAAGGCTTTCCTCCTAGTTTCTCCTCTTTCCTTCATCTCAATAATTGCAGAAACTTGAAAATCTCTCTTCTGCTTGGCAGTCAATTGATGAACAAACACTTATCTTTACAAACCTTTCCCAGGTATTCCCTTGGAACCAATCGATTCCTTGCCATTTGAAAATTACAGATGAATTATTAAGGTTGAGATATCTCTGGACATTTCCGTGGAAGTGATTTATGAATCATGATCCAGCCTCTCAAAGGCCACCAGTTAGGTATTGTTGTTTCCATTCTAGAAGGACAAATGAACTGATATTACAAAAGACAAGCCACATACTCATTTGCTCAAGGATTTCAGACTTAGACTTGACATTGAAGAGAAGCCCTTAGCTCAGCAAAAATCATTCCAGGAAAGAATGAAGGGACTGACAAACTCTTGCAGAGCAGGGGAAAGGACAACATTGCTCTATAGTCATTTGGGATCCGGATGGGAGTTTTGCCAAGGTACTGATGCTAAGAGTCTTCCAGAAAGGGATGGTTTCTGGGAGGACATGCAAGCAAGCTGTTCTTTGCAATGTCACTTATTCCCCACCTTTTGAGGTTGAGGTCAAAGGCTACGCTCCTGTTCATTTGGAGAAGGGCACTGTGAGAGACTAAATGGCTACTGTAATTGCTGTCTGGTTAGACTCCCTGCCTCAAATCCCTTCTGACTCCAGTCTATCTTTCCATTCAGCTGTCAAATTGATCTTCCTAGAGTTCAGGTCTGGCCATGTAATTGGCCTCTTCAATAAACTCCAGTATCTTCCTGTTCCTTATAGATTCAAAAATCAAATCCTTTGTTTGGTGTTTATAGCCCTTTGTAACCTGGCTTCTTCCTTCCTTTCCAGTCTTCTACCTCACTCCCTTTCAGGTACACTGTGACTCAGTGACACTGGCCTCCTTGCTATTCACCACACAAGAAACTTCACTTCCCAACTCTTTGCAATTTCACTGACTGTCCCTCAAGATTGGAATTCTCTCTCTCCTTTTCTCTTTTTCCCGACTTCCTTGGTTTTCTTCAAGTTTCAGCTAAAATCTCACATTCTACAAGAAGCTAGTTCTGGTCCCTCTCAATGCTAGCGCCTTTTTTTTTTTAATGAAATTATTGCCAATTTACTCTGTATGTATCTTGTTTGCATAAAATTGCTGGCTTGATGTCTCTCCCATTATTCCTTTCTTGGCAGCTTGGTGAATGAAGCATCAAGGGGTAGCTAGGTGTTGCAGTGGATGGAGCCCTGCACCTGGAGTTAAAATTCAACCTTAGACACTTACTAGCTGTGTGACCCTGGGCAAGGCACTTAATTGCTATCTGCCTCTATCTGTAAACTGAGGATGATAATAGCACTTACCTCCTAGGTTGTTGTGAGGATCAAAGACATAATATTTGTAGTACGCTTAGCACAGTGTCTGGCACATAGTAGGTACTTAGTAAATGCTTGTTAAGAAAAAACAGTAAGCACTTATTAAATGCTTGCTGACTTGACTTGGACAGACAAATATGGGTCTAGCCCAGTGACATGTATCGTGTTCCTAAGTTTAATGTTCCTGCTGGGGCTCTCCATAAAATCACAGAATCTCATAACAAGATGTCCAAAGGACATCTAGTTCAATCTATACCTAAACAAGATTCAGTCTAATTCAATTCAGTATTTACTAAGTGCCTACTTATGCAATGTTTAGTGCTAGGTACTAGGGATTCAAAGACCAAAATGAAAGTTTTTGCCCTCAAAGAGTTTCTATTCCACTGGGGAGATATAACTTCTAAACAGATAAATAAATACGAAGTGCATGCAAAGCAAATACATGCTCATTTCAAAAGGAAAGCAGTAACAAGACAGGGGAAACCAGGAGGGGTCTCAGATAGACTTCGAAGTCTGGTACTTGAAGGAATACAGGAATTCTAAAGGGGAAGAGGATAGAAAGGCCTGTGTTCTAGGAATGTGTCTATGCAAAGAAAGGGAGATAGGAGACTATTATACACAGGGAAGAGCAAGAAAGGCAGCTTGGCAGGAACAATATAAGGAGGAATAATGTGAAATAAGTAGGGAAGATAGACTGGAGCCAAATTGTGTAGGACATTACAGGCTAAAGAAAGAAGTTTGTGTTTTATACTAGAGACAATACAAAGGCATTGAAGACTCTTGAGTACAGGTGGTCAGACCTGTACCTTAGGAATAAGATTTTGGCAGCTGTATTGAGAGTGGATTGAGATAAGAGAGACTGAAAGTAAGGAGACCAGTTAGATTGCTACTATGGAAACCCAGTCAGGAGGTGATGAGGGCCTGAACTGGGATGGTAGCTATATTGATGGAGAGAAGGGGGCTTATAAGACAGATGTAGGATAGGGACAGGAACTATGATGTCATTTGTATAGAGAATTGTATAAATTATATTTTTAATAAAATAAAAATATGTATAAATTATATTTAATAAAGGACTATGTATAATACAATAAAGGAAACATAGATTAAAAACTAATTGGAGATTAAACAACCTAATCTTAAAGAATGAGTAAGTTAAAGAACAAATCATAGACACAATCAATAATTTCATTAAACAGAATGATAATAATGAGACAACATATCAAAACCTATGGGATAAAGCAAAAGCAGTAATCAGAGGAAATTTTGTATCTCTGAGTGAATAAAATAAAGAAAGAGTAGGCCAATGAATTGGGTATGCAATTTTAAAAACTAGAAAAAACAAACTAAAAATCCCCAATTAAACACTAAATTGGAAATCCTAAAAATTAAAGGTGAGATGAATAAAACTTACTGTAAAAAAACATTGAATTAATAAATAGAACTAGGAGTTGGTTTTATGGGAAAAAAACAATAAAATTAAAAAAAACATTGATTAATTTGATTTTTAAAAAGAAAGAAAACCAAATCACTAGTATTAAAAATTAAAAGCGTGAATACCACTAATGAAGATGAAATTAAAGCAATTATAAAGTTATTTTGAACAATTATATGCTGATAAATTTACACAACCTAAGTGAAGAATATTTACAAAAATATTAATTGCCTAGATTAGCAGAAGATATCTAAATAGCCCTATTTCAGAAAAAGAAATTGAACAGGGCACAAATGAGTTTCCTGAGAAAAAAGCACCAGGATCATTCATCTAGGTAGATACTCCTTCTACTAATACACATCAGCAACTTTTCTGCAACTTAAGAGTTTTAGAGAGTTGCCTAGACAACTGAGAGGTTGAATGCCTTGCCCGTACAGTCAGTATAGATCAGGGACAGGACAGGAACCATGACATGTTACCTCATTATGAAATAAGGCAACTTCTTGGATATGTATGGTGAGTGAGAGCAAAAAATTAAGGATGAGTCTCAAGTTTTGATCCCAAGTAATGAGAAGGATTTGGTGTCCTCAACAGAAATTGGGAGGTTAGGAAGAGGGGTGGGTTTAGAAAGGAAGGGAAAGAGAAGGGAATAAAAGCATTTATATAGCACCTACCGTGTGCCAGGCATTGTGTTCTAAGTGCTGTTTTATGATCTCATTTGAAAGATAATGAGTTCTGTTTGGACCGGTGGTATTTGAGATGATTAGCAGGCAGTTGGTGAAGAGAGATTGAATCAGAATAAGTGGCTCTGATAGTCATCTGCATAGAGCTAGATACTACATTTCTAATAAGTGTTCTGTGTTCAGTCATCCAGACTCTTTGCTCAAAGACCTCTTTTAAGGCTGCCCATTCTGATTTTGGAAAGCACTGATTGTTGAGTTATTCCTTTACATCAGAACTAGATCTGCTTCTCTGCATGTGTTACTTTTAGTTCTATCCTCTGGGGAATGGGAGTGGGGTAGAGATGATAAGCAGAATAAATCTAATCCTTCTTTCACTTCATAGTTCTTCAATATCTCTTCCCCCCCCCAACTTCACTGAGAAGATTAAGCCACCTAAGGGGAGCTGTCTCAACTCCCCTCATCCAATCTTCAAAACTTCTCAGTATCATCACCTTCTCTTCTGTATCCCTGATTACATAGGAAGGGGTATCCATACTCCCCAAATAAAACTATTTATGGTCTGATTTATCTTATCCCTCTTGCCTCTTCCAGCACTTTTCTCCCACCATCACCCTTTTATCTCATTTGTCTTCAGTCTCTCTCTGTCTTTCTTTCTCCACTAGCGGTTTTCTTATCTGCCTCATAAATTCTCTTGCTGCTTTGCTGTTTTGTTGTTCAGTCATTTCCAGTTATGTCCATCTCTCCATGACTCCATTTGGGGATTTCTTTGTAAAAATACTGGAGTGGTTTGCCATTTCCTTCTCCAGCTCATTTGACAGATGAGGAAACTCAAGCAAACAGGGTTAAGTGACTTGCCCAGGGTCACACAGCCAGTAAGTATCTAACCCCGGATTAGAACTAAGGAAGACAAATCTTCCTGACTCCAGGCCCAGTGTTTTATCTACTGGGCCACCTAGCTGCCCTGTAATAAGTTCATTCCAATCCTAAAAATAAATTACCTTGATCCTCTCCCCCACCTTACCCAACTCATCTTTCTCCCTTTCAATCACCCAATTTCTTCAAAAAGCTATGCTAAGCTCTTTGGCTGCTTTCTTGGTTTAACTCTGCTGATAGCACTTGGTAAGAGACCATACTGTAAGGGGAGAGGCCTTGGACCTTCTTCCCTGTGAGGCCAAACTATAGCCCAGTAAAATGGGCTTTGGCTCTTTGCCTCTGCGTTGGTTCATTTTTTGATGTAGATGAAGAGAAGGAACACTATGACCTTGTGAGTTTTGAAAAGGCAGGAGAGTGAGCCTCTAGGCATCCTAATATCCTGGCACCCATTTTTGCAGCTAGCTCAGAATTGATGCCCTGAGGAACAAGGAGTGACCTCTGTCCCTACTGACACAATTAGTATGATAGATTTTTGTGGGCTAGCCTGGAAACCTCACTACCATTTATATAACACTGGGAAAATGCATTCTGAGTATCAAACAGCTCACTTACTCCATAACTTCTCTAACATAATTTGTGTGTAATCTGGAGGCTGTATATACTTTCAAATTCCTTCCCTTCATGATTTTACTCCTATATATCCAAGCATCTAAATTTCTGTCTTGAGCACACACTGCAGACAGTCCGTTGTTCCTTTCCCAGGGAGGCTGACTGATGGCTTTGAGCCCTGCTCCCATTGCATCAGCCATTCATTATGTTCTTTCTCCAGCACACCAACTTACTCTAATGTTACATGCAAAGCCTCTGCTTTCTTTCAGCAGGAAAGGAAGAAACTATGAGCTTGGACATTATTACTCATTTTGGCGGTTTCCTTTTAAATGCATGTGCATACACACACCCCTGATTTATTGCTGTAAAGGTTATTTGGGCTTTCTCCAAGGGAAGAAGTCTACTGATTCCACTCAATTCTTTACCCAGAAGTTGGAGGGGCTAATTAGATCAGCTCCAACATGTCCAGAATTACAGATTGCTCCCACTACATTTCACAATTACTTAGAAGAGAGGAACTAATTAGTTCTTTCAGATGCCAGACATGGAGTGGAATAAAAGATGTGTTTTCAGAAATGAAGGAGAACACTGTCAACACTGGATGAGGAAAGGGGAGGATGGGAATATCTTTCTTACAGCCCCTTCAAATGAAGAGACTCACCTCAGCCAGATAGAGGTGAAATCTGATAGTATCACCAAAACCTGTCCCACAGCTTTGCTGTTAGGTACCTGTCACTCAGGATCCCCCTTTCTATCCTTTATTCAAATGTAAAATCAGCACAGCCCTAGATATCCAATCAGATCAAGACCAAGCATGATTCAAATGTACAAAAATCTAGACAGTCCAGACACTGGTGTCAGGATTCTTTCTGTGAGGCAGAGGGACAATGGGGAGATGTGCCACATGGTATGCACTCTTCAGCAAAGAGACAACAGAAGCATGTAGAGTAAAGGGATTGATGAGAAACCATGCAATTGCACCCTCTGGCAAGTTAGCTTGTAATATAGTAAAATGGCAAATTGAAATTTGTACAGGTAAGTGCTAGATAAACTGGGCTACATTTAACATTACATGGTAAATCATTATAATTCATATAAATACGTGATGCTTTGGAAAGACCAAAGGTAGCTAGGTGGCTTAGTGGATAGAGCTCTGGTCTTCTTTCTTTTCTTTTCTTTTTTGGTGAGGCAATCGGAGTTAAGTGACTTGCTCAGGGTCACACAGCTAGTAAGTGTCAAGTGTCTGAGGTGGGATTTGAACTCAAGTCCTCCTGACTCCAAGGCCAGAGCTCTATCCACTGCACCATCTAGCTGCCCCATGAGCACTGGTCTTAAAATCAATTCAATTCAGTAAACATTTATTCAGTGCTTACCATATGCTAGTCACTGTGCTAAGCACTAGGAATTCAAAAAGAGGTAAAAAACAGTCCCTGTACTCAAGGAGCTTATAATCTTACGGAGCTGGAAAGGGGAGCACCTGTACTGGCACAGGAGGCATAATGGAATCAAGACCAACCAAGCTGCCCATGGAAAATGGAGAGTTACCTGGAGAGTTCTGAGCTCTCTATCAAGGAAGGCTCTGGGAAGAATGATCTGAATTCAAATCCTGATTCAAACCCCAGCTGTGTGACCCTGGGTGAATCACTTAAACCTCGGCCTCAATTTCCCATGTCTGGGATGCTTTTCCTTATCACCTCTGTTTCCTTGCTTCCCTGGCCTTCTTCAAGACTCCATTCAAATTCTGCCTTGTCTAGTGCCCCATCACTCCACTGCTAATGCCTTCCCCCTGAGACTTCTACACTGTTTATGTCTTGTATATGCTTAGTTATTTTCATGTTGTGCCCCATATTAGCATGTGAGCTCCTTGAGGGAAGGCACTGTTTTTGGATTTCTTGAAACTTTCTTTGTATCTCACTGCTTAGCACAGTGCCTGGCACACAGTAGGCTGACAGGCTGAAAGCCTGGGTGACTGGGGGGATGGTTGTGCCTTTAAAGGTAACAGGGAAGTAAAGAAGAGAAGGTTTGGGGAGAAGATAATGAGTCTACTTTTGAATATGTTGAGTTTAGATGTCTACAGGACATCCAGTTTGAGATGCTAGATTGGCGATTGGAGATTGAAGGTCAGGAGAGAGGTTAGGACTAATTAAATATATTTGAGAATTATCCAGGCAGAGATGATAATTGAGTCCATGGGAGATAATGAGATTACCAATAAAACAGTATGGAGGAAGAAGAGAAGGGAGTACAAATTCTAGCAGTGGGACTTGGGAGTCTTAGGGTCTCAACACTTTTCATTGGTTACTTGGCTGTGTTGTCTCCTATTACCTATAGATCCTATTTCCAGCTATCAATTAAGGCATGTTGTCATTCAGAGTCCTCAGCTACAAGCCCCCTGGGAAATCCCCTGATTTATACTGATTGACATAGACTGAATGCTGTAACTGTTTTCTGACTTACAGGATCAGAGAACTAGTAGGGCCCTTAGAGCAACTGCTTAATTTCACAGACTGGGAAATTGTGGCCCAGAGTGGTTAAATCACCTCCCCCTGTCACAAGGTCATTAGTCATCTGCTAAGAACATCACTGGTAATGAAAGAGAAGTCAGCCAGTCAACAAGTATTTATTAAACTGGGTGCCAGGCATTGTACTAAGCTCTGGGGATATAAAGAAAGAGAAACACACAGTCCCTGACCTCAACAAGCTCACGTTTTTTTTTTTAATTTGCCCTCATGCTTTTTTTCCCTTTCTTCATAAATATTCCTCTTTTTATAACCAATTCCCTGTCCTCGACATAAAGTATACTTGTAGAATGCTATGTCTGCTTTATATGCCCTTTCTTAAATTTTAAAGAAGATATACCACAGACCAATTAAGACTTGAAAAGTAAAATGCATTATATTATTATCTATATAGGATGATCTTTCTAAGGATGAAAACTTTCATTTTCCTTTGCTGCCTCAAAAAATAAACAAACCACCTGAAGTTGAGAGATACATGCTCACTAAAATCCCCATCAAAAGCTGCCTCATTGTATCATAGATTTGGTCATTTCTCCTATGTATGCTATAGTGCATTTCTATTGATGTAACAATAAGCTTACATTCTAATGGGGGAAACAGCATACAAACAACCCTGTGAATACAAGATACATACAATATAAATGGGAGTCATCTCAGGGAAGGCACAAGCATAGGATGGTGGGCAGAGGGGATGAGAATAGGAAAGACCTCTTGCAGAGATGGGATTCAAGATTAGTCCTAAAGAAAACCCGATAAGCTAAGAAGTGAAGTTGAGGGCAGAGAATATTCCAGGTATGGAGATAAATAAGTAGTATTCTGACATCAAAAGCAATATTTCCATTAGGAATCTCGAGGTGTGGACTCTAAATCTTCCTCTCCTACTATCATGAGCCCCTATTTTTATTTTCCTTAATTCAATGAAATAAATGTGTGCGCGCGCACACACACACACACACACAACACACACACATACACACACACATACTTCAACAATCACTTATTTAGCACCTACTGTGTGCCAGGTACTGTGCATACAAGTATGCCTTGAGTATACAAAGATAAAACTAAAGGCCCTACTTCAAGAAGCTTTAATCTTCAAAGTAATTTGAGAGGGTGAGAGACCAGCCAAGTTGGTGAAATAGCCAGAAATATCTCAGCTGAACTCTCCTCCCAAGACTATTCTAAAAAGAGCTAGAAAATGTACCAGTCCTGATTGGGAAATCTAAAGAAAAAATCACAGTGAGCCATTTTCTCAGTCCAGGTCAGCATAGGGAGATAGACAGGTCTGGACACTAGGGATGGGATCTAGCCAGGAATGGCTGCAAGGAGTATTCCAGGTCAAGGACCAAACAAAGGCATACTACAAGGCCAGGGGTCACAGATTCATAACCGAGAGAGGCCTGTCCTTGTGCAGGGAGCCAGAACAAGTGCCACCTGGCAGCTCTGTTACTCACTCCCCACTTCTGGGACACAGACGCAATGTGGATTGACAAGGGGCCTGTGCCTAGGAGTGGCAGTCCAGGTCAAGGAGTGATCATGGGCTTTAGGATACATGCTGAGTGAGAAGCAATTACAGAATCCATCAGAAGCTGTGTGTCTCAGATCCTGCCCCTAGCCCAGTCTGATGATTGCAGTGGAATAACCATGACAGAAAGTAAAGACCGAAAGAGAACCTGAAGTTCTGTAGCTTTGAACCTCGGAGCTGGCTGACAATGACCGAGTCCAGCAGCCAGCAGTCTACTGGAGTTCCAAACACCAGCAAATCCACAGTTATGTTGCTCAGATCCAAACCCAGGTTAGGAGTTTGCACAGCTCAGAGCTTAGCAATCAATCAATAAACATTTATTAAGTGCCTTTTATGAGCTAGGCACTATGCTAAGCATTGGGGTTTCAAAAGAAGGCAAAAGACAACCCCTGCCCTCAAAGAGCTTACAATTTAATGGGAAAGACAACATGTAAACAAATATATACAAAGCAAGCAATATACAGGAAGAATAGTTAATAATTAAAAGAGAAGGCACTGGAATAAAGAGTGACTAGGGAAGGTTTTCCTGTAGAAGGTGGGATTTTAGTTGGGACTTAAAGGAAGCCGGGAAAGTCAGGGGGCAGAGTTGAGGAGGGAGAGCATTCTAGGCATGGGGGATAGCCAGAGACAGCACCTGGAGCTGAGAAATGGAATGTCTTGTTCATGGAACAACCAAGAGTCTGGTGTCACTGGATCAAAGAGTATGAGCAGGGGGAATAAGGTGTAACAAGACTGTAAAGGCAGGATGGAGCTAGATTATGAAGGGTTTTGACTGCCAAAGCATTCATTTTGTATTTGTTCCTGGAGGCAATAGGAAGCCACCGGAGTTTATTGAATAGGGGAGAGACGTGATCAGACCTGTATTTGAGGAAAATCACTTGAGTGGCTGAATGGAAACTGGATTGGAGTGGGGAAGAGACTTAGGGCAGACAGACTCATCAGCAGGCTGTTGCAGTAATCGGGGCATAAGGTGATGAGGGCTTGCATTAGAGTGGAATGTCAGAGGAGAGAAGGGGGCATATTTGAAAGATGGTGCACAGGTAAAATTGACAAGCCTTGGATATGGGGTGTGGGGAATATGGATATGAGAGACTGAGGAATCCAGGATGACTCCTAGGTTGTGAGCCTGAGGGACTGAGAGGATGGTGTTGCTTTCATCAGTAAAAGGGAAGGTAGGAGGTGAAGGATTTAGGGGAAAAGATTACGTTCCATTTTGGACATATTGAGTCTACTCAATGTCTACTGGACATCCAGTTGGAGATATCTGAAAGGCAGTTGGTGATGCAAGATTGGAGACCAGCAGAGAGACTAGGGCAGGACAGGTAGATCTAAGAATCATCAGCATAGAGATGGTAATTAAATCCATGAGAGCTGATGAGATCCATGCTATTTCATAGAGGAAGAGGAGAAGAGGCCCCAAGACAGAATGCTGAGGGACATCTACGAATAGAAGGTGTGATTTGGAGAAGGGTCTGGCACAGTGGAAAGAGCAGTGGGCTGGGAGCCCAAAACCATGGTTCTGCCACTTACTTGCTGTGTGATTGAGGTAATAGCACCTACCTCCTAGGGTTGTTGTGAGCATGAAATGAGATAATATATGTAAGGTGCTTTACAAACCTTAATGTGCTTGGTAAATGCTAGCTATAATTATTATGGGGGAAGTTAGGAGATCAGTTTGGGTAAAGCAGAGTCATGCATGGGAGTGATGGAAATAAGGCTGGACAGGCAGATTATGGCCAGTTTATGGAGGGCCTTGAATAATAGGTTGAGGAATTTGGAGTTTACACTGTGGGCAATAGTGGAAACACTGAACATTTTGGAACTGGTAGATGGCATTATCAATCAATCAATCAAAAAGCATTTATTAAATGTGCCTGTGATGTGCCAGGCACTGGACTACGTCCTGGGGATACAAAGACAACAGCAAAAATAATCCCTGTCCTCAAGGAGCTTACATTCTAACTGGAAAGATGACATGTACATGTATAGGATTACATAAAACACATGTAATCCAAATCCAAGATAACCCAAGCAAAGAGGAGAAGGCACTACCACTGTGAAGATAGTACTTATGAAGATTCATCACAGTGGTGTGCAGGATGGATTTTAAACTTTCATGATTCAAATGGAACAGTGTGCTACAAAGTAGGTTCTTAGATGTGATTGGGAGGTAGGCAGTGGGAGGAAAATCCCCACAGATGTCATGAATGTTTAAAAACTTGACCTCAAGGCCATTCCTGTCCCAAACAGTCAAGTACCTCTCAAAGAAAGAACCTTCAACTTCATCATCAGGGAAATTTCCCTTCCTTTCCAATTTGCTCATGGCATGCCATTTATTTCTTCTTTGATCAATTGGCCTAGGCGTTTTGTGTAACATGTGTAAACATAAAAGCAATGCTTTCTTCCACTAGAGGAAACTGGTGACTGATCTCTGGCCTCTGGCCAGGTTTTAATCCAAGATTTAGGATGGACCGCCTTTCAAGTTTGAATAACAGCCTACTCTACTGCGGACAGAGCAGAAGGGAAGAAGGGTTGACTCTGGGGACAGAAGCATTTACATAGTGCCTCTGACTTAAGCCTCCAGGGGCTCTCTGCAGCCACACAATGCCCGAGAGGGAAACGTGAAACTCTCCTTGGGAACCGACATGGCACAAACCTCCCTGACCTTTCTTGCCTGCCAAAGTCTCCCAGAGAGCAGATGATCACTTATCATTCTGGAAGAACAAACCCTGTAGTGAACAGGGAGCCACTGACCTCCAGAAAGCTCCCTACATCCTCAGAAGCCATTTCCTGTGCAATGGGGAGTGGGAACTCCTCTTTCTTATCCCAAAACACTGTAGCATCTGTAGGCGAAAGAAAGACATATGTTTGGCCTCCGAGGCAAACCTTTTGCCAGGCAAGATAAAGCGATGCATTTCTCAAGGCAGTCTCTTTTTGTTCTCTGAACACATTCCAGCATCAAAGAACAAGGTCTATACAGAATAATAAATAGGTATTGGAACAATCACGACCTAAGTGCCAGCTCCCTCCTGCCTTTAAGCCTGGCAGGGCTTTCGTTAACTATGAAACAAGCAGACACAAAAAGGAAGAGGGAAAGCATCCCTAAGAGCTCCCCATGAACTTGTGTTTGATGTGAAAAAAAAAAAGTCTCTGCCCATAAGAGGAGCAGTTGTGTTTTTATTGGTTAGTTCTCTGGTCTTGCTGCCAACAGACTACCACTGGTAATAATAATTTCAAAATGTTAACATCTGAGCACCAAACCTTGAACTATCACCTCCATTTGACTTCCTAAGAGCCATCTCAAACTCTAATGCCTCTCTACATCCAGTCCCCTCTCACAATTATTCATTTGGTAGGTTATTTATGGGGCAACTGGTTGCCACAGTGGATAGAGCTCTGGGCCTGGAGTCAGGAAGAGCTGAGCTCAAATCTACCCTCAACCACTTACTAGCTGTGGGACCCTGGGCAAGTCACTAAGCCTTATTTGCCTCAGTTTCTTCATCTGCCAAATGAGCTGGAGAAGGAAATGGTAAACTACTCCAGGATCTTTGCCAAGAAAACCCCAAAATGGGCTCATGGTGAATCAGACACACCTGAAATGACTGAACAACAACTACAGGTTGTGTAAAGGGAACCTTTAGTCTCAATTCGTCTCTAATTACTGTCACATGTTCCCCTAGTCATGCTTGCTTAGCTGGGTTATGCTCAGGAAAAACAAACTAAAATATAAACATCTAGCCATGTGAAACATAATTAGGTCAATCTGTTGTATACATATATAAATACGTAACTGGGAGGGGAATTATATGAAGTAATACAATTTGTATTATCCATTGTTTTAGGTTATCCATGCTACTATTTGCTTTGACGGCGAATAATTGAATTGGTATAATTTCCCAGTCTTGAATTACTAATGAAAATGGACTCGAAGGAGTGGCCCTCTGGTAACACCTCCTGGGATTCTTCCCAATCCAACAGGGTCTTTTTCCATTAGGAGTGGGAAGATGGTATGGTGGAAAGAGCGCTGGCTTTGTGTCAGAGGATCTGAGCTCAGATCCCTGCTCTGCTACCTGTTACCTTTGTGACCTTCGGCAAGTCATTTAACCTCAGGCAGCTAGTGGCACAGCATTAGAGCACTGAGCATCTGTGCTCAGACACTTAACAGCAAGTCATTTATCCCAATTGCCATAGTTTCTTCAACTGCAAAATAGGGGGATTGTTGTGAGGATCAAATGCGATAATAATAATAACAGCTAGCATTGATATGGTGCCTCCTATGTGCCAGACGCTGTACTAAACGCCTTATAAATATTATCTCACTTGACCCTCCCCACAACCCTGTGAGGTAGGTGCTATTATTATCCTCATTTTACAATTTGAGGAAACTGAAGCAGGGGTTAAGTGACTTGCCCAAGGTCACACAGCTAGTAAGTGTCTGGGGTGGGTTTTAAACTCGGGCTTTCCTGACTCTAATCCCAGCACTCTATCTTCTATGCCACCTAGCTGCCTGTTTATTACTATTATTGTTATTATTGTTTTGTTGTTGTTTCTACTGCTATTGTTGTTCATACATTTCCCCCCAGAAGACTTCTTGTTAAACATTTACCAGCACACTGCTGTGTACAGGAATAACAAACAGGCCAGTTTGGCTGAAAAGCAGAACTTCTGAGGGGAAGTAAACCTAATCAGACTAAAGCCAGATCATGAAGGCCTTTAAATATCAAACATAAAAAAAATTATCTTAGAGGCAATAGGGAAGCACTGAAGACTTTTCAGCAGGGCAGTGGCAGGGTTGGACATCGGCTTTGGGAACGCTGCTTTGACAGCTGCGTAGATAGCATTTGTCAAGGGCTTAGCACAGGACACGACACGACACACAGCAAGTGCTTTCTTACCTCTCTGAGTCTCAGTTTCCTCATCTGTAAAATGAGGTGGTTGGATAAGGTGGTCTCTAAGGTCCCTTCCTAGCTTTAAATCCAAGGTCTGATGAAATGTCTGCCAGTGGACAGAGAAGACATGGAGAAGGAATCTGAGGGCAGGGGCAAGTCATAGTTCTAGCTCCTGATATGTCTCCCACACCAAATTACAAGGAACTCTGGGCACGGTGCCTCCCTTAACTTCACCCACCTCTGTCCTCCTTCATTGACTGCCCACAGTACTTTCTACACGAATGTTTCTTGCTACTGTTCCCTAATCCAATCCCCACTGCCAATCCCGAGGGAGAAAGAACACAGTTTTTTTCTCATACAATTTGCAGAGCGCCCCATTTAAGCTTCCAGAATACCTATCAATTTCACAGCTGGTAACAAATAAGAACACAGAAATCCCTACTTAAATCATTTTGCTAACATCTGTAACTATAACTACTTCTTCCATTGGAGAGTATCCCCACACTCCACCAAAAGGGGACTGTGATTTACCTATGCTGAGGCAAGGAACAACAGGTTATCATCTGGCACTTTGTTTTTGGTACAACATTTTGTTGAAGCTGCCTAGGGTTTAGGGAAGAGAGAGCAAGTTGGCACCTAGTCCTCTCTACCAGTTGCAAAATTACCTCTCTTTCCCCCTCTATTCTTGGTCTCAATTCTCTGTGCCCCAGCACTGAGTCTGACCAGCAAAGAACTGGGATAACTGTCTCTCAGCCAACTTGGCCAGAGGACAAGGGAAGTAGGGGCTCCTTTGGGCTTTATGTTCCAACACACTTCCACCGCCTGCAGAGAAACACTGGAGTAATGAGCTGGGGATGCAATCTCAGGGTCCTTTTTCTCCACATTGAAAAAAAGTGTTTCTGAGGAAAGGAAATCCTAAAATGTAAACATTACCTTTCAATCACTTTTTCAGTTTCTCTCTCAAACATACTGGCAAACTCACATTGGTGTTCTGTCACACACCAAGTATCCATTGTTTCTCATTTGAAAGCATTTTTCTCTTTAAGCTGAAGGACACTGGATACTAGAGAGATGCTCACCCAATTTCTCCTTCCTTCCTCATCTTGTCTCTTTTTGACTGAAAATCAGTGCAAAGGGAGGTTTATCCAGGCAAACTTCCACGGTGGGGTTTGGTGTCATTTTCAGACATGTTTGACTCTTCATGACATTTGAGGTTTTCTTGGCAAAGATAATAGAATGATTTGCCATTTCCTTCTCCAGCTCATTTTACAGATGAGGAACTGAGGCCAACAGGGTTAAGTGACTTACCGAGTCACATAACTAGTAAGTGTCTGAGGCCAAATTTGAACTCAGGTCTTCTGAATGCAGGTCCAGGAGTTTTGACCACTATACCACTTAGCTACCCTTTGATGTCATTGTACTATTCTTATTTGTCTCTGTATTAATTTATCCTTGTTTTCAAGGCATCTTTGTTGGAATCATTTTAGGAATTATGGAGGAAGTTCTACCCAGATAAAGAAACATCCTAAAGCAATAAAACAGAGTTATGGAATTTGTTCTTTAATTCCCTTCCTATTGGTGACAATAGGATAAACAAGAATGGATCTATTTTAAAAGAGACCTCTACCATACCAAACTACCAAAGAATTATTTTATAGAGCTAGTAAATTTTTTTTAACAAAATTCATGTGGAAGAACAAAAGGTCAAGAATACCAAGGGAATCAATGAAAACAAAATGTGAAGAAAGGTGGCCTAGCAGTTCCAGATTTCAAACTACATTACAAAGCAATAACTATCAAAACAACCTGGTACTGGCTAAGAAATAGAGTGGTGGGTTAGTAGAATAGATTGTATATATAATACACAGTTGGGAATGACCATAGTAATCTAGTGTTTGATAAACTCAAAGAACCAAACTTTTGGGGTCAGAAGTCAACACTTGAAAAAAAAATTGTCGGGAAAACTGGAAAACAGTTTGGCAGAAGCTAGGCATAGACTGACATTTCACACTATATACCAAGATAAAGTCAAAAGAGATAGATGATTTAGACAGAAATGATGATATCATAAATAAATTAGAGGGTATGGAAAAATGTATCTGTCAGTCTATGCATAAGGGAAGAGTTTATGATCAAACAAGAGATAGATACATATTGCAATATGCAAAATTGATAATTTTGATTACATGAAATTAAAAAAACTTTTGCACAAATAAAACTAATGCAGCCAAAATAAGATGTAAAATAGAAAACTGATGGAAAAAAAATTATATAAAGTTTCTCTGATAAAGTCCTCATTTCTCAAATGCATAAGAGAAATGAGCCATAAATCATCAAAGGATATGAACAGGCAGTTTTCAGAAGAAGTCAAAGCTATTAATAAGCCACATGAAAAAATGCTCTAAATCTCTATTGATTAGAGAAACGAAAATTAAAATAACTCTGAGATACCAACTCACACCTATCAGATTGGCTGATATAACAGAAAAGGAAAATGACAAATGCTGGAGAGGATGTGGAAAAACTGGGACACTAATGACCTATTGGTGGAGTTGTGAACTACTCCACCTTTTTGGAGAACAATGTGGAATTATGCCCAAGGGGCTATAAAACTTTGTATACCCTTTAACCCAATGATACCACTAGTAGATCTGGATCCCAAAGAGATCAAAGAAAAGGGCAAAGGACCTATTTGTACAAAAATATTTATAGCAGTTCTTTTTATGGTGGCAAAGAATTGGAAATCAAAATGATGCCCATCAATTGGGGAATGACTGAATAAGTTATGGTATTTGATTGTGATGGAATATTATTGTGCTATATGAAATAACAAGCAAGAGGTTTCAGAAAAATCTGGAAGACTTACATGAACTGATACAAAGCGAAGTGTGCAGAACCAGGAGAACCTTGTACACAGTAAGAGAAACATTGTAAGGATGACCAATTATGAAAAATTTAGCTACTAAGATCAAAACAATGACCCAAGACAATTCTAAAAGTTCCATGATGAAAAATGTTATCTACCTCCAGAGAGAGAACTAATGAACTCTGAGTGCAAATTGAAGCATACTTTTTAAAAACTCTATTTTTATTGTTTTATTTTGTTTGTGTTTTCTTTTACAATATGGCTAATATGGAAATATGTTTTGCATGACTTTACATGTATAACTGATATCAAATTGCATAGCTTCTCAAGGAGGGGAGAGGTGAAGGAGGGAGGAAGAGAACTTGTAACTCAAAATTTTAAAAAATGATTATTAAAATTTTATATGTAATTTGGAAGTATTTAACAAAATAAATTATTAAGTTATTATTAAGAAAAAAGGGAGGGCCTCTGTAATTTTAGAGATTACCTGACAATACAGGGAATTCTGAGAAGATTAACTGCAGAGAAATGTATTTACCACAGGAATAAACCTGGACTTTAGCAACTCCTATGACCCCAAAGCTTGCAGTACTTCCCCATTTCCTTTATTTTGTTGGGGGGATGCTGCTAAATGGCTTTGCACTCTAGGTAAGCCCCAAAAGATTTAAAAACCTCATCTGTTCTCTAAGAAGCTAAAGCTTTAACTAGCACAAATGGTCTTCTTTAGAGAACTAATAAATTTGTTTTCTTTTCAATCTGGCTACTCACTTTTTGGCCCCTGGTTCTACAGATCTCATCATGAACATGATTACCCCTGGGCTCTCATGAAACCCAGGCTGGGGAAACTCCCACAGTAGTCTTTAAATGTGCTTCAGGTCCACAAAAAATAAGCCTCTATGTAGCAAACACTCTACTAGGGTGCTTGGGGATGCGAAGACAAAAAAACCAAAAACATAATCAATCCCTGGCCTCAAAGAGCTTAAATCGCTAACAAGAAATTTTTTCCAGCCAGAGCTCATGGGTACAAAAATAACCTTTAATACAGATTTAATTTCAGAGAAATTGGCCATATGTTATACCAAACCACAGCTAGAAGAACAAGAATCCTAACAGAATCAATTACAAGGACAGCTGAGCAAATGCGGGCCTGCATCAGTGTGTAAATGAATCAATTTGCCTTTTCCCACTCTGGCAAAGTAGTGGACTACTGTCATGCATTCTAGCATGTGTTTTGTGTACTAATGTTGATCAGAGCAGGATGGAAGAAAGAAAAGAAAAAAGAAATTCTATTTCTGCCTTCAGATTCATACATAATATTGCTGATCATAGCCACAGCACCTGTGGAGAAAGTTGTAGGAATCCATTTCATCTGAAGTGCTTATTAAACCAGTGATTGTCACCTACAGCCTCCAGATTCACACTCTGGATCTCTAAGTCCATTGAAGGGTGGAATACTTATCCTTTAGAAAGCAAGAGAGTCACTTTTTCAGAGGTAGGAAAGTTCTTCCCTCACTTGCCAGTATGAATCCATTCACTTTCTGTATTTTAAAAGTCTGTCCAAAGAAAGATGGCCTCAGAGTCAGGAAAACTTGGGTTGAATGAATAAGTAAAAAGGCATTTATTATGGTTTTACTAGGTGCCAAACATTGTGCTGAGGATTGGGATACAAATACAAAAGTAAAGACAGTCCTGCCTTCATGGAACTTCTGCTCTAATGGGAAACAACACACATAGGGGAGCAGTGGCTAGGGATATTCCCATTCAGAAACAATGACAGAGTTGATCTGATCATGGTTCATGGTTCCAGAACTAGAGGAAGAGTGGGGAATGTTAGCTGTTGGTAGGGAGGTTGTAGGGGAGGTGGTAGAGAGTAGGGTTCAAATTCAGCTTCTGACACACACTGGCCATGTACCCCAGGCAACTCTCAAAGACCATAAATTGTCAAAAAGCTGCTCTTAGAGGAAGTTTCTTACTTGAGATGTCTTGATCCCAACATGCTTATAGAATCTTTTTTTTTTTTAATATTTGTCCAACTCTTCTGCTGCCTGGCCACATTCCTTTGCAGTTCCTTAGCTATCACCAGATGGGAGGCCTTGGGTTTATAAGCCCTGATGAATTACAGCAACGCCAGCTCATTCTCAGGAGACATCTACATTGAGATAAAAGAGCAGAGAGAAATGCTTCTGCTGACACAGGTGGGAGGGTGAATTGCTGTACAATGCTAAGCACTACGGGAGTACTCCAATATTTGACTGAAAAGAAATGGGGGAATCAAGCCAAGTCATTAACAAAATGAAATGAATAATTTGATATTAAAATTATTTAAAATTAAAATTATAAAAATGGATGTTTGATATTAAAAATAATCTTTCTGAGGAATCTTTCCAGCCAGTTCAATGGTAGCAGGGAAACTTACACAATGTATACATTCTTTGTATGTCCATATGGCAGTATAATTTATGAGCACATTCTTATGGAATGTGACTCCATCCATATTGCCTCATTTCATATTCTACCATGCAGGCGCATTATAACTCTATGACCCCTATGGAGAATTCCTTACTACTCTGAATAGGGCTTCACTGTGGTGAGCTCCTAATGAATAATAGTCCTCCACTTGCCCCATATACTTAATATTTGTGAATTACAGAACTTGCTAGCTAATAGGAAATTTCTGTATCTTGGATGGATGTTTTTTGAGTTGCGCAAGAAAATTCCACTCAATTTCTCCATTGGACTGTTTCTCTGGATTTTACTAGCTACAAGCAAAAGGCTAAAAGCTTTTTAAAATTTCTAGCACCTTCCAACTTTACAATATAATCAGATATATAATAAGGCAAAAAGTCAGAGCCAAGTAGGACAAAATACACACTGTTCATGTGTAGTTATGCTTTCAATGATTGTTTTGGTAAGAGATTTATATCAGAGAGCATATTGGCCTCATTCCTGAATGAGAAATTTTGAAATATGCATTCTTCTAGAGTTTATTTTATTGTCTTTAAGATGCAATCCAAAAGTTATACCCAAGCAGGCAACTGTAATGGAGGATGGCAGAGTAGGGAGAGAATATACGGGAAAAGGAGATTAACACAATCTTATTGTACAAACATTTGAACACTGCATCATTGTATTTACTTAAAAACTGGGCTCTCAATAGCAACATTTAACCCAGTTGTCCCCCTCCCCAATAATTTCACTTGCAACCAATTAAATGTTAGAAAAGATGAAACATTTTCAGAACATTAGCACAGTTCACTGATGGTAGAAAGGAGTAGCAAGAGGGTGAAAAAGTCATACTTATCTCTACCCACCAGTCTAAGCATCTTGCAATCAACTAAATTTTTAATGATGTTTATATTTCTCCTTCCCCTACTGTGGTGCAAAAAAACACTTGAAGTCAAAAGATTTGGGTTGTAGTTCCTGACTCTGTCACATACTAGCTACATGCACTTGAACAACTCATCTCTCTAGCCTTTAGCCTCATCTGAAAAATGAAAGGGTTGATAAGAATAAATATTTTTTTAGGATAATCTTGAAGGTTCTTTCCAGGTTTAAGATTCAGTGATTTCAGAAATGCCACCCTGCCCTACCCCTCCCAGTCTTGAGATTATGTAAAATATATATTTATATATAATGTATCATATAATCAAAACAGGAGGAAGTACCATAAAGGAAGTACCGTGGATAGAGTATGATGAACGTGGAGTAATAAAACTTGAGTTCAAATTTTGCCTCAGACACTAGCTGGGTGATCCTGGACAAGTTACTTAACCTCTACTGGCCTCAATTTCCTCATCTGTAAAATGAGGATAATAATATTTGTCTCACAGGGTTGTTGGAGAGTGGGGATCAAATGAAGTAATATTTGTAAGCTGCTTTTCAAACCTTAAAGTGCTATATACATGCTAGCTATTATTATTATATGAGAGAAGACCCTACTTTCTGGATATACCGCCTGCACGAATAAATAATGTTTTGTATTAGCCACGAAGGAACATATAGAAGACCAGATGCTTTCCATTTGTAACAGGTCCAACCTCAGGCAAAATCATGAACTATATACAAACATAAGCTTGCATAACTACAGCTTAAAGAGACTTCAGAAGCCATTGAGTTTAACCCTCTCGTTTCAAAGCTGAAGAAACCAATCTCAGTCCTAGCCTTGCCACTTGCTTCCTGTGTGACCTTGGGCATGTCATTCAACCTCCCTGGGCCTCAATTTCTTTATCTGTGAAAAGATGAGGTTGGATTAATGTCCGCCTCAGTTCTATATCTACAATCCAGAATTCATATCTTAAAGAGCAATAGATGCAGTCATGGACCTTGGGTTCAATTCCCAGTTCCGCCACTTTCTACAAATTACTTAATCATTCTTCTCCTCAAGTTTCATCATCTGAAAGATGAAGATGTTATCACTATTTCAGAGAACTGATGAGCAAGCATGTTGCCAACTATCTTTCAGAAAAGTGGGACAATATAGTAGCTGACTGAGACGTGCATTTTTGGACATGGACAATGTGTGGATTTGTTTTGTCTTGTTTGACTATGCTTATTTGTTACAAAGGAGGTTTTATTTTATTGGAAGAGTGAAATTGGGAAGGAGAAGGGGACTAGCTATAGGGAAAGGAAGGAAGGAAGGAAGGTAGGTCATTGCAGTATTTAAAAAACACAGAAGAGAACAGAAGGAGGTTCCGAAGGAGACACTGGCAAGCAGGGCAGCTTTGAAACTAACACAGGAGGAAACAATTTAAAAAGCCTTGAAGAACCGATCTTCAAGATATTTGAAAGAAGGCTTGATACTAAGCAATTAGAAAAAGTTACATGATATGAACACCAAAAAAAGTGAATGGAAAAGACAGCAGTAACTAACAACTCACATGCCAAATTTCTGAACTCTATAAAATCTTTATTAGAATGATCTCAAATGACACTTTTGTTGAAAATATGAGGAAAGAGGCAAACTTTTGCAAAATGATTTTCTATATCAGACTATGTTCACACTCACACAAATGAGTCAAAAGTGCAGAGGATAAAAGATCCCGTTGCTTCTACTGATTGCTGGTGGTTAAAGGGCATTTTACTTGATTTGGCAAAGCAAAATGTAGTCTTAAAGGTTCTTATATAAAGGGTTTGTGTATTTTAAGGCAAGACCATACACCATTCCTTAATTAATGAAATTATTAAGACAGCTTTGTTTACAACCCTCTCTCAAAATTATGAGACATGAAGCAGGGCAATGTATGTTGATGGACTAAAGGTATGGAAGTTGTCTTGTGCAGTCAAAGGCAAGTGGCCTTCCTACAAGTTATCTTCCAGATGTTTCTGTTTACTAATAATATTGTGCTGAGTGTATCAGGCCCTAGAGTACTGTAGGACCTTCTCAATCAAATTCCTGACTGCTCAAAAGAGATCAGTAAAAGATGTCATGCAGGGGTAAAAAGCTACACCAAATATATCAAGGATGCTCACACTATATAATATTGCTGCATGGTCAATCCACTCATTTAAGTCTATTAGTAAATTTATCTTGGACAGTCACTGTAGGAGGATAATGAACTGGTCCTAAAGCTAAGCAGGAGGAAAAGAGTGGGCTATATTGCTCAGAAAAACGTGCAGAATTGTCTACTTCTGAGAACAAAATCCTATCTTTTTAGCACCATTATTTTTCTGGTGATGCCATATGGCTGTGAATTACAGAACACCAAAATCTCAAAAACATAAAAATTACAGGCATCCCCAAAAGCAATGGAGAGATTGATACATGATGGAAAATATTACCAGTGATTATTTGCATGCAGTGAGTAGTGTAGAAGTTATTATAGAGCAGACCTATGATTAGGAAAGGAAAAGGACCACTTACAAGTAAACTGACATTTAACAGGTTAAAAGTTTGGGTGTTGCATTAGAATCCAAGAAATGCGAAAAGAACTAGAGAAAACCTCCCAGTTCATTGAGTAGCATCTTCTCTGGGGTGTATTTATGGGAGAATGTAAACAAGAATCATATGGAAGGAAAAACACATGGAAAAGCTGTGATCTGTGCCATGAGACAGTGTCCCCACTGATGAGTTCACATATCCACTAAAATACTGAAGCGATATGTGCAAAATACTATGCTAGAGACTTTGAGGAAGACAGAACTTTAACAAAAGTGGTGATTACCCTCATGGAGTTTACAATCTAATAGGGGGACAATGTGTTAACATACTCAAATATTCAAGGATTTGATGATACACATAATACACAAATATTTATATATTATGTAAGAAAAATGCAAACAAAATATTATGTGAGATCAGAGAAAAAGATTACTACTAACTGGGGCAATCAGGGAAGGCTTAATATAGAAAGTACCTTTTGGACTGGGTTTTAAAGGATGAGTAGGATTTCTTAGGTTGGTGGTGATGGAAAGTAAGCTGCATTGGGGGGGTTCCTTCCATACCCATTCCTTATAGAAATGAGATTACTACAGTATTGAACGATTGCAAATTATAGCTTTTCACTTAAAAATCAGAATTTAATGACACAGAAACACTCATCTGCTTAAGAAACAGTTTAACATTACTGCAGATCCATGCATCTGTGGAACTGGACTAACTAAACAGCTCTAACTCTAAGTGATAATCAAGATGTATAGTGCAACTATCATTTTGTGCTCAGTAGAGGTTCCTATTGCTTCTCTGCAGAGGTAGTACCACAGAATGCTAATTTTTCCTCATTATTAAACACATAAAAAAGCTTTGTCTGCAAGACAGAGGCTATCAAGTAGAGCTGACTAAATGTAAATTTAATACGGTCCTGAGTATGTTGCATTGCAGATAGCTTTTACAAATAAGCCTTAAGGAAAGAATCCTTTCCTCCTCCTATATACAGATATTTTTTACCCAGATGGCATCACTTTTTACACAGAAAAAGACCCTCCTTCTCTCCCAATCTATTTTTTAAATACGAGGGCCAGTGACTCATGATAAAAATCTCTAATGGTTAACGAAATGAAATTTTCTTGCCTCATATATTTATCCATCTTAATTTTTCTAATGGCAAAGTTTGTTGAATTCCTTATTCCAAACAACTGGTCAACTCCTACATATCTAAGCAATAATGTGCCGCCACCAAAATAAATAAAATCTGTCATTGTCTATGCCATCAATCACATCTACACTTACCCTCCCTCAGATTACTTTTATTTAGCCACAAACTATGTGCTTTCAAAATGCTGTCACGATAAAATTACATTATATTTTTCATTATAACATAATAAAATAGGTCATGTTTATATGCATTTAACCGTGAAACTCTCTGAACTTGGTTTCTCCTTTCAGAATAAAGAGGAAGAAAATTGAGACCTACTTCCAGTGAGAAGTGTCCAAGTTCCGATTTCTTAACCATTAAGAAAACATTTGTCTGTGATTTGGAAATAATCTGATTTCTTGTTGAATCCACCACATAAACAGAGATCCTAATGAGAACGTAAACCACATGTCAGTATCTCTGCATCCTCACCTTCTTTGCCATCATCTTCTCTGGCGGCATACATAGATCTAAAGGGCTGCTCTTGAATCCTTGAAGGAAAGGTAAGAATGTGGTAGAGAATGAAGTGAGTAATAAGTCCTCAAATAATACCTTATTGGCTGACCATAAGTTCTCTCTCTGAAGAAATATCTATTCTAATATTAAGCAGGTAAACCCATCTTACAACAGAGTTGACCACATGTTCCTTCCCTGTGGCAGAATGAGGTTAGTTGTCATGGAAAATCATGATCAAATGAGAATAGTAAATAGATCAATATTAATGGATTATGGTTACTGAGCAGACTGGGAGGAGCTTTGTTGTGATTCTAATTAGAATACTCAGTTGACAACACAAGATGACTGAAGGAGGGCATTCAACTTCTCTACTGCTGACTACCATTTACAGGTTTCCTAATGCCATAAGGTTTTTTGTTTGTTTTGGTGAGGCAGTTGGGGTTAAATGACTTCCTAATGCCATAAGTTTTAAACAAATGGTGACAGGCAAATACCACTACTTTAAAATTCAGTATGATCCTTGCAACCTGTTTAGAAAACACAATCAACCTTAAAACACATCTAGGTGGCGCAGTGGATAGAGTGCTGGGCCTGAGTGAGGAAGACATCTTCCTGAGTTCAAATTTGGCCAAAAACTCTTAACTAGCTGTGTGATCCTGGGCAAGTCATTTAATTCTTGTTTGCCTGTTTCCTCATCTCTCAAATGAGCTGGAGATGGAAATGGCAAACCACTCCCATACCTTTGCCAAGAAAACCTCAACTGGGGTCACAAAGAGTCAGTACATGACTGAAAAATGACTGGACAACAAAAGATTACATAACCTGAATGTCACTTCACCCCTGAAAAGGACACCATATACACCTAAAGGAAAGCCTATATATATTTTCATACATACACACATATACTGAGAATCAGAATCACTTCTGACATTAGTGAAGAGAGAGTTCTTTATAATGTATCCCTTGTCTCCTATCCATTTCCACATCTCATTTATGATTGCTTTTTAGCATTTTCTGAACTCCAGAATGGCAATCCTTTCACATCAATTTAACATTTCTATAAATCCATGACTTGGAATTCAACTTGGCTTCAAACGTCTCTCCTCCAATTCTTTCTTTGTGGTTCTCCACAGCATCAAGTGCTTCTGGAGTGGGAACCCAGATGTCTATGTGCCTCATTCTTATATAGTCTCATCTGCCTGGAACTTGCTTCTTTTCATCCACTAGGTTATCAATTTGCTTTTCTCTTGCTTTATACTGAATGAAATATTGTGCTAAGTGAGTCAATTTGCATAGTTGCCTTTTTAAAGATCTGATGTAGAGCTAACTGAAATTCTCTGCATGGATTCTCATCTATTACTTGAAACATTTACCTAAGTTCTGTGGAACTCTGTGTCTGTGGAACAGAAAATGTATCACTAAAATATTTTGGAATATAAATTGTCATGTGCAATCAAGTTAAATATTAGAGGATTCAACCTGACAACAGAAATTACCAAATGTCAAATTCTCTCCACCCCACCATTAATTTTGGGATTTAGGATAAAGGCTCTCTGTTGTCCTCAAAACAGTAATGTGTTTACTCTTATGTGAACTGACAGAAGTGGTTAACTCTTAGCTCTAGACTGACATGCTATAGGCATTCCAGGGCATCACTGAGATTTTTTAATGAGCTTTTGGTTTTGTCTTAAGAAGTGAACTCTTGTCACCAACAAATAAAAATCAACCAAGAAAGACCCAACCATGGTTCAGAGTTCATGAATTCTGGAATCACTCTAGATTTAGCTAAAAATTACTTCCCCTAAAGTAAATTTGTATGAAGCAACAGTTCAGTTTACAATACACAAGCAGTCTCAGTACCCAAGTTTAATTTGCTAGGAACCATCCACAAATGAAACAAATTTAATTTTTTGATGGTCAACTACTTATCAGACAAATGAATCCAAGATAAATTAATTCCATTTTAAATAGATTCCAGAGTTTGACAAATTTTTAGTACTAAATAATATGTTCAACTTTCACATTTACTTATTTAAATAAGTTAGGAATAATAAATGGTGTGTGTGAGGCAGCATGGAATAGTGACACATTTTAGGGTAAGACCTGAGTACTCTCTTTGAGACAGTGTGTGACCATGGGAGGTCACAACCTCTCAGTGCTTCCAGGCAACTCTCTTAAGACTGAAGTTACAAAGAGCTGGCCATCTGCATTGGTGTAGGGAGTTTCTATACAGATAAAATCACAGGTTTCCAACAAAAAAAGGGGCCAACATTAACACACCATTTTAAAGGAAGAATAGTTAAAATGTTAAAACAAAAAATTATGGGGATTAAGTTAGGAAATGATGAACCTGACAATTGCAATAATTAACTTTCAATTTAATGTAATACTTTTAATACCAAATAACAGATGTTTATATTGTTTTATTGCATTAATTACATGCAAACCCCTAATTTGCTTTGAATGTGTATTTTCATTTATCATACAGATAATGAAAAATCCCACCCGCCCTTACCCCCAACAAATATCAAACAATCCTTTCAAAAAATTAAGCCATTAACAGAGTGGCCATACAGTGAAGCACTTTTCTACTGCTAATCATGCAAAATGATTTAATTGATTTAATCTATTTTACTACATAGCAATGTGAGGTTACGTCAATAAAAAAAAATATTTCAGACTAAGTAGATTTTGTTAAACCAACATTTTTAACTCCAGCAAACGGGAAACTTTTTTTCTGTGGGCACTAAAAATTGAGGAAAGCAAAGCAGGTAATTTCTTAAAGAAAATACAATCCACTTTGTGTTATCACATAAAGCAACTTCCAGAATTTTAGCACATAACCTACTTTACCAATCTGTGATGCAAGTTATCTATCAATTTATAACAGTAATACAGTTCAATTCCCCAGGACTATATTTAATGAAATTAATGCATTACATTTCCAGTTAGGCCAAAAACAAGGTATAAAAGGGCATCTTATTAGCAGTTCTAAATCTGCACAAATTCTCAACGTCATGACACCTAGCCACTAGCAATCAGCCTGGTGAAAAGGCAGTACCAATAAGATTCAGGGCTTTGGTCCTCCAATTTCCCTTGTGGATAGAATCCTTGTTTTATAAGTGACGGGATCCAAATTTCAGGGATAAGTTTGGAAACATCAGTTCAGTCCTCAAAAACATCCTTAGCAGAAATAGTTTTTTCTGATGGGAAGGTGAAAGACTCTTAAAATCCATTTCCTTTACTAGACACGTACATCATATTCAAGGGGATTAAAAAGGGTTGGATGCATAGAGGAAAAGGACCAACACATTTGTATGATCTCATCAAGAATGCCAGATTAAGGAGGAAAATGATGTGCATCACACATCATATATGTGAATGTGTATAGTAATATGAGGGAAAAAAAGGATCAGATCAGATCAGATAAATACCACAATAAAATTAGGGGTACAGAATTCAAGAAACATCCTACTTATTATGAAAATACTTTACTATAAATATCCCTACTTCCTTATCTGCTATTCAGAGAGAAAT
This sequence comes from Phascolarctos cinereus, assembly GCF_003287225.1. Taxonomy (NCBI): domain Eukaryota; kingdom Metazoa; phylum Chordata; class Mammalia; order Diprotodontia; family Phascolarctidae; genus Phascolarctos; species Phascolarctos cinereus. The sequence continues at coordinate 134,595,508 of NW_027555736.1, forward strand.
AACATTTCTGTGCATTATTGTCCTGTCTTGGCCATGTGGATTGGAAGGTTTGGTTGAGGTGTGATTAAGAAGGCTGGGCAGGAAGGAAGCTTAAGATAGATTTTGCTTACATATTTGAAAAGAATTTGTCAGTTTGGCTGATTAATGAGACATTTGGTTAATCCAGGGAAAGAAAAGATTTTTATTATTTCAGTCTAAATTTATTCTTAATTTTGAATTTTATACTGCCCCAAGACACCGTTAGCAATTTTTCTCTTCTCTCCTTTTCCCATCTCTGGACTCTCTAACACCCTTAAACACTGTACAAGCCATTCAAAAAAGTTGTTTCCTAAGGCACAGGTCTGGAGAGGGGTATGTTTCATTATCTTTTCTCCCGGACATTGACTGTTATTTTTCAGTTACTATTCTCTAAAACACTAAGGTAAAGGAACATATTTTCCACAGGTCCACTGTCTGCTTTCATAGTTAGATGGGAGGATAACCAGACATTTTCAATGACATTTAGACATCTAAGCTCTAGGGTGACTAAGTCTTGATCTGAGCTGAAGTGTTGATCTTGGCCCTCTGCAAAAGAGAAAAAACTCAATTACTTGAAAAGGGATCACTTCCACAGGAAATAATAGATTACTAATGTCTGCCTGGAATTTGCTTACTACAAAGTATATGATTCCATTTCTATTTTGCAGTAATGGCACTACTAGACATCCTACCACATATCCATAGGAACACAGGCGCTTAAGACTCGGAAAAATTAGTTGTCAAATCTAATCCTCTCATTTAACAGATGAGGAAACTGAAAAGAACAGAGAGGAAGGGACTAGCTTAAGGTCATAATCTCCTTACTCTCAATGTACTATTGGAGTTGCCATTGTGCCACTTGGGAAATTCATTCCATGCCCAATTCCAGACAGAACGTCACACAAACCACTTCAAAGAAATCATTGCTTAACTTTCTCTAACAGGATTATTTAAGGGGCTGGTCAGGCTACAAGCGAAAGTGACGGGGCACAGCTTACGTCCTGAAGCTCAGAAAAGCCCTCCTAGTTCCTTCCTACAATCAGTTTTGGGGAGTTGAAGATGACAAGGAGCCTATTATGGTAGCTACCTGAAAAGTGGTTTAGGGCTGATGTGCTAAGTAAGGGCCTCCTATGCTACCCTGTGGCAGAGATGTTGGTGAACTGTGGTCAAGATCAGAAAGAGAAAAACCACATTGCCTGAGATTAACAATGGCTAAGGAGTTTTAGAAAGCCCCAGGTCCTCATGAGGGGCCTCTGTGAGGATTCTAATCTATCTTGAGAGACAGTGAAATTAAAAAGCACTAATTCTTGTATTTGATGAGGATAACATCTGATAATAGTAATAGGGAATCCCTAAATAGTACCTTAATGCCTTGAAACCACTTGTGTTTTGGATCAGAAGTGTCAAGCACACTACCCGCCCCCCCCCCAGCTGCTGAACCAGACTGAAATGTAATTGGGAAACATTTAATAAATGAAAATACAATAGAATATAGGTACTGTTATTATGTGGTTTTCTAAGTTAATATGTAGTCTGCAGAGGGGTTAGTGGCCCTGTTTCAATTTGAGTTTGAAACTACTTCGGGAGGAAACAATTTCTAGAGGTCACAGGGAACAAGACTCAGTTATATCTTCCCCAAATTATCTGATTCTGTAATTAATGTTAAAGTTCTACCTTTAGAACCATGTGTGCAAGAGAAGTAAACTTTAACTTAGTTTGTAAGAGAATAATTTTATCTTGTAATTTTCACTTATGGAAGACTAAATTTTTAACAACCTCAAACACAAGTTATCAAGGTGAACGTGACTCAATCCTTACCTAGACTGGCAAAATTTAATATCGCAAATTATTAAGCAATTTTAAGAAGAACAAAATAAAGCTACCCTGCCCCCCCAAAAAAATCTCATTTCCTTGAAGTTCTATAATTTATTATGAAGAGGAAGGGAAGAGAGGAATTAAACTACTTTGTCAGAATGAATAACAATAAGCAGTTCTTTTTATTCATTAAGGGCTTTTTAAATCTGTTCTTTCTCCTGGAAAGGCTAAAATTTCCCATAAAAAGACTGTCAATTATATTGAATTATAGCAATTCCTATTGAAAGTACAGTATCATTATCTTGGGACTTGACAGTAATTATGCTATAAATACCTATTCTGGGAGTTTAATACTCTACCACAAAAGTTTACTGAGCCCTGGCACCAAAGGTCTCACTGTATATGTTATTTTATTATTGGATTATATATGCCAACAATATGTAACTTATCCTACAACTTTATCCTAAAACTCTCAAGAACACAGAGTTAACTAGATAGCATGAGGAAGAGACAAAGTGAGAGTTCATTCCATGAATAAATGCATGGATAAGTACTTATAAATTAGTTTCACAGAAAAAGTATAGCTCAAAGAACCATTTTATCATCGGTCAGTCTTTAAAATAAGTATGCTATCCCTCCTCCTCTCCAAATGTAATAACATTCTTTATTTAAACTAGGAATAATGAGACTAAATGGTGCTAAAAAGTAAAAATAAAAAATATCATTCACTAGTTTATTTTTCCATCTGAGCAACCAGCTATTTACACATAGGTAGGTAGGTCTCAAATGATGTATTAAAATGGCAATTCTATCAGTCTGAACTCTAAATGAAAAAAAGATTTCCTTTCATTAAGGCACATTCAACCTGTAATTTTAAAACAAATTTTAAGTTTTCTGATGCAATCATATACAGATCCATTTGACTTATTTTCCTTTAATGTATGAGCACCAAAAATGTCCAAAATCACTTAATTTGTAAAATGAAAAGACTACAAATTATAGGTAGGAGGGAAAAAAAAACTTTTCAAAAAGAACTCTTTGGAGATCAGTTTACTGCAAAGAAGACATACACTAACAGTGATTTTTTAAAAATTCCTAATACACACAAATATTAATAACTAACAGGCATTCAAAAATAGGACAGGAATCTATGCCATGGTTATTAAATAAATTAAAAGGTATATCAGATACAGAAAAATAAAGCAGTTTTCAAAGAATGAAATAACCATCTTCAACATAACACAAATGGGATAAAGTGAATGCAGTTAGAAATACAGAACACTGTATATTTTCCCCCCAATGTCCTCATTAGAGAGGGAATTGTTTTTTAAGGTTTACTTACATACTTTAGATTTGCAACAATAATTCTGCATTGCCAGACTAAATATTAACATATTGCCTTTCAGCTTTAAAGTAAAGGACCAGGAAAGGAGAAATACTAAATTCCCCTTGGAATATGATTCAAATCCATTTAGGACTTAATGCCAAACAAATTGCTATGAATAACCACATAACATATTGTGCTTTTCCCACTTCCCCTTCCCCAAAAGTTACATAATCACAACAAAATTATAATTTGGGTGAAATAACCTTTGAAAGTAATTTTGAAGATAATGACACAACTACTGTCATATTTCCTTATTTTATAAACCTGAACATGTAATGGCTTTTTTAAAAAATAAAAATCTTTTTGAAAAAGAAAAAAGGTAGAATCTGTGCAATGTTAACAGTCACAACAGAACATTTACCAAAGATACAGTGTTTTGTTACAATAATACTTTGCATTAATGTTCATGTTCTCTACTATAGAACCATAGCAAAGAAGTCTGGAATGAAAAGGTTAAAAAAAAAGATTTTTTTGTTCATCATAGTTCTATTTCAAGTCACAATTATGCAGGATTGCTACATAATGTTCAACAAGATGTGTTCAAAGGCAAATATTGATCACATTTTTGTTCAAAAAGCTCAGTCTCTAAGGAGTTCTTTGTAAGAAAATCACTTCTAAAATATATCCTTGTGTGGACTTCAAAAATGACCTATCATATTAAAATTTTTAAAAATAAATTAGGTAATTAAAAAAAGAGTCTTATCCAGCAGAGCTGGACATCAGGCTGTCCTCACTGAGCCATTATTATTGCTGCTTTTCCCATAATTTGGGTCATTTTTTTCTAGCCATAACTCAGCCAACTGCTGTGTAGATCCATATGTTGATGCTTTAGACCCTAAGCACATTTTGTACTGTTTGGGATCAAGATTAGGATCACAAAAGACAGGATGGTGAACATGGACTACTCCAACTTCTTGGCTTCTAAAAGTCTTCAAACCAGCTTGAACCACTTTGTTGAAAAGGTCCACATCCTCAAGTCCCCAACCTTGAATAGAAACATCAAAGCCACCTACTCTAACAAGATCTCCCTTATAAATACAAGTAATGCCAAACCCATAGTTTCTCCAGAAGCCAGTTTTCTGAGTGAAGGCAAAATGGTTGTCACTGGGAACTGTCCCACTATAAACAATCTTTGGATCATACTGGCTGAAGATGATTGGAAAATATATTTGTTGGCCCAAAACCGTATTTGCTCGACATCGTTGTAGGAATTCTGTAGTAAACACCAGGTCAACATCACAGAAGAACAACAAAGATTCATTATTAAACTGAGAAGATCCAACTTCAAGTGCCAGAGCTCTTGAGAATTCTCCAGAAACTGGCAAAATCTGCATATCAGCTTTAGGATATTTAACACGATAATCTCTCATCAATTCTACTTGTTTTGCTTTGTCAGGGTTAGAGTCAGAATTGAAAAGTAGGACAACAAGCTTGACACTTTGATTTGGAATGAGACATGTCTTTTCAAAATTCCCCATAAATCTCACAAACATGTCAAATCGTCCAGACAAAGGAATCAAGATATTTATCTTTGTATCTTTGGGTTCTTTGTTTTCATTTTTTGATCCAGGAAGCTGAAAAGGAACAAACATCTTCAGGGAATTTGAGAGAAAAGATAAGGATCCAGATTCCTGGTTAATTTTGTTGGCCAATTCTTTGGCATCCATTTCTTCATGCTCCATAAACTGGATCTTGCTGAAGGTCTGTTGCAAGTAGGCATGCCTTCTCACAGGAACAGTCATTTTTTTCCCTTTATGTTTTTTGTACAGGAGTAGAAGGTCGAGAATGTATTCAGCCCCATACATTGGATTGACTCTACGATAACCATACTGTATTTCCTTGAAATCAATAATTCGCCCCCTGGTCTTAGCATTTGCATTGATCATTTCCATGACTTGCATAACAATGTCTTCCAAAGCTTCTCTCTGAGAAGAGTCCATTCCTCTCCTGGGGGGCTGACCATCAGTAGCTGAATATAAGTATTTTCCAGTAAGAAACTCCCATTCTAAAATCTCCTCTCGCTGACGTGGCTGAAACCTCATAAAAGAAGGTGGAATTCCCAACTGGAGATCTTCTTTGTGAATCTCTGTGTTACTGTACTTGCTCATCAGAACAATTTCTCTGTGGAGCTGTATGGTTCGGTGACGCAGTTCAGCTATTTTGCGACTCAACATGTAGCTGTGAAGTCTATATTGGTAAGGAGGGTTTTTGTTGGGATGTAAAGTTATAGCTCGGTGGATTTTGCTGTTGTGCAGATCTCGGATGTAACCCTTTTTGTTCTGTTCGTAGTTCTCATAAAATAGCTGCTGCATCTAGTTTAAAAAAAAGATAAACAAAGTTATTATTTTAATATTGTATAATTTTTAACTCTGCTCTACTTCAGCAATTCTTGATCTACGCATTAGCCCACTCTAAAGATCCTTAAGAATAAATCTTTCTGAATAAATCATAATACATAAAACGCATTGGTTATAGCTTGACCAGCTGTAAGAGGATTATGGGAAATATTAATAGAAAGCTAATGAAGGAAGAGCTGTAAATAATTATTTTTACAGTAATCTCTATACTTGGTACCCAAGGTTTGTAGTTAACATAATGTTATAGTCAACAGTGGAATCTCCAGAAAGTTGCTCCTGAATGTTCCATAAGGAGATAAGTGAGTACCTGCTGATGTAACACACAGACGTTATCCTTAAGTTAGCATTCTTGAGACAAATGTTCACCATTAACTAAAGAAACTCAAGCGCTACACTTCTCAAACTGAGGACGTAAACAGTATGATGCTATTTGTCTTCCTTCCCTATCCCCCCAAAATCATAGGGTTAGCAAAAATTCTCACTTTGCCTCTTACAAGTAACAAGCTACCACTGCATGGAACTCTAGCAAAATCTCCAGGATGAGAAAGGGGCAGGTATCTAGTAATGCTTTGAAATATTTTAAAGAGCCCCAATTCCCTCCCCCAGAGAAACCCACATATTGCAACTACAGACTCTTTGACCCCCATCCCCCCAAAACACCCCCCAAGTATTGAAGTTGCAGCCTCTTTGAAGTGGCACGCAACAACTTTCACCTCCTTTTAGCCTTTCATGCTATAAAGGCTCATAAAAAAGGTCAAAGAACATGAGGCCAGAATCCTTCTCTTCAAAGAATGAAGACTAAAGAGTTATATTTTATTCCTCAGTAAAGTTGAATAACTAAATAAAATAAATACTTAAAGTCTTTAGGAAAAATCTAATCATTTAAAAAGATTTAAAAATATAAAGAGCATTGTCACAAATTAAATTGTTAATTTATGTAAGTAGATGTAACTGATACTGAAAGTTTAAAATAGATGTTTGATAGCAAAAGCAAATTCAGCAAAAGAAGTAATAATGAGACATGATTATAAGTATTCTTACTATACGATGATTATTTTTATACTCTTCTGTGTTCCCTTCCCTCATGAGTATTCTGAGATTCAGACACAAGTTTAAAGTATTCTAATTACAATGTATCTGAAAACTATTATACCAGAGAACAATTTGATATAAAAAAAGCCTCCATTTTCAAGCAGTTTTTAGCATAGGCTGAAAATTTAATTATTAAAGTTGAATTATTTCAAAAGAAACCAGAGATAAAATTTTAGCTCTAATTGCTGCTGTCTCTTAATGCTACAATTTTAACAATTCTTTAGAACTCTGGCAACCTGATGGGATAACAGCCAAATGAAATTTAGTTCAAGTTAATTATATTAGGCAAAGAAATAAAACACCTATATAATTTGGCATCTACCTAGTCAAAAGTCAAATGATTAGTGCAATAATAATGAGTACTTAAGGTATTCAGTCTTCAATTGGGTACTGAATACTATCTGCTAGTCAAACACCACTCAAGTTAACTCTCAATCAACCACAGTTAACAGAAGGCACAAACCCCACAAGTTTGAGCCAGGAATTTGTAAGAGTTTTTCTTTTCGCCAAAAGTAGCATCTGAGTCCCAAAGTAAAACAATGAGAAAAAGCAGCCAAGTACCTGAGAAAAGCCAGGTGCTGAGCTAGAAAATTTGTCAGTTTTTTTCCTGGATATTTTGTAACATTCTGTACCAATTAAATTTGGAGAGGGAGGGACATAGTTTTATACAAGAGAGTGGTTTCCTTTAGCTACTGCTATTTCTGAAACAGAGAAAACACTTAAATGAAATATTGCTTCAATTCAGGTTCACACTGATTTATTAGTTGTTTAGAAGAAAATTTTCATTCAGGATTTAACAAACTAGTATGATTAATAATGAATGACTCTAGCAGAATTTTAGGCACTGTATCATTTAGTTAAGGAGATATTTGCAAACTATAGAGGGGGAAATCATCGAATCAGACCACGACTACTTTGGGTGTATTGAAGCTGGGATGCTTGGCTAGGTAGGTCTCTGAAGCTCCTTCTAAGAGGCTGAGATTCTGAGATTCCAGGTTCAGGCTCATGTTCTGGCACTGGAAGAGTTAGTCTGGAAAAATTTCTACCTCCTCAGTCTCTTTCTCATTTCTCCTTTTAACGTACAGTTGAATGACAAGGAGTATTGGGCCTGAACAGGAGAAGTAAAATTATAATAGAGAAAGCAAAGATCTCATGAGGCAACAGAAAGAAATGATAGCTCATATTTTTATAATGCCTTAATGAAAGTTTACAAAGTGTTTTCCTTATAAGAACACTCTGAGGGAGATAGTACAAGTGCCATTATCATTATTTACAAATGCAGAAACTTAAACAGTTTATCAATAAATGACTTGTCCACTGTCACATAGTAGGTTGTGGAACTAACACTGGAAAACAGGTCTTCTGATTCTAAGACTAACCAGTGAGTAAAGTGAATAAAGGGGAAAATTAATCTTTTGGTATAACAAGTTAATAAGGCAGCTGCAAAACCAAGTAAATAGGTTTAAGAAGGCTGGTCCTAACACAAAGATTAATATAGTTGGGTCCTAAGCCCAGTCCTCTAACATTAGCAGCTCATATTTATACTATATTTTTTTACAACATCTTCTCTCAGGTATGCTGTTGATTCTTTGGATTCTCGTCCAAGCTCCTAGAGCCTTCTCACTCTGGAAGATCCCTTCATCCTTGGACCTCTAGTCTAGTGAAATGTCCAGGTAAGTCACAGTCACTCTTATTTCTCTCCAATCTCTACTCCTGACTCTCCAGGATTTTCCATCCAGCCACCACATGGGTACCTTTTCCATCCCCTCCTCCACTTTTGGCTCCCTTGTTATGTATGTTTTCTCATTAGAATGTAAGATCCTTGAGGGCAGAGATTACTTCCTTTTTGCTTGAATTTGTAATCCCAATACTTAGGGTAGTATGTGAAATATTTTAAAAATAACTGTTAGGGGCAGGTAGGTGGTACAGTGGATAGAGCACCGGCCCTGAAGTCAGAAGGACCTGAGTTCAAATCCAGCCTCAAAACAAACACTTCACTTGACACTTACTAGCTGTGTGACCCTGGGCAAGTCACTTAACCGCAATTGCAAAAAAAAAAACCACAACAACAACAACCAAAAAACCCTGTTGATTTGACTTGACTTGAACAGCCCTGGTATTCAGGTTTTTATCCTTACCCTACATGTGAAAGAACTGAGTATATAAAGTAAACATAACCATTGCTTCTCAAGGTCACAAAATCAGTAAATGATGGAACCAGGAATTGAAACCAATTTCTTAACTTCAAGTTCATTATTGTCTCTCCTATACCATGTTGCTTTTATATTATTCAGATAACTGGATTTTCACTATAGCATAGCAAAAATATTTATAATTCAGCATGACTAGCAGAAAGAACACTGGGCTGGAAATCAGTATATCTGTAATTTAATCTTGGATCTGTGTAATTGTCCCTAAATTTTTTTTAGTTGTAAAGAAAGTACTTCAAAAATAAAGTGTCATATGAATATAAGCTATTATTATAAAACAGAGGTACTTACTTATTTTTCTACCTCACAAAGCTGTTTGAAGGATAAAATGATAATATAAAGGCACCTTGAAAAAGTTCTCAGTAAAGCAAAGTAGTGATTTTTTTAAAGCTAAAAATTCAAGCTTTTACTAAATGATGAACTTTAAGTCTTTAAGAAAATCATACAATCATATTTGGAAGGGACCTCAGAGATTATCTTGTTCAACCTATACAGGAATATCCTTCTATAACATCCTTCACTTAAAGACTTCCTATAAGAGTAGAACATAATCACAATAATTTAGGGTTTGCAAAGTGCTTTACAGATATCACCTCATTTGATCCTTACAATCCTATGAGACAGGTGCTATTACACCCATTCTACAAATTAAGAAACTGAGGCTAAGGAGTTAAGCAATTCGCCCAAGGTCATGTAGATAGTAAGTATCTTACAAAACTCAGGACTTCCTATTAGAAGTCTAGCACTCTATCCATTATGCCAATTACGTGTCTGTGGCTGACAAGAGAGTCTGTTCCACTTTTGGATCAGCCTAGTTGTTAGAAGTTTTAGATCAATACTACATCTTCCTCTCTCAAACTTTCATGAATTGCTTTCACGTTAGCTGTTTTAATCACCATGTTGCACCTATAAATTATACTGAGTTCGTAGTCCCCTAGAAGTCCCAGATCTTGGACAAGTAAAATATTGTTTTGTACTTTAATTTTTTAATCCAAGTTAGGACTCTACATTTCTCTTTCTTAAATTTAATTCCATTAGATTTGATCTATTCTAAAGGATTACAGTTGTGGCTCAACAACAGAGCAAAAAGAAACAAATTACCAATGAAGAATTGTTCATAAGAAGTAACATAAAACATCATGGAATTGTATGACCAGAAAAGGAGGTGGGTCACTCATGAAGCAAGACTGAAGCATAACTAATAGGCGGTCAGCATGTTACCCTGGTTATCCATGCAATACCAAGAGATCTGGAGAAAGGACCCTAGCCTGGAGGGTACTTACTTGTGAATGATTTATGGGAGGGTATGGGCAGGAATCGCACAGGACCTTCTGCACCATGAGAAAGTGTTAAATTATGCACAGTGATAAGGATTATAAATCCATGTAAGTATCAAATACCCACACTACAGGGTTGTTGTAGAGAAGGTATTTTGCAGGGTACTACAGAAATGCGTATTATTTTCTCTTTGCTAGGCTGACTAGAGTACCTCTCTACATAAGTATTGCATCTGCTTCTCCCTCCACTGACCTTTACACATGTTCTCAACTACTACACTACTCTAGTTCCTCACATCAGTGTATCTTCTTAATATGCAATGCTCTTTCATCCTACATTGTCTCTTTTGACGACAACATACTTTCCTAGGGCTTGCTGGATTGGACTGAGAATCATTCCAAGTCTCACTGATAGCTAAAAGGTTAAATCTGCCCCCCTTGAATTAGGCTCTTATTTATCTTACTTGTTAGCTTGACTCTGCATACAGTTATGTCAACAGATAGCTTGAGGTCATGAGTTTCATTGCTGGCTTCTTTCTTGGTCTCTTGTGGGTGTCTTTTTACAACTGAACTTTCTATGTTATAGCTGCTACTCTTGTTATTTATCTTGGTAACTATATGCAGGTTGTTTTCTCCCTTTCAGTTTATAGCCTTCTTAATCAGAGCTGCAAGCTTCTAGAAAATTCATATATCCTTCAAAGTGTATGTTCAGTCCCTGGCCATTCTACATTTCAAGCTGTGGTTGAGAAATCTAAATCTCATTGTCACCATTTTCTTAATCAGCTATTCACTTGCCAGCTCTCCTTCTCCCTTACTAAAATCTGGCCTACAAATTAGCAGCTGTGGAAAAAATACCATCAGTATCTCTACTGTCTTGCCTAGGACTTCATAAGTCCTAGTAAGGATTCCTAGGTTCGTCCTGAGAATCTCATGTGTCAATCAACAATCAATAAATATTTTACAATACTCTAAATCGTTACTGATTAGAGAAATGCAAATCAAAACAACTCTGAGGTACCACATCACACCTATCAGATTGGCCAACATGACAAAACAGGAAAATGATAAATGTTAGAGAAGATGTGGGAAAATTGGAACACTAATGCATTGTTAGTGGAGTTGTGAAATGATCCAACCATTCTGGAGAACAATTTGGAACTATGCCCAAAGGGCTATAAAAATATGCATGCCCTTTGACCCAGCAATAGCACTTCTAGGGCTATATTCCAAAGAGATCAAACAAATGGGAAAAGGACCCACTTATACAAAAATATTCATAGCAGCTCTTTTTGTGGCAAAGAATTGGAAATTGAGAGGATGCCCATCAATTGGGGAATGGCTGAGCAAGTTGTGGTATATGAATAATGGAATACTACTGTGCTATAAGAAATGATGAACAGGCTGACTTCAGAAAAACCTGGAAAGACTTACATGCTGAGTGAAGTGAGCAGAACCAAGAGGACTTTGTACACAATAACAGCCACGTTATGCAATGACTAAGATTGTTAAACTGAACCTTTCTCAGCATTATGAGGATCTAAGACATCTCCAGAGGCCTCGGGATAGAAAATGCTGTCCACATCCAAAGAAAGAACTATGGAAGTCGAATCACTCTCACTTATTTTTACCTTCTGTTGAGTTTTGTTTCATCTTTCTGATGGTTCCTCCTATTGCTTTTAATTTTTACTTACAACTTCACTAATGTGAAAATATGTTTAATGGGTATGTAAATATAAAGCCAATTTCAGATTGTGCGCTGTCTTGGGGAGGGTGGGGGGGAGGAAGGGGGAGAAAAATTTTCAACTCAAAAGCATATGGAAGTGATTGTTGACAAATCAAAATAAATTAATAAAATAAATAAATAAATATTTTACTACTACATGGCAGGCAACTCTGCTAGGTGCTGAGGATGTAAATACACAGAATGAAATAATTCCCTCTTGCAGTGAGCTTACTTTCTAAACGGTGAAACAAGCACATATATAAACACATATAAGTAGTTAATAAATGCAAGAGAAAGTAATTAAATACAAGGTAGTCTGGGGAGGATACTAGCATTTGGGAGGATCAGGAAAGACTTCAGGCTGAAGAGAATGTGTCTGAAAGCCCTTTTTGAAAGAAGAAACATATTTCTTAGGCAGAGGTAAGAGGGAGTGAAATCCAGGTATGGAGGATGGACAATGCAAAGGCACAGAGAAGGGAGATAAATATCTTGTATGAGGAACAGAGAGAAGACCAGTTTGGCTGGACTGGAGAGAGCCGGAGGGGGAATAATACCTAATAAGGGTACAAAGAGAGATTAAGAATAGGTTATAGGGCTTTAAACACTGCATAAGGTTTTTTTTAATTTTATCTTAGAGGCAAAAGGAAAGTACTAGAATTAGCTAATTATGGGAATCACATAATCAGATCTATGTTTAAGGAAAATTATTTTGGCAACAGTGTATAGGATAGACTGAGAGGGTAGGGGAGACACGAGGCAGGGAAACAAATTAGGAAGCTGTTGAAATAATGAAGGTCTGAACTAGGAGGGTATGCTTCTGAGTGGACAGAAAATGGTAGATACAAGGTAGATACAAGGTGAAGGCAGAGATGGCATATTTGTCAAGTGACTGAATAGATACATATATGTATGTATGGCGAGGAAGAGTGAGGAGGGCAGGATAGTGCTGAGGCTATGAATCTGGGAGACAGGAAGGATGGTAGAGATTTAATTAGAAATAGGGAGGTCTGGAAGAGAGGAGAGTTTAGAAGGAAAGATGAGTTCAATTTTGGACATATTGAGTTTAATAAGTCTGTGGGAAATCCAGTCTGAAATGTCCACTAGACAACTGGTGATGAAGGTGGGGAAGACACTGGGGCTGAATATATAGATGTTCAAATTATCTGCATAGAGGTGATAGTTAAGCCCATGGAAAATTATGAAGTGACCCAGACTGTAGAGCAGATGTTCTTTGTTTTTTAGTTTTTAGGCAACTGGGTTTAGGTAACTTGCCCAGGGCCACACAGCTAGAAAGTGTCAAGTGTTTCGTCCGAGGTCACATTTGAACTCAGGTCCTCCTGACTTCAGGGCTGGTGCTCTATCCACTGCACCACCTAGCTGCCCCTGAACAAATGTTTTTAACCTGAGGTCTGTGAATGTATTGAAAATTTTTTTTGGTAACTGTAGTATTTTAATATAAGTGGTTTCCTTTATAATCCTCTGTGATTCCATATCTTTTACACAGCTAGCTGGTGCAGTGGATAGAGTTCTGGGCCTAAAGTCAGGTAGACTCATCTTCCCGAGTTCAAACTGGACCTTACTTACTACCTATGTGACCCTGGACATGTCACTTAACCCTGCTTGCTTCAGTTTCCTCATCTATAAAATGAACTGGAGAAGGAAATAGCAATTCCCAGTATCTTTGCCAAGAAAACTCCACACGCAGTCATGAAGGGTCAGACACAACTGAAATGACTCAACAACAACAACAACAATCTTTTATGCATTTAAAAACATTCTGAGGGCAACTAGGTGGCGCAGTGGATAGAGCACTGGCCCTGGATTCAGGAGGACCTGAGTTCAAATCTGGCCTCAGACACATAACACTCACTAGCTGTGTGACCCTGGCCAAGTCACTTAACCCCATTGCCTAGCTAAAAAAACAAAACAAAACAAAACATTCTGAGAAGGGGTGCATTCATAGGCTTCATCAGACTGCAAAAGAGGTCCATGACACAGAAAGTTAAAACACCTGCTGCAGAAGGGGAAAAGAAGAGGGCCTGGAACAGAATCCTGGAGCATAGCCACAGCTAGTAGGGTGAGAGATGGATGATGAGCCAGCAAAGAAGACTGTCAACAGACAGGGGTGAACCAAGAGAAGAGCATCACAAAAACCTGAAGGTAAAGTATCCAGGAAGAGAAGGGGATCAACAATTTCAAATGTAACAGATGAGCCAAAGAGGATGAGCACTGAGAAAAGGTCATCCAAGCTGGTAATCGAGAGAGCACTGGTAACTTTGGTGGAGCAATTTCAGTACGGCAAATAGTGCCCTCACACAAACAATCAAACACAGGCAGTAGTCATTAGGAATTTGACCACTATGCCTCATTCATGTCTTCTCAAGTAGTGTTAAAATGACCAAAAAAAAAACCCAACCCTGAAAAATAGCCATTTGTTAACGATGTTAACAAACATTAGTAATAAGGAAAACCTCTTGCTACAACTCCCTGAAGCTGCCCTCCCCAGGGCTATCAACACCTCTTTACTGATAAATCCAGCTGCCTCTCCTGGGTCCTCATCCTTCTTGACATCTCTGTATCATCTGACACTTTTGACCAGTCTCTTCTCCCTTGCTTTTTGTGTGTGACACCGCTTCTGGTTCTATTTGTTTTACCATTCCTACTCAGGCTTCTTTGCTGAATCATCACCCATGTTCTGCTCCTCAACTGCGGATTGTCTCCCAAGGCTCGGACCTGAGCCCTCTTCTTTTCTTTTTCTATATATCCTCTCTTGGTAATTTAATCAGATTCCAAGGGTTCAATTATCAAAAAAGTGACTTCCAAGACTATACATCCAGCGTTGATTTCTCTTTTAAGACATTTCCAGTCTTACATCACCAACTGCTGTGTGGCATGGCATCCTGCAACAGAATGTTCTTTAGGTATCTCATGCAAAAGAGACTGCACTTTAATCTCTTACAATCACTATTGCTACAAACTTTAATAAAAAAGAATTTCTTAAGCCCTTACTATGTGCCTAGCACTGTGCTAAACACTGGAGGATACAAATCCAAAAGCAAAGACAGTCCCTACCATCAAGGAGTTTACATGCTAATGGACAGAAACAACATACATAGGAGAGTTGTGGCAAGAAGCGGAGAAAGTCACAGGGATGGCGAGTAGGGGGAGTAGGGTGATATAACCCATGCAGGAACAATGGCAGAGTTGATATAATCATGCTTCACAGCTCCAGAACAGGAGAGGGGAAAATGGAAGGTGAGGGAGAGGTGCATGTTTAGTGGTGAAGCAGCTGGTGAGAGGGTTGTGGAGCAGGTGGCCTTTGAGGGTGCCCCATTCTTCCAGTCACCCAGGTCCATAACCTCTGAATCATCCTCAACTCATCCCTCTCCCTCACCAATCCTTTCTCTCCTTATTTAATCAGATACCAAGTCTTATTGATTATACCTTTGCAACAAATCTTGTATCTGTCATATTGTCTCTTTTTAAAGAGCCACAATCCAAGATCAGACTTTCAATACAAGATCACCTCTCTCCTGGACTATTGTAACAGTCTAATTACTTCTTTCTGTCTCTCCCTTCTACAAATCATTTTCTACACAGCTGTCAAATTAACATTTCTAAAATGCAGGCCTGACCATATCATCCAACTGCTCAGAAATCTTTAGTGACGTCCTTCTTATTGCTTCCAAGATAAAGTAGAATTATAGTCTGGCATTTAAAAATTCATCACAATCTGGCTCCAGCCTGTGTTTTCAGACTTATTGCTCCCCTTTATATACTATACATTCTGGCCAAATTGGACTATTTGCTGTTATCCAAATTTCATCTCCCTCCTTTGTGCCTTTGCATGAGGTGCCCCCACACGCTTACCTAGAATGCATTCTATCTTGACCTCAGACTCTTAAAATCCCTAGCTTCCCTAAAGGCTCGACTTATATCCCATCTCATATAGGAAACTTTTCCTGATTCTCCTAATCAGTACAGGCACACTTCGTTTTATTGTGCTTCATAGATAATGCGTTTTTTACGAACTGAAGGTTTGTGGCAACCTGGCGTTGAGCTAAGTCAGGTGGTGCCATTTCCACAACAGCACGTGCTGACATTGTGTCTCTGTGTCACATTTTGGTAATTCTCACACTATTTCAAACTCTTTTGTTATTATTATACCTGTTATGGTGATCTATGATCAGTGATTTTTGGTGTTACTATTGTAACTGTTTTGGGGCAGCACAAACTGCACCCACATACAATGGTGAATTTATCAATTAATATTCTATGTTATGACTGTTCCACTGACCAGCCATTCCCCCATCTCTCTCCCTCCTCTTGAGCCTCCCTATTCCCTGAGACACAAGAATGTTGAAAACAGGCCAATTAATAACTCTACAATGGCCTCTGAGTATTCAAATGAAAGGAAGAGTAAAACAATATGGCAAACTTCATTGCTGTCTCATTTTAAGAAATTGCCACAGCCACCCCAACCTTCAGCAACCACCACCTTGATCAGTTAGCAGCCATCGACATTCCAACAGCAAAAATATTATGACTCATTGAAGGCTCATACACGGTTGGCATTTTTTTTGCAGTAAGTATGTTTAAATTAAGGTATGTATATTGTTTG